>NW_026575159.1:20873333-22349166 GCF_905146905.1 Nyctereutes procyonoides
GATACTTCTTTAGAGGGGGGTAATGAGCCATATTCAGTGCTGTGTCCATATCACCTAGCATAGACCTGGAACATGGCTAAGTTTTCAATAGACACTTGTTGAATGCATAAAGGATTGAATTTTTGGGTCTGTATTGTGAACCAAATCTTACGGTAACTTGTTATAATATTTAACACACATAACAACCTCGTAAGACATTCCTTCCCTTGTTCTACAGGGGGAAGGGTCTCATTTTCCCCATTTTATGGGTGAGAAGATGGTGACCTGTGATGGCATGTAAACTGATTAATCAAACAGCTTTTTTTTCATCATTTAAAAATTTATTTTATTTTATTTAAGGTCAATTAATTAACATATAGTGTATTATTAGGTTTAATCACTGAACTCTATTATTAGGTAGAATTCAGTGATTCATCAGTTGCATGTAACATGTTACATATGCCCATCACCAAACTATCCCATCCCCCCACCCCCTCCCCTCCAGCAACACAATGAAATATTACTCAGCCATAAAAATAAATGAAATCTTATCATTTGCAATGACATGGATGGAATTAGAATGTATTATGCTAAGAGAAATTAGTCAATTAGAGAAAGACAATTATCATATGATTTCACACAAATGTGGAATTTAAGAATCAAACATTTTTTTGGGGGGAGGGGAGAAGACTCTGGATCCATAGCTTTAGACTCTATACACTTACATCTATAATATAGACTTAATAAATACTGGGTAGATTCAATTACAGTTTGGGAAACTCAATGAATATTCTTTTTTTAAAAGATTTTTTTATTTATTCATTCATGATAGTCACAGAGAGAGAGAGAGAGAGAGAGAGAGAGAGAGGCAGAGACACAGGCAGAGGGAGAAGCAGACTCCATGCAGGGAGCCCAATGCGGGATTCGATCCCGGGTCTCCAGGATCGCGCCCTGGGCCAAAGGCAGGCGCCAAACCGCTGCGCCACCCAGGGATCCCCTCAATGAATATTCTTGAATGATGAGACTTATTCTATACCCTAACTTGAGAATCGCAGTTTGACATTATCAGGCAGAGGAAAAAATATAGAATCCTTCCAAGGGCCATTGAGATGTCCAGCCATTTGAATCAATAAGTATATCACTAACCATGTCTATGTGATAAGAAAATTCCTGAATGCCTGTGTTTGGGCTCTTGGCTGCCAACTGTCTTGACCGCATGGCTGATCCACATCAATGTAGGAAAATTGCCTGTTAATCTTTTATTACCATGTTCTTGTTCAAAGAACACTGTTCCTAATTTGCCTGTAGTGTGTGGGCCTAATAATTAAAAGAACATAAAGTATTGTTTCTAGCTAGAGAGCAATCTCTTGGTTTAAAAATTTAAAATATTATACATATATAGCCACATGCTCATGTTTTCATTATAAAAGGTAGTAAAATAAATCACACAATAGAAAATTTAGAAAAGAAGGGGAAAAGAAACACCCTGAATTCCATGAGTTTAACACCATTACTTTTAGCATGTTGATGATATTCTTCCACAAATGTTTCTATTTACTTTTACATTTTTTATTTACTATAATAGCATTCATGTAAAGCTGATTTTCTACTTTCTTTTAACATTTTAACAGAATAATTTTTTTTATAATACAGTATCTATGGTCATAACATTTAAGTTGTTAAATACTATTTCCACACATCATCGTTAATTTTCCAGTTCTTATTACAATGGCTTTTTACATCTAATTTTAATTTTCAAAACAAATGGTAAAGATATAGACAAGCAGGCTTTTCTTTGTCATTGGTCAGAGCTCATATTTGTGCCATTGTTACACTTGGGGTTTCATGATCTTTACTGCAGGTGAAAATAGTTACAAAATCATAACGTCTTTGTGGAGGGACTCGAGAGGTCATCTGATCCAATTACCTCATTATACAGATGAAATTGAGGCCCATTCATCTATGTGATGGTGGACCCTGGTGAGAAGATGTGTATTATTTTTAGGAATAGCAAGGAGCCCAGTGTCACCAGATTGTACTTGACAAGGAGGAAACAACAAAGATGTAAGGACAGAGGGAAAGTGGGTGTGTGTGAGTGGGCTGTGGGACAGCTCATGTAGGGGTTTATGGTTCCTAGTATGAACTTGGGCATTTACTCTGATGAAGTGGAGAGCCAATGGCACCACTCTGGCTACTGAGTTAAGGTGGAGGGCAAGAGTGAAAGCAACAAGATCATTGGGGGCAATGAAGAAATAGGCGCAAGAGATGATGGTGGCTCAGGCCAAGGTGGTCACATGGAGGTGGCCAGAGGTGGTCAGTTTCTATGTATATTTTACTTTATTTTTATTTTTTTCCTACATGCATTTTAAAGGTTGAGGTAAAAGTTGAGTGTTGATAGTAGATGGGATGAGAGTGTAGGTGGATGGGTTAGAGGTAGAGTATGGGGGAATGACAGGGAACAAGGGTTGACTCCAGTTTCTTTCAGCCTCAACAACTGAATACCTACTGTCCCCATTGCCCAAGACTGGCAAGGGAGGGGGGGTGGTAAAATCAATAATTCAGTAACAAATCAAGTGTTGAGTTTGAGGTGTTTATCAGACACTGGAGTGGAGATGTCACACCAGCTGTCAAGCTGGATATGCAAGTTTAACATGCAGAAGAGAGGTATAGAGATATAAATTTGGAGGTTTCCTGTGTTGGATGGTGTTAAAAGCCATGAGATGAAGTGAAATCACCTTGGGGTTGAGAGAAGATTAGAGATAGGATGAAGGACTCTTCAGAGAGATGAAGAAAAGCCTGTGAAAAAGACCAAGCAGCAGCATCGGTGAGGTGTGTGTGCTGCCCTGCTACATGAAGACATTGTGATATACTGAGCCACTCCACTGGGAAAGAACATTAAATAGTCTAAGATTTTTACTACCTACATTCTAACAATGTTCTCTTGTGTTTCTCTGGCCTTTCACACAGTTATCAGCTACATATTACTACCTGGTGGGCTTGTGTCCTAATCAGAGCCCTGAGATCACCTCATTAGATCTCTGGCTAATTCAGTATTTTATATAATTTATTACAATTAGGCTTGAACTGGGTCAGAGTTAACCTTTACACTGTCTCTGACGAGAGAGAAATTCATTCAGTTCAATCCAATAATCCTTATTAATTGCATAAATTAGCTATAAGTTAGCTGTAAATTAGTTAATCTATACAGGGTAATGAATAGTATAATCAGTATTGGCAGTGAGCATAATCTACTTACAGGAATGAACTGCTTACAAAGACTTTCATGTATTCATTGTTTGGTTACAATGACAGACACTCCAGTACAAAGGTTTTAGCCTCATCTCCCAGATAGCTGACCTCATCCATGCTGTAAAGGAGCTCCAGGACAAAAGAGGAGGTGAAATCACAGGCTCTGGGATCATCCAGGCCCATATTCACATCCAAGCTCCAACTCTTTGGTGGTGTACCCTTGGGAAAAATATCTTCTTATCTTGATAATGAGCATATAGTACTAGTACTTTCAAGAGTTTTAAGAATTAAAAAAAAGAGTTTTAAGAATTAAAATTAAATGAAATTAAAATTAAATGAAATTAAAATTAAATGAAATATGGTATATAAAATATATGTCACAGAGTGTGTTCTCAACAAGGATGAATTCCTCAACTTCTCCTGTGAGGTTAGTCTTCCAAGTTCAACAGTAATTGTTCCTCCTCTGGAAAAGAAAGTGGCCAGCCCCAACTGCAATGGTTGTTCCTTTCTGGAATCTGTACAACACACAGTTTGCCTCCATTTTATGTCACTTCACCATCTTAAAATGAAGTTAGGTATTTGCATGTTTCTGTCACCCAGAAAAGAACCTAAATCTCATTCATGGGTGTATTCTCCTCGGGTACCCTGGAGTAGTGTATGGTACATGGTATGTGCTCAATATTCCAATCTATTATATTCACTCTATCCAGAGAATTTCAGTGTGGATCTGTTTAATTAGTTATGAGGTAGCTGAGGTCCCCATGTACATTTGAAGGGAATACAATGGCATTTTTTTTTTGAAAACCCTTTGAATTCATGATCTGCCTTTTTCTCTCTATAAACCTGAATTAAGGAGGTTGACTTGAGACTATTTAATGGGATTTCCTTTATTAGGTGGGTGTTCCTGTATCTTGGGTAATTAAAAACCACCACCATCTAAACTGAGAACCAACCACAAAAGCTGCTTAGAAAGAATAACATGATTTTAACTTCTCACAAAGCCTGGATTATTTTCATTTTCTTTCTTTGATTGAAAGACTCTCCCACCCCTGCCCTGCCACACACATTTGACAGCAATGAATCACGTACTAGGCTCATTTGTATAGAAATTGATAAACTCTGGAGAAGGTGGTATATGATTAAGCTCTAGTTTTTTCAACCTCAGTTGCCATCTCTTTATGAGTTTCTGGGCAGAGCAAAAGTCTGTCTTGCAAAAGAAATATCTGTGATACAGTCTTAATTAATATGATCATGTTTATGTACACATATCTGGACTAGAATAAGATACTTCAAGTTAGTGAGTGTTCACATGGGACTAGTTTTGTGTGCTGTGCCAAGAAGTGTGTAAAATAAATAAAAAAATTATGGACTAAGTATCATAAGTACAAAACTACCGCTTCCTGAACTTTTATTGTGTAGAAGGTACAATGCTAAGCATTATACAAATATTTTTAAAATTATTTTGTGTTCTCATAACAGCTCTGTGAAATAGATATTTTCTCTTGCTTAATTTACATGTGAAAATGGAGTCTTAAAACAGTTACTTAGTCTAGTGAAGGTCCCTTGGCTTGTAAATGGTGGAGCTGGATCTTTAATCCACATTTACCCATTCCAAAGTCTGTGTTCATGCCCACCACTGAGTACCTATTTTGCAAAAACTAAATGAATAAACAATAAATCAAAGGTGAAATAACCACAAATACTGTTCTTCAGGAGCTCTCAGGCAGTAGGGGTGACAAAATAGGTGACAAAAATAGCTATAATATAAAGGAGAAAGTGGGATCTTAGGAAAGATGGAAAGAATGCTGGCTATGGATATTCAGAGTGAAGAGAGATTGTTTTCCTCTTGCTAACCTCTTCTTCAGTTTCAACGAAGTTATCACCTCCTTCAGAAAGGCCCTCCTGACTGTGCCCTTCCCCCATACTTATCTCATGGCACAATCACGCTCATAGGTGCTGAAATGCACCAGGAGGGCAGACTGCTTGACATGCAGTAGACACTAGTTGCATGACTGAAGGTGTGAACAGGGAGCATGCTTCAGGGAGGGTGTGGTGTGTAAGATGAGCCCTGTGGGACAGACAGGAAGGGTTCTCAGGTTTGACAATGAGAGTAGCAGCCTTGAGAGCATTCTTAGCAGAGGGACTGGTTTAAACAAATACACAAAGGTTGGCAAATACTGAGCTTCCATGAAGAATAATGCAGAATTGTTTTGTTTGCCATGCCAGGTTCATGAAGGGCAACAGTGAGATCAAACTCAGGCAAGGTATTATGTTGAGTGAAATAAGTCAATCGGAGAAAGACAATTATTATATGATTTCACTTATATGTGGCATATAAGAAATAGTTAAAAGGATTATAAGGGAAGGAGGGGAAACTGAGTGGGAAAAAATTAGAGAGGAAGACAAAATGTGAGTGACTTCTAACTCTGGGAAACAAAGGGTTACAGAAGATGAGGTGGGAGGGAGGATGGGAGTAGCTGAGTAACAGGTATTAAGGAAGGCATGTGATGGGATGAGCCCTGGGTGTTATACTGTATGTTGGCAAATTGAATTTAAATAAAATGTTAAAAAAAACCCTCAGGCTATAACCTGAGGTCAGATACAGGAAATCTTACATATCAGGTCAAGGGATTCTCATTTTTTCCTTCACAAATATGAAGGAGCCCTGGCATGTTTTTGAGCAGTTCTGTGACTTAGCAAGACTTTTTGGCAGTAGATCTCAAAATATGTAGAGAGGGAGCAGGGTGCACTGGAGAGAGCTTTGGAGCTGGCATAGATTTGGATTTGAGCTCCATTTTGGCATGTAACAGCTGTTCTCAGCCTTACTCAATTTCTTCACCACAAAATGGCATAATAAGAAGTCCTTGTAGGAATTAGGGAAGGAGTGTGTCATGTGCTTCTCTTGGTCCCTGGTAAGTAGAAGGAGCTCATGAAAGCATAGCTGTTAACACAGGTCAGAACACAGATCAGAAGGGGAGGAGATGGAACAGGAGGGGTCTCTGGTGGGGAGATTTGTGCTAGAGTCTGGAGGAATTTCCAGGAGGTCCTTGACAGAGAAGTGGCAGCAGACACGGGAGGAGGAAAGTGAGAAACTTGCATGTGAGTAAAAGGAGTCAGAGGAAGCAGGAGGTGGCTCTGAGATAACCATGAACACAAATTGGACTCCCTCTGTCAAAGATCTCAAGGTCTTATTTCAGAGACAAATTTCATGCTCAAGGAGAATTGGGGCACTGAGCCCAAAATGGGACAGGGTGGAGCAGAGTGCTGGATACACAGAAAATTCAGTACCAAGTCACAGTTAAAGCAGCTGCTCCATGCCAGAAAGTGTGCTGGAAGCCAGCATCTATTTTCCTATTTAATACTCATCTTAGAGATCAGGAAACTAAAATATGAGGGATTCAGTGATTCAGAGGTCAGAAATCTGATAGGTGGCTGAGCTGGTATCCAGACCCACATCTGTCTGATTCCAATGTGTGTGCTTGTAGTCATTCAGCAACTAGTATATAGACATGACTATGAATGCTCTCAAAAGGAATTAAGTTGGGTCCTAACATGTGGGGTGGATTGTCATAGAGAGGAGGGAGACTTTGAAGCACAAGAAAGAATGTGAATGACACACTGGGGATCAGCTCTTTCTATCTTTGGGGGCAACAAGGAAACTAGTATAATAGGCCAGAATTATACTTCATATTTTTGTTTCTCTTGGGGAAAAAAAAGTAATGTGATTCTTGGTTTTCCAAAATGAAGTTAACTATAAAGAAAATATATTTCCCAATAGACTTCTAGAAAACAATACATAATTCTGTAGACAAAATTAGCAATTAACTGAATTCAAAATTTTGCAGAAGTGGTCATGTTTGTAGCAATTTTTAGGAGTGTTGCATTGCTCTGAGAACTTAACATTATTCTCTATTCTCTGCCATCTTTGCTGGCACCATTCCTTCGCCACTCCCTGGTTCATTAGAATTTATTCCATTCTTAAAATTCCTTAGAAACTTATCTTATGGATTCTCCTTGCCCTGCTAGTGTCTCCCATCACTGATCTTATACAGACACCATCATCTCTGTTCAGGTACAGTTGATTCTCATTATTCTCCTTTTTAGTAGTTAATGTTTTTAAAGATGCCATGAACACTGAATTAGTGAATACTGAACCATTGTTCCTAGGGGAAATACAAAGTTAGGTTCCTATAAGCTGGTCACAGCGTTTTCATCAATGGATCAGTACATAAACTTGCTCTATGTGTGTTTCTACTTAAAGACACCTTCTTTAATACATATTATTGATCCACTTACATTGATCTCATGGCTAGCAGCACAATAACTCTCACTTGAACAAAGCTTATCTAACAGCTGTGTTTTCTCTGTAAGGCAAATCACAGCCTTCTTATGCTAAGAATGCTGGATGGCACTTCAGCACCATCATTGGGAGCCATTTTAAACAGTGAACCAACAAAAAAGCACAAAAATGAGAAAGATGTAGTGCTAAATAGATTACGAAAAGGATACTTGTTTACAGTAAGAGAGCTGAAACCAGAAGACAGAGCAGCTCCTTGTCAGGCCACAGCTGGGAATATGCATAATGGGTGATGCAAATTTTTCATCACTCTGTACATGTCTATCTATGAATGACCTTGAAAGTACTGTATTGATTTTAGAGTTACAAATAAATTTTAGCAGTTGAGCAAATTCACAATTATGAAATTCACAATTAATGATGATTGACTTTATTTACTATGTTTAATAGGGCTGAGTTATAGCATCCCCTTTTGGCTATTAGGTGCTACCATGTAACAAATAGCTACTTCAATATTCAGTTACCTTCAAGTTCTTTAAAATGAACCAGGGGTCTATTTGATCAAACCCTTGTGTTCTTTGGTTTGCAAAACAAGCTTCCTAAATAAGTGGATTATTTTTCAAGCTGGATGAGTATACTAAGAAGATATTGGGGAGAAAACACTTTGTTTTTATGAAAGTTGTAGGTATCAGAAGTTGGGATGTCTTTATGGCAAATGTTTCTGTCACTGTCAATAATATGCTAAGTATGCATATAAATTTATTTGGAGAAACAGTGAAAATGGAAAGAATTAAGTTCAGGGGAGAAAGGTTTAGGGAAGGTTCCTTCCGGGAGACTTAATTTACCAGGAGCTTTGAAAAGAAAGTATTACCATTGAGTGCCAGGAATGACTTTGTCATTTGGCTATGAGGGACACCAGCAGAGGCCCTGTGGGTTGTGTGTGAAGACGGCCCCCAAGGGTTTGGAAAGTTCAGATTCATCCTGAAAGAGGACATATTTGTTTAGTTATTTGCTTGCTGAGTAAAAATGACCTCCACAGAACTGTTTTTTACTGTTTCTCATGGAGAGTCAGTTCAACTGTTCGATGGCCCTCATGTGTTGGTTAGTAGTAGAAATGATCCTCCGACACGTCCTGTTTGATCTTCTTGATCCACGGCTCAGGAGTCTTCAGTGGTTCACTGAGGTTTGCAGTCAAATTCCTTGGAGTATCACCCCAGAGACCAGCACAATGACTTTGGCCTATTTTTCACGTCATCCTTATCCTTTCCCACTGTAGCTACAGCTCACCTTTTCTGTATATCCACTAAACAAAATGTCATGTGCCTGCCTGCACATTTTTGCACCCTGTAATCAACATTCATGTGCTTGCTTCCATTTTCTTACCACTTGACTAGGAAAACCCATCCTTGAAGGCACAGGTTAAGTTATAATTTAGAAATATCCTCTCTGAACTCTGACCTCACAGTGAATTCTCCTTCCCTACACTACTAGATGTACTCAGGCTCCTTCCAGCTCTGAAATCCTAAGTTTATGGAGTGTCATCTGCATCATTCCTCTGCCATTCATTTTTATCCTTATAAAAAGTCATCCTACGCATATTTACGTAGCACCAATTCCAGTCGTAGTTCATTTGTACAATTAGATTACAATGTCTTTTCTGGGGCAGACTACTTCCTAACTTCTGTGTTGATTAGCCTCCTTAGCTGTAAAATGGGGATAGTATCAGGAACTACATTTCAGGGTTGTGAAATTAAATGAGGAAACATGAGATAATATTTAGAAGAGAGCCCTGATTAGGTGATATGCTTAATTCACTATTATCAGTGAATTTTATGCTTCTTTGCATCCACTACCCCCAGGACAGTAATATCACCAGGACAGTTCAACTTCTATTTAGAGTGGAGTTTTATTTAACTCATGCAAATTCAACTATATACTCTTTTATATGTAATTAGAATACTATAAAATTTATTTCTACATATATGCTAAATACGGTTTACATTGTATATTTATATGTATTTTTTACTATGGAAGATTATATATAAAAGAACACATATATTGTCCATTCTGGGCAACTTAAGGGATTCCCAAGGCTAATTTTACTTATATGCAACTTTTACATGTCATGTGAGATTCAACTCCATTACTATGTGTTAGATGATTCCCATACCTTATCTCATTTAAACTTTGTGTCTATTCATTTTACAGAAGGGCAATTTTAAGTTTCAGGGAGTTTAATCAATATGCCCAAGATCACATAGCTAGAAAAATCAAGATTTTTAAATCACACAGCCTGAAACCCAACCCTTTGGCCATTCATTTCCATTCTTATTCACTGATATGGGCTGTGGGTTACAGGCATGCTTCCATATGAACAGTGGTCAGTGGTCAACATGGAAGATGAGAAACTGGTCATCTCTGGAAATGTGGCCTTGTCATTTGCTCTCATGGGAGCTTTTTCGACCTTCATGACTGAGGGCATCTCCTGAAGACTGGGGACACTCTAGTCTGATCCTCTGGTTCTCTTAGGGACATCTAGTGTGTTCTGCATGTAAATGCAAGCTGACTTGGTATCCACTGGCTGATCTCAGCAAAGATCTGATTTCATCAGCCTGATATCACTTGATGCTTCTTTTATTGTTCTCAAGGAGACATATCCTGACAGTACCTGATGACATTGTTCTAGGTGAAAGTTTACAAGGGACCTTGTTCAGGAATATTTTCTGCCCAAATCTGAGTTCTTGATTTAATTTGACTCAAGAGAGCAACTAGTTGGAAGAGAGGTGGATCATGGTTTAGGATTTGCCCCAAACACTTTGTTATCCAAAAAGAACAGTAACTGCTAGTTGCTGAATTCAACAAATCTTTCTGTACTGAGTCCCAGGCATAAAAATGTTAATAGGACATGACCCTGGTACTCAAGGAATTATACACTATCTATATTCCATAATAAATTCCACATTTCCTTTGTATGAAAACAAATTATTCTATGGTTTGCTCATTGTTCGTAAGCTCTGTTTGTCCATCCATGTTGGCTAGAAAGGAAGGGAAACCAAAGTTGTGAGGAAAGACAGGTGACAGAATGTTCACTGCATGAGGGGTTGGGAGACTTGGCTCAAATTTTAGTCTGTTCCTTATTTGATGTGTGACCTGGGACACATAATTAAATCTTTCCAAGATCTTCTATTTTTAATGCAGATAGGTCTATTATTTCCTTTATGGTGTTGTCGTGTCATATTTGGAAATGTTCTTCAGAGTACTCCAGCTGTAAGGCATTTTTATTTCATATGAGGTTAAATTAACGTACTGTATTCTATTATAGTCTACACTTTAGAAATCTAGAAACCCATCTTTTGTTAGCTATGGTCTTGTCTAATTCACCAGACTATTAAATTAATGAGACCACTCGAACATCCGACTTTTGGGTAAATGGTAGTTAATGGTCATATTTCCTGTCTTTTAAAAGCTGGCAATTAGTTAAGTCCATAGTGATTAAATTCCCTAGAATGGATCAGGCACCCAATATGATTATTCTTGTCAAAACAAAGATTTAAGAATCTTTGAGAAAAAACTTTAGGGCTATCTTTGGATAAAGAGGAGCACCATGCAGAACTGATGGGATCTATATATGATAATCCAGTGGTTCATGAGGAGCATGATATGCACTATTGGAAATGTAGAATCATTCCAATACATCTGAACTCACCTTCTATCTTCTGAAATCAGGTTCCAGATGTTGTGCAACAGCAGTCTTCCCTTCTGGAATATGCAGCTGAGTTAGTGTGAATTGTCATGAATATTTTGACCTACTCCCAGGGAACTAAGTTTGCTATATAGTTTATTTCTTCTTAGCAGTGACTCCAATGGTTATTCAGGATATAGGGCCTATTAGCATGAAGCTATCAAGGTCCTAAGTAAGAGAATATAAACCTGTAAGAGAAACTGGATGGCAAAACAGCTATGTTTAGCTGAATGGGTTTTGGGACGAGACTTGGGTTTAAGACCTGGCACTGCAATATGAGTTGTGTAATCCTCAGAAAATTATTTAATTTTTCAGACTTTTGTTTTCTTCATTTATAGAATAACATAAGAATAGATAAGAATAGCAATGTCCTTCTAGAGTTGTTGTAAGGAGTAAATAAGATAATAATGTAGAATGCTCAAAATGTTGGCAACTCTCACTGTCATCACCACTACCACCATCATCATCATCATCATTGTCATCATTGATTTCCCCGTGATCACCACTATCTGCCTTGACTTCCCCACTATTATCCATTTGGTTCAGTGGGATCCAGCAAAGTCCTTCCATTTCATGCTAGCTTGACATTTCCCATAGTAAATAATGATTCATTGCTTTGTGTCCTCTAGAACTTATCCTGGCTCAACCATCTGAAGGTAACTATTGAGGTTAGGAGTAGATTAGGCTATTTGTAT
The DNA here is from genome assembly GCF_905146905.1 of Nyctereutes procyonoides. NCBI lineage: Eukaryota > Metazoa > Chordata > Mammalia > Carnivora > Canidae > Nyctereutes > Nyctereutes procyonoides. The sequence goes on from NW_026575159.1 coordinate 20,885,296, forward strand.
CTCCATAGAAAAATGGCCCCAAATCTGCCTGGATCTTCAAAATTCTAGCAGTGGGAAGTAAAATATGGTCTCAAGGACAGTTGCAATGCAGTACTTCTTTGGCTGGGGACTTCCCTGCTCCTCCTTTTCTCCATAATGGTGCCTGGAATCCCAAGGGAGTATCAATCAAGCTTTGCAGCATTAGCCTTCTGGACTACTCTGTGGTAATCACCATTTGCTTACTGTCTTCCATCTTGCATTCTCTCTTGTACTCAATCATCTGTTCACTTACTCATATTCGACAGTTATTTTTTTTCCATGTTATGTAACAGGCTGGGGCTATAAAGGAGAGATATGATGGTTGCCCTAATGAGATGTAATGAGGGATATTAACAAGTAAATAGACAATTACAATTCAATATGATAAAAGCAACAGTGAAGGAATCATGGAGTGCTGGGAAGCACAGAAATGGTGGATCATAGAAGATCTATCTGACTTGTGTTGGTGGATCAGGGAAGGAGTGTAGAAATAGTTCATATTGGTGGTAAAGAGAGACATTGTAAGTAGTCCTGTCTGAAAGAACAGCATGAGGCTCGGGGAATTCCATCTTCAGGCTTTCCCTGAGCACAAGCAACCGGTTGCTCCCAGCTGTCTAGTCCTTTCTATTTTTACCTTCTTTTTTTCTTGAGAATTTGACCAGATATCTGAGACATGGGGCAATGTGGGTGACAGCCACTAGCTAATCTTGGAATCCTTCCTCCATGGCCTTTGAATCAAACCGTGTATTTTCATGCAGAATTACCTGAAGATTTGCTGGAAAGTCCAAGAGGACCTTTTGTGACATGCAGTTGTGAATCCCTTCTTACATAAAACAGACAAGTCTCTGCCTCTGCCCTTCTCTCTCTGTGCCTGTAGTCTGCACAAATTATACTTGAGACTTCAAATCAGAGGTAAAATGAGATGCCTAGAGCTATATAGAAAGTTGATAGCAGGGACAAGAACTGAAGACAGATTCCAACCAAATGAGCAACACCCTTGCACACGATGAATTCTGGAGCTTCTAATAGTTTGCTCATGCTCTTCTACCTGGAATGTCCTCCTCCACATCCTACCACGCTCATCTTAAAGGCTACCTCTTCTGCATCACTCCAGTCCTAGAAAGGATTAATCCCTTCCCCCTCTGTGATCCCAAGCTTTTGTTGACACCTTTCTTTTCAGAGTTTGCCTTTCAGTGTTATACTTATGTCATGTTGAAACTAGAAAAGACTATAGAGACTGGAACCATGTGTTAGTCATCTTGGTGTCCTCAGCACGTATTAGGTTCTTAGTCAATCTTGCTGAATGATTCAATGAACAAATCCCAGAGATGCCTCATCTTATTTAAGTCAAGTTGCCTTTTAGTTGAAAGCCATCTGCAAGGTTGTTTTTGGAAACCCCAGAGAAAGTCATATCCCTTTGAAACAAGTTTTTATCTTGACAGTGTTCCTGGAGGTTGGGAATTGAGTGGGCCTGGCTATTGGGCCATATCTAAACGGAAAACTCTTGTGTTGGATGGGCCAGAGACTGTTATGAAGTACATGGACTTGATAAACCAGTATCTTTATAGTGGGAGTCACAAACCATGATAACCCTAGTAGATAAATCCTAAGAATCCTCTGTCTGTCTTCACCTGGATCTTCTTGGTTAATCCTTCTCTCCTCTTGCAAGTATCACAGTGCTCTCTGTTGCTTTCAATTATAGTTGTCACACCCAGAAGTCTAAGTCTGGGCCCACATGGCTGACTCCATAATGAATGATTTCATAGTCTGAGAAGGGGTCTTTCCTTAGTTTGAGGTAGCCTAAAATCAGTGTAGCAGAGATCTTGGAGTTGGAAGAACTGAGTTCTTTTTTTTTTTAATTTATTTTTTATTGGTGTTCAATTTGCCAACATATAGAATAACACCCAGTGCTCATCCCATCAAATGCCCCCCTCAGGGCCCATCACCCAGTCACCCCCACCCCCCACTCACTTCCCTTTCTACCACCCCTTGTTCGTTTCCCAGAGTTAGGAGTCTCTCATGTTCTGTCTCCCTTTCTGATATTTCTCACTCATTTTTTTCTCCTTTCCCCTTTATTCCCTTTCACTATTTTTTATATTCCCCAAATGAATGAGACCATATAATGTTTGTCCTCTGACTGACTTATTTCACTCAGCATAATACCCTCCAGTTCCATCCATGTTGAAGAAAACGGTGAGTATTTGTCGTTTCTAATGGCTGAGTAATATTCTATTGTATACATAGACCACATCTTCTTTATCCATTCATCACGAAGATACAGATGCAGTGAAACGCCGGGACCCCTGCACCCCGATGTTTATAGCAGCAATGTCCACAATAGCTAAACTGTGGAAGGAGCCTCGGTGTCCATCAAAAGATGAAAAGAACTGAGTTCTAATCTTGACACCACCATTACAACTTTGAGCAAGTTACGTTGCTCCTCAGGCTTCAATGGGGTGTTTTCCTAGAGGGGTTTGGAGAAGATTCAATGTGACAATAAAAATGGAAATAAAGTGGAGCTGATGTATACTGGGCATTTCATCAAGATGAGGTTCCCCTCCTCCCAGAAAGGTGGGGAAACTAGTGTGGAGAAGAGATAATGAGATAATATTTTTTGAGATTGCTGAAGGCTGCTGAAGGAAGAAGCATTTTGCACTAAAACCCACTTCTTTTGTACCTACTTGTTTCCTTTTTTGGCTAGAGGCAAGACTCAATGTTGTCTTCTCTGATCGGTCAGACCATCTCGTTTCCCTTCTGCCCTCACTTCAGCTGCCTGAAACCACCAATTGTTCTTTTTCTGAATGGAACCCCTGTGCCCCCCCTTCCCACCACAGTGGTGGTTTGGGCCCTCCCCCAACTCTCCCACCCCCGCTGCTGCTGTGAGATGACCATTTCCCAAATACCGGGAACTCAAAGAGAATACCGCAAACAGCTACTCTTCTATGACTTTGGCCCAGGGCCTTGACCCCAAGTAGCACATCCTGTTAGAATAAAATAGGTACTGAAAACAATAATTATAACACCGAGCACCCCTCCCTGTCACATCCCCCACCCTGTGAAATTTCCCAAAAGGTGTTAGGTGAAGCTGAGGGAGGACCCTTCTTATGAACCAAGAAGGCATTCAGAGGAGATGCCTTCTCCCTCCCCACTCCTTGTTCTTGCATTAAGAAAGGTGTCTATTTCTTTGAATGGGTAATCTATGCACATAGAATGAAATTTAAAAGGCACAAAGTGGCATCCAGTGAAGACCTATCTTCCATCTTAAATTCTCCACCTGAGAGCCAAATTTCTGTTCCCACTTTCCTGTGTATCTCTGAAGTACACATATTTACAGTTTTTCACCCAAAATGTTGCATAATATACATATGATTTGGCACCTTGCTTTTTGTATTTAGCACTATATTCTGAAGTTCATCTCTAAATCTCTCTGATAAACAGAGGGGTAGTATTCATTTATATGTACGACTCAGAGTTTATTTAAGAAGTCTTCAGCTGATGGGCATTTAAATGGTTTGCAAAAATGCAGTGAATAACTTTGTGCCTATGTCATTTCCCCTAGTTTAGTTCTAAATCCATTAAGAAAATGTGAGGGTGGAGGTACCAGTAAGCTAGCTCAGGGAGCACAAACACCTGGAATTCCTGGAATGTTCCCCTCCAGCTCTGCTTGTCCTTCTGGGGGAACTCTCACTCTCCTTTGAAGCCTGGCCCATAGGTCAGTTCTTGCCTTAAGCCTTTCTAGACCACCACCACCAGGGAAAGTTGCCCCCACATCTTTTGGGTTTCTAGGCAGTGGCTTCCAAACTGTAGCTATGTAAGGAGGACTTGTTAAAACTCAGGTTTTGGGCACTGCCTCTTCTCCATTTCTCATTTAGGTGGTCTCAGGTGCGCTTTGAGACTGTGCACTTCTAGCAAATTCCCAGGTGATGCTACTGCTTTGGTCAGGGCTGCACTTGGAGAAGAACAGAGTCAGTGACTTTCCTATCCACTGCTAATCACACCGCTTACTGATAGCCCCTGCCCCATGTCCCAGGCTGGTTTAGATTCTCTAAAATAATCGTCTAGCTTTTCTTTTTTAGGCTGAAACTCCATGAGGGCAGGAAGTGACCAGAAGTTTATCCCACATTTGGTCTTCAGGGCTTGACAGAACATAGTAGGTGGGCAATCTTAGAACATAGTGAGTGGACAATCCATATGTGTTAAGTGAATCAATGCACTGGAATTATTAGTTGCTTGCACTTTTCCTTACATGCTAAATTCCATAAGCCTAGGACCTCTAGGTCCCTACATATCTCTCTTCTCCATCTTCATTGCCAGCAGCTGGTCTCTTCACGGGTCTATTGTTTAATGGTCTCCCATTTTGACTCTTATCCTTCTTCTAATCCCAGAGGCAGACAGACTGATATTCTAATAACATAGATTGTGAAGATTGGCAACTACCTTTATTTCCATCCATAGGGGTCTGATTAAATAAATTATCATATATTCACATCTGTGCATGCGAGATTTTCTAATTTTTTCTTATAGTTGCATATCCTCTCTTATCATTCTCATTCGGTTAGTTAAATCCTATGGCATTGGAGTGCTCACTTTGGCAGCACATATACTAAATCCTATGGCGAGTTAATGCTCCTCCTTGGAGAGTTAAGATAGTTTGGTAAGGCTAAGTGATGTATTCCAAATCTCTGTTTCATGGATCACGTTATCATGAAAACTTTTTTAAAAAAAATTAATAGTCTTTTATTGACATAAATTGTGCCTGGAACTTCAGTAAAATATTTGAGGATATCAAGATTCTCATTGGTGGGGAATTTCTCATGGAAACTGGTAAAGGGGCTGCAGAGACAGGTCAAGGAGGATTTTGCTGGCTGTGCCTAAGAGCGTGGACCTTTACTACAGGCAATAGGAGATGTGAGATGTACAAAGTGAGAGAACTGTGGTTGGCTTGCATTGTAGAGAAATTCCTCTGGCTGTAATGGTAACTCATATTTAAAGGAAGGAGAGAGAACAGTCAGGGAACTCAATAGTCAGTGAGCAATGATCAGACTTAGCTCAAGGGCAGTGGTAGCAGGGTTGGAAAGGAAGGGAGGACATAATGGTAAAATTCATAGGGTTTAGTCTTTGCATATGGGGTATATGTGTGTGTATGTATGTAAAGTGTGTAAGAGAAAAAGGGAGTGTGTGCACTCACATGTATGTAAGAAAGTGTGTGTGTGTGTGTGTGTGTGTGTGTGTGTGTGTTACGGAGGTGATTCTTATGAGATGTGGCTTTGTGAGAAACACCTCCCTAGCTCCTGGCATGTGTAACTGGACAGTGGTGTGGTATGTCTATCCTAAGAATATGAAAAAAGCAACTTTTGGAGAGGTGAAAGGTGCATTCAGTTTGGTGTTTGAAATACTTACAAGAGAAGTCCTGCAAAGAGTTAGGTATTCCAGTCTGAATTTCCAGAAAAGAACTCAGAGCAGGATAGATAAACACTTGAGATAATGGGATACTCTGATGGATCATCTCAGAAGAGCACAGATTGAGATCCAAAGGGTTTTGAGATCATCAATGCTCAGGAGCCAGGCAAAGGACATGGATGCCACAAGGAGACAAAGAAGGAATCGTGAAAAAGGAAAACACGGGCATGAAGGCAGAGGAGGACCCCAAACCAAGGGACTGTGGATGAGACAGTTGCTGGTAATTGCGGGAGAGAAATTATAGTGATATGGAGCAAAAACTGAACAGACCACAGACAGGAAGGTGAAGCCAGGGAGGAGGTCAATCCTGTCAATAAATTCAGATGCAGAAGGCCAGAGTAGTGAGGCTGCAACTTGATGTTCCCATACAGGTTTAACTAAACATCGCTCAATCTTTGCTCCGAAAACTGAAGAATTATGTAAGTACTTTTATAATACCACTTTATCACTTTACTGCTAAAAAATCTTGAAATAATTTTTTTAAAAATGCAGCAAACTTTGGGGCCCCTAGGTAGCTTAGTCCATTAAGTGTCCAACTCTCGATCTCAGCTCAGGTCTTGATCTCAGGGTCACGAGTTCAAGCCTCATGTTGTGCTCCACGCTGGAAGTGGAACCAACTTAAAAGAAATAATAAAAAATAAAATAAAAAAAATAAAAAACGCAATACATCCAACACTTCAAAAATTAGGAGAGAAAAATTCCAAGTTTGTCCTTTGATTTTTGTGACATTTTCTTCTAAGCTGTGTGATGATCATTGCAGGGAAGCAGGAAGAGTGATTATTTTAAACACTTTTTGAAGCATCTGCTAAAGCCACCTGGCAGTCAGATTCATTAAGTGTTGATGTTGAAAGGGACTGCACAGATTCCCTCCCACAACCTCACTCTGCAGCTGGGTGACCTTATGCAAGTCATTTTACCTCTGAGGAAGCTGGTGTGGTTTCTCATAGGTAGTAAGAGGCTGTTGCATGAGGACACCTCTAACAAGGTTTATTATGCCTTGACAGCTGGGAAAGACTCCATTTAGCTCAGCCCCAGTGAAGCACAGCTCAAGAAGGAAGTGATGAGAACATGGGAAATCCTCTCCCATCCACACCTCTGTACTTAATACAGCAACCCGCTGTTCTGTGCCAGGCACCAAATGCCAGCATATTACAAGTTGTACGGCTGATTAGATTTCTAAAAGTTTTCTGGCATCTTAATTTTGCAATGGATTTCTCCAAGGTCAAAATAAAATTGCTTTCAGAACCATCTGTAGTGTAAGGCAGCAAAAATTCCAAATATATGGATTCACAACTGGATTTCGTTTGTAACTATGAGTTACAAACCATGGTAAAGCAGTCATTCTCAATCTTTAGGCGCATCAGCATCACAAAGAGAGCTTGTTAAAACCCAGAATGTGGGGCCCCAACACCACAGTTTCTAATTCAGTGAGTCTGGGGTGCTGCCTGAAAATTTGCATTTCTCCTGTGTTCCCAGGTAGATGATGCTGAGGCTGCTGGTCCTACGATGACACTTTGAAAAATGCTAGTCCCAGATCCCAGGTGACTAATTGCCTCTAAGCCTTGGTTCCTAGTCTAGGAAACAGGACAAAGAAACAAAAAAACCCAGGGCTTAGATTTTTTTTTTTTTTAGAACAAAACCAGAAAGAAAGAAAAAAATGAAAGGAAAAAGAAAACCAAGGTCATTCATTCTTTTTTTTTTTTCCTTTTTCCCTTTGGCACTTTCTTCCAGGCTGTGCACAGGGTTATGATGATCATTGCAAGCATGCTCTCAAGCATTTGCTAAATGACCTGGTAGTCACAATTCCTTCAATCTCTATGCTAGGAGAGCTATTTGAATTGCTTCCTCCAGCTTCAAAGTATAGCCTGGTGGCCTTGGGCAAGTCCTACACTCCCTTGGAAACCTCTCTTGCCTGATTTCATTGGGCAGAAACGGGTCAGGATGCTAATCCTACAATCACCTCCACTTAAGGTTACTATCTTCTTCCTTGAGACTTCAAGGATGGCACAGCCTGGGACTGCCTTGTATCAATTCTCATTGTGGCAGGGGTGGTGGTGGTATTACAGCATAGTTTTCAGAGGATCAGACGAACTAAGCTCAAATCTTGATGATGCCTCTTATTAGCTTGTGAACTTGGACATGTGAACTCATTGAGACCTAGGGTATCACTGGGGATAGGAAGGAGGATAGTAGGACTAGGACTGACCACCCACAATGGCTGTGGGGATTAAGTGAAATCAAGGATATAGATGCTCAGGATGCTTTTAGATACATAGTAAAGAATCAATAAATGGTATATTGAATACTTGGAAATTGCTTGCAACGGTGAGTTAGATGTACAGTGAGTCCTGAACTGAATTGCGGCCAAGTGGATATCTAAAGATATTACAAGGATAACCTAGACCCCCAAGAAAAAGAACAAAAATGGAATGCCCCATCTCTCCCTAGACCAAGCCTTCCTGAATGTTCCTTGTTCCTGAATGGCAGCATGGGTAATGAGCGTGCTGCCCCAGGAAGACAAGGAGAAATAGTTGGCATGTGATAGGAGGCACCTGCAAAGCTGCCCATCCACCTGCAGCAGCAACTCCCCTTTGCCAGATCCTAGAGGCAAAGAAGAGTCAGAGGGACCAAGAAGGGAGGGGGAGCAAGGAGTGAGGGAAGGAGACTTTGCAATTATCTCCCCAAGACTGTTTAGAATGTAATGTTCCTCTCCGCCCCCTTTCCTTTCCAAGTTGTAATTTTCTTCACAGAAAGAACACAATGGAGGACATATTCCAGACTGTTGAGAGCCTGCTACTAACTCCAACAACCCAGACAGGGGAACAGATAAGGAGGGAAAAAAAAAAATAACAGAGGCAATTTCTTTTTTTTTTTTTTCTCTGCAGAGATTTCAGAGATTGAAGCTAAGAAATCCAGTCCCATTTGAACATCGTATTACCCGCCCACCTAATGGTTTCGGTATGAGCTGTCCTCGGTGCTCAGTGCTCAGCAAGTTTCAATCCTTGTTTTCCCTGCCAGAGGGTCGGAGCTCTACCCTGGGCTTTGTGCCTCCGTAACCCTGATCCACTTGAGAGAATGCAGCTAGCAGCCTGGGTCGTGTGGTTTGCTCCACCTGCATTCCCATGTAAATGTTTAATTGTCCAATTTTCTTTTCGCTTGTCTACAGGAAGTGGGGAGGGACTCATGGCTCAGTCTCAGGGTGCCAAGTGTTCTCAGAAGAGTGCAGAGCACAGGTATGAGAGGGACTTTGGGATGCAGGGGCCTTCTCACTTCTCTGCCTTCCCCACTACCTCCTCCTTCCATCTTTTCTCCCCACTGACACCCTTCCCGTCTACTCCCTCCCCTGCTACTCTGTGTGTAGCCTAATTTTTCCCAGCCTTTTAATTTTAAGCTCAAATGAGCAGCCAGGCTGCATTTGGACACTTATCACTGAGTTGCCCTCCAGAAAGCTTGCGTATTTCCTCTAGCAGAACATAAAAACGTGGAACCAGAACATCCGTTTTCTTATCTCCTTCTTTGTACCTGTCTGAGGGAGCAGCTTTCTCAGGATATCTCTCGGTGCCATTAAATAAGTTCAATGCTGTCCTGCTAAACCTTTGTTTTCCAGAGGATCCCATCACCTCTGAGAGGCCATGTGCAACAAATTGCAGTCATTTCAACTGAGGGCTTCCTAGACCCGCCAGTGTCCAGCTGACCCACTAGCTGACCAGTAAAGCATGTGTGAGTCTAGGTCAGTCCAGATGAGCTGAGCCAAGCCTATTTCAGGCCATCCAACATGCTGGCTCAAGAGATAAATGCTTGTTGTTGAAACTACAGACAATTCTTGACCATATATAATGTGCCAGAAATTGCTAGATGCAGAGAACACAAAGATGAATGAATATGATCCCTGCTCATGCATGGGACGCAAGCATTCACAATGAGATTAAGATGGGCAAGTACTACAATATCTAGTTCATGGATGGGAAAAACTGCAACATTGTGCCATGTAAAAGCAGAATCCCAGAACTGGTCATCCTTGATCCAATCATTTCTTCAGAGGAAATTTGGTAGTGGACAAATAGAAACAACAACAACATGCTTCCTTTCTGATCTCCACTTTTCCCTCCAAATCCCTTTGTAAAAGAAGCCTTTGCATGTATTTGGCAATGTGGAAGGTATAAGAAATTTGCCCTACCTTATCTTACAGTGTAGCTGGAGAGACAGGATACAAATGCCCAGAATTTCAATAACAATGCCAGGGTTCAAGGGCAGTGTTCACCAGTTAAAATGTGATTATAATTTCAAATTATAGTATCCCTTCTCAGATGATAATCCAATCCACTAGACTTTAAACTCCTGAGTTTGGAGACTGTGTCCTACTCAAGATCATATTGCAGTGCCTAGCAGGTCAATAGACAATTAGGTATATAATTTGCTTTCGCTTTTTGAAGACCATTTCTAAAAGGTATTCTTTTTCTATTTCCTTTTGTTTTGTTTTGTTTGTTTTATTTCTACTTTAATAAGTAGGGTCAGCATTTCATGTCTAAGCGGGGGAGAACTGGCATTTGTCGAACACTTGCCATGTTGTAGGCACCACACTGGGTCTGTTCCATTCCTAGTGATACTTGATCCTCACAGTGACCATAGGAGGCAGATTTTATTACTAATGTTTACAAATGTAGATATTGGGGCTCAGAGAGGTTACATAACCTGTCAAAGATCACACAGTAAGTGGAATATAGTTTTCCTATTTAAAACTTACTCTTCCCCCCCACTCCCAATGCTAATACTCACCTAGATCAACCCCCTCACCCAAGACTTATAAATCTTACATTTGGTGATGATTTGAAGTCTTTCATTGGAAGGAGAGAGGAGGAACATCACAATCCAGAGGAGGAGTCAAGCATTTTCAGCTGGAGAACAGTTAGAGTCACAGAGTTTATAGAGTCCCAGTGGGATAGATTAGCATGTGGGGTATGTAATGATAGGGTCCGCAAACATTCCTAGATTGAAGAGTTTATGCATGTCTTCCTGCTCTCACCAGCTGTACTTGCCTCTGACTTAATTATATGCTCAGGGTACAGATGCCTCTAGAATTGCAGGCCAGATCTTGCTTCCCAGGAAGCCTTCTTGGTTAGATGACACTCAGCCCATGGAATGCAGGGGGAAAAAAAGGATGTTAGCTTGTCCCTTAGCAGTGGAGATACAGTTGAATCACTGCAAGTCAAGATTCATTCATTCATTCATTCATTCATTCAGAAATGTTTATTGATTACATGTGGCGGACATTTATTGTCTTTGTTCACCTAAACAGAAAGGTGGCCAATCAGAGTACTCCATTCTTCTAGATAGTGTAATTAGTCCAGGGTTTGGCAGATAACATAAGAAAGCAGGAGTCCAACATCTGGAATTAACATGGACATTCAAAGAAAGTGTCTCTCAGATCTTGAACAAAAGGATCTTAAAACTCCTTGTTGGGGGAGTTGAGGTTGTCAGGGGCCATTTTACCCACCACGCTGAGACAATCTGCCCAAGAAGAAAGACCACTTGGAGGAATGCAGAGTTCAGACATGGAAAGAAAGGAAATAGTTGAACACTGAGATCCTGCCATGCCTGAATCCTCAGATTGGAGCTTCACTTCACTGCACTCAGCATTAGAGTTGGGAGCTGGAAATATAAGGAATATGAATTCCTTTTTTTTTTTGCTTGAATTCCTTTTCTTTATCTGACTTTGAGCCTGTGTAAGGAAGATTTGGAGCAGTCTATGGGAGGTATAGCTGATATTATAGAGCAGTATGAGTGCTGGGAATGAGAGCTGTGGGTTTGAATCCTAGTCCTTGTATTTGTAGTTTATAATCTAATTATAGGATATAATCTGGTCCCAGGAGTTGGGACAAGAGGACAGTGCTTCTCATCCGACAATGAGCTCCCAGTCTACTGGGGCATGAGAGCTTACTAACTGGCTGCACAATTTGGGAAAATTAGCTGACCTTTCTCTCAATTTCCTTATTTGTAAATGGAAGCTACTGAGAATGCATTCTTACAGGAGTTGAAGTTGGAAGAATCAAATGAAACAGTGGATATGAAAACACTTTGTAGATTGTGAAGGGACCACACCCCAAAGCTCTGCAGAGGCGGGGCTGGCCTAGGTCACCACTGACCGAGTACTCATGCACTGAAGTAAGTATCAAGTGCCTAGTGACCGCATGCTTGTGGAAAGAATAAAATAACTTATATTATTTAACCAATCCTTTTCAGCTGGATACTCAAATTCTCTTTTTATAACCTAAATTGAAATGAATCTCTGGTGAAGTTCCAGCTTCTTTGGTCATGAGGTATGCTGATCTTGAGTCCCTCATGTAGGTAACTGTCTAACAAACTGGCACAACACTTACACTGAAAACAAGCAAAACCAAACCAAACCAACTGTTTGTTGATTGATTGATTGATCTTGAGTCTGAGGGTCAGCTGGACAGTTCTGCTAATCTGGGCTGGTTTTGTTTGGTCTCATCCATTCTCATGCATCAGGGACCAGCTAGTGGGCCAGCTGGGGAACAGCTGGTAAGGGATGCCATCATATGGAATGCCTCCCATTCTTCAATGGGCTAGCCTGGGTTTCTGTTCGTCGAGATGGTTTCCTAAAGACTGAACAACTGTTCAAGGTCTCTTGAAGTCTAAGCTCAGAGCTGGTTCACTTCTTCCACATTTTATTTTCCAAAGCAAGGTATAAGGCTAACCCACCTCTTCACCTCCTCATGGAAGGAGCTGTAGAGTCAGGTTGCAAATGATGCAAACACAAGGAAGATAGAAATTGGAGTATGTTTGCTATCAGTCTGTCAGAAAACCTTTGTGCTAAGATGGGAAAGTCATTTAATGCTGTAAACTCAAAAAAGGAAAATGTGGCTTCTCTCTCCTTTTTATCTGGTCTATGCTCTTTCTGTCTCTTGACCTTGCCTGAAGAGAGGAGCTTTCTTGATCTCTACTGCCTAGACCGTTGTGGTAGCTGCAAAGTGATGTATCTGCCTTCAAACCCATTTGACAAAGAAGAAACAGGTGTTCTAAGGATATAGTCCTTCTCTCTTGGATCTCAGCCCAGAAGAAGGTACAGACATATTCAACCCATAAGGCTGACCAACAACTGCTTCCATGCCTTCTTGCTGCAAGTCACCTTCCACTTTGTCACCGAGGTTATTTTAATAAAGTTCTTCATGTTACCTAAGAAATAATAACCCTACTTCCTAGGCTGGCATTCAAGGTGTTCACAGGTTCTTCCCAATCTCTTTTTCTAGGCTCTTGCCATGTTACTTATGGGATAGGAGACACAATTTCCATTTCATCAGTGTTCAGTATTCCCTCCCAGCCTGTAGCCATGTTTTTTGCCAATGTAACATTTCTTCTGTCTGTACATGCTCACTCGCACCTCTGCCCCTTGCAATCCCACTCTTGCTATTAAGACCCTCTTCGGGATCTCTGGGTGGCTTGGTGGTTTAGCGTCTGGCTTCAGCCCTGGGCATGATCCTGGAGTCCTGAGATCAAGTCCCACATCGGGCTCCCTGCATGGAGCCTGCTTCTCCCTCTGCCTGTGTCTCTGCCTCTCTGTCTCTGTTTCTGTCTCTTCTGAATAAATAAATAAAATCTTAAAAAAAAAAAAAGACCCTCCTTAGTTGCCAGGCTCCTCCACTGAGTCTTCCCTTTCCAACTACTTGGAATCAATCTCTTTTCTCTGGTTCCCTAATAATATTTTTTAAAATATTTTATTTATTCATTCATGATAGACATAGAGAGAGAGAGAGAGGCAGAGACACAGGCAGAGGGAGAAGCAGGCTCCATGCTGGGAGCCCGACGTGGGACTTGATCCCGGGACTCCAGGATCACGCCCTGGGCCAAAGGCAGGCGCTAAACCGCTGCGCCACCCAGGGATCCCCATTTTTTTTTAAAGCCTAATCATTTTTTAAAATTATAATATCATATCTTTTTTTCTTCTTCTTCTTTACTTGTTCGCAGCAGGAAGTGAAAGAAGAGGTGATAGGGCAGCTCCCTTTCCTGGGGCAGCTCCAGAGACCCACGCCCTTGTCATTCTGTGAAGGGATATAATACCACATTGTTGTGCCATGTGTTACACTGGATTATAGCCTCCTGGGGGCAGGGCCTTGGTTTTCTCACCTGATATCCATCATGTTACCTGGTGTGTCTGCTTCATGGTACGTGTTGAGTCAATGCCACTGAGCTGACTTGAATCTCTCCATGTCAGCCTCTGCCTACTGTGGAGCACTGCCTCAAATCCTGGAGCTGGCCAGAGTCATGGTCACTTTCCAGGACTCTGAAAGCTGCACTTAGATTGGGATATGCCCTAGGCCACTGAATTGGCATGAGTTACAGGCCTAAAAAAAGTCCTGCTCTGTAGCAGGGGGTCAGTTACTAATTGTAATTCCTCCTCTGGCCGCTTTTCTGAGGCTTGAATTCATATTGCCTTGCTGACTTTATTTTTAGGTGTCTGGCAGTTTAAAAGGGAGCTACAACTATCTTGGGTTTATTATTATACTATGAACGGCCTTTGGAAACCCAGTGCCCTGATTATGATCACACTCACGCAGCCTGTTCAGATGAGGACTCTTCTTTGCTTGTAGTTTGAAACCCTTTGGTTTCAATGAGTGGCTTTCAAACTGCAGCGTGAATAAGAATCATCCCAGTCATTGGGAAGCATGCAAATTTCTGGGTGTTATCTGCAGAGTTCCCGGATTCCTACACGTGGGCAGGGCCTAGGACTGTGTAATTTTCTTGGGCTCCCAGGGGATTCTGTTGCTAGCTAACCATACATTGAGAAAAAATGCTGTAGAATTTTAAGCATCAGACAATGGAGAAAAATATTGGCTGTAGTTGGTTAGCTGATGTGATGTCAAATTTAACTATCACATCCTAGAGACCAGGGAGGCATCCAAACACCTCTCCTTTCGCCATGGCACTCCTCTGCTCAAGAGCATGCAATGGCTCCATCTTTCCTCAGCCACATCAGGTCCAATGCCTCTCTGTGCTATTCCAACCTCTACTCAGCCACTCCTTGATGTTCTGTCCTTCTGCAGGCAATGCACGATTTCATCTCCGCTGCGGTATATTCTGCTTGTTTTGTTCTCCCATCTCTATTTTGTTAAGAATCCCCAACAGTTGATTGAATGCCTTCCATGTATCAGGCACAGTGCTATAGTGCATTTAGCCTTCAAACCAGTCCTGGGAGGAAGGCATTAGGATCATCCTCATTGATGCTAAAGGTGAGTTCCTGTGACTTGCCCAAAGTCACCTGCTGTTAAGTGGACTTCAAACCCAGAGTTACTGATCATCAGTGCCATTGACCACTTATGACACGCTGCGACACCTATTTAAATCCCGTCAAGCACCCCTTATCTCAACTCAGATGTAAATCTGATTTTCCTCATCTGTGAATTGGGTGTGTGTGTGTGTAACTCAAGGTTGCTGTGAGAGTGAAGGGACTAGTCTGCATGGCGTCTGGCACGATCTGGGTGATTAAGTGGAACTCCTAGAAACCCACGCCAAGTCTCGTCAGGCAGGAGAGATGAAAATCGTGTGGCTTTTGAAAAATGATGAGATTTAATTATCAGAATACACTTTCTGGCATCAAAGCACGATTTACCCTTTTTCCTGCAGGTCAGAGGTATCATTCAAGGATAAAGATATTAGGAACCATCTTTTCTGCTGGAACATTTTTTATTTCCTCTTCAAAGAGTAATCTCAGGGCAGCTACAGCCATGGAAACAGAATGTGGCAGGTGTAGCTGTGCTCTGGATTAGGCCCCGACTTTCCCCCAGTGGGTAGGAGAAAGGCTGCGGTCAGGGAAGACGAATGGATCCAGGCGGTTTTGTCACGGCAAAGAGCACATTTTCCCAGCGCCTCCATCAATCAGGGTCTGGTATTGAAGGCCCTCTGCTATCACTTTTGAGTGACTTGCAACCCTTTTGTGTCACCAGCGGGGACTTCTCATCTGCTTGGGTGACCCAGAAGTGTGATGTGGCTGGCAGTGGGGCCCGACCCATAATTAAGAGTACATTTCTTTGTTTCTTTGTTCCTGCCTGGTGACTGGAAACTGAGGACATGTGGAGCTCCCCCTAAGAAGACACAGTTTCACCGGCTTGTTCAAGCGTGGATGAAGCTATTGCTACCTTCTCTCATAGGGAAGGGACAAGATGTGACACTGGGGGACATTGCAGCAGGCTGCTTTCACTAGCTACCACTGTGGTGGGAAGTGAGGAGGTGGGCTTTGCAAAAAGCAAACATACAAACCACTCTCTGCCTCAGTTTCCCAAAACTGTAAAATGAGAGTGACCATGCCTACCTTGTAAGGATGTAGCAAGGATTAAAAATAGTTATGTAAGACATCTGACATGTAGTGAGATGATGGTAAGTAGCAGCAAAGAACACAAACCAGATACAGATTCTATCAGCATTCACAGTACAAGGTGGCTACTCCTTCACTTCAGATGAGCAATGTTTATTTACTAAAAGCTCATGTGCATTAGGGTCCTAGGTTAGCCTCTGAGTACAAAAATGACGGAGATCTGGTCCTCATGAGGAGCTTGTAGTGAAACTACAACCTGTGTTTGTAGACCACCTGTGTGGCCTCAGGACATCAGAGTCCAGATAATTTAAGGGGCTCAGATGAGGTCCCAGAGGTGTTATTTCCAGAATCCATAGCCAAGCCTCCTAATATTACATGCATGGCTTTTCCCATGGACTGATAGCTCTTGTTTTAAGAAAGAACAGGCCAGTTACATCATTTGGAACAAAGGTTCTACAAGGGCTGAGCTACCCAGAGACCAGACCAGATATGTGAATGAATATAACTAACCAAATAAAAGCTAGCTGGAAGACTAAATGTGATCACACTGGAGAATGGAGTCATCATTTGCCAGAACTGAATTTCTCATCTGCTGGCTTAGGAAGCACTTGGCTGCCTATTCCTCTCTAGGCTGGGCAAACAGGTCATTCTGATAATCCAAGAGATGAGCCTCTGGTGATGTCAGCCTCCCCCTGGGCACCTGAGCCCATTATCACATGCACTTGACTTTCATTCTCTAGCATCCCTGGATCTCAGCTCAGGAGTGACTCAGCAAGGGTCAGATTTTGCTCCTCTTTCAGAAAGGAGTCTAGTTTTCCTCAGGAAGAATGTTCTGAAATGTTCCTGCTGATACAGATATATGTGCTTTTCAGCCATTTCAGACCCAAATTTAAATGAAGCTGGTACCTTAGGGACAGGGGAGCAGCTCACTGTATTTATTTCCTTGAGATAGCTAGGATGATGATTATATGTTAAGTTTGCTTCCATGGATTTACTATCCCCTTTTTTAATTTCATTGTGAAAATGTTCAAACATGTTGAAACGTTGAAAGCACTCGTATGCTGATCAACAATATTATACCATAATCATTTCACTATAACTTGCATTATTACATATTTATCCACTGATCTATCCATTTATCAATCTATCTTATTCTATCTTGTGTTTTAAAAAAATTCAAAGTAAGCTGCAGGTATCAGAACACTTTCCCATCAACATTTCAGCATTCTTATCCTTATCGAGAATTTAATATTTGTTTCTGAACATATGATAAAATGTACAAATCTACTATTGATGGTTTTTGACAGATGCATGCACTTCCATAATGCAAACCCCTTATAAGATATAGAACATTACTGGGACCCCCAAAAGTTCTTTCAAATCTGTCAATGCCTGCCTCCACCCTGATCCCCATCCCAAGCAAGCCCTGCTTTTTTGTTCTCACTACATCAGTTAGGTTGTCCTATTCTAGAGCTTCATAATAAGAGAATCATATCGTATGTTCTCTTTTTTATAAGCTTCTTTCAGTCAGGACAATGTTTTGAGATTTAATTCCTATCTGTTTAAACAGAGCCCATGAAGATTGTTGTGGGGCTTAAAGGGATACAGCAGCCCAAATAATTAAGCACAATGCTTAGCACACATGGGCACGTCATAGGTGTTAACTACTGTGACTGTGAATTTTGTTATTTTTATTATCATTATTTTCATTTCATCATGTTTGCTTATGTTGGCTGTAGTGTGGACTGGTCACCAAAACTAGGTATTTATCTTAATTTCTTCAACTGGGAAGTTGACCTCAGAGAATATTCTAGATCCTAGCATTCTATGGCTCAGAGCTCTTTGGGGTTATTCCCTAGCTGTATCTCTCTATATACTTAATTTCCCAATTAGATCCTAAGCTCTACAGTAGCAGTATGCATTGTGCTTGCCTACATCTTTTTCTTTTTACCCATTCCGATGTTTCATAATGGGCTAAGCATGTAGAAAATAATTAATACATATATTCAATACGGGGTCAAATCAAGGTTCTATCATGACACAGTTGCTTGCCCAGGAAATGGCGATGCAGCCTCTGAATTGTTGTGTCAGTCCTAAGGCAAGTTCACATCACTGCACTGGGGGGCAAGAGTCATGGTTGGAATTTTGGTTCTGCTGGGAACCTGTCTTTGGTGGGATGGCTTACACAGGATGGATGTCTCTTGACTCTTATCACATCTCTGTAAGATAGATGTTATAGTCTCCATTCTACAGATGAGAAGATTCAGGGAAATAGCCAATAAGCAATGGAACTTGGATTTGAGCCCAGCCTGTCTGATCTATAGATCCCATGCTTTTTTTTTTTTTTATTGTCCCATGATCTTTCTGACTAATTTTAGGTGCATATGGAGAAAAGAAGTAAAGGTGAACACTAAATGAAACTGCTGGTATGAGTAGTAAACATGGTTAGTGATAAATGGCTCCAACAGGTGTACCCAGTATAACAGACATGTACCTAGCATTACCACACTGAGAGTTTTTTTGGTCCTAAGGAAGTCTGGTGAAGTAGGTGAGCAAACATTGTTTCCACTTTATAGATGAGAAACCGAGGGTTAGAAGGCTAAGGAACTTACACAAGGTCATAAAGCTATAATATAAGACAAGGATGGTTCATGGAGGTGAAGGGTGGAATAGGAATTTGTAAGCAGAGCTGCTTACACTGCTTAGTCACTTAAAGTGAGGGCTTTCTTAGGCTGCTCGCTTACCTTTTGGAGAAAAGATATGCTAATAAAAGTATCTGCAGGCAAATACATTTGAAATAGGAGTATGATTAATCCTTAATATTTCAAATGAGGTTGTCAAAGTAAGTTCAAAGTCAACATATTTAAGGATGTGCTTCTTGAGTGTTTTCTACGTGCCAGATACTGGGCCTGTTGACTGTCCATTTCCAGCAGGATGGATGAAATAAACTCTACCCATGAGTGATGCCATGCTACCACACATCTTTCTTGGGAGCAACTCGAAAGGCCGACTGGTTTATTGCTTTTATTCTTTCAGCTCAAGGCCTGAGTCATTCCATTAAGTGACTGTTCTGCTTTGGCCTTCTCCCAGCCAACAGCTGCAAGATACCAGATTGGCATGAAGCAGGTGAGTGAAGTCAGCTTAAATTTAGCATCACAGTTTCTGCGGACTCCTGTGAACCACTCAGCATCCTCGGGACAGGGCAGTTACCTCCACAGCCACTTGTCCCAGGAGGAGAATCTTTCAGGCTTTGGGAAGGGCAATGTGGTTTTCCTTTAGCTGTCATCTGACTCGTTGAATAGCATGACTCAACCCCTTGTTTAGAAAACAGTGTGGTGATCAATGAGTAGACCCAGGGAGGATCTCTAGTGAACAGAAGGAAATGAGAACATGCACTTTATGTGCATTTTCACAGAACCCCGTGGCCATCCTTTTATAAAGAAGCACTTATTATCCCATTTTACTGTGTGGTAGAGGATCAGGATGACCGACTCATGCTGGTTTGTCTTGAAATTTCCCAGGCTTCTCACTCAAAATCCCACATCCTGGAAATTTCTCAGTCCTGGACAAACTGGGACAGCTGGTCACCTGGGGTGGATCAGAGTTTCTGCCTTTACTTCAAAGAGCACATTCTTAAACTTTGTGCACTCCTGCCTGTCATTCGTGAAGTCATCTGACAGTCTGAGCAGTTTGTAATTTAGGGATATTATACCCATTTTACTGATGGGGAAGTGGAGGCTCAGAGTGATTCATGACTTGTCCAGGGTCTAGTGACTAAGCAGTGACAGAGGCAGGTTTGGAATCCAGCTCTCTTTGGCTCAGAGGCTTCTCTACACAGATCTCCTAAAAGAGAATTAAGATAGGTAAAAACTGACAGGTGTGAGGAAGAGGCAGCAACGTATTTGGGGATGCCACCATTTGCTCTTGGGGGCTCCCTGGGCATTTAATGGAAATTCAGCCCTTTGACCTTTTATTCCAAAAGGCCTTTGTAGCTTTCTGACCACAGGCAGGGTGCGGAGCAGCAGGGAAGGGGCACTGGGAAGGATGCCTGTATGGGCAGCTGGATGCCAGGAGGCACTGAGAGGAACCAACCATTATTATCAGGTGCCACAAACAACTTAGGTCTGGTGTCAGGGCATCGTGAGAGAGTGCCAGCCCGGGAGGGTGGGAGCAGTGGGTGAAGGGGGCCCAGAAAGGCAGGGCTGGACCTCTCCTCATGTGACTCTGATGTGATAGCCCAGAGCAGCCGGCAGGAGTTGTGTGCCCTGGGAGTGTCCTCTGTCCTAAGACTGTCCTTCACAAGTGCGTCCACTCTGCCTTTTCCCTCCCAGTGCATTTTAACACATCACATTTGATAAGGGCTGCTAATGCCCTGGGTTCATTCATTCTCTCATCTAACATTTACCGTAAGCCCGTTGGGCACCAGGGCATCGGAGCCAGGGAACAGGAGATGAGTAACATATGGCCTTTTCTGAAGGAAGGACACTTCCTTAAGAGGATAGATTAGGAAGCAGCTCAGTGCTCTGCATAAGAGCAATGAGCTTGGAAGTTTCTCAGACCTGAGTTTCCATCCTGGCTCTGTAACCTTGGTCAAGTTACTTTAAATTTCCTCCTAGCCTGTCTATTTGCCTGTAAAATGGGGTTAATCAATGCTACCTCACAACTGATGTGAGGATTAAGTGCATCGATAGAGTCCAGGGTTAAATCTAGTTACTGTCACATAGTAATTACTCAATTAATGACAGTTATTTTTCCAGTTCTACCACTTACCAGCACTGTAAGCATGGGCAAGTTCAAGAATCTTGGTATGCATCAATTTCTCTCCTATGATAAGGGAATAATAAAAGTAAATATGCTATAAGAGTGTTGAGGTAATCAAATCAGATGGTACATGTAAAGCACTTGGAATAATGCCTGGCATATAGTAGGAATTGACTATATAATAGTGATTACTACCAATACTAATGGTGATATATACTACAAGGGATTGTGGACAAAAACTAAGATGTTCTACATAAAGACTCCTAACTCTGGGAAACGAACTAGGGGTGGTGGAAGGGGAGGAGGGCAGGGGTGGGGGTGAATGGGTGATGGGCACTGAGGGGGGCACTTGACGGGATGAGCACTGGGTGTTATTCTGTATGTTGGTAAATTGAACACCAATAAAAATAAATTTATTATAAAAAAAAAACCTAAGATGTTCTAGGAGATAATTCTAGGAAAATGGATGGGAGGGTGTTTCAGGGAGAGGGTAGCATGTGTGAGATATGGGGGTGTGAAGCTGCACAGTGTTCCAGAAAACTGGCTCACGTTGGGAACTCAGGGTCACACCTGGACACAGGGTGGGTGGGCTTTAAAACAAACCCAAATCCAGCTTCTCCCACTTCTTAGCAAGGTGACCTTTGGAAAGTGACTGAATCTGTCCTAATTCCAGCCTCCTCACCAGTAACAGAGAGCTAACGCTTTCTATTTTTTAATGTCAGTGTGAGGATGAAATGACATAATGTCTGTAATCGCTCAGCCAGTGCATGGCACAAAGGAAGCCCCCAATAGGTGGTGGTGAGTAACTGTGATATTTTACTAGAGGACATGGCGAAGGGTGTTGAGTGGACCGACAGAAGGAAGTAAACTGTGATCAGGTCAGGACAATCTCAACAACAGAGTCTTCTTTTTCGGGAAGCAGTAGGGGGTCACAGTGCTCAGGACCCCTGAGGCTCTCTCTAGCTTTACAGGAGCTCCACTGCTCTTGAAGCCCAGCTTGTGAGCCCACATCTCTCAGCTTTGTCAGAGTCTAAATTTACCCTCATCGTAATTATTCACACTGTGCCTCATCAGCTTGTGAGCAGAAGTAGCGGAAGCCAAAACTGGGAGGGGGAGGTGGCAGGGAAGAAGGCAGAAAAGAAAGGGAACTTCAGGCAGCAGGGCTGCCCAGTGTTGCCTGCAAGCTGCGGTATTGGCCAGTCCCCCTGAAATAACTCCTAAGGGCAGAGTTGGCTCATGTGTCTTCGAACGTTAACATTAGAGCGAACCGAGATTAAATGCTCCCGAGAAACTGACCAGCCTAACATTTTTCTCCTCCCTCTCTCTTTTTATAACTATGACCACAGTAGTAATTCAATTGGAAACATATTCTGTCCCTGATTGCTCCAGCACTGGCACTAGATCATTCCCAGGGTTTGATATTTTTATTAAATGCACACTGCTGTTATTTTCTACTGAGGCTAAAAATACATCTGACTGCAGCAAAGGCTCAGTTGGGGCCTCCTCCCTGTTCTCTGGGAGGCCAGGACCAGGCAGGACCAACAGATTGATGGGCTTCCCAATTAATTTAGGCAGCACCCTATTTCCAAGGAAAACTGCCCCAGATACTAATATAACTGTAAAAATAAAGATGGAGTTCTGGTCTAAAAGGACCATAATGGGAGCTTACATTCCTAACTTTATTTACTGCCGATCTCCCTTCACTTCCCCTTATCAGGCATCACCATGTCGAAACCCTTTATGCATTTTCAGGCCCCCTTGTCTTTGTAGATGCTGTTCCTTTGCCCAGAACGCATTCCTCCTTCTCCTCCTGTGAGTGTGTGATTGCCCCTGAGTCTCAGCTCAAGCATTAGCCCATTTTCTGAGCCCAAGCTTTGACTGAGACCTTCTTTGCCCGATTCCCTCATGGTCCTTCCACTTATGCCTTCAAAATTCAACTTCTGCCTTGTAATTATTGCAATCACTTTAGTAGGTCTGTCTACCCATTAGATCTTGAATTTCTTGAGGCCAGGGACTGTGTTTTATTGGTCATTATATCCCTAGCACCTAGCATAGTGCTGAGCTCAATGGGGCTGGGCAAGCAAGGCATAGAGGACACAGAATTTGAAGGGGCTGCCATCAGGTACTGACCTGACACTGGAAGGATGCTGACAGTTAGTGCTTCCTCAGAGTTCACACCAGAGGCTCCAGGCTTCTCCTATCTGAGTCCTGGTCCTGAGGCCCAAAGTGGTTGATCCACAATAATTTCGGGGGAAAAGCATTCAATTATCTCTTCATTTTGGAAGTTCTGCCCTTCATTGGCTTTTATGACAGTGCACTCTTCTGGTTTTCTTCCTACCTGGTCCTTCTCTGCTTCTTTCTTGAATTCTTCCTCCATCTGCTCCTGAAATGTTGCTGACGAGATGCTGCTCCTCTGTAGTCGCACAGTATTGTCAACATACCACCCACCTGCTCATTTAATCACTCATTCAATGTTTATGAAGGGGTTACTGGGTACCAAGTGCTGTTCTAGGTATTTCAAATATGGCAGAGAGAAAGTCAGAAGGTGATCCTGTCTTCATGGAACTGACGTTCTGATGGAACACACACAGAGATTCGAATAAAACATCTATAATGAAATGTTAGTTGCTATACCGATCTTTAATTAAGTACAAGGGTCTTGCTTTATTCATCCCTGTATTCTCAGCTTATCACAGTGCCTAGTAACAAATCATGTATTCAATACCTGGATAAATGATCAGTTGAATGAATGAATGAAGACCTAGGTTGAATATAAATCTTCTGTAAAGTCTTTCCTAAACAACTCAGGCGAAGTCTAATTAATTAGTCAATTCATTCATTCAACAAATATTTATTGTGTGTCTCTCTGTGCCTGCCTGAAAATGTTTGAGGCATCTTATAAACATCTGTCATGGTGCCGACCACAGTTGATTAAAAAGTATTTGTTTATTTGCCTATCTCTAGCACTCCTTAAGGGCAAAGACCTTGCGTAATTCATCTCTGGATCCTTCAACCTAACATGGCACTTGGTATCGTGTAGGTGCTCAATAGAAGTTGCTTGAATGAGAGATATATTTTTGATAATTTACAAGGGAGTGAAACTACCATACCATACTATGAAGGACGGGTGGTTTCTACTTCACTTCTACTTTCTGTGACCTTAGATCATAATTTTTTTTCTGGAATTACAATGATTTTAGAGGGAAACTTTGTAAAAGGCCAAGAGCCTCCCTGTCAATCTACAATGTTCCCAGTGCAATAGTTCAGTGAGAATTCTCTCCAACATCAAAGAAAGACATTTTCAGATGAACTATTTCAAACCATTTGCCTAAATTCCTTACCTATCCCATGGTTGAGACTTAGGCTCTAGTCTTAGAGCTGCGTCTCATTGTCTGATCTTGGACAAGTCATTACCCTTCTCTGGACTTAGTTTCCCTTTCTGGAAAAAGGGACTATACTAGTTAATTGTGTCAAAGTTGCCTACAATTCAGACTCTCGGAGGAGCCCATGAATCTCCTCTACTCCAGGGCTGGTTCTTGAGAATCCTCCTTTTGCCTCCTAGTTGGTCAATGGACACAAAAATGATATTCAGAGCAACCACTTCTTGCTTTTGCAAGATGACCAGTTCACAAACATTTATTGAGCATTTATTAATGTACCAAGATCTGCTGAAAGGGAATGTTGTTGCAGAGATTATTTTTCTACCCAGTAAGCTATTGTTGCAGAATTTCAGCTGCTTAACTAATACCTGAGAATATCCTATGATGTAGCTGGTGTCAAGTGGGTGGGGGAAAGAAGACAGGGCAGTGAGCTTTAATCATGGCATCACTGTGTTATGTTATTGAGGATTAAACACCACACAGTGCAAGGACTCCATAAAATACCTCAGGAAACTCTGTTTTAAAAACTTTCATTCTGAAGGGTATCTAAGATCCATTATTTAGGAATTAAGAGATAATACATTCTTGAAGACTTGAGTAATTGGGAGAAGGGCTCAGGAACAAGGTGACACTTGAACTGGATCTTGTCGGAGAGGTGATAAGGTTGATAATGGGTGCGGGAAGCCTCTGAAGTAAGCAGGGACGGAAAGACCCTTCTTTCCAGCCTCCAGGTCTGTGTGCTGGTTTATTTGTTTACTAAACCTGCTGATCAAAAGCATAGACCTTCTCTGGATTCTTGGATAAATCTGAACCTAGGATCTGGGTCCAATATCCAGGATTGGCTGAGGGCAGAGGCAGGTGTCTCATTGCCATGGTGATGTGGTCATTTGTGCAACATCCATCAAGGTTCTGTATGGGAAGTTGGCCTATAAGGTATTTCTCTACCTTCCCTCTGCTCATCAGTGAGTTTTACTGAAGGAGAGTCTAAAATTTCTCTTTTCTCTTAGAGACCAGACTACTTCATAGCAAGTCTTATTTCTGTTCTAGTCTGTGATTCTCAAAAGATGTGGAAGAGTCTGAAGGAGAGAGTGAGTCATTTGCAATGAAGAGGGAATAGGGCCTGCATGTTCATTTGGAAGCTAACTATTTGAGAGGACTTGGAGATAAGATATTCTAGCTTCTATTACTAGAGTCTGTAGTAATCTGGTTTACAAATGAATCCTTGCTCTAAAATAGTGTGTGTGTGTGTTTGTGTTTGTGGTTGAAGTGTTTGTGTATACGTATGTGTGTGGTTGTATGTTTTTTAGTGGTCATTAGTCATTTTCTTCTAAAATTGATAAAAAAAAGAGAGATACCCAAAGTGGTAAACTTCTCGTAAGTTAGAGTGATTTATCAAATTTTAAAAATCTTGCTAATAAGATAAATATTTTTATTATGGTAAAAATATATAACATAAAACTTACTACTTTAGGGATTTTTAAGTGTATAGTTCAAGGGCCTTAAGTACCTTCACACTGTTGTAAAACCATTACCACCATCCATCCAGAACTTTTTTCATCTTCTAAAACTGAAAGTCTATATCATTAAATAATAACTCATGATTCCCCACTACTTCCACCCTCAATAATTAACTTTCTGTTAGTTCTGTTTCTCACAGTATTTCTGCTTTAGTGACTGACTTCTTTCTCTTAGTGTTATGTCTATAAGGTTGATTCATATTGTAGCATGTGTCAGAATTTTTTTTCTTTTTAGGGCCAAATAATATTCCATTATATGCATGTCTCATTTTGTTTATCCATTTATCTGGTAATGGACACTTGGGTTGTTTCCACCTGTTGGTTATCACAAATAATGCTGCTATAAATATGCATGTATAAATATATGTTCAAGTTCTTGTTTTCAGTTTTTTTTGGGGTATATGGTCAGGAGTAGAATTGCTGGATCCTATGCTAATTCTATTTTTGATTTCTTGAAGCATCACCATACTGTTTTCTACAGCAGCTATGCCACTTTATGTTCCTATCTGTAACGTACAGAGTTCTAATATTTCTTCATCCCCACCAACATTTGTTATTTTCTAGATTTTTTTCTTTTTGGTCTTTGTTTTTATTTTTGTTTTTTTAAAAAATAATATCTATGTTAATGGTATGAAGTTTCATTGTGGTTTTTATTTGCATTTCCCTAATGATTAGTGATGTTGAGTATCACTTCATGTGCTCATCCATTTTTTTATGTCTCTATTTTCACCCTTGATCTAAAACTAAACTCTTTTTTTTTGAACCACTAAGCTAATTTGTGTTGAATAGCAATTCATCTAAATTCAGTATCATTCCATGCAATTCCATAGACATTTATGCGACACTTACCCTGTGCAAGATAGTCTACTCTCTGCTAGGGCTTAATAATTGCCCTTTTGGGGTAATCAACGAATGAGGGAGACCCATAGATCCATAACCTGCAAACAAGTCAGCCTATAAAAAATGCTAAAAGAGAAGATAGCCAAATTACTGTGTAAGCGAGACAGAGATTATTGTTAGAATATGTGGGTCAACTCTTAGAAGCCTCTTTGATTGATTCATTTATTTATTCAATAAATAGTTATCAAACATCTGCTTTGTTTCAGGCAATGTGGCAAGTGCAGGAGATGTAGAAAGGGGCTGTCCTTAGTCCAACCTACTCCTTTACATTGGTCTCTAAGCCATCACCAGAGAGCTTACAGTCCCTGGAAATGGTCTCCTGATCTCCCACCCATCCTACCTCCATTCTAGATTTTCTATCTCATTCTAATTCATACTTCACTTCCCTCCCTTCTTCAACACCATGACCTAAGGACAACTAGCTTTTTCTTTTCCCTCTGGATCCACTCCCTTTTTAGAAATAACACTGATGGTGTTCTTCAGACCTTACTATTGTTGTGGTGACCCTCTTTAGCTCTGATGCACATCCATCCACTTGTCCTTTTGGAGTTCCTGCTGTGAGTAACTGTTTGGTCTGCTCCAGTATCCATATAGTGGGGACTTCCCCAAAGCTGGATGCCCCTTGGCTTCCAGAAAAGAGAATTTGACAATTCCTACCTCCATATGAACCACAGCTTGGGGCGGTAGTCATGTGTTAACATATCAACACACAGCAATACATGCAAAAGACCAGAATGGAGGAAGATTTGGAGAGCAGTTTGGGAAAATAAAGGTTAGGCTGGGAAGTTCTTACCAAGAGGACCTTAAAGTTGAGTTTTGAAGTAGGAGATGCACTTTGAACTAGCTGTAGTGTTTAGTGCTAATGACAGCGTAGTAAGACAGTCATAAAAATGGCATTCTATTTATGGAATAATCCCTAATTGTTATGGGCAATTGCAGTCATGAGGCCAGACATACCTTCTGACTCCAAACCAAGACCAACTGGCTGAGAGTTATTTTGGGTCAGTGTTTGATGACTTCTGCTAATAAGGATCAAGAGGGATGCACCTATGATCTATATTTAGGCATACACTTTGCAAGATGGGGCTGTCCTTTAAGAGCAAAGCATTCAGTGTCAGCTGGGGAAGTACTGTTGTCAGGATGAGATCCTCTGATGATGTGGCACACAGCTTGGAAATTTCTGATACCAAAATACAAAAACCTCTGCTGTTTCCATACCAATTCTGGTTGTTTGATTAGAAGGTGCAGGGAAAACGTTGCGAGTTAAAAAGCACCACCTTGAATATTTGCATGTGGGTTGCTGTATAAGATTTTTTGTATTTAATGCAAAAATTGAATGAAGCCATAAGAATGTGTATCTGACTCATTTGGAAAGTGAACACAACATATTTGCCATATGCCAGGAAGCACCTATATGTTCCTCTCTCTCTTCAAGTGGCTGCTTCAGTACCTGTTCTCATCTTAGTATCACTGCTTAGTTGGCACACTTTAGTAGGGGGTGAAAAAAAACATTTCATGGATGTGAGTAGACAGCAGTCTGGAAATGAGAAAACCTACATTCCAGGACCTGCTTCCTTAATGACTAGTGGTTGTATGACTTTGGACAAGTCCTTTTTTTTTTTCTTTTTTTTCTTTTTTTTTTTTTATAAATTAATTTTTATTGGTGTTCAATTTACCAACATACAGAATAACACCCAGTGCTCATCCTGTCAAGTGTCCCCCTCCGTGCCCGTCACCCATTCACCCCCACCCCCCGCCCTCCTCCCCTTCCACCACCCCTAGTTCGTTTCCCAGAGTTAGAAGTCTTTATGTTCTGTGTCCCTTTCTGATATCTCCCACACATTTCTTCTCCCTTCCCTTATATTCCCCTTCACTATTATTCATATTCCCCAAATGAATGAGAACATACACTGTTTGTCCTTCTACGATTGACTTACTTCACTCAGAATAATACCCTCCAGTTCCATCCACGTTGAAGCAAATGGTGGGTATTTGTCATTTCTAATGGCTGAGTAATATTCCATTGTATACATAAACCACATCTTCTTTATCCATTCATCTTTCGATGGGCACCGAGGCTCCTTCCACAGTTTGGCTATTGTGGACATGGCTGCTAGAAACATCGGGGTGCAGGTGCCCCGGCATTTCATTGCATCTGAATCTTTGGGGTAAATCCCTAACAGTGCAATTGCTGGGTCGTAGGGCAGGTCTATTTTTAATTCTTTGAGGAACCTCCACACAGTTTTCCAGAGTGGCTGCACCAGTTCACATTCCCACCAACAGTGTAAGAGGGTTCCCTTTTCTCCGCATCCTCTCCAACATTTGTTGTTTCCTGAAGCAGGAAATTGAGAATGAGTTGGCATTGTCTTTCTTTAACTTTTGTCACCAGGAAATGTAAATTGAGTTAAGACGGCAAGAAGCACAAATAGGCCTTTCACGTCACAAAAATTTAAATCCCTGCAGCATACAGTTATGGGTACCCAAATGCAACAAAAATATTAATGAAAGAAACAAAATACTAACTCTAACTTCCAACATTCCCTCAACACATGTTCTTCCTTCACAAGAAGGAAGACTGAGAGATTAGCATCCTTAAAACAGATTCATTAATTCATTATCTCCTTTACATTTGAAAGGACAAAATGTCAACTGAGATTTCAAGTCTTAACGTTAATAGATCATGTTTTGACTACTTACTATGGATCAGGTACTTTGTAAACAGTTGATACTCAACATCTAATTTAATCCTGACCATCAACCTTATGAAGTAGGTACTATTATTATCCTCATTTTGCAGTGGAGGAAATTGAGATTTGGCAAGGTTAAGTATCTTGCTCTAAATCTCACCGCTGTTAAGCGACAGATTGAAATATTGGTCTATTTTATGTCAGAGTTGTTGCTGTCAAGCACTGTCTACTCCATTCCTTGACTGTACAGAATCCTGAAGCATAGGCCTGAACCTACATTCCCAAGGACTTCTGATTTGAGAAGGGTCTTTTCATTCACTATCTAACCAATGGATAGTTTCACCTGTGTGATCCATGATAAGGCATCTTTTTTCAAAAAAAAAGGGGGGGGGGCTTTATCTATCACTTCTTAGGTCAAAGCTTCTTTCTGTAGTTTCCTTTTACCCTCAGGATAAAATTCAGAGACCATGGCATTTAATGTCCTTCTAAGTCTTTTCCCAGCATAACTGTCCAGCATGAAAGCTGTGTTGCAACCCATACTCCATGCTCCTGTCAGATATGTCCAATCATTGGCCTTAAAACACCTCTCCTCCTGCCAACCTACTCACTTAAGAAGATTCCCACTTATCTCCCCATAGAACATTTGAGGGTGTCCATTTGCAAGATCCTTCTCCATTCTCAGTCCTTTGTGTAGCTCTATCCTGCTATGTCCAGACATGCATTCAAATACTGTCCATGTTCATTCATTTACTAATTCACTCATTACTAATTGAGCATTTACCATGTGCCAGGCTTTTATGCTAAAGGTATCCCAGTAAATCAGATGATATTCCTTGGTAGCTGTTTTCTATTTAATTATGGTTTATCTTTGTAAAGGAACAGTAATCTCCTTGATTGATATTTTTTGCAGCTTCTAGAACTGGACCATTGTACCTTCAACAAACAGCACATAGAAAGTGATCAGTAAATGGTTTTTGGATATGTTTCTGAATCACATTACCTTATTTATTTGTATAATACCGAGGGGGATTCACAACATGCATAAATCAAATCATTGGCAAGAATATTATGCCTACAAAAATATCATTTGTGGGGAATATTATCAGAGTTTCAAAAGGTGGCTATTCTGCTCATGACCCTCACCCTACTGTATGCAGAGCCCCAGAAATATGTCACACAAATATAATGGCAAGAAACTATTTCTGGTACCTGTTACTTACCGAGAGATGAAAAGAGTAAAAGCTAGGTAACTTTGCATAGCCATCTTCATTTTTTTTTAATGGAAAATGTGCAAGATGTCTCTGGGTCAAAAGTCCAGATGGGTTTTGCAAAAGTTCTTCACTGTGGGAGTTTCAGTCTCAGAGTTGACTTAAGGTACCTTAAGTCTAATTCAACTTAACCGCTTGTGGTATCACTCAGCCCTGTGCATGGGATTTATGGTTTAGACATTGATTGACAACACACTTTCTGGTAATGGTCTCACCCTTAAACAAATGGTCCAGTCGAGGATGGCATAAAGCTGCCTTCCCTGAGCAGCATTTCTGGAAGATATTAGCAGCAGCATTGTGTGCACACACACCACACACACACAAACAGACACAGACACACATACAGTTTCCATGGACAAATAAGGTAGGAAGTCTATCTTTACAAGGTACTTAGTTAATATCAACCTCTTGAATATTTATTAAGCATATTTGTATATGAAAGCCTCTGAAAAATCTATTTATAAAGAAACCCAGTTCACTTTGTTCCCAAACATGATCAGGCAAGATGTATAATGTCACCCCACTCATAGCCTACTTGACCCTGGTTTTTCCCATAACTCTACTGCATCATCCATTCATTTTGCAAACCTGCACTGCCTGTCTCTGTGCTAGACATCATGGTGTAGGCCCTAGCCCCTGTCTTCAGTAGCCTGTGGTGACTTGGAGAGGTGAATACTCAAGACTGAAATGAGAGCACTAATGGGGCACTTGCTGGGAGCTGTGCAACAGCACTGTTTGCAGCGGGAGAAGTAACTGAAATGCATTCTTCAGAACTGGAAGTTGATCAGGGCAATGGTTAAGAAAGGGAGATTTCAGGCAACAGGAGGTGTGTGGGAGGCATCAAATCAGGATAATGGGATAATCAAGAGTTTGGGTCTGATTAGGATACAGGATTTGCACAGGGCACTAAAGAAACATGACATGAAAGAAGAAACAAAACAAGAGCATGAAGAACCTGATTCTTATTTCTAATCTGGTTTTGTCTCTTGCTTTTCCAGAACTGCCTCTGGCAGTCCTACCTGGGTTTCTATACCTTCTTCATGGCAGCAGGGAAGGGAGGCACACTGGGATGATTCAGAATATGAGAAACCAGGTTCCAGAGTTGTAGGCGTTGGTCAGAACAGCAGGCAGCTGTAGATGCCCCTGGAAACTCCCCGAAGAATGATGAGTACTCTAGATAACACTTGTTTTCCTTCTATCAGTGGTTTGTGATATAACAAAACAATTCATGCATTTATTCCTACAACATCCTGTTCTCCTTCAGACGAGGGCATTATGCTCATCATGACTCTGCTTGGAAATTATTGTGAAAGTGATTTCCATGTCATGAACTGTCATTATTGACAAGTGGTAAAATTGTACCCAAGGTTCTTTCTCTTTTTAGATCCTGGCTATATAACAACACTTCTTCCAATAAATTGTAATTTCCCCTCTCAGTTGTGTATATATATTTGTAAGATTATAAATGTAAGATTACAAGTGAAATAAATTGTCTGTAAATGGTATTATGTCATTAATTCCAGGAAAAAAAGCACCATAGCAAAATGATCTGGAAAAAAGAAAACTCTGGAAGTTATTTTTCCCTCATCTATAAAATGATGGGGTGGACTAATTGGTCTCTGAGGTCCTTTCTAGCATTAATGTGATGTTCTTGGATTCTATGGGAGTTGTAGACAATTGTGGACAGCAGATGTGCAATATAATTGCCTCAATAGGGTATTTGTCTCTCACTGACTCTTTGGGAAACGGTGGTCATGTATTTTGTTTGTTGTTATGACTGGAAAATCTGAGCAATAATTATAGTAACATCCACAGAATTTCCCCTGTGGTGTAAAATACAGATAAGACTCTTATAATATTATCCCTTGGTAACTGGTATTCGTGATGGTTGAAAATCTCTATGCAGCTCATTGAGATTGGGACTGAGCTTCTTGTCATCTGGCTCTACTTGTTTGTGGGATGCTGAGGCTTTGCTTGGGGTTGATTCCAACAGTCAATTCATTCATCCATCTGACAAATATTGATTAAGCACCAGCCAAGTTCTTATACTAAGGGCTGGGGACATAGGATGAGTAAGAGTTTATAGTCAGAGGGGAACACAGATATGCAGTCCACTCAGCAGATATGTATTAGGTGCCTAGAGTGTGCTTGGCTCTTAACCAACAGGGACAAATAGGAATGAGGAAAATGATAACAGACACATGTGTTCAAGTTCTGAGGCTACTAATCCATGACATCTAGGGCTCAGAAGCTTCCTAGAAGAGATGGCGTTTATTTGAAGAATAAATGAGGGATTACCAAGTAGCTAAGAAGACAGCCACCCCAAGTAGTTAGAACAGTATTCCCAAAATTATAGGGCATGAAGGACATGACATGGTGAGCAAGTTGCAAATTTCAGGATGGCCTTAGTGTGGCTCGAGGTACAACTTAGAGGCTTGAATAAGCTTCCTATGTGCATTTAAGAAATCTGGAGGGAGACAAAAAGCCACTGAAAGATTGTGGCAGGAGAACGACAAAGCTGATTATCTGTAACTCAACATAAATATAATTGGTATGAGTATAAATAGGAATAACAGCAAATGTTGATCAAAGCATTCCCATAAACCAGATACTGCTTTATTTTTTTTTTAAAGTCTTTCTTAAATTTTTTTTATTTTTATTTATTTATGATAGTCACAGAGAGAGAGAGAGAGAGAGGCAGAGACACAGGCAGAGGGAGAAGCAGGCTCCATGCACCGGGAGCCCGATGTGGGATTCGATCCGGGGTCTCCAGGATCGCGCCCTGGGCCAAAGGCAGGCGCCAAACCGCTGCGCCACCCAGGGATCCCCAGATACTGCTTTAAACACTGTGTGTGTTTTATCTCATTTCAATGTTACAATACCATGTGGTAAGTAGTATTATTGTCCCCAGGTAACAGAGGAGGAGATGGAGGCACAGAGAAGTTAAAGGGACAGACATCACAGAGTAATTGAGCAGAAGGGTCAGGAATTGAATCCAGGCAGTCTGAATCCAGAATCCTGCCCTCTCTTATAGTTTGTTTATTACACTTTAAACTTTAAAAAATTGAGCCATGAAACACATGTGGAGAAGTGCACAAATCATAAATATATAGTTCCATATGCTATCATAGCGATCATCAAACTGTGGTTCATGGGCCAGTTCCAGCCTGCTGCCTGTTATTGTAAACAGAGTTTTATTAGAATACAGCAATTACCCATCATTTATCATCTGTCAGTAGCTGCTTTGGTCTTCAATGGCAGAGTTGAGTGGTCAGGACGGATGCATATGGCTCCCAAAGCTCGACGTATTTCCTATATGGCCCATTTCAGAAAAAAAAAAATCTGTGAATCTCTGTGTTACCACATTGTGAGCACAGCTACCACCCAGGTCCAGAAATAGAACATACCCAGTGCCGAGAAGGCCCCCACATTCTCCTTCTCCTACCTAATGATAACCCCCTTAATGTTGCACACTGTGGATTGGTTTTGCTTGTTTTTAACTTTATGTTAATTCAGTTAAACTTTATGTGAGCTCTGGCATCTCAAGGACTGTGCTATGCTGAGTTGTTTAGCATAAGATCACAAAAAATGGGAGGCCAGTCTCATTTTTTTCTGAGCATTCAGTAGGTGAACATCTAGGAGACAAGGCACACTGGCTCATCCCTTGCTTCTTCTGCGAAGAGGACGTTTGGGGTTCACCATTTTTTTTGGCCCAAGTTGAAGTGTGGCTCTTTCTGACTACCTCTACTAGTTTTCCATGGCTGCTCTAACAAAACGACCACAAACTTAGTGTTTCAAATAACATGGAATTTATTTTTTTATAGTTCTCATGGCCAGAAGTCCAAAAGAATCTGACTGGGTTAAAATCAGTGTAAGTAGGATTGTGTTCCTCTGGAGGCTCCTTGATTCCCATTCTACACACTCTTCCTGGATGATGCCTGTTATTTTCACGACCTCAGTTACTGTCTCTATGCTGATGACTTGCAAATCTCTACCTCTTTCACCTCCCTTCTGACCCTGAGACCTGCATCTCCAACTCCTCGACTGCCTGTCTGACATCCTCTCTTGAATGCCCCCACACACCTTGAACCCATACACCTGCAGTGACTGGCCTTCCAGACAGGGTTTACCTAGCTCACTGACTGGCACTACTTTCTACATGGTCACTGAAAGTTAATTTCCAAAAAGTATTTCTTGATTTTCACCTCTTATTTAACCTCTAATTTCAGTCATTTATCTCATTCTGTCCATTCTATATCCTTAGTGCTTCTGGTTCATCCATGTCTCAACATTTCCACTGTAATGGCTCTAGGTCAGAATTGGTGATTTTTGCTTTGATTGTTCTGCCTCTATCCCAGCCGTGATCTTGTCCCTCCCTCATGGTAGCCAAAATGTTTTTTTCTAAAGCAAAATCTGTCCTTTCCCCATAGAGTTAACCCTTTAAAAAAGTCTTGTGCCTGGCTCACTATCATGCTCCTGACACCTTGCAGAGCACCTGTAACAGGAAACTCTCAATAAATCCATGTTAATTAATTACAACTCTGACCTGCCCATCTGCTGCAGGCACTTTGTTCACATCCTCCCACCTCCTCAGACTTTCTCAGATTCTAAAATCCTCCATCCCGACCTGGGCTTCCCTTCCCCTCTCTCTCACTTCTTTGATTCAAGAGCATCTTCTTTCCAAGAGAGATCTCTACCTTAATCACAGTGCCAGGTCTATAGCAGATTTCTAATGTATAGTTTGATGAATAAATGAATCCTTACACGAATGAAGAAATGGAGTCATGAGGAGTTGGAGATCATTTCTCAGAGTCTGCAAACATGATCAGCCTATTTATAGCATCCAATTGAATATTGTAGGGCAGGAAATGAACACCTGACTTGGGCCAGGAGCGATTGGGAAAGGCTATCTAGTCCAGTCTCCTGACTCAAGACATCACTTCTCAAAGTATGGCAAGTCTTATAAAATGCTCTAGGAATCTGGTGAATTGGGCCACAATTCACCATCTGTTGGGAACTGACATTGCAGAGTAGCACACTGAAGAAGAAATAACTTAACAGAAAAAGAACTCAACTTTTACCCTTTGAGTTTTTACTCTTTCTCGAACAGAGGTGCCATGGGGCCATTTCTTCCCAGTAATAGCTACTGACATCCTGCAGATCCAATGTCCCAGTTGATATACTGTGGGCAATGTCAGCCTAAGCAAACCTTGACTTTTTGTGTGATTCAACTTTTACAAGGAGAAGAGAATTTATTTCAATGAATATTCTCCCTGCTGTATGAGCTGATTGTGTTCAGAGGAACCTGAAATGACATATTTTTTTAACCTGCCAGAGCAGAAACAGGTTTTAATGTTCTCTTTGTCAAAGTAAGCTTTGCCTTTAGTTAGAGGGGAGGAAGAAAACCTAGGTAATTATACAGTGACGGGACTGTTCTTTTTTTTTCTCCCATTGAGTACCAATGTCAGTCTTCTCGAACAAAGGTGCTATTGAAATAGTGAATCATAAAATTGATTTTTCCAACTTCTGGTTACCAGCTGGGCTCAGTAGGAAAGGGTCTCTAGTACAGAGGAAAGCATTTTTAGCCAGAGGTACCTTATTGTGTCCTTCAAGGACTTCATACAGCTTTTCTGCATGCCATTTGTTCATTCTGCAAACATACATAGAGCCTCCATTCTGCTAGGTGCTGGCAAAATCCAGATTAACAAAACCCACTTGTGGCCACCCTGCATGAGTGAAGATGGAATACACTCATATGCCATGCTTCTCCTCCATTTTTAGGGCACTCAATATGCACCAATAACCATCCTAGGTGCTTTCATTATCTTGATAAATTCTTACAGTTACCTAGGAGATGGTTATCACAACCATGTTATAATTCCAGAGACTGAGGCTAAGAGACAAAGTCACATGACACAATTATTAGGGGACAGTGTCATAGTTTGGGCATATTCCCTCCACGAATCATTGCTCTCACAATTGGACAATGTGATGTCATTGGTGGAAAGTTTAAAAGTTAAACTTTTGCTAAGGGTCAAGGGTGAGCTGGTATAAAACAAACAACCACCAAGTACAGTGTGCCTGTTTTTTAGGAGCTATCACTCAGCTGCAGGAGCAGCAGAGAAACTTTTCCATCCTATCTCGGACCTCATGCAAATTCCCTCAAAGCAACATTGGCTTTGTGAAGAATTACATTTCCTGCTGCAGTGATTAGATAGACAGGCTCCTTTAAGTCCTATCAGCCAGAACTTAGCCCTGTGTTTTGCTGGTGAGTCTTTGAATACACTCTTCATGCCAGCTTTCTCCCTCTTTGCAGTGGGATAATAATGAAGGGCTCTTTGTTTTTCATCCACTTCCATCTACATCATTTCCTTTGAAATGTGCCTATTGCCCTGTTGGCAAGACAAGTGGTACTATTCTGATTTGTGAGTGACAGAACTGAGGACCAAAAGAGCCCAAGGCCATAGTTGAAGGTCATACCGGTTGGCACCCCATAATCACCTCTATCCATCCTAGCACTGACAAATGGTATGATATACTTTTCTGTATATCCGCCTCTTTTCTTCTTGGGAGTGAGAGTATCTTGAGGGCAGAAGCTATGTCTTCCACCTGTATTTTTCCAAGGTGTAACTAAGAGTCTGGATCATATCAATGTGTAACATATTTAAGAAGTAGATCCTTGGGACATCTGGGTGGCTCAGTGGTAGAGCATCTGTCCTTGGCCCAGGGTGTGATCCCAGAGTCCCAGGATCAAGTCCCGCATCAGGCTCCCTTTATGGAGCCTGCTTCTTTCTCTGCCTGTGTCTCTGCCTCCGTGTTTCTCATGAGTAAATAAATAAAATTTAAAAAAAAAAGAAGTAGATCCTTGAGTGGAATCTGGGATTCCAATTACTCCTGAGTGTTTGTTTACCTCCAGCCCTGAACACACCCTAAAACTCAAGACATATCTAAATACCAACCTGACATCTCTACAGGAATGTTACAGGCATCACAAGAATAATGTGGCTAAAGTAGAACTCTTTATTTCTCCTTATAAATGTGCTTTCCCTGGGTTTTGCCATCCCAGTAAATGGCAACTTAGTTTTGCACACCAGAAACCTGAGTTATCCTTGATTTTTTTCCTTTTGTCTACCTTTCAGATCTAATTGGTCACCAAGTCCTTTGGACTTTATACTCAGAATGTATCCTGAATTGTCTACTTTTTCCAGCTCCCTGGTTTTTATCCCAGTCCAAGCCATCATCTTCTCTTACCTGAACCATTGCAAATATTGTCCTCACTGGTTCCCTTCCACTCTTGTCCTCTTGCAATCCATTCCTCAGGAACCACTCAGTGATCTTTTAAAAGGGAAAATAAGACCAAATCACTTTTCTGCATTAAGACTGTTTGCTGGCCTTTCTTGGTATTGAAACAAAGAAATAGACAAACTCAATCTACTTCCCTTGGCTTGAAAAGCCCTCTGTGATCTGACGGTACCACTCTTTTGAACCTATTCATTACCTCTCTCCTTGTGTTCTCCATGTGCCAGCCATGCTAACTTGCTTGATATTCCTTGAACTTTCCAAGTTTACTTAGGTTGAAGGGCATTTGCACTAGCTATTCCATTGGCTTAGAGTGACCTCTCTCTTCATCCTGTTTACATGGCTGATTTCTTCTCGTCATTCAAATCTTAGCCCACCTGTGACCTCTTCAGAGAGGCCAGCCCTGACCACCCAGTTTTTGGTAGCCACATATCTACTCTCTACCAAGCTATCTTATTTTAAGTCTCTGTTTGGAGAAACACCTATTTTGATCTGAAATTCTTTCTGTTGTTTCTTTTATCTGTTTCTCCCTCTACCTTTTCACCCCCTGGATTATAAATTCCAGGAGAACAGGAACCCTCTTGGCCTTTTCA
Organism: Nyctereutes procyonoides; assembly: GCF_905146905.1. Classification (NCBI taxonomy): domain Eukaryota; kingdom Metazoa; phylum Chordata; class Mammalia; order Carnivora; family Canidae; genus Nyctereutes; species Nyctereutes procyonoides. The sequence continues at coordinate 20,923,509 of NW_026575159.1, forward strand.
ATGCTATCTCCCTTGTATGGTGCCTGTTATATAGCCTGAGCCTCATAAATATTTATTGATTGGCTCTTAGAGTTGTCACTTCACACTGTATAGTGATTATTGGTGTTTTCTGCAGGGTGGATGGTCAAGGACTAGAAAGCTCTTTAAATTATTTCTTGAATAGCCTGGAATGAGATATGTTATTATACCCTGTTTTTCAGAAGAGGCAACTGATGCTCAGAGAGGTTAAGCAACTTGCTTAAGGTCAGTAGTCCATAGTGACCAATTAGACCTGGAAGGTGAGGGGTGATTCAGATTTTTGGTGTGAGAAAACATGCCACTCTTTCCTAAAATGGGAAAATCTGGGTGAAAACAGGTTTTCAAAGGGAAATCAAGAGTTCTTCTTTGGCTTATTTTCTGTAGTGCCCAAAGACACCTTTTTCTTCCTAATGAGAGTTAACATTTGGGATCCTGCTCTCAGCCCCAAACGTCATGCTGCCTCCCCAACAGTGTTTTGAACTTTCACAGTCTCTTTCCTCCTCTGCAACTGGGGTGCTCCATCTAAGTGATTTTCCATCCAACTTAGAGGTGGTGGGCCTTGCATTTCTGCAGTCTGGAGATAAGGAAGATAATATTCCAACTGGGAAGTGTAAGTGATACCTCTTAAAAGGAGGCCAAGAAGGCAGTTTGCTTTGTATGTTGATGGCTGATAAGTGGGGCCTTTGAAGGTTTGGGGGGAAGAAGTGAATTTCATGGTCAGAATGAGGAGGAAGGAAAGCACGGGAAGGGCAAACTTCGCCTACACCCAGGTCTCTGATAATAATGCTACCCCCGAATGTGGATAGGGCTTTATAGTTTCCAAAGTGTTTCACATTGCCTATCATTTGTGAACCTCACAACAACCTGCAACATGGGATGTTTATTACTGATAAACAAAAGAGGGAACTGAAGATGAATAGTCTAAAGTAGTTGTCCAAGGTTATAGAGTTGCAAGTGAGATGAGGCAGACCTTGAAAGCTGGTCTTCCAAGTAACATCTAGGCTCCATCCTTCTCACAGAAAACCTGTGGCCCTTCTCAGTCCCCATGCAGAGGACCCCTTACCTCTCTCCCTTCTACTTGTCTCTATATTTTGATCACCTCAGTTCTGGAATTCACTGTCTTGCCAAACTAGCTGAAAAGCTGGGTTTATAACCCTCCGGAGTCTTTGTTGAAGAATTAGCTATCAGTCAGTTTCAGGAAAGTTTATTGAGAAAAAAACAAATCAGTGAGGGTGGTCAAGAGAATGTGCATTGTTTGGTTGCACTCATAGATCTGTTTCTTGTGCTTGAGGCCAATGATTCTCAAACTTTAATGAGCAAGACAATCATGTGGAGATCTTATTAAAATCCAGATTACTGGGTCCCACTTACCAGAGGTACTGACTGAGTAGATCTCAGGGGTAGAACCCAAGAATCTGCTTTTCTACACAATGCTGATGCTGCTGGTCCAAAGGCCATTTTGAGTAACACTGCTCTAAAGTAACTATACATGTTTACCCTCCTTGGTGAAGTCCAGGTGGGGGAGATGATCTCAGGTGGTATTGATAGAAGTATCTATCTATTGATATAATCTCTTGGGGGTGAATAATTGGAAACCCCAATCAAATTCTGGAAAGTATGTTTTGACCAATGATTCCACTTTTGGGAAATTTATCTTAAGGGAGTAATTAAGAATACAAGCAAAAATGTAGGTACTATGTGTTAGGCATTTTTTGTTTTTTAGAAGCCTAATAAATCTTTGTAGAATGAGTTGAAGAAAAGGATGCTAATTGCTGAAGTGTTTGTAATTGAGGAAGATTGGAAGTAACTAAATGTACAAATGTCAAAAAGAATTGATTGATGACCTTAACATACTTACTATCAATTGGAAACCAGGTTACTAAAAAAAAAAAAAAAGGAAACTAGGTTACTTTAAAATGTTAGGAAAGATGGTGACAATATAGTGATATGTGAAAACAATTAGCATGACTTCATTTTGTTACATATTTTCAAAACAATAATGACATCAGTTAATTCTTGTTTGTGATGAATGGTGTTTTCCTGATTTTTGTTCATGATAAGCATGTATCCATTGTATCACAAAATAAAACTTGTCTAAAATCAGCATAAAAGGGTAACTCTTTGAGAGCTCAATTCTCTGATTCAGGACTTTTTCCTAGATCTGCCATCTTGGAGGAAGCAGGAATTTTTAGTTTGGAGGGAGGAATGTTCTTTGCCTTTGAAGAGGCTGCTGCAAACTCAGTTAATGGAAACCAGATGTGTTTGAACCTTGGCTTTCCGGCTGGGTTGCTCTTTATCTTAGAGCCCACCCTTAACTCTGGCATGAGCTGTCCTTTCCTGTGGGGCTGATGTGCAAGGCTGGTTTTTAGTGGAGGCGAGCACCTTGGGGATGTAAACATTAACTGAACTGGGCATCATTTTGAAGTCACCTTGGGCAAATTGTATACATCTCCCTTGAAACTTTTAAATTAGTCGGTCAATATTAACCGGCAATGATTGTTAGATCGTTTCAAGGGATGTGATTGATTGCTGTTTGATAATTTAAAAAATAGCAAGAACATTGGTATCTGCTTTCTGCATTGAAAAGAAATGTTACCGCTTATAATCTCTATCACACATACAATGTTATAAGTGTGAAACTTTTCTCATTTGGACTGTTAAAATGAACAACATTGCCTCTGCTTGGCTGAATTGTGGGTTAATATTCCTTTTTCATTTTGCAAGTATTTTCATGGAATAGGTATTGACATTCTAATCACTCACTAAAAATGTAATCAAGTAGGAACTAGTTCAGAAAGATGTTACTAGTGGGGAAGAGGCAATTGGGTAGGTGGGAAATGGAGAATTTAGAGATGGTCATATAGAACCTGTCAGTAATCTGTGTGATTTTTGATAAATTGCTTCAGGGATCTGCTTTCATTTCTAAATTTTTGCCTTGTGTGGATTTTGAAGTCAGACATTGAAGTTAGTGTTACGTTTATCAGCTGTGTAACCTGGGGGGAGGTGGGAATCCTCCATCTTTTTGGATTGCAGTTACCTTATAGCAAAAAAAGAGAACCTAAATCCTCACATTAAATAGGTCCTGCTCAGTACATATTTGTTTGTGGTAATGATGCTGATGATTAATACTGAATCCCAGCAAATCTTCCACCTATGCACAGGTTTGACCCTATTCCCTAAGCTGAAGAGTGAAAATGTATTTATACTTATTCGTTTAATTATGAGAGTGATGGCATAACAATTCATTTGAAGAGAGTTGAAAAGAAAAGGCCCTGTAATCCTACCACTTCAGCACAATCATTGACAGATACTTTTTCTTTTTTGAGACTTTATCCATTCATTTGAGAGAGAAAGAGAGAGAGAGTGTGGTGGGGGGGGGCACAAGCCAGGAGCAGAGGCAGAGGGAGAAGCAGACTCCCACTGAGCAGTGAACCGGAAGGCTCATTGGATGCTCGCTGGATGCAATGCTCCAGGCTCGATCCCAGGCCCCCGGACTCTGGGATCACAACCTGAGCCGAAGGCAGACACCTAACCGATCGAGCCACCCGGGTTCCCTTTACAGATACTTTTTATAATGAAGGTCATCAAGATTAAAAAAGAAAAACTTTGAGTTTCAAAGAGGCTGGATAAGAATGCTCTTAATTTCTCCTTGACTCTGAATCCCTTGATTTCAAGGAGAACATCCAATTTGAAGATATCCTATTTCCCAAGTAGTTTTGGAACTGAACTCTGAAAAAATAATGAAATACTATTTAAGACATTGAGCCTATTACTAATTTTTATGAGAAAACATTGGAGATACAAGAATTTCATTCACCAATTCAACAAATATTTAATGACTTACATATAATTGGAATGAAATCCTGGAAGATACAATGGTGAACAACAACAATAAAAAACACAGCCTCAGGGCATGTGGGTGGCTCAATCAGTTAAATATCTGCCTTTGGCTCAGGTCATGTTCTCAGGATCCTGGCATCGAGCTCCATATCCAGCTCCCTGTTCAGCTCCCTATTTCTCCCTTTGCCCCATTCCCAACCCCCACTGTGCTCTCTCTTTTTCAAATAAATAAATAAAACCTTAAAAAAAAACCCCACATAATCTCTGGCCTGGTGGATATTACAAGCTGATTCAGGAGACAGACTTTAAACAAGCAATCACATATATAAATACAGAGTTCCAAACTGTCGTGGGATTCACAAAGACAAGTAGAAAGTTGAAGAGACAGTGTAACTTGGAGCCTAATTTGATGAGTCAGAGAACATTTTTGGAGGGATGCTTATGATAGAGGATGAGTAGAAATTGATCAGTTTAAGAGATGAGATGGGTAGACTTTAGGAGCATGGGAATGAGGGCTCCAAAATGAGTAATGACTTGGTCTTATTGGAGGATAGGAAAGAGTAGCATTGTAGTTAGAGCACAGGGAGAGAGAGGGAGCATGGCACAAGATGAAGCTGAGGAAGTCAGCTGGGCCACACATGGAGGGATTTGCTGCTTATGGCAAACTATTTGGATTATCCAACGTGCAAAGGGAGACACTGAAGGGTTTGGAGTGAGCAAGTGGCCTAATCTCTCCCTGCTGTGTGGAGATTGGATTAAAGCAAGGGGTGGTGGCAAATGGGGAAGCAGGGAGGATAGGTAGAGGCCTCTGGAGTGGTCTAGAAAAAAAGATGATGCTGTCTTGACTTAGGATAAGTTCGATGAAGAGTTGAAAAGTGGGCGATTTGAGTATTTTTGAAGTCAGCTTCATGGGAAGTGGTGAAAACCTACTCATGAGGGTTAAGGAGAAGGAGGGTCAGAAATTGTTCTCAGATTTCTGGTCTAAGAAACTTGACAGAGAACAGTCACTGTCCTTAGAGAAGAGACAAAGGGGGAGATTGGGGTAAGATTTAGGTTTGAAACAGATTGATTTTGAGATAGATACATGTGAGACATTCAATTGAAGGTGGCAAGTAGGTAGTTGAATATACGAATCTAGCAATTGCCTATGGCTCATTTCTTTTTATGATTCTAAGAACCAATGAGCTTCTCTACTACTTTAGTAGTTTTTAGCTCTTGTCCATCTATGAGGCAATACGAGGTGATTTCTTTGTATTACCTTACTTAGTCCTGTTATGCAGTGAACTGTTGTTCTGTTCTAGCTACCTAGCTCTATCATCATCTTTATTATCTTTTATCATCTATCTATTGAATTTAGGTTTTTTGCTCTCCATGCATCCATCCATCCACCCATCTCCCCAGAAATAGACATACACTTAAGATCGGAAGGGTACTTAAAAGATCATTAATCTATTAACTGTAGAGATGAGAAAATTGAGATCCAGTGGAGAGAAATATCTAGTCCATAGGTACTTGGTGCTGGTTAAAATTCCACTTCTGCTTGTTGCCATCTACCCCATTTCCTTAACCAGTATTTATTTATTTATTTATTTATTTATTTATTTATTTATTTATTTAATCACTGTGGCTCCTTGGAGAATGGCTCTGCCAAAATGTGAGAGAGAACATTGCCAGGCTTCACTAGGTACAGTGTGCACCTCTTTCCAACATTTCTCCTCTATGGTGTTTAAATGTGTGGGGCTCCCCTTTGAAGTCCTGCAGAGTGAAAGCACCAGCAGGCGGCCTCTTCCAAGGAATCTGCAGTCAGTCTGCTAACAGGCAGCTTGTCTCCCCTGCTGCTGGGGCAGGACAGAGAACGGGTTTATAACAGGGGACAAGATAATGATCAAAGGAAAACTTAGAGTGATGGTTTCAGAAAATCTTGTGTGATTGATTTAGAGGTGGAGATGGAGGGACCTGCTGGCCTCTGAAGGTTGCTGATTTGGAAACCGCCAGGAGTTAACTCTTTAGGAGCTGCTCTGCCTCACACCCTTGGAACAGAAGGAAAGAAGCATCAACAGGGAGGTATCAAAGTCTACCTTCTTTTAACCAGCTCTGCCTGTCCCTGAATTATCTCTGCCTTGAATTCATTCCAAACTTCAATGATGGAATGAAATAAAAAAGGAGGAAAAGCAAAAAAGATAAATCCACTGCTTATTTGTATTCTAAATACATTAACCCAAGAATCAAACTTATCCTAATAAACTCAATGGTTACGTTTCTTGGCTGATTGCTGTAGTGCCTATTTATCAAGTGCCAGCCAAGCGCTAGGCACCCCTGAACATTAGGGACTCACTAGTAAGGAGACAGGTTTCTCTATGTTGTGGCTCCGGGCAACATGTTTAGTCCTATTATCCTGTCATTCTCCCCATCATGAGACCACATGCTAGTCTCCCTCTGACCACAAGCCTTAACCTCTCTTGCCAAGAAGGTCCTGCTACCCCTGGTCTGCCCTTTGAACATCTCTTTATCTTTCAAGTCTCCTCTTATGGGATGAGTCTCCAGGCTTCAGAATATGACTGAATGTCTACTTGCAGGTGGGAGGTGGAAGCCCCATACTATGGAAGCCACTTGGAGACATCCCCTTGGAGACATCCCCTTGGAAAGGTGACAAGAGCTGTCCAGCATTGGAAATTGCTGCTCACTTGCTCAGTAGAAGTGGTGCTCAGAGGGCCAAAGGTGTGTGGACTGGAAGAAGGCATGGCACAAGCACTTCACTTTGGGAGATAGAATGTTGTAGCCCCTTCATGATCATCCTTGTGACTGTGGGGCAAGCTGCTCATCTCCATCATGCTTAGTTTCTTCCTGTGTACAGTGGGAGGAAAACTGTGTGCTCTCCAGGTTGCTAGGATAATATAAATAGGTGATGATTATCAAGTAAAGAGCACTCAGTGGATGCCACCCCTCTGCACACCTTCTGTCAGTTTCCGTTTTCTGGAAAGCAGCAGCCAAGACAGAACTAAGTGGGCAAGAGACTTGTTGGGGGAAATGCTGGTGCAGGATGAAAAGGCAAGTGAGTTGGGGAGGTGGAGAGAGACTGGTTCTGTGGTGTGGGCCTGGCCTCCGGGAGGCAGAGGGCAAGTAGGAGGAGGCAGGAAGAGCCTGAGACCATACCCCAGTTCTGATGAAGTCTCTGCCAATAGACTAGGAAGCCAGAGCAGACCATCCCGGAGAGGCCTCCTGCGCTGTGAGGTGAAATGTCCTGGTCCTTGTCTCCCTGCTGTGCTCATCATCAGCTGGGAGCAGCCCTGAGAACGAGGCCCTGGGCCCTCGGTGCGAGCACCTGCCAGATCCTCACAATATGGCACTGGAGGCTCCCTGAGCATCTTCCAGCAGATTCTCTGTGGAGGGACAGCTGAGCAGGAAGCCACCACTGTGGCCACTCATCCCTCTTTCTTCTTCACTTGTCTGTATGATGGGGCTAAACATTTCTATCACTTATTGTACTGGTTACCAGGACTGCCGTAACCAAATATCACAGATTCTGTGGCTTAAGCAACAGAAATTAATCCTATCACAGGTCTGGTGGCTGAAAGTTTAAGACCAAGATGTTGGCAGAGTTGGCATCTCCTGAGCATCTCTCCATGGCCTGTAGATGACCATCTTCTCCTTGTGTCCTCACCTGGTCTTTGCTCTGTGTGTTTGCACTACAGATGTCTCTGCTTATAGGAACACCAGTCATATTGAAGTAGGGCTCCATCCTGTGATGTCATTTAATTTTAATTTCCTCCGCAAAGGCCCTATCTCAATACAGTAGCCTTGGGAGTTAGGGCTTCAAAATATGAAATTCGGGGTACACAATTCAGTTCATAACACTTCTGTATTTCACCCAGTTAAAGTTTCTTCCCTCTTTCTCCTTCCTCCCCCTATCTCCCTTCTCCCTCCTTCCCTCTTCCTTCTCTCTCCCTCCTTCTCTTGTTCCCTCTCTCATTCTTCAGATTTTTTTTAAATTTTTTTATTTTTTATTTATTTATGATAGTCACAGAGGGAGAGAGAGAGAGGCAGAGACACAGGCAGAGGGAGAAGCAGGCTCCATGCACCGGGAGCCCGACGTGGGATTCGATCCCGGGTCTCCAGGATCGCGCCCCGGGCCAAAGGCAGGCGCCAAACCGCTGTGCCACCCAGGGATCCCTCATTCTTCAGATTAAGAGCCTATCATATTCTACCCAGCATGCTAGGGATGGAGAGATAGAGATGCAGTTCTCTCCCTCAGGATATGACCTCTTACTGGGAAGGAGCTAGTTGGGACTGCCAGGTGCTAAGATGAGAGTGAGCCTGCAGGTTGGAAAAACACAAAGGAGAGATCTCTGATCCAACCTAGGCTTGCTGGGCTGGTCCAAGATTGCTTCCTGGAGGAGGTAGCATTCAGATGACTGTTTAGCATGGAAAAAGATATAGGTGGAAATACAAGGGATCCTGAGAGACTATGACCTGTTCAGCCGACCACTGCTAGTGCAGCATGCCTGGGGCATAGGGCAAGTGCTGGAGAAGTGTGGGAGCCAGGAATAGAGGGGTGGCGCTGGTCTCGAGGGAGTGCAGATCACACAAGTTCTGAAGCCCAGCTTGGAGTTTGAGTTTATCCTGAAGTCTGTAACACTGTCCTCTAACTTCCTTCCTTCCTTCTGATTATTAAATATATTAACAAACCAGCTCCCCAGGATTTCAGGGTGCCAGACTTGATCTAAGGTGCTTTCTCTCCTACCTTCACCTAATCACAGATGCAAATGATGTTTACATGGAAAGGGCATCTTTCCCTGCCCTCCTGTGCTTTCTTTCCACCACTTGCCCACTCCTAAGCTGAACCTGCAGCTTGCAGAGATGCAGCTGTCCCTGTGCTATAAACAGTGACATGCCACCATCCTCACATAACTAGTGTAGCTGCTGGGCATGTCAAGCAAATGCCTTTCTCTTAGGAGCAGCATGCGAAACAGCCCCAGAAACATCGTATTAAGTCCTGAAAGATGCAATTTAAATTTTCTGTGGCTGTGCAGATGCCAAAGACATGGTGATTACATATGTCGAGCAAGTGCAATGAAGCAGGATCCCTGTAATTGGGGATCCCAGACTAGGGCTATAGTTGGGGGTGAAGACCTGGTGAAAGGGGCATGCACGGCTGGACTGTGCTTGTGTGTAGTAGGTGTATTGCACATGTTCTCAGAGTTATTCATCTCAGATGCAGTAGGGGCAGAGCAAGCTGTGAGTCCAGAAACCTGTAGAGACCTGGTTGCCACCAATAAGGAAGATCAGGCTAGGGAGAAGTTCTGGCGTAAGGTCACCGTCACACAGCTAATTAGTGGCAGAGTCAGAACTAGAATTCAGAACACTGAAATGCAAGTCCAAATCCCACTCTCTTGTTCATGAAGCATATTTTCAATGCTTACAAAGATCCAGGCTTTGTATAAGGTAATTGGAACACACAGGGAATTAGGAAAAGGAAATCTCCCACCCAGGAGTTTATAATCTGGCTACATCTTAGAAACATCCTGGTATTTAACAGAAAATACCAATCCTGACCGTAGCCCCAGTAATTTTGACCTAATGGGACTTTGGAGGGGCACAAGTATCGGTGTTCTAAAGATACCCCTGATGCAGAACTGTTGGTCCAGAGTCACACTGTCCTACACGTGGCTACTGAGCATGGGCAATGTGCTATGAGATCTAGTATGAGCAAAAGAATAAAAAATATCTCAGGAATAACTTTTTATGTTGATTCAACATTGGAATGATAATACTTTGGATATGCTGGATTAAATAAAACATATCATTAAAACTAGTTTTACCTGTTTCTTTTTACTGTTTAAAAATGTGGCTGCTGGAGTGCCTGGGTGGTAGAGTCGGTTAAGTGCCAGACTCTTGGTTTCGGCTCAGGTCATGGTCTCAGGGTATTGGGATTCAACCCCACAAAGGGCTCTGAGCTCAGCTAGGAGTCTATTTGAGACTCTCTCCTCCTCTGCCTCTCCCCTCCCACCTCTAAAAAAATAAATCTTTTTTTAAAATGAGGCTGCTAGAGAGTTGGAAATATATATGTGGCTCATATTATGATTCCATTGGAGAGTGCTGGTCTAGAGACATTAACATTTTTCTTTAGTGGCTGTACAATCTCTCTCTCTCTCTCTGGTTCATACACACAAGGACACAGAGTTGTATAAATAGAGTGGCCCCTGATCGTATCTTGAGCAGAAGTAGAAAGAAATTCTGCTCTCAAGTCACACTGCCTAGGTTCTAATCTTAGATTAAAAAATTATTTGTTGGATGACCTTGGGTAAAACAACTCTCTGTGCCTCTATTTCTCCATCTGTAAAATGAGGAGAATGGAGTTATTTAAGTTTTCGTTGAGATAATGTTAGCTATTATTATTATTACTCTCCCCTCTTGGGGTCTTTGGTTCTCATACTTCATTCTGTGACCCTCTGCACCTGAACTGAAACCTTGTCTTAGCCACTTAACAGAATGCATAATTACTTCTAGCTAATTGGAGTCCACACGTATCCATTTAGTTTCATATTATGATCTATTGTCATAACTCAAAAAAATGTAGTCCCTTCTGGGGTGTCTAGGTGGCTCAGTCAGGCGTCCAACTCTTGATTTTGGCTCAGGTCATGATCTCAGGGTTGAGATGGAGTCTTATGTTGTACTCTGTACTCAGCAGGGAGTCTGCTTGAAGATTTTCTTTCTCTCTCTTTCTCTCCCTCTGCCTCCCTCCCACTTGCACTCTTTCTCTATCTAAAATAAATAAATACATCTTTAAAAAATGTAGTCCTTTCTCCTTCTGCCTGCCTTTTTGTTAATTTCCATGGACAAGGGAAGTTAGATGAAAATAAGATGAGTCACTGCCCCTGATTTCCTCCTCCCAGTTTTTTCATCAGCTTCAAATGACACTTTGAGCTGGGAAGCTGACCAGTGGAAGCCAAAATATTCAGGCAGATTTTGTTCTGAAAAGGTTTCATTGAGACTCAGAAGTTTATCTTTGGTGGCAGGGATGTCTGCATGAGCACGGGGCTGAATAGATAAATCTTTGTCCAATCTGTGGGGGCATTTCTTCCATCTTCAGGCTGTGGAGCTCAAAGTAGAGATAGTCCCATCCCTTTAAGATCCTACACTGCCTGCTTTGCTCCACATTAACGGAAGTCTTGACATAGCCCTGTTCTGCGACTATCGCCAGTTCCTTTAGAAGATCAAAGCATTGCAAACATTTTTGGGGGGGTGCGGTAGGAATGAAAACGAGTTATTATTTCATCAGAATCTTCAGAAGTTCTGGTCTGGGACTCATCCTGGGATGAAGGGAGTAGACAGCCACATATTCAGGGAATGAGCTTGGAGAAATAATTCTCTTGGGGTGGTTTGACTAGAAGAGAGCACGTTCTGTATCGTGTAAGTGTTTGGCATATTCAGAGATAGCTAGTAGTGCCTGACACCTGAAAACAAATAATCCACCTTTCAGGATCATTAGAACCACTGAGAAAAGTCTTGTGGCCACCTATTAACTGGGCAATAGCACAAGGAATCCAAAAGAGACATATTTAAGACTTGAGTCTTACACTAAATATGTGGACATAGGAAAGCCACTTAACTCTCTCAACCTTCTTTCCCTTATCTATAAAATGGGAGCAATTACCTCAATTTATAGGGTTGTGAAAAAGGTTAGATGAGAGGATGGGCATAAAAGTATCCAGTAAAAAGGCTAAATTGAGGGCTGCAAAGACAAAAGGGTGCTGATAATTCTGAGCAGGCAGAGGGTAAATGTGAAGGGGAGTCACCAGAGATTCAGGCAGAGGACCTATGCTAGACACAATGGATTTACTGGGTTTTTGATGGTTTAAAATTTTTTATCTTATCACAATGCTAATACATGCTTATTGCAAAAAATCTGGGAAAGAAGCATACAAAATTACAATAATTTCTAATCTTCCCACACAGAAGTAATGTTGGTTGATATTTTTGGGAAATCTTCATTACATACAACTTAATTTGGTGCCATAAAAAAGAAAGAAAATTCCAGTCATTTAATATTATTTGAACACAAAGGCATGGCTTGGGCAAGGAGGACATCTGAATCAAGGAAGACATCTGAGTCAGGGGTGGGGAAATATAGCAGAAGGTAAGGCTGGAGACAAATCAAATGGATTTTGTGTGCAAAAGTACCAGTGATCTTCCCTTCTTACTTTCTTTTTTTGAAGGAAAGTCATAAAACCTTAACTTTCTTTTTTTTTTTTAAAGATCTATTTATATTAGAGAGATTGGGAGAATGCATGTGTAAGTGGAGTGAGGGGCAGAGTGAGAGAAATTTCAAGCAACTTCCCACTGAGCACAGAGCTGGACTTATGGCTCCATCCTACAACCCATGAGATAATGACCTGAGCCAAAATCAGGAGTCAGATGCTTAACTGATTGAGCTGCCCAGGTGCCCCATAAAACCTTAACTTCCTCTGCCTTTTCTTCCTTCTCCATCTTCTGATTTCCATCTATTCTTTCAAATACATTGACATGAAATGCCATGGAAAATGTGTACTTTTCCTAATCAAGAGAACAGAGGGCAGAAGGGCCCTTCCCTCCCTAGCGGAGTTGCTGCCTCAGTGAGTAGTCATTACATGTAAAATGAATCATGTGCCTGTGCTAGGTTCCCACGCGGGCTGCCCATTGGGTTATTAATGATTGGAACATGGTGGAACCATTAGGCCCTCAACACTGCTGTACATATAAACACCTTCTAGATGAATTTTCCAGCTTTTGGTTTCCAGGCCTGGGCATCCTCCACCTCCTCCAGCATCTTAAAAACTGAGCTCTGACATATGTGGCATGTGGCTGAAAAATCAATGGATTTAGATACTTTCCTGATTCTAAAGGTAAGATGAGGTAATAGAGCAGGAGAGAAAGATTGTGTGTGTGTGTGTGAGTGAGAGAGAGAGAGAGAGAGAGAGAGAGAGAGGGAGAGAGAGAGAGAGAAACTGAGCAGAGAAGCATGTAGGATAAAGAAAGGAAGAGACAGAAACAGAAAAATCAAAGGGGTTATGAAGAACAGACAGGAAAAGCAGAGGAGAAAGAGAAGTAGGAGACAGGGAGACAGAAAAGGATGCTGAGTGACAGAGACAGAGTGAGTGCAGGGGATTCAGAGACAGTCATTACCACTTAATGATTAATACAGGATTTAAATGAAATATTCATGAAAGGAAATTGGAGCTATAGACAAATCCAAAGGCCATTCCCTTGATCCCACCTCCCCCTTCCTATGTGTGCTCTCTGCTGGAGATTCATGCTCTCTGCTGTCATTACACAGAAGCAGCTGATGGCTGTAACTGGAAGGGGCAGCTTGTTTCTTTGATGGCATTTGACTCCATTAAAAACCTGTCTGCTCATCTGCTTGGGTGGTTCCTGAGCTTCTGTGAGGGTGAGACCCTTGAGAGAAGCCTCTTGGCACCTTGCAGGTGATCCAGACAGCTTTCTCTTCCTCTGAACTCAATCTGTGGTCAGGCTCCAAGGGTTCCCTGAGTCAAGATCTTCCTCTCCTTCAGGAGATGCCTGGCAGGACCGTTGAGGGTACTGGCTGCCCTGCATAGCTCCCTGCAGGGCCCCGTGCTGGTAAGTAACAAAAACTCAATAAAACCATGTACACACTGCCATTGGCCATCTTCTCAGCCCAGTAAACAAGAAAATTGTGTCATCTCTCTGAGCTTCCACATTCTCACATCTGTGTATATGAATACCCGTCCTGTTGATGGTGTTACCCATGGATGCCATCAGAAGGGTGGTGAGAGTGCTCCCCCAGGGTTTGGTACAGGATGGAAGACTTGATGCTTTCCCCTTTACTTCCTTCTTCTCTTCCTTGTTTCTCATTAGCAGGGAATGAAACTCAGACCCCTACCGGGTCCTGCTCCCTGAGGAGCCATACCAAAGCCCATGATTGGGAACTGGGGGCCTTTACTGCCCCCACCCCATAGTTGGGGATTCACTGAGAAGGTCTGACCTTGGGTGCTCTGCTTTTCAACCCCACCCCCCCACATACATCAATCTGCATGGGGAACTTACTCTTTTTGTGCTAAGTTATGTATCAGTTAAATTGCTTCTTTTGCCTGTTTTTTTTTTTTTTAAGTACCATATTTCCTCAGCTAGGAGAACTGGGAGGTCAATCCTTTGATTATAAAAATAACTTAAGCTGTCAATTTTCCATTATAATGATGTCTTAGATGGTCTCCTTCCCTTTTGACTTTTCTTATTTAGTCTTTGGTTGTCAGTTTCTTCATTTAAGATGGAGATGATAATATTTATTTCCATGGGGCCAATTGAGGCTCAGGGGAGTGCTTTCTGAAGTGTTAAACCTATTCAGGTATTGGATATGGTGACAGTGTGTGTGCACTATTGCCTGTCTGAAAGCTCTGGGAAGATAGGAAGCCCCTCCATCTTTTCAACACCACATATCCAGTGCCCTTGCAAAATGGCAGGTGCACACATGGTACTCTGTTAATGTTTTCTGAACAGATGACTGACCTCAGATCTTCAGAGGTTAATCTTTATCATCACTATTAAAAAATTTTTTTTTTATTAGAGCTCATGGCTGCTGACATCCTCACTCAACCCATATTCTCTCCACTCACAATTCCCAGCCCCCATCCAGCCCTCTGGGGTAGAGTTGATGGATAGCTCAGCAGATCAGAGCATACACTGCAACTGCCAAGAGTGGACAATAGGGATTTCAAGAGGCAAGTACAAGGATATTGGAACACTGCAGGCTGACTCAAAGCAGATGAAATGCTTGTGTTGTCCTCAGCAATAGGGGGGTTTCTGTCTAGCTTCAGGGACCAAAAACAAAAGATGAGCCCCAAACAACACAGTGGTTTAAAAGTAGCAACTATATCTACCAACGATAGCTGGCCATAGTTTCACATTTCTGAGCACAACCCCAGATGAATAACGCAATGTTGGGCTCATCTTACAAATAGGAGCTATAGGCATTTCCCATATTGTCTTGTTTGTTCCACCTAACTAGGACATATATTTTTAAGAGAGCAGGCCAGACCTGACTCCCTTTGAGTGTTCACTAGAGCTGACGGATTAGATGAGGACATGCAGGAGATATCTTGCATCGTCTTTTTTCTATAGTCCTTAATACTCTCTAACATGCCACCCATGTGCCTTAGTTATCTTGCTTATTGCATGTTTCTCCCTGACTCTGTAAGCTCCATGAGAGCAGAGATGCTTATCTTTTTGTTTGTTCTTCAGTTTTGTTGTTTTCCCAACTATATGCCCAGGCTCAGAGCACTGCCTGGCATATATTAGGCATGCACTAATTATTACTTGTTTATTTAGTTAACTAATTTCCTACATAAGCAGTGCTTATTCCTTTATGTAACATAAAACCAAAACACAAATACTTAAATGCATCTTTTTTTTTTCCTGATGGAAATGGCTGAGAATATATTACTTGATCCCCGACTTCCTAAACAGAGCTGAGATAATGATAGGTGACGCTTTTAGTACTTTCGCTTAGTAACAACTGCTTTATTTGATTGGCTCATTTAATCTTTGTGATAAGCTTTTTCTGTAGATGAGGGAAATGAAGCGCAGAGAGGGTAAGTGATTTGTCCAAAAAAAAAAAAAAATTACAGTGATTAAATTACAGACCCAGCATTTGAACCCAGGCAGTAATGGTCTGATAGCCTGAGGCCTTAACCATCAGACTATATACTATGTCTGAATATGACCTAGGTTGTTAGCAGAGAGTCAGTGTCTCCACTCTGAAGGCAAAATCTCCTATCACCGTGACTCCCTGAAGGGATCCTGAGATAGGAGTGCCTTCTTGCACACAGACCACAGAGTACTCTAGTTTTCTGCTGTTCCTTCTCCTTCGTCCTTAGCTGTTACTAGGTAATGTTGTCAGGACTTTTTTGAGAAGTGCTTCTGTGATGATGTTTAATCTGCTAAATCCTAATAGCAAACTTCTGGAGAACTCCAGAAGTAGAAAAACCAACAACTTCTGAAATGCAGCCTGTTTAGGGAATGTCTTCTCCACAGCCTTTGAGGACAGAGGTATCCTGGAGTTGGGAGGCAAGTCACCCCATGGAGCACTGTGCTGTTCACAGACCTTTATCCTGCAGCTGTGATTGTGTTAGTGTGTACTAGGTTAATATTCATTGTGTGTGTGTATTCCTTTGTGTCTTAACCATCATTGCTTTTCTATTCTTATTGTGTTCCAAAAGGGAAGTGATCGCTCAAAGCAAATCGATGTGACACTTGCATCTTATTTTTGAGGCACAAAGCCCTCCCCTTGCCCTTGGTGAACTAGAAGAGAATTTTCATCTTGGAGCTACGTCAGGTCTTAAGAGTGCCATGTGTATGAGTTGTTCTGTACTGTAGCAATAATATAGGCACTGAGGTCCTTGCTATGGTTTGTCAGCGTGAATTAAAGTGAATAGCATGCATGAGCTCTGTGACAGCCAAAAAGCATTTGCCCTTGTACCTGAGTTTGTGGCAGAAGCCCATTATCTTCACTTTTATATGAAGCAGCTCATTGTCTTGACCTCATAAAGTCCATTTTCCAACCAATAAGCACTTACACTAATATTTATTATGATCTAGGTCAAAACAGATATAAGGCCACATGTTCCTTTCCTAAGCTTATTTTTTTTCCTCTTGAGAAATAAATATTGACAAGTATGGCAAAAAAATTCAGTGATCATCAATATCTTCATTAGTCAGAATCAGAGATCCACCCTATAGGTAACATGTTTAACCCATTTCACACTGGATACAGTACTAAGTGCTTTATTGGATTAACTCATTTAACCCTCACAGTATAAATGTAAAGCACGGTTATAAAGAGTGCAGAAGGCATTTGAAACAAACTTCTTCCTTGCTCAGCATCAGAGAAGCCAGCTTTGGGGAAATCTCTAAGTGTTCTGTCTGAATAGGAGTCTCACTCCTGATTTCCACTTTCAAAACTTTAGTTCATCAAATACTGCCTCCTCCATGAAATTGTTCTGATTTCTCCTAAAAACATGCGATTCCCCCCCCTCATTTACATCCTGAAGCCACCTGCCTGTACTTTTCTGTGGCACTGATCCTATTCTACTAGGCACCATCGTTCTCTGAGGATATGGATGTGCTACAAGCAAGGGATTTGGAGTTAAAGGACATCTGTTTGACTTTTCCCAGGCTCCCTGGGTAAGTGCCACTAACTGCAGTATTATCTTACTCAAGGAACTTATAAGACCTAATGAAAAAACACGTATATAGTACTTTGTTAATTGGAAGCATAGGTTACAGAGTTTGTTACTATCACTGGTGTGTAAACACACTAAAAGGATTGCAGGCCTGAGCCATCTTCTTGTATTCTCTGACACCTCAAGCATTTCCTGGCAGATGTACTAGATGTGTTATCAAAAGAATATTTTTAGGAGACAACCAACTGTCTGCTTAGCAGCCAACTGCACGAAACATCTCAAGAGCACCTTCCCCCAGACTCAGAAGCAGGCTGGACAGAACTTAGCTGGGGCTAGATTCTGTAAGGCCAAGAGGCACCAATGTATCTTTTTGCTAGCCAAGAGGAGACAAGACTGCTGGAGATGCTTTGTCAGGAAAAGGGAAACTATTCTTTAAAAAAGTCACCTTAATGTGACCAAATCCTTCATCATGAGGTCAGAAGACAATAGTCAGAGATGCAAGAGGTATGCTCTCCATGGGGCAGAATGACAACCCTTCAAGTCTGATTCCCAAATGCAGACGTGCTTGGCTGTTCTGCACTTCTGGAAGGAAGGCTGTATTTGTGAAGTGATGGAATAATTTCCATGGCAACAGACTGTCTGGTGTCAGAAGAACAGACATGAAAGCTCCACGTGCCAAGTCTGTATTTATGTGATGCTTATCTCTCTGCCTCCTACAACACAGAGAGGGCTTGATCTCTCAGCAGACATCCTTTTCTGTCCAAACGATGCCAATGTAGAAATCATGCCATTTCTATCAGACTTCTACATCTAAAGGTTGAGTGTACTATTTCTGTCTTGTAAGATTTTTGGTACCTGAATGGAGCTGTCAGAGTCTTTGTAAACAGATCTTGCTGGACCCTCAGGGGGTGACACTGGGGTGATAAAGGAGGCAGCTGGGGCCTGAGCCTTGGTCTCCTAGGGAATGTGGCATAACCATTTGCCCAGCACCTTGCTGCAGGAAGAGGGGAGTGAGGGAGTGTAGTCAGAGGATCAGGATGGACCCTGACTCCAGAAGCCTGACCAGGCAAGGTAGGCTACTCCCTGTTGCTATAGGCATCTTCCTGCAACTGATAGTCCATTGGAAGAGCTCTGCTCTTACCCTTGGCTCCTAATCTCTGATGCATCCCAAGACTTTCTCACCATAATCTATGCACCAGAGACCTCAAACCAAAGACTGTACTTGGCTCCTTTCCCAGGCTTCTCCACAAACCACAAAGCCCTCTACTGTTGCTCCTGAGGACTTAACCTTTCCTAACTCCTTTCTGTCTGCCCAAACTATAGGCCAGGTACATCAGGAAAAGCCCAACTACCCCTGTCTTGCTCTGTACCTCAGAGACTGGGTATCAAGTAATGTCTCCAAAAGGGAAGTACCTTCTATTTTTTAAAAAATATTTTATTTATTTTTTTATTAGAGAGAGAAAAGTAGAGAGAGAGAGAGCGAGCAAGAGAGCATGAGCAGTAGGAAGGGCAAAGGGAGAGGGAGAAGCAGACTCCCTACTGAGCGCTGAGCAGAGGAGTTCAATATGGCGTCAATATGGGGCTTGATCTCAGGACCCCAAGATCATGTGCTTAACTGAAGGCTGAAGGCAGGTGCTTAACTTGACTGAGCCACCCAGGTGCCCCAGGGAAGTAACTTCTATCACTATAGAGCAGCAAGATACCCACCAGGAGCATGTAGATAAGCCTTTTTAAATGCTTAGTAGTGATGAAAATGTTCTCACCTTACCTGTGGTAATGTATGTGCATCTGTGAATATGTTAAAAAAAACTATACTTCAAATGAGCAGATTGTATGGTACATGAATAACATTTCAATAAAGCTGTTTTAAAAGGTGAGTTAAGGGGGATCCCTTGGTGGCTCAGCGGTTTTGTGCCGGTCTTTGGCCTAGGGCATGATCCTGGAGTCCCAGGATCGAGTCCCACATGGGGCTCCTTGCACGGAGACTGCTTCTCCCTCTGCCTGTGTCTCTGACTCTCTCTCTCTCTCTCTCTCTCTCTCTCTCTGTCTGTCATGAATAAGTAAAATCTTTTAAAAAATTAAAAAAATAAAAGGTGAGTTAATAGAAATGATGTAGTCTCATAAAACTAGTGAGATCGAATTTTAAAAATAAATGTATTTAGATTACAACAGAGTTAGAGAAAAAAACTATTGTATACATCATAGAGCAGGTGGTATGTGGATATGGTAATGAAAGTTTAGAAAAAACTGGTATGGTAGGAAAAGCTTTGGTGTCCCCTCTGGTAAATCTTTTCTATAGTCCTTGTTACAGTATGTACTACTTCTAAGTGTTCTGTACATTGTGGACCTACCCTTCATAAGTCAATTGTCACATGATGGTTGCTATCTGTTTATACTGTCAAGCACTAAGTAGTCCTTCTGTGGGATCCTTCGCACTTTGTATGGTGTCTGTAGGCAGTGTGTAGACTAGAAGTCAACCTCAACCCTATTGGCAGTTCAACTGGATAGTTCCTGATGGTCTTGTGCATTATACGATGTTGAGTAGTAAACCTGTTTTCTTCTCACACTAGATGACACCAGTATCCCTCTCAGATATGACAAAATAAAATTTCTCCTAACACAACAAAGATTTCCTGGGGGCAAAGTCACTCTCAACTGAGAATCATTGCTCTAAGTCAATAATCATTGAATATTGGATAGATATTAATGGTCACCTTTGATGAGCCAGATACTATTCTAGGCAGTGAGGACAGAGCAGTGACCAAGAGAGACAACGTTCCTGCTAGCAAGAAGTTTATATTCTAAAGAGGGAGATAAAAACCAAGTGAGAAAATTAATAAACTTGCCTATCCAGATGGCGATAAACACAAAGAAGAAAATTATCAGGGTGAAGGAGTTGAAAGTGGTTGGTGGTCAAAGACAGTCTTTCTGAGGAAGTGACATGGAAGTGAGATCTGAAACTCAAGAAGGGGCAGTCACAGGAAAGAAAAGTGACTGCCTTGTAGGCAAGGGATTGCCAGAAGGAAAGTACCAAGGAGGTAATGAACTTGGAGAGTTTGGGGAGCATAAAGGAGGCCAGTGTGACAGAGCCTAGGGAGAGAGGTCATGTTAGGTTTTCAGAGTCCAGGGCAAGATACTTGGGTTTTCTTCCAAGGGAGATAAGAAGCTGCTGGGGGGCTTTAAGTTGGCGTGGAGTAATTTATATTTTGAAAAGCTCATTCATTCAGGCTACTGCATGCAAATGATCTACTACAAGGGTACACAGAGGGAATAATAAAATCAGTGAGGAGACAGCGGTTGTCATCCAGGGAAGATCTGGGGTAGCCAAAACCAGGACTGGGGTAGGAGAAATGAGAGCAGTAAAAATAGTAGGTAGTGACCTAATGACTGAGGGAAGTAATCCTAGTCATAGAAAATATGAGTGATTGCCTCAAGATGGTACAAAAGCCAGAAAAGGGGAGACACTGAGTTTCTCCCTGAAATTGGTATTCTGTTGGTCTTAACTGGGCCAGAGTTTATTGAGAAGAGAAACATGACTGGCTAATTAAATTAAACTCTGTTCTCTTAAGATTTTCCAGCCTGTGGTTCAAGTTGGGTTTCTTTCATGGAAAGACCATTGTTTTGTTCCTATAAAGGGGGTTAATAGACTGTAACACCAGCTTAATTATAACCTGCTTCCTTGACCACTTTTGCTGGTTTAATATTTACTGAGCTTAGAGTTTATCATGGATCTCAGCAAAGGGTGGGACCATTGAAAAAAAAAATCCCTGAATGCAAACCTTCAATAGTTCAAACCCTGCATTAAAAATAGACCTGTCTTTCATAGCATATCTTGGAGGCAGTGATGGGGGGACAGAGTCTCCAAGCCTTCTTGGGTCTCTGATTATTACTTCCCTTCAAGTTTTATGAAATTGATAGTATTAATAACAACAAAGTGATAATTACAACTACCATTTATTAAGCACCTACTAAGCACCAGGCTGTTTGTATTACATTAGGTTTAATTCTCATTATAACCCTACAGGGAGGTGTCACTGCCCCCATCTCTCAGATGGGGCAGCAATGATTCAGGAAGATGACCAAGATCACACAGCTTGTGTGTTAGTTTTCTTGGGGTGTTGTGACAAATGACCACAAACTCTATCACCACTCTGGGCACCAGAAGTCTGAAATCAAGGTGTCAGCAGGGCCATACCTGCCCTAAAGACTCTAGGGGAAGATCCTTTCTTGGCACCTCCAGACTCTGGGGGCTCCAGGCAATCAATGGCTGTGGCCTGCTTAATGCCAGCCTCAGCCTCCAACTTTACATGCTTTCTCCTCTTCTCCGTGTGTCTGCCCTCTTCTCTTATACGGACACTTATCATTGAAGATAGGTCCCATCCAGATAGTTCAAGAGGATCTCATCATGAGATCTTTAACTTAATTACATCTGCAAAGACCCCTTTTCCAGACAAGGTCACATTCACAGATTCCAGGGGTTAAGACATGGACATATCTTTTGAGGGCCACCATTCAACCTACTACAGCAGGTGACTTGCAACTGGTAGAGCCTCAAACACACTAAATTTCCATCATAAAAGAAATTGGTGTGCCAAGCCTTTTCTTCATTAGTCTTCATAGCCTTGTACATTCCTACAGCCTATTTTCAGTGACTATGACCAAAGAGCTGAAGGATTTTTTCATATAAAATAAACTTAGCAGCATAATACAGTAAAAGTTATAATTATAGGTTTCACAAGGATAGAAGCTTTCAAAATGGTGGCAAGTATTTAAAGAACACTCTCATGTTAAAAGATGCCGGTCTTGCTAACTCTAATTACAAAGGAGGGTAAATAATGTCAAAATACATCTTGGGAGTTTTCGGTGCAATAAAAAGTAAGCGTTAACAGCTAAACAGCAACTGACATCTGGATGGATTGATGATACAGCTTTTTTCTTTCCTTTTTCCCCCCTGCTGTTAATTAAAAGTTAGTTGCACCATTAGAAAGTAAGGCCAGATTTTTAATCCTTAACAGCTTCTCAATCTTTCCATTCATTCACATTAAATCTGAAGTCTAAAGAAAACCCACGACAACTGGGCCTGTGTGTTACAGAGAGAGGCAGAAAGCAAATGAGTCACCTTCTAAAGTGGTGGGGCATCCAAGCAAACCAAACATCCTTAGTTCAGGGGAACACCAGGCAGTTAGTTGCATAGAGTTAGCTGGATCAGTTTATCTGTAGATTGAGTGGTAATCTTCAAGACAGTTGTTGGCCATTTGTTGCTTGCTCTGCAGAGCAACAACTCTCTTTCAGCAGCATGAGGGGATCTTTCTCTGGTGATGGATGGAGCTGGAAACTCCAGGCAACGAAGAACCATCCTCTTCCCCTCCATTGTGGGAATGTCAGCACCCCCAGTACTGTGTAACGTTTCTATGAGAAAGGAAGGACACTGAGCTAGCTAAAGTGAACCTAAACTCTTGACTTGAATGACCTTCAAACTCAATGGTCTGAACTAGTTCCTGATGGATATATTTATATATATAATGGTGTATATATATAAACTAACATATATATATATATAAAGTGTTTAAATATATAAAACATATATATATGAAGAAGATAGAAGATAAGGAGATATTTGGAAAATGTAAGATACTAGAAGAAATATGGCTCCTTGATGATACTATTTCTTCAATTTTATAGTCTGCTTTTGACAATGCACCATGATAAAGTGTGGAGTAATCAAAGCCGTCAGATACCGCTGGCAGGAATGTAAAATGGTACAATCACTTTGGAAAAAGTTTTGCATGTATTCAAGTAGGGAAACAGGGAGCTACCATATGACCCAGGAATTCCACTCCTTAGGTAACCACCCAAAAGAAATGAAAGCATACACCTATGCAAAAACTTTAAAAAACATTTTTTCTATACAAATACTTGTCCATGAATGTTCATAACAGCATTATTTGTAATAGCCAAAAAGTGGTAACAATACAAAGGTTCATCAAATGAAGTGTGATTAGCAATATTAGTCAGCAATAAAAGAGAAATGAAGGATCTGTGCTAAGACATAGGTGGACTTTGACAACATTATGCTAAGTGAAAAAGCACAGAGAAAAGGTCACACATTGCATTATTTCATTTTTATGAAATGTTCAAAATCAGCAAATCTATAGAAATAGAAAGGAAATTAGTGTTTCCTGGGCTTTTGGGATTAGGAAACATGGGGGTTGTCTGCTGGTGAGTAAAGTATTTTTGGGGTGGGTGGTGATGTATAGGTTCTAAAATTGTGGTGACATTGTACAATTCGGTAAATACACTAAAAACATGGAATTCTACATGTTAAAGTGTGACTTGTATTGCATGTGAACCTTATCTCAGTAAAGCTGTTATAATGATTTAAAAATTATAAATTTAACATAAGCCCCCTTTTAAAAATGCTGCTGTAAATCCCAAGATGTATCACTTAAATTGCTCTCCACAATTCTGCAATGTCTGCCACAATTTCACCTCCCTTGGCATAATATATTGGTTATTTGGATTGTTTGCTCTTTTAAGTAATGCCAGCAAGAACATCTTCAAGCTTAAAGCCTTAAAAACACTGTATCTATCTATCAATCATCTATCTATCTACCTATCTACCTATCATCTATATATCTCCACCCTAGGGTAGATTCCTAGGTCAAAGGGAACAAATCTACCTTACAGGACCAACTGGATAGTACTAGAGTCTCTGTCCACCTCCTTACTTCTCCTTTTTTCTTTTCCTCTTTTCTTCCTTTCCTCCCTCTTCCCCTTATTCCTTTCCTCTTTCTTACTTTACAAACTTACTGAGACAATCTCCCCCTAATAATGCTGGAGCTTTGACTGCTAGGAACAATCTAAGAGATGAATATAAAAGTCATGAGAAGAATTTCTTTTTCTGTATCAACACCCAAGAGCTTACACCTACAAATGATTCAAAGAGTCAAGGATGAATCTAGCCAGGTCTTTGTTCATAGTTTGCACAGAGTTCATCATGTTTCCTCTCCAGATCTCTCCTTTTCTTTGGGGGTTAGTTCCCATGTGGTTTTAGGATCTACTAAGTCATGTTCTGGTCTTCAGGCCTTGCCTGTTCTTGCTCACTCCCAGCCAATCAGATTCATTTGTTCAGCCGATGCCGTGGGGCATCTGCTGTGTGCCAGATACCGCATTTGGCTGGCCCAGAGCTCAGCAGGGAGCTCAGTAGACCCTGTTTCTGCTATGGACATCTTGGGTCTTTCTGACTCGTGTGAAGGGTACAGCCTACTCCACACTTGGGAGGTGCCCTCTGATCCCAGTTGTGCTTGCTGCAGCCGTGGATGCAGGAGGATTATAGGTGTGTTCCCTGAATGACAGGGGTAGTTTCTTATTTTGAGGAAATAGGACATCAAACTTGGAAAAATACTGGAACAATACTAAACTCAAGCCACTAAACTCAAACAAACACTAGTAACTGAGTGGACACTCTTATTGAAACTTTGCTTCAATTTCCTCACTTAAACCTCCCAATGACCCTCAAGCCATTCTGGAGATGAGAAAACTGAGGCGGGGTTTCTGAATGCTGCAGTTGCAGCTGGGTTTATTCACAGGAGCTCTCTCTGGCTCTAAGGGAGGATGCTTCATTCTTTTACTTCATTTATTCTAAACCTTTTAAAAAGGTTTTTTTTTTTTTTTTTTTTGGTTTGTTTTTCTTTGTTATAGTTTTTTGGAGGAACTAGCCTACTAACATGTGCCAAGGAGTGTGCAAACACCTGAGAATATAGAGAGGATAAAAAAGAATGTATTCCTGGAGTGCCTGGGTGTCTCAGTCGGTTGGGTGCTTGGCTCTCGGTTTTGGCTCAGGTCATGAAAGCAGAGTCCTGAGTCAGACTCTGTGCTCAGCCAGAAGTTAGTTTCTCTCTCACCCTTTGCCCCTGACCCCCTCACACTCATGCTGTCTTTCCTCTCTCTCTCTCTCAAATAAATAAATAAATAAATAAATAAATAAATAAATAAATCTATCTTTAAAAAATATTCTTGATATCATGAAACTTACATTCTAAGAGGGAAGACAGACAATAAAGAAGTGGATGAATAAATGTATAATTTTACAAGGAAAAATGAATCAAATAGGGTCTAGAGAGCAAGGGGACAGGGAGTAAGAACTACTTTGCTTCAAGTGACACTATGAAGAAGCATCTGGAAATGCTGCTAGTGAACTGGTGTGTGTGTCTCAGATCCTGAGATTCATGGATGAGTAAAATTATGGAAGGAACTGATGTGCAGACTTAGGGCTGGCAACATTTTAGGTTAACAATTAGAAAACACATAACAAGATTTAAAAACCTAGACAACTGCTATATCTTATCATCATGAATTCATAAAGGACACCTTGACACTGAGTTTTGTCACAGATTGGTGAGTGTTTGATTATGGACTGGCATTTGGAAACCATGAGTTTTCCTCATAGGTGTTCTGTGTTCAGAGGAGAGACTGGATGTGTTTCCTAATAGTTTGCTGATAGTGGTATTAGTAATAGCTAATATTTATTGAGTTCTTTTTATGTGCTAGGTGCTGTGCCAAAAGCCCTTCATGTGTTATTGACTTGAATCCTCATGGTAACCCTATAAGCTAGGTAGATGGGTGGCACCAGATTTTTGTTTTTTGTTTTTTTTAATTGGTGGAGAAACTGGAACTTTAAAAGGTGTAGTAAATTTCCAAAGATATATAGCTAATAAGTGGGAGACTACAATTCAAAACTGATTCAAGCCAGAACCAATCCTATTTGACACAGGAGAGATTTGATTTTGGGCTTTGCTGAGGGCAGTGAGGGGTTAGACAGACATTTCAACATTATGCTGGCCCTGTAGTTTCCTGTATATGGGGATAGATCATCTGTTCCCTTTGCTTTGTTCTGTATGTGGATATCTCCTGTTTAGCCTCTCCGTGTCCAGTCCCCCTATTTCTAGCAATAGCACCCTTATTATATTTTGGGGGCTACCTCATCCTACCGACTACATTTTTAGTGGGGCTACACTCATAGTGCTCTCTCTCTCCTAGCCAGTGAGTGGGCAGGTGATGTGAGTGAGGTCAGAGTCTTGGCATGGAATTTGATTCTTGAGTAGAGTAACACAAATGCTGAAAATAGATGCATCTCAGCTCCGGAGCCCTTCCTGAAGAAAAGGCTGCTTGTTAATCCTTCCTTCCTGGACTGAAAGGAGCTGCTTTGTTTCCTGCTTGCTCCTTTTTAGTTCTTTGGGATCTTTTCCCCCATTACATTCATCTTCAATCCTTCCAATACATTTCTTTTTTCTTTCTTTCTTTCTTTTTTTTTTACTTAGATAAGCCGAAGTTAGTCTCTGTTGCTTGCCACCAGTGGCAGAGCCTGAACATTACAACCTAGGTTTTAAATCAGATGAACCTCTGTTATTATCCCAAATTTGGAAAGTATATGACATTGGACAAGTCACTTAATTTCTCTAAGTATGCTTTCTTACCTATGAAATGGAGGATAATAGGGTGTTGAAAAAGTGAGCCTCCACATGTAAGTTGCTTAGCAGAGAACCTGGACTCAATCTTGCAATTTGCTTAGCAGAATGCTCTTTCTTATCAAGTCCTTAATAAATATTAGCTGCTCTGATTTGCCTTGGCAAACTAAAGAGAAGTATGTTCTCCCCACCTCAAACCAGGACCAGATAGTTTGCACAACACTAAATATAGATAGATATTGGGGGGAAAATCACAGGAATGGAATTTTACAAAATTGGAGCCAAAGATAAACTGAAAACATACCAAAGCAGAAGAATCTGGACGATTTATTGGATCAGAGATTTTTTAATTTATAGCATAAAGGACTGACAAAATCATATGATTCAGTATCTTGATTCTGAGTATTTAAAAGATTCTTATTTCTGTTTTACAGTTGAAGTGCTAACCTTTCATTCCAAATATTTATTGCATGCCTACTGTGAGTCTGGCATGGTACTGAATCTTGGGATAAAGAGGAGGAAGATACAATTAGGGTATCAGCATGTGTATTGCTGGTTAAGGAGGGAATTTCCCCTTGATGATTCAGTGACATAGGCTTTTTTCCGTCTTGTGGAATCACCATCCTCAAGGGCCTCAGAATCCTCTGTCTCCAGTCAGATAATGGGGAGAACGAGATTGGAGAAAATATAGCTGCTTCTTGTAAGACCTAAGATGGATAAAGTGACCAAAAAGCCTGGAGGTGACATTCATGGCTTGTCTTCCCAATTGACTAATGTGATCACATGGTCTCACTTGGATGCAGAGGCACCGAGAAATGTGCAGCCCCTTCCAGCAACAGCTCTGTTGTACAAAGAGAAGCAGAAACCATTGTTGAAGTCCAGTGTCTGCTCCTCTGAAAATGGAGCTCTCTGGGCTTTGGTTCTTTATTATTAAAAGGATAATTTTGCTTGTTCTATAGTTCTAAAAAGTCTCTGAAAATTAAGAGATGGGAGATCTTTATTCAACTCACCAAATAGAAGGTTCCATGTATTCATCAGCTTCACACACACACACACATGCACACACACACGTGCAGTTGAAAATAGAGAGAGTACTGAATCCTCATATTATCTTATTTTGGTCATTCTTTATAGCCTTTATCTAGAACATGTCTACATACCTAATTCAATATCAGACACACTGAACCTTGAAAGGAGATTATTTCATATTTACATATATTGCATATGTTGGAGAATGTGTGAAGTTTGTTGTACTTAAGGAAATTTTGGCCATATTGATCTTGAGGGAAGGACATAAGATTCAGATACATTGGCTGTCATTAAAAATGTAAGCTTTAATTCTGAGGTTCATTCTTTCCCTCTTCTTCTCATTTTCTTTCTCTCCTCTGTTTTTTCCTCTTCTTCTTTTTCATTTTCTTCAGTAGCTGAAGAGAGACCTAAATCAACTGCCTCAGTGAAGATCAGTTCACACAACATAAATCAGGAAGTGTGGACTTCAAGTGTGGGTCTTTGAGTATGCAAATCGGACTGGGCTTCATATAATGTTAAGCAACTAGCAAGGAAATTAAAGGGAAATTAAATCCTATTTTCAAAATCTTACTTTCAGCATTTCCCTTCACTTATCCTTTTGTGCACTGGAACTGAACATTTGTGTTTTTACTATTGTTTTCTGTGCTGTGTGGACTTGACCTCTGTCTCCTGCCAATATTTTCAACCACAGTTTGTATAAACATTGCTTTGTTCCGTGTGTCAGTCCAAATCAAACTTGGACACAAAATTGTGATGGTGAGTAGTCATTTTCTTCTATGACAACTAGTTCACTCAATCATTGACCCAAGGTTGGAGAGAGAGCTGATAATACTACGTCTGGGTCCCTATATTTCCACCTCTATCTCTACCTCTCAGTTTATCTCTACCTAGATGTCTATGTCTATCTGTATCTATCTATCTCTATATATTTAGTTAGGATTGCTTTAAATAATATGTAATAAAATAATGTACCATGAATTGGTAAAAATCTACAAAACCAATTTCTTTTCCCTTTCATGGCCATGTCTACTATATATAAGTATGCTATAAGTACTAGGCAATTAAACAGCAATACCTTTCCATTGTCGAGACAGATACGCAAAACAGATGTACCAAAAGTTAAGTGACATCCAAGATCATGTTCCCCTGGAGTCACAGAGCCAGGATTATTAACAACTACTCTGTATTGACATTTATGTTTAGATAGAAATGATGATGAGGAGTACACCATTAACAGGCAGAGGGACAGTGAATACAAGCCTCTGAAGTGGTACAGCTCTGTTAAAATCACAGAACATAAACATCTAATCCTGGGATGGCTTCTGAATCCATTTCACTCATTGCTTTTAGTTAATAGATAGGGTGAGTGAGGTGTGTCAAGGGGTGAGTCACCCAGATTGACACTAGAATTCAGGTCTCCTGGTCCCTGATCAGTATATGCTCCAATATCCCAGAATCAACTCATGACATCAGAGGTAAGAAGCTCTTCTAAGCTCTAGATTTCATTTGCTAGCTCTTTGCCTTCTTTTCAACAAATTATCAGTTTGACAGTGTAAGCTTTGGCCTCAAACTATCATTATCCCTGCTCAGGTCTTGGTTTACTCCCTGGGATAGAACCTTTTGCTCATTCAGTTTTCACTGAATACCTGTAGGCCTCATATCCTAAGCCTGGGGCAGGAGATGGGTCTCTAGCATGCAGGTAACAGAACTAGCTCTGTTGCTTACTAGATATCTGGTTATGGGAGAATCATTTAATTTGTTTGTTTGTTTGTTTGTTTCTCCCACCTCTAAAATGGGGCTGAGACTACTTATCTCATGGGGCTGTTGTAATAATAAAATGACCTCTCTATGGGAAGAGATTTATCTTTATTTGAGGAAGTTATAATCTAATGGAGGAAACTGGTGCTACAGATATTTACAAACTAAGTAACAAGTGTGTAAGAGAGAGACCCAGGGTCCTGGGAGACTGAATAATACAGCCACTTTACCCAAGCTGGAGGGTATGGGACCTCTAGGAGTCCAGGAAGATGTCTCATCTCGACCAAATCCTGGGGAGGGCACTCTGGGCAGAGGGAGGGTTTGTAGGCAAGAAGAGCACAACCCTTTGTAGCCACAAGTAGCCACATGTGCTGCTCCTTTAGAAGAAGCATGATGTGTGGGGAAAGGGACAGGAGTTGGATGAGCCAGGAGAAACACACAGAGGTCAGATCACATGGGGCCTGTGCGTCATGCTAAGAAGTTCAGACTTGTTCTTCAAGCCAAGTCAAATTGTTTGCAAAATCACTCAAAGCCACTGTTCTGTGATGGGAGCATGGGAAAGAGAATCAAGATTCAGTGAATGCTGGCTATGCCCTATGTGCTTTATCTAAATTCCCTAACTTAATCCTCATGACAGCTCTACATAGGAAGCATTATTACAGATGAATACACTGAGGCTCAGAAAGATCAACTTCCAGTAGGTTACATAATTGGTGGCAGAGCTGTGATTTGTATTATTCCGTCAGACTGTGAAACTTTCTTCTGTCATGCATAATACATTAATTCCCCCCAAAAAACCCATATAAAAGCTGAATGAATAGATCTGAAAAAAAAAAAAAACTTTGCATGTGCTATGGAGGAGTCATATTTCACAGAATCCAAAAGCATTACTAAAATTCTTGATTATGCAATGATTATTTAAAACATTAAAATTGGTTTGAACATTAAATGCAAATAGTTCTACTCTTATGTAATTTCCTGCCTCAAAACCCTGATTTTTTTCCAGCTTATTTAAAGTGACATTTGGGAAGGAGAAGAAATTTATTTTAAAATGTAGGAAAATGACTGGCTAGTGGTGTTTTGCAAGAGACTAAGTACTGAACTCACAGTGAGGCTGTGAGGGTGGTTTCATTGGATTTTACAAGGTTTCTTTAAATATTTGCAAGGCGAGACTTGAGTATCGACTATTTCTCCTCTTGACAAGGGAGCACAAAGCATTCTTAGCCCTAAGAACTGCCCTCTGGTTCTACAAACTTCCCTGCCTTTGGAATTCTGGAAGGGTTTTTGGTGCTAATTTTCATAATTTCCATACTTTTTAAAGATTTCTCCACATCTTTCAAAAAGGCTTATCTTTCGATATAGTCTTAGATGATCTATTTCCAGAGATTCCTATATGTTATTTAATTTGGTACCTGTTCTTCACATTGAACAGCTTGAATCCTTTAAGGATTCCAACTTAACCAGAGATTCCCTGCTATTAGCACACCAAGTGGTTTTTATCTGTGTCTCTGTTATTTAACTGCTAGTGTCAGGGCTTCTTTCATTTTTCCATTTCTCACTTATCAT
Organism: Nyctereutes procyonoides; assembly: GCF_905146905.1. Classification (NCBI taxonomy): domain Eukaryota; kingdom Metazoa; phylum Chordata; class Mammalia; order Carnivora; family Canidae; genus Nyctereutes; species Nyctereutes procyonoides. Next base: position 20,954,380 of record NW_026575159.1, read on the forward strand.
TATAAAACATTAGTGGAAATTGTAGTAAAACGTTGAAATAATTACACAAACATGGTTGCAAAAACTGGTGATGCTGCCTATTATATCTGAATTCTGAGTATGAGATTGGTTTAAGGGTGTCAATGTGAAAAGCAAATATGTGAAAATCAAGACTTGCTTTAATGAATTAATTCAACACATGTACTTAGAGAAGCTTAGCTAGAAGAAGATTCTAACACAAGGATTTGTATAAATGACTGGAAAAACCTTCAGGGGATTGAGAAAGTGGGGCAGGAAATGAAAGGAAGCCAGTCACTGGTATGCATCTACCATGGGCAAAATGAAGAAAATAAGCAAAAAGGGTCCTATGGAGGGAAACTTTGCTCACTTCTGCAGGTGAGCACTGCAGACAATGTAGATCATACCTCAGAGTTGTCCTGATCAGGGGAAAGGCAGCTAGAGTATTTATACGACCATCCCACTCCTTGGTCATTGGTTAAGGCTCTACAAATTCCCAGTCTTCAGTTTTCTGTGTTTTGGTGCAGGTAGCTCCAACTAAGTGTCAACACCATGGGGGCAGCCCTCCCCAAAGAGAAGTAAGTACACGCTGCTAAGAGTATGAGCCCTTTGGGCAGACATATGCACAAAAATGGTAATGGTATCCAAAGGAATGTGGATGACTCTTCCAGGTACCCTCCTAGGACGCAACGGAAAAGAGGACAAACATTGTCCCTACCTACTATTACAGAGTTTACATCTGTGTGGCAGGGAAACAGGCAATAACAAACTAAATGCAGATTATTATGTACACAATGAAAAAAAAATAGGCAGGGGGCTGATATAGGAAAAAAAAGAGAAATCTACTGTATATAGATGGTCAGTAAAGGATTCTCTCTGGAGATTACTTTTAAGCTGAGGCCTGAATGACAAAAAGGAGTAAACCATTTGACAAGTCAGGAGGGGAAACTTTCCAGGTATAGGGCACACATATTCAAAGTCCCTGAGGTGGGAGTGACAGTGGCATGCATGGTCCATGAACTGAGAGAAAACCAGAGAGGCTGGAGCCCAAGCCTGGAGGGTGAAGGGGTGTTTCAGTATCTGTCACTGCCCAACAAACCACCCCCAAACTCTGGGTCTTATAAGACAAGTCTTGCTACTGTAATCATTCTAGTGGCTGGATTGAGACTGGCTGGTCATAGATGACCTCATTCTGGCAGCTGCCCCTGGGTCTTGCCCGGGCCATGTTTCTAATAGGCTCATTTGAGTTTCTTCACTGGGAGGCAATATCTGAGAGAGTGAGGGCAGGAAGCTGCAAGGCCCCTTGAGGCTGTGTTTCAAGGGGTACACAATACCTCTTCTCCCAAATTCTACTGCTCAAAGCTAGCCCCAAGGCAGATTCAAGGGATCAGAAAAATGTCTGTATCTCTTGATAGAAGTCACTGAAATGTAACGGTGCTCATTTTTTTAATATACCAAAGGAAAAGGCTATGATTTGAGATGTGCTAGTGGTCAGATTAAGCGTTTCATTGTGGGCCACATTGAGGTGTTTGGATTTTGGGATCTGAGCATCCAGTATCCAGTATCCATTGTCATCCTTGATCAAGATCTGAACCAATATGAAAACTAGATGAAGGTGTAAGATGGATGGACATCAAGTTGTTTCTTTATCTTCTTGAATGTGATTCATATTTGTGGAATAGTGGAGTATTTAATAGAGCATCAAAGAAGAAAGCAGAATTATCCATCCAGTTACTGACCAGAATCTTCAACTAATAGAATCATGGTCTTAAGCAAATAGCTTGACTTTCTTGATTTACTGAGAAGAAAATAAAACAATGCTTGCCAAGTGTTTAGTCTAGCCCATGGAAGGAAATGAGTTCTCGAGAAAGTTTGCAATTGTTATTAATAAAGACAAGTAGCTCTAGGTGGCTGATTTGCATAAAGTTCATAGAGGATGTCATATCCACTGGTCATTCTTCCCTTATGCCCAATTGAAAGGACCCTATTCACCGTTTTATCAAAACTTTTCCTTCCTTTCCCCCAACCCTTTTGGCATTTCCCCACATAGATCCTTCAGTGTAAGAATGAAAGGGACTGCAGCTGAGAAGAAATTTGCAGATCTTGACAAGTAGACCTTCAGAGTTTATTATCTTAGTGAAGTTGCAGATGAATTTCAATAACAATAACCAACAAATCCCTTTTATTCCCTTGTGAAGATAAAACTGATGAGAAGTGGTACTTGGTGTCATCTAGTGTGACTGTTTCTAAGGAGATAGACAATGAAATATTTTCTTTCTAGAAGATTCCATCAAAACACACATATGCATATGAGGGCAGGCTCTCACACTAACACATCCAAACAACTAATTGTTTCTGTCTTTAACACTTTGCATAGAATTGCAGGCAACACACAAATTCCATAATTTATTGACTGTCCCTGCTCATACAGAAAGGATGGTCATTATCTTTGACGTATTTATGGATCTGGTTAATACCAAGTATTAAAAACGTTATTAGGGATTTAAATCTAGGCAAGTGACTTCCACCCAGCACTGAGAGATCCACAATTTGCTGGCTCCTTTTATAGAGGGAGCTTGCCAGATATGGAAATATTATTACATGGTTGAATGAAAAGGAAACTGAATCACAGAAATAACCTCCATCCCTAAAGAGCAATGACCTATGAAACAGCTAAAGGGAATAAGGAAATGAAGTTTCTCAATTAAAAAAGAAGAGGATGAAGAAAGTACACAAAGAGAAATAGATGGCAGACTGAAGCACTGGGAGACTGGAAGTCCATCAAGAGACTATAGCACTCTTGGAATTCAGCTTCCCGAGGACACCTGTTGTACTTCCATCTCTTGCCTAATTTCCTCTAACTGCTTCCTGTGAGAATAATAACTTATTTTAGAGTATCCTTTCATACCATACATAATAGTTTTATATTATTTGATTTGATTTTCATAGTCTCATGAGTTTGGCCTTAGCTCCAGCTTGCACCTGAGGACACTGAGTCTCTGAATAAGTAAGCAACTTACCTCTACTATGTGACTGGTAATGGACAAAGTTAGGATTTACTCTCAGAGCATCCAACTCAGGACTTGGTGTGCTTCTTACTGTGTCAAAGTATCTCTGATATTAATCCCTTCCCTTCAACCACGGCTCATATGATCCTTGGTGGAAAAATTATGGTTTATACTTTATCGGTGTTCTCTAAAGAGTCTTTCACTTTCTGAGATCATGAATGGAGCTCAGTATGCGCTGATTAATGGAAACTTTTGCTACCTGGGAGGAAAAGGACACTCCTTTCCTGCTTTCCTACTCCTAGCTCCCCACATCTTAATCTTAGAAAATTTTTTCTTAAAAAGAATGTTTACAGCTAATGTGTTGCAGTGCCATGATTCATATCCAGGTAGCTGGGTGCAGAGCCCATGCTTTTACCACTCTGTCCATGTTCTGTGTCCTTGTTCAGTTATTAAAATTCTCTGACCCCCAGAGTTTGTCATCTTTTACTTGGGGTTGCTTTGCTTACCTCAGATAGCTGGAGTAAGGTTGAAATCCAATGATAATCTAGCCCCTTAGTAAAATTCCAAGAATTTAGTGGGTACTCATTATATGGTAGCTACTCTTATTATTGTTGGCATTGTTTGTCCCTATAGCTTTCAATTTTTTCAGAAACCATGTTGTTTGGGAATTTCACAAAATAATGAATCTTACAGCTTTCTCCTTGGACTCTCTTCCATCTTGTCTTGTTCAAGCCCATTTGTTTGTGTCAAGTCATGGTCATGTTAGCCATGCTCCTGTAATTTCTCCTTGCTTCTCATCCTGGGTTGCTCTCACATTTTTGGGCTGGCCAGACAACACTTAGGTTCAATTCAACCACAAAATTTGTCATGACACTCTTGGAGACTGAAAGGAAAATCCAGATATTAGGATCATCCAGGGAAAACCAGACCATGTGATCAACCTACCCACAATCCTTTGCAGGCCTTGGAACTCATAGATTTGCTTGTTTATATTCCCATATTGATTCTTTGTGGATAGCACATATCCTATTAATCCAAATGACACCTTTCAGTAAAAAACAAAAAAGTTAAAATAAATAAAACATAAAATGTATAAACAAAACAAAGTAAAATGCACAAAACAGAATTACTAGCTATTTCCTCTGGGAAGTCTTATACTATTTAATACTTTGAGTCTTTTTACTTCAAAGTGTGTTGCCCTTTATAGCCAGGGCTGGATGCTCTGCTATATCCTTAAGCGTTGCTCAAATATTGAAATATGTTCATGCTATTTGGTAAATGGCTGCTGGCTGAGCATCCCACCTGCCTACCACCAGCACTCTGGCTGCTCTGACCACTTCTCCAAATTCATGGGCTTCTTACCATCCAGCAGCTGAAGAATTGATATCTGGTCCAACATAATGACTAGAATGCATCATAATTAGTTGATACCCATGCTAGTGAGCTCCTCAAAACCTGGTTTCACATTCCTATGGGCCTCCCCACATTCTTAGGAGAATCAGGCTTATTGCCCTACAATAGCTTCTCTATAGGCCTAGGAGCCCCTGTTCCTGGTGTTGCCCACACCAGGAGGGAAGTCCTGTTGCTCATCTCTACTGCTGATCAGTGGGCAGTTGTTCTCACACACCATCCTTCTTACAAATGTACTTCTGCTCCAAAGGATGCCTAGATATCAGCAGAGAAAATGGTCCTTGCTGTATCTTTGTTATTCTGGTAGGAAAATGCTCATTCATACCACTTCATATACAATCCTCCACTTTTGCTATTAACCTGTCATGGAATCTTATACCAGTCTTTTAACATCCCTTGGATTTCAGTTTCCCCAATATTTGACTTTACTCATAGAGTTGCTTTGAAAGTTATAAAACAAAGTAAAACAGATATCAGAGTGGTTTGCAAGTAGCTATTTATCATGTGTGTATAAGATATTAATGTTACCATTGTAATTATGGCTACTCAGTGTCATCCATGAGCTATAGATTTGTTTTCAGGCAGTATTCCCATACCAATGTGCATCTCATTGCATCTTAGAATGTAAGAGCAGTAAAATAAATTAGAGATCATCTACCACAAAGATGAAAAACGGTCACATATTTAGACTTAGCCTGATATTTTTTTTAATGACCCAGAGGTTTTTTTTTTTAGTTCAGTTATCAGCATTTAAAAATCAAGATTTTTTTTTTTACATCATAATACAGATTTTTGGCATCTTTCACCAAAAAAAAAAAAAAAAAAAAAAAAAGGCCTATGCTGTGAATAAATTGTACAGGGGAGATATTAGCTGGAGCTGACAAAAGGCTCCATTCTTTACAAAGTATGTGTCCCACAGCACCCCACATCCTGAACTCCCCGTTTCCTGACATCAGGTAGCTTCTAGAAACAGATAGCATTGTTGGCGCTTGAATTAGCAACCTGGCCTCTGCCTTTTCTCCTCCCACCAAGTTTGACTCCCATAAACGAGTGAGGAAATGGAGGCTCCTAGTCCACTCTCCCTTTTATTTTTATATCCTTATTTCCTTTATTCTGGTTAGTTTTCTGAGCCCAAATCCTTCTCAACCACGTTAAAGAGACCATGTCTTCTATTTCAGTTTAGTTTTGTTTATTCTACTTCATTTAATTTTCTCTTTTTAAAAAAAGGATTTATTTATTTAGTTTTAGAAGGGGGGGTTGGCAGCGAAGGACAGAGGGAAAGGTAGAGGAGCCCCAAGCAGATTTCATGCTGAGCATAGGGCCTGATTTGGACTTGCTTCCCAGACCCTGAGATCACAACCTGAGCTGATACTGAGAGTCAGACATTTAACCAACTGGACCACTCTGTTGTCTCTAATTTTATTCACTCTGGTGTCTTATTTTATTCTTAATTAGTGGCAGAATTGATTATGGAATGGTCTGAAAAAAAAAACTATAGACAATCCTTCTACCTTTACATTTGTCTTAACCTATTTTCTAGAAAAATGCTTTTAACCCTTCTTGAAATAGGCTACCGCCAACTCTAAATAAAGATAGTATCAGTACAAAGGACAACTGACTCTTAAATTTCTGCAATTGTTCATTATCAGAGCACTCACTTATTCATGAACTTATTTGGTTTGCAAAGGATCTGTGAGATCAGGTGAACAGATAATAGCACTGTCTTAAAATAAGCCAATATGAAGAGGGTCCTCAAACTCCAAATCTTCATGCCAGTTTTCTACATTTTATTTCAATTTATAAGAATAAGAAATTAGGGAGGAAAATAGAACAATAAGCATGAGTTGGGACCAGAACTGGTCTCTTGTTTTTGTCCAGAGCCCTGAAAATCTAGACAGAGACAGAAAGAGCCTTGAGAGGTTGATTTCAAATTCTTCCCTTGACACAAGCAGAAACAAAAGCCCAGAGGAGAGAAAGTTACTGCCTCAGCTTTTTGTTACAGTTGAAAAAAATAGGCTTGTAACATGGGATTTTTAGAACTTCACCAAGAGGTCTTTCCTGATTCTCAGACGGATTTCTGGAATGTACAGAGATTTCTCTAGAAGAAAATGTAAGAGAATAAAAGGAGCTAAAACTAGTAAGTTTTCAAAAGGCTAAGGCCATTGGTCTGTCTCAATGCATTTTAAAGCATAGCAATTTTTCTCTGTTGCTGAAATTTGATTTTTTAAAAAAAAGAATCAATAAGCATTTGTATATTCTGACTTTCCATCTCCTATGTCCTCCTTTTGTGCCCCAAACCTCTCGTTTTCCCCTTCATTCAGGTATTTTCTCAGATCTCCTACCCAATTGCATCTCTACAGTGAGGTGTGGTGGAAAGTATATAGACCTTGAGCCAGAGGGAGATGGACTTAAACACCTCACTGGCTTCTTACTGGTGTGGCAAGCTGGACAATCACACATCTCTGACTCACTGGTTTCTCTAAAGTACCACTCTCAGTAATGGTCATTCCCATTTTTGGTTGTGGGCTGATATATACTCATTGATTCATTCTCCATGCACCATTTTTTAAGGTTTTTATTTATTTATTTATTCGAGAGAGAGAGAGAGAGAGAGAGAGAGAGAGAGGCAGAGACACAGGCAGAGGCAGAAGCAAGCTCCATGCAGGGAGCCCGATATGGGACTCGATCCCGGGTCTCCAGGATCACGCCCTGGGCCGAAGGCAGGCGCTAAACCACTGAGACACCAGGGATCCTCACCATGTACCATTCTTGAATCTTTGCTTAGTTTCAGTGTTTGTATGATGTGACTGCCTGAGCAGGTCACCTCCAAGGTCTAAGGGAGGCTGATACAACTAGAATCATTTTGCAACCTACTTGCTGTACAAAAGAAAATGCTTTTTAACCCCTATGAGCTTTATTCATTCACTCACTCACTGAGCACCTCTAATGTGGCAGGCAATATTCTAGGTAGGAGACACAGTTGTAAACAAGATTAACATATCTCTTGAAGGTTACATACTGGAAGGGGAAGATAGACAACAAACAAGTAATCTAGGAAAATACCAGATTCCAGTGGTCATTATTATACAAATATAATGGAGTATGTCTTCCTTACGTGCTCCCATTGGGTTTTGTACATTTTTTTCCACTTTTCCCTTTTCTGTGTACATATCTCCTTCATTAGAATCTGAATTTATGAAGAGATAAGACCTTGTCATTTTACATTTAAAGTCCCAATTCTTACATGGTGTCAGCTACAGTGAATGTGTTCAATAACAGCTTGTTCACCTTTTGAATACCAACTTCATCCTTGGTTCATCTTATTTTTCTCCAGTCTCATTCTCTGTACTCTTATTTGCTCTTTTCTTGATTTATTAACAAATACTTTTTAAAAGTATATATTTTACAGTAGTAAGCTACTGTAAGTGTTTCTGGAACAAGATAAGTTTATATAAGACAATGGTAAAACATAAGTAAATACATACATAAAATATCTAATGGGTGTTCAATGGGTAAATGAGTAAATTAACAAGTGTGTAAGCTCAGGTTACATAAAGCATTTTAACATTGTTCAAATGATACTAAAAAAAATGATACTAATGTAGGACTAACACAGTGAAGCAGTAATTATGAGTGAGCGCGTATGTCAGACAGACGTGAGTTTGAATACAAGCTTTCCAACTTCTAATAGTTCTGTGACCTCAGGAAAATAGTCCGTCTTTGCTGATCTCAGGGTTTTCACTGAAAATATTGCTTAATAACACCTACCCCATTGGGCTTCTTAAAGGAGTAAATGGCATTATGTATATAAAAAACTATGCATACAATAGGAATAGCTCACCCCTTTGAGTGCTATTGTGTACAAGTGCTTTATATTCATCAAAGACTCAGGCTCAGAGTGGTTGATGGACTTGTTAGGCTGTTATAAGCAGTCCGATGTTCTTAATCATAAACATTTAGGATCACAAAATAGGCACTCAATAAGAGCTGGCCACCGCTGAGTATTAAGCTGATTACCTTTTGTTGGATTATCTCTTTGACGATATTGAGCAACCCATAGGAAAGCATTTTATGAGACACCAAAGCAAAAACCAACACTCATCATATAAGCCATTATGACCCCAAACTAAATGAACATGTGCCCTTTTCCCCCCATGGATTATTTCTGTTTGGTCTAATTGTCTTAGTGTAAAAGCCCCCCACTCCTTTTACAAAAATGTCCTGATTTATACAGTCACCCTATTCTAACTGATTCACATCCAAAGCCAAGTGTGCACAGGAGGCGAAAAGAGGAAAGAGGAAGAAAGAAACACAAAGCAGTTTCATTCTGTAAACATGTCTTCTCCCCACGAACATATCCTCAAAAGGGGCTCTGATTTATGTGTCCTGATTCATGGCAATTGGAGGTGTGGAAGATTTGTCACCTTGGATTTTGAGGGTCTAATTATTTATACTCTAAAACTATGTCTCCACCTCCATGGGATGATAGAGAGATGGTATGTGAAGTATCCTGTTAATGGGAGGGCTACAAAAATCAATGGCGGGATCAGGGATGGGGGCTGTTTAATCTCATTGCTGCAGCTAGAGATGCCAGCACATTCGTCTTTCTCAAGAGTATGCACACAGCTCTATTAGGTGCTGGGTGTGCCATAATTCTACTGTAATTGCAATGGCATTATAAATTATCGTCATAACACCCTATAGTGAGTGCACCAGTGCTCTGGTTCACGGCTCTGTGTTTTCTCTATGTGCAACCATTTATTTTTGGAGATGGTACAAGGAGCTATGAGCATAAATATACCCACATCCTCATGTCACATGATTAGTCTGTTGTCTGCTCCTCTGATCAGCTTTGTAAGGTCCCACAATGAGCTGAGAGAAAAGAGCTTTGTGTTCTATACTAAGCATTACTACTAACTAGCCATATGACCTTGTGAAAGTCATATTCCCTCCTTCACTTTTATGGTATGTAAAATAAATGTGTTGAATTCAGTCACAGATTGCCAAATTTCAGCCATTTTCTTACTTATGGGCCCATTTTGCATATTACATGTAAATTTTCTTATTTGAGTGTAGTTGAAACACAATGTTACCTTTAGGTGCACAGCACGGTTATTCAACAACTCTACATTTTTTTTAAAAAAGATTATTTATTTATTTATCTGAGAGAGAGAGGGAGAGCAAAGAGGGAGGATGAGAAAGAGAAGCCAACTCCCTGCTGAACAGAGAACCTGATGTGGGGCTCAGTCTCAGGACTCTAAGATCATGACCTCAGCCAAAGGTAGGCACTTAACCGACTGAGGCATCGAGGTGCCTCTCAACATTTCTATGTTATGCTGTGCTCACCACAAGTGTAGCTGCCACCTGTCACCGTGCAACACTACTGCAATATCATTGACTGTAGTCCCTGTTCTGTACTTTTGATTCCTGTGACTCATTTATTTACTATTAGCTTTTAAAAAAAGTTTGTCTATGCACTACACAAAATCATCGTAATCACAGCATCCTGCAAACAGTATGCAAGTTGGTATGGGTAGGGTAAGTCGTTGTCTTCAGTTTTGAGGATTTGGGTGATAGGTGGAGAGAGAAGACACAAATATTACTCTTTTTGTTAGATGCTGTTCAGTGTTTTCTCTGGGTTTTCAAAAGTTCTGTTCTAGTTGATTGTCACTATTGTGAGATGTGGTGCCATGATCCTGCAGACATACAACTGGTGCCAAGAAATTGCCTCTGATACCTTCTCCTCCTTGTGTCTTTCTCCTTCCTCTGCACACCTCTGTGCTTTAGAGGCCTGTGGGGTGATCCCGACAACACTAAGAACCCCCAGTCTCTTTTGCTTTTCACAGTTAATTCTGAGACTTCCAGCATCCTTGGGATTCAAATGTCATACCTTCTGCATTAAGTTTGGAAGCAAAGTGGTCTTGTGTATCTTTTCTTCATGCAGTTCCACTAGTTTCCCTAGCCTTTGATTCTTCTTTTCTGGTGGTAGTGGGAAAATTCTAGAAGTCTATAGTTAGGCAGATAACATACCAGAGAATGAAAGCCTCTTCTTGAAAGTCCCCCCGCTAATCATAGTACAATGATTTTGAAGTCTTCCTCTCCTGGCTTCAATGAGTGAACGGTGGCCTAACTTCATACACTTTTCAAAAACAACCTCTTTTGAGCCCAGCCTCCCCTGCGTTATTGACAATGCAGGGGTGGGAGGGTTGGGGGGGGGGACATTGTTGTTGGAGGGGCCCATTCTCTAAACTTCTAGCTGTGCCTGAACTTTTGAGAACCTGGCCCAACCATGTGTGGTTATCTTAATGAGAAGTGTTTAGCTTTTTTGGTCTCAGTTTAAGTAGTCACTAACAGCATAGCACCCAGAGTGATGCTTGAAAGTCAACTAGAAATCAGGTCATATCACTTCACTGCTTGAAACTCTTCAAATTTCTTCTCCCTAGAAGAAAAAGCTAAAATTCTTTCTGTCCATCTTCCCTCTCTAGAATGAAAGCTTATAAGGGCAGAGATTCTTATTTCTGTCTGCTTTTTTTAAAAATTGCTGCATACTCAGTACTGAGAACAGTGCCTGACCTATAATGGCATTCAGTAAGTTTTTGCTGAATACATCTGCATACATAAATGGTTGGATCAAGTACGCTACTTTTCCTTCCTTGCCATAGTGCTTCTATCTTATTCCTTTTTTTCTGCTCTAAAAAACTTTCATGTAATAAATTCATGTTATACAAAAATTTAAAAATACATATATAAAATGCTATATAATGCAAAGTCTCCCTTTAAACCTTATGACTTACCACATTTTTTTATGCATATACAAGCATTATATATATATATATGCTCTCCTTTGCCAACTTTTTACTGCTCTGGGTTTTTCTACTCTTTTAACATTTTTTCTTTCTTTTCCTCCCTCCCTCCTTCCCTCCCTCCTTCCTTCCCTTTACTTTATTGCTTTCCTTAATTTTATCCTTTGTGATTCTTATTATATTTTCTGTAATATTTATCCCCTTTGTTTTCCTTCTTATGCTCTCTCTGTGTATGTAGGACATCATCGCTTATTTCTTCTGCAGCTCTCCTCAGCTATATCATCTGTAGGCTCTTCTTGTGGTCTTGTTCTGTCTTTCCAAGCTACTCCATCTCAGCTTGCAATCTCCTTTAATAACAGCAATTGCTTTATTAATATGTTTTGATTCATAACATTCTTGTTTACAATTTTCTTCTGATGAGAAATCTTCATCTCATGCTAAATGTTGCTTCTCTTTTCCAGACTTATCTTTGAATGGCTTTTTTGTTCCTGCTTAATTACTCATCTTTCAATGAAATTGATATTTCGAGATCAGCTATTTTCAGCAGATTCCTATGAGTGGGAGAATAGTTTCAAAGGTTTCACACCCCAGAGGCTCTCTGCTTGTCCATTGTTAGCATGATCCCTGAATATACTGCTGATCTATATGATTCTGGGCAGGGCTTTCTCTGCCTCTCCACCAAACCTGCTCACTCCGCTCTCTTACCTGTTGCAGGGAAGGGTGATAGGTTTTGTGCATTATGTCAAGAACCTCACTTCTAAGAAGTGTATCTTTACTGATTTTCCTGAGCTTTGGACCCTCTGGTCACTCATTTTCTTCTTCTTATCTCTTCCTCCCTTTTACCTTCTACCACTCCTGGTTTGGGGCAGACTTCTATATGTATTTTGGATTTTATGGATCCTGTGTATCATCATGTCATATCTACATTTTATTGAAAATGCAGATCGCAGGTTTTAAAACATTAAAAAGATTCTCAGTGTTTTTAAAACAGGATTTCTTGGAAGAGAAGTGAGAAGATGCTATCTCATTATATTCATATGGGAAATTCTTGTTCCTTGTTTCTGACTATTTTGATTCTCATTAGAATTCTCTAGAGAGCAGATTGGGTAAATTCCCTGATTTTTTACGCTCTGAGCTTTCTGAAGTAAGGTATTTGGGGCTTTCACTGCAGGATCGGGATAGATGTTGGCCCCGTCAATCACCTTCCCTCATGCAGGCTCCTATGAAAGAGTTGCCTGGGGATAGAAGTGTGAAGACTCTGAAAATAAAATTTACATCCAAAAGGAATTCATTCTGCCATTGGGAGAAGTACTGGATTTTCCTAATCCCTTTGCTTTATAGAAGGTAATGTTTATTTATGGTCACATAACATTACATCAGAGCTGGAAAGCACCACAGATGCGTCTTGCCTAATACATCACTTGAAAGATGAAAAAATTGAGTTCAGAGTCTGGAATTGACTTGTTCCATGGCTTCAAGGCCAGAGTGTTAACGTAGAAGGTCATATGTAACAGTAAATTGGAGAGCATAGGGAAAATGCAACTCTGGGACACTACCCAGAGTCTGCATACCAGTAGGTAGGATAACTGTGCTGTAAGTTGCCTATGTAGCCATGATCCTTGGTCACTATCTTACATTTATTCAAGCCTAAAGCAGTCATGTGAGAGGGGTAATAATTCTATGTAGGAGGAGATCCACATGATACTTTTTGCTCTTCTCAAATGCATGCTCAGTGCATTAATTTCTTAAGTCTCTTTACATGGGGCCACCCAGACAACCACAGATTTGTGTCTGGGCTTGAAGGTAAGTAAAACTCCTTAGGCTTTTGTGTACTATATCTTCTAAGCCATCTCTCTTGCCTAGCTTATCAAAGAATTTATCACTGAAGCCTCAGGTGAAAGTCCATCTAAGTATAATAAAGTGGTACTTGGTTTCTGATTTGTCATTTTCTCTTGTGCATATATTTCTCCCAGGGGCTTAATAAGAGGAAGGGGTAATGGAGCCTTGGCAGGGTGGAGGCAGTCATGATTCTTATAAATATCATCTGTAGGGGATCCCTGGGTGGCGCAGCGATTTGGCGCCTGCCTTTGGCCCAGGGCGCGATCCTGGAGACCCGGGATCGAGTCCCACGTCGGGCTCCTGGTGCATGGAGCCTGCTTCTCCCTCTGCCTGTGTCTCTGCCTCTCTCTCTCTCTCTCTGACTATCATAAATAAATAAATAAATAAATAAATAAATAAATAAATAAATAATAAATAAATCATCTGTAGTATCCTCAAATTCACAATAATCCCAAACAGAAATTAGTACATCCCAGCTCTCCATCCTGTCCTTTGGCTCACTTACCAGAGCTAATTGAGAAGGAGCTCCCTGACTGCCTGCGTGTACACATACAGCTTAGCAGGGTGCAGGGAGAAACAATCTTCGATGTTAGCTGCAACTATGTAACTACTTAAGCAGAATCATATGTTTATCATTTCCCAATATTTTTAGAGAGTTGGTTCAATCTGTACTGCAGATGCTTTTTAAGATGTACTGTGAGCTGGCCAGGCCAACTTTGGGAATGCTTAGATTATGACTACATTAGCAGTGCAAGCAAACAGGCCACAGCGGGAATGTGCAAAGCAGCAGCACTGATGAGTTTCATAATGATCCCCTCTTGGTGAGCAGATTGACACCTGCTCCCCTTTGAGCATCACTGGAGCAGATTCCATTTCCCTTCCTCTGTGCATCACAAGACTAGGGTTTCTTGCTTCAAAGGATAAAAAGACGTATTTTGGGGGTATCTGGGTGGCTCAGTCAGTTAAGCTAGTGTCTTGATTTTAGCTCAGGTCATGCTCTCAGAGTCCTGAGAGCGAGCTCACTGTGGGGTTCCAAGCTGATGTGGAGCTTGCTTACGATTCTTTCTCTCCTTGTCCTTCTGCTTCTCTCCCCACTAAAAAAAAAAATTGATCTAATCTTTTGAGAATGAGAAGGGAAAGAAAGTTCTAGACAGAGGGAAATCCAGACAGAGAGTACAAGTAAATGGAAGGAAGTTTTTAGGATTATCAGACGGTTCTGAAGTTTGCAAGTTCAGTGCCCAGACAGGAAATTGAGGCAGAGAAGGGAGGGGCAGGAGAAGATATTAGAGAAAATATTGGGTTTTGAAAGATCTGTCACTTCAGGAACCTTGGACAGTATTCTAGGAATAATAGAGAAACATTGAACGATTTTATGCATAGGAGCAATATTATCAAGTTTATATTTCAGAAAATTCACACTGGATATAACTTTAAGGATGAATTTAAAGGAAACAAGACTGGATTGATTTTGGGGTTAATTTTGAAGCTATGGAGGTAGATGAAGACCATAGTGATGATCGGGTGGCGTGGCAGGCATTGTCATACCTTTTGCGATTCCATCATGGCAGTTCTGAGTAGAGACTATAATTTCCCTCTCTCCATGGAGGAAGACATAGAGATCACACAGAGAATAAGAGGCAGATTGGGATTCCATTCGGAGCTCTGGTTCTGCAGATTGAGTCCATTCTGGAATGGAAAACATTCAGCTCCTAATACCAGCCAGCTCTGTGGGTGGTAGATTTCTAGATCAAGAAAGCACCTCTACATTGGGTTATGCCATTTCCTCTCTTGATGCTTCCCAACTTTATTAGCTTGAAGAATGTCAATATTTTAAAAGGATAGTGTAGAGATAAATGAAATGATGTACTAAAACTTTTCTCATTCATCCCTGGGAGGCTTCCTATGGAGCTATCAAGAAGGTAAAATTTAATCCAGTATTGTAGAAATTTTCAAACGAAAGGAGTTCTTCCTTGTATTTATGAAGAATTATGGAAAGTATTGTCCCAGAAGTGCTCTGAAATCCTTGAAGGCAAATGTAAGTCAAGTAAATTACACTTAATAGTAGGGCTGATACTCCAAGAATAAATGAAATTTGGTCTGTTCTTCATTTCCATCAAAAACATTAGTGCCCTGTGCTAGATCTATTAGCTAAAAATAAGTCTCCTCCATGTTAGGTCCAGAAAGAGTCACAATTTAGATTATAAAATTGGAATACAATTTAGGCTTCCAATTTTTACAGAAAATGAATTGTTTTAACCTTTTAATAATTCTGGTTTTTTTTCTTCAGATGAAAATAAGGAATGGACTAATTTCCTAAAACATCTTAAAATAAATTTAGTAGCTCTTTTCCTTTTAACCTTCCCACATCCCTTCCTCCTTCCTTCCATCTCTGCCTTTCTTTTTAATTAAGCATTAACCAAAAGCCAAGGAAGTCCATTTGAAGGAAAAATGATCTCTTCTCTCTTCCTCCTTATGCTGTAAAATCTGCACATCGTTGACAGAATGTTGATTTAGAATTACACTAATTGACAGTGAAAGACTTCATATAATCCTGTTTATATGACCTCCAATAATGTTGAAAGATCAAATAAAAAACCGACCCTGGCAATTTTCAGAAGCCGTCATAGACTATAACAGACATGATTTAGATGAATGAACTTCCAGTCTCCACAAAATGTGAATTTGCATTTTACACAAAACCCACTTCATCAGTCACCAGCCATGCTCCAAAAGGATGACTTCCACAGGGACCAAGTGCCTGCTTTTCTTTATAGGCACATGCAAGAAATCCTTATTCATTGTTCTTAATAAACTGCAAATACCGGTAACTTCTCCAGAAGAATTATCGCCTGGCTTTTCTGTCCTTATTCAGGGGGGACACTGGTTTTTAATGTCAATGCCAGGATTCAACAATAACATAATTGGCCATAGCTCTTGATTTCAGCAAAGGTCATCATAGCCTCTTAACATGTAGATATTGAAAGAAGGGGAAAAATCTCTAAAGAATAGCTTAAGAAAACACAGAACACAATTTGAGAAAGCATTCGTTCATACTTTTCTAAAGGCACATCTTTTTCTCATTTTGTTAAAAAATAGTGCTTCATACTGTTGCTTATGTAAACTTCAGGGGCTATATTTTTTATATACCTTCAACTTTTTTCCCTCCTACTCATCAAATATTGCTTTTGAAGGACAATGAGCACTCCATCTAGCATCAGTTAAGCCGCACCCTTTCTACCCGGGGCTGGGCTCTGTTCTGCAGGGGACCAGTGCTGGGAACAAACAGCAAAATAGGCACCTATCAGATGGGGAATGGAGGATGTGCGTGGCAGAGGAATATTTTTGTAGATAGAGTTGATCAAAGTGCAGGTGAGAACCATGCACATGTCCGGAGGAAGAGGATTCTTGGCAGAAAGAGTAGTATGTGAGAGGTAGCTGAAATGGGAGTGTGCATGTCGAACCTCACAATATTATAGGGTTGCTGTGAGGACATTGTAAACAACATATGTGATAGTACCTATTATGATGTCTGGGGCTTAGGAATCACTTGACAAATTCATGTTTTTTAAAAAAAATGAGAACTCCCTCCACTGTTGAGTTTTGACAAAATGCGGAAGGTTTCAGAATCTGATGGTGCCTCTCATCAGAGTTGATGTTGACCATCCACGTGCGGTTATTTTGAAAAGAAGTCTGATTACAGAGAGCTATAGCTTATGTAGATTCCGAATAAAGCAAAAAAGTGCCGCTTATAATAATTGTACGTTAATGAGACTTTCCTGTGTTAGAGTAAACAACAGTAGCTCTTATAACAACCTCCTAAAATATGGTTTAACACAAAGTGTTAAACCTCATTCACAAGAATTCAAAGCGATCAGATGACTCTCCTCCACTCAGTGATCCAAAGATCCAGCGTCCAGCTATTTTGTGATTCTAGTTTTTAACGTGCAGTCACTTTGGAAACAGAACAGGCATAAAGTGGGGCATGTGGGGTTCTTGGAGGAAGACACAGCACTTCTGTCTACATTCTATTGGCCAGAACTAGCACATGGCCCCACCCAGGTGTACAGGGGCTGGCAGCCTAGTTGCCCTAGATACCCAGAAGAAAGTGAAATATTTGGTGAACACACAAACTTCTGTGCATGGACTTTATAGTCATGATCTCATTTATATCTATGAGGTATGTGCTATTATTCTCATTTCTTCCCCCAAGAAATAAGGGTTCTGCAAAAGGTAACAGATGTGGCCAGTGCCATGCAGAGATTCCATTTCAGGTTTGTATGATTATAAAGTGTCCCTAGTCATCACTTTATAGTGCCTTCCTGAACAACTGACAAGGTATGGTATCAGGCTGGACAGAATGGTGTTTGGATACCTGGCACCTTTTTGGCTGTGTCCTTTCATGCCTGGTAAATTTGAGAAGTCACTCCACCACTTTGTGTGTCAACTTCCTCATGAGAAATGAGACTATTTGATTATTAACTCTCTTTCTAGTGCAGCAATTCATTTAATCTTATTGCTTTTACATTTTTATAAGTATGCTATCAGAGAATTACTTTCTTGTCCCTTTTAAGGGTCCTTACAGGGGCCACAGGGTATTGGGGAAATGCTCTGCTGGAATCATATCCGTTTGGAATACTCAGCACCTTCTTAGTTCCCTCTGCCTCTGTTCCCCTTGAAGAATTTCCCATCTGTTAGCAGACCCCACTGTCAAAGAGCAGCTGATTCCTGTTGGTTTAGGAAAGCGTCCAGCATGGCTTGTGTTCAACAGCCCCTGGTCTCCTTTCCAGAGCACCCTGGGAATGGAACCTGCCAAAACGCTTTCACCATAAACTCGGCATGAAATGCGCCTGTCCAGGCTTCAGAGAAACTTAGCTAATAAAGCAGGAGATTGCTGAGGAAAAGCGGATACTTGTACTGCTCAGGAACTCCAAGCGCCAGGAGCCCGCCCTTCCTGGCTCCCCTGGGGACACTGAGGTTTTACAGGTTTAAAGTCAAGACTAAAGTATGGCCCACTGCCAGCTTCCTGAGAAGGGGATGAAAGTCCCCATCAGAACTTCTGCCCCTTCTCTTCACCTTCCTTTTTCTGGTTAGAGCAGAACCTGCTTTCTTTTTCTTTTTTTTTCTTTCTTATTTATATTTTTTTATTCTTTTACCAGAAATAGGAGGCCGTTTTCTGTTCACAGGAATGAAGAACAGTGGCAAGAAATGATGTCAAACATGATAAAATATTACCAGGACAAGATGGTGATTTTTGTAAGCCTGTGACGTGGGAAATCTGGGCCTATTATGAATGAGGAATTTCTAGAATGTGCTTTTAAAAGTTTTGCAGAATAAGTCAAGTGCTATGGGTGCTATGAGTGAAGGGGAGTTGTAATCACAACCAGCTGGGAAAGCATTGGCCAACCACAATTTTTCTGTAAGCCACAGGGTAATCTATCCCAGTGATTCATTCATCATTCATTCATTCATTCATTCATTCATTCATTCTCTTGAGCTCCTCCACCGTGTTAGACATCGTGGTTGGTGATGGAAAAATAGGCCCCACCCGGCCTCCCCACTTTGACTCTTATTCCCTCCAAGTCCTCAATCTGTTTTCTTCCTGTATAGAAGTCTGAATGGTCCTTTACAAAAATAAATCAAATAATGTCCCTTTCCCACTAGACATCTTTTAATGCAAGGTGCAGCCTGACCCGGCCTAGCCCTGCGTGGACCCTATCCTTACCTGGTCTCCCTGGTTCTTACTACTCTCCATTGCATGGGCCTCCTAGCTCCTCACACACACAGAGCTCTTGCCAGGGCAGGACTTCTGTAT
This sequence comes from Nyctereutes procyonoides, assembly GCF_905146905.1. Taxonomy (NCBI): domain Eukaryota; kingdom Metazoa; phylum Chordata; class Mammalia; order Carnivora; family Canidae; genus Nyctereutes; species Nyctereutes procyonoides. The sequence continues at coordinate 20,973,249 of NW_026575159.1, forward strand.
GTGCTGGGCTTCCTGTAGAACTGTTCTTGGCCCAGTTCATTGGGATCTGGGTCTTTCTTGCCTTTTCTGTCTCAGCTTAAATTCTACCTCCCGTGGGAGCCCTTTCCTGATCATTCATTTGAAGGTAGTTGACATTCCTCTTTATTCTATAGGATGTTACCCATTTTTTTAATTTCTACTCAGAATTTACCCCAATCCATAATGGCTTGCTTTCTCATTCATTGACTATCTCCCCTACTAGAATGTAAGCTGCTTTTCATTTTCACCAGTAAATAGGGCAACAAGGAACATCTAGATAAAGCCCTGTCTGTAAGACTGTCGATTTAGTGAGAAAGAAACACGTTCCAAAGACACGACCCAAATACAGGGTGATGATGACTGTGTCAGAGGGAAGCAGGACACAATGGGAGGAGTCCTTGAGCCCTAAGACTAGGTGGTCAGGGAGGGTTTTATCAATAAGGCAAATTCTGAGCTGGACCTTGAACTTGACCTTGAAGTGGTTTGTGGATTGTGAATATGGTAGAGAGATTTTCAGCATTTTGAATAATGAAGAAATCTCTGTGTGTGAAGTACAACATGCATATGATGAAGGAGGGAAACATGAATCATAGGCAGCTGTGGCCAGATATGAGAGACTATGGGATGATGGAAGACAGAGTGTCAAACATCCCAAATACCTTGAATCTAGTGAAAATATATATTCCTCATCCTGCTGGCACTCAGCAAGAGAGTAATGCTTCTGTGGAGAAGCCTCTCCTTAGTGTGTGTTTGAGGGGTGGGTATCCATTTAACTATAGTTAATTCCTTGCCCTCAATATTGTCCCCAATTACATCCTCCACATGACTTCAAGCCTATCTGTGTTTGGCTTGGATATCCTTGAGCAACTTAGAGTAAAAGGGTGAGAAAAACATCACATAATTATATTCTTATTCATGAACGTTGTTCAAATAAAGCTTTTGAAGAAGAACCAAACTACCACTACTGTCTGATGAGGGCTGTTTAAAGTGATAGGATGATGGCACCTGCCTTTGGAAAAGAAGGACCCTCTCGGCTGCTGAGAGCTGGCTAGGATGTGCTGCATTATAGAGGCTTGTGTGAACAGCAGCGTGAGTGTGGAGTTGCTCCTGAGGGATTTGTGTGTGTGTGTGTGTGTGTGTGTGTGTGTGTGTGTGTGTTTCACTCGAGAGGATCAGACACAGTAGAATAGAATAGGATGGGTCTGCACCAAAATAGGAAACTAGAAGGTCAAGAAAGAGTTCACATGATTTTATTTGGTATTGTTCCCTATTAACACTAATGGGTGTCATTCTGCTTTTTATTAAAGCCATTTCATCAGACTGGCTTGTTTTTTTCAGTTGCAAGTAAAGAGGCTAGTTAGGGAAAGGAAGGGAGTAGCACAATGGTTTAGAGGTGAATTTGGGTCAGACAGACCTGGGTTTGCTTCTTGGTTCTGTCCCACTTCCAAATTACATAATTTTGGTCATATTACATAACCTCTCTGAGCTCTGAGCTCTCCTCCACAAAACTGAAATAATAATTCCTATCAGAGAGGATTATTTAAAATGCTGAAGAGATGATGCTTACAAGATGCTGACTATTGTGTCTAGAATATAGCACATCAAAAATCATTATTTTATTATTATTATTTGTCACTCCTGCTATTGCTAGTGATTTCTGCCTGCTTCTTGGACTACAAACTGTAGGCAGAAAGAATTCATCTAATTCCCTTTTATCTCTTACAGCAGCACAATAACTAGCACATAAATAGCCCCTGATAAATATTTATGAAATTATTTTTAATTGCTAATACATGATTTTGATGTATTCATAGTTTCTTAATAATATTAAATTATCATTAAATTATTTGTTCAAGAAAGATTTGACTAAATTCCTTTTTCCTCTTGTATTCTTCCTTCAATGGGTTTCGGCCAACCCCTAGGGAAGATGGGAGAGAAAGGGAAGCACTGTTGTGACGGGGTTAAGAATCGGGGCTCTGGAACCAGGCAGAGCTGGATCAGAGCACCTGTAACGTAGCTTCCTACGCTCAGGTTTTCCATCTATAGAACAAGGCTAATATTTACAGTGCTAGTAACTATGACAAGGCATATCTCACAAGTTTGTGGTGCTAAGCACTTAATTGGTATCATTTCACTGGGTCTCAGAAACACCTTGGGAGGGAGGTGTTAGGATCATGTGTTAAATAGTCTTCTATGGAGGTAACAGGAATAGATCAGAGATGAGTGAGGTGCCTGGTTGGTGAGAGAGACCCAAGGACAGTTTTTTCCCCTTCTTTTTGCTTCCTCTGTCTCACTGGGCACTAAAGGCCACACAGGTTCTGGCCACACAGGGGCTGAGGGCTGGGGAGGTGGGTTGGGCAGGGCAGTGGGTTTCAAGTTCAGCCAGCTGGTTCTCAAGTTCAGGTCCCTCCTGCTGGGCCCCAGAGCTTCCCTCAGGGGTGTGGAGAAGAGGTCTCTGCATTTATGTGCACCCCTCCCTCTCTCTCAGCTCAAAGCCATCTTCACCTAACTATATTGGGGCCACTGAGAATGAGTCAACCCATCACATACTTGCTCCCAGGGCCACCTTCCAGGTGACAGAGAAACATATCACCGTTGAGCAGGACATAAAGACCTGCCTGGACCAGCAGGGTTTGTGTTCATGCCCTGTGAAAGCACTTTGCCATGTGGTTCATTAAAAAGCCAGCATTGTCTGCCCAGCTGCTTCTTCGTGGCCAGTGGCTTGCTGTGGAACCAGTCTGATGTCTCCTCAAAGCTGCCTTGTCTCTTTTTTAACAGCTGATGGTGGAGTATTGCTGAGGCCAGAGCTGAGTCACCTTCAACGTAAGCCTCTTTTGTGTCTGCTGCCAATTGCCACAGAGGCCTTGTCTGCCTTTCTGATGCAAGGAACGGCAAGCTCCCATCTCTGCCTCAATGTCACCCTGCTGGCTGGCTCTGTCCACACAGTTCAACAAAATAATGTAGCCTGGAGAGGGGGAGAGACAGAGAGGGAGAGAGAGAAGGGGAGGGAGAGGGGGGGGGAGAGAGAGAGATGGAAAGAGAGAGAGAGAGAGGGAGAGGGGGAGGGAGGGGAGAGAGAGAGAGAGAGAGAGAAGTGGTGGGGAGTGAGAGAGGGAAGGGACAGGCAAGACCAATGAAACCAGAGACCTTCAGGTCACATACAGCTGGCAGGACCAGGCAAAGGGAAGAAATCACATTTGGAATCCGTCTCTCTGCCTCTCATCTTGCTGTTGCTTCTCACTTATGAGCTGGGAACCTTGCCTCAAGGAAGAGGTTTGACTCTATTCTAAGCCTTTGTTTCTGCAACTGTGAAATGGTGACTAACATCTCCTAAGTCAGAGGGTCGATGGGGGACAGACTTCTCTAATATCAAAGACAAATTGCTCCCCACTGCTGCCTGCTACCCTCAGACTGTGTGGGCTCTTCTGCTGGACACTTTCTCAGGCCACTAGACTCCACCTCCCAGAGGTTTCTAACGATGTGATCAGTTGTGGTTGATGGGCAATGTCTGCCATCCTAACTAGGACACGAGAGCTGCATGCACCGGGACGATGTCACTCCACTTTGACCGTCTAACCAAGTGTCCGGCAGCATGTATAGTTACTACATTGATATTTGTTGAATGATAAAGCTGTAAAATGTTTGAACAAACTCCTAATGATTAACCCCCTCCGACCCCCCAAGTCCCTTGGGTTCCGCTCTGCCCCTCTCCAAACCCCTACTACCCAGAGGCGATGGAATTCCCTTTGTAAAGGACAGATCCACGTTTCCCACATTTGCTTAAAGTCCTACCCTTCCCTTTACAGACAAAGAATATCCCAGCACCCCACCCTTAGTCCCAGGTCTTTCCAATTTGTGATTCAGCCCCTCGCTCTCCAGGGTCCCGGGCTATCTCCTGGACACCGTCCATTTACAGCATCCTTGCCTTTCCACAGGAGATTCCCTCTGCCTGAAATGTCTCTTCTGCTTGGAAGTCTTCTCGCTTGTTCTTCCTGAGGAGCCTCTACATGTTGGCCTCCTCTGTGAAGCCTTCCTGGACACAGTCATCCACATCTCCAGGTAGGACCAGCCCCCACTTTGTGTCTTCAGCCCTGTTCTACCCTTCACTTCCAAATCGCCAGTTGCATGTTTGTCTCCCCCCCCAAGAGGTAGCAAATTTGGAGCAGATGGGAAAGGGTGAGGATGGGAGGCAGTGGGGACAGGATGGTGGGGGCAGAAGTGCCAAGGACTCTGCTCTAAGTGAGAGGTCTGAGAAGAAGAAGGCTGCACAAAGTCCACAATAGCCAAACTGTGGAAGGAGCCTCATTGTCCATTGAAAGATGAATGGATAAAGAAGATGTGGTCTATGGATACAATGGAATATTCCTCAGCCATTAGAAATGACAAATACCCACCATTTGCTTCGACGTGGATGGACCTCAAGGGTGTTATGCTGAGTGAAGTAAGTCAATCAGAAAAGGGCAAACATTATATGGTCTCATTCATTTGGGGAATATAAAAATTAGTGAAAGGGAGTAAAGCGAAAGGAGCGAGGATGAGTGAAAATATCAGCGAGGGTGACAAAACATGAGAGACACCTAACTCTGGGAAATGAACAAGGAGTAGTGGAAGGGAAGGTGGGCGGGGGGGTTGGGGGTGACTGGGTGATAGGCACTGAGGGGGGCACTTGGAGATGGGATGAGTACTGGGTGTTATGTTAGATGTTGACAAGCTGAACTCCAATAAAAAAATTTAAAAAAAATAGAAGAAAGAAGAAGAAGAAGAAGAAGAAGAAGAAGAAGAAGAAGAAGAAGAAGGAGGAGGAGGAGGAAGAGGAGGCGGAGGAAGAAGAAGAAGAAGAAGAAGAAGAAGAAGAAGAAGGAAGAGGAGGAAGAAGAGGAGGAGAAGAAGAAGAAGAAGAAGAAGAAGAAGAAGAAGAAGAAGAAGAAGAAGAAGAAGGAAGAAGAAAGAAGAAGAAGAAGAAGAAGAAGAAGAGAAGAAGAAGGAGAAGAAGAAGAAGAAAGAGAAGGAGAAAGAAGGAGAAGAAGAGAAGGAGAAGGAGAAGAAGAGAGGAGAAGAGAAGAAGAAAGAGAAGAAGAAAGAGAAGAGAAGAAGGAGAAGGAGAAGGAGAAGGAGAAGGAGAAGAAGGAGAAGGCGGCTGCAAGGGCAAGCGGCCCCGGAGCGGTGGCGTCTCCTCCCAGGACAGGGCACACCTGTCCGGGCACCTGCGGTGGCCACTGGGGCTCTGTCCTAAGACTGCACAGCAGGTGAGCGTGTGCACACCGCCTGCCCTCTGCGCGGAGGCCTGGCCCGGCGCCCAGAGTCAGGCGCCCATCCAAATTAGGCTCGAATTCCCTCTGTAAGCAAACAGCAGGACAGGGAACAGAGGCGCCTGCTAATTTCCAGTGGATCAACGCTTTCTCTGCTGGAGATGGCCTAAAGTGCCCAAGGATCAAGCCGGGCCCCCTTGCTGAACCAGCTGGGCCTCAGAGGTGCCGGAGGTGCGTCGTGGGGCTTTTGCCTCTGACTTTGAGAACTTGTCATCTAGCCTGCGATAGCTACCTGGATTCTGACATTTTGAAATAGAAAACAGAAATTAAGGGCATGATGGAAAAAGAATGTAGGCCTTGCAGTCAGACAGGTCCGTGTTTTTCCTGCTGAGTAACCATGGTATCCCTTAACTCTCAGAGCCTCAGTTTACCCTTCTATAAAATGGCAATGTTATAGTACCTGACAAATGCCCTACTGAGGGTTATATGTGATACTCATTGTGTCCTGGTGTCTACTGCTTGCCACAGAGCAGTGGGTCTCAACTAAGGGCATCTTTGTCCTCCAGGGCACACTTAGCAATGTTTGGAGACATTTGTGATTGTCACAACAGGGGGTGTGCAACCGGCATCTAGCAAGTAGAGGCCAGAGATGCTGTTAAACATTCTATAATGCACAGGACAGCCCCTCAGGCCCCCAAAAGAAATCATGCAGCCCAAAATGTAAATGGTGCTGAGATTGAGAAGTCTGTCTTAGAGTAAGTTTGGCCAACTGGATCCAGGAACAATGGTAACTATTAAAATATAATTATTGGAGTGCTTGGGTGGCTCAGTTGCTTAAGCGGCTGACTCTTGATTTAGGCTCAGATCATGATCTCGGGGTCCTGGGATGGAACAGCAATTTCAGCTCTGCACTCAGCGGCAAGTCTGCTTCAGGATTTTTCTCTCTCCCTCTGCCCCTGCCCCCTGCACTCTCTCAAATAAATCTAAAAAAGTATTAAAATATAATTATTATCTCTTTCCACTTATCTTTACTAACCATATAGTTAGAGAATGTGGAAGAAGCTGCTGCCCATTAAGAATGGCGGTAATTTCTTCAGCTCTCTTCCCTTCGAGAGATGGGGTCTCCATCACCTCTCCTTGAATCTTGGCAGGCTCTGTAACTGCTTTGAACGATAAAAACATGGTGTATAGTTAATGAAACTAGCAGCTTCTACTTCCTGCCTCTTGGCACGTTCTCTTTGGGAATTCTGAAATACCATGTGAGAAGTCTGGCTTCTTGAGATTCTCATGCCGAGGAGTTCAAGGCAGGCAACCAGGTTGACAGTCCCCATGAAGTCCAGCCTTCCGCTGCCATGCTCACCAGCTACCATTCACATGGGCAGATCCTCTTGGACTCTCCAGAACAGCCCATCCAGAGATGATTACTACTGGTGAAGGGATGTAGTCAACATCATGTGGGGGATTGCCAAGTAGAGGCCTGTCTGAATTCCTGTTCCACAAAACTATGAGATATAATACAATGGTTACTGTTTTAAGCTGCGATATATAAGTAGGGATGATTTATTTTGTGCACAAACATGACCAAACAGAAGGATCAAATGTCCTTGAGTAATTTATAGTATCTTAATAAGAAAGATGCCATAAATGAAAAAGAGAAAAATGCAAAACCGAGCATTTGTATGTATATCTGTTAAATGGGAACCACCCCACTGACTTTAAAAATCCCTGGCCTTAAGATCAAAAGTCTTACTACCATGAATGGTGTTGAGCCAGTTTCTTGACCTCTTAAACCCTTAGCGTCTTTTTTTTTTTTTAAATTTTTTATTGGAGTTCAATTTGCCAGCCCTTAGGGTCTTTAAATGTATATGTGGATAATAGTGCCTACTGCACAGGGTTATTCTGAATATCTAATAAAGGAGAATATATGAAAGTGCCTAATGCAGTTATTGGTACAAAACAGGCACTTGTTAGTGTTTGTTCACTTTTAATACTTTTGGAGGTAAGGAGGGAAAGGATTAGTAAGAACTTGTGTTAGGGGAATAATTTGTGAGAGCCATGAACCTTGAGGAAAAAAATTATTATGATTTCAAACTGCTTCCTGAAATAAAGTAGGCAGTGTTCAGATTTGCTGCTGTTTTAGGGCTGCTGTTTTAGATGGAGTATATAGTCGTCTGGTGCAAGAGTTCAGGGGATTATTCTAAGAAACCATTTGAGCATGGTCTAGGAGCACTCTGAAAAAGAACTCCATTAATACACATATTGGACTCCAGTCACAGAGAGAATGGAAAGTGGGTAAGTAGGAGGGGCAATAAAAGTTAAGTTACAAAGATGAACTGTTAGTGTCCTGAGAGAAAGTCTTTCGTGCATAAGCAGCAAAGCCTAGTGAGATGGATTGGTGCTTGCTTGAGTGCCATGTCTGCAAATTTCACAGAACTTGATAGGGCTGAGGGGGGCGGACCTTACATCTGAGAAGAAAGTAGTTGCAAAACACTCCCAGAGTCATTGCTGCTATGGGATCCCTCTTTGGAAAGAAGAGCACAGAATGGGAAACATTTCTTTTCCAAGAGAAGAAAAGTGAGCCAGTAGCCTGGACCAGGAGTGAACAGCTTTGTTTGACAATGGTAGCTGGGGAGTAAGCCCAGGTGGTGGTGGGGCATAGCAGGAGCTCTGGGACTGGCCTCCCAGAAATATTAGCAGGGCCATGGAAGCATGGAGGTCCAACATGGGGACTTACAGGGAGGCAGAAGCCTGAGAACGCCCCTTGAAGATAGTGAGAATGTTGCAGACAAAGAAATGTGGAGACAACTGAGCCAGGGAATTTAGGCTCAAATTTGAGTCCTTAGGCTGGGGAAGCCTGGAGGCATTTGGCTTACAATAACATAATGAAGAAATAATCCTGAACTGTGAGTCTCTTAACCCTGCAGGACTTGCATTGGCATAGTCAAAATGTGTCAAAAGGAATAGTTTGCAAGAAACTCATTTCAGAAGCCTCAAGCTCTTTCCACTCTCCCTATACCTCCAGCTGTAGGTCTTGGGTACTTTGTTTCCCTAAAGGTCATAACCAGGTGGATGATGGCTCCATGGTTCTCCAGAAGTTGGGGGATATCTCGTGAAACTGGCACAGAACAAGGTACAATCACTGTAGGAAGAAAGACAGAACACGCCCATCAAACTACAGCCAGATGAAAGGTGGGCTTTGCCTCTAGCTGGTGGTACATACTGACTCACCCAGTTTTCTATAGGGAAGCAGTAGGCCTGGCTGACTCCAATGCCTCTCCTTCCCTTGCTGTGTCTATACTGTAGATTTTGCCCTCAGCTCACTATCCTGCCATGTAGCCTGCATGCTACCACAAAGTTTCTCCTGGATGCTTGTATCATGTCTGTTCTCCCAGTGAAGTAAAAAGTAGTGTGCTTTGGGGATAAAACCTAGGATGTGTAATAAACAAACTCTTATAGTGTTATGATTTACAACTCTATGACTTAAAATTTCTGAGCTTGCTTCTTTTCATTGGTGAAATGAGAATGAGAGACAGACGTTTCCCGCAGTTATGTTAAGGAGATGGTATTAAAATGCTCCACAATACTGGGGCACATGAATGGCTCAGGTGGTTAAGCATTTGGCTCTTGGTTTGGCTCAGGGCCATGAGATTGAACCTGTGTGGGACTCCACACTCAGCATGAATTCTGCTTGTGATTCTCTCTCTCCCCCTTGCTCCCACTTGCTCTCTCTCTCTCAAATTAAAAAAAATGAAATTTTAAAAAATGCTCTATAGTATAAATTGGAGGTTCTTTGGGTGATTGCTTCATTATCTCCTCATTAGTCCAGACTGGATTGGTCTTGTTCAAAACAAGACCATAGAAGTCAGACTGCCAATTGCACTTGAATTCATATACTTGCAAAGAGTTGTGTTAGGTCATCTTACAGCTGAGAAACCCCAGGATGTTAAGGAATAAAAACAAGAAAGGTGAATATGAGCCATGGTGTCTGGACTTGTGTAGTCTTTCTCAATACCTACCAGGGCCTGGCAAAAGAGAGAAAATAAGAGTATCTGTTTACTTCTTTCTAAATTGTTCACAATTAGAATCTGACTTGAGCCTGAAAATTACTCTGTGAAATAGGAATAGCAGAGGTTGCTATTGTTATCTCCAGCTTACCAGTGAAGGCACTAAGCCTCAGAGGAGTCTGTGTCAAATGCCTGCTTAGTACATGACTTTGGGAACATAAAAACACTTGCTGGAATGTGGCCTATCTGTGATCTTTTATTTATTTATTTATTTATTTATTTATTTATTTATTTATTTACTTACTTACTGTCCTGGCACAAGGAAGGGCCTAACATTTCTAAAATGATAGATATAACCCATAGAAGCAATATTTCCATTTAATCTTACAACAACACTTCAAAGAAGCAAAGACCATCCCCACTTTACTGGCGAGAAAAGTGAGGCTCAGTGAGGCTAAGTAGCTATACCCAGTTACACAGCAAGTATGTGGCAAAGTCAGGGTTTGAACTCAGCTCTTCTGATGCAAGATCATGTGCTCCTTCCTCCCAGTGGAGGAAGCACATGGACACTTCCTCTAGGTCCAGTATTTCATGGCAACAGAGCACTACAACATATCTAAAATAACCTTTCAGAAAGAATTCTCTCTACTAAAATGTCAAAGCAGAAAGATTTTACTTAATGGCAAATTACACATCCACTGGCATTTCTCTTTGCTCTGTTAACTTAGTTCCCGAAAAACAAAAAAAGAGAAAGAAAAAGAAAGAAGAAAGAAAGAAAGAAGGAAGAAAAGAAAGAAAGAAAGAAGAAAGAAAGAAAGAAAGAAAGGAAAGAAAGAAAGAAAGAAAGAAAGAAAGAAAGGAAAGAAAGAAAGAAAGAAAGAAAGAAAGAAAGAAAGAAAGAAAGAAAGAAAGAAAGAAAGAAAGAAGTTACAATCAGCAATTTTGCCACAAGAATGGAACGGACACCCTTATCCAGCTGTGACCAAATGATCCATTATTCATGTGGCACAGGTTTCAACATTCTTTACCGCCTCGCTTGCCTGTGACGGACTTTCATTTCCACCAGTCCCTTTGGAATACTTTCTGACGGTGACCACAGAGAGCAAGCCTGTCAAGCCCTATGCTCATGTTAGATTTAGAAAAAAGAAAATCTGGTCTATTTCAATGTCACATAAAGGATCTTCTTTGTTGTTGTTATTAACTGAAGACGTTTATCACTATAACCCCAAATTGGAAAATTTTGCAGTGTGGTTTCAAGCAATATGGGAGCTTGTAACAGTTAAAGAAACCCTAGCAACGAAGCAGGTGGACTGGTTTAAATTCCAACCATTGTGGCTGAGGTGACTTCATTGTGGCACATGCATAGGGATCACAGAGAGAAGGTCTTCCTAGAAAAGGAGGAGAATAGTACAATTAACAGTAAATGTAGACATTTTCTCTCTACCTAAAGCCATCAAGATTTACAAAATCCTATTTTGTAGACGCAAGCCAAAAATCACACTATTTACTGAGCATACAATGTAAGGTTCTGAGTATGGGCTTTCCATACGTGCTATCCTCTTTAATCCCTCAGAAATCCTTGTCTAAAGAAGGGTTTACTGTTGATTAGATAAGCAGAGTAATTTGATGGAGGTCTCACAGCTAATAAATGGAAGAGCCTAGAATCTGTACTAAAACGTCCAGTGCTCTTTTCCCTACACACATCGTGCTTATAGACACTCAAATCTTGCAGTAAGCATTATGCGGAAAGCAGCCTGAGAACTTTCTGGAATAGCTGTCACAGAAAGAAGTGATCCCATGTATATGGACATGGACTGAGACTGGTACGGATGGAGAGAACCAATTAGGGGAGGAGACAGAAACTGGCAAGCAGAAGGGGATCCAGAATAGGGATTAAAACAGAAATTAACTCAGTAACTCCTAACTGAAGCCTTTAGTAACGCCAAGTGAGGAGGATCAGGAGAGATATTACTAAGATTAAACTTCATCTTTTCATTTAATGACTGTTTCTTTAGCACTTAATTTATGCCAGATTCTACAGACACCAAATAAATGAAACCAAAAGTCCTTGTCTTTATTGAATGCAAAATTCAGGTATGTGATTGAGTGAATATAAATACTTGGGTTTCCATTAATATATAACTGTATGTATTCTATTTATAAATGGATATGTAGATATATTTCCATAAATAATGTATATGTATATGTAAACATTATGTAATTAACTATGTGTCTGTCTCTGAGGGGAGGAGGGTGGTGATTCCTCTCAACTATCCTCTCCCTTAAGTTTTTTTAAGCTCTGGGTTAGAGAATCCATTATGATATTGCTAAGAGGAGGAACCTGAATCACATGGATTAAATCATCACATGACTTCACCATCTTGGTGGCTAGAGTGGATAAGTAGTAGTCTCTCCCCACAGACAATTCTTATTTGGATATGTCATCCCATACATGGTCATTCAAGATAGGGCCATCAGCTCATCCAAGGCCGGTTGGTTCAGCTGGTTAAATGTTAATATTAAGGCCAGATTGGAAATTTCAGGACCTGGGTAAGTCTCTAGCCCTATCATTTGTTTGATAAGAACAGCAGGGTTTAGGGTAAGGGGATATGAGTGGATCCCAACAACAACTGATTTTTTGTCTTGAAAGACAATTTAGCAATGCAACACAGAATGTTCCAAAGTTCTGGAGTCAAATAGTTGAGGGTTCAAGCTTGGTTCAGCTACTTCTTTGTTTAGCAATCTTTAGTAAATTAATCTTTCTGAGCCTACTATTCTAATCAATGGCAAGTGAATAACAATATTCTCTTTTAGCATGGTGGTGTAGAATAAATTAACATATATATAAAGCTTTTAGTACAGTATCTCTCACCCATAGGAGAAAATTTATTATGTTTATCTGTCTCTCATCTCTCTATCCATCCATTTATCTGTCCATCCACACCAATGTATCTATCTCACAGCTTATGTGATTGGTTAAGGTTCAGTCTGCTGCATTTTCCAGGTGACTTTGGAGCCATGAACAAAGAAGTCTCTAGCTGACATATTAATACTATGATTATTGATCCATAAAGTTTGACAATAATAGGTGCAAGTAGGTATTGACTTGTCCAAATTGTATCTGTTTTTGAGGATTTATTCACTTAACACTTGAAATTAAACATAGGATTTCTATAAAATGTATTATTAAACACATCATATATTTTGAACTAATGGAATTCACAAAAGCATTTATAAGAATTGTGTACACCCTATAGATTCATTATATTTTTAGACATCTGCTTACAATTTACAAGACTTTGTTAACTTATAAAGAACTCTTTATTGATCTCCCGAGAGTTTGTTCACTAGTCTCATTAAATGTTCCCTCAGGTGGGCAGCCCCGGTGGCCCAGCGGTTTAGTGCTGCCTTCGGCCCAGGGTGTGATCCTGGAGACCCAGGATCAAGTGCCACGTCGGAATCCCTGCATGGAGTCTGCTTCTCCCTCTGCCTGTGTCTCTGCCTCTCTCTCTCTCTGTGTCTGTCATGAATAAATAAGTAAAATCTTAAAAAAAAGTTCTTTCAGGAAAAAATAATACTGTTAATTGTGATCAAAATAAAATATATCAAAAGTATAGAAGATAGATTATGCTATTTTTAACAACTATCGAGGTTATTTGGAATGCAATGTACAGGGAGCTGTTATTGCTTTTCATTTACCAGACCTACTTCTGAGTCCCATGGTATAGAAGTTGCTCACAGTCATACTACCATGTTCTCTAATTGTATCTTTTAATTTTCACATATCTATACATTTAGCTTATTCATCAACATATTGAAAACCTACTTTGTTGGTTCATTCATTCATTCATTCATTCATTCATTCATTTAACCTTTGTTGGGAGTTGAATATATTATAAGCATTAAATTAGGTTTAAGGAACATGGTGTAAACTTAGACATAATCTTCATCCTTTTTTTTTTTAAGATTTTATTTATTTATTCATGATAGAGAGAGAGAGAGAGGCAGAGACACAGGCAGAAGGAGAAGCAGGCTCCATGCAGGGAGCCCGACGTGGGACTTGATCCCGGGACTCCAGGATCATGCCCTGGGCCAAAGGCAGGCGCTGGACCACTGAGCCACCCAGGGATCCCCCAATCTTCGTCCTGAATAAGCTTATGATACAACTTGAATGGGTGGAGAAGCTGTATAAACATTGAGTTAATTGTAGTATGGCTGGCATAGGCAAGAAATGTGAGCCATTGATCATTTTGGAGCGTCGGCTAACCTAGAATCTGGGAAATCTTCCTGACGGAAATGGCACTTAAGCTGAAATATTAAGATAAAATAGACCATCACCAAATTATTGAACTCTACGTCTGAAACCAAAGATGTACTATATGTTGTCTAATTGAATTTAAATTAAAAAAAAATAAGATAAAATACACCACCACCAGCTGAAACTGGAGATTAACATTTTAGGTGAGGGAATAGCATCCATGAATACCCAGAAACAAAAAACAGCAGCATTTTGAGAAATGAACGTAGTCCAGAGTGAATGTATTAGCCATTGAGGTATAAAGATAAATAAGACAATGAATATTGTCTTGAGGATTGTTCTATCTTCTGTAAAGGAGAGAAATGTATCAGAGGATCAGAGAAGAATGTGTTAAGCTACTACGCTAATATGTATAAAGTCCTTAAGATTGAGAAAATAAAGAAGAGAGTGCTTTAGTGTGCCTATCAGGGAAGTCTTCACAGAAGAGAAGACTTCTCTCCTCTGCTTAATCATAAGCTCCTTGAAGGCAAGGACCATGTCCTTTAAAAAATATTGCACTATCTGTTCTGTGCCCAATAAGTGTTGGATAAACCCTTAGTTTAATGTTATTAGTTTCAATGACTCTTGGGAGGCTGAGGCAAAGGCTGGTAGCATAGAATGTGGGTCGGGTGGTGACAGCCGAGGTTAACACAAGGACGCTGCCATGATACATGACTGTGGCTTCTGCCCTGGGGCTACATACTTTCCATTAATTCACTTTTACATGCATTAATTGACCAACCATGTGTTGGAAATTGGTTCAACACTGGTAAATGTGAGGATTATTTGTTCATGGCTTTGGCCTTGACAGAGTTGAGCCCGGAGCTGGGAGACAGAGATGTGCACATATTATTAGATCAATGTGATGTGAGCAATGCTCTGCCATAGCAGACAGTGCTAAGAACCACAGAAAGAAAAGTGGTAATCTCGGGGGTTGGGATGATGACCGTGTGAGTGGGACGTGTCCTTGGTTTCCTTCTCTTCTCTTTCTAGGCCCTCTTAGTATTCCATCTGGTGTTATATCTTCCACTAACCTCAATGCGGCTAACTCTCACATCTATTTCACCAGCATGGCCTCTTTCCAGAGCTTCATCCATTTATATCTAATTCTTGTGTGACACCTCCAACTAATGTCCTGCTGACACCTCTAACTCAATTTGTTCAATGCTGAGCTCATCGTTTCTCTACAAAACCTGTTCATTGTCCTGCTCCCTGTTTTGTTAAAAGCTCCCCACTAGGGCAGCCCGGGTAGCTCAGGGGCAGCATGGGTGGCTCAGTGGTTTAGCACCACCTTCAGCCCAGGGCCTGATCCTGGAGACCCGGGATTGTGTCCCATGTCGGGCTCCCTGCGTGGAACCTGCTTCTCCCTCTGCCTGTGTCTCTGCCTCTCTTTCTGTCTGTGTCTCTCATTAATAAATAAATAAACAAAATCTAAAAAAAAAAAAAAAAGCTCCCCACTAGACCCAGTGATGTGGGTTCTGATGTTCAGGGCTAACCCTTTCCTTTCTCTACCCCTAAACCCATCTCTTTGTGGCTGGTTCTTCCCTCCTGATAATCACTCCTGCTATCTTTCATTCCTAATACGGTTACCGTAAGTTAAATCCTCATTTCTTCTCTCATGTGAGTAACAGACTTTAAGCCAGGAGAAAAACAACATAGATATTTATAAAACAAAAACAGACCTCCAAGCTTTATGTCTTGATGGATACTTTCAAGGCCAGAGGAGATTCTGGACTTGCAGTTCTCAACCTTGGTTACTATTGGAATTACCAGCAGAGCTTTAGAAAACACTTATGCCTAGGTTCTACTGTAATTTAATTGATCTGGGGTACAGCCTGGGGAAATGAGGACTTTAAAGACCTCTCTGGGCAAGATTCTGAAGTGAAATTGAGGTTGAGAACCACAGGACTAGACCAAGAGGACTCTGTTCTCTGCTCTTTGATGAGCATTCCAACGCCATCACTAGAAGAGTGGACAAAAGCTAGAAGAGTGGACAAAACTCATGCACACAGTGCTAAAGATGGAAATTTCTAAAGACTTTGAAAAATATTAAACAGAAGGGAAACACCAAATTCATCAAGTACAAAAAAAATCATTCTGATACAATGATAGTCAACTTTCTTCAGCTTGACAGATGAATATGTCAATACAGCACAATAACCACAACAGCTGTCTAAAAAGGAATATACAAACATAATGGCATGAGAATATTCTTCTCTCATACTTGTTTTCCCTGCTTCTAATTTTCCTCACTTCACTCATTTTCAGGCATTACTGCCAAATTAATTTTCTTGTAAAACAGTTTTGAACATATCAATCTCTTTCCCAAAATATAATACCTCCTCGTTGCTTATAGGGAAAAAAAATAAAAAGTTCTTTCCCAATTTGGCCAACAATTCACTGTTCCAATTTTGTTTACCATAATTCTCTTTCATGCATTCCTGCCTTCAGGGCTTTGCTTATGCTGTTCTGTATCATTGGTTCTTTCCAATTCTACATATTAAAGTCCCCTCATCCTTAAAGATTCTACTCACATACTACCTCCTCCACAAAGCTTTTCATGATCATTTTGGCAGAAAGCAATTTTTTTTCATCCTTTGAAATAGCATAGTTCTTTTGTAGTCTATAAAACTAATTTATTAATAATGAAAAACTTTTCACATTAAAATTTGTTAGTTCATAAAATTAATTATTTCAAACCATTCAATGCTCATTGAGTACCTGCTGTATGAGCTTTGTGTTAGGGATAAACATAGACCATGGCAGACATGGTCCCTGCCTACAATGGGAGTCTGAGTAGGGTACAAGGATTTTAATTAGGCAAGTGACAATATTATTTTGATTATGTCTGGGAATTTGAGAGGCAGAAGTAAACAGGTGTCAGACTATAAAATTTCACACTCTGATAAGAAAGTGAACCATCTCTCTAACTAAAACAGATGAGCCAATGATGATTAGACTATTGATTATAAAAAGCTGGTCTTAGAAGTATATGAGCTAATGAAAAAGAAGCCCCTGATTTTGATGAAATAATCTTTGGGGAAGGCCAGACCAGTGCGTATCAGTCTATTGCTTCTGGCAACAGGAGGTTTGGGGGAGCAAAGAAAACTGAGAAGATTTAGCCTTAATCATAGCCAGAAATTCTGCAGTGCTCATCCAACTCATTGGATAATATGATATCAGGGTTCTTGCCAAGAATAAGCAGTTTACGGGGACCCACTAGCAGTCAAGTTGTGGACTGAATGGGATCGCTAACATTATGTCTGTCACCAGCTCCATTCAACAAGTAGGAAAATGTCAGGACAGTGATGGGGCCCCTGGCGGTGACCAGAGGTGGGAGGTTGGAGTGGGGATGAAGGAATACTACTATTTCCTGCTTTGTCCACTAATGAAATAATAAATTATTCTCTTTCATTTTAAGGAGCTTAGCATTGAGCACTCATGTGAAGATCCCTTGTAGGGGGGTTTGGGAGAATTGACATTCTCTTAATTTCTCTAGCTAATTTCAAGGAGCAAAAAGACCTTTCACAAGGTATTTACCACTTTCCACTTGAGTTAGTCATTTAAATAATATTTTTATGGGGATCCCTGTGTGGCTCAGCGGTTTGGCGCCTGCCTTTGGCCCAGGGTGCGATCCTGGAGTCCCGGGATGGAGTCCCGCATTGGGCTCCGGGCATGGAGCCTGCTTCTCCCTCTGCCTGTGTCTCTGCCTCTCCCTCTCTCTGTGTCTATCATGAATAACTAATAAATAAATAAATACTTTAAAAAAATAAAAAAATAAAAAAATAATATTTTTATCACCCCTACTAGGCCATAACTCTCTTAGAGGAAAGAACAAATTATCTTGATGTTCCTTCAAATGCCTACTGCCATTTTTAGTAGAGAATAAGTGTTTGACAGCCATTATTTTTGTCAACAAATGAATAAACAATGAGTGTATTCATTTTCTAAATCTATTGTAACAAAATACCACAAAACTAAATAGCTTAAACAAAAGAAATCTATTTTTTAAGGATTTTATTTATTTATTCATAAAAGACACAGAAAGAGAGAGGCAGAGTCACAGGCAAAGGATGAAGCAGGCTCAATGTAGGCAGCCCAATGTGGGACTGGAACTCCAGGATTACGCCCTGGGCCAAAGGCAGATGCTCAACTGCTGAGTCACCCAGCCATCCCAAACAAAAGAAATCTATTGTCTCATAGTTCTTGAAGCTAGAAGTCTGAGATCAAGATACCAGCAGTATTGTATTTCTGAGTATCTCTTCACACTTCTTTTTGGAGAAGAGGATGGCCATCTTCTCTCTGTGGTCTTTCATATCATCTTCCCTTTATGTATGTCTCTGTGTCCAAATTTCCCCTTTTGTTAAGGGAATGTTACATTACCTTAGGGCCCACACTAATGCCAACACTTCAACTTGATTTTCTCTATAAATATCTATCACCAAAAAGACTACATTCTGAGGTGCTAGGGATTAGGAATTCAACATAGGAATTTTTGAAGGGACACAATTCAACCTATAACAATGAATAAGTTCTCTAAGATTCCATATACTCTTCTTTTTTCTACTTTCTCCATTTATCAGAAATATTCTAGGGGCACCTGGGTGGCTCAGTTTGTGGGTCATCAACTCTTGATTTTGGCTGAGGTCATGATCTCAGGGTTGTTGGATTGAACTCCATGGGGCTCTGCACTCAGCACAGAGTCTGCTTGAGATTGTCTTTCTCCTTTTCCCATTGCCCTTCCCTGCTGCTTGTGTATTCTGTCTCTTTTAGATGAATACATTTTTAAAAACCTTTTTTAAAAAAAGATATTCTAGAGCAGTAGAACTAGTTCCAATAGAATAGTTTCAATAAAACTTTCTGTGATGAGGAAAATGTTTTCTATGTGAGCTCTTCTACATGGTAGCTGCTAGCCACTTATGGCTATGGAGCACTGAAATGGGATTATTGTGGCCAAGGAGTTAAATTTTAAATTTCATTTGATCTAACTTAAAGTTAAAAGAGCCACTTTTGGAGAGCACTGTTCTATAAACTGAGAGGTTGAACTAATTATTCATTAAAAGTAAAAAAAAAAAAAGGTATATTTCTGTGATTTGAAATACATAGATACTATGTGAATTCATATTTGCATTTATAAAGATTTATTTATTTATTTTGGAGAAAGGAAGAGCATGAGTGGGGTAGGGGGCAGAGAGAGAGAGGGAGAGAGAGAATCTCAAGTGGACTCCCCTGCTAACCGTGGAGCCCAACAGGGGCTCTAAATCTCATGATCTGGAGATCACAACCTTAGTCAGATATTTAACCCACTGTCCCACCCAGGTGTCCCTGCATGGTTTTTAATATCAGAGGTAAATTATGAATATGTACCCCTCACAGGGATAAGAATGAGGCAAGGCAGAAAATGGAAGTTCCAAAGCTACAAGCCAGTAAGGGCCAGGTGTTAACAAGTAGATACATTGGCTTCAGGGAAGCTGGAGTGCAGGCTTTGTCAAATGCAGCCATTAGACTTCAGTCAGGCAAATGTTGGCATCAGGGAAGGTAGTTACAATATTTTTGAATCTTCTGATTTCCCACAAAAAGCTAGAAATCTAGGTTTTCATGTGGAATCTTCTGATTTTTTAATGTTGGTAACTGATTTTAAGATTCTCCAGGCAATCTTAATCTGGTTAAACACCAGCAAAACATCTGTTGGCAGGGTATAACCCTGAGGCTTCCAGTTTGTGACTTCAGTTTTGGTAAAAACTTCAGAAACTTTCTTAGAAAGACTTTCCTTGGTTTTATTAGCTGAAGATAATGGGACTCTCAGAAAACATCAAGTTTTACATGATACTCCTGAACAAAAGTTCTTTTTACACATTCCAATTTAGAGAGAACCAAAATGATGGACATTTGAAACAAATGTATTGTGAATTTCAGGCTTGGCTCTCTTCCAGAAGCTTCCAAAATTTGCACTGTACTATGATATTCCCAGGACTAGCAGATGTGTTCCTGTCTCTGATCTTTTCCCATCAATTCAATTCAGAGAACAAAAAAGAGGAACCAACAGAAGGAAGATTGGCAATTTGCAGCTTTGCAGATGCTTAGATCTCTCCTTGACATATAAAAACTCTTTAAAAAGGCATAGGGTGGTAAGTGTAGTAAATTCTTTGTCTCCTATAAAAACATTTGTTTTTACTGAGAGAGAGAGAGAGACAGAAAGACAGACAAACCAAGAAACAGACTCTTAACTATAGAGAACAAACTGATGATTACCAGAAAGGAAGTGGGTAGAGGGATAGGTGAAATAGGTGATGGGGATTAAGGGGGAGCACACGTTGTGATGAGCACTGGGTGATGTATGGAATTGCTGAATCACTGTACTATACACCTGAAATTAATATAATACTCTCTACTAATAATACCAGAATTAAAATAAAATAATATTAAAAACACTTGTTTTTACTTAATTTTTTTTTGTTCATAAAATTAGTTTTTCAGCCATTGAGCATTCACCAAGCACCTGCTTCCTGACACGTCACAGGCAACACGCTGGTGTGGTACCCAGGCCAGGCCAGACATGGCCCCTTCCCACAGCAAGATTCAGAGTTGAGCAGAGTATCTGAACTTTAGCATACCTTCTTCAAGGCATTTCTTCCAATTAAAAGAAGTACTGTGAAATCAAAGTGTTGAGAGGTAGGAGATCCTGCAACAGGAAGCCCTAATGATATCTAGGGGAGTGAGTGGGAATGTGGGCATTAGCTCAGAAAAAGGGGAGGTGGGAGCAGGGAAGACATGGAAGTTCTAGGGAAGGAGATTAGTTGACAGTATCCAGGAGCTGAAAGCATGCCCAGTGGCTGGCAGGTAGGTGAAAGTAAGCCAGATTGGGGCTAGACAAGGATGGTCATGTTGCATGGAGATTTGTAGCTCATGATCAAAGAAAATGGTCTAAGATGTACTCTATGGCAAAAGCAATAGGCCAAGGAAGGCATCCTGTAGAGGCTATGGGAGAAGGATGGGGCTCTTGCAGCTAAGTGACATGTAAGTAAGGACTAGTCCTCCATGAAGTTCAATCTCAGAGCAAAAGGTACAGCTCTAGTGCAAAGCTCTCCTTCTTCAGCAGTTTAGATCTCATTGTGCTGATTCTCACTGGAGGCAATTTTGCTCCCCTGGGAATATTTGACAATGTCTGTAGACATATTTTGTTGTCATGATTTAGGAGGGAAGTGCTACTAGCATTTAGTTGGGAAGACGTCAGGGATGTTGCTAAACATCCTAAAATGCACAGGGCAGCCCCCATGACAGAGAATGATCAGTTCCAAAACATCAATAACAACAATGTTGTGGAACACCAGGTTAAAGTGAACATAAAGGAATTAGTGGAGATAGGAGTAGGTAGGGGTGTCAGGAAGTAGGGGCAAGGACCATACCTTCAGCTTTATGGCTAAGTTTGCAAACAGAAAATTATATTAAGATACAAAAATTATGTGTTGGCTATTTGCTTCTTTCTTTTCAATCTACCAACTGCCAATGGCATCTCCCAAAATATCTGGGTTAGGCCAATCAGCCTTATTTACCATAATAATCCTGACTATAATTCTGTCGGCTTTACCTCAAAATAAGCGTTTAAAATATTGACTGAATAAATAAATGAACATCAACTTATTCCCAGAAAATGAAATTTTGCATAATTACAATAACTATTGAGCTACTAATTTGTGCAAGGCACATTCTAAACTTCAACTAAATCTTTATAAAACCCCGCAAGGGAATTAAAAACTATAATTTATAGAGAAAGAAACAGAGGCTCAGCGACGGTAAGCCCCTTGCTGAAGGTCAAACAACAATTGAGTGTATTTGATGCCACGGCCTGTCTTCTTTCATTGTTCTAAAGGGGATTTTGCATTGAGAATGGGATATAAGCCAAATTTGATTTGTCTCACCCATCAGTGGAATCAGGTATGGCTGCATATATGAAAAACTCCAAAGAGTGACATGCCACAGAAGGATTTTATTTTAATGCATATAAGTCAAGTCCAAGGTAGAATGATTCCAAAGATATCAGAGGTACAGACTCCTTCTTTCCTACCTATCTGTCCTTAGCACCTAGCTCCCATTCTCAATACAGGGAGGATCTACAAACCATCACATAGGTAACTGCCAAGCCATCATCCCCAGGCCTTACCTTTCCTCTCTTCTGCCTGCCTTCATCCTTCATCTCTGCTACTTTGTGGAAACCTGACTTGTGCCCTTTTGGAAACTCTCCCTCCTGACATGTAGTTTCCATGCAGATGATTGCAGCTGTAATTTCAGATGTACTTGAGGGCTGCTGGGAGGCAGTCTCCACACTGCCCCATGATCCTGCCTCCCGTGTTCTTATTCATTCAGCCATTCTTCATTCATTTCCATGGTTATTGAATACCTACTCTATGCTAGGCCCTTTGAAAAGCCCAACAGGTTGTCCATGGTTCCTTTCTTGTGGTGCTTTGGGTCTAGTGGAGGAGCCACAGGCAAATCATAGAACCATTGTTTATCCAGTTACAGATTTTGGTAAGAACTGTTAGGGAGTATAAGCGCATGAAACAGGAGCCACCTTGGTTGGAAGAGCCAAGAAAGTTTCTCCCAAAGAAGTAAAAGGGATGAGTGGCAGTTAGCTCAGTGAGGATGAAGAAGCATGTTCCAGCAGAGGGAATGATATATATAAGCCATACAAGATGAGAGAGTAGTTTTATACTCCGCATTGCTCACCAGAGACAATAACTCTGCCTTCAAAGAATTATATTTGGGAGAAGAGTATTGACAGTAAACACAAGCAGATAAGATATTTTCTAGTACTTACTGATTTAATAGAGAAAACACATTTGTTTGAATGCTGGGGAGAAGGTCAGTGTTGCTGGAGCGTAGTGAGCAAGTGGGGAATAGATGAGGATTCATTCTGAGAGGTAGCTAGTGGCCACTTGAGTCTTGTGGGTGATGGTAAGGTCTTCTGGAGACTCTAGGAAGCCTCTGGGTTAGTTTAAGTAGGAAGATGACATGAGAGGATTCATATTTTAGAAAAATCTCTGAGGTCTGAGCGCAAATCCGTCGACTGGATGAGATCTCTGGGTAGCAGAGGCCAGGTGCCAGCCATGAATTCAGAGGACAGAGCTTTACTCTGTGACCTGGACAAGGTACTAAAGTCTAATTTTCCTCACCATATACTGGAGGTTATGATAAGTGCTCTCAGGTTCATGACACTACCTAATGAGATGATACTTTATGCAACATCACACAAAACCTTGCATATGGTCTACACATCAAATACCTCCTCTCTTTCCACCTGATGCCACTCTCCTCTGACAAATACCACAAGGTCTTTAGTGGGCATGTTTTGATCATGAGGTGCCAATTTACTTTTATTTTATTTTTCTTTAAGTTTTATTTATTTATTTTAGAGAGAGAGAGAGTACAAGGGGAGGGGCAGAGGGAGAGGGTCTCAAGAAGATCCTGTGCTGAGCGTAGAGTCCAATGTAGAGCTCAATCTCACGACCCTAAGATTATGACCTAGGATGAGTGATGGCTCTATGAACAGAACACAAGAGTTGATGCCCCATCGACTGTGCCACTGAGGCACCCCTCAAGGTGCCAATTTTAAATGGGGACATAATAGATTAGATGACACATGAGAATCTCAACAGTTTCTCAGAGTCTTTTTTTTTTTCAGAGTCTTAAATAATTCTTAAAAGTGAGGAATATGCTCCTGCTCCATTTGCACTTTGAACTTTCAAAATGTTTTGCAAACAACTTGATATAGCTTTCTAGTGCTTCAAAAGCCTCAGCCACCCCCCACTGTCTCTGCAGGCATGTGAAAGGAAGGATTTCCAGAACTGGAAACAAAAAAAGGCTTGGAGGGTCACTGTGGGGAATGTGAGATAAAGAATTTCTTCAGAGAGTCTTGTAAAGTCAGTTTCCTTTTATTCCTCTGACATCTCAGCTATATCTGAGCTAAATCTGGTGGGCTTAGACACTGGACCAGCTCCCCATCTTTAGCCCCTGGCTCCAGGTCTTATTATTTTTGTCTTACTCAGAATTCTTGTTCTAGCCTACAAGTCTCCTGCCTTGAACATACTCAAGAAACCCAATGAGCAACTGGCATGAAAGAAGCAAACCACACTGGATGAAAGCTGCATATCTATCCACTTGACTGAAATGTATCTTTTAACATTTGAAAGAAATAAAGAAGAATATTCTCTGTATGAAAGAATCAATCTGTTTTAGGGGATCAAAACCAATTATAACAACTACTGGGATCTTGCTTCTATGAAGAGCACTCTGAATGATAATGAGATAGTTCAAAAAAAGTAGGATGATTAGAAGATTGTGGTGACATAAAACTCATGGCCATGGCAATTTTTTCACAGTTGGAACAAGACTATCCTTGAGGGTTTTTTTTTCTTTTACTGCTGGACACCAAAGAACACGCCATAATCTAATGTTTCTACATGAAGTTATGTTCGGTCCATGGAGGGGAAAGAAGGTAAAAAGTTGTAAGCAGGAGAGAAATATTTTTTAATTCATAAAGAAAAGGAGCTCAATTGAACTGCTAGAAAGATCCTTCCCTGTGATAGGTTGTGCATAGTCAAACAGAGACACATGGAAACTTGTGGAATAGAAGGATTTCTCCAATTTAAAGTATTGTTTAGGGGTCTAGGAGAGGCTGGCATAAATAGATGGCTCTGCCCTCTGCATAGGAAAGTTTACCACACAAAGCCTGGAGTATATGAAGAATAAATGAGATAATGCAAGAATCAAAGCTAGATTAAGCTGTGATTGGTGATAATTGAAGTTTAGTATAGGGAAAAATTACCAGCCTGTATCTAAGTGTTCATATTTCTATAAATCTTGCTCTAAATTATGATGTATCATATCTACATGCTAGTAATGAACAGACACATAATTTATATTATTCCTTTCACACAGAGATAGATCTCATAGGGAGCAGAGGTTTGCTCATGTGCTCATTTAGGCTTATTTCTCCTGCTTGGTCTTACCTTTGAGCTTGGGAAGTCTGTCTAAAGACATCACAATTCATCTGCTGGCAGTTTGCCAACCTGCGTCTTTGGAAAATATATTATGTTCCTTCCGGATAGATCCTGTAAACCTAAAACCTATTAACCATCATGGGCAGCTTGAGCAGTAGAAGAGTACTGCTGAAGTCCAGTATGTTAGAACTGCTCAAAGTCTGATCTGTGGGCCAGAGCTGATGAGAAAATTGTTGAAAGCAAGCATGTGAGGGCTTTTATAATAGCTTGATTTTGCCATGATACTTAAATTCATTACACAAAATGAGACCAAGTATCACCTGGGATGATCTAAAAACTAAAACAAACAAATAAAAAACAAAATAAGCAAACAAAACAATCACCCCTTCATCTCAAGTGTATAAGAAGAGCCAAGTTAAAGAAACCAACACATTTAGGTCTTTCATCCATTTTAAGTTTATCTTTGTGTTTGATGTAAAAGAATGGTCTAGTTTCATTCTTCTGCATGTGGCTGTCCAATTTTCCCAACACCATTTATTGAAGATACTATCTTTTTTCCATTAGATATTTTTTCCTGCTTTGTTGAAAATTAGTTGACCATAGAGTTGAGGGCCCATTTCTGGGTTCTCTATTCTACTCCATTGATCTATGTGTCTGTTTTTGTGCCAGTACTATGCTGTCTTGATGATCACAGCTTTGTAATATAGCTTGAAGTCAGGCATTGTGGTGCCCCCAGCTTTGTTTTTGTTTTCAACATCGCTCTGGCTGTTTGAGATCTTTTCTGGTTCTTCCATACAAATCTTAGGATTATTTGTTCCAACTCTGAAAAATGTCCATGGTATTTTGATAGGGATTGCACTGAATGTGTGCTGGGTAGCATAGACATTTCAACAATATTCATTCTTTCAATCCATGAGCATGGAATGATTTCCATCTCTTTGTGTCTTCATCAATTTCTTTCATAAGTCTTTTGTAGTTTTTAGAGTACAGATCTTTTACCTCTTTGGTTAGGTTTATTCCCAGGTATCTAAGACCTAAATGTGAGACAGGAATCCATCCATCAAAATCCTAGAGAACACAGGATTTCTGGGTTCTTTTTGCAATCTTTTTGACCTTAGCCACAGCAACTTCTTGCAAGACACATCTCTAAAGGTAAGGGAAACAAAGGCAAAAATGAACTTTTGGGACTTCATCAAGATAAAAAGCTTCTGCACAGCAAAGGAAACAGTCAACAAAACTAAAAGGCAGCCTATAGAATGGGAGAAGATATTTGTAAATGATATATCAGATAAAGGGCTGGTATTCAAGATATATAAAGAATTTATTAAACTCTCAACACTCCAAAAAAACAAACAATCCAGTCAAGAAATGGGCAAAAGTTGTGAAGACATTTCTCCAAAGAAGACATACAAATAGCCAACAGATACATGAAAAAATGCTCCGTATCACTTGTATCAGGGAAATACAAATCAAAACCACAATGAGATACCACCTCACGCCAGTGAGAATGGCTAAAATCAACAAGACAGGAAACAACAAATGCTGGCGAGGATGTGGAGGAGGGGGAACTCTCTTACACTGTTGGTAGGAATGCAAGCTGGTACAGCCACTCTGGAAAACAGTATGGAAGTTCCTCAAGAAGTTAAAAATAGAGCTACCCCATGACCCAGCAATTACACTACTAAGTATTTACCCCAATAATACAGATGTAGTGAAATGAAGAGGCACCTACACCCCAATGTTCATAGCAGCAATGCCCACAATAGCCAAACTGTGGAAGGAGCTGAGATATCCTTTGATAGATAATTGGATAAAGGAAATCTGATATATATATATATATATATATATATATATATATATATATATTTATCTATATATTATATAGATATATATAGATATAGATATATCTATACACATGATATATAGATATAGATATAGATATAGATATCTATATATCAGAAAGGATGAATATCTACCATTTACATCAACATGGATGGAACTGGATGGTATTAGGCTATGTAAAATAAGTCAATCAGAGGAAGACAATTATCTTATGGTTTCACTCAAATGTGGAATATAAGAATAATGAAAGTGAACATAAGGGAAGAAGGGGAAACTGAGCAGGGAAAATCAGAGAGGAAGATAAATCATGAAAGGCTTGTAACTCTGGGAAACAAACTGAGGTTTGGGGAGGTTTGTGTGGGAGGATGGGGTAACTGGGTGATGGGCATTAAGGAGGGCATAAGATGTGATGAGCACTGGATGTTGTATACAACCAATGAATTATTGAAAACTACATCAGAAAATAATGATTTACTATGTGTTGGTAAATTGAATTTAAATTAAAAAGAAAAGAAACCAATATGGTTCACTTTGTCCTTTGATTCTAACACATGGGCAGCCTGATGGGAGTGGTCACCTACTTGCCTGGGCTGGAGTCTTCAGACCTCCACTTGGGAACATGCTACAGACTCTTGAAACAGTCCTTTCCTCAATAATGGGAAAGGAGTGGAAATTTAAGAAGGCCAAGCTCAACATTTACCATTCCAGAATTTTTAAAAAAGATTTTATGTATTTATTTGAGAGAGTGAGAGAGATCATGAGCAGGGGGAGGGGTAGACGGAGAGGGAGAAATAGACTCCCCACTGAGCAGGAAGCTTGACACAGGGCTCAATCCCAGGACCCTGAGATCATGACCTGAGCTAAAGGCAGATGCTCAGTAGACTGAGCCACCCAGGTGCCCTCCAGTAGTTTTTAACTGATTACTATGCACTGGCTATTGTGGGTTCTAGGGCTATAAATACAAAAAAGAAGCTTTCCCTGAATCAAAGAACTTAAAGTCCAGTTGGAAAGACTAATAAATGAGTGATTACAATAGAATTTGAGTAAGTCAATAAAACTTTGTTCTCTCTTTCCTTCCCTCCTAACCTGTCTTCCAGAAATACTTATTGCTTGCTATTTTAAACACCATGTGTTATGCTGAAGATACAGAGCTGAATAAGGACATTACCTTCCCTCTCACATGGGGATTTTATTTTTGTCAGAAAAAAAGCCATAAACTAGTTAGCCAGAGTTTAACTAATTACTTGTATTAATTAATTATTCAATGAGCCACAATTATTGCAAGGTAAACAGAGCCATGAAACATGTGCTAGAAAAATATGAACTTGATTCAACTTATGGTGAGGACGAGTGGGCTGGGTGGGGAAAGTGTCCATGAGGATGGAATTTTGGGCTGAAATCCAAGGGTGAGGGAGATTTATCCCAGTGAAGAGAAGGACAAAAGAGTGTCCTAGGCACAGAGAGCAGCATGTTTGAAGATCCTGTGGCCCAAAGGAAATCAATGTGGCTCAGGTGCTATGAGAGAGGGGCTTATCTTGCAAGCCTAAGACTGTTACAGTCTACATCTTACTTATACCTCTTTGTTTGGCTCTCATTTTATGCTTTCTTTTCTTCTCCATAAATCAAGAAGCCCAAGTAATTGGATTCATCCCTATTCCCTTAATCAGGAGAATGTCTTGCTTTAACAAATGGGAGGCCTTTCTTTCTTCTGGGAACTTCCCTTCTCCCAGTCCATGGCTGGAACCATAGTGATGAATTTTACTACTTCATTCTTGATCATTGGATTAAATTTGAGCACTTAGGGCCACCTAGGTGGTTCAGTGGTTGAGCGGCTGCCTTTGGCTCAGGGCGTGGTCTCAGGGTCCTGGGATAGAGTCCTGCATCAGGCTCCCCACAGGGAGCCTGCTTCTCCCCCTGTCTGCCTAGGTCTCTGCCTCTCTGTCTCTTACGAATAAATAAATAAAAATCTTAAAAAAAAATTCTCCCATTCAGAAAGGCACCACCTCCTCTGCCCTATCCTTCCTTTGCTTTGGCTAGACAATATTCCTCCTGGTCAATTGTCTCCAATACTAACTAATTCTGAGCCTTCCATCTCTTCTCTTAACAAACCATGTAAATAAAACACCAGGCTGGCCAAAATAAGTCTTCATCTCATTGCTGGAAGTGCTGCATTTAGCATTTACCCCAACTCAGAAATTCTAGCCTTTTCCATCAACTTCAATCATCATTTCTCTCTTCAAATATTTTCCCAATTTATAGCAGGTTTTTTTATGAAATATGGTGAAAAGAGAATATACTTTGGGTCCAGATCAACAAGAATTCAAATCCAACTCTGACATTTCCTACCTGTGTGACCTTGGGAAAGCAAATCACCCTCTGAGTTTTAGTGTCCTGCTTACTTAGAGGCTTATGAAATGCTTAGTCTCTAGGCTTGTTGTACCCAATGAAGCATTGTAGTTAAAGCATCTAATTCTCACTGAATGATAATTTTCTTAGCCACCTAGTTTGTGTTTTAAAGCCATTTGAAAAAAAAAATGAAAAAAAAAAGAAAAAAAATAAAGCCATTTGATCGCGATAAAAACTCAGATAGAAAAGACTGCAGCGGGGCTGCAGACAAATTACTAGCAGCTCATATTGTTAATTACAGTCTCAGCCCTCCTCACTGAGGAATCTGATGCAGACACATGTTTTGTCTTTATTAATATTTCATTTAGCCAACATGCTATCACAGAAGCTAGTCTATCTCCATGAACTTCTCTTTAACTTTTTTATTAGCTTATTAATGGGATTGGGGAGATGGATATCATTTAATGGGACATTTCTCCCTCCCTATGAAAAGCATGACATTTGTAAATTAAAGAGGTCATGCATTTGCATCTGGCCAAGGGGGTCATCTGGCTGGCTCTGATTTGTAATTCTAAATTCTGCACTGCTTTGAGGTCTGAAAGTGAGAAAGATAGAAAGAAAGATAAACCAAGGGCGGGAGACGAGTCAGAGGGGTGGGGACCTATGGATGAGAAAGTAAAAGCAAAGCTGTCCCTAATATAAGGAGATTAGCTCAGTGCAATGTGATCACGTAAGTGTGCATCCTGGAGAAGAAGGGCTGAAAGATCAGGGCAATAACCAAGTGTCTTTGAATCGGGCACTTCTAGTCTGAAAGGCAGGACAGAAGTTTTGAAGTTAGTACATATGGAGTGCTTCCTGAGTGCTTGTCACTGTGTGAGGGTACAGACTTCAAAAGACATAGTCCTTGACCTAAAAGAATTGCTGATCTGTTGGAGGAGAGGAAATGTCGATACAATATTATCAGAACAATGCACTAAGTGCCATAATGGAAATATATCCTATGATTGTTGATGATGAAGATGTAAAGTCTTTCTGGGGAAGCCAGGAATGTCATCACAGAGGAAGTGCCTGACTTAGGTCAGTTCATTAGAAGCAGAGCCTGAGGTGGTGACTTATTTAAGGTGTACTCTTAGAGGAACCAGGTAGTTAAAGGAAGTAGGATAGGGCAGGGGAAGCATCACGCAAATATGTGCTTTCAAATTATACCATAGAGGTTATCCTAACTAAGGCAAGGGCCAGAGCTTTTATTCACTCTCACAGGTCAATCATTTGCCCTGGGTGGGTTGCTGGGTATATGTGTCACATCGTGGAAGTCTCTAGGGGAGGGGAAGTGGTTCCTAAAAGCCAAGGGCAAGCTTGGGAATAGTTAGCATCAGCAGCCACTATCTGCAGCTGCTAATAGTTGAGTGCATCCCACGGAGAAGCAAAAACATGCCCAAATGCCCAAAAGAGTTGGCAGGATTAGTTCTCCTTTGAAGGCATCAGCAGTCAGGTGTGGGTAAAGGAGGGTATGGGCTAGGCGAAAGGGACAAAGCTGAGAGATTGGTGGTGAACAATTGTGGGCTAGGGAGTGAAATCTATCTGGGTTTGAATTCTAGTGGTTGCTTACGGACTATATGACCTTTGCAATATATATTACTTTCCCTGGCCTCAGTACCCTCATCTGTTGAATGGGCCTGATAAGACTACCTTTCAGGATTGTTGTGAGAATGAAATGGTAATCATCCCAATTATTACAAATACAAAGTTTTGAAAATCTTGAATCCTATTATAAGGACTTTGGATTTTATCCACAAAAAAATGATGATGGGATTGATAATGGTGGTAATAATAAAAGCAACAAGAAGAACTAAGAGGTGAAGTAGTAAACCAACACAGTCTTAAAAGGTAGGAAATCTGGGGCAGCCAGGGCGGCTTGGTGGTTTAGCGTTGCCTTCAGCCCAGGGTGTGACCCTGGAGACCCGGGATCAAGTCCCACATCGGGCTCCCTGCAAGGAGCCTGCTTCTCCTTCTGCCTGTGTCTCTGCCTCTCTTTCTGTCTGTGTCTCTCATGAGTAAATAAATAAAATCTTAAAAAAAAAAGGTAGGAAATTTCCAGGTCTGTACTTGAGAAAGATACTTCAGTCAAATCTGTGGAGAATGAATTGGAGATAGGAAGAGCCGATGCACAGAAGAACGAGCTATGGGGCTCTCTCAATAGATTAGGCAAGAGACAATGAGAGTTTGAGCTTGGTCACAAGCATGAGTCAGGAAGGAGCTAAACCAGGACCAGAGCAAAGACAACAAAATCCCATAACAACAGGGCTCAAACAGCATGCCTCGGGCTCTGCTGCCACTCAGATGAGCCACTCCGACTACATCTGGTATAAAGGCAATAGAGAGGGGTGCCTGGGTGGCTTAGTCGGTTGGGCAGCCAGGTCTTGATTTCAGCTCAGGCCATGATCTTGAGATCAAGGGTCCTGGGATTGAGGCCCACGTTGAGCTTCACACTCAGTGCAGAGTCTGCTGGAGATTCTCTCCCTCTTCCTCTGCCCCTCCCCCTTTCATGTGCACGCTCTTTCTCTCTCTCAAATCATTAAATAAATCTTAAAAAAAATAAAGGCCGTAGAGAGTGGCATCCTGCTCTGGATAAGACCTTTTATTAATGGGAAATTGGTTTGTGGATGCAAGTTGCCCTTGGTAAGCATGATTTCAATGATGCTCCTAAGCCTTCTCTGTCACTTGTATTGAGTTTCTGTGTACTCTAATTCATTAATAAAGGGACAAAGAAGAAATATGATCATACTTTACTCTCACCATTATCTGGAAGAGTTTTGTGATGAAACTCATTGAGCATAATGAAACTGCTGTTTCTGCTGAAAGCCCATCTCTATATAGATTGGCCTTGGTTATAATCCTTGATGAAAATGGGGAAACATACTGTATTAAGTTGGTTTTAAAAAGGCCCTCTAGTGTGACCCTGCTGTGGAGAAAATCAATAGACACATCTCAAAAGATAAATACAAATAAAAAAATCCTGCTCAACTTTGCTGAATTTCTACCTGTCCTCAGAAGTAAGATGGTTAGAAGAAATCTCATTACCTCTAGACTATACTGAGTTCAATTTAGTGATGTGCCATGTCCCTTCCAGCTCTAACATTCTGACTCTGTGACTTCCCAAACTATATTTATATAAGGAAGCTAACAGTTTTAACATTTACTGAGCCATTAGTCTGTGGCAGATATTATGTTAACCACTTTATAGGTGGTATCTTATTTAGATTTTGTGGTACTATAAATGCGATATGTATTATTGCAATTCCCATTTTACAGATGGGGATACTAAGGATAGATGAAGTCAAACAGAGAGGGAGGGAGGAGGACTGAGATCAGGAATCCAAACTCTATGAACTCTGATTCCAGTTCACTGTCTCTTCCTTTCACTCATTTCTAAAGATGCGAATCTGTTGATATTCAGAAAAAAATCCTCCACCTGGTCCATTAGCAGATATTCATTAAAAGCCTTAGATGTTTCGTAATCTCACCGGTCTTCCATGAACTGTCACAGTGCTTACTCTTGTGATGGGCCTCAGAGACATGATCTCTAGCATCCTGTGCTATTCTGTACTGGTTTAATGGGTGGGATTCATCACCTCAGTCACAGTAACAGCCTAAATAGTAAGACCTGTTTCCTACTTCTGTGTTTTCCTCACACCATCCATCAACAACTTGAGGCGGCAAGGACTCAAAAGTAAATATTTTTCTGTCAAATCAAAAATTTTTTGGAGTAATTTGACTGTAGCATGGCAGATCCTGTTGTACTTTCCTCACTGCTGAAGGTAGATAACCCCAAGGATTTATCCTAGAGGGAGGGGTAGGCAACAAGAAATGGCTACAAACATTTAGAAGGATAGCACTCTACATCACAGGATCTTAAATACAAATCTAAGTAGGAAATTTAGATAAGTTTCCTTGATAAGTATAGATGTCCATTTATGTTGTAATTCCACCACCATGTAATGAGTGCCTATTTATGAGCTGAGGATGTTACTAAGAGCTGTCATGCAATGGTAAGTAAATACATACAGTATTAGCCTTACATAGCTTATCATCTAGTAGGCAAAAGAATAAACAGAAAGTTACTTATATGTATTTTTTGAATTCTATATGGCATGTTTGTATATTGGTGCATGCATCTGGATAGATAAATATGAATTTACCTAACATATGAAACATATAACACATACTAGTATATCTACTCATTCAACAAATATTTATTGATCATTTGCTATAGTAATTGTCTTGTAGACAATCCTTACAAGTGACATACTCTTCTGTTTCTGGGGCAAGAGGCTTGTTTTTATGGACACCATGTCAGATTAAATACAGAAATATGTGTACTGCTCCAAGATTTAACTTCCATACACCTTTGTTTGCATCCTAGCTCCCAGCAGTTACTGGATAAGTGACTTTGGGTACATTATTTAATCTCTACTTTATCTCACCTGTAAAGTAAAAATGATAATAGTGCACATCTTAGAGTGTTTCTATAAGGATTGAAAAATATATTCTATGTTAAAAGGCTTAGTTCAGGCACACTAAAAGCCCTTAATCCCTGCCAGCTATTATTATTTAAAACTGGAGAAGTTGGATGGGAAGGAGAGGAGTGGATGCCTAGCAGTAGTTACTGTCTGATGGCTTTTTCTGGAGACCTCTCAGAGACAACTTCCAGATTCTTCACATCATCCTCTCTCTCCAGGAGGAATACAGCACTCCAGTGAGTGGAATTTGAAAAGGTACTATCTTTTCCACATCACCATGGAGCTACCACTCACCTATGAGCATACAGACAGAGCTCCAAGTGGTTGGAAAAAAAACTCTATTTCTAGAAAGCTAGAAATTTCCTGGAGCACCTTCCACATTAGACTTTCAGAACTGAGTTGGTGGCAGATGTTAAGGGGAGTCCTAAAGGACAGGTAAGCAGATACAGAACAACTCTCAGAGCTTGAGGTAAATGTTTTTTACCTGGGTGATTGGCTTGATAGGTTTCTGAGACATGACATGAAGAACAAGGAGCCAAAATTTACTTGTTGAGCCTAGAAATCACTAACTGCTTTCTACAACCAGAGAAGTGAATTAAGTTCACGTTAGTGCAAGTTTTAATACTTGACATGCAGGTATATGTTTTCCTTCTTGCTGTCCAAAGCCATCTAACCTCTGAATGGCCATTTGGACTTCTCTTTTTTTTTATTTTATTTTTATAAATTAATTTTTATTGGTGTTAAATTTACCAACATACAGAATAACACCCAGTGCTCATCCCGTCAAGTGTCCCCCTCCGTGCCCGTCACCCATTCACCCCCACCCCCCGCCCTCCTCCCCTTCCACCACCCCTAGTTCATTTCCCAGAGTTAGAAGTCTTTATGTTCTGTGTCCCTTTCTGATATCTCCCACACATTTCTTCTCCCTTCCCTTATATTCCCCTTCACTATTATTCATATTCCCCAAATGAGTGAGAACATACACTGTTTGTCCTTCTCCGATTGACTTACTTCACTCAGCATAATACCCTCCAGTTCCATCCACGTTGAAGCAAATGGTGGGTATTTGTTGTTTCTAATGGCTGAGTAATATCATTTGGACTTCTCTTAATGCAGTTTGAACTTTGTAGATAGTAGCAGAGTTGTGTGTGTGTGTGTGTGTGTGTGTGACTGTATGTCTTAGCCCCACAGTAGGTCCCAGAAATAAGTTCCTTAAGCCTATTCATCTTTGTATTTCTGTTGTTTGTAGTATGGGACTGGCACTTACTAGGCACTCCATAAGATGTCATTATTACTATTTGCTGAGTTGATGAAAAAGTGACTTTAACCCACAGTGGCTCTGTATTATTTATAAAATCAAGTTTAGTGACCTCACTTTGGCAGTCATGCTTTCTTGTGGTTTGAGGAATGGGAAAGTCACGTCTTGAATATCTAGTTTTTCTACCTTTCCCACCCTAAATGAACCTTCTCTAAAGAACTTCCTCCCTCTTCAGATGCAACCAACTCACTCTCTCCTCCATGTTATTTTCTTCTTAGATTTGTCAGTTTGAAAAAGCAAACTAATCTCCCCAGCCTCCATCCAGGTACTCTCACATTTAGAAGGGAAATGCCACACCCTGATTTTTCAGCTCACACTGATCACCTCTTTTCTAAACTTAATTACTAAATATCTGTCTCTATCTCATGTTGCAGCATTTGTTAATATAGACCATTTTCTTCCCTCCTTAATATTTAAAATTATATTTACCCATCTAGATCGTAGGCTTCCTGAAGGCCAGAATCAATATTTCTTTTTCCTAGAAACTTCTTCCACTGTCCCTATAGCACCTAGGTAATATCAGGCATAGAGAAGCACAGTAATTAGAGATTTGTTAGAGATTATTTCCTTGTGTAAAAATAAAGTGGAGGAGATAGAGATGCAAAGAGAGAGAGAAACATTTTCCTGGAAAAGAAAATATCCTATTTCCTGTGCCAAGTAGTTTTCTTGTTAATAGTATTCCACTCTCGAAACTCCCTGTTCAAGGATGGAGTACCTATTACGATCATCTGCATAAATAATATATGCTAAAATGCTTCTCTGTGCCACAAATATTGACCTAGTTTAATAATTGATGATAGACTCCAATACTGCCCTGGAACCATGCTGACACAGGTTTATGCCCTTGCTGCGGGCTTATATTTATAGCTTTTGTTTTCTTAAGCCTGAAATTTACCTAAATTTCTTTATGGAAGGATATTTTTCCCCCGAGGCTCTAATATGATACTGGAAACTGAATTCAGTAAGGCACATATGGTACAGATGAAAGGGAGGAATCTCACTCCATCCTCATAAAGAAAGCTGAGCTTCCTTCCTTTAAATCATGTTCCTGACATGTTCCTATTTGTATTATAATTTTCAAGACCTCTCTATTGCCAAAAAAATAATACGAACAGCTGAAATTTCATGAACATTTACTAAGTGCCAGGTTCACTTTATAGCCTTTATTATATGGTCTCATTTAATCTTCAGAAGAATTCCATGAGGGAAGAACTATGATGATGTCTATCCTACAGAGGAAAAAAAAATGGAATGGAGGAGATTCAGTACTATGTGAAACACACCTATCGAGATGCAGTGTTTTGATGGCCATGTCAACAGTCTGAATCAAAACCTTATGTTCTAAATAACTATGATAAACTGACTTTCTATTTGTATATCCATGTAATGGAAAATGGCTGGTTTTTCTTTCTAATCGCCTATTCTTTTGGGAACAGCCCTTCGCTTTTCCTTTAGAAACCATCACTCTTGAGCTTTCTGTCCACAGTCAGTACTTAGTAAATAATTTAATGATGGGTCTTTGACCCAAGTCCAGTGTGAGAATGATTACCAAAAATGATCTAAATTTTCCACCTTTCCTGTATCCATGCCCTTTGCAATATGACTTTGAAGTTCTTACCACTAAATCCCTCCCTTCAATATGCAATATCTTTGTGACTTAATGTGATCAATAGAATGCAGCAGAAGTGATGTGTTAATTTTAAATCTAAACCTCAAAGTAGAGAAGTCTGGGTGGCTCAGCGGTTTAGCGCCGCCTTCAGCTCAGGGTGTGATCTTGGAGACCTAGGATCCAGTCCCATGTCAGGCTCCCTGCATGGAGCCTGCTTCTCTCTCTGCCTCTCTCTCTCTCTGTGTCTCTCATGAATAAATAAATAAAACCCTAAAAAAAAAATAAACCTCAAGGTGTCTTATGAATCTCTACCTTCTCTCTTAGAACCATGCCTCTGTCGTGAAAACCGTCTGAGCTAAGTTGCTGAAGGAGAGAGAACGTGGTTGTTCTAGTTACATTTACTCTAGGATACTCAGTCTGCCATTGCCCAAGTATTCAGAGAGCCCACACAAGATCAGCAGAGCCAGCTGTCCCATAGTGGATGTCAGATGTACCACAAGCCCATCTGACCCTAACAGAACCACCATGCCCATTTGCAGACTCATTCACAAGAATGAGTTATCATTGTCATTTAAATAACGTTTTAGAGTGATGCATTATGAAGCAATAGCTAACTAATAATATATCTGCCCAGCAGAGACCTCCTGAAATTTTTGCTATAGTTATTAAGAATGATCATCTATTCACTGATATTGCTGAACTATTAGGATTTAAGCTGAAACTGTTGGTGGTCTTCTCCACCTGAGAAGAGATTGTTTGAAAAAAATTGCCAATGCCAAAGAAATAGATGTAAAAGATTAATTAAACACATTTCTGATAATATTCTTTGATCACTTGGACCCACCAATGCCTGAAGCGAGTATATTCTTTTTTTTTTTTACATTTATTTAAGTTTTTAGTTTAATTCCAGTTAACCTAAAGTGCGATATTAGTTTCAGGTATAGAAAGTAGTCGAATCAACACGAAGCCAGGATATCCTTGAATTTTCTTGTAACATAGCTAATAAATTCTCATTGTTTTCATTTTTACATTTTTGCTCAAAGAACTTTGATTTGGCTGTTTTTTATTAAGCAAGAGTTCTGATTAATATGATCACTGTAGACTTCACCATGGCTTTAACAAACATCATTCAATCCTTTATCTTTCTCTGTCCTTCTACTCACACATGTTTTCATTGGAGAATATCCTCTACTCAGCCTTATCCATATTTTTATCATTTGATGTCCAAACCTTACTTGAAAATCTTATGGAAATGAGCTGAAGGAGTCAAAATGGGGTTTATTAGCAAAAGCCAGAATGGAAGTAGTTAAAAACGGAGTAGGTGGATGCCATACCTGGAAACAGACATAAGCCAAGGTCTAACTCATTAATTCATATGCTGAACAAAAAGTTGTTGAGTAACTCTGCATATTCAGGACTGTGCTAGGTCCTGGGAATATAGAGGCAAGGCAAACAATTTCCTGCTCCCAGGAAGCTATGTTTTAGGGAGGAGACAGATACACATAATGAATAAATAAGTGAATGGATAAGATAATTTCAGACAAGGGCACATGGTTTATCATCAACACAGTGAGGCAGCAGAAGGAAAGTGACTCATGTGGGACTGGACTGACCTCAGAGCCCCTCTCCCCCAAGGAGTGATTTTGATCAGAGACCAGGAGAATGAGAAGCAGTCAGCTTAAAATAATCTGGGGCGGGGATGGGTATTTCAGGCAGAGATAAATCTTCTGTGTTTGAGATGGACATAAGTTTTTGTGTCTTGAGGACCAGGGAAAAAGTGTAATAAAGTGAAGGGAGTGTGGGAGGGCTTGCCAAGAGCTGAGACTGGGGACGCGACCACAGTCTTTCAGCCATAGTTAATGGGAGTGTGTGGAATTTATCCTGAGCATGAAGGAAAGCTGCGTAGGGTTTTTAGTACCAGAATGACAGGATTAATTTTATAGGTTTAAGTTATAAAAGCTATATGAAGAGTGGATTTTCAGGTCAAAATGATCACAGAGAGAGATTTGTGAAAAGGTTTTATGGCACTTCAAGCAAGAGTTGTTGGTGCAAACAGACTGCAGAGGAAGCCAAATCTATAGATGAGATGAGGATTTGTATCAGGGCTGCCACATAGTAGAAGGAAGAGACAAGGAATTATCAGTAGAGCCTGACTATACACACACACAGACACACACATACACAGGCACAGACACACATAAGCACACATGCAAAGACACACGCACAGACATACACACACACACACACACAAACACACCCAACACAGTCACACAAACACAGACATCCAGACACACAGACATGGACACAGACACACACACAACTGAATATCATTGCTAATCATATTGAGTTTATTTTTTTAAAGATTTTGTTTATTTATTCAGAGAGAAAGAGAGAGATAGAGAGACAGAGAGAGGCAGAGACACAGGCAGAGGGAGAAGCAGGCTCCATGCAGGGAGCCCGACGTGGGACTCGATCTTGGATCTCCAGGATCACGCCCTGGGCTGAAGGCAGTGCTAAATTGCTGAGCCACCCGGGCTGCCATCATACTGAGTTTAAAATAAAATAAAATCACCTACATTTTAAAAACTAACTAAGCAGCTATTTTAAACTTCTATTATGCTTTTTCATTTCTAGATGAAATAAATTTATGATAAATATCCAAGACATTCAGACTCATATATATATATATATACATATGTTTAGCTTTATGAAATTAGAATGGTCATATGTCTAATTTTTTCTAATTTTTCACAAGACATTGAATTTATCCATTCAATGAATATTTATTGAATGCCTATTATCTGCCAAACACTTTCTTAAGAATTGATGTTGAAAGCAGGAGACAAAAGAAACAAAACTTATCATGACCCTCCTGGAGTATACATACCAGTTTGGAGAGACAAAAATAAAGGTGATAAATAAAATATATAGATTGTAGGTGGTGATAGGAGCTAAGGGGAAATGAGAGACTCCTAACTCTTGGAAATGAACAAGGGGGAGTGGAAGGGGAGGTAGGTGGGGGGATGGGGTGACTGGGTGACAGGCACTGAGGGGGGCACTGGACAGGATGAGCACTGGGTGTTATGCTATATGTTGGCAAATAGAACTCCAATTAAAAAATATACAAAAAAATAATGTAAAAAAAAGAGTATTGGGAAGGGTTGACAGTTTTAGAGATGGAGGCTTGGAATATTTCCATTATCTTAAATAATTAACCAAAAAATACTTTAATGGTTCCTCAATATCCATATGCTAACTAAACTTTAAAGTCCTATTTTAATAAGAGTATATATTCATTATATTTAATATTCCTATTGAATTTGTACATTTTGATTGCTTTTAATTTTCTTTATTAAATACAATTATATATACTTTTCTACAGACACCTAGGTTTCTCATATTTCCTTAATCATGAGCTTACTTAAGACTCTTGAAACCTGCACCAAACTACCTTCCACAGAGAAGTTAGAATCTGTATTCCAAGTATCAGTATTTGAGAATGTCTTACTGCT
Source organism: Nyctereutes procyonoides (assembly GCF_905146905.1). NCBI lineage: Eukaryota > Metazoa > Chordata > Mammalia > Carnivora > Canidae > Nyctereutes > Nyctereutes procyonoides. The sequence goes on from NW_026575159.1 coordinate 21,012,961, forward strand.
GTATATTCAGCAGGGCTCTTGCTTCATGAGACTAGATGCAAGAAAACATTGTCAACTCCACTCTAAAAGGCCTTACTACCTGTTGAGTTTTGAGCTAGGAAAGTTTATACGATCCACCTAGCTCATTATCAGCATTTTAGAGAGGGAAAATTGAGAACCAGGGGAAAGAAGTGACTTGGCTAGATCATCAGAGAATTGTCAAATCTTTAGACTATATTCTGGATTATCTACTTCCCAGTCCAAGACTAGTTTTACTCCTTGATTTAACCATTCCCATCAAGCAGGCAGACCTTAAAGTATTCAAAAGAATTTCCCACAAGAGCAGCAAAATTGCTTTTGATATAGCACCTCAAGGTCTATGTACGATGGTGCTTCTTACTCTTTTCTATGACAAAATAATTTATATTGAATGATCCAGGCAGCTATCCCGTGCTCAGCACCAAGGAGAGCTCCAGCAAGCCTTGGCCCTTGATGTTCTTCAGACTTCGAAGCTTGTTTCTTTAATAATTTAGTATTGTCAATCTTTGTTTCTGTCTTTGTGGAAGAATTTTCAAAGCTTTAAGAGAGATTATGTATTAATATTACTCCTGGTCCCTTAGAATAGTCATAGATTTCAGAGACTGCTAACTGTTCATTCACATCAGAGTGGGCCATGGAACTGGATTCCTGCTAATGGAATATGAGCAGACATGATGTGTACCACCTCCAAGTCTGAGACATAAAAATTCCATGAACATTCTTTTAAGCTCTTTCAGAACTTTTGGGGTGGTGTCACTCAGAAGAAACTTGGAAGTGACATGTTGAACATGACAGAGCCATCACAGACTTGGGCTCTACGGTGGCTGAGTGTAGAAGAGCCACTGCTAACCTGGTTACCCCACCCTGGGAATGAGAAAGAAGTATTATTCTGCAAGCCATTGAATTCTTGAGTTATTTTTATTGGAGTATTTTACTATATTTTACCAGACCCTTCCTTGACATGTTTCTCTTGTTTTCAATACAAATGCTTTCTGCATTTGTTTGAAATTCCCCCAAATATTTGATATTCACACTTGACTATTTTTTAAATTTTATCTCCTTCCTTACACTTCCTGCATATTTATGTCAGCAGGTAATGCATGTAAAATAGTATAGTCACCTAACAGCCTCTTTGTCTCTTACCCCACACATTTATCATCACACCTATCTTCTAATTTCTTATATTCTCCTTCCTTTTTCTTCCAGAAGAGATACAGTTATACCCATACTGTCCATTCCATCTCTTCTCACCTCTTCCATCGAGAGAACTTGATATAACAATGATCTGCTGTTTTTATTATAGCACCCACCTTCCTTCTATGTTGCACCCAAACTTTCTGCCTACCACAATGTTTTGCTTTTCATGATCAAATCCATCTGCTGCCCTCTTCTTTCTCTTTTCACTGCTAGCTTTACCTCTATCCTATCTCCATTCACCACCAAACTATGAGAAAGGCCAATCCATGCCTCCTGCATTGACTTTCACCAGAATCTTCTCCTTGTCCTTGAGACCTGGTGTGATCCATGCTTTCTAGGCTGGAATGGCGTTGCAGTCATTATTAGTGGCACTTTCTCAGCTCTACTCTTCTTGACCTTTCTCTGCCTTTTGACCTTGTACATCATTTTTTTTTCCTAATAAGATCTCTCCTTCTTTTGTCTTTAAGTTAATGTCACTCTCCAGTTTTTCTACATGTTTTTGTTTATTCTTGACTGTTCTTCACCTTCTGGTTTTATGCTAAGTGCATATGTTTTCTAAGGACAAGACTTCAGCACCCATGAGCTGTCCTCTCTTTCCAAGACTATTAATCCTGGTGCTCTGGTCATATTGAAGTAATTGCTGGGCTTCAAATTTACACAATTTCTGTGACATTGCTTTTGTTATTTCCTCTTGCCTTCATTTCCCAAATATTTACTGTAATCATACCCCTTCTTCCACTTACCAATTAAATGTTATAGCCTCTATGAATCTTTCTCTGGGTATTCCAGATGAAAATCCTATCTCTGCCTGAATTTTTTTTTGTATCTTGTGTATATCTCTATTATGAAATATTTTATAATGTGGTAATTTGAACAGAGCCAGACACATAGTTGGCACTCACAGAGTATCTCTTTCTTGAAAGAAATAATAGAACCAAAGAAAGATCCAAAGGTACTTTTTCCCAGGATCATTTTGTGAAATTGCAACCAAATAGCACATGCACAACCTGTGACTATCAGGATTCTGAGTATAAATTACAGTTTACCTCACAAGGCCTCATGCATCAAGCTCTGGGTGTGTTCTGTGGCATTTTCTCTCTCTCATTCTCTCTCTCTCTCTCTCTCCCTCTTTTTTTTTTCTTTTTGAGAATGATGAATCAGACTCATCATGGTATTCAATTAATTCCACACAGCTAACTCCTGAGGGAGTTTGTTCCCAATGTCCTCTAACTGATGATCAATCATGCTCTTGTGGTTGGTACCCAAGGCGGCAGGCAGCAGGCTTGTGACATGCTCCAGGTTGTCTAACAGAATGTGTCCCCATCCAAGCAGGAAAGGTTCCTATGACCTTTGATGGCATTTGAGAGAAGTCATTTGCTCTGGCTTTTCTGAGGCCATATTGATCTCTGCCCAGGATTCAATTTTAGACAAACAGGCGACATAATTTATGTAAACTGGGCAGGTAATTAAACTCTCCTCCCAGGCAAAAAGGTCAGAGTAGAATATTTAAAGTTTCATTTCTAAGTGGAAGCAGTTAGCTAAAAAAAGAGAAAGAAATCTCACTGGGATTGTCATGTTGCCAGCTGATATCCTATAAATTATATGACCCAGATTATTTTCCTAAGAATAGGTCTGAATTCTCTTTACTGAAGGAATTATAAAAGGTGAAAATACTCATGAAGCACCAAGTTTGCATATTCAAAATGACTGAGGAGTAGGGCGCTTAGTACTCCATTGTGATGAAACAGTTAATAACTTTTTCAAAATGATATTGAAACAAGTTTCAAATTTAAGTAAAAGTTGTAAGTACAACATGAAGAATTTCCTTTATTTTCCCCTTGAATTAGTTGAGTATAATTTGTTTACGTGGTGTCCCATCACCCTCAAATAGTTCAGTTTTCATTTTCTATAACCAAGAACATTCTCCTGTATAATCACAGAACAACTGTCAAAATCAGAAGGTAACATTGATATTTTCTGCCTAATTGTCAGACACCATTTAAATTTCTCTAATTACAACAAAAGGATGTAGTTGAATATTGTATTTAGATATTGTCTTTTTTTGTTTCTTTTAGTCTATCACAATTCCTCAGTCTTCCTTTGACTATCATGACCTTGATATTCTTGAAAGAGTATAGACCAGTTATTTTGTAGAATATCCCTTGATTTGATTTTGTCTGCTGGATCTTCATTATTAGGTTTGCAATATGCACCTTTGATGGGAATATCACTGAAGTGATACTGTGTCCTCATTTTTTTCCTCTTTTCTCAGGACACGCATGATTTGCATTTGTCCCATTACTAGCGATGCTACTTTGACCACTTTATTAAGTGGATTCTTCTAGACTTCTCCATTGTAAAATTATTCCTTTTTTCCTTTATGGTTAATACATTTTTTGAAGGGATGTACTGTGTATGAAACTATGTAAATATCCCACTACTCATCAACCTTTCAACTTATTCATTGGTATATTTATATTAGTATAGACACTTGGATTCTTCTTTTATTCAATAGCTCATAATCCATTACTCTTATTAATTTTTAATGCTCTAATTGTCCGTGATTTGACTAGTGGGAGCCCTTTTAAGCTGGCTTATGTATCCTCTTGATATGTCCCCATCCATCTTTGAAAACTTTCATATGTTCTGGCTAATAAAGATGCTCCAGGCTCATTTTATACTTTTCTTGTGCCAACCCTGGAAACAGCCATTTCTCCAAGAAACTCTGACTCCTTTTAGTGAAAAAACTATTTATAAAGCAAGACAGGAGTGTTATGTGTGACAACTGTTGGAATGATGCTGTTGGAATGATGCTGCTCTTAGGTCTTTTGGGTGGACAGCACTGGGGATTATACGCATATACCCTAGATATGCATATGCACATATTTACATCTTATGCACAACTGTATGCATCTGTTTATATTAAAAACCATGGGATTGGGATGCCTGAGTGGCTCAGCAGTTAAAGCGTCTGCCTTTGGCTCAGGGCGTGATCCCGGGTCCTGGGATCGAGTCCCGCATCAGACTCCCTGCATGGAGCCTGCTTCTCCCTCTGCCTCTCTATCTCTCTGTGTTTCTCATGAATAAATGAAGAAAAATCTTAAAAACAAACAAACAAACAAACATGGGATTACATCCATACCTACAATTTCAACTCAACACTACAGGGTTCATTGTGGTTTTCTCACATTTTATATATTGAACTCTCTTTTTCTAATAGTGAGAATCCTGACTCCATTTTTCTTAATGCATTTGTTTATTTGATCTTGCCTATTTTCTGTAGCCTATCTCCTGTGAGATTGACTCCCCTTAATTTTGCAAAGACCATCTGTTCATCCTTGCTCTTATATCCTCCACTGGACCATGCCGTTGCCAATCCCTGATCCTTCATGGACACCCTTTTTACCCTGCCCAGGTTCTGACACACCTGTCTGCCACCATTGCTCCTCTCATTGCATAGATGCCCTCCTCATGTTGCTTGGGCTTCAGTACCCCAGGCTGTGCTACTACTGTTGCCCTTTCACTGCAGAGATACCTTCTCCTGGCTACTTAGGCTCTGATACCCTGCATTGGGCCACCCTGGGCCCCCTATGTAGAAACTTTCTCCACCTCTTCCAGGCTCTGATGCTGTGTAGAGGATAATCCTCTACATGAATGCTTCCTTACACTTCTTGAGCTCTGACATCCCAAGCCCAGTTGCCAATATAATTATCCCTCTATGCACATACTCCCCTTGCTCTGCTCAGGCTCAATAATCCTGAAGATAACACATACAAATGCCTTCCAGAACCCATTCATTCCTGACATCCCATTGTAAGCTGCCCCTTTATTAGAGTGTCCTCCAACAGTTGAGTGAACTCCAGCCCTCTGCGTTGGGCATCGCTGCAAGGCAGACATCTTCTTTATTCTGCTCAGGCTCCAAATCCTGTGTAAACCACCTCTCCCTGGCCCTTGCATCCACAGACTTTTCTTACTCAGCCATACATTTTCACTAAATCATTTGGAAAGGGAACAGGAAGAGAAATTGATATTTTTAGAGAAGTTATTATGTTTTTAATTTGAAAATGAATTTGACCTTTTTTTTCCAGTTAAAAAAATTCTGACATATTTGTCAGAACTTGGTCCTCAAAAAACTAGGATATTCTGGCATGGATTTCTATTTTCCAAAATAATTCTTTTGTTATCTTATGCTCCAATAAAAGCATCTGGTTTCTATAATCCTCCTAGGTAAGTATGATCTTCTGACGTTATGATATTAAGATCTATAAAATCAGTGTTCCCAGCAGAAAACAGATGGCACATGGAAATTAGGATAATTTAAGTAGAGTCTAATAAAGAGACTATTTGTAAAGCTGTGGGCTAGGCAAAAAAATCATGTGGACTTTGGAGTAGTAACCACAGAGAGACACCACTGTCCTTGTGCCTTGTGTCTTCGGATACCTGCTCACAATCTTGTGGTCCTATCACTGCATCCAAATCTCAGCATGGGTGGACTGTGCTAGCTCTCTTCTTAGTGAGCCACATAGCATCTAGTCTCATCCATGCTAAATCTTTCCAAGCTACTCTGTGTGATCAGAGGTCTTCTTTTCCTTAGAGAGTATGGTTTCTCTTGATTCTATTCCATTATTTTCCCCTGCTCTGTGATTTCCTCTGCAGTTAGTTCTCCAAGGTCCAGTTCCTCACATATTAAAAGAATAAATAAGGAGATAGAAAGGGGGAAAAAGCAGCTGTGCAACATCTGAGAAATCCTTTCCTCTTTCCTGAATTAGTCTGGTTTTCAAGGTGATCATGTCCCTGTAGACGTAAGCAAATAACACTCTATTCTGAAACTCAGAGCTTGACAGTGATGTCTTTCTTTTGAGCATCGTTAGGTAGAGAATGGCTGTAAGGCAACCAGAAGCAATCAGGGTTTATTAGGACTCAACATATGTTTGCTTAAAATTTCACATAAATTCTACATTACATGTAGAAGCTGTCAGGTCAGTATTATCATCTCTATTTCACAGGTGAGGAAACTGGGGCTTAAAGAAGCTCAATAATTTGCCTGAAGACACAGAGCTTGTTGCAAGTCTGGGATTCAAACCTAGCTTTTTCTGACTAGAAATACATTCTTTTTTCACTCTAGCATGTTGTTGACCCATCTTCCTCAAAATATATGACATAGTATAAGAAACTGTAATTTACTCACACAATAAATGCTTTCATAATTGCTAACACAGATCACAAAATAATAGCTTATTGTGAAAACTGGAATCATTTTACTCCTATGCATACAAACTAATGACATTTTCTTGTCATAGCCCTTTATTTTGGCATTCTAATTTCAGCTGTTTAAAATGTGGAATAAGTAATTCAGTTTGCTTAAACTGCTGTACACATTGCTGATTGATCTGGAGTCAAATTTCCAATAATTGGGAAGCATATCCATCCATATTGCTAACTCAGTGGTCACTAGCCAGAAGAAGGCACAGCCAAGTGTTTGAGAATTGGTGGCCACCACTGAGGTGTACCACTGAGATAGCTCTTCAAGCAAAAACGTGGTATTCAGTTATAAGAAGTGGAGTCAAATGATATCCTTCAGCTGTAACACTGGCTATAGGATTTTAGTGAGGTCACGCTCTTCTGGGAAGTTAGGACCAGGCCATTTTGCCCACTGGTGGCTGGTATGTATGGCGGAAGGGCATAACTCTTGACAGTCTTTGCTCTGGAGCTCCCTAAGGAATGCCTGAGACTTTGTCAGGTCTGCATTGCAGTCCAAGGCACTACCTGCCTGCTCCTCCTTTCTCTTTTTATGTTTTATAGCCTTGCTCCCTACCACCCACTCTATAAGCTTCTGGCACTTGCAACTTTGCCTGACAATCTCATTCCTAGAGATCTCATTCAGCACAGAGCTACTAAAGAGAACTTAAAAAAAAATCCAGGCTTTATATAACAATAAATAATGCTTCATTTATTGAGCATATGTTGTGTTTCAGGAACTAAGTCCTGGGAACATGAAGATGGATGAAACATGGTTCCTGCCCTCAAAGATCACACATTCTAACAAAGCAGATAGACACGTACACACTAAACAATTATAATGTGAGAAGCATAGCAATGCAGGAAGGCTTAAGCTATGTGACATCATAAAGAAGAGAAACTCAACTCTCTTTAGGAGGAATGATTAGAAAATTTCACCAAAAATTCAGGGGTAAATGAACTTCCATCATTTTGCTACATGTTGCTCTTTTTTACCTATATAATGAAAGATTTCTTATTTATTTCTTTTTGTTTATTAAAAGTTTAGAAGCTGAAGAGCAAACTTGAGACAATTTACAAATATGTAATAGCTCATTTTTGTAGGATCCTAGAAATGTCTGTCTTTAATGGGGTCACCAAAATCCTTAGATGCAGATAGTGTCATTATGGGATATGACAGGAATTGGGATTGGGACACAAATCTTTGAGGAAAATTTACTGATTTTGTCAACTGGATTCAGTGCAAGTGATTCACATCTTCTGTATCCTAGTTTTCTTGTTGAAGTGAACAAGTGATACTAGGCAATCACAATACCCAGTTGGTGAAGTGTCTGAAAAGTGCTCTGTTCATGAAGAAATAACACCCACATGAAGAATATTAAACCATTGTCAATCAGATCATGCTTTGAATCTATTTCCCCAATGACACACTCATTAGAAGTTTAAAAATCATTAATTATGTTTATCCTGAAGAAATTATATATTGATTGATGGGAACACTTATTTCCCCAAAAGAGAAAAAAATATGAGGCTCTTAAAAAGAAGGTTTATTTATGACTATATTTCTGTGAAGTAGAAAAGCGGCAGAAACGTGTGTCTTGAGTGACTAGTCCACAGGACCAATAGTGAAGTCATAATAGAGAATTTATAAAGTATTTTTACTTTAAAATAATGTTTTATTTTGGAATAACTAAATTTATAGAAGAGTTGCAGAGATGATACAGAGAGATCCATGTACTCTCTTCCCTGATTCCCATAATGTTAACTTTTTACATTAACATGGTATGTTTTTCAAATTGGTAAACTTCTATTAACTAAACTCCAGACTCTTCCAGGATCCATCTAATCTGTGGTACCATACTGTAAGTAGTTGCTGTGCTTCCTTAGTCCCTTCTGGTCAGTGACAGTTTTTCAATCTTTCCTTGTTTTCCATGACCATGACAATTTTAAGGAGTACTAGTCAAGTATTTTGTAGAAAGTACCCCAGTTTTTGTTAGATTGGATTTTCTCTCATTATTAGATTGGGATTATGGGTCTTGAGAAAGAATAGCACAGATATGAAACACTCTTTTCATCACATCAGGGTGCATGATATCATTGTGATGTAACCATGATCATTTGGCTAAAGTGGTGTTTCCCAGATTTCTCCCCCAAAGTTACTACTTTCCCACTTCCTATACCCTGCTCTTCAGATCTGAGTCATTAAGTCCAGTCCACAGTGGGGGGGGGGGAGTAATTAAGCTTCATTTCCTTTTGGGGGGGGAGGTATCTACTTAGCCTTTCACTTTAAAATATTTCCCATATTTTTTATTCAGAGCCACAAAGGCAGGAGTCGAGGATATCAAAATAAGCCCCTGGCAGCACTGTGTGTCCCCCAAAGGTCCACCAGTGACTCAGGCTGTTCCTGCGTGGACCTGACCATGGGACCTTTACAGTTAGCCTAACTACAGGGTGGGAGCAGTAGGCACAGTCACACAGGGGTCCCTGCCACTTGTTGTCCCAAGGTATCCAGGTCTTCTAGGCATGTGTGAACTGGCTGCCTGAGCCCAGTGGGCCATCTTCCTGTAGCAAGGAGCTCCCTGCACTGCACTCCTGATGTGGAATGGGGAAGGACATTTGAGTTGGATCCCTATGGACCTGTGCTGGGAGGATATAAGGAACCTCCATGGGCGGCAGGTGTCTTAGGTGTGTCTCAGGTGTGGAATCTCAACCCTGCCCTAGATAGCAAAGCTAAGGAGTTCCTTGGGATCTGGCTGTGGGAGACAAGGCAAATGTGTTTTGGAACTGGGTAGAGCTTGCATCACTATGTTTTCCCCAGACTCACAAAGGGAGGGTAAGCATCCATTCCTCAAGTCCTGGGGAACCATACCAGGTTGCCTGGATATTGAGGTTCTGTGGCTGGCACAAGAGCTGTTCACTTGCACACCAGCCCCCGGCCCTCTTGGCCCTCACCTACCAGGTCACCTTCTAGGGGCAGCCAGATCCTCACACTGCGCCATTAATGAGGACGTTTGAATGGTGGTTAGACTCAAACTCCATTTGGCCCAGTTGTCCTTAGGGGACTAGGAGCCTCTCTGGTAATCCCCGCAAAAAGCAGGAACAGAGCATCAAAGTAGAACAACAGCATGAATCCAGAAAAGCTGCATCACTGGAAAGATTTAGAATAATAGTAACAGTAAATGCTTCCATTCATTGAGGTGAGGGGGAGGTCTATTAAAATTTTGTAGGGTCTGTACTATATGCCTTGTATATATTTTCTCTAATTTTAATCACATGCTGAATGTTTCTAGTTATCTGAGGACATGGAGACTCAGGGAGGTCTCATCTTTTGAGCCAAAGCCTTTTAAATAGCAGCCTAAGCAAGGGTCAAAGCTGGGGCTTGACCAGGCTCAATCTATCAAGCAACCTTATGGTATCAGAGGAGGTAAGATGAGTCAGTATGATAGCCATGTGTCAGGAATCTAGAGACCCTACCCAGGAAAATCCAGTGGGAACAGGGCTATATTGAAAGGTAGAGTATGTTTATTCTACAAACCTTACCATAGGGTTGAATTGAAGCAGCCAATTCAGGCTAGAAGCAATGACATATCTAGAAGGAAAGTTAAGGCAGGCCAAACCTGCTTATTTCCCATGCAACTAGATCATTCCCTTTTCCCTGTCCCCATCTTTCTCTGTTCATCTGTCATGGCACTTATAAGATACTGTCATTTCAAACGCCATGCCTATTTCTCTAACATACACCCAGGGGTGCTAAAACAGAAGTTCATGCCTTGTAGCCCTGTAGCTCACTGTGGCATAGCATGGGGCCAGTGCTTCCTGGCTGCTCAAGCAATGTTTACTGAATAAATGTATGAATAATTATATATGAAATTTAGTGATATATCAGTGCCTAATTATATGTTCTAGTCCCATTAAATTATTTCTTTACGTTTCACATCAAGTGTTATTTATACTGAACTGACATTAAGATCATGCAAGAGAGATCAGCCTTCTCTGTATTAGCTGTAGATAGAGTTTATGTGCAATCCACACTGGTACTTCAGGGTCGCCAGTAGAAGTGAGGTCTCAGCTGGCCTGGATGAGTGGGAGTTTGTCAGAATGGGTTTGTCCCTTGGAGAGTTTGCAGTAGTTATGTCATATTGGTGTTAATCACATGAGTAGCACTGTGGTTCTGCTTCTTAAAACCATTCCCTCTACACTAGCTACCCCAGTGACCCCTCTTCCTGTTCATTTAACCTTCTTACCAGAAAATATGCTTTAAATATATGGTTATAGCATATCTTTGCATGTTTGGATTTAAATCAATTTAGATTCATAATCTGTAAAGTTTTTATTAGCATTGGTATAATTGCTGGACATTATTCCATTCCCAGCACTAGTATTATTAAATGGTTAGGATGCATTTAATTTATTTTTGCTTACTTAATCTTAAGCATATTTGTGGAATTTTTTTTTTGGTCTGAAGTTGTAGTCATAGAAACAGTAATGATAATCCAATGTATGTGTAGAAGATAGCATATTTTATAAGAACTATCACATATATTAGCTCTTGAGGATAGGGACAGTTGTAGTATAAAACCATGTGCATTAAGAGATTTGAATGAGGTCATTATCAAGGTCTCTTGATCTGTTTAAGGATGGGTAATTATACTTTTTCATATAAATATACTTTGATGATAGTGATTATGAAGCCTCTTAAAACATTCTCAATATGCTAAGTGATGTGAAAAATGTATCCCTAATGAAACCAATTCCTGAAAATAATTTCTTTCTATGGTGGTATAGTGTGTGCTCCACCTGTCTGATCATCCCTGGAAGGGGGAGGCTGAAGGACACTGCTGTCCTGGCAGGCTATGGGTGGAAGTTCCTAGCAGGTGCATGGTAGCATGCTTCTCAGTCTTGGATATGAAGACTGAAACCATTGGGCTGCTATTAAGTACATTGAAGAGAAATGCTTTATAGCTTATAAAGCAAACTCTTCATGTTTTGGTGGCCAAGTTAACTGGAGTGATTAGAAGACTCTCTGCTATGAGAATCAGTCAATGCAACGAGTTGATGGAAGCTGAGGCCCAGCTGAGAAGCATGTGTAGGCAGGCAGAATTTGGGAGCAATTTCAGGGTGAGGATGCAAATGACCAGAGTGGTATTTTATCCAGCCCTAGGAGCCTCTGCTTTAGACTCACCAGGAATACTTAAAGGCATCATCCTCAACCTGGTTTCATGTTAGAAACGGCTAGGTTGGTTTTGCCAATATACAAATTGCTGAGCTTCACCTCCTAGATTCCTGTCCAATTGGTCTAGGATTGACTATCGGTATTTTTGAGAGTTCCACAAGAGACTTGATCAGTTGAGAACCACTAATCAAAAAGAAATAACGTTTAACTTACAGTACTTGTCAATTCTATCTGTTGTTTCATAAGCACATGGATATTTTTGGTGGTTTCTTGGGGAAAGTGGGTAATTAATAAAGTCAATATACTTTGCTGAATTTTTGATGCATCATGAGGTAGGTAAAATGGCAGTGAAGAACTCTTGCTTTGGTCCATTTAGTACTAATGACTTCTGGTGTGATGAGTTCTTAGTGTGTGAGCTCCTCAGGGAAAAGGGACTGCTTCAGGCGGAATCAGGGTAGGGAACAGATGGTACACTCAAATTGGGTACTTCGAGGAAAGTTTAAATACATATTTACAAACATGTTAGCAGACTGCACAGAAATCCCAAGAATAATCACCACCTTGGGAGGTTTTGGCACTCCTGGGCTGATGAGGAAAAGGGAAGGAAAGGGCTATGACAGTCAGGAAAGGGCTATGACCCTCAGTCGAAGGAGGCACTTAGCCTCTATGTATCCTGAGGAGATAGAGCCATGGGAATGTAGTCCTTGACCACATTCTCCTCCTTTTCTCTAATCTCTTACTGATGCTCCCCATTGGTCAGACCCAATCAGAATCTAGGAAGCAAGAATAGCCATTGATACAGTCCATGTAGGTTTACCTTGTAGGACACAGATTAGGGAGCATGTGGGGAGTGGGGGGAGTGAAACTAGAAGAGCCAGTGGAAAATAGCCATATACTTGGACCAAGGGCTTTCATCTATGTGATCCCTTCCCCCTAGATACCTATAGTGGTTCATATATATAATATCCTCAGCAAGAACCATGTGAATTATTGCAATCAATGGCAAATGAAGTTACAAGAGAAGGAAAAGTAACATTTATTGGCTACCTTCCATGTGTCAGGTGTCCTGTTTAGTTTCATTGAAGCTCACAAGAACTCAGTGAAATGAGTTATTACTATTGGCATTTTACAGTTGAGAAAACAGCAAGTCAGAGACATTGAGTAAGTTAATGTAAGGCTGCATGACAAGTCAGTGGTGGAGCAGGAATTCCAGCCTAGAGCTGGCTGTCTTTCCACTATGTGGCCCTTTTACTCTGAATAGAAGCACAGGTCATAACCACAGGAAATCTTGAGCAATCTCTCTGTGATGAGGCAGATGTAAAGACCTATTTATTCAATTCACTCTCTTAGGTTCCAGGGCTCCAGATGTTTAGAGATTGTTCCTATCCTCACAGAGCTAGTAATCTCATATATATGGCCATCATCTGTGGCAAGGTTACTGCACAGGTGGCCCATGGTTTAAATAGAAGCCATAATTCATCATTAATTCATCATATTCTTTCCATTTATTCATTCCCTCAGTAGTGGTAGGCATTGTCCAAGGCCTGGGCTGTGCAGATGTACATAATATAGCTGTACACAGAACCCACACCTTTGTTGGAACAAACAAACAATGAGATAAACAAGAAGAATAGAGGGTATGGTAAGTGTTACGCAGAGGGTTGAAATAGATGATATGATAAAGAGTAACCACGGGTCTCTAAGTCAGTTTGGGTAGTTAGGAAAAGCTCTTTTGAGGGGCTTTCATTTAAGGTAAAATCTTCATGGTCTGAAGGAATCAGTTCTAAAGAAAATCAAGGGCAATATGATTTCCCACAGAGGGAACAGCTAGTGGAGAGTCTCTGAGGCACGAATTCTAGGGAACAAAAGAAGTTTGAAGAAGCTGAAGCCTGGTGAGCTGAGAGAAGAGTTATGACATATGAAATTGGAAAAGTATGCAAGGGCTAGATCACACAGAAGTGAATAACCCATCCAAGGCTGACAGGAAGCCACTGTAACACGTGGAGCAGAGGTGTGGTGGGGTGACCTGACGCACTGTTGAAAAGTATTAAGTCTTGATAGTAGACCACAGAGTGAAGGTGTGGGATGTGAAAGATCCTCTAGAGGATGATTGCAAGGATAGAGCAGGAGGACTGGAAGCCTGGTCTAGGGTGATAGTAGCAGAGGGAGAGAGAAAAGAGTAGATTCAGGCTGTGATCTACAAGTATGTGAGGTCAAGCAGACTTGGTGATTTATCAGATGTGAGAGATGCAGGAAACAGCCCTTTAGGATGAGCTCATTGCGATGTGAAAGATGAGGCAAGGAGCGAACTGAAAGGCATGAATGAGGACAGAAATCCAGAATTTTGGTTTTGCCATTTAACTTTGAAATGCCAGTCAGAAGCCTAAAGGGAGGTGCCACATTAGTAGTTGGATACAGATAGCAGGAAGGTTAGGGCTGGGGACACATTTTGGGGCTAGCTGACATACAGACCCTATGAGAGCCAGAGGGCAGAAGGAGAAGACCCAAGAAGAGGTCACAAAGAGAGAAGACACAGAGTCGTGGACCGAACCCTGGGGGGTTCCAACATTTTGAAGACAAGCAGAAGATCAACCAGCAGAGAATGACAAGGAGTCACTTTTATAAAATATTTTAAGATCCTGACATTTCAGGATAGAGCAGATTTTTTAACTGCAGAAAGAACTATTGAAATCATACGCACAGACTTGGAGACAAGACATCCTTCTCTGCCCTGCACTGCACTGTGAGCTGTACAGGGGACTATGACTCCTTTTATTCATTTTCATAACACTGGATTATACTTGTAAGTACAAGATAGTTTACAAGACATTATAGAATACATCAGTTTCTTTTTAACAGTCTCCGGTGTGTGGGAGTTAGGTGTCATAATCCTTTATTTCACATTTGAGAGAGGTCACATGACTCTCCTCACTTCTCACCAAAGCTGGGAAGGGCAGCAGGAATTTAGATAGAGCACGGGATGCCAGTTTCCTTTCACCCCATTGTCTTTTCACCAACTCAAATTCTTCAATTCCCCCTTTAAGTGAGCTTTATGAACAGCATGTGGTGTGGGTTAACTGCATTGCAGAAGGCGCTGCTTTCTAGCTCCATCACAGAAAAGTGGACATGTGGGACTTGCCTTTCTAAGGCTCAATTAGCCATGCTGCTTCCTGTGCAGGCTACCATTTTGCTGTGTCACAGAAGAACAGTGAACATCAGCTTTGAGGCACAGGGGCTTTGTTTCAATTCTGGTTCTGCCATTCATGATATGTATGATATCACAGGAGTCATTTAACTTCTCGGAGCCTCTGTTTCCTCACGGATGAAATAAAGATAATGACAATCTTTAATGAATATTTATTGATATTGCTGCCTTGCATCCATTCTTTGCCCTCCCATTCCACTCTATGGCCACAAAACACAATTTTGTTTTGATGGTCCCAGCCCACTCTATCCTCAATTCTGGTGTTTTGGAGGAACCATCTCTAATCCTCTCCTCTAGAGTGCAACAAATGACCTGGGTGAAGGCTAGGTTTGAAGCAGTAAAACCAGGCTTTCCATCCCTCAGGCTTTGATAATTGGCTTAAGGCTGGTCAAGTGATTAAAGTCAGGCCAAAGATAATCAAGGGAATGTAGAGCTGAGGTGTCTTTTCTGGGCTAATGGAAAACTAAATTCCCTTTCCTGCTGGATTGGGTGCTATATTTGTGAGTTTGAGCTAATGAGAGTCACCATGGCAAATCAGAAAATATAATCTATCTAGAAGATGTAGGTTGAGAAAGAGGTTTTGGGGTTGTCATTTGAGTCCTCGGTTGGGCCATGTTTGAAGACCTTGGATTCTGCCCTGGACCTTCATATAAGTTAACAAATTCTCTTTCTTATTTGTATGTGTCTGAGTTGGATTTTCTGGCACTTGCAAGTATAAGAGTTTAAACTGATAAAATTATCTCAAAGAGTTTTATCAAGGATAAAATTAATAATTATGAGAAGCACTAATTCAAAGGACACTCTTGATAAATAAAGCAATTATAGTGATTTCTTTTTTTTAAAGATTTTATTTATTTATTCATGAGAGACAGAGAGAGAGAGAGAGAGAGAGAGAGAGAGAGGCAGAGGCAGAGGAAGAAGCAGGCTCCATGCAGGGACTCTAGGATCATGCCCTGGGCCAAAGACAGGCACTAAACCGCTGAGCAACCCAGGTGAGCCACCCATCACAATCCCAATTATTATGATTTCATCTTTAGTTTCCTTTAAATACTACACTCTTTCCATGATAACAATTGTAGTGGTCTCAAAAATTAAAAGCAATAAAGAACCAGATGGCACAGGTTTGTGGGTGTTTTTCAAAGTTCAAAGCATTGAGTCAAAATGCCAGTTACTCTGATGCAGACTGACTATCCATCATCAGAAGTACATACACAGAGAACACACACATGCAGAAATGTACAAGACTCTACAAATGTTCATCCTCATATCCAACGAATCTGTAAGTCTCCCTGAGGTGAGAAAGAAAAGAACAAAATGGGGCATATCATATCAGATTAATTCAGGGGAGTGTCCAAAGTAGATTATGCTAATTCCAGGAGTAATTTTTAATATTTGTAATGTAATATATTATTTGATAAGATTGTGAAACCTTCTGACAGCTTATTAGCTGATGCCATTAAAACCAAATGTCAACTTTATCAACTGCTGTCAGTGAAATTAGCAATGAAACAGTCTCCAAGGGATGGAGGTTCAATTTGTGTTGGCTAATGGTATGAATAATCACTTGGATTTATATAGCACCTTTCCTCTGAAGGGTTTAAAGAGTTTACATACATCTATCCTCACCATACCCCTGAATAGAAAGAAGGGACCAAATTTATTGCCCCTACGTGGTTTGTGGTCACTTTACAGCACTGAGTTCACAAAGCTAGTGCTCACAATAAGGTTTATATAGCCCCAGTTGCTTTGCTTGCAGTTAGGATATAATGCAACGAAATGTGGAGAGATGCTCACATAAAAGAATGATAATAGGAAAAAGAAGATGGAGTGCTTTTTCACTTTATTGTACCTAAAAATTAAAGCGTAACTGTTGTTAGGAATAATCGCAAAGAGATAAGAAAATAAGCAGAAATAAGTGTGCCATTAGAATGAATTTTGGAGAAATGGAAAGCAGAGTCAGAGACTTTTACAGCAGGAAGAGACCTTAGAGAAAATGGAATTCAGTGCTCCCATTGAAGCATTTAATTTGGTGCCCCTTTTTACATTTTCTCCTAAGTATTCCTTCAACCTCCTGGTGATGGTATTCCAGTTTTCCTTTGGGAGTAACATTTTCTCACTCTCTGTCCATGCAGTTTGTTGGTGGGGGCAGGGGCGGGGAAGGGTGAAACTAATCCTGATTCTCAGAGTGGGACAGGACCCAGATGTGGTTGATCAGAGAACTGCACTCCCTGTCTACTCCTGTTTTAGGGATAAACATGTAATCCCATCAGGGCAATGAGAGGAATACATGCAACTTCTGAAACTGTCAGGAAAGAGATTGTGTGTATGTGTATGTAAATTGCTAATCTGTTAAAATGTAAGCCTGAAGCTGTCTTGCCTCCATGATAGGAGAACCTGACTGGGAAAGAAACCAATATGGGTGAAAGAAGAGCTGTAAAGGAGAAAAAAAGTATGATTCTTAGTGGCCCCATTTTAGCTCCTGGGTCCAGCTCTGTGTGGACCCTTATGCCTTTCATATGAGCCAAACTGAATGGACTTTGAATATCTGCCTCAAAGAGAACTTCTACATGTGGTGCCTACTAAGCCTTCAGTGTCAACCTAAGTTGTTCTTCTCCAGGAGAGGCATGTTATCAGGATGAGCTAGGGTTGGTTGTGATAACAAACACTCCTGAAATCTCAGTGCTTTAAAACTACAAGTTTCTTTTTCTTTTTCTCTGGTTTACACATACAAGTCTCTAGTGAATGGGCTAGAGGCTTCATTTTGTAAGTTCTTACCCAGGGTTTCAGACTGATGGAGCAGCCATCATTCAAAGAATTTGTGATTCTTATAGCAAATGAAGAAAATGAGAGACAGAGACAGAGGACAGACACACACACAGAGAGAGAGAGAGAGAGAGAGATAGCACATAGGCTTAAAGCTACCACTTGAAAGGAGAATAAATTACTTGTAATAAATAACTTACTGAATCTATGAGTATTCATGTTTAAAATCCTAGAATTTCAAGAATTTGTTCAATTTTAAATATCTATAGTCATAGAACAGTCCCTGGATACAAAATGTACCTATGGAGTGTTGTTGACCTATGATTTTTAGCTGTTAACATCACTAAAAAGACTCTTTCTCCAGCTACTGAGTTAGCCATTTTGCCAGCTGTCCTTTGCATTCTTCCTTTCTAGCCACTCAATTTCTTCTTAGGATTAATGAAATAAAGAGAAGTCTCTGGACTCCCACACCTCAGTAAAAATAAGAAGTAAGGACATTCTATAGCAGCATCTCACACTGAACTCAGCATGGAATCCTCAATTAACTTTTCCCAAATCAGAAAGTCATAGTTTTCCTTTTTTCAACGGGAGGCTGTCTCTACTTCCCTCAGGTATTTGCCTAAAGCATGATGCAGTGCTGAGATCTGCTTACACACTAAGAAGCAATTTCCTTCCAATTTCATATCCTGGATTCTATGTTGGATGGGAAAAAAAATTTTTTTTGTAGCTACAAATCCCAAGCTAATTATGGCATAAGTTTAAGAGGCATTTAAACACTGGATCAGATGGAAAATAAGTATCATATGTAGAATTTGTAAATGATCCTTAGGCAACATGTGGCTATTTCCTAAAGAGAGAGGAGACAGAGACAAAAAATTACCAAGACGCAATTTTTCATTGAATTGACTGTACTTTGTGGAGTTTGCATTTGGAAACTAGCCAGTGATTATCATGATCTGCAAATAAAAATGTACTTGAAGATGGAAACTAAAGGAAAGGAATATGAACCCATTTTTATTCCAAGTTAATTTTGGCAGAAACTGGTTTAGATGCTCACTTTTCCTGTTTTCATTTCAGAAAACATAGGAAGATTATATTCCTATCCTCTTTTGCAATTCATCTGGTCCTACATGACTGATTTTTGAACAATGGAATGTGAACCAAAGTCGTGTATACTATTTGGGGGCCTGACCATAAAATTCCCCTACTAATCACATATTTTGTCCCCCACTCCACTGGTGATGGTGGAGGTCACATTTTTAAAATGGTGATACCTTGAGTTGTAAGGAGTTGGGAAACACTAAATCATTGTTTAGAGGAAAGCTACTCAGGAGAGCCACAGATCTCAGCAAGAAATAAGCCTATGTGCTAAACCACTGAGTTTTTTTGTTTGTTTGTTTGTTTTAGCTATATATATATATATATATATATATATATATATATATACACACACACACACACACATCTAGGGTAACCTTTTCCTCTAAATACATCAGAATATATAGAAACAATCTCAATAATTTTATAGCAATTGCTACCTTGGATTGCAATGACAGAGGAGTACCAAAAAGGGCACTTAAACCTGATGAAGTAGTCAGAAAAGTCATCCTGGATAATGTGACAATTCACCATTCTTGTAGTAAGAGAAGGCAAACAGAAAGGGCATACCATGCAGAGAGAAAGCAGCTTGTGGGAGGACACGCAAGCATGAACTAGCCCAAGGGAACTTGGAGAATTGCTAGATGACTCATATGAAGAGAGACATTATTATCTCTCTTCCCATATAGGGATATAATGATGCTAGTAAGGAAATTATTATCATTCCCTTTTTGCAAATGAGGAAATAGATAGTAATAAAAAAAAGTAAAAAAAAAAAAAAGTAACAGGGTGATATGTGATGAAGCCAGGATCTGAATCCATGCCTAGGAAATCTGAGATTAAATTGGTGTTTGGGACATCACAAACAGGAAGGCTCCTGGAGTCTTTACCACTGATCCACAATATTTTCTGTTAATTCCTATTCCAGGGATAATCAGTTCCTTATTTTCAGACTGTTCTCTTGAGATTACAGTCTAGGAATAGTAAGCTTCTATCTTACCTCCAGAGTGAGTATGTGTTAGTTTCCTTTTGCTGCTATAACAAATTATCACAATTTAGTGGCTTAAAACAACATAAATTTATAATTGTACCATTAGGGGGGTGATGAATTCAACCCAGGTCTTTCTGGGCTAAAATCAAGGTATCAGTAAGTAATGCTTGTTCTTTCCTTAAGGCTCTAGTGAAGAATCTGTTTCCTTGCCTTTCCAGCAATCCATGTCCTTTGATTCATTGTCCCCTTCATCCATGTTCAGAGCCAGCAATGTTGTATCTCCTTGACCATAATCTCCATAATCACATCTCTCTTTGATCAGAGCTGAGAAGGGTTCTCTGCTTTTAGGGTTCCATGTGACTAGATTAGGTCTACCTGTATAATCCAGGATAACCTCTCTACCTCAAGATTCTGGGAATTAGGCATCTTTGGGGGCAGTGGACATTATTCTGTCTATCACAGATATCAAAGTCAGTGTTTACAATGAATTTGTATATATAATAAAATTACTGTGAGAAATCCTATAGGAACAAGAGTACTTCTATCTATGAGGAAACTTCAGATCTCCACACTGACTCAGATTGTGATACTTTCCTCATAATTCATTACCCACAGCTACTCTATTCATCTCCTAGAAAACAACAATTGTTTCCTGAGCACTCCAAAGCTTTGTATAACAGTCCTGAGGACTAACTTAGGGACTAGTCTTGCTAATTGAACCCTTGAATCAGAATGAGCTTACCTACAATTTTCTCTATTTCCTAAAAACAAATCCTCTGTATTTCTTCATTCCTGTCCTTATAATTCATATTCAATTTAAAAAAACCCTCTTCGGGGGTGGGGGTGACTGGATGACGGACACTGAAGGGGCACTTGATGGGATTAGCATTGGGTGTTATTCTATATGTTGGCAAATTGAACACCAATAAAAAATAAATTTAAAAAAAGACAAAAAAATAAAAAATAAAAAAATCCTCTTCTTGTAGACACCAGGTATCAGAAGTCTAATTCACAGGAAGGGGTTGAGATTGCCTCATAAATTTTTTATTTATGAAAAATGCAATTTTGGAGGTGTCTGTGTGAATATGTGCCACTGTTTCAAAACATAGTAATTAATCCATGTAGGTGTAAGCATTGTGCATTTGGCTACCTTGGTACATCAGAAAGGACTAAAGTATGAAAATCGAATTGAGGGCACAAATTAAAAATATGATAATGGGAATACAACAGGCTAATTTTGGGACATCTTTAATTAGACTTAATCCTATTCAATGGTAGTCCTTGAGCATATCGTTTTGAACTAGAGACTTTATTCCAAGAAAAATGTTCATATTTGCATAACCCTAATACATTGCCTATGATTCCAAAGGAATTATAATTTTTGAAGTCCACACATGGATTCCTATGTTTTAAGAACTTACATTCTACCTTAACACCTGGGCTTGGATTTGCTTGAAAAATTCTATGTTGCTATCTAAAAATATGTTTCCAATTCTCCAAGATTTGTGAATATTAAATTCTGAGAACACAGGACTGGTTACATGATAATTCAGCCAAAAATGCAACCCACATGGCTTTTCACTTGAATAATGCTTTGGAAAAAATTCTGATAAAGTTTCTTCTGACATCCCCAGGGATGGAGTTTTGACAAGTGCTGCCGAGAATGAGATTATTGGCAGATGAATTGTAGAATGAGTTGAGTAGCCATACTTAAAGAATATTAACAATGGCTCAGTGTCACAGAGGAGAAGCATCTGGAATGGAGACTGTGGACTAAGGACTACTTAATAGTTTTGTCTGTTGCTCAGAGAGATGCCATAGAAGGGATGCATATGGAATATAAATATTATACAATTCAAAATGACTTTAACAAATTAAAGTGCTGGAAGAAACCAATGAGATGAATTAGAAAATTGAATTCCAACATTTAGGATGATGATATGAATTACATTAACGGAAACACATTGAATAGATTGCCATCTTTTGCACTGGCCAGACCACTTCCGAGGATACTGTTGGCATTTCTGCCCAAAAGACATCAATAAATTGGAGCATGTGCTAATATGAGCATCTAATATGGTGCGTGGTGTGGGGTCAGGGTGAAACTGGTCTGGAAAACATGAAGATTGGCTTTAGGAAGCAGGGGATCTTTTCCAAAAGTAAAGAAAACTAAGGAGAGCAACAGACCTATTAAATAATTGCAGTGAATCTATGTTTTGAGAGGCTCTTGATGGTGAACCTTTAGCTTATGTAATGGAAGTAATGAGGAAATACTTTAATCTGTTCTGAGGGGGAAAAAGTCTTCATGAGGTTCTTCACTATGCACTAATTCGTCTGGCTGTCTGGTGGGGTCTCATTGTGGTTTGCATGTAATCTTTGGATAGCCATTGACCAGATATACTAGAGAATAATGTTAACATCCTATGGGTGTTTAGATGAAGGGCTTCTAACATCCTTAGGTTCTAGATTCCAATACTTTGTATCTGTGATTTATTGTTAGCTTTAACACTTCAGTTGAGTTAGAGGGACACTAAAGGTATTAACGGCACTGGCAGCAAAATGATATGTAAATAATGATTCTCACATTTTAGTATTTATTGTTCTGTAGTCTTGTTATAGGATGTATTAGCTTTATTAGAACCAGATATTTGATAAATACTTCTAATAAAATAATTGTTCTTTATTGAGTGCTTGTATATGCCAGATGTTTACATAACTCCTGTGAGGTAGACATGCCACTATTTCTGATGTATAGAATTTACATAAAAGGGTGAACAAATGTATACATACATGGCAGGACTAAGATTCAAAACTTATATGTTTAACCAATCTGCCATATTAATGACTCTTAATATTTCTGGGACTCAAATTTCCTGAGGCTGTAACACAGTGAGCTTGGCATGCATAGTCTTTCAGTCTCTATTTCTATCCACTTATTGTGGGTTATTTTTGCTGCTTGAATTCTTTAAATTTTAATAGGGCCAATACAGATGCCTGAACTTGACAAACATTTGAAAAGCAAACATCAATGAAAAACATATAAAATCATTTAGTGGACTCTCAGGAGTTTTCCTAAGTGAATCAGAGGAAGCCGAGAGAGGGACATCCAGCTGACCATTAGCACACACTTTGAAAAGAGTCACAGATGTGATGCTTTATAAAGTAGATTTGCATTTGTTAAAGGTCACTCTCCATTGAGTATTTGCACTTATATCTAAGACAGAAGAAGGCCACTCTACCTCATTCCTCCAATTTGTCTGTTCCATGATCAATATCAGAGTCTAGACTAGGATGGCTACAGAATCTTACTGCTGCTTAATTTCCCATAAGATTAACTGGACTTCCTGAAACATCTGGGGTAGGCAGTAGAGGGAAGTGCATCAGAGTGACAAATGTCCTTATGCCACATTAAGATGCACAATTAACGAAGCTGAGTGCTTCCTGTTATTTTTACACTCTATTCTACTGGGATCTCTCTGCAAAATGTTTATATCTTATTTACCAAATAAAGGAAATGTTACAAGAGTGAGTCACAAAGCCCTGCATTTGAAGAAAAATCAAAGATGTATTTGGCATTTCATACTCTGTCCAGCAACAGTCTGAAAGTGTCTCTCTCCTTACCAGCATTTCTAGCTCTGATGGAGCCTCTTAACTTCCATCTGAAGGTTCTGCTCAGTGTCAGCCTGGAACACCAAGGTAATCTTTGTTCAAGGGGCTGTTAAAAGCCCCAGTATGCAGTACTAAGTTCCTTCTGCTGCTGGTCCTATCCTACCTTTGGTCTTCAGTCCCAGTGACTTGCTTGAGATCATGCTCTACTTTTTAACTAATGTTTAGGTACTTAGATCTCTTTTTTTCCCCTGTCTGAATCCCAGTGTCTTTGAAAAATAGATCCTTGGGGCTCCAGGTCCAGGTATACATAGACATTTCATCCATTTTATAAAAATACATTGTGAAGGTGTGAGAATTCAGTGATGAACAAGATAGAGACATTTTCTCATTGCATGGAGCTTTGGATCTAGTGGAAGGAGACAAAAATAAACATATTAACCAAATAAACAAGATGAACAAGATGGTTAAGAGAGACCTCTTTGAGGAGGTGGCAGCTGAGCAGACACTCAACGAGCTAAGGGAACAAGCGCGCAAAGAAATGAAAGAAGGTATTTAAGGTGAAAGACAGTGAAAACAAAGTGAATGAGGAAGTCCATACTTGGTGTGTTTGAAAAAAACTCTAAGTCCAGTGTAACTTAGAAAGGGGCAGATTGGGAATGAGTGAAGCAGGAGGTGTAGCATAGCCCACGGCTCTGACCTGCATCAGTAAGTCTTGAGTGCCCAGGTACTTTTTTTCAAGAGCTCCCAGATGGATTGGAGTACAACTGGTGTAGAACCTCCTGTTCTAGTGAAGTCCAAAGAGATTGCTGGAGCCAGACACTGACCAACTCATCTGTTTGCATTTAGATTTTTTCCTTGACCTTCATTAGCCTTAGAATGAACAAATGTTTAGCTCCGACTCAATTTATATCTTCATCTTTCTTCACTTTCCCTCTTGTGGACTCCATTTCAGTCTTCTGGAACTTCTGAAAATTGCAAATATGACTTTATGTGTGTTCCTTCCACCTGGAATTTTTTTTCCCATTTCACCCCCACTCCACTGCAGATCTTAGATTGTCACTTCCCCTACAAGTTTTCCCTGACTTTGCTCAGACCAAGTTTGTCCTCCCACATTTTCTTTCCCAAAGCCCCCTGCATAATTCCTTTCTGATAATCATCATATCTGTAAGTTTATGTAATTCTGTATTTTCCTCTGCACTGTGAGTTCCATATTTGTTTTGTTTCCTTCAGTATCCCTTATGCTTAGCACCTGGTCTGGCAGGTGAGAGAATGTAAATGACTCCTTTGACATCAAATAATTAGTAAGCGGTGGAGTTGAGGTTTAAATCTCAGCACTTTAACTCCAGAGACCATACCACCTGACTTTTATGTTGTATTGTTTCCTTTGAATAAATGCCCATATTTTGATTCCTCCTATGCATTGACCCATATGCCTTTCTGAAGTTTGCACCTATTACTTTTTTCTGGCCTCTACAAATAACCTTGATTATAAAATTAGCCTGTTTTGTGTCTGATATCTAATGGATTTTTTCCCTCCTCCCACTGCTAGCATGGCATCTACTATTTTTTTTTTTAAGGTTGAGTTGCTCAGACTCCCTGAGTTTTGTCCAAGGTCACACAATTGGAAAACAGGAAAGGCCACTTTCATATCTAACTTAATTTGAGTTTCAATTCCAGCTCCATTACGTTCCAACAGTGTTACCTAGATAATTTCTTTGCCTTTGTTAGTATGAATAGAGATACATCACTGGCAGCTGTGAAGAGTGAGTATGTCAGTGTAGGCTGAGTAACTATAACAGGTCCCTGTACATAGATGGTACTCGAATGTTAACAATAATTAATAACAAAATCCCAGATTTACTTGCTAGTTCAACTGCTTATCTGACATCTCCACTTGGTCACATATCTTAAACTCAACTTAGTATCTTCTCTGTCTTCTTATAAATGCTCTTTATTCAGTGTCTTCTATTCAATAAATGGCACCACCATCCATTCAATTATCCAAGGTGATTCAATCTTCTTTCTCAATTCCCATTCCTTCTCCTTCTGCCCCTCCCCATTCTCTCTGTCTCTAATAAAGAAATAAAATCCTTAAAAAAAATAAAATACTTCAATGATTTCCCCTTACTTTCATAATAAAACCCTAGATCTTTTGCTGGTTTGTATTTCCATGCATGATCTGGCTTATGTCCCTCCTTTCAAAACTCATTCCTCACCACCAACATGCTTTTTTGCTTTCATCCTATCTACTACATTCCAGACACCTTGGGGTCCTTTCCTTCCTCTAGATAAACTGAACAGTACTGTTCTCTGTACTTTCCCATGTGGTGTTCTCTCTTTCTGATGGGTCCCTGTTTTTTCTGAGTCAGGTCTTTACTACTCAACTTTAAATCCCAACTTAAACAGTCCTTTCTTGGATGGAAGATCTCTGGAATCTTTAGACTAGACTCCTTAGGTTATTCTATTATATCATCTAAGACAGTCTATATTTTTCAACAACGTATTTCAGTTATGTTTTTAAATATCTTTTTCTTTAGCTAGATATTAGAACTCATGAGGTCACAGATTGTAATTGCTTTGTCCTCAAATCTTCAACCCCTAGCTGTGCCTGATGAATGGCAAACACTAAATAGTACATGAATGAACAAAAAGGGAATTATGTCTGAAGACGTTACTTTGTAAAATTGCTGACAGGGTTATTACTTCTGGTTTGCCACTTGTGTGTTACTCAATTCCAAGAGCCACCCTCCATCTTGTCATTGTTGTGTTTTATTTTTATGATGATTTTTCAGTAGGTAACAAGTAAAGTACCTGAGGATGGAATCCTGTATTCATAAGAATAGGTTAAATTGGGCTATAATAACAATACTTACATTTCAGTGGCTTAACCGAAAGTTTGTTTCCTGTTCATATGCAGTATGTTGTAGGTCCAGGGTCACCCTTCTGTGTAGCAGCCTTCCATTTTGTGTGATCTCAGGATGCTTTGATTTTTGTCACTGCCATTTGGTACCTCCATAATTGCTGAGTAGAGGAAGAATACACTGCAGGGTTGCATATTAAGCTTTAATTATGGTGATTTGGAAGAAGCACAGAGGACTTGTCTCCAGGACCATTGACCAGCGTAGTTATATTTCTCTGCCTAACTCTAAGTGGGACAGTGTGTAATCTTCTATATTCATAGTAAGAGGGAAAAACTGAAAATGAATGAACATTAAATATCTCTAACATAAGTTCTTTAACCTAATTTGTACAAATTTGCCCTTTGGACTAATGGGATAGATTGTTAAAGACTTAAGCCATTGCTATGTCTACACTCTAATTTTCTTGGGGTTGGGAAAGGCATCTGGTACACCGGAACAAGTGTGAGAGAACACTTGGCTCTCTAGGCAATAGGTACTCAGGATGATACCAAAGTTGAAGGAAGCCCTGAAAGGATTAAGTAACATTTCACCAAACAGCAACTTCCTACAGGGCTTTTGCAGAAGGCTGGGCAAGGGTTTTTCTGTATTAAGTTAAGGCATGATATATCTGGTCAAATATCATTGAACTCGCTATCACGTGAACTGGGATCAAATGTCCAATTCCACTAACTTGACTGTGAGGACTAAGTTGCTTAATATTCCTCAGCCTGCTTCCACATCTGTAAAAAAAGAAATATTATACCTGTCCTGCCTTCTCTCACAGACTCATCTGGACAATCAAATGAGATGGAGTATTTTTGTGAAGAGTGGACTCTTTGTCATTATAGGTTGAATAGGTAGGAAAACACTACATAAATTCTAAAGACAATATAAATATATAACATGCTATTATTTTTATAATAATTATTAGGGAAAAGGAAAATGAATCCGGAGTAGAAGGAAGGATCAGAGTGATTCCCTTTTGAGTATTCACCTGAGGGTATCTCCCTTGATTTGTATTCCTAGAAGGAAGAATGTGAAGGTCTATGTGTTTAAGACATATTGACTCCATTCCACATTTGCATATTATGGATTGCCACTAGTATGCATTGAGTGAAAATCTTTATGAAAAAAAATGTTGCTGTTGCAGCAGGCTGTATCCTGGCAGCTTTTATTCACCCTTTTCTGAGTATTTCAGCCTTTGTAGACTTGAGATAGGAAAAAAAAAAGGTAAATATTTCAAATAAAGAGCTTTAGGCTGCCATATTAAAACAACAACCAAAAAATGCAATGTGCAGGCCTTGTTTAGTCCTGAGGTACATACACCAACTGAAAAAGACATCTTCTGGATTATCAGAGAAATTCGAATATGGACTGTGTCTAAGACAAAATTAAGTGATTGCTGTTACTTCTATTAGGTACACTACTGTCATGGTGTTAGGGAAACCATATAAACAAAACATGACCTTATCATCCAGAAATTCATACCGCAGCATTTACACATGAAATGATGTGGCATTTGGGATTGGCTTTAAACTAATCCACCAAGCAAAGAAACAAACAAACAAAATTAGGGAGGTGCTAATAAGTGAGAGGTGATAGCAGAATAATAATTATTGTTGAAGCTTAGTGACTGATACAAGGGAATTTAGTGGAGTACTCTTTTTCATGTTAGAAAATGTCTATTGTAAAAAACTTCAAAAATTCCCATGTAAGAGGATGAAGTCATTCTGGGGATATGGAAGAGCTTCTAGAAAGCCTTTGTGAACAATCAGTGCTTTTGGAAACTTATCATAAGCAACTCATGCCAAGAAGGGGATTGTTGCACTTCACCCTGGAACCCATTCTTTTTGTGAGTGTGACTGAAAGATAAAATCCAAATGTGTGATCACAGGAGAAGTGATGTATTAGAAAAATACAGTCTGTTCTAATTCATAGAGGGGGAAGAGGAAAAAAGTGATGAGAAACAGACAGCTGGTCCTCAATCACTAAAACTAATTTGAAACTCAAGCTTTTCTCTGGTCAACCCTCTTTCTTTCCTATGCTGGCCCCCCACCAAAGATTCTTGAATGGCCTGACATCCTGTGGACCTATTTATTCAAATATCTGTGAGTATAATCATATGGTTACTCGACCCACAAATATTCCTTTGTTAGAGAGACGCAGACAAATGGTTCATCCAATGCTGTAGAAAAATCTAAAGTTTCTAGAAATGACAAACAGAGCTGAAAAGTATATTAGTGGTAATTAATTAATTAATTGGTTCATTCATTCATTCAACCAAATTTGAGTGCCTACATGTGCCAGGCCCTGTGCTAGACATTGGGACTCAAATGATGGATCCCTCATGAGGTTTACAGTATAATGACACAGAGACCCTCCATTTTGTTATAAATTAAGAAGTGGAGAACCAAAGAAGGAAATTGATGACTGTGTGTGTGTGTGTGTGTGTGTGTGTGTGTGTGTATGTATAATCACACACTAGGGAAAAACAGATATTTATGCCACAACACAACCACAAAAACAAAACAACAATCATGATCCACACATGCATATAATCTTACAACCAGACTGAGCTATTCTTCTGTTCCCTAAATGTATCACCCAATTTGATGTCTTCACATCTATTTTGCTGCCTGATTTGGCTTCCTTCCTTCCTATTCAAGAAGGCTAACTCCTCTTCATTCTTCAAAACCTGAAGTACATGTCATTCTTTCAATCTTGCTGTGATGCTCCCTTTCTTGCTACCCAGAGAGATTATATCCTCCCTCATTTGTATTCCCATAGCACTCTGTTCAGACGTGTGTTGTAGCACTTGCGACCTGTGTTGTCACTTTTTTGTTTATATGTCTGGCTTTCTTGCTGAACTCTGAAACTCTCAAAGGCAGAGTCTATATCTCATGCATCACTGTAACATCAATGCCTAAGACAGTGACTGACTCATGGTAGGTGATCAATAGGTGTGTATTAAATAAATGAATGGATGAATTAATAAATCATATCAAATGAACCTCTTTGATATAAAAGTTTACTCCCCCAAGAGCAGTATACAACAGTTCCTTCAGCCAAAGTCTTAAGATTTCAAAGTTGGAGAAGATCTTACAGATCATCTATCCCAAACCCATAATTTAGCTTTGGAGTACATGCATATTATGGACTGGGCTTTCCTGGTTGGCATAGAATGAATTGCCTTGTTATGCTTTGATTGCTCTAATGATTCCGTGTTAACAGATTCAGAGAGAAAATAGGAGCCTGGACATATGAGAGGGAGCCGCAGGCAGAAGCCCAGGCAAAGTTAAATGTTTACAAAGAAACTTATCTGCCTCAGGGAAAATGGTCACTATCTTAATGAACTCCGTGCTTAATACTGAGGGCCCCTCCCCCAAATCCTCATTCCCCTAACCTTCTTTACTCTAAGGTTTCCATGTACTTATTAATTTTAAACAGTCACTATCACTTACTTATTGATCATACCCATTGTTTAATATCTTCTGGCTCTTGATTTGGTGTTCCTTTCTTGGTATACATTTATACCTCACCGCCTGATTATATTCCTAGCAAGCGCTGAGTTTTTGGAAGCTGTGTAGCATAATGCTCTAGAACAGTGCTTATCAAACCATCTTTGGTGAAAGACTTGTCCTTAAATTTCCAATTGCTAATCAATTCATGTGTGGTCATATTGTGCATGATTAGCATGTTTCCTACTCCATATGCATCTCACCATATTCAACTGGTGGTTCAACACCATCAAAACTGCTCTATACACCATTCACTGAAAGAAGTCTGCAGATTACACTCTTGGATGCTAGGCTAATAGCAAATTGCTGTAAAATTTCCTAGAGATTACCCTCAGTTTCTATAATTGCCTCATCACATAAAAGGCATGAATAGGCAGCAGTCTCCAGACCACACTCTGGGGAGCAATGGACTCCTGAGTCCGTTGGCCTAGGTTTGAGTCCTAGGTCTACCTTTTCCCAGCAGTATGGCCTTGGACAAGTTTTCTTAGCCTTTCTGGGTCTGGGCTTCCTCCTCTGCAAAATGGAGATGATGATAGTGGTTCCTATAGAAGACTGTTGTAAAGATGATATGAGTTTATGCACGAGAACAGTGCCTGGCACAGAGTCAGTGTTCAATAAATATCAGCTCTTATTGTTACCACTTGACCTTTTCTTAATCAGGAACACTCTCTTCATCTCATGGTCACTGAATTTTACAGCCAAGAGTCATTCTTGGAGTACAAGAGAAGGCAGCAGTTGGGAGCCTGTGGGGGAGGGTAGCAGGACACGCATCAAGGGCTTGAGAGGGAGATGGTCCCTCTGTTTCTTTCCTCTGTCCCTTTAAGCATTAGTAGAGGGCACTTTGTGCCTCAAGCAGGAGAAGGAATGAGGACATGTTATTTTAGCTTTGAATGACTGAAGAGGAAAAAAGGTGTTTTTCTTGGCCTAGAGATTCTTCGAGATCTCTCCATTTTTCAATGAAGTTTTCACTTCTAGGTGAAATTCATCTTGTCCCAAAAGAGGTGAGAATGTGAATTAGGTGAGAGCCAGAGAGTTTTCCAGAGATTTCAAAATCCCAGCTTTTATCTTGACTTCATG
The DNA here is from genome assembly GCF_905146905.1 of Nyctereutes procyonoides. Taxonomy (NCBI): domain Eukaryota; kingdom Metazoa; phylum Chordata; class Mammalia; order Carnivora; family Canidae; genus Nyctereutes; species Nyctereutes procyonoides. Next base: position 21,043,748 of record NW_026575159.1, read on the forward strand.
GCCATTGCCCTGAGTTAGCACCTCTTTGGGAGACACTATTTTGAATCGTTAGTATTGTGCTGAGAGGTGATAATGCAGAATGTCCCTGGGAGATGGCGTTTCTCCAACTTTGATAAACATCTATTTGTTGAATGGATCTGTGTATATAAGCCCAGCCCACTTCCTAAAGAATATTTAATAAACACACCACTTTGACATATTGAACATTTCGAATAGATAAAAGAGAATAGTCAAGTAATAAATGAGGAGGAAATAAAGTCTGTTTACTAAGCTACTTTGTGTTTGATGGATGACTCAACCAAAATTATACACAAATACATATTCATATTATAAACTCTTGCATAGCACTTACTATGTTCTAAGGCACGGTTCTAGGTTTTTATATGACTTAACCGATTTAACCCCTTTAAAGGCCACAGATACCAATATTATCTCTATTTAAAGATGAAGAAACTTATACACAAATAGGTTAAGTGATTTTCCAAGGTAACTCATCTAGTAAGTGGCAGAGCTGGGATTTGAACTCAGTCTAGTGTTAACACTCTTGTTCTTAACCACCCTACATACCGAATGGTTAGGGCTCCACTTAAGACAAAGTGTACTGAAAGAAGTAGAACGATCTCATTGTCGGGTAAAAAGAGGTTGGCCATTTGGTATACGTGATGTGTATCAAAACTCTGAGTGAGTTAGTCCCTGATTCTGAATCTTAGTTTGCCAATCTTATAAATGGATGATTTGATAAGACCATTCTTTGGAGGCTTTTCTCACCACCACACCCTTGGCTGTTTTGTCTCTAACTACTACCACTGTTTGCTTCGCAGCACCTCTGCTTTGTTCCATCATCTCTCCTTTGCCTGACACTTCTTCCCTTTCCTGTTTGCTCCCATTTATTGCCCTACTTCTGCTGCCACTGGCTGGAAGGAACGTTGCAAGTCGTTTCTGCATGAAAGACAATAAATGCACTGGACGCAATCCTGAGAAATCAACAAGTGTAAGGATTCACAAATGGGGCAAAATTAAAGGCCACCTACCTCTTCATTATGCCAGTCCTCCAGAGCTGGTATGGATGTCCCCCTCCCACCTCTCCCCACTTCCCATAGAAATATCACAAGAAAGCCCAGGATAGAGAATAATGGGAAGATGACTTAAAGAAGACCTAAATTAATAGAAGGGAAGGGAGAAGAAATGGGTAGGAAATATCAGAAAGGGAGAGAGAACATGAAGACTCCTAACTCTGGGAAATGAACTAGGGGTGGTGGAAGGGGAGGAGGGCGGGGGATGGGGGTGAATGGGTGACGGGCACTGAGGGGGCACTTGACTGGATGAGCACTGGGTGTTATTCTGTATGTTGGCAAATTGAACACCAATAAAAAATAAATTTATTATTAAAAAAAAAAGAAGACCTAAATTATGGTATCCTCCAAAAACCTGAGACAGCATTCACTTGACTCACTGATACATCCCCAATGCAAGGAGTAGTGTCTGCTATATCCTAAACACTCAATAAATATTTGTGTTATAAAGAAGGTCACCTAGCTCCACTCCTACCCTGTGCATAATCTCCCCCTTTATAATTGCCATCAGTATCTATATAGTTCTATAGATTTTTAAATCCCTTTCATACCTATCATCTCATATATTTCCAACCATCTTACTCATTCTTGGTGCTAGTGCATCAAGATAAACTGGGCTCCCCTCACTTCCTATTTTTTAAGAGTAATTCCCTCTGCAACAGAAAATATTCCTACCACCCCACTCCTTCCCCTCTCCCACCTAAAGCAAGTCAGGGACTCAATTCAAGAAATTTTTTTCAGAGAATCTTGTGGGTCTCAAGTACTCTACCTGTGTGTTAAAAAGCCAAGGAGGGGACACCTGGGTAGCTCAGTGGCTGAGTGCCTGCCATTGGCTCAGGTCATGATCCTGGGGTCCTGGGATTGAGTCTCTCCCTCTACCTATGTCTCTGCCTCTCTCTGTGTCTCTCATGAATAAATAAATAAAATATTTTTTAATAAGTCAAGTTGAATAGAACAGCCAACAACCTCAGCAGATAGCAGGGACTTAAAGAGCCGGGAAAGGGAGATAACACGTAGATTTACTCCTCTTCTTTAGTCAACACAGTGTGCAGAGTGCTTGCAAAACTAGATGTGACTCACATGGGAATTTACCACACAGCAGAGTGGAACTCTGGTAGTCTGTCTTGGTAATGATGGTAGGAAAGAAGGAACTTCGGATGCTTCCTGTGGCACACATCAGAAATGAACAGTTCAGTGTATTCAGGAGAATATTTAAGTCATGTCTTCTTTTCCATTAACAATGGCTGACAGTGGACATCAATGGATGCTCTGGTTTATTGGAAATATAGGTTAAGTAGTTTCTAAGAATTATAAACTCCCCTTTTTAAGCTAGAGATGTGCATTGGCAACATTGCATATAGCTATGGGCTTAATTCAGTTGGTACCTTCTTAGAAAGTGGGAAGTGGGTACAATGGTATGGGATGATATCAAGTCACATAGACACTCACTCATGCTAAATCAAGACCCTGAAAAGATGAAAGTTTGGGACAGGAATTATTTTTTTCAAGAATCATCCTAGTTCTTCATGGCTTAATCAAGTTGACAGAGGATAGGTCTTTATTTCTCCAAGTGAATTTTTCTCACATAATGGAAATTCAACCATGAAAAAGTGTATTCTTAGGTTTGGGCTTCTTTTTTGGGTTGGGCCCAGTTTAACAAGGGATATATCCTTGAGGAGGTGTTCATAAAGAAAAGAGGAACAAGCATTTTCTGATGCCTGTGAATCAGGGGCTGTATGGATATAAGCTTACTTAATGTTTAAAATTCTGTAAATGATGAAACAGATGTTTCAAGTGATTATGTCACTTGCCCCAGGGTCCAGCAGTAAACAGTATGTGATGGAGTGAGCATTTGGACCCTAGGATTATTGATTGTTTCATCATACCACACTGCGCCCCCCAATATGTCCATGTGATTGAGTTTGTATGTCTTTTTATCTTGTAAAAGAAACTCAGCTAAATAAAGACATAGGATACCTAGTGAGAGTGGGATGAAAAGAAGGGAAGTGGAAGATATTCCATTCTTCTGTCTTCCCACTCAGCAGAATGCCAGTCTCAGAATGGAGTTGCAATCTCTTCTCAACTCTCAAACCTGGGAAAATGAGCATCACCAACTCAGACTCTGTGAACCCCCACACTTTCCATCGTCCTTTGGCCAGCTCTTTCTCATTTTCTCTAGTGACTCCTGCAAACTTTTATCATTCTCTCCAAGAACCTTAATTTACTTCTTCTCAGCAAATCACTACCATGGAGACCAAGAAAAATGAAAATTCTCAGTGTTCTTCTAGGAAGAGTTACATTGCTATTTCACTCACTTCCTTTCTTCCTTTCTTTTCTTCAGTCTTAGAATGTGACGGTTCCCATTATATGGTTTCATTCACTTGGAGAATATAAAAAATAGTGAAAGAGATTAAAGGGGAAAGGAGAGAAAATGAGTGGGAAATATCAGAGAGGGAGACAGAACATGAGAGACTCCTAACTCTGGAAAACGAACAAGGGGTAGTGGAAGGGGTGGTGGTGGGGGGGGGGGGACGAGGTGACTGGGTGACGGGCACTGAAGGGCACTTGATGGGATGACCACTGGGTGTTATACTATATGTTGGCAAATCGAACTCTAATAAAAAAAAATATACACACACAAAAAAAATAAAGGATGTGAGGTTTCCTTCCTCAGGTTCAACATTAATTTGGCCTTATGTGCCCTTGACCTCACTCCTTCTACTTTTAGCTCTGGGAACCTATTAAGTTCTGCTCTGAAGATTATTTCCTCTTTTTCTTATATTCCCAACTTCTCCTTCTGGTTGCTTCTTCACTCCACCTTTTCCTTTTCCAGTACTCTACTATCATGAAAATATGGTCCCTCATTAAGGTGCCATTCGTCACTGTCCAGACTCCCTTATCTCATTCACTTTCTACTTCACTTCTAATTCACTCACTTCTCCACTGACTTTTATCTGCATTTGCCTCCCCCATTTTTTGTTGGAACTGCTTTCAGTGAAATACTAATTTTCTCTCTCCTTCTGCCCCTCCCCCAGCTCGTGCTCTCTCTCACTCATTCATTCTCTCTCTCAAATAAAAATAAAATCTTTTAAAAAAATAAAGGAATTGAAGGCTGGTTTAGATGGATGTAAGGAGACACACTATGAGACCTGTAATCACCTGGGGAAGGGTGTGGGTGAAGGGAATTTTTCCAAGGGAGTAAAATACTTCCTTCCAATCCATGGCCAATGTGAAACTACTTGCCTTATAATTTTGCCTACGATTGGCCTTGACACTGCCTATGTCTTAAATAACCCTCAAATTGAAGGGAGATAGCAAATCACTAGGTGTGATTAAGAACCTTTTAAAGGGGCAAAGTTCAGAGGGAACAAAAAACGTTCTGCACAAACCATAAACAGTTATGGTCCTTCGGCCTTTTTTATTCATGATTGTTAATCAGCTCCTTGCCTGAGGATGGAAGGTGTAATGTTTGTGCACATGCTAATCAAACTGTGCCAAAAGTTAGGCTCACACGAGACTTAGCCTTCTGCAAAGTAAACATAGGCCGTTACTGGTTATCATCTCAACTACAAAGAGTTCCTAAGCCAAGTACTATCGATCCAAGTAAAAGAGATAAAACCTGAAGGACTTAGTGTGCATGTTCTTTGGCTTGGGGCAACTTCCGTCTCTCCCATTTCACATTTCACAGCACCATAAAATGAATATGCAATGGCCCACATGAACACAGCTGCCACTGACTTTGCCAATAACAACAGCTCTGAAAGGCTGAAGGTGAGAAGTAGGTACAATATTGGCATTGTAAGAAGAGTATGGGCAGTACAGTCAGACAGGTCTATTTCTGGAAATAGTATTATAGTGTTATTACCTCTTTTCCACTCTTGTGCCTATCCACTGCCCTGATCTTTGTATATTCTGAAGCTATTTTTTTAAGGCGTATACAAATTTAGGATTGTTATAATCATCTTGCTGAACTGAATCTTTTATCATTATAACTTTTCTTTATTAAAAAAATAATCTCTAGTGATATTTCTTGCCTTAAAATTGATCCTGGCTCTGTCTGAAACTAATACAACCATATCAGCTTTATTCTGGTGTTCTCATGGAAGAGTTTTTCTTGTCTTTTCACTTCCAACTTGTAACTTCCTTTTGATTTTAAGTGTTTCATAAACAGCATATCATTGGATTTTTAAAAAATCTAAGCTGATAATTTTTGTCATTGAATTGGAATGAGTCATCCATTTACATTTAATGTAATTAGGAGCTTGTGCTTACATCTTGTTATTTATTTTCTACTTATCCTATCTCTTGGCCCATTATTCCTCCCATTATTCCTCCTGAACTACCTTCTTCTGGATTAATTGTGCGTTTTAAAAATTTACTCTGTGTTATCCCCACCGGTTTTTGGACAGATTATGGTTGTCCCTCAGAAGTTTATCTCTTTAGCCTCCTACCCAAATAACATCAAAATATGGCCAGTGTCTTCAGAGGAAACCCCATTGGATGCTTGCAGCAGGTTTCTTTGTCTATTGGGATTTTGTGTACTATGTCAAGACTATGGTCCCAGCCTCTGGGCTCCCCAGCACTAACCTCAGCCTTCTCTATCTCCTCCAGATTCCAGTGTGTAATACCGGCCCCCAGGGGCTGCCAAACCTCCAAAGGCTTCTTTTTCCCTGCCTAGAGGCTATCAGTTCAGGTCAAGCCCAGTCCTTTGTTCCTGCCCAAAATTAGCAAGTGCTTTGAGAGAAGAAAATGAAAGGCAATCTCAGTTTACCTAAGAAGGACTGTTTTCTCTATAATTATAGCTCATCTAGTCATCTTTGCTCCCCCAGATGGCTAATGTACTTAAAGTTGTGATTTTTCAGGCAATTTGTCATTTTTATCTTTTCTAGCTATTTTTAGTAGGAGTAGCAGCCTACTAATACCGCCCCAGAAATGGAAGTCCCCATTATTATTAAAATTACACATCTGAGATGTATAGGCATATATCACAGGTTAAGTGGGCTGGGCTGGATTCAGATCGCTTAGTTTGAATTCCAGTTCTGCCATGGAGGCTTTGTTTGGTCCTGGCAAGTGATTTACCCACTGGGTCTCTATTACTTCTCTTGTAAAATTTGAATAATGATGGAAATTGTCCCATGGGGTCACTATGACCCTATGAGGATGTAATAACATAGTGAATGTCAAATATTTCACATGATGCCTTGTACATAATAAATGTCCAAAATGTAAGCCACTATTAGAATGTATTGATTACATTAGTTCAGAGCCTGGAAATCACTGGCTTTGAATCAGACACTACTTAGGAATGGTGTGGCTTTGAGTGACTTATTTAATCTCTTTGTGGCTCCATTGCCTCATTGTGAAACATTGGATTAGTAATAATATTTCATAAGGATTTAATTTCTCATTTTGTAGAGGCTCGGGTTTGAGTCATAGGGATTATGAGCCAGGAACATCTATCACTCTTGCAATCATTCTCAAATGCTGGTCTGTAATGCTGTTCATGACCAAGACCCATGTCATGGGTCTGCAGATGGGCTAAGGTTTCAGATAAATTTCTAACTTAATTGAATGAATAGCATTCAGGGCATTGTTTCCATTCTCACATATGAGAATAGATTTCTAACAATGGTGTTCCATATCAAGTTGCATTTGCTAGTTCTACTATATATGAGTGTTGAATTGGATGCCCAATTTCCCAACAAACATTGAAAACAATTACACCTTTTTACATCAGGATTTTTCTGTATCTTCATACATCTGTGTTCGCTTCTGAGCTGTAGTTCCTTTGGAAAGACTATTTTATTCTGAGATTATGTTCTTTCAACTTAAAAAAATTAAGAATAGTATTGCTTTATGGAATGATACTAGATAGTAGTTGTGAGTGTTTTATTTTAAATGATTTTATTTAGGGGCATCTGGATGGCTCAGTTAGTTGGCCATCTGACTCTTGGTTTCGGCTTGGGTCGTGATCTTAGGTTGGGGGATCAAGCTCCATTACTTTTAAGCACGTATGTATCAGACGTCACATGGTTGACTTTTAAGTACTTTTGTTACAAATGGGAGAAACTGAGGCCCAGAGGATTTGAATGATCTGTTTGAAATCTCACAATCGATGTTGAAGTCTGAAAAAAAAGCCCGATTCTATGACTTCCTCATGATTTTAAGGCAAATACATGGTCTGGTTTCTGTCCTCTAGGCAAGGCAAATGTAAAAGAAGGTAGTAAATCTCTTCCCTTCCCTGGCACATTTCTCCCCTGTCCCAGAGGCTGTATCACAAAATTTTCCTGCTCCTTATTTGACTTCTGAACTTAAATCATGCCCCTGCTCCATCTCTTGGCCTTTAGGAGCTCAGCCACTCTTCCGCCTCTCTGGAGGCAGCCAATTAAAGGTCTGGATTCTAGCACCTGGTTCTTACCAATGGTTCCAGGAGGAGCACAGAAGACATTCTGTCAGACTTGCCCTGGACTTCAATGGCCTTCTATTTTTTCTGTCATCGGCACAGACTGTTCATCTGGTTCGTGCATACTTTGTGGTTTTTCTCCTGTAGAACCTGGAGCCATGGTAATAAAGTCAGTTTTCACGGAAGCAGTGGATTGAATGTGACTCTTTCAATGAAGCTCAGAATCACAACACTTACTTGTCTCTTGATGTTGACAGCTGCATTTTTCTGGAAGGGCTCTCTGGCTTCCATGTGTTTTATTGACATGGGCCTCACACGATGACATAGTTCTGATCATTGAAAATCAACTACCACACACTAGATCCTAGAAGATCCCTTTCTCAGCACTGTATGAACTTAGACTTGTTAATTTTCAAACAGGAATATCAACATGTATTTGGTTCAATTCCTTTTCTTTGATGCTGTAGGCTATTATTAGCCTTGTTTGGTTGATGAGCAAAGTGAGATTGACCAAGATAAAGATTCCCCAGAAGATTCAAATAAGTGGTGGGAAAGAAGAAAGTGAAAATCCTTGTTTTCAAATATTTTAGCAATGAACCCTTCTCTCAAAGTAAATTTTATGTGGAAACCCAAGTTTTGGTACCTGTTAAATTAGCATGCCATTATTTCAGAAAGTCTAATTTAATACATTTATTTTACTACCAACAAATGAAAAAATCCTGAAACTGTTTTGATGAGATAAATATGTGAGTTCGCAGATCTGAGATGATGGCTGTTCATACCTGTGTCAGCGCTCAACTTACTTTTGGTCTTTGTTTCTTGTTTTGGTTTTGCAGTATCAAGCAGGCCTCTATTCATATGAGAACATAGATATAAAAGTTATAGTAAGAGAAGGACTTGCCTTACAAACATTGTACATTCTTTGCTTAAACTGACTAACAAGCCTCACAGGGCATTGGTTCTTTTCTACTCTAAGCTGAATCACTAACAACGTATAGCTACTACCCATATTCCTTATTACAGACACCCAACAGTTAGAGGAGCCAAAACCTACTAATAAAAATAAAACACAAATGCTAAAATAAAAATGTGATGCTCTGGTGTTTCATGTAAAGCATATATACTTTTTATTAGACCACCTACACCATGCTACATTCAAAGTAGGCTCTGAGAACTTAGAGCCCTGCCTGGCATTTAATGGAGTGCAGTATATGTGTGCTTCTTTGTGCCGTTTTAGGCAAGCAGATGTGTACAGGCCTGAATACCAAGAGGAAGAAATTCCAAGTAAAATACTTTCTAAATAATGATATAATTTCACCAAGTTCAGCCTATGTTAGAGCGAGGAGAGAAACTCTTAAGTTCTGTACAAAAACTTGTTAACTCGGTTGAAGGAAACACATCAGAGGGTCTCTGAGAGTTTAAAATTTAAGTAAAATGTTTAACTGCACTGGTTCTTGCAGTTTTTAAAAATAGTAAATATGGTACAAGTATTTGGGTCAAATATTGCAGAACTTCTGAGACACCCCAAATTCTGGCCTATAGCTTATGCAGCTTTTTATGATCTGACTCTTGCCTATGCACCATCTATCCCCCTCTGCAACACTCTTCCCTGTATCTGCAGCATAGTGAGCCTTTTCCACATGAAGGCCTTTGGATTGGCTGTTGCTTTTTGTACTTAAAACACTCCTTGACTTCTGTGATTGCTTCCTTCTGAATTTTTAGTTCTCCATGCAAATACCCCTCCAAAGAATTACTCCTTCCCTAATAGTCCTCCCTCCATCAGCCACTCCCCATCACATCACCCTGTTAAATCCTAAGACTCACTGAATACCTTTTTACTTACTTGGTGCTTGTCTTCCCAAATTTATACCTCAATTTATCCGGACAGTCCTGGTACATGGCTGATGTTCTGAGTGATTTATATTATTGCCCCTTTTATTCACTCGAGTGTGTCATTTTTGACAATAAATTATGTGGCCACTTTAGCCATGCCTATTTTATTGAAAGCCTCATTCCCTAATCCCAACATGTACATGGTATATAATACATGCTTAACAAGCCTTTGCTGAAATGAAAGTGTCCTGGATTGGGAATCATGTGTCCTGGGTTCTAGTCCCAGGTGCAATCATTAGTGAGCCTAATAGCCCTAAATGATCAGCAGCACAGCAGGTGCAACCTTTAGCAGACAACATCCCTAAATAAGTTCCATCAACATGTCTTCTGTCATATGAGGCAGATAACAGAGTACTTTCAGGCAAAATGGTTCTGTCTCTAGAGATTTATGTAGAAGTTCAAAGTTAATTAATGGTCCAAAGCTTACATTGACACAGGAATAGAGTTTGACTTATAATAAGGAAGAATTATCAGAGGCAGGCAAACCTCATGAGGCAGTGAATGCCTGCTGCTGGGAATGCTCACTCAACTCTCCTGGGCAGTGTATTCCCATGGAAAAAATGCTGGTTTGTACATTCTAATCCTGGGCTGTCAGTTAATAGCTGTGACAATCTCTCGGAGACCAAGACTTCTCATGTGTAACATGTAGAATGTGATTGTGATCCTTCCTATCAGATCCTCATATTTTCTAAGTTTGCTGTTAATTATGAAAGAGTTGATGAAGTATTTTACTACTGTAAAGTATAAGTGACAAAACCGGCTGTTGACATACCAGTAAAAAGGTGGGCCAACATAATATAATTCACCCAGGATGGCTGGCTGCATTTCAGGTCTAGGGATTGAGGGGTCAGGTGAACCATGTAAGGAGCAGAGACAAAACCTTTAAAAACCCCATAGACAGAGACAAGTCTGTTCCCGCCTCTTATGTCCCAATTTTGGACTCGGTAAAATGGGTGTAATAATAGTTGTTTTGCTTCCGTCCCAAGATCAAAGGAGGATTCCATATGTGAATGTTGCTTGTGGCTGAGGAAGCACTATGGAAATATGAGAGGCTTGAGGTGTGGCACAAATCCAGGTGGGGGCTCTTACGTGTCCAGGCAGGAGCCCTGTGGAAACATTCAGGGGTGAATGAATATCCCTTTCTCCAATGTGATAAAGTTGGAGACATGATTCATATGGACCTAAGGAGCCTTGAAAAATGAAAGTGTAAAAATAAGTGTCTATGTGGATGGTGGGAATAAGGTAGAGTGAAAAGGCAAGTGATATTTTTTAATATGTGCTCTGCCAGTTTCCTTTATGGTGACAATCTCATTTAACTTAACCTGCATACAAATAATGAGAGAGGCATTATTATCCTCCTACTAGAGATAAAGAAACTAAGGCTCAGAGAGCTTACGTAAATTGTCCTACATGTTGTAGGTCATGGTCAGGCCTGCTCAAGTCCCCAAGATGCAGAGAGAGAATTAATAATCAGAATTATGTGAATTATGGCATCATGAGAATCTGCTTTGTTTGTTGGGTCAACCTGATGGGTTAATGTGCCCCTCCTCCAACTTAATAATAAACACAGCTAGCCTTCCCTTTTCATACTCCTCTGATATCAGGGCTTGCTCACCTGTCATGGGACCACCCAGCTTCAGGCCCACTTGGGAGGAAAGCAAGCACAAGGAATTTTATCCCTTCATCTATATCTTTGTCTTGTGTAGCATTCAAAAACTTGTTTACTTGTTTAGTGACGGGAGTAACTTTACACTGGTCCCAGTCAACATTCTCAGCAATCTTGGGACCCAAACCAGTGTTCTGAGGTTTCGTTTAGGCATAAGGGCACACAGATAGTAGGTGACAGAACCAGAATGCCACCTCATTTCCACTGAAATCCCTCACCCATGCTCTAGCTGTGCCATCATTCATCTCCCTCAGAGTGATCTGCAGAAGGATAGGCTCTATTCCGTAGATGATTCTTTCCTTAATCACAAAAGGATAGTTATGGGGATTCTAGTTCTTTATTTTTTTAAATTTTTTTTAATTTTTATTTATTTATGATAGAGAGAGAGAGAGAGAGAGAGAGAGAGAGAGAGGCGCAGAGACATAAGCAGAGGGAGAAGCAGGCTCCATGCACCGGGAGCCCGATGTGGGATTCGATCCTGGGTCTCCAGGATCGCGCCCTGGGCCAAAGGCAGGTGCCAAACCACTGCGCCACCCAGGGATCCCGGATTCCAGTTCTTTAAAAATCACTCAAACCCATGTTAGTTTGTAGAATCAGGTTACATTAGTAGTAGGCAGAGTATTTGCAGATCTGGTTCCAAAGAAGAATTGAGTCTGAATTAAATACAAATTATTGCTGTTCTTTAAATATTGTCTTTTTTTGTTGGCAAAGAAGATGGAATTGATGACTAACTAGTTCTTTCATCGTCAAGCTCTATTATTTTTTCATGATGACCTCAGAGTAGCCATGACATTTATGATCTTATTCATATGGGCTTCTAGCCCAGAAACACAGGGGAATGAATATTTCCCTAAACTGAATAATGCTGATGACTTTCAAGCACCTCACTGCCTCCTAAAAAATGTAAACTTTTTCTTATTATTAATAAAGATTCTTTTTATTTACATCCATGTTTCATTTATTCCTTCCCTGCCACTGAATAATCTTACGGTTTCCTCCTCCCTTCCATGGCATCTCCAAAAATGGGAAAATTGGTTTTCAAAGTGCTTCTGAAATTATTACTGGTGCAGGTAGAAAGAGCATGCACCTGAGGATGAGACAGACCTGGGGTTAGAGCTCCAGCCTGAAGCTCCAGCTGTGTGTCCTTGGGTATAGTCCTTATCCTCTTCAGGCCTTCCATGGCCTCAGCCATAAAATGCAGATTATTAGATCTACCTCAGTATCACGATGCCTAGCTTTTGTTTGTGTTCAGTAAACAGTATCTCTATTCCCTGATAACTTCATAGACTGCTAAGTGATCTGTGTGGCACTTTTTCCTATATTGGTAGTCTTCATCATGACCGGGTCAGATATTGATTTATTATTTAATTGAATAGAATCTATTTAAATTTCATTTAACATTTTATTTTTATTGCACAATAATACATTTTCATATTTAAGAATATTAAGATTGCACAGACATACATAAACTGAAAAGTAAATCTCTCCTTACCTACCCTGAACACTTACACCTAAGTGCTACTTTCTTTTTTTTTAAGATTCACCCATTTATTTGAGAAAGAGAGAGCATGCACAAGCACTCTTACGTGGGGGTTTGGGAAAGAAGAGCAGAAGAAGATGGGGAGGGAGTGAAGAAGACTTTCCGCTGAGCATGGAGCCCATGGTGAGGCTGAACAAAGGGTGGGGGCTCCATCTCACAACCCTGAGATCATGTCCTGAGCTGAAATCAGGAGTCTGACATTTAGCCTACTGAGCCCCCAGGCACATCCCTAATGCTACTTCTTAAAAGTGAACACAATTAACAGTTTCATATAGAACTTTCAAGAAAATTGCAATGTATATATGTATTTAAATATGGATATATTCTTTTCAGTCAACTATAATCATTTACTATAGCTGTTCTCCAATTTTTTCACTTAATTCACTTAATTCCTGAGTTATTTCTAAAAGTTCATACAAATTTACCTCATTCTTTTTAATATCCTCACAGAATTTCATTATATAATCACATCTTTTTTTTAAAGATTTTATTTATTTATTCATGAGAGACACACACACAGAGAAAGAGAGAGAGAGAGAGAGAGGCAGAGGGAGAAGCAGGCTCCATGCAGGGAGCCTGATGCGGGACTCGGTCCCGGGACTCCAGGATCACGCCCTGGGCCGAAGGCAGTGCTAAACCGCTGAGCCATATTTATTGAATAACATATACTTTATCGAAAGATTTTATTTATTTATTTGAAAGAGAGAGAACAGGAGCAGTGGGGAGGGATAGAGGGGAAAAGGAGAAAGAGAGAGAGAGAGTCCCAGTGAGCAAGGAACGCAAAGTGAGCCTTGATCCCAGGACCCTGAGATCATGACCTGAGCTGAAGGCAGACACTTACCTGACTGAGCCACCCAGGCATCCCATGTATATTTCATTTTTTTATGTGAATTAACAATACTGTTCAATGTTTACTTTTGAGGTCAGTGTGCTGATTTTGGAAACAAATTTCAGTTCAAACTCTGGATCCACTTCCAGCATTAGTGAACTTAAGCCTTTCTGAGACTTGGTCTTCTAATCTATAATCAGGATAAGGCCAGCTGCTTCAGGAATCATAAAGTTTGGATTAGATGATCTAGCATATGACCAACTTATAGTAAGTTTCCAATAAATATCAATGATAGTAATGATAATGTCATTTCTCTCATTTAAGGACAGTCTTTGAGGACTTTGAGGAAGGACAGGTAGCAATGACTTCTGCGGGATGTTGTGGTTGTCACTGTTGCTCTCTTTGGTGTCCAACAGGAGAAGGCTGTGTAAGTAAACTACAGGTCTTCACCGTTCTAAGGGATTTCAGACAGACACATTTTGAGGCCACATAACATACTGTATTTTTCATTATGTGCAATTATTTTGCTCCTCTGCTTGCCTGGGAGGTACTGAGGGTAAAAAAAGGGATGTATCTTTTCACATCCCTGGCCCCTGACATGTAGTGAGAGATATTATAATAAGAGCTGTGGTCTTGGTGGTGGTGATGTTGGTGGTGGCACTTGAGGAAGAAGAAATCTTTGTAAGAAGAGGTAATATGTACTTAAAACTTACTCTCTGTGTAGGGTTTTGCCTTAATTATCTGAGTTTCATCACATTGCCTAACTTTTGGGTATCTCTGTTACTACACCTGTAAAACAGGGATAATTGCAGAACTATCTTAGGGCTTGGTTAAGATTTTAATGAAATATAACATGGTAAGGGTTTAGAATGGGACTGAGCACATACATGATGAGCACCCAACATGCACACTGAAGTTCAGCAAAGTATAGAGGTGCCCGCAAGGGAACCCGTGGTGTGGACATTACAGTCTGAACTCAGAGTCATTCCCTTCATTACTGAAGCTGCTTCCTCCCCTTGGGTATAGTACATATGAATTACATGAATAACTGAGAAGTCCTGCCTTTGTAGAGAAAAGAAATTAGATTTAGGAGAGACAAATGACTCAACTATATCCGATATTGGAAATTTTCAGTATCCTCCACATTCGAGGTATTGGGGTGCTCTCCACTACTATAAGTAGTGCTGTTCTTGGGTTATGGCTTAGGGACATTGGGGGCTGGAGAGCATCGGAGTCGGGTGTGCAAGTTTCTGTGTACCATCTGTGTTACTTTGGACCAATTTCACTTCCTATGTCTTACCTTCTTCATCTGTACAATTAGGGACTCCCTTTCTATAATCTCTAAATTCCTCACCATGTTTCCTATGCTTTGTTTCATGAATCACACGTATCTGACCTCCTATCCAGTGAGACCTGCAACTCACAAACCTCATCTTCTTTCATGGCTCATTTGCCAGTTGTCTTCAGCAATCAGTGAGATGATTTTCCTCTTCAGGTTAACCTGAACAAAGATCTACTGGTTATATGCAGTTCCTTCTCCCCACAGGATTGGATTGGGAAAACTGTCTTTCTGTTTTCTGAGTCCTGATCTCTTGACTCTGGACCTCTCAAAAAGGCCAAGCCTTCCTGCAATGAATAGTCTCTGAGCAGCCTGTCCTGGTGACATCAACCCCAGTTTTTTGATACTATGATGCAGCCATCTTTAAATGGTTCACACCTGTTGTTACTAAATGCGTGGCTAAGGCTTGGATGCTTTGACATCAAAACAAGAATGGTTGCTGGGAGACAGAACAAAGCGGTAGCATTCGTGGACACTTGTGTCGGTATTGCAGAATGCTCAGCAACATGTCAATTCAGACAGCCTAGAGGCACATTAGGGAGGCAACCGAATGAAACATGGAATCAAAATGCACCTAAAAGAAAGTTTTAGACTCCTACTGTCAAAGAGGACTGAAATAGTGATCAGCCACTTCAACTACTATTTGCAATGCTTGAATCCCCTTTAACATATTCCAGCCAAAGATGTGTCAAGCTCCTGTTGAGATATCCCCTGGGATGGGAACCTCACTTCCTCATGAGATTTTTGCAAAGTCTAGACAATTCTATTAGCGAGAACGTGTCCCTATAATGACCTGAAGTCTTTTGACCTTCATACAATTCCAGATACATCCCCTCAGACACAGAGCTGAATTCTACTCAGTCTTCCATATGGCGGCTCTCAATTCTTCCCAACTAATTTCTTCACCCTAAGACATTTCCCTCCTATCTAAATATATCCTTTCACCATTTCTCATGGGACATGATTTCAAACCCTGTCCCAGTTAAGACAGAGACCATAGCCAATTAGGAAAACAAAATCCTATATACTTGTTTATTAATTCAGCCAGTCATTAAACATAAATATCTTATGTGTGTGCAATAACCAAGGCAATTTGCAGGATATAGATATGAATCATATTTTGTCTCTTTCAGCAAGTTCTCTCAACTTTGTCAACTTTTACTCACTGTGTGACATTGCATGACTCATTTAACCTTTCCGAATCTCAGTTTTCTCATCTCTAAAATGTGGATAAATTGAACAGCCTGTCAGGGTGGTTGTAAGGATCAAATACAATAATGTATGTGACGTTCTCAGCAAACTGTGAAGTGCCATAAGAACGTTGAACATCCTGATTAGAGGTGAGAAGAAGATCACAACTGTCATGTTAGATAGAAAAGGATCAATATCATAAAAGAGTTATCAAGATGTGGTGAGATTGATGCACTGAATGTAACTAGACATTAAAATCCAAGGGAGGCCCTCCTAAGTCAAGTCCAAATTAGGAATCTGTTATGTGCACTTCCAAGTCCACAAAATTAACCCACAACAAAAGAAGTAATGATGACTCTAGGGGAGAATGGCAGAAACTTTTATTGTACCATAGTCCAAATGCAGAAATGACTGTATTCAAAATACTTTCCGTGAGGCAAATGGAAGCAAAATACTTTGGAAGGTGGCTTAAAAATAAATGCCTGTGTGCCTTTATGATATATGTCTATTTCTGCCTACATGCACCTGTGCATGTGCTTTTTCAGTGGCATTCAGGCTACATGCTCCCCTCTCCTGAATCACGTATAGTATAACAGCCAGTAGCCTGGCAAGAGCTCTGCAGACTATTTTGAAAGGCAATCAGTGGCCTCCTTGTTGGAATGCCCCTGGCTCTGGGCTAAAATCCTTGCCATGGCCTCTGACTGATTTGTATCCATGGCAAGAGCTGGAGCTATCCCCAGGGAGTCAGGAGGTTATAGGCAGATGGTTAGATAATGTCTTTTTAAAAATGAGACACTTTTCAGAGTACAAAGGATGATTTCAATTATTGTGTCAGGATAACGGGTAGATAGAGGGACTATTCCAGGCAAACCGGGATGTGTGTTTTAGGGAACGAGCTTTAGAGTTAGTCTAGACCAGGTTTCTCCTTCATCTTTGTCCTTACTTGTGTCACCATCAGCAAGTCATAGAACCATTCTAAGACTCTTTCTTCATTTGCTAAATTGGGTCAGTAATATTTATTTATTTATTGACAATTTTAATTAATTTATGGAAATTTATTTGTTTATTTGAAAGAGCTTTAGTGGGGGGAGGGCAAGCAAGCAGCCTCCCCACTGAGTGGGTAGCCTGATATGCAACTTGATCCCAGAACCCTGAGATCATGACCCAAGCCTAAATCACATGCCTAACCCACTAAGGTTACAGGTGCCCCAGTAATATACATGTTAAAGTTGTGTTCTAAGCACTGAATAACATATCTTGTAGAGCAGTGACTGCCTCGGTCATGATAACTTATGGGCTTTTGAAGTCTATTGGTGCTCCTTCTTTCTCATCTCTCTTTCTCATCCTTTCTTCCTGCCAGCCTGCTCTCCTTAGTCTTCATGTGGTAAAGCTGAGGCCAAGGGTTAGCAGCCTCATGCTGAATCCATCCATGGTAGGGACTCTGACATGCAGGCTCAGGAGTAGACCGACGGCAAGAAAGAAAGGAGATTCTGTGGGAAGGAGGTCAGCTGCAGGTCAGGACCCTTCATTTATTGGAATGTGAACATTGGGTAGGTACAACACAGACCCTGAAAAAGGAGAAAGACAGTATCAACATGAAAGGCTGGGATTATTTTAACCATCTACTCCTCATTCAAAAATATGAGTACCTACTGGGTCTCTGACCCTGTGCTAGATAAGGGAAGTATGGTGGTAGGTGCAGATGGGACAGGTGGATTCTTCCCTTATGAAATTAATAATCTTGACTTCCAAGAGCCCTAAGTGACCCTAAAGTGCTTCATGAATCTAAACAAAGAGGAAAAGCAATGACACTTAAACAAGCATGATTAAGGCAGTTTCTTCTTGCTGACATATTTGCATTTATTGATAAAATCACAGATGCATCTATGACAGCATTTCACTGTTTTGTGGGAGGGAGATTCTATGACAAAAGGTGTTATTGTTAAATACTATCAGCTAAAGTCACATCCTCTAATCTAGGGGTTGACAAAATAGTTTGTTTTTATAAATACAGTTTTATTGGAACTCAGTCACACCAATTTCTGTATTTATGGTCTATGGCTGCTTTTTCTATGCAGCAGAATTGAATAATTGGGATGGAGACTCTTTGGTCCACACATCTAAAATGCTCACAGGCATTCTAAGACGAAGTTTCCTGATCTTTGCTCAAATGACCTTTGGGTGAGGTCCCAAAACACACTTGTATGGTAAAAAGTTCTGAGAAGTTTTGTACTCAAGACATCTTTTAATGTTGTTTAACTCAGCATTTCTGTGCAAAGCAGTTCCTAAAATGGTCCTTACTGCCTCCTGCCTCCTGGCATTCATGCCCTTGTACAATTCTTTCTCTTGAGTGTAAGCTGGACTTTGATTTGCTTTTTTTTTATTTTTTATTTGCTTTTAACAAATAGAATATGGCTGGAGTAATGAGATGTCACTTTTGAGACTGAGTTATAAAAAGACCTTGTTTTTTTGTCTGGGGCGCTCTCTGTTTTCTCAACTGTTCTAGGACCACTGGTTGCCATGTCATTGAGGAAGTCTCTGGTGAAACCACAAGGTGACCTATAAGCAACATGTGTGTAGACTTGGAAGTAGACCTTTTAGAGTTGCCAGCAGCCTTGCAGGAGGTAGGAAATGGATTCTTCAGCCCTAGTGGGGTCTTGAGAGGAATGTAGCTATCACTGATAACCTCACTGCCACTTCATGTGATACATTAAGCCAGAAGTGTCTTGCTAGGCAGAGACCAGACTCCTGACCAAAATCTGTGAAGCAATAAGTGTGTGTGGTCCTAAGTTTCTAATCATTGGAGTTATTTGTTGTATAATAATAGATAATTGCTTCCAATAAAAAATATACAAAAAGAATAATAGATAATTATACAACTTCCTGAAATATTTGGCCATTGAAAACATTCTCCACTTTTCTTTTCTGACTCCTCCCCGTGGGTCACCCCATTGCCTTCTCTCAGGATGCCAACTGTCTAGAGAACTCAGTTCAGGAAACAGTAGTATAGAATAATAAATAATTGAATCTTCCAGATATTCTAAACTAACTAGGAATAAAGGTAAATTTTGTTTCCATCCTGGAATTGGATTAGAACCCAAAAGAGTTTGGTTTACTGGCTTTTATTTGATATAGTATTAATAGATAATATTTAGGCAAAAGAATGATTTAGATCAAGGTTCCCATGCCACTATGAAAAAGAAATAAAATTATGGAAATTTATCAAAGATAACA
Source organism: Nyctereutes procyonoides (assembly GCF_905146905.1). Lineage (NCBI taxonomy): Eukaryota > Metazoa > Chordata > Mammalia > Carnivora > Canidae > Nyctereutes > Nyctereutes procyonoides. The sequence continues at coordinate 21,062,916 of NW_026575159.1, forward strand.
ACCGCTTCAGAAAAGAGTATACCATCTCCTGCTCTCTGAAGTCTGGGTTTTCCAGGCTACAGAAAAAAATAGAGATGTTGTATGATAGAGTCATACGTTAGTAAGTACTAGCATCTTCCCTGCATCCTCATCCAGACATTAAACCATGCATCATTTTTGTTTATTAGCTCTGGGAAATGTCTCAGTTGTCCTGGAACCTGTTTTGGCTTTTGATTTAGCCCACAGCTGACTCAGTTTCATGACGTTGGTTTTGCTGACTCGTTAATCACATGGGTTAGTGGTCTATTTTTCTCTCCTATATGACCAAAAAACCTTTTTAATTGAGCTGGTCAACAACAGAGGAGACAAGAGCTCAGAATAAATGATTCTGGGGAGTTTAAATATTCAGCTCTACCTTTCGTTGCCAGTAGAAGTTGAAGACAAGGACCATCTATTCAATGATATCTTTTTAACAAACTTGTCTGTAGTATTCTGTGTATCCTGAGTATTCTGTGCCCAGGGCTGGGGATGCAAAAGAGCCTGAATTTCTTGTAGTAAGGGATGTTAGCTCATTCCTAAGTGGGCCACACATCAACTCAAAAGAATGTGCAGTTTGGAATTAGACAAGAGTGGTTTTGCATTCCAATTTCACCATTTGCTAATTGTCTGGACTTAGACAAGAGGCTCAGTGGCCCAGAGCTCTGTTTCTCCATCTACAAAGGGTATAAAATAATGGCTTTGAGAATTACAAAGTATTATAAAATGTCTTGCACGGTGGCTGGCTCATAATAAACACTTAGAAATGATCGTTCCTTTTCTTGATTTACTCCCTTATATCCTAGATTTACTCATCACAGTAAAGCACTTATGAGGTCCTTTTTCTTTTTTTTCTTTTTTTAAAGATTTTATTTATTTATTCATGAAATATACAGAGAGAGAGAGAGAGAGAGAGAGAGAGAGAGAGAGAGAGAGAGAAAGACAGGCAGAGGGAGAAGCAGGCTCCATGCAGGGAGCCCGACATGGGACTCCATCCTGGGTCTCCAGGATCACGCCCTGGGCTGAAGGCCGTGCTAAACCGCTGCGCCACCCGGGCTGCCCATGAGGTCCATTTTCTACACCGTGCCCTGGATGAGCTACTGCTGTTTTGCTAGTATGCACTTGTCATCCTTCTTGCTCTTACTGTGTAGTGTTTTCCCCCTCTAATTGATATGTGCTTTTCTACAAATTGTAGCATTTTCCATAAATGACTAGAATGCTGAACAGTTAATAAAAATCTTAACTTGAAGGATTGTTAATAGTTAAGAAGTTGCCAGAAAGCAATATAGGTCTACAGCAAAGAGGAGAACAAAGTATGGCCTTTGCACCAAATTGGGTCCATTACCAGTTTTTGTAAATAAAGTTTTATTGGACAATACATTTGTTTATGGACTGTCCATAGCTGCTTGCCCAATACAATGACAGAGTTGAGTACTTGTGACAGCCACCATATGGCCCACAAAGCCTAACATATTTACTATCTCGTCTTTTACAGGAAATATTTGATGACCTCTGATCTCAAGAGTTGATTCTTGAGGCAACTTTAGGGGCTAGCCTCTAGGTCTGAACTGAGAAATACTTTTATGGAAGTAAATTAGACTCCAGGAAATGATAAATATCAGAATGTGGAGAAGAACAGAGTAGAGGCTCTAGAACTAAGATATACAATTCTAGTGAATGTAGCTAAGGCAAGGGAGCGTGGATACACATGAATTTAGGGATCTGGAATCAAAAGATATAAATTTCTTTCACAGTTCCATCACTTTCTAGTCATGTGATCTTTTGACCATGTGACCTTGAACAAATGACCCTGTTCTTGAAGAATTGGTTTGTCTCTAAAATAAAGATTGCAGTAATTCTTCCTTCAGAGAATTCTTAAGAGTTGATGAGATGAAGTATTTTAGAAACTTTGAAGTTTTATACAAATTTTATTTTTATGTAATTATGACTAGTAATAGGCACTTAAAATATATTTGCTGAATGCTTTGAATTAACACAAGAGTTTTATCTTTAAGGTTGTTGGTAAATTTCTAGGATTATACATCACCTATGTTGCTTTAACATGAAGTGTGAGTTAAATTTATTCTTGGCCAAAGTCCCAATTATATATGTTTTTAAACTCAAATGGTGTTTTTGGCTTTTAAATTTTAGACAATGTAGAAAGTCATAAAGTACCATTTATGCTCACTCCATACTGGCAGTAGGATTAATTAAATCTGTAACTCTCTTGCAGAGATTATTTCTTCACTGGGCCTGCAACAACCAGTATGTCTTGGAACCATTAGGGCCATATTGACCTAAAAACTGTTTCACTCTTCCTTAGGTTTAAGGGACCTGATGATACCATGGCACCTCAGGTCAAGTTCTCCATGTCCCTGCCCCGATTGCTCTTCTGGCCTTGAAGCAGGTACACAATGCTCATCACATTGCCTTGCAGGTGTCCACATAGACTATCTTTGGGAAGGAAGGTCCCTTAAGAATCCAGTTGTTTCTACCACAAGGATGGGAGGAGAGGAACAACTCGGCAGTTCAGATGATGATAGAGAAGGGGGTCTGCCTTGAGGGGGACAATGGGGTGAATTTAAATGAAAAAATTACTATTCTGGGAAGATGCTGGCAGGATTCCCAGATTTCCCTTTGTGTGAATGGCATTCGTTTCAATTAGGTTTCCAGCCTGTGATGTGCTCCAGCTGTGATTTGTGCCTGCCATGTCAGTGATTTACTCTCTGCCACTTTTAATCCACACATTTTCAGGGCTGATGACAACACATACGGCCACCTCATTTGCAGTGACTATTGTCATTCTAACATCAAAATGTCATAAAATAAAAAGTGCCCATGGGGACAACTCCTTGCAAGTATGGGGCATGGAGGAGATAGGGTACCCAGGGAAAGGTACTAGGAAGACCTTTACTCAAGTTCTAAGGCATGCACATTCTGCCCTCTTTGTCTCACATTCATTTAACTCAAATACCCTGTATATGGAAATATTGTAACTATTTTATCGATGAGGAAACTGAGACTCAGGTAAATGACTTGTACACAGCCACTCAGGTAATAAGTATTCAAACTGGGTAGAGAACTTAGGTTTGTTCTTTATTCTTTACACTCCATGGGGCTATTCTGATGATCCCTGGACTGATCCTTTAGGGTCAAGAGTCTCCTACTGCCACCTTCTCTTCCCATTTCTTCCCCCCATCTCTTCCACTCTTCCTTTTTAGATAGTCTGAGTTCCACCAGACAGTTGGCCCATGCCAACAAAGTCTTTCTTGATAGAGCCAGAGTCTTTCTTTCTTGGTAGTGCTAGAGTCTTTCTTTCTTGGGAGTGGTTAAGAAAAAAAAGCATGGTGGCCCACTCACCACCAAATCCAGAGTCAAGCACTCTATCAGAGTTATTCAACTAACTTATACCCCTGAAGTAGTTTATAAGGGAGAGTTTGGTTAACTTTTTTCTGTAAAGGGCCAGATAGTAACTACTATGAACTTTGTGCATTTGATCTCTGTCACAACTACTCAACTCTGCAGGTAGAGTGCAAAAGTAGCCATGGACAACCTGCAAACTAATGAGCAGGGCTATATTCCAATAAAATCTTATTTACAAATACATGTGGCAGGCCAGATTTGACCAATGGGCCACAATTTGCTGACCTGAGTATTAGAATGTTTGCAGCTCTAAGTAGCCAAAATGGGATTTCTCTGTAGTCTATGGCAGATAGGCAGGACAAAAGCAAGGAGAGTGTCTGGAGGAACATCTGATTGACATTGGTACCTTCAGAGAGTCCCCGCTCCTCTGGTCTTTGTGTTATGAGGTGGAAGGGATGCTCATGGGAGACCACAACAGCCAAAACCAGGAACAACTGCCCTCATGAGGCTAAATATGCAAAGGTCAGCTGATGGGCCTCAGTGATCAGAGCCAAACCTGGAGTTAAACCTGAGAACTTGAACAGACATTGAAGAGAAAGTAAAATAAACAAGAAGCTGTCCACGATGGTGGTGGTGGAGGAGTTTAGGGAATCAATGTAGATGTAAAAGTAAAGCCACATGAACTGTCTTCTCTGACACCAAAGTAAAACTGACTTCGAAAGACAGCATACACTTCTTTGTCCTGTGTTGTAGGCAGCTAGGATACATTTGTCCATCTATCCAATCGCCCACCCACTCACTCACTGACTCATTGATTTATAGATTCATACTAGTCTTATTAATTACTTACCATGTGTCAAAGACTTGCATTTCAGGTCTCTGCCCTTGAGGACTTTGCATCTGATAGCATGAGTCTGACAAATAACTAACAAATGTAGTTACACCTTGTGGGTGCCATGATAGAACTTTATATAAAGTGCATAAAAGAGGCTCAGGGAAGTCAGCAGCTGCCTAATGTTAGAATACAGGGCTGATCCACGTCCAAAAACCAGGAAGGAGTTCAGTTTATGATGTACTCTGTTGAAGTTTACTCTGGAACCAATAAATAGGTAGGGAGAATGCTGCTTTGGTTTCTATGGGGAGAAGTTCAAGGATTAATACCTTCTGCAAAGAGTAGGTTTCCCACCTGGTTGGAAACATGAAGAAACTGAGGGCTTCCTGCTTTTTTGCCATTAGACTGTAGGAGGTGGCTGTGCCATTCAGACTTCCATGTATTCTGTTTCTGTGGCACCACAGGGCCATCATCCAACATGGTCACACACTCCCACATGATTCATGAGTTTTTCATGAGAAATGAATAAAATAAAGCGTATTCATTTTGGTGCTTTTGCTACATACAGCTCCATCATTATTATCAACATTGATACCTCTCAGCTAAGATTTGTAGAGGGCTTTAGTATTTTCAAAATATTTTTATGTATATCATCTCTTTTTTTCTGATCCTCACAGGAATCCCATGAAATTGAATGAAGAAATTCAGGTTTGGGGTCATTAAGTAGCTTAGCCAAGTTCACTCATCTTACGCCTGGTTCCCCAGTTCTGGCTTCTGTGAATCCATCATGCCAATTTCAGCTCTTTCTCTCTCACTTACATCTATTAAATGAGCATAAGGAAGCCTTATTTTTCCAAGATAATGCACAAGGGTGGGGAAGATAGAGCACTGTGAACTTAAAGTCGGGAGGGAAATCAATTGCTGGGGATTTACTCTATCAGCCTCAGCCCTCCAAGTGGGCAGGGCACATTAGTGGTCATAAATGTGAGCTAATCCTCTCTCAGACCCTGGGAGATTGTAAAAGGATGGCCTGAAGTGGTGGGGAGATTTTGAAACCCCTAAGCAAAGAGAATGGATCCAGCGATGTCCCTATTTTGGCCTGGAGATGTCACTATTTTGGTCTGGAGATGGCATTAAACTTGTGAAGAAACTATGTCAACTAATAGTTTCTAAGTATACTCAGTTAACATTGTGCTCTATCCTAGGGATCAGAAAAATAAGGGAGTAGATATAAACTTATAGGATTTTCAGACTTCCTTACAGTCAGCAGTATTTTCCCATAATTACCACATTGAGCCCCTCCACCCAGATACTTTTCAAAGTATTATTATTAATTCTATGTAGGTTATCACCATCTTTATAGAGTATGTGGGACATGAGGCTTAGTGAGTGCAAAACATGTTCACATTCATCCATAAGTGATGGGGTGGAGATTTGTGTCATTCTCAGTTCTGTGCAAGGCCATTATCTTCTGGACCTATTTCTTTCTCCACCAAAAAGCATACTTGTCAGTGTACCTCAGTGACTAGTCAGGTAAACCTTTGTCTTTAGCTTGGGTCATGATCCCCGGGTCCTGGGATCAAGCCCCTCGTTGGGCTCTTTGCTTAGTGGGGAGCCTGCTTCTCCCTCTCCCTCTGCCCTTTCCTCTTGCTTATGCTCACTCTCTCTCACTCTCTCTCACTCTTGAGTGCATGCACAAGGTCACTCTCTGTGTGTCTTTCTCTCAAATAAAGAAAATCTTTATTAAAAAAAAAACTTATTTGTGTTTTATCCAGATGAGAAGAGGTCTCTGTCCTTTCTGAGTCCCAGCCATTCTCATTGCTACAGGCAGTGTCTGAACACAGTCTATCTCACAGAGTGGCCTGGGCATATCTCTGATGCCTGACACATACTCAGAAATGTCCAGTACATGTTGTCATGGAAGTGTGAGTGAGAAACTGATACATGAATTAATAGACGGTAGCCATGGGTGTGTCATTGCCCTGGACCGCAGTATCTAATGGACGATGGGCATTGCTTTTGTGCTCCTCTGGGGACCATTTTTTAAATCTTTAATTGTCAGAGCTGGGAGAGGTCTGAGGTCACCTAATTGAACCTCATGATAATGCAGACAAGAAAAATGAAGCGACATTAGGGAGCCCTATTTACCTAGGGCCACACAAGTTTGTTCAGCTTGGTAGCCATTGGTCACATTTTATAAATATGTTCAGAGGTACAGATGGTCATAAGTTTGACTAGTTCACTGGGACATAATATTCATGGTGCCTGAAACTTGCATTTGACCTATTAATAATGGATGGAATGATTGAATGAATGAGTAAATTCATTCCTATTCCACGTGAATAATTCTAAGGCCATGCCTTACTGAGTGAAAGTCATCCTATCATAATTACCAGGAAGAGCAAGATGTGTCTGGGTATCCGTTTAGAAAGGGATAGCCTTAGAACCCACTTTTCTAATATTTAAGGATTCATCAATTTCTGGATACAGTGGGACTCCTAGGTGGCTTAGCAGTTGAGCGTCTGCCTTTTAGCCCAGGGTGTGATCCTGGGGTCCTGGGATTGAGTCCCACGTCGGGCTTCCTGAGTGGAGCCTGCTTCTCCCTCTGCCTGTGTCTCTGCCTCTCTCTCTCTTTCTCTGTGTCTCTCATGAATAAATAAATAAAATATTTTTTAAAAATTCTGGATACAGTAAGCCCTGGCTGACAGGTACAAGTCTCTCCTACATGGATTTTAAAACCTTCTCAGAGCCACCTCATTTAGCAAGATGTTAAAAATCCTTCCCTCTCTTCCTTCCTTCCTTCCTTCCTTCCTTCCTTCCTTCCTTCCTTCCTTCCTTCCTTCCTTTTTCTTTCTCTTTCTTTCTTTCTTTCTTTCTTTCTTTCTTTCTTTCTTCTTTCTCTTTCTTCTTTCTCTTTCTTTCTTTTCTTTTCTTTTTCTTTCTTTCTTTTTCTTTTTTCTTTCTTCTTTCTTTCTTTCTTTCTTTCTTTCTTTTTCTTTCTTTCTTTTCTTTCTTTCTTTTTCTCTTCTTCCTCTTCTCCTTCCTTTTTTCCTTCCTTCCTTCCTTCCTTCCTTCCTTCCTTCCTTCCTTCCTTTCCATTCTTTTCTTTCTCTCCTTCTTATTTACTGTCCTCTTCTGCTTTTTTGATCCCTGCAGAATTCTTGAAGTCCCAGCTTCCCCCTTCAGAAAATTATTTGCCTCTTCACACAGAAATGCAATCACAGTGCCTGGTTACATTTCTCAGGAGCTTACCTGGAACAAAAGTACCTCTGTGTAAGCTAAGTAAATAAAGAAACTTCCTTTTTTTCTGATTATTTTTCTGGGCATTTTAATGCTGCAGGGAAACAATTTAGTTCCCATGACCCTGAAACTGCAACATGAGCAGTCAACAGAAATATGGGTCCAGGACAAGGCCGAAACTCCCTTCCCTGAGAGCTTCAGAATAACCCATCTGCACCAGTGAAGTCAATCTGTGTATTCTTTCAAATTGCAGATGTGTCTGTCCTGGAAATCAAACAATCAACCTTTTACAAATAATGGATCACGTGTGTCCACATAAGAGAGCTGAACAGGGGATACACACAGGGGCTGGAGGAGTGACTTCTGCTCTGTCACCATTATTTCCTATTTGTGTGACCATGGAAGGAAGGTCCTTATGACCTCTCTAGGCTGCGATTTCCTTATTTATAAAGTGGAGATGATAATACTCATCCTCAGAGGTTACCTGTGAACAGAACTAGCACAGTATGAGGCATCTGGTTGGTCCCTGGTTTGATTTCAACTTGGGTATGAAATTTTGGGGAATTAGATGTCAACAGAATGAACAGTAGGCAAGTGTGACATCAGGCAAGTGGACTAGCTGCACCTTTGGATCTGTTTCCACACCAAATCCAGAGGGGTTTACATGAGGTGATTTGAGAGTCTTTCAAATTGTAGTAATTATGTGAAAATTATAGTATATGGAACGCATTATATATATATGTATGTGTGTGTGCATTTGTATATATTGATTATATATACGAATATTAGCTCTTTTCATACTCTGCATGCTCTGAGATTTAGGTAACGTTGTCTCCACTGTACAGAGGAAGGAGGTAAGGTTAGGAGAGAGTAAATGAACATCCAAAGTCACAACATTGAAAAGCAAAACTACAGGGATGTATATCAGATCCAGAAGACTTGCAGGACCACAAGCGGACCCACCATATGATGCTCAGAGATAGCACCATAGTGGAATCTGTGGCAACATTGGGGCCACTCCTTAGGCACTTTGCATCCCATGCTAGCCTCTCACTGATTCTAACACTGCCCTCTGTTCTGTTAACAAAACAAAACAAAACAAAACAAAACAAAAACAAAAACAAAAAAAGAGAGAGAGAGAGAGAGAAAAGGACAGGAAAGAAAAGAAACAAAATGCCCCAAATGGAGTCATTTCCCCCTAAGACAGCAAACCAATCTACCAGAGAAATGTGACCTTTTAACAGTCAGTTGAAAATGTTCTGATCTGCACAAGTGAGGCCCTCTGCATGATAAAAAACCCTGCTGTTCTCTTCTCCCCAAAAGAAGAGGAAACAATCCTTTTTTTCTCCTTTGCTAACAACTTCTGGCTCCACCCTCTCTCCTATAAAAAACTTTATACAACTCAAAGTATCTCTTTCCTTGCTAGATGGGATGCTCCCCAGTTCCAGGGTTACTTAAGAAAGCCAAATTAGATCTCCAAATTTATTCAGTTGAGTTTTGTTTTTTTAAACTCTACTTAGGTCAGTCTTCTGGCACCTAGAGAAAATTAAATAGTCTATAAATTTTTCCTTGTTATTAATTTAAACCAGTAACTAATGAGTCAGTTTGAGCCCCAAGTCAGTGTGTGCGTGATGTCGCTCACTAATTTACTCCCAGAGCCCACCGACAGGGACACAAAGTGGGGGCTCAGTACCTCCTGCCTTGAATTGAGTTTACTTGTATTTTGTCCACCTATTTTCCACTCCTCTCTTTGTGGCCTCTTTACCATTGGCCTACTTTTTGGAATGTACCCGAATCTTAAAGTAGAAGTAGCTACAGGGTCATTTATTTTAATACTTTCATGTTATAAGAGGGAGTTTGAGTTCCTCAGATGGCAGAAGAAGTCCTTTCTTTAGTGCAGAGTTCTTCCTACCCCAACACCTTAGCTCAGCAAGACTGCTCATTCCTCACTCCCACTGCCCTGATCCCCACTGCCGCTCCCATTCCTAGCAACTGACAGGCAGCAGGTGGCAAACAATTTGTTGGTCTCACAACGTTAGAGTTGATAGGGCTATTTCTTTATCTATTTTTTTAAGATTTTATTTATTTATTTATTTTAGAGAGACCAGGGGAGAGAAAGGGCTAGAGAGATGAGAGAGCACAAGCAGGGGAAGTGACAGAGGGAGAAGGAGAAGCAGGCTGTCCTTTGAGCAGTGAATCTAATGTGGGGCTTGGTGAGCTCTGGGACCATAACCAGAGCTGAAGCCAGTTGCTTAATCCACTGAGCCACCCAGGCTCCTCGGGGCTATTTCTGCATTATATCAGGTGGGTTAGTGGGCTGCAGGGCTGGGGACTCCTGACTGTTGCCTATTAAGTGTCTTTGACTTTATTTTGAAAGCCTACTGTGATGTAATTTATATATAAGAAATACATATTTGGTCTTCCACCTGGGTTCCTGGCACAGAGCTCCTAAAACTCTTGGAATTTCCTAAGTGTGTAGAGCAATTAAGGTATCTTTTGTGATGCGAATGAGGTGATTTTTGGTAGCTTTTTAAGTAACTTAGGGGTTGGGGCTAGAGGATTGGAAATTCCATTCCCCTCCCCACTCCCAACCACCACTTGGGGCAGCAGAAGGGTGGCTTAAGGTTGAGTTCATCACCAATGGCCAATGGTTTAATCATTTGTGCCTATAGAATGAAGCCTCCGTAAAAACACCAAAGAACAGGGTTCAGACAGCTTCCAGATTGGTGAACACATGGAGATGGGAGTGAGTAATGCATCTGGAAAGGCATAGAAGCTCTGGGCTGATTTCTCTGCACATTGCCCTGGGCATCTCTTCCATCTGGCTCTTCTTGACTTATAGCCTGTTATAATAAATTGGTAATCTAGTGAATATAGTGTTTCTGAGTTCTGTGAGCTGCTCTAGCAAATTAATTGAACCGAGGACAGGGTGGAGGGGTAGTCATTGGAACCTCTGATTTCTAGCCAGTGGCTCAGAAGCACGGGTAACAATCTGGACTTGAATTGGCATCTGAATTTGGGTGCTGGGTAGAGCTGAACCCTTTACCTATGGAATCTGTGCTTTTTCCTGGTAGGTAGCTTCAGAGTTGAATTTAATTGTACGAAACTCAGATGTTGTCAGAGAATATCTTGGATGTGTGGGGACCTCCCTCCTCAGCCATCATCTGAATTGGGTGCAGAACTCTTCCCTCCCCAGTCAAGTGGGGCAATCACAAGAATCAGCCAAGGGAGATGTGCTACCCACAGCATAGGAGGGCCCTGGGGAACAGGAATGGGAAGAATCAAATAAGAAGAAAAACATGAAGGCTAATATTTTATTCATTGTCTCTAGTAGAAACCCTCAGTCGGCCACGTTATAGCAAGACAAATTTGGCCCTGAGATACATGTCACTAAAAAAAAAAAAAAAAAAAAAAAAAGTTGAGATTGGGCTATGGCCAATGAAGAATGTGTATCTAGGGTCCCCAGGGAGAGATGTGGGGACAAAAATCTGGCTTTCTGAGGAGTTAGCCAAAGGCACTGGAGATGAAACCACACTGAGCGGAAGAAAGGAAGGGGCACTGATGGAGTACTTACCATGCTTCCAGCCTGCACAACGCAGACACTAAGCCCATGAGGCTGCAAACCCAGATCCTCAACTGTCCAGTTGTATAACCCAGTAATTGATTTAATCTTCCAGTGCATCATAAAATTTTTATGAGGCTTAAATGAGATGAATCAAATAAAAGTCTTAGAACACTAGTAGCATGGAGTAGCACTTGTGAAGTTTTATCTCTCATTATGATGGGACTTTTTTGCAATGTATGTGTGATGTGGGGGCTCTGCGGCTGTCTCTGTGACAAGAGTGCTACCGGCATTTGGAGTTTAGCTTCCAGAAATGTTTATTGTCCTATAGTGTTTGCAGCAGACCTTCCCGGAAGGGGATTTCCCCACCCCAAATGTCAACAGCACCCTTGTTGAGAAACACAGAGCTAGGTCCTATAGTATGGGTTGCATCATTTTTAATCATTACCAAATACTGTAAGGTCAGTTATTATTACCTCTAATTCGTAGATGAGGTAAGTGAGATTTTCAAGGACTTGCCCAAGGTCAAAAAGCTATTAATTAGCATTGCTCCTTCAAATTCAGATTTTTGTCTCTAAAATGAATGTTCTTTTTGCTGCACTCTGCTTTCTTGATTACAGGCATCCAGATCTTAGTGTTCAAGTCCTTCTGAAAAATGGAAAATTGGGGGTGAGTCAGTTTTCCTATCATAATTTGAATAGGAATATCCTAATTGGGTGGGAAAAATAACTAATTTACTGAGCGATAGTTGAAGTTTGCAGCTTCAGCTGTAGGAGAAGCTGCTCATTAGAGAGGAGAGAAGTTGTCTCACTAATAACGAGTCTCTCCTCTACCAGGAGCCTCTTCTATCAGAGCTGGAGTGCACACACAGTAGACATGCCCCTGGGCATCCACACTGGCTGCCAGAGAACATTATGAGCTTCCCATATAGGTATTCTGGAAACTGAACAAATGTGTGGAGACCTCTGGTAATTAAATCTAGGGCCTAACATATCAGTTTGGTGGGGCTGGGAGCAATAGAGGAATTCAAATCTGAGGGATCTATATTTTTCTCAGATTTTTTTTTAAATCTGGAACATTGCCTCCAAAGAATAGCCACCGCCTTCCCTGTGCCAGAAAGATCTCTTGGATAGGGTGGAAAGCATTACCCAGCATCTGATTTGGTCTGTGTTTACATTTATTTATTCACTTAACAAATACTTCTTTATTCAAGGGCAATACATTGTGCCAAGAGCTAACATGTTACTGTCTTCAGGGAGTTTAGGATTTCACGAGAGGCACACTAAAGAAATGATGGCAATCCACTGTGAGAGGATAGGTGGCCAAGGGCTTCCAAGGTGCAAAGGGTGGCATAAAAAGCAGGAGAGGCTTCCCTCTGTCAGGTGGCCATGAGGAGGGACTTTGCAGGAAGAGAGGAGAGCAATTGCAACAGGAAGAAACGGAAGGGGATCAGCTCCAAGTCACTTGGTGAGATGTGAGTAAGAGTGTGAGGGGGAAGTGGAGAAGTTTAAGGCTAGAAAGTGAGCAGGGGCTGGAGGGGGAGGACTTTGTTGAAGAGTTTGCCTTTTATTTGGCAGTTAACAGAGAGCCTGTGGCAATTTAAGAAGATGATAAATAAAATAAAATTGGAGTAAACTATAGCGTTTGATACAGAAAAGAAAAAGTACCAGGATTTGCCCTTCTCTCTACTTGTTCCCATCACTATCTAATCTACCTGTGGACTCTTCTTTCTGGTTGTCTCTCTTTGACTTCCTGGCATCTCCTCTGTGGTTTCCTAAGCTAAACTCCCATCTTTTTTGAATCTGCAATACAACAACACCCTCACAATTACCCTCTCCTTCCCTTAATCCATCTTCCATTTACAAAGCTTACTAAGTCAGAAATACCAGGAAATTGGTGTTAGGTACAAGCTAGGAGCTCAATGCGCATTTTTTGACAGATGCAAATAAATGACAACCAAAACTCATGTAGTAATTTATAACTGACACATCGTATCTATACCTTTTATGTTTTCTGACTGTCCCATGTTGGTTGTGTTCATCAAGGACTAAACATTGTGAGAAAGACCATGAACAGATACAGTGAACAAAATGGAACAGAGGGAAGAGTTAAAGATTCCAGACAGCAGTACCAGGAGTTAAGATGTTAAATGTGGGTATGGAAGGAGGTGCCTCAATAAGGGTTTAGTACAGTTTTTTGAAATATTGTGAGACATGGAATTGTGTTCCCTCAAAATTCATACATTGAAAATCTAATTGCTGGTACTTCAGAATGGGATCTCACTTGGAAATCGAGTAGTTAGTTATAGATGCACTTAGTTAAGCTGCAATCACACTGCAGTGGAGTAGGCCCCTGATCCAGTATGACTGGTGTCCTTATACAGGGGAGACTTGGACACAGGGATGTTCATAGAGAGAAGACAATGGGAGGAGACACAGAGAAAAGACAGCCCTCTACAGCCAAGGAGAGAACCCCAAAACATATCCCTCCCTCATCGCCCTCAGAAGGAGCCAACCCTGCCAACATCTTGACATTGAGCTCCTGGCCTCCAGAATTGCGAGATAATAAATGTCTGTTGTGTAAGCCACACAGTTTGTGGTATTTTGTTATGGCAGCCCTAGGAAACCATACAGAGTATTAAGGAATTATGATGTTAGACCTTGGATGGTTGCTCCAGGTGGCTGCCTCTCGTGGGTACTGTTGGTACTTCACTCTTACTCACTGAGATGCCTTTTCACGTTTCTTCCAGAACTGCCCCACTTCATTGGGCTGTACCTTCCTTGTGGAGGCTAGCACTCAGGCTACCAGTAAAGCTTGTAGTTCTGGGGAGGCAGTCTCTTGGAGTTAATAGCCTCCCTCCCTCCACCCAGGGGCTCTTGACCAATGACTGAAGGGCGTGGGAATAGGAATAACCAGCTTTCTGGGCTCTGAAGTGGGATCTATACTCTAGAGATTTTCCTGTAGGATAAGAATGAATCTCCCTTCCCTAGGACTTCATCTGAGATCCCCTTCTTGCCCTGCTTCCCTCTTTCCTTTACCACATTCTCCCAGAAGTAAAAATTGACGCCCTCATAAATCTCTTGCATCTGAATCCTCATTTCAGGATTAGCTTTTGGGGATTGCAGCCTAAGACAATATTGACTCTCTCCAGCACCTAAAACAACTAAAGTTGGCAGTATGAAGGCTATGATATCTCCCTGAATAAGGGAGAGAGGTTGCTTAGTGACAGCCATGGTCATAGTTGAAAAAGCAGCATGGCCAGATGGTGTGTCCCTTAGAAGACAGAGCTTTTGTACAAGAATGAAGAAGATAACATACGGGAATGGCAAAAGACCCTTAGAAGAATGTCAACACAACCTCTATATCCTTGGTACATGAGAAGTCATCTTTTATTGAGAATGATATGAGCAGAGGAGCCCGGCTGGCTGAGTCAATAGAGCATGTGACTCTTGATCTCAGGGTTGTGAGTTCGAGCCCCACAGTGGATGTAGAGATTACTTAAAAATAAAATATTAAAAAAAGATAAAAACATGTGCATAGTTGTAAGCATGATACAAACATATGTCATGGCAGGTAGGTTTAATAGCTCACACATTCTAATCCTTAGCATATCGCTTTCATATCTTCTCATTGTGTTCCAAAAGAATAAGGCAACTCATGTAAAAAAAAATGACTTTTTCACCTGCAGATTTTGGCTTAGTATTAGTTAAATGCCTTGGAATGTAAAGTGATTTTTTTTTCTTTCTTGAAAAGGTCTAAATGCTGTGTTGATAAATGTCAGAGAGAATAACGAATATGATGGAATGTGCCGAGGATAATGGTAGTTACCTGCCAGTTCACCTGAACCATGACTTGTCTACATTTAGCAAGAATAATGAATGTCATTTAATACAGCACCTTTACAGAGAAGGGACTCAAAACACTTTTCAAAGCAAATATTAAAATGCTGAATTATGCAATAAAGACATAGATTTAAGTAGATAATAATAGATCACACATTTACAAAAGCACAAAATGCAGCTGAGGGTACATGTACTTAAATATGCATTATATTGTTATTTGGTAGAAGATTGAACATAGGAAGAGAGGTTGACGTGGAATAAGGAAAACAAAGATTATATAGAGAGATTTAATAGCAATTTTAATGAATAGAGCTGGCACAAGAGACTGCAAAGGGCAGGGGAGCCAGAGTCACACAGAACACAGTGTGATCCACCTTGGATGAGGTGGGCGGCTTTAAACAAGTCAGGTAACCTATTTGAGCTTTAATCTCTCTATGTATGTAACCTGAGTTAATATTATCTGCTTTATGGGGTTTTCATGGGGAATTCATAAGATAATATATATTTTAGCAGGTGCTCAGTAAAAGATAGCTTTTTAAAATATTATCCTTATTATCAATGAGATGGAATAACCACAGCCCCCTTCTACTCACTCATAAGTGACATACCATTCTAAAATAGTTAATAATCTATCTCTCTCTATTCCAGGGAATGTAGTCATAATTCATATATAGAGCTTGAGGAAAAAAAAAACCTAAATTTATCTAATCCAACCACCTTAATTTTACACATACGGCAATTGAGATCCAATAAGGTGAAATGATTCGTTCACAATCACACATAATTGTAACTATTATTTTGTTCCTGAGACTCTGCCCCACACTTTAGGTGCATTACTATCTTTGATTTTTATGATGAGTTTATGAGAGAGGTATTCTTATTTGTCCCTGAAGAAAGTGAGGCACAGAGAGAGGAAATCATTTGCCTAAAAATCACACAGCTGTCAGGTGGGTGGCACAGCTGGGTTTTTAACCTCGTCCCTCTGACTCCTTAACAGGTGACTTCCGAGTCCCTATCTCCCCTCCCACCTTCGCACCCAAGGGACTTCCGCTGAATTTCCATAGGGGTCAGAAAGCAGCCCAGGTCTTACTTTATTGGTACGCAAGCAAGCAGGTTGCTGGTTACTTCTGTCATTTCTTCTTTCCTAGAGATTTTTATGTTTCCTGGGGGTTAGAAGGTTGGGAGGCTGCTGTAAATAGCACTGTCTCATGTTTTGCTAGACATAGGAACTTAGGCTAAGGGTCTTTTCAGTCACCTTCACTCTCCTTCAACTCTGAGCCAAGGGCTTGAGTCAGAAATCCAGGTTCTTATTTGTGTCTTTAGGCATGTCTTAAAGACATTCTGAGACTCAGCTTCCACATATGAATAATGGGGTTGTAACGATATGGCTAATAATACCAGTTCCATGCAGCTTTCATGAGGATCAAGTAATATATGTAAAAATGATTCGAAAACTGAGAAGTGCTTTGTTTTTTTAAAATGTCAAACAGAAGGTGATACTTATAATGAGTCTTCAGATAATCCATATTTTATGAGTGAGATGTGTTTGCTAGTCCACCAACCATAGGACACAAATTCATGAAACAATTTCTCTGTTGAATTCTTAGAAGTAATTATGGCTATGCAGTTTTTAAAATACAGGAGAGAGGTAAGATATCAGTTGCTTTGAAATGGTGGCTCTTAAAATGATAGTTAAGGACACAGAACCTTCACATCAGGTCACCAATATGACTTTCTAAACCAGCAAAATCCTTGGCAGCAACCTCTTCCAATAAGTCAGCATGTCAAAAGAAACAATGGCCCTTCCCATGGAACAGCAACAAAACCACTGAACTCTCCAAGGTGGACTTGGAACAGAAATCTCCAGGACAACCTCGATACATCTCATTCCTTTTTCATTCATCGAGGGCAAGTACGAGGGGTGATGGAATTCCTTCCACCTAGTCAAGAGGCTCACCAATCCAGAACGACCCTCAGAGACACAGATAAGAGAGTGAATTAATTGCCCATTGTAAATATCAGTCTCTTTTGGCCAACACACCAACCGTTATTCTGCGATGTGAATAGTATGAATAATTTTTATTTGGACTAGAACCCAGGAAGCAAGTAAAAAACCTAATAGATCATTTCAGATTCCTGATAACAATCGAAGTGAGATGGTTTGCTACTGAAAATTCAAGAGAAACCAGATCAACTGTGGGATGTTTTCAATTTCATAGATTTCAGAGATGAAAGGAACTTATATATCATCCTGTCCAACCTCCTTGTTTCACCCAGGAGCGAATGTGGACCCAAGAGGCAAGGTGACTTGTCCAAGGGCATACAACTAATTATATGACAAAATCAGGTCTAATTGCTGGTCTCTTTTCTCTTCTCATTGTTTTTTCCACAACACAGCATGGTCTCTCTAATTATTAATTATGACCTGGCATTGCATTATCCATTATATATTTATTGAGTGCTTACTATGTGCTTAGCTCTGTTTTCAGGACTAGTTCTAGGAAAAAAAATGACTTCAGTAAACAATAAAGAGCCTTTTATTAATACATACTATTTTGTTTGATCCTCACGACGGCGCTGTGAATCTGCAGTAATTATCCCTATTGCAAATGAGGAAACCCAAATTTGCTTGTGGTCACACAGCTAATTATTAGCAAAGCTGTGATTCAAATTGAAGCTGACCCTATATTCTTGGCTTATCACCCTACATCATGTTGCCTTTCCCAGTCTGGATCTTTCTTTCATCCTGTACCCCCTTACATACTTATTCCCTAGGGCCTTTTCCTAATCTGGTTGTCAGGGAAGAACCATGATCTGAACACTTACAAAGCCATTGATCTCAGGCAGCTGACATTCTGGAAAGCAAAAACCATAAACAAATACGTGTGCAATATTTTTCAGTTTGGATTAAGACTTAAAAGAAAACAAAAAGCAGCAAAAAGGAGAAGTAGACTGTCTGGAGCAGAGGTTATTTTAGGTGGGAGGGTCAGAGAAGGTCCCTCTGAGGGGACAATCCTTGAGCAGAAGCTGAGTATGGCAAATCGAGGGATGGAGATAGGAAGCTGGGCAATGGGCCCAGTGATCACAAAGGGAGATTTTGGGGAAGAGTCAGCATATTGTGGTGGTTAAGAGCGCACACTCTAATGCCAATGTTCTTGGCATTAAATATCTACTAGACCATTTATTGGCCGAATTGAGCATGTTCACTCAAATTCTCTGGGCCTCAGTCCCTCTTCTCTAAAATGGAGCTAATAATAGTTCTCACTTCTAGGGTTATGTGAGGATTAATAGAAAGCAATGTCCGGTACACAGTAAATGAAATATCAGTTGTTTTCTTTTCTGTCTCTTTAGCTCTAAATAATAGATCCATCATCCCTTTAATTTCATATCATTGGCCTAGATTCTATTTCCACACTTAAAAAAAAAGCAGGACTTTTTTTTAACATTTTTATCTTTTCAATAAAATATTATGAGGAAGGCCAATAAAATAGATAAAAAGGAAGCAGTTCTGGTTGACTTGAGGGAGTGGCAGCCAGACACACTGCCTGCTCAGCTCCACCCTTGCCCCCATGGTGGTCCTGAGGAGGCCCTGTGCTTCACCAGAACAGCTAATAATATCCCACTTGACACAATGACTGGCACAAAATAGGGGCTGAACATGCAATTGTTAAAAGAATGTTGAAAACTGCAAAATACAGCCTCTTGGTCTTTCATTTTTTTGAGAAAAGAGATTACTAGGCCATACCACACATAGCCATCCTTCTGAGGTGGATGTGGAGGGTTGTTTATTTAGTGCAGGCTTAGTCATGAGTTCAGAACATTCTGTGGGTTTTACTGGAACTTGATATCATGGCTCATCCCTACACAGATCACTCTGGCTAAGGCTGCCAGTGACCTCCCCTGGGGCAATGACTGGGATTCTCAGGCTCTTTGAGATGAGAGGGCCTCCTGCTTCTCCTTTAGCCTCAGAGATAGATAGGCATTGTGGTCTCCTTATGCCAAGGGGCCAAGCACTGCAGGCCTAAGAGGCCTTGGCCGGGGTGTTCGGTGCCCTGAGGGAGACCTTCCCATGTTAGTAGAAACTAGAAAGTGTGCTACTTTGGATATATAGAAATTATCTCCATCACCTGGAGATCAAGTTGTGTTTTTATTCCTTTTGTATGTATTACTTATATGCTGTTATGAATTTGGGTGTGGTTAGATCAAATACAGGTCTGTTGTTGAGGGTTTGTTGGTCTCTTGCCTGTTTACTTCAGTTCACCTCACCACAGCACTCACTAAACCCTCTTTTCTTCAGAGTTTCTGAACCTCACTGTGTCCAGGGAAAGATACTCATATTTATAGAAGATGCTATTATGTGCCAGCCAGACGATAGGCACTTTTAACTACAGAAACTTGTTTAGTACCCTCAATAAGCTCATGAGGAAGAGAGTGTCCTCTCTCTTTAGAAAAAAAAAAAAAAAAAGGAGACCCAACAACATTAAATAAGTCACTCAAGGGCATCATGGGTGGCTCAGCAGTTTAGCGCCGCCTTCAGCCCACAGGGCATGATCCTGGAGACCCAGGATGGAGTCCCACATCGGGCTCCCTGCATGGAGCCTGCTTCTCCCTCTGCCTGTGTCTCTGTCTCTCTCTCTCTTTCTCTCATGAATAAATAAATAAAATCTTTAAAAAAAATAAAAAAAATAAGTCACTCAAGGTCACAGAGTGAATGAATGAGAGTCATTTCAAACCAAATTCAAAAGTAGACCCAAAAGTCTCTTTTCTTTCCACTATGCTGTGCTCTAATAAAATCCATCTAATTAAAGAAAAGTCTGGTGTTCAGTTTGCTCCTCCATGAAATAGTCACATTTTTTAGACCTGAGGTTTACTTACCAAATGAATTTTTAGATGGAATAATTTCAGGGACAGTGCATGTGTGGAGACAGAGAACAAGGCAAACAAAATAAGTAAGAAATTATGTGTGAGACAATCAGACAAGTGCATTCCTCTTTTTGGTCCTCGTTTTCCACAACTGTAACATTTCCAGTGTTCCATCCAGCTCTTCTCACTGAGCATCTCCTATGTGAAGGGAAACACACTATTTTCTTCTTTCTTTCATCCACTTGTGTTTAAAGACCTTTGTTTCTCTAGAAGCCAAACCAAGTCTGACAGAGAAATGAGGTGAGACACTTGTAATATAAACCTTGTAGTGTAGATTCTGGGGGCACACACTATTAAGGAAGCTGGTGGACCTGAAGGGAAGTTATTTTGTGGTGAGCATATTTTCCTGGGATGAATTTCTTGAGTGATGATGGGGATTGGAATGACTCTCTATGTTCGCTTATTATTAGCCCCCCCCCCTAGAGATTTAAACATAGATGACGGATGAGAGGTTGCCTGGGTGGGTAAGAAACAACAATGTGAGTGAATGAGACTATGTTCACTGTGCCTAAGGGATAGAATTTTGAAAGATGCTGTGGCCAGGGCCAATGTGAACCTCTAGCTGAGGAGAAATTAGGCAGCAAGTGTTGAGCATGGTGGAGGTTTCCAGAAGGCAACACTAAAAGTGTGGGCAAAGATCAATAGTGAATTAGTAAGAGGAATGAGAAGGGGTCCAAACAATCCAAAGAGCAAAGTCTAAAAAACAAGGTCTGAGATTGGACCAAGAGATCATCTTTATAAAGATGGAGCAGAAGTCTGTGCCTATCGTGGATAGTGTGGGAAACTGTGGTTTAAAGATCATACTGGGTAAAAAAAAAAAAAAAAAAAGATCATACTGGGGCCAAATTAGGCCAATACATACTTATTTATTACTTAGTGGTTTAGGAAATCTTTTTTATGGAAACATTATTTATAGGTGGAAAGAACTGTAGCAACTACCTGCTTTAACTCCTTTTATGATACAGGAACTACTTCAAAACCAACATTCTTCAAAACTTCTAAAAATGGTGAACATTTCCACTATTCTTTAGACTTTCCTAATCCTTTGAAGGCCATAGGGTTAAGACCACAGGATGCAGGGTAAGTCAGATGGACTTGGGATGCCAACCATGACCCTCAGTAACTGGATGGCTTTGAGCAAAAACTAATCTTTATGAGACTTAGTTTCTTTAAGAGAAATTGCAATTCTTTTACTTTAGAGGGGATGTTGTGAAGATTAAAAAGGATGTTTATAAATTGTTTAGCACATGACTAGCACAAAACAGTGCCCAATAAATGTTAACATCTAATACTACATTTATGTAAATATATTTCATTTTGATTCTGTAAGTATCCTATAAGGCTATTATTAGCTCATTTTACATGTGAGCAGATTGAGTCAAAGAGAATTTGAAAGAAATTGATCATGGTAACAGCATGTAAGTAGAAAAGTTGGGAAATAAACCCAAGTTTCTGTAGTTATAATGTCTGTGTTTTTGATTAAGTCTTAGTGCGTTCCATGTTGAGTGCAATTCTGCTTTCCAGCAACTGGGAAGCAATATAATACAGTCCTTAAGGACATGGGATAATACAGTTCATCCAGTACTGTGAAAATTAGTGAGATAATAAAAATAAAATGCCTTGCACATCAGGTATATGCTATTCACTTGTACAAAATTTCTGTGTATTTTTCCATACATCACTGGAACAGAGCCTGGTACTGAGCAGGTAGTCAGCAAGTGGGAGCTTACTATCCAACGGCATATACTTTGAGTTTTGGAGCATTCAAGCTCTGTGAATACAGATATGAGAGGGCATTTATCAAGTCTTTCCCTAATCTCTTCTTAAGGTGATGTGTTGCTGGTTCCCTTACCTTCCTCCCAGCTTTTTCTCATGTCTTCACACCCAGGGTCACCGTGGGAGAAAGCCAAAGGAAAAAGTCACAGGCTTGTTCTGAGCCCTGGCTCCTCCCACCTCCTGGTCACCTAGCTTTATTTCCGTTTCCTAAACAAGACACACTTTGTGAGCCACTGCTCTGATTTCCCCTTCTACTCTTAAGAGGAGACAAGTTTAAAGCCAAGTTGAAGAATTTAACCTAGGTGAGGCCTACAGAGTGGAACATTTGATGAACCAGTAACACTTCGAGTGCAGCCTGAGCACCACACATTTGCAATGGGAAGTGGTTTTTCAGATCCCTTCAGAAGAGCTGCCTCATGCTTAATAAGGTATTAGCTTCTGTTTACTCCTCAACTTTAGTTGTATATTCTGAGACCTGTTAATCCCAATCACTCTTTCTCTTCCAATGTTAAAAAATACATCATTGTTGTCATGTAAAAATGGCATGGCAAATTACATGGGAGTGACAATTTCCCAAAGGAGGTGGGAATTCTAGTACACCTAACATGCCAGAGGGTCAGAGAGCTTTACTCTATAAATATGTGGAGGGAGATTAGGAAATGCTGTCTGAATCCTAAGGCCAGGCAACTCTACTTAGAAGTTCTCTAAGGCCTGGGTCCCAGAGGAGGCCCACATGCCTTCTGTCATAGAATGAAATCCCATTGCTTCCATATTGAGAGAACTCTACTATCTAGAATCTGGGATGCATAGCTCTTAATATGCAAATAGCTAAGATTCTTTCATTTATTCATATACTCATTTGGCAAATTTCCTGATACTAATCAACATTTATTGAGGTTAGTTTTCCTCTGTTTTTTTTTTGTTGTTGTTCTTTTGTTTTTGTTTTTTTGTTTGTTTGTTTTTATTACACAATGTGCTGGGTTTTTAATTTTCCCTACAAATTATTTTATTTCATTTACATTACACCTATGAGAGGTAGTTATTGGTATCACCCTTTTAATTGAGAAAACTGGAACTTAGAATATGTATTACTCACTAGTACTCCTAATGGCAATTGTTCAAACTTTCCAATATTCATGTTCATTACCAAATTAATAAAAAAGCTAAGATTCAAGGCCATAAAGAATTCAGTCTCCTGGATGATATAGCTAGCTGGCTAGCTAAATAAGGGAAGTATACCTTGAAATTTAACTTTTAATAACATAAAAAAACACAGAAAGCTAGGCAGTATAGCCTCACAGCAAATACATATAAATGTGGTTAAGATAAGCAAAAGTTCAAAAGAATGATAAATCTTTACTCCAAATTAAGAAGAACCTCAAATTGGTCATGGTAGAAAATACGTAAGTTTACATTGTGGCAACTTGTAAATGGATACTGGATACAGAATAGGCTCTTATGGTTAATGGCTGAGATTTGAATGCCCCCATGTGACTAGAAAGATCAAAGCTTAAGCCTAAGTATAGTACAAAGTGAAGCTTCTATTTTGCAGACAGGATTCTGTAAGGGGTTCTACTTATATTTACAGGGTCCTGGGTGGAAAAAAAATGTGTCCCATGAGAAATCAAAACTTAAGGCTATACTGCTTGAGGTTACAGGTTCTGAGTTTACAGTTCCCAAGCAGACTTGCTGGTATAAAAATTATAGATCCATGAACAAACTGGATGGCATGATAGAAGAAAATAAAAAAACATTTCCATCTTGGCCCAAGTGATCCCAAAAGAGAAAGAAACAACCTCCATGAAGAAAAGCTGACAATCACCAATTATAAACCATTTGAGGAAAG
This sequence comes from Nyctereutes procyonoides, assembly GCF_905146905.1. Lineage (NCBI taxonomy): Eukaryota > Metazoa > Chordata > Mammalia > Carnivora > Canidae > Nyctereutes > Nyctereutes procyonoides. Next base: position 21,086,315 of record NW_026575159.1, read on the forward strand.
ATACACCATGAGGCAAGCCAGCAAACACAGTCACTAGGGAGACACCAAGAATTCAATATAATAGAATAATTTGAGAGAGGCTATAAAATAAAAAAAAATTAATACATTAAAGGGAAATGAAAAGAAATTATAATCAATATGAAAGAAGAGTGTACTCGGTATAAAATGCCATGTATTTTATAAAATGCAAACACACACAATTTCTCAACATATAGTTGTGAGGGTTTCATAGAAAATTAGATAAAGATAAAATAATTAGTGAATATAAATCTGAAGAAATTGCATGACATGTGGCTCAGTAAAAATAAAGATACAGAGAATAGGAAAGAAGATGAAAAGATATGGAGGATAGAATGTTTTCCTAACATATATCTAGTAGGTTATCCAAAAAAGTGAAAATAGAAGGAGGTGAGTGATATTCTAAAAGATCATGCCTTGGAAGTATCCCAAATAAAAGAAGCATATGAGTCTTCGGAGTAAGGAAGCACACTGTATTCCAAGAGCAACAAAAGCTACAAACTTCAATTAGAAACATAGTGGAGAGATACAAACACCAAACACAGATAGTTTTAAAAGCCACCAGAGAGAAAAGACAGATAACTATGAAGATACAACAGTTAGACTGTCAGGAGCAGTAGATGCAGGAAACCAGTGAAATAATATTTGCAATGTGCTACAGAGATGAATAAGAGAAATGCCAAGAGCAATAACAAACAGAGAATCATGTAGAAGCATCTAAACATGACTTGATTGTAGAAAACAACATAACGATGATTAATAGAGGTGTTGCAAGCAGGATGGAATTAAAATACTAGTTATCAATACCTTGGTAGTTAAGAAGGGGTGATGGGAGTTTAAGTGTGCTAAAATGCTTGATTTGGGGAGAAAGAAGCTAATGTATTGTAAACGTTGACCTTGCTAAGTCAGTGTTGAGTGGGATGATATTAAGGATAATCTCTAAAGAAAAGCATAGAAACAAGAATGTTTAAATCAGTGGAGCGTGAAGAGGATTGTGTCAATATGAAAGGAAGGCAGGGAGGGGGAAAGAAGAAAAGAAAGGAAGTTAGAAAGCACAAAATAATATCAATAGATAGACTACGGAGGCCAGGATTAGACTAAATTATAATGGAGACTACATGAAAAATCATCAGGAATGAATGGACTAGCCAACAAGTAGTACTAGAAAAACTGACCATTCAAATTGCAATAAGTACAAAATAAATGAGGTCCTTACCTCGTAACATCCACAAAAACAGTTTCCACGTGAATTAAGAACCCAAAGGTGAACAACAAAACTTTAAAACTTGTAAAAGAAAAAGTAAGAAATTATGTTTAGTTTTTGGCTAGTAAGGAAGATGTTTTGTTTTGTTTTTGTTTTTGTCTTAAATAAAGCACACAAAAACCAAACCGTAAAGAAAAAGATTGATTAATTCTGGAAACCTTGAATTTCAGAGTTCTTGCCCAACAAGTGGACCAACATCAAAATGAAAAGACTGATGGGTACAAATCAATAGCAAATCATATCCTTGAGAAAAAGTTGGTACAAAAAATAAATGAAGAGAGGAAAAAACAACCTAGTTTTAGAATAGGCAGATTCTTTGAGCTGGAATCTTATGAAAAAAGAGACAAAAATGGGCCATAAACAATAAAATTCCATTTCACAACTTTTAGTGATAGTACAGTTTTAAAAAATTACGAAGTGTTGGTGAGGATGCGGAGAAATAGCAACTCTCATTTGCTGTCAGCAGGAGTTTAGGTTGGAGTCTGATTTGCACAGCATTTTGGCAATAACCATATATCTGGAGAGAGCACACCATGCCTATTATGTGACTCCTCACTCAGGCAGATCAGGAGACTTGACCTCACTCCTGGGTCTAGGGGTGGCTCAGTTTGAAATTCTGTGTATTAGAAAGAGATGGGTGGGAATTCTTCTACCTGCCCATAGAACTGCTACAGGACTTAAAAGGGTCCAATTAGACAAGAGTCAGGACCTTTATTTGGTGCATTCCTCCTTGCCTTTTGTGAGCTAGGAAGCATGCATCCCCAGCAGCCAATGCCAGTCATTTTTGGACCACGAGAGGAGGAACTGGCCAATGACGGAGCCAATGCTGAGCAGCTGGAGCTGAGAAATGGAGAGAAAGCAATTCTTGATCTTATTTTGAGTCACCACATAAAGCCTCTCCTAAAATTAGTTATCTCTGGACTTTTCAGTCATATGAACCAAAAAACTGTCCTGTGCTATTTAAGTCATTTTGAAATGTTTTCTCCCTTGTAACTACAACCACTAGCACCCTGAAATGAGTAGGATCTAACTAGATTCGAGGAAAAGAGATTAACCCAAACAAGTGGGATCAAATGGATATTGTGTTAAACATATATTTTGTTTTGCTTTGAGGATGTTCTCTTTTGAGCATGTAGTCCCCAAGCTTATTTTTTTCTTTTTATTTTTTTCCCAAGCTTATTTTTTTCACACTTAATTTTTACTGCTTCTTTCCTCCATAAAGTGTATGTGCCATATCTATCTTGCTCACCACCATATACACAGAGCCCAGTTAAGTGCCAGGCACATGACAGGTGCTTAGTAAATACTTGCTGAACTAATGTTGAATGAAAAACAATGTGTTTACTTGCCCAGTGATACCCATTTATTAAGTATTAATGCTGAAATATAAATCCATGTCTGTAGTGATGACTGAATATTTAAAATAATATTTTAAAGTATTTTACCTAAAAAAAAATCACACAAAGTTGGTAGGCAGGATCAAAACCAACAGTTGGCAAAATCCATACAGAGCAGGATTGACTGGACATCCTGTTGAGCCCAGGGGCCAAGAGGCAGATTCTGGGAAATAGCCAGAGCAGTGCCAGGAGGAAAGACATAGCTTAACAAAGCCATAGGACAACTGAGCTTCTGAATTCATTCACATACTTATTTATTCAGGAGGAAACGGGGATTGGGACTTACATACATATGACTTACTCTGTGCCACAAACTCCACTAAAGACTTGACTTGTACATTGTTAAATTCTCATGACAACCCCCCTCCCCCAGTGGGCAATGTGATACAGCCTAGCACCTAGTAAATACTCAAATTATTGAGTGGTAGTAATTAGATAAATGAATAAATCCAAATCTTGTGATGTGTGGGTTTTTTTTGTTGTTGTTCTTTTCTTCTTTTCTTTCTTTCCTTTCTTTTTTTTTTTTTTTTTTTTTGCCTATCATGTTACTTACCATGAAGATTGTTTGGGTGCTTCTCAGGAGCTAGCAAAGTGGAAAGCAATTGCTGAAGAAACAAGCATAATCCTGGCCGATGGTGTTCCATTGATCTGGAACACCTTTATTGGAACTTCTTGTGCACAATGCTTTAGAAGTCCCACCTGATACTCCTAACAAAGTTTAAATCACGGAGAGAATGATGAATCCAACTTGTGTGTGACTTCTGCTTTGATAAATAGAGTAAAGATTTTGGAACATGGAATTGACAGACAAGTGAGGACAGATAACGGAGCCAATTAAAATATAAAATATTTAGCTAATAGTGGTTAATCAAATTAATTTTAAAGGAGCAGAACAGTTATAGCCTAGAAATGAGGCTGTTTCCATAATCAGGTGCTTGAGAATCTGTCCCAGAAATTGTCAACAGGAATGAAGAAGGACAAATACAGCCTTATGAGACTATAGAAGGAATATACTAGAGTTAGTGGCATTGCCACAGGCAATAAAGTTTAATAGGTACGATTGTTGTTGGTTGAGTTAAACATCCAGGTTATTACCCTCTGTCCTCCACTTAACCTTTAAACTTAAATTTCCAATCTATAAGTGAAGATAATAAGATTCAGCTTATAGGAATAGAGTGACAAAAACATAACCTGGAACATAATAAATGCCTGATAAATATTACCTGATGTTATTGTTTAGGAGGTCTAAGAAAAAGGATATGTCAACAAGGACAGCCCAATCTGAGTATAAATAAGGGAAGAATGCTACAATATAGAAAGAATTGGAGAGATAGTAAGATTTGGGCAGGAGAGGATATTTTGGATGTGTGGATTTAAATTTAGCATATGTTGGCAGCTACTGTGTGCTTAGCTCTGAACCAGTCTCAGGGATGCTTAGAGAGAACATATAGGACATAGCTTGCAGAGGCAGGTGCACACAAGGGCTAACAGTTTGGGCTTCAGAGTCAGAATGTCTAGTTTTGAATTCCTGTTGTGTCATTTACCAGCATTTTATTTTTCTCTCCACTCTCATCTGAAAAAAAGGGGACGAAAGCACGCCTAGGTTCTTGAGAAACTTAAAGATAATTTATAAACAAAGTGCTTACAATCCTGCCTGGCAAATACTAAGAAATGTGTAGGGGTAATAATAATAGAAGTATGACTATAAGTAAGAGTCGTCATAGTAACAGTATTAACATCTGAATGACTACCTGATGGGCAGGTGAGAGGCTCAAAGCAACAGGATACATTTTGCAGAAGGTAACACAGAGGTCAGAAAGGAGCCATAGTTGTAAATTGTCTTTTCCATGGGGAGAAAAGAGGCATGGGGATGAGGATCTGAGAGGAGGAGAATAACAGCCAGTGCTGAGAGCAAATGGAACAACAGAAAGAAGAGTGGAAAAGAATGCAGCAAAGAGCAAATGCCTGAGAACAGAGTAAAAATGTTTCTACAACAAGGAACCAATACCAATGGAATCTAATGTCACTGGATGGTCAAGGAACTTGAGACTTGAGGTGTGATCTGGGGCAAGTTTCAGGGGAGTTTAGGAACTGTGGTGGGGCAGGGATTGGACTATCAGTGGATAGAGCAGGGGACACTGATTGGAAGGTTGAATGAATTGGTAGCTTAAAAGTGTCACACGGGTAGAAGTATCATCAGGACGAGAGACACCACGGTTCCCCCATGCATTCAGACCTCATTGGTGTGGTATGTCAGCTGGGCCACCTACTCAGTGACCATGAGAGTGGGCTCTGTTCTCTTCCGTGGCACATCAGTGGTCTCCCAGCCTCCCTTGCACTTAGGAGTGGCCAGGTGCCAGAGCTGTAGACCACGGATGGGAGCTGAGTCATGTGTACCACTCAGGCTTGGCCCATGAGAGTCTTCCTTAGACAATCTTCTTGCTCCTTCTCTGTCCTCAGCTGAATGGGAGAACTCCAAGGACATAGAGGAGGACAGATGCACAGGCAGATGGTGCCTAGGTCTTTGAATAACTACATGAGGGCATTGTCCTGCCCCTACAGTGTCACCAGACCATGACATGAGTGGGAAATAAAATATTATTATATTAAAAATAACTACTCTGAACCTCTGTTTCTTCATTTGTAAAGTAGGGCTAGTAATAGCTACTTACCTGACTATCTTTCTCTTTTTCCTTGCTAATGGGACCCTAATCACCATAGGTTAATTGGCATTCTTTTGCTTTGAGGGAGTCTGGGTTCCTCTTCAGCTCTAGCCAGGAAATGGCGTGTGTGTATGTGTGTATGTGTGTGTGTGTGCACACATGCCCGTATGCACTGGATAGCTTAAGTCAGTTGCAGCAGTCCCCCCCCCCCCCCCCCCCGCCACCCTTGCCTGTGAATGACTCAATAATGGGTTTAGATCAGTAAGACATGGAGAGAAGTCTTCTGGGGAGTTTCTGGGAAATTCTCCTCATTCTCGTGTGTGTGTGTGTGTGTGTGTGTGTGTGTGTGTGTGAAATTTTCCCGATTCTGAAAAAAGGACTCAGAGATTGACAATTATTCTCCTTTTCTAATTGTGCACATTATTATGTGAGGATGTGATGCCTGGAGCTTTAACAGCCACCTTGTGCTCATTATGAGAAAAATCTGAAAGCAAACACTGACAGGCTCAAGATGGCAGATTCCTGAGATTTGTGCGGCCAATCCTGGAGGCATCCTACCACCAGAAATGTTTTAGGTGAGATAGTGATATTTTCTTTTATTTATGCCATTCCTAGTTGGTTCCTTCATTATCTATGTCAAAAACATACTAACCAGGATTTGGGTTAGGATTGAATCAGTAAAGACATAAAAATTGCAAACCATGTGGTAGGCGAGCAAGAATGTTATAATAACCGCCGTGATCGTCACCATGGAAGCCTGGACCTCCTGACCCCAGCCCAATACTTGAGACCTCATTACCTCCCTGATTTCAACAACAGAGAAATAAAATCTTTCGGGCTGTGACACAACATGCTCCAAGGGCAGGACAATGGCCAGAGAAAGACAACCAGAGCCTTGACTCTTTTGGAAACTGAGGCTGGAGGAGATTTAATTATTGATGGCCCTGGGATGTGTCTTTCAGATAATGAGACCTTTGAAGGGTACAGTGAAACCTTTGGATAACAGGTGTCCCATACAAATAATGGTATTACTAGCTGGATAATATTTAACAAACACTCCCTCCTTATCACCAGTAATCCAAGGCAATAGCATAGAATATTACAGTCTATGACAAGCGGCAGGTGGGGAGAGTGTGGCATGCTTCTGTTATTTCTAGTAATTGATAAATAAGGATAGACGCTGAGCCTCTGGCCGTCCTGCTTCCCGCCTTCATTCAGGTTGTTGAGAAAGATGAATGTTGCTTTAAGAAAGATAATGCCTGTATAAAGACTGTCTTCATCTTCCCAGAACCCAATAAAGGGAATCAAATCAGATATGCGGGATGAGGAACTAGATGAAATGAGAGGCTATTTTCTTGCCATTGAATGACAATAAGACTGATACGAATAACAATAATAGTATCTCAAAGAGGATGAGAAAAGGGGAATGAGAATTTTTCTTTGCCAGTTTCCCCTTTATCTGTGTCTTCCGTATATAATCTCTTTAAATATGATGCTCACACCAGGGAAGGAGCCTCCATTATCCACACTTAACAGATGAGGAACGGACATTGAGATCACAATCAGAAAGTACAGATGAAGGACTTAAAACCAGGTCCCTGAGTCCAAATATCATCTCACTTGTGTTTAATTAACCACACTGCCTTTCATTTCTTTCTCTCTGTGACTAGACTCTTGGGTAGCCAGAGCTGAAGTCTCAGAAATGACAGTCTTGGTCCCCTCCAATGGACTGTCTGAGGGGTGAGAAGGTGCATCCAGGAGGAGCCAGGTTTGTAGGGTCAGAGAACACCTGGCTCTGACCAGGTTTTGACTGAATGCTATAAAAGCTTTGTAATCTGGGAAAAGTGATTCTCTCAGCTTCTGTTTCTTTAGTTTTAAAAGCAAAGAGAGGGGCAGCTGGGCGGCCCATTTGGTTAAGCATCTGCCTTCGGCTCAGTTCATGATCCCAGGACCCTGGGATGGAGCCCCAGATCAGGCTCCCTGCACAGTGGGGAGCCTGCTTCTCTCCCTCTGCCTGCTGCTCCTCCTGCTTCTACTCTCTCTTTGTCAAATAAATAATAAAATCTTAAAAAAATAAAGGCAAAGAGATTTTACGAGATTATATCTCAGATTTATATTATATTGTCGTAATTGCTTCTTCTGTTTTGTTTCATACCAGTTGAGCCTGAAGAAAAAGGAAAAGAAAAGGAAAAAAAAAAAAAAAAGAAACTAACAGGGAGAAATGCTCCTAATCACTTGTGCTACTTATGTCTGTCCGATGTAGGTGTTTTCCTAATCTGCATAAATATATAAAGGTACTTGTGAATGTCACTTTCCATATATAAGCCACACATCCTAATTATACAGAACGGAAGGAGTTTAGCCAAGAGGACTTCTCTGTACCACAAAGCTAACATCAATAGAAGGAGGCCAATAAACACTCACAAATCAAACAATCCAGAAGCAGTCCATTGGATGATTGGACGCGCATCTGCTCTGTTCCAAACTCTTCTGCCTCTGTCGTTCTTATGGAAAATGGACCTACTATGATCCCTCCTCATGCCCCAGACTGAAAACCTCGCTGGACCTCTGACATTTTTCCTTAGGATAAATTGGATTTCCTTCAGCACCACCCTCCCCCGCTTCCCTTCCTCCAGAAACATGCAGCCCCAACACTCCAGGCTAATGCAGGGCCTCTTCTACCCCCTTGAGTGGCACTTCTGCGGGGATCTGTCCAGGTTACAAACCACGCCTGCTTTGCAGGCACACATGTTTCTCATTTATTCTGCAGAACAATCATCTCAGATAGGGATTGACAGTCCCATTTCACGGATATAGAAACAGACTCCGAGAGATTTGGTCCCACGTCAAAACGGATGGTGCTTCTGAGAAGTTAACCTAATTTCCCGGCCTGCCCATCTTTATGCTCTAACACATCTCTACAAATCTGATGCAATGCACTGTTATCCTGGATGACAATCTGATTTTTCTTGCCATTGAATGACATTGAATGACAAAGCTACGAAGCTTTGGATAAACTGACCTCTTTTCATGATCCATTCAATGTTTTCTACCTCAGTTTCCCCATGTATTAAAAAGACAGAAAGTAATAAGGCTAAGTTACCTATGTTTGGTCTGTTGAAGTAGGTTGAATTCTTCTGGACTGAGATGAATGCAAATTGCCTTGTTATTTCACTAATTAATAATGTCTGCTTGGAAATGCGACTATTACTGCACAATAAATGATAAGGCTTGTAATTATGGATGACAGTAATTGCTTCTTTTTTTGGCCCTTAACTTCATCCTAGTTCATCTTCCCGAGTTATAGCTACCTCTATAGGGGTCAGGAAAACATTTTTTTAAGAATCAAAACAATAGGTTCCTTTCCCAGGGGTTTGGAAATTGATGAATCATCTTACTCTGCGTGCAGCATTCAAACTAACTGCGTGCTTGACACACAGGCGGAAAAGTGGGCTCTTTGAAATTTGAGCCGAGTACAGATCATGTCACCTGGCTGGCGGGTGACCTGTTCCACTCGCCATCTGACCCCCTGTGCCCAACGTCACCTGGAGCCTGAAATCTGGAAGCAGAAAGTCCTTGACTGGAGTCAGCGGAGAGAAAATCATCACCTGCTTGGGCACAAACATGCCTGAGGACTGCGTCACTGTTTGTTAAGTGGGATCAGCTAATAGTTGCACAGCGGGCCTTCAAAGTGCTGCGGTGGGGCTGATGAAGTTTCTGTAAATGCACGGCCTGTGTGGAGGCCTTGGACTTTGAATCTCAAGCGCTGGGAGCATTTTGAGCTTGTCACAGGCTCTCTGGTGAACTCTATTTGGTTAAGTTGCTCGGGGAAAAGAATCAACTTCATTTCCACCACCTTCACCTGGGTCCCTCTACTCCAGCCACATTTCTGCCTCAGGGCTTTGGCATATGCTGTTCCTTCTGCCTTGACACCATTCCCCCTGCCTGGACACCTTTCCTGCCTTCTGCCTGGACCCCCTCCTCCCCCCACCCCGGATAACAGCCTGGCTTGTTCTTATGTTTCACTGAGTTACCTACTTACAAATCACCTCCTTAGAAACCTTCCACGCTGCTCTCTTTCTCCTCATCCTGCCTTATATTTCGTCATAGCATGTGATTTCTATTTTACTTAGGTATTGGAGCAGTAGTCTATGGTTAGTCTGTTCGACCAGAACATAAGTTTCTTGAGAGGAGAAGAAGCCACATTGCTTTTGTCTACTGCTCTGTCCCAGTGTCTACAGTAGGACCTGATCTATCGTAGACCCTCAAGAAATATTTCTTGAATAAATGAACGAAGGAAGGAATGATTTTCTCTCTGATTACAAGTGGACAACTGAAACAAAGAGAAAAATAAACTAGTCAAGTTCAATAGCCATTTAGTGGCAAAGAATACTTTGATTTCCTGACTCATAAACCAGGGTTTTTTTCCTTCCATATGACACCGTTCTCCAAATATTTGGCAACTAAGACATCCCTTGACGAACAATTTATTCACCAATCTTTAGCCACTTCACATCTACAGCACCAAGTAGAACTTCACAAGGGTAAGTGTTTATTAACCAAATTCTTACTGAGTTCATCTGTTGCACAAAACTCCTTCAAAAGCAAAGGAGATTGAAAGTTACTTAAACCATTATGTTTTTAAAACATTTTTAAAATAAATGGTTATAAATATTTACTGTATAAATGTAGGTGTACATAAAGTATAAGTGAAATAAGTATTGCAATCTTATACAGAAGTAGACTTCTTGGTATATTTAATATTTGTTTAATAATTGCAATCATGCTATATGCAAAATTTTCTAATCGGTATTTTTGTGAGTTATATTTTAGACATGTTCCGATGTCACTAAAACTAACATTTTAGAGACTGACTATATTCCGATATCTGGGTGTGCCATAATTTTACTTAACCATTTTCTTACTTTTGATAATTAAGTTTATTTCCATTTTTCATTTATTAGATTTCTAGATTTGGGTTCTTTTATATTTCTGAGTTCAGTTATTGTATTAACATTTCCATACTTGTCAAAACTAGGCAGAGAATGAGTTGTTGTCCACATTCTTACCAAAAATGCTACATATAATCTACAAAAAATCCTGGACTGCAAGCTCAAAGCTTCTCTTTGAATCAATCAACATTGAAAGTTTCACTCATCTGCACTTCTAGTCTTTGAGCCTTGGTGTGGAAGGTGGGAACATGTGGACAGTGGAGCTGGACACAGTGACCAATTTGAGAGCAAAGAGAGGCTTGGGTTGTTTACTCTTCTGTCCTGTGTGTGTGATTCTGGCCTGTGTAGCAAGAGGGATGAAAATCCAGACTCACGTTTGTGGCGCCTACAGACCTCTGCACTTTAATGATTGTGACACGAGTTGCACTGGGTTGTCGTCAACATGACTCAGCCCCAGAGTCAAACTTGGCAGCTCTGCAAAGCCAGGGTTTGGTCCTACCTGTCATGACAGTGGAGAAGGGAAGAGCCCCACATGGTCTCTTGGTCTGAACAAGAACCCTGTGTTCAGAGTGTGGCCTGATCTGGTGGGATATTCCAGTCATAATTCTGGTTAGTGACGCTTGCCACATACCTACTATGCTTGTAAAGCTCCAATTGATGCTACTTCTCCCTGTAGCTTTGCACCAGTATTAATTGCTGCCATTTTTTTTTAATTTTTTTTTATTAATTTTTTATTTATTTATGATAGTCACACAGAGAGAGAGAGAGAGAGGCAGAGACACAGGCAGAGGGAGAAGCAGGCTCCATGCACCGGGAGCCCGACGTGGGATTCGATCCCGGGTCTCCAGGATCGCGCCCTGGGCCAAAGGCAGGCGCCAAACTGCTGCGCCACCCAGGGATCCCTAATTGCTGCCATTGAGGGAGTATCTCCTTTGTGTCAGTGTGCCATATGTCAGGCTTGGTATGGTACTACCAGATAGTGGCAGGCTATCTCTTTTACCCTAAGAACAAGTCCTGAAGGCAAGTGTTATTGCTGCATTTTCCAAATAAAGACATGGAAGTTCAGAGAAGTTAAGGAAGGGGTTCAATGTCACACAGAGCTGGGATTTAAAACTTGATTATTTGAGATCAAAGTCTAGGTATCACTGCATACCTCTGGTTCTGCAGAGTGGGAGTCTTAACTTCTACTCAATTCCCATAATTCTTGGGACAAGTGTCATGAGTTATACTGGATTAGATTTATCCATTCAACAACGATCCCATTAACTGCCCACTTACTGAGTATTTACTTTGTGCCAGGCACTCTGCTAGTTTCCACTGAGAATAAACTATACTCCTGTTCTTAAAAGAGGAAGAGGATAAACACAGAGAAAATTGTGGGTGACTTAAGCCTCCATCCTTAGGACCTAGAATACTATATTCACCACAGGAACTAGCTCTTCATGTAGACTCAATAAATATTTGTAGAAGAAAAGAAGGAACAAAGGACGGGTAAAACATTATAAAGGGCTTAAACCCTAGTCTAAAGGTGTGGAATCTGCTCTCAGCTTTATTTTGTATTTGCTATGCAACCTTTGATATTTATGCTTATTACTTAGACTCTCTCAGCCTGCGTCCTTATTTGTAAATAGGAAGATGATTATCTTTGCCTGATTCCACTCATAGGATTTGTGTGGATCCAGTAGATCGGAGGATCAGCTATGGGTATCAGAGCTACTAAAAAAAAGTCAACATCATCTTTCAAAGTGTCAGGAATTATTATATTTGTTAGTCAATTCAACTGACCGATGTTTACTGAGTACCACATGTCAGGTGTTGGACTAAGGGCTTTACAAATGCTACACAATTGTCCTTTCAATAATGGGGTTGGGTTGATGTGAACAGCTCAGGAGGGCTGTCTGAGATGACATAGCAAGTGAGGGCAGAAGGAGGAGTCAGATCCCCATGTGCCATGGTGATGCCACAGCTTTTCATGGTTGCTGGGTTATGGATCCCAGTGGCTTTAGGTAAAAGTCATCCCACCAGAGGCATTTCTTTAGGAACAGAAATTAAGCACTGGTTCTGACAGCTACCTACTGAGTTAGAATCGGTCACAGGCAATCAATTCACTTGCTGGAAGTAGACCTAGGCTGCAGAGTTAGAATCGGTCACAGGCAATCAATTCACTTGCTGGAAGTAGACCTAGGCTGCAGAGCTTCACAAACACAAGAGACTTTGTTACCTTTAAGCCTTCACCTTTCAAATCCTTTTAGTTCTGAATCCAAAGCCATCCTGTCTTAGTTGTGTCTACTCCGTCCCTGCCTCTGATTTGCTGGAAGTGAGGGTGAGAGTGGGGAGGGAAGGATCTATGAATGTTGTCTATGGAATTTCACTCAGGTGCCCAGAGCATCTGGTAGGGAAGCGCAGTCCTGAGGTTTTTGCGTAAAAATGGCTTCCTTCTGATACTATGTGTGAAGCTCTTTCCAGGCTCACATTCTTTCTTCTTAAGTTTCTGCAATCCTCTCTTGAGTAATTCCACTGCTCCTATCACTCTGCTCTAGCTCACCCTCCAAATTGTCACCCAAGTGTTCTTTGTTGGACACAGTTGAGCCTCTCACCTTCCCTACTAGAGCTCATGGAGCTCATTTATTTCATCTCACCCTCTCAAATCTTCCCTCATCCCCAGCCAATGCCTACATGACCAAACCTCTTGTTGGTCCTAGAATTCTCCATCACATTTTTCAGATCTCTTTGTTCATCCTATTATCTGGATCTGGACTCTATTTCCGTTTTCCATTTTGCTTGGTCATCTGCTATTCTTTAAAGTCAAGAAGACCAGGCATCAGCTTTCTGTGTGTGGTATTTCCAGATGGCACTATGTTGCTGCTTGCTCTGTGCTCTTTTTTTATTTTATTTATTTTTTATTTATTTATGATAGTCACACAAAGAGAGAGAGAGAGAGAGAGAGAGAGAGAGAGAGAGAGGCAGAGACACAGGCAGAGGGAGAAGCAGGCTCCATGCACCGGGAGCCCGATGTGGGATTCGATCCTGGGTCTCCAGGATCACACCCTGGGCCAAAGGCAGGTGCCAAACTGCTGCTCCACCCAGGGATCCCTTGCTCTGTGCTCTTGTAGTACATTCTCCTTAAGCCAATTCTGACACACCTCCCATTTTACTGTCATGCTTTCTATATGTGCTTGTCCTTCCTGCTGGGCCAGAGCTCTGTACATACAGGGATGGTGTCACTCATTTTCATATACTTGTTGCTAGTGTGGTGCCTGGTACATAGTAGGTACTCAATATATGCCTGCCAAGTTTAACTGAATCAAGAGTCCCAGAGATGAAGAGTAGCCGACAATTGTATAAAACTTGGGGAAAAATCTGAGTAGTCTTCAGCAATTATCAATGAATGAAATTTTTTAAATAATGGCCTTCATGTTGGCTTATAAAGGATAAGTTAAAAAAAAAAAGGATAAGTTTTGGAGTATTAGAATACCTGAAGCAAAACAACCCAAACAAATGCAAATGAAAATTTTTATTTTTAATCTAATAAAAGAGGGGGAACTAAAGGAGGGGGGACTAAACTCCCCTTAACCCTGGACTTTCCAAGAAGCCAGATTCTAATTATGTATTTAATTAACCTCTATCCCCTGTGGTTTCTTTTGATGACTTTCTGTTTGAAGGGCTTTACGACCTTGAATATTCCTGACATGTGATTGGTGTTGGCTTAGGTAGATTGATTTGCAGATTCTCTAGGATTGCCATTAAAGTTGTTTTTCTTCATTAGGTTTCCAGCTATCACCTCAGTCTCTCCACCTCCAGGTCCTGCCACCAACAAGGAAATGGAAGGGAAGAGGAAATGGAAAAGGAGAAAGAGAAAGAGGAAGACTTGTGATACTTCTGAATTCATTTTAACAATTCACAACAAACCCATTTTTGTGGTTAATATCATGAGTTTTTCAAATGTCTCATTACTTACTGCTGGATTGCCTTAAATACTTTGAGCACCAATGGATGAGAATAGCTCAGACTCCTGCCCACACCAGATATTCTCATTTACTTAAAAAAATAAGTATAAATCCTATTTAATTGGTTTATCATTATATTTATTTGAATACTCACAAAGTTAAAGATTCTTCCATATCTTTCTTAGCCAATCATATTTCCAATTTTATGAGTTGTCGGTTCACAGAATGAAATAGGTTTTAGTGCAAAGACCCATCATCTTCAGAGATTTACAGCTAAGGAATTTCTTAAAACACACAAGAGTTTCATTGTACCTGGATAAAATTATTATTCTCAGTGTAAAATAAGATGAGTCTCTCTAATAAGGATCTCTGCTTTCAGAATGGAAGCATGGTCATTGTACTCATACTAGGTGCCAGAGCAGCATTTTAGTTACCTAAAGTTACTGAAGACATAGTCCCTCAATTCCTAGCACTCACAATCACATAGAAAGACACAACACAATCCATTGCAGTATATAATGATAGGTGCTAGGATAGAGCAGCCACATTGTGCTATGGAGTCAAGAGAACAGTCATCTGAGTAAGGCACAGTGAAAGGAAGGATAAGGCTCCAAAGAGAGCAGTGCTTAAAGTAATGTAGGGAGAAGGGAGGAGGTGGGGGAATAGATGAGGCAAAATCTTCAGGACTTGGGAGTGGAGGTTGAAGCGATGTGTTAATTTCCAGGTTTCTGGATTCTTCTCCCTTTCTAAGTCCCTTTATCTTTCTCTTCCCCACATGTGCGACAGGCAGGAGTTAGTTGTTTGGAATAAACCTTAATGAAGTAGGGGTTGCTTTGGGCAGGTAAACACAACAATGTTATCTAAGACAGGTGATAATTAACAACAAAATATTTTATTTATTTTATTTTTAAGGGATTTATTTATTTATTCATGAGAGGCACACAGAGAGAGGCAGAGACATAGGCAGAGGGAGAAGCAGGCTCTCTGCAGGGAGCTCGATGTGGGACTGGATCCGGGATCCTGGGATGAGGACCTGAGCCGAAGGCAGTCACCCAACCACTGAGCCACCCAGGCATCCCAACAAAAATATTTTAAAGAGGGTTTTTGGGCTATGTCACTGCTCTACTCCAAAGAACGTGAGGTCCAGGGAAAAACTGAAAATTGCCAATTTGGACCTTGGACTTAAGGAATATCCACTGTGCTTTGTAAGATATTCAATGATATCCCTGTTCTCCACCCACTAAATATCAGTAGCAGGCCTACCCAGTTGTAACAAACAAAAATGTCCCCAGACATTTTCAGATGTGCTCTGGAGACAAACACTGACCTAGAGGGAAATGCAGGGGATGTGGCATTCTCAAGGCAGGCACTACTTATGCCACTTGAAGGCAAGAAATGTGATGACAAGCAGGGCAAGACTGCTGTGTCTGGATCCTGGAACCCCAGGGGATTGACAGCACTAGGTGACATAAACAAGGTAGGGGTAGGCAGATCGTGCAAAACCTCAAGTGTGTGGAGACGTTAGAGAGATGAGATGAATAACATATACAAAATTCTCTCATGACAGAAGATCAATGCTTAAGAATGTACCCATTTTTTCCCTTCTAAAGTCCATTTACCTGGTTATAGTAATGGACCCACACTGTTGGCAAACTGTCAGCATAATTTCCATCGTGGATCACACAGTCCCTATAGAATTTGTACATTTTATTGGCTCTTTTATATTACTGCCAATGATATTTCACTTTCAAGCTTCACTCAAGAGATTTAAAAAAAAAAACCTCCATTTGCAATCTGTTAATCTTTCAACTACAATATTTTTTTTTTGTATTTTGCCTTTTCTTCTGCATTTCTCACACGTATTAAATCGGACAAGATGGCTTGACCATTACCCTCTCTGGGAGCCAATGTATAATCGCAAAGGCTTTCCAGACTCATATCTTATCTCTTCAGCCACCTTCCTTTCCCCATGGATTTGCTGTTCATATCCCCAAAGAAACAGATGGACGTTTTATATTTTCTCCTGTCATTCATTTGCTTGTATCTTCTTATCATGAACTTACCGTGTAATGGCTGATGTGGCATCTTGGAAATGTGACCCTCTATAGGAAAGATGACACTTCTTCATGATTACGTCAAATCTACCTTTAAGAGACAGTGCTAATTAGATTACTCCTCTAGCAGTCCATTTGTTTTAAATTCATCTTCTTTCCATGTCCCCACACATTCCACCTCTTCATTCTTCTTAGTCATTTCAGACTGTTTTCTAAAAATCTACCTTGAGCCTCATTGGGGGAAGGTTTCCCTCTCATTCATCTCTACCTACAGCTAAGAGATTGCTTCCCATTAATTGAATTTGTTATTGCTAAGTGTCTCTTCTCCTGTGCCACAGGGACCATGCATTTGTGTCACAATTGGGATAAAGTGAGTTTTTCAGGGCTGGTAGGGATCTGATTTTGGAGCTAAATTAGGGCATAAGCAGTAAGTTCCTCTTTCTGAGAAATTATTTGTAAGGAGTGAAAGATACTTACAGATACTTTCCCCCAAGTCCTATAAAATTACATATGATTGGTGTAGATAACTATGGTAAATGTGACCAGGTGGGCATAAGACCCTAGAATCCAGGCAACATCAAATCTAAGCTGAGTATAAGCATAGGTAAAGTGGTACAGGAGAAAAAAAAAAAAGAGAAGGCTCTTTATTATGCATAACCAAGACAGCTTTCATAAGTGGCCCCAAAACATATGTAGTTCATCATCCTTCCATCCATCTCATTCATCCTTCCATATACATCCACCCATTTAATATTTATTGGAAGCCTAAATAAGCCATCAATGAAGCCATGTACTGCACCTGTCAAACTCAGTGAGTTCGTAATTTACTCAGGAAGGAGAGGATATATACAAGCCTAGCAGTACTCAATTCGAAACATTCCTCTGAATGTGTCCCACCAAAAGACAAGTATGTACTTTTGGATACTCAATGAAGTCAGACACTTGATAAAAACAAGCAACCGGAGGAAGCTGGGTGGCTTAGTCAGTTATGTGTGTCCCTTCAGCTCAGGTCATGATCTGGGACTGAGCCCCATGACAGGTCCCCTGTTCAGAGGAGAGCCTGCTTCTCCCTTACCCTCTGCCCTTCCCCCCGCTTGTGCTATCTCTAATAGATAAATAAAATCTTTAAAAAAAACAAGCAACCAAGGAAAAGAGGGGGTTACAAACAATGAAAATTCCTTTTCACTCATTGGATTGGTTTAAAGAATGGTGAAGTCACTCTAATTTTTTTCTTTGTGAATCTGCTAGCTTCCTCTGACTTTTATCAGTATTTTTAAGTAAGCTCTATACCTAATATGGGACTTGAACTCACAACCTCAAGATCAAGGATCACATACTCTATCTACTGAGCCAGTCAGGTGCCCCATAGCTTCCTCTGATTTTTAGCAAAGAAAAAACAAAAGTACAGAGTAAAGTTTAACAATCAAATAAGTGGAGTCAAGAACTACTTAGAAACTCTTTGAGTTTTATTAATTGAGAATATAAGGGAGCTGGGCAAGAAATGCCTTCCCTTTTTGACATTTTCCCTTTCCTCAAAGGACATTCATGCCTGTTGCAATCATGGGGAGTATTACAAAGCAGAGGTGTGTGGTGCCTATGAGAACATAGAATAAGTAGATTTGAGAACTGAAAGATAATTGGAATTGACTAGATGAGGATGGAAAGAATGCAATCCAGGCCACAGAAATAGCATGTGCAAGAGCCCTGAGGTTGGATGGAATTTGGTGTATTACAGTTTGGGAAAGGCCACTGTGACTGGAAGGTTGAAAGTAAGAGGAAGAGAATGCTGAAAACGCAAGCTATGACTATTATAAATTCAATGGAAAATGCTTCAAGTATTTTAAGCTTGAGAATGTTTGAAGTTGAAGAGAACCATTTCAACAGGGTAGAAAGGATGGAAAGAATGGGTTGAACACTGAATCAAGGACACAGAATTTAGTTGGAGAGAGAAAGTAAGGCTAGGAAGAGCATAGCGATGGCACGTTGGGGGAAAGCCTTCCTTTAGACTTGACCTGTGACTGGAAGAACACATAAATTTTAGATGGTGAGGAGGCAAGAGAGTGTTTTCACAGGGGCCTTAGTTTTTTTCACCCATAGTGGTCACGGAGGGAAGTAACATTGTCCAAGCTTTTTATGTACATTTCCTATATGTCCCACTTGAACCTTGCAAGAAGAGAAGGCTAGAGAGGCAATCCATGCTTGACCTGACAGTCCCATGGAAAGACCCTTAATGAGTACCATCTCAGCCAAGAGGAAAAGAAGGGGAAATGGAGTAGATGATTTTCAAAGTCTATGTGTCTTTTTGAAAGATGCATATTCCTCAGAGATAGGTCTGGGCACAAACATTGCATGGTTCTCCTTATTTTTATAATTCACTAAATCTCTATCATCTTTCATTATGCTGGTTTTTTAGCAGAGAAACTTCAAGACTTTGTTTTAATCCACTGCATAGTGTGCACAATTATATGTCTATTTATCTCATCTTTGACCTCTTACTTTAATTAATTTCCCAATCGCATTAGGCAGAAATTGCCATCCTGCCTTATCATTTGCTTTCTACCCACTCAGATTATAGTAGCTCACTCATTGGTTGATACCAGCCAATCAGTAAAAAGGCTGAGGTAGAGCGCTGCTCTGGCAAATGGACAGGTAGGGTAAGAAGATGCAGGGTTAGCTCTTTCTGTCTCCATTGCCAACAACCATATCAAGTCTATTTCATGTGTCTGAGCAAAAAAGACATTTTTGAGCAATTTCCTAATTTTTTCTGAGCCTGGGCATGGAGTTTCATTCACTGATTAGCTTTTGCAGAATGATTAGGAACAATGATTAGTTTCCCAGAGAAATTTTAATTATAGTTTTCTCTTTTATCTAATAACTTGTTCTGTATTGGATATGGCTAAAAGTAGTTTCCTTAGAAACATTAGTCACATTTTCCAGTTTCCTTTAGTAGCCATATCTGTGATATATAGTACATATATTTTTTTGTAAGTTTAACAGTTAAATCACAGGCTTTAGAATGTAATTACCTTGGTTTAATTCCTCAATCCACTACTTAATTATATTTTAAAAATAACCAAATTGCTTAAACTCCCTAAGCCTCAGTTTCCTCATCAGTAAAATGTAAAAAGTGATAATTCATTTCTCATAGAGTTTTGGTAATATCTGAATAAAATAAGTACATATAGTTTCCCTAATAAAGCTAGCTATTATTACTCTTTGGGGTTTTGTTATTGTTTAAAAGATTTTATTTTTAAGCTGTCTCTGCACCCAACATGGGGCTCAAACTTCTAACCTCAAAGTCAAGAGTTGCACACTCTATGGATTAACCTAACCAGCCACCCCTATTGTTGCTTTTTGTAACACACATACACACACATACACACACATACAGAAATGAATAAGCACAAAGAAATATGTATCTGAGCCTACTTACAAAGCAATGCATTATCCAGGCACATCTAGGAAAGTGGAAGGCAGCCAAGAAAAAGCTTCTGTGTTTCAGTAATTGAAGGTTTAATGAAGACCCACCATGTGACACCTAAGGTCTCAGTAGTTGAATAAGTCCTAACTTTTACCCTAGAGGAGTTTAAGTTCTAACAGAAAAGCCAGGAGACTCTGTAACAAGAAATAGGAGGAGGAGAAAGAAAAGAATAGGATAGGAAGAAGGCAAAGGGAGAAGAAGATAGGGAGGGTGGCCGAGGAGAGGGAGGGAAGGAAGAGAATTGGCCTCTGGAGCTGGCTTTCCCTTAGAAGAAAATCCATTTTCTACTTGTATGAAAAGTCAAGATCCCAGACTAAAAATTTGACCTGAGTTGAACTGAAGAAACCATGATTTTAAAACCTCTCCTTGTTCATTTTGTCAATAGTAACAACAATCTACACTTACGGAGCTTTCCCCTGGGCACCAGACACTGTGTTAAGTGCTTTGTAAGTAATAACCCACTTAAACTTCACAACAACCCAGAGAAAATTCCTAGTACGTCCCTTTTACAGATGAGAAAACTGAGACTGAACTGCATGAAGCATATTGTGAAGGAAAGAAAGGCTGATGAGGATAGCATGTCTAAGGTTGTGTGATGTTTGGGAATTGGGACTTGAAAATCCAAAGGAGTGAAAGTGCAGAGTGAGTTGGAACAAGTAAATGTAATAGCCTCCATCACCTTTTCAAAATTCTTGGACAAATTGAACAGGTCATGGAGTAACCCCAGAACTTGGGATGGTTGTTCATGGTATGTTAATTCTATTTGAATGGAGTCATTCTGGTTGTACCAACCACTATAGCACAAAGTAGCACATGTCATGACAGTGGCAGGCCCAGGGGACCAGGCAGACATGTATAAGGTAGGCTTAGTCAGGCCTGACATCCTTAGGGAGAAGCTTGGATGTAACTTCAAGGATGAGCAGAAACTCCCCAGGCAGGTAAGCATGACGTTTCAGGTAGGGCGGATGGCATTGGCAAAGGCTTGGTATGAAATAGGTTGGTGTGATGGAAGCCATAACTAGGCAGGCAAAATGAATGCTACCAAATTAATTGTTTAAAGTTAAACTATACACCTAAGGAAGATCCCAGAAATCCTTATTCATATGCTAATTATCTATTTTCTGGAAAATTCAGGCAACTGAATTCTCTACTTTCCTAAGCTTCAGGGAATGATAGATGAGGAAGAGAACATGATATTGGAGACAAGTACTCTCAAAGGAAGTGGGAAAATGTTAAAATCATAAAATCAGACATAAAAATTTAAAATAATAGACTAGCTATATAATACATAGATGGATTGCAAACTCCAGCACAACCACTGTTTCACCTGACACTATCATAATGATGTGCTCTAGTCCAATGTTATGGACTGAATGTTTAGGTTAAGTGGGGTCATGAGGGTGGGGCCTCCATAACGGGATTAGTATCCTTATAAGAAGAAGAGGAGGGGCACCTGGGTGGCTCAGTCGGTTAAGTGTCGGTTAAGTGTCTGCCTTTGACTCAGGTCATGATCTCAGGGTGCTGGGATGGAGCCCTGCATTGGGCTCACTGCTCAGTGGGGAGTGTGCTTCTCCTTCTTCCTTGGCCCCTCTCCTCCAACTTCTCACTTCTCTGCTATCCTTTATACTCTGTCTCTCTCAAATAAATACAAATAAAATTTAAAAAAATAAAAAGAAGAGGAGGAGACCAGAGAGCACCCTCTCACTCATGTGGGGACACAGTAGGAAGGCAGACATCTGCGAAGCAAGAAGAAGACCCTCCCTCACCAAGAACCTGACCATGCTGCCACCTGATGTTAAACTTCCAAGCCTCCAGAACTGTGAGAAATAAATGTCTGCTGTTTGAGCAGTTCAGTTAGTGGTATTGACTGCAGCAGCTGAAGCTCTAAGACACCTAATTCCCCTCTAATGCAAGAATGGTTTCTGAAATAGTCATAGAGCATGGTGAACCATTCATGTCTTAATGTGTGCCAGTGATGGTTAACATCACTTTAGCAGGTTTGGGAGCTGGGAAAGGAGAGGCCCGGACACCTCTCAGGTTTTTTTATTTGGGAACAAGTAGAAGGTGCTCTATCAATGGAAAGGTGCTGGCTTAAGTTTGAAGTACCTTATAAGATAACCAGGCAGAGATATCCAGTGGGCACTGGGACATGTAAAGCTCAGGGAGAGATCTTGGAGAGCAATTTGGATTTGGGAAATCAGTGGCTGATAGCAAGTCATGGGAACAGTGAGAGGGGAGAAGTCTGCCTAAGAGGCTATAATTATTCAATGACAAGGGATGTCAGCCAGACTCTGAGTTCTAAAGAATGCCAACACCAGGCCATTGAGAAAACCCACTAGGACAGTACGTTGGCCTTCCAGCATTTAGGGCCTCCTTCTGATACCCAGCAGCTTTGGTAGGTACTTAATGCTGATGTCCTAAAATAAACAGATATTTTGGGTCCAGAGGAGAGAGGAACTTTCACCTTATTTTAGCATCTGTAATTCTATTAAAGTAACTTATGTCTATATTAACGTTTCAGCAGCTATAGTCCGCTGTTGACTCATTTTGAATTTTTAGTCAAACTAAAACCCCTGAGTTATGTTCTCAGTAACTGTTATAAAGAGCCAAGTTTCTGTAACTCATGGTAGTGCGAATGGTTTTTGACCTTACATGCAAGTCTTGTCTGAATTAATGGTTTCATCCTGTGTTCTTTGGTTACTGAGGTCATCAAGAAAAGAAAATGATGTTATGTTTTATTTCTTCGATGTAAGAAGTCAGGTACATGTTGAACATGAATTATCATCCAAAATACTTTTAATGAAAAACTGTGGTTTAAAGAGTCAGGTCTCAATTATCTAGGTGATTACAAAAATATTTATCATTCTTTACTTAGTTCATTCTCTAAATACATGCTAAAAGTTGGCTACTTACCAGGCACTGTACTAGGGACTGAGTATTCAAGAGTATAAACAATCGGGGATCCCTGGGTAGCGCAGCGGTTTGGTGCCTGCCTTTGGCCCAGGGCGCCATCCTGGAGACCTGGGATCGAATCCCACGTCGGGCTCCCAGTGCATGGAGCCTGCTTCTCCCTCTGCCTGTGTCTCTGCCTCTCTCTCTCTCTCTCTCTCTCTCTCTCTCTGTGACTATCATAAATAAATAAAGAAAAAAAAAGAGTATAAACAATCTAATCTCTTTTCCCATGAGGTTTATTCTCAGGTGGGGAAGATAAACATTAAGCAAGTGAATAGAAATATAAAATCATTATAGGTACCATGAAAGGAAAAGCACAGGCTTCTAAGAGAAAGAATGACAGGGGATCTCCATTAGATGGGTGAGTCAGGACAGTCTTCTGAAGAAGTGGTGTTAAGCTAGAACTGAAGTATGAGTTGGTCTCAGCTAAATGAAGATGGGATGGAGGAGCAAGGCTTCAAAACAGACTGGGGCAGGTGCAAGATCCAGAGGCAGGAGCATGCTACTGTGTCTGATGTCCCAAACAAAGGTAAAAACATCTGCATGGCAGCAAGGGAGTAATCCTTGGTGGGACTGGTAAGTGAGGGGGCAACCAGGTCATCTAGCCTGGTACATCATTTAAGGATCATTTTTTGTTTGTTTGTTTTTTTGTCAAATGCAACAGGAAGCCCTTGAAGGATTTTCAGCCAGAAAGTACATTTTTTTTTGTTTAAGATGGCCCTGGGGCATCAGTTGAAAGGTCATTGCCAAAGTTAGGGTGAATGATGCTGATGGTTGCCCTTGAATGGTGGCAGCAGAGGTGGGGAAATTCGTGATAGGCTTTGGCAGGAAGTGTTGGGGAAGACATAGCTAATGATGGTCATTTGGAGACTGTTCAGCCAGGTGAATGGAGATAGCAAAGAAAGGGAAAACAAGGGTAGTAATAGGTTTACCAAGGGAGGTCTAGATTTCCAACATGGACATGTCTAGTGTGAAAGCCTGTTAGTTGTACTACTAGTATTAAACGTAAGAAATCATATTTCTGGTTGGGGATATACGTTTTAGAGGCCTTGACATGAAATGAAATTTAAAATCCATAGATGAGGTTGTGTAGGAGACAATGCAGATCAAGACTTGGCTTGAGATCAATGCTTTGGGAATACCAACATTTAGAAATGGTGTAAAAGGGCTTAGCTGGCCAAAGCAATAGGAGAAGAATAGGAAAGAGAGAAGGAACACCTGGAACATGGTTTCTTAGAATAGAAGAGAAATAGGTTTCAAGAAGGAGGGTGCCATTAAATGCTAAGAGGTCAAGTAAGTTTTGTGGCATTAAGTGCTTCTATCATAGAAGGGAAGTCCTTGTGATTGGACATGCCTTTACTTACTTGTGGGTCCCTAGACCTTGCCTCATGTTCTCATATAGCAGATTCACAATAGGTTTTTGCTAAATCAATGAATAAGATTGCAATATCATATTGTCTGTCACAATTTGCAGAAGGGCTTGTAATGCATAATTAAAACTCACAATCGCACGGCGAGAGTCCTGTTTTCCAAATGAAGGATTTTCTTCCTGGAGAAATTAAGTTTCTTGCCAAAAGTCAGATGCCTAGTGGTGTGGTTTGTGACCGGAATGACTCTATTGCTCTGTATGAACATCCCAATTCATGAAGGGGTGATGAATAAACAAAGTCACACAACTAGAAATTAACATAGATTAGTACATATTATGTTAACATACGTTAATATATATATCTTGGAGTGTATTTGTATATGGCCATGTGTCTATGTGTGTCTATCTACACCAAAACTTGAAAATACAATGGAAGACAAAAACCTTGGGGTTGGCAGTCAGCTCACGGAGATGGAAGCCATATTTCTTAGTTTCAGGGGGAATGGGATCCTAAATAGTGTAGTCTGGGTGTCGAGACAGTTGATGAAGAAGAGGTGGAGAGTCTGAAAATGGACAATTGGAGAGGGTTGACAGTGAGAGACCAGCAGCCATCAGGACGAAAGATCTGTCCATTGTTCCTATGGACATTGTACAGAAGACAGACTCACCACGCCCTTGGAGTAGAAGGTATTGAACTGTACCTCCAGGATTCTATGCACACTCACACATGGAAAACAGGTGCAGCTGCAGTGAGTTCACAGAGTGAGCACAACGACCTAGGGTGAGGGGATTAGTCATTCTTCACCTTCTTTGTCTCACGTTGTTCATTTGCTGTTGACAACGGTTAACGGAAGGAAGGATTATCCCTCCCACTATGACTTCCAGTTCCCATCACATCTGAAAACCCACATTAACCAGCCCCAAATGGGGAATGTGGGACTTACAGGACATCTAAGATTCAGGCAGTTTTGCTTCAGTTCAATAGATTTTATCATGACTTCTGCAATCTCCTTTCTCCTGATTCCTTTGCAGCTGATTTGGGAGTGAACAAGCTCGTAAAGAAGTTCTTCCCTTTCAGACTCATATTTAAAAAGAGAAGATCCTCATGATCTTTTGTCTGTAGGAGGGCAAGAATTTATTATTTCCCAGAATTTTGATTTCTGTATAGTCTAGCAGAGAATCACAGAATGGAACATAGAAAGTCCCTTCACGGCTCTTGGAACCTATGTTCTTAGAAGATGTAGTCTGTAGCTCGTACATTAGATGTTTCCAAATTCATGATTTGAAATAAAGGATCCTCCTGATACTTTTGGATAAGCAGATATGTTTGAAATAAGCTCAGCAGAATCTATACTCTGTGGGCTCTTAATGGCTTCACAGGTATAGGTCATGTTTTCCCAGCTATGTCTTTAATGACTTGAGCAGTGAGACTGTGTTGTGACACAAAAGGAGCCCTGTCATTCTTTGAGATATTATTTTTAAAATGCAGAACATAGCATGCAATGATAGACTGTAATGCAGACAGCATTTCCCAGCAAGTGTTGAGTCCTGTGAGTGAGTTCTTATAAAAAGGATTCCACTGGTAAAATGTTTGGGATAGCATCCAACGATAGGCTCACCTTGGCTAATATGAAATCTCATTCTTGGTGCCAAGAAAATCTTATGTTTAAGAAACCAGTTAGTTTTGCTCCATTCCATGCTTTCCAAATTACTTTGCCCATAGGACTTTTGGGTTGTTTTCGATTTCTTCCTTCAGTAGGAATGTGTTTGATTGAAAAGGGATTTGGCAAGTACAACTAGTGACTGCCCTGGGAAGACTTGGGTTCAAATCCCTGTTCTGTCATTTTTTTAGGTTGCTGCCCTAACTACTGAGAATAGAGTGAGTTCAAGCAAGTCACTTTAACCTCTGAAGCTCATGGAAATAGTAATGCATGCCTCAGCAATCATTTCAAGGATTAAATGAGGTAATGTAAGTGAAATCCAATCATTAGTATCTGGCACACAGCAAAGCATGATGACAAACTTACTTAGTTAAATCTGAATCTGAATCACGGCACTGAAGGAATCAAAATAAAAACAAGCCAACAAAAGGCACTTCTCACAACAATGAAGCATCAGTGGCACCCATACCGCGATCGCATATCACTGTTTACTGTCTAATTCTTTGAAACAGGTGCATGAAGTAGAGATGCTTAAGTAACCCGGTACATGTTCTTGAGCACTTTCAGCCTTATTGTTAAGCTAGATTAGTGAGGTAGACTGAAAGCCAGACCTTTGCATTGAACTTCCTTGAGGAAGAGCATCTGGAACTGGAGAGCTAGAAAAGCTGTTCAAGTATTTTCCTGGGAGATGCAAATCATTTTCTGAATGCCAAATAGAAACATCATGACACTCCATTAAAACTGATGTCGGGCAACAGAAAACAACAACAACAACAACAAAAACAAAACAAAACAAACAAACAAAAAAAAACAAAAAACAAACCCAACACAACACATTTGCTAAGGAAGCTCTTGTGGCCTGACAGATTCAAGTTTAAAAGGAAGTTTGACTTCCGGCTCTCTTTCACTTTTAAAATAAGTGAATGCATTATTTTTTAACCAGCAAGGAACTGATTTTCCATCTACTTCTAAACAGAATATCCTTACACTAGGGAAATCCAAGTCAACCCTGTATTTGAAAATTAGCATATGTTTACCAGACTTCCGACCAGAGTGGAAATCCCTAACTGATCTTTTAACTGCACAGCACAATTTTGTCTTTGGAAAAAAAAAAAAAAAAAAAAAAAAGAACCAGCTTTCTGGGAAAGGTTATCTTGTCCCAGCCTAAAACTGGAACACATTAGTCACCTTCATACCTTATTAAAAACTAGCAAAACAATGGGTAAAAGAAAATCTCCTGGTCCACTTAATTTGACTAGAAATTGTCAGCTTCCTGAGAACAAGAGGAGAGGTTGGATTCAATGGGTGAAAACTTAGTAACAACTTACACCTTCAGGTATTTCCAATAAAAAGGGGGCGATATTTACTCCAGACAGCTCTGGAGTCTGGAGGATATGACTCAGATTCATAAACTATCTCAGACACTTTATTTAGAGGCCATGAATGTGAAATGGGACATTCAGCATTGTTCCAATCAACAACAACCCATATTAGATACATGAAATGCATCTGAGGAGAAAGCAAGTCTGGCAAGTCTGAAATAGGAGTTTCCTCTACTGATGCAGTTTGAAGCTACTTTGTGATGAAAATGCGTCCAAACTATGAACATATCTAAGCACTTTAAAATAGGGGCTCATGAATTGGTTTTAGGAACAAATGGTCTTGACCTAAAACTACTGAGAAGTGTCATTGCTCAAGTATCCGATTTAGACAAATGATAAACTATGACATCAGAGTCTGAGGAAAGGAGAAGAGAGAGAGGAGGGGAGAGTATTTATTTAGCACCTTCTGTGTTACCTAGAGGCACTGTGTTCATTTGCATGCCTGCTGTCATTAATCTCTATTACCACAGGATGAGGTGGGCATCATCATTGCCATTTTAAAGACAGAAAAAGAAGAAGCAACTGGGTCAAGATTACTCAGGAAAAAATTCAAATTCAGTCCTTCTGATTGTAAAACCAGGGCTTTTCTCTTCTCTCAGTTACATCCGACATGTGTTTTATAAATCAGAGGTCTGGGTGTTATTTAGATAGCATTCTTGTCGATTTCCTTGAGTTACTTCAACAGGTCTCCATTCTTCTAAATTAAAGAAAAGGATAATAGCTAACACTACTTAACGACAGAAATTGTGCGAGAAACTTTGCAGAGACAGTCTGCTTTATTCTCTGTTAAAAGCCTATGACAAGTTCTAGCTCTCATTCTGCAGATGGGGAAAACAGAAGCTCATGACACACTTTGCCCAGCATAACATAGTTCAGAAGTGGCAAGACCAGGATTTGGGTCCAGACAATCTGATTCTAGATTTGCTTCCTCGGCCAGTATGCTGATGTTAAGTATACATGCATCCTCTGTACGTTTGGTTTTTAAAATTGCTCCAGACTTGTTTATTCAGAAGTATAGACCTTCTGATCCATGGAATCAATGAGGAACCTCATGCTTTTTCCACACACAGTCTATGGCTATCTACTTTCCAAATGATAAGGTTTGATTCTCAGAATGTAGTTGCTTTGCAGTTGAGTGGCTCATTTTGGTTGATGGATTGTCATTAAGATGATGAACCCACAAGTCAAAGCTAGTGACCAGTATCTTTATGTATGTATATTGGCAGATCAACCATAAAAATATTTCAAATATGGGTCACCTGGGTGGCTTCAGTGGTTGAGCATCTGCCTTTGGCTCAGGTTGTGATCCTGGAGTCCTGAGATCGAGTCATGCTCCCTCTGGGGAGCCTGCTTCTCCCTCTGCCTATGTCTCTGCCTCCCTGGTATCTCTCATGGATAAATAAATAAATCTTAAAATTTTTTCTAATATTATTTGCTATAAAAGTCCAGTGGACTGCTGTAGGTAGCTTGGATACACATTCTGATATACTAGGCCTTAACAGCATGTGTGATGACCTATATATAGTAGAAATGAGGAATATGTTCTCTTTAGAACTTTATAACAGAAAGCTTTATCAACATAAATTACATGAAACACAAAGGCTTCAAATTCAACTCTAAATAAGCCAATCTCTCATTTACTTGGATACATTTATCATCATTCTTAAATATTATCAGTAACAGCTAAAGTGCTACTATAATCTCATTAAAATATTTCAACTCAAATCATTTGGAGACTCATGTAGACCTTAGTTGTCCCTAGAGTTTGTGTAAGAGCAAGAAAGACCTACTGTTTCTTCTTGAAAAGGTGTTGCCATTCTTTCTCCACCAAACACCAAAGGGAAAATACAGTTGTACATTTCTGTCTTCACACTGACAGCAAAACCCAGGTCTTAGTCATACAGTGATTTTTTTTCTTAGATTTTATTTATTTATTTGAGAGACAGAGAGAATGAGCAGGGAGGAGGGACAGAGGGAGAGGAAGAGGGAGAGGGGGAAGCAGACTCCCTGCTGAGCAGGGAGCCCAATAACAGGCTTGATCCCAGGACTCTGAGATTATGACCTGAATTGAAGGCAGACACTTAAATGAGACACTGACTGAGCCACCCAGGTGCCCCAAAGAGTGATTTTCAATACTTTAACAGAACACAGAGAAATATGTTCTCCAACAGGAGTCTAGTTAATAGAAACTCTGTTCGGTGTTTCTAATAGTTTATTTTTAAAATGGTTTATCTTTTAATATGTGGATTTGCCTCTAGAAGGAGCCTGGAGCTTTTCTAACTCATTTTCTTTTTTTTTTTTTTTCAAAGATTCTAAGTGATTTTCTCAAAATAGCCACAATGTTTTCATCCAAATTTCCCCTCATGGACAACCAGGAGCCCACAGCCTTGGTCTGTGGAGGGTACTCAGGAGGCCAGGTAGAGCATGCCAGGGAAGAACTGGCCTCTGATTCTGAGGTGCAGAGCTGAGGAGAAGCCAGAACCTGGGTTTGGAGTGAAAGCATGCCCAGGAAACATGACAAGTTCCTAAATGTCTGTCCAAGGAGATAATCCTGATGAAAAAAGTTAAATGTTAAAAAAAAGTTAAATCTGCAGCAAGGACCAGCCAGGCTTGGCATGCAGGGACTGAGCAGATGCCCTGAGCCAGGGTTAGCAGCAGAACTGGGGCCTTTCCAGTTAAGTTAACATATTTTAACAAGACTTGCAGGTTGGCCACAAGCTTGTTTAGACATTCCCAACTGTAAACACACCCAAATGTAATTGAACAGAAATTAGACAAAATTCTATGCTACACCTGTCACAAGTTGAATCTTCACCTACCAATCCTCTGCTTAACCAGAACCCTTCCATCACATTTTTGCACTGAGATGTATTGCCCTGATACATTGCTGCCCTGCACTCACAAGTTCAACTGTGTGTCTCTCTGGTCCTTCCCACAACGCCAATACAAAGAACTCAGAAATGGAAAAGGTTATTCGTCAATGCTTACGTGGCATTCTAAACAGAAGAGAGAGTGTGAGGAGTTTTGTTTCTTAAATATAACAGTTTGTTTTGGTGAAATTACTATAACTTTTAAGTCTCTTTTATTGTGTTCCAAAATCTGAGCAATTCCTTTAATTAACATAATTGTTTTTGTTTTTCAATTACACGTATATGTTTCGTAAGCAACCCAGTCATTTTCTCTGCATTAAGTAATATGGTCATTTTCTCTGCACTTGGACAGGTCTGGGCCCCAGATAGGCAAGAATAAATGTCCAACTGATTCTAACCAGTTCCCTGCATGCAGCGGTACTCATGTGTGGGAACAACTAACCAGTTCAACTTAAGAACACTACGATTCCTTGGAAAAATGAAATCCATAGATTATAGCAAAATTCCTTTGCAGCTCATACTTAGCTCCTTTCCTAAGACTTTATACTTGTAACTCTTGTCCAGAAGCTAATGGATTCAGAAAAAAAAATCAGGCTTTAGTGTCACCAATGAAATAAGATGGGGAAATAGTTGTATTTGGCATCAAAAGTTCTGAGATCAAAATTCATTTTCCCCAGTTACAGACTGTATCAACGTGAAAAGGTCACATTATCTCTCTGAATCTTTACTACCTAATCAATCAGGTAAGGGCAACAATCCTTTCTTTTTCATCACTATCCCATAAGATTGCTCCTTACAGCAACTAAAATACTATCAAATAGTTCAGTACGTTGGAAAGCAAGAGGCAAATATAAGTAATATTTATTGTATTTTCTCCTCTTGTTATTTCATGAAAAAAGATAAAGTACACAACATCCTCAAATGCCTAACAGGTAGTTGGTAGGTCAGGATCAGGGCTGCCACAGTACAGCTGCGCAGTCTGTACACTGCACAGCTAGGGCCATCAAGATGAGATTGAGAGGGGCTGCTCTAACCTGAGGTCTACTGCCACCGACAAATACCCTGGCATGGGACTGTTTTACCTATTTTTCCTAATTAACCCAAAAGGACTATTTGTGTTAACAGAAACCTGGATGGTACCAGAGAAATCAGTGCTCTGTAGCCTTAATATATTTATAACTAAGTAATGGTTAAAAATATATTCATAATATCATTCAGTTATGCACATCTCAAAGTAAGAAATTAGAGTCAGGAAATGTGGATTCTAGCCCTGGCTTTGCTGGAAATCACCATTCAAGCAACTTCCCTAGTTATGTTGGGCTTCCATGCCCTCATTTGTAAAATGAAGACGTTAATTCTATCTCATCTGGATAGTTTGATGCAAGCATGTTTCTTTAACATTCAGAAAATGTAGACATGTTCTTCATTCAGCGGATGGTCGGCCGTCATCTCATCCAGTTATTTTCCTTACTTAAAAATCTCTGACAAGCTGTGATTGGTTCCTAAGAACAATACGCCCAATATTTAAAATGCAGAAAGTTCACGTAGTCAGCCCCCAGCAGGTGCAACAGAGGCCCGGCCCGGGTTCTTTACCCAGGGCCAAAGAACATCTACCTTCTACATTCTCCCTTACTCATCCCACTAAAAAATTGCTCACTGGCTATTGTGTAAAAGATAATTGATTTAATTATTTTCACCTAAACAAACAAAGCCAAACATCACACGATGGGGATTAGCCGCCGGCATCTCCAAGGCCCGAAATTCTGTGGCACCCACTTTAAATTGCACGTTAAACAGTAGGTTCACAAAACTGTGAAGGGGGTGGGGGAAGGGGCCTTATGGATCAAGTTCAGCTTCCCTGTTGTATAGAGAAGGTACAGGTAGGGGTCCAGGGGGCTCCTTGGAGAGCCGGGGCTGCCCTGAATCACTCTGTCCTGAGTGGTAGCATGTGAATCAGAAACCTGAACAGCTGACTTAGGTGTATTGCTCTTCCAAAGACGTCATGTTTGGCTTTGCCAATTACATCTCCTGCCATTCTTCCTCTTGCTCACAAAGCTCGTCGACCTCGCAGGGCTGCATCTAGTGTCTTTGGGCAACTTAGGAACAGCAGCCCTTCCTCTGGGAGATCAGACACCTGGACATACAGCTTTGTGAATAGGCTGTGAAACTGGCTTGCGAGCTTTTCCTCATTGGTACCAAAGTTGTTTCTAACCCAGGGCCTTTGTGCCGACTGTTTCCTCTTCTTTGAAGCACCTTTCTCTCCACAGATTTTCTAGAGGGCTCCTTCTCTTCCTTGGAACTGTTTCTCAAATGCCACCTCTTCTGAGAAGCTGGTATCTACCACTCCATCTGAAATCATTGACTCTGCCATTATTCTCTATGTCTTGATGGTGCTTTTCCCCCCAAAGCCCTTATCAATCCTCAATATCGTGCTTGCATTACTTATTTTTGTGCTTAGTAATTGTCCCTTTTTCTCCACTTCAATGTGACTTTCAAGAAAATAAGAACTTTTTTTCTTGCATCTACCACTCTGCTGGAATGGTTCCTTGGAGCGTGTCTGGCTCATAGTAGGTGCTCAGTGCATATTGCTGAATGGGCGAATGAATGAATGAGTTCATGAGGGAGATAATCTTTATAGTTTCCAGATGGTTTTTCTCCTATTCTCTTTTGGTCACTAAGCTGGTCGATTTGGGTGCTTCTAAGAAATTAG
Source organism: Nyctereutes procyonoides (assembly GCF_905146905.1). Taxonomy (NCBI): domain Eukaryota; kingdom Metazoa; phylum Chordata; class Mammalia; order Carnivora; family Canidae; genus Nyctereutes; species Nyctereutes procyonoides. Next base: position 21,119,035 of record NW_026575159.1, read on the forward strand.
ATTAGCATAATTCAACCTCAGTTTGACACTTTTAAAATGTCAACTCCCTCTTTTTCTCTTGAAGATAAGTCATTCTTCCTCTTTTTACTTTTATTTTGCAAGGCAGTCCAGTGTATGTAGCGTGAAGTACTGCAAGTTTCTTCTTGAGACATACAACAGATTCAGAGTTCGACATGCTGTTTGTGCATATCTGTTTCAAATTGGTTAACTTTGAAAAGAAACTTCAGGAAATTTCACCTTGTCTTTATTAAAGTATTTCTACTTGTTGATACTGGGTTTATATTGCTCTGCTGATGAGGATGCTCTGAAGCCAGAACTGTTTTTTTTTTTTTGTTTTGTTTTTTGTTTTTTTTTATATATCCATGGAGTTCACTGCAAATGGTGTTATGCTAATTACATTGTCTACTTTAAGCCCAAAATATTGATGGATAGTGGGTTAAGGGTCCCAGCGGAAAAGTACTGGCAGGACTTCTTACCTATTATGACATTTTTATTTAGCTCAGTCTTTATTTTCCAATCTACTTTCTTTAGAGTCACTTCATCTAAGGGGTTATTATTCATAGTACGAACAATTTTTCCCCCTGTGGCAGAGAGAAGAGTCTAGAGATTGCATCTGATAGAAAGGTAAATTCAGAAGCAATCCAAGCCAGACTCTGGCCTCTGTGCAGAGCCAAATCCATCAAACAGAGATGATGAGAGAACAAAGTATACTCTTTAATTAGTTCCTACCCACAAAGAATGGTGTTCAAGGCAGAAGGAAATACTTGGGTCCTCCTTGCAAGTGTCTTCTTGTCCCTCAGGGATTTCCCATAATCTTCAGGAGACATTTGCTTGCAGATTAGGTCTTTTCTTATTTTAATTTGATGTAAGTTTTATGGTCTGTGCTTTTTTTACAAAAATATTTTATTTATTTATTTCAGAGAGAGAGAACATGATGGGGGGGAAGAGCAGAAGCGGACTCCCCACTGAGCTGGGAGCACAACATGGAGCTCCATCCCAGGACCCCGAGATGCTTAACCAACGAGTCACCCAGGTGCCCCGGTATGTGCTTTTTTTTTTTTTTTTTAAATTAAAGACCCAGTTTACTTAGCCATTCACAAGGCTGGATAGGAAGGTTCTCAAAAGGCAAAAAGTATACTTAATCAATATTCAGAATTTATACAGGACCTAGAGTAGTTTCTGGCAAGTAGTAGAGGCTCTCTAAGCATTTGTTAATGAATGAATCTATCAATGAATGCATGAATGAGCAAATAAAGTAAATCAGTGAATTCATTCTAACTACTTGATTATTTATAGCGAAGACTTAATAAAAGAAGACTCTCTATATAGTTACTTAGATCTATCTCATCCTCTCATCTCAAACTGGAGTTATTCCAGAGCTCCTAATAGAACCAGTTGGGGCCTCTGTTGGGATTGCATTGACTTCAACCCAGGCCTTCTCCCATCGTTTCCTTCCAGGTAGGTTTCCCAGATGGACCCCCTAGTAAACTTGTGTTTAGATCTCTGGTGCAGAGTCTGGTTCTAGTAAACCCAACCTAAGGTATCACTCTGAAACTCAATCTTTTCAGTTTTTTTTTTTTTTAAGATTTACTTATTTATTCATGAGAGACAGAGAGAGAGAGAGAGGCAGAGGGAGAAGCAGCCTCCATGCAAGGAGCCCGATGTGCGACTCGATCCCAGGTCTCCAGGATCACACCCTGGGCCGAAGGCGGCACTAAACTGTGGAGCCACCCGGGCTGCCCATTTTTTTCAGTTTTTAAAATAGAAGACTCTACTTACCCTAGAGGGTTGTTGTGAAGATCACAAGAGAAGTATAGAACAGAAATGCCATAGTTGGCCACCAGTGGATGTTAATTTATTTTCCTTTCTTTTCTTCACAACCTGGACCACACGTTAAGTCTCTTGCTGCCATAAAATAAGTGGCAGGCACATAGTCGTAACATGAATAAAATATGTCATAGTCCCCATGTGTCTTTTCTTTAGCCTGTAGAGTGATGACACAGGTGAAGGCTAAGATGCCCAAACACCAGGCCATCTTGTGTGCATCTGTAAAGGAAACCTCTGAGTTTGATTCTCACAATGTTTGTTGGCAGTAGGTTTGAGTTTCTCTTTTTTATTAAAAGTTCAACAATCACACCAGAAAGGACGACAAAATTTTTCTCTTTCCCTTTTCTGAGGCCTCAGAACAGCTTCCATCAAAAGAGAAACTGAGTCAGTTACCTGCCTCAGTTGTAGTTGTGAGGCTGTCCTAAGAATCATTTGGTGCTTCTGTTTATGTATTCTCAAGCGTGACATTACGTCTGCCTCTAAAGCAAAGCCACTTGGCAGTAGTGCCAAGCCAGCTTTTCCAACTCCCCAGTGCTAGTTCTCCTTTGAGGGAAAGCTGAAATGTTCACTGAGCTTCCCTATTGCATGGTAGGCAACAGCTTTCACCAATGACACTTGACCCTGTTTGTCTTATGTATTGCATTTAATCTTTGATTACTGGATTTTAGACAACATGAATCTCTATGTCTTAATTCCCCTCTCTGTAATGTGGAGTTAGATACTGTTTAGTGATGAAACTGTGGAATATTTTGTTAATATATTGTTTCAGTGTAGACATAGATTCACTTACATGTACATTCCTTTTTCAATGGATGCTTGATGCTAGAAGAAAAAGGATAAGAACAGTTAGATCCACTAGATAGTGAGCACCATTCATGTGCCAGGGCCATATATCTGGTATTAGCTGACTGACTATTTGTTAAAATAATGTTACATAAAAGAAAACCTATCCCAACAAAAGGCTTACAAACAATAAGTATTTGTTTTCATAGTCCGTCATGGGATTTGACTACCATTTGGCTGATCTAGGCTGGGCTTGGCAGTGTGGCTCTGCTTTAGGCTGTGGATATGCTGGGCTTGGCTCCAAGAGGTAGATTCAGTGCATGTCTGCCTTCGGTGTGTTTCCTCTGGAGCCTGTAATAAAGGGGACATGCTACCTAAGCAACCCACCCCCAACAGGAAAATTTGACCCCAACCTGCAATTCTTTAGTGCTATCTGCTGTTCTCTATCATAACCCATTTGTAATACACGGCAGTTGTCCATATACCTGCAATTTTCAAAGGTCTTAATCTTCCCGGGATCCATTATATCTTGGAAATTGTCTGGTGCACAAAAGGTGCTCAATAAGTGTTTTTGAGTTAACAGACGCATAAGTGAATATAATCTACATAAATCTATACCAATACCTCTTAAAAGGATTGTGCTAAAATGATGAATGGTTGAGTTACAATTTGTAATTAGGACAAGCTTGACCTGCTGAGGCAGTTGCTGAATCCTTTGAAGTTGACATGATGCAGTACAAATGACAAATGGCCCTTCGCGTCAGCATTAGTGTCATCCACCGGGCGGAATGGACCACTGACTTGACCTAGTATGTTTTCTTTTTGTATTCATTCATGGGAACCTGATGAAGTAATTGAGAGAGTTCGGCAGGCATCTACACATGGCTTGGAGTCCTTAAAACACTGTATTTGGAATTATTAAGGGGAAATTATTTGTTATCTATGAAGTATTAAGCAAGAAACTATTCCAGTAACTCACTCAATGACCGCCTGGAGAGCAGTTCACACACAACTTCATAAAGGCAAACAGAAGAGTACCAAGAGCTGGCTTGCAGAATCCCAGCTTCAATGAGAGGTGTTCAGAAATGGCAATGGGAGTTTTGGAAATTGCACACCCTCCTTCAACTTTTAGAAGCCAGTGATGCTGGGCATGTCATTTTACAACTTTGGGTGTCAATTTTGTCATTTATAAAAGGAATCTAGTAACATGTACGTATTAGGTTGATCATGCAGATGAGACAGGACGATGAATGTTGCAGTACCTGGTGGATTCTTCCTTTATTATTATTATTTTTTTGATGGAAAGCCATTTTCTTTGTAAAGTTTGAAATCAGCTTTTTTTTTTTGTAGAATTTAGAGGAAACTTGTATTCTCTTCATTTAACTTTTCTTTTGTCATTATCTTGGTTTGCTACAGAAGTATTAACAACTCTTTTAGTAGTTGTCTATTTACCCAAAGTCAACCTATTATCTCTATGATTTGAGTCAGTGGCATTAAACTGTTTATTAAGGGATCTGACTTCTTAATTGATGATGCCCGGGTTCCATGGCTCAGTTTCCTCACATGACTTTACTCTTCAGGGCTTACTGAAGTTGTAAGAGTCTACAAATCCTGCACCTCCCCATCTAACCACTTATCACTTCCTTCTTTCCTGCTTGCACATGCATCCATACATAATTCTATCAGAGACACTTTCATGCTGCTCACAAATGGTCTTTTTACAGTAAGTGGATCAAATGTATTAACTTGAGGTTATAGGTAAACAACTAAAATTAGCCAGGACACTGCTGAAATGCATGCAGTGGGGATCAACACTACTACAGTGGGTGAGAGGTATCTACCCATTATTATAGAATAAAGTACATCATTTGACCAAATAAAATCGAACTGGCAGCAAAGCATACACAACATGCTTTGAGCTAACCCCAAATTGGAAAATTCACATGAAATAAGCAAGTGAGTTAGAGGGTTATTATTTGTACTCATTACAAATATGTATGAGAGAATGATGTTTCTCGAGCTCCCACTTTCATTTCCACTGTTCCTGCCAGCATCTTACTCTAGATCTTTAGGAATTCTCTGCTGGGGATTACAACAGCCTTCTAGTCAACTTCCTGTTTTCTTAGCCATCCCTCTTTGGTGCAATTCACCATCCATTCTGGTGATCTTTGAAGATAGAAATTTGATTGTAAAAATCCACTTAAAGATGTTTCCCTTCCCTTTAGGCTAAAGAACAAATCCCTTAGCAGAGCACATGTCACTATTCTGGCCCCATTTATCCTCATTTCTCACAGCTCTACCACCTACACCAAAATAGTGGTGAATTAAACTTCTTACTATTCCCTGTGTTTCCTTATGGCTCTGTGCCTTTCCACAAGCTCTTTGCCATGTAGGAAACAGTCTTTCCCCATTAACACAGTTAAATCCTATTTGATCATCAAATGCCCTCTCCTCCAGGAAGCTACCCTTGATTCATCATTATGTGTCTGAACTCCCTCAGCCAGTCTATTATAGGGCTCCCTCCCTTTGCTTCAAAGTCACCCTCACTAACCTTGCTTGATGCTTAACATGCTGTACTGTAATCTGAAAAAATGTTTCCATCTCTCCCAGTCCACCATGACCAGTTGAGTGCAAAGGTCCCTGGGCCTCACATAGTGCCTGGCACATGTCAGGCATTTATCAAACGTTTGTTGAATGAACAATGTGAATGAACTTTTTAAAGCAGCAGCAATTTGGTTGTCACACACAAAATTTCAAATAAGAAAGAGAATTATCATACAGGATGATTTGTCTGAGTGCTTTGTTTCCCTGTCATAGTATGTCAGGGATCAAAGGGTAGCATTTTCTCCTCTTCGAACTGAAAATAGCTTTGTTTTTACTGCTTTTTCGTCCCTCATATTAGAGGGAGCTTTCATGGTAGACTTTAATATGACTTGACTGTCTCTGTATTCATATCCCTTGATACCTTGCTTTTCACCATAAGTCAGTAAGATCAAAATCTTCTCCTAATTATCTTCACTACCTGCTGAAATATTTGCTGCTGGGAATGTGTCAGTTGCTCAACAATTATGCTGGTGGTAACGGCACACATTCCCATGAGGCAGGGTGTGATGCCCCAACTTCAAAGGGCCTGTGCCAAGCGGTGATGTATATTGTAGTTCAATTAAAGTGTAATTAGAGTGGCATGCTATGTTCTGACTTCTGCTTGTATCGCAGAGAATGGATCCCAATAGTTCACACTGTTACCCTTACAGCAGCTCCAGAGTTACACAGGGGGTGGCTCTCTGACTCCTCCGGTGTCCGTCTGCCTGAAGATGGCACGGGGTGTGGCTGGAGCCAGATTTATTTCAGTGTACGTGTGATGAGCTACTGCTTTGTGCCAGGCCCAGAAGTGGTCTGAGGTACAATATTTCATGGATTCCTGGCAGCAAGTGTGAATTCTCTTTTTTCAGAGGGGTTAGCTAAGGTTCAGAAAGGTTGTATGACATGCCCCAAATCATGAGATTTGTCATTCATAGAGTGTGTATCAAAAAAGATTGTATGACATGCCCCAAATCGTGAGAGGTCATTCAGGGAGTCTGTATCAATTAGCAAGTTTCCTCACTTCTGAGATTCAGGGTTTTCTTCTGAAAGCGAATTAATGCCTTCACTGCTGGTCTCTATGTAGTTTGCCATAAAACATGCACGCAAAAAAAAAAAAAAACATGCACGCACACACAGACATGTGAGCATATGTATATGTATGTATGTATCTATTTATCTATGTGTGTATCTATCTATCTCAAGTGGAGTAATCAACAGAATAGGTCCTCAGTAATTATTTTGTAATTGTTGGCATTTTCTTTCCCCTGCCACTGCCTCCAAAGCAGGTGAACACTCAGCCTCCCAGTTTCTTTATGCCTTATGACACATTGACTTTTGTGAACTTGCTTTCCATTCTGTCAAGAAGCAAGTGGAATTATCACCAAATTTGGTAGATTCTTAAAGTGACAAGAAGGGCACATGGAGACTCGGTTTCTCTTATATATCTTGTATTTTCACAGTGGAGGCCCCAAGAATGGTATATTTGGGGGAGTGTTTGGAGGAGATCATCTGAGCTGTCTTAAATGGCTTATTTTTCTGGTCCCCCCCAAACCTGGTAGCCCTGAGCTGATTCATCACGGTCAAGAACATAGAATCAGGAGTTAGAAAAGTATGAGTGTAATTTCCAGCTCTGACACTTAGTTGTGTAAGCTTAAGAAAGTTACAAAACTTATCTAAGTTTCAGTTCTTTCTTCTGTAAAATGGGAATGAGAATAGTGCTTGCCTCATCAGGCTATTGAAAGGATCAAATGAGATAATGCAGATGGAGTGCCTGTCACCTTCTCAGATCCAATAAATATCATTATTATTATTATTAGCAGCACTATTACTCCAACTTTCTTTCCCTGTGTCCTTCAATTTCCTCTCTTCTGATGCATGCACACTCTCAACTCAACCTCAAACTCACCCCAAATGTTCCAATATTCTTTAAGTTTTCACCATGCAGTAGAGCAAGTAAGTAAAAGTACAGGCTGAATGCAAATTAGCTCTGAAATTCATGTCACCCCTACCTTTGCATCTCCAGTATATGCACATTGCAAAGGCCCAAGCCACCTCGGACAAGTCCCTAGTAATAATAGACATGATGGAAACGGTAACATAGTCTTTGAGCCTTTTGGAAAGCAAGGTTTCCAAGTCATTGCAATAAACTGAATTTGGGGGTCTATAGGGTGTTATCAGTGAGCAGTATCAAACCTTCAGAATCATCAGCAAAAAATGAGGTTGAGTTGGATGGGAGAATGCTCTGCATATGATTCTATCACGTCCTATCTCAAAGTGAATCAACAACAATATCAGAGTGGTTCCTGTACCAGTGTTTGGGTGTAGCAGTATGTCAACAGACCCATACCATAGAATTCTGCTCATGTTTCAACCGTGAGGTAGAGTATTATACTTACTTAGATCTTGATATGCAAATTTAAGCACTGTGAGGGAGCAGAAGAACAGCAATGGAGGGTAAAAGAGAAATCAGAAGGAAGTGAGGGAGGAGGGACAGACAAACAGAGATGGTTGTCGTGCAAATACCTGGTATTGCAGGACAATTTTCTAAGTATTTGTTATCTGTTAAGAACTTTTCATTTCCCCTTTATATCTACTATACCCTTTCAGCAAAGGATATTTTTAAAAAATTCCAAACCCTCACTGAATTCTCATAAGTGCTATTAACATTGAGAGAAAAAGATACTCAGTTTTTAAAGAATTATAGTAGGCCATTAGACATTTGAATTGTTGGCAAGTTTTCAAATATTCCAGATTTACAGTAAAAACCCCAGTTTTCTGGAAATAAGTGATTCCAAGGGGCCAAATTTTGCTAACAACTTTGCATTTGGTCTCTTAAGTGCCGAAGATATATTTTATTATTGAATGTATATTCCTTTTTATATCCTGAGTACGCCCTGGCCTTATGAAGCTATGATGAAGGCTTTCTCAAGAACAAAGTATTGTGACAAGAACCTTGACTCATTTGCCAACAGAGGCTGACCAGATAAGATGATCTAGAAAGGCATGGAGGCCACCAGAGAACAAGAGAGAGCTCTTCAATGGAAGTGGCTGTGGCCATTAGCTTCAGTCCATTTTTTCCATATCAAAATGGTGAGGAAGGGGTCGAGAAGGGACATAATATTCTATAGACCTCATGCTATCTGGCATACAACATGTATTTTTCATTTATGTGCCTGTTTCTCTTCTCCTTCCTCAACTTGGGGCACTCAATACATATGTATTGAATACACTTTAAACATCTCAGAGGAAGATAATAATATTTCATATATAAGGTAGATGTAAAAATGTACAATGTGGTAGATACAGGTTTTTGACCTTGCTACCTTCCTTCCCTTTTCTCTACTTATTTGGCAAATAAGTATTGAAAGTCAAATGAGATAAAATGTTTGGAAGAATAGGGAGGATAACGCATCTGGAAAGGACTGGCCAAAATGACAGCGCTAGGAGAAGTGATAAGAGAGTTAGCAGGTCCAAATCATTTGGGACTTTCTGGCCATTTTAAGAAGATGAGAAGCCATTGGAAGTTATTGAGCAGAAGAGTAACATAATCTGACTTACATCGAAAAGAATTACTCAGGGTGTGTTAAGAATGGAACGCAAATGGCAAGGCAGAAACAGGAGAAAAATTGGGAGGTATTTCAGGCAGCCAGGTGAGCAAAGAGGATGGGTGACAGCAGTGCAATAGTAAGAACCAGCCATGTTCTGGATAGATTCTGAAGGTAAAAATTCTAAGACTTGCTGATGGACTGGATATTAGGTGTAAAGAGGAAAGAAAGGTAAAGCCAAGGTATTTTGCCTGAGTGATGGAAGGATAAAGTTGCCATGAACTATTTTGTGTAAGTTGTGATAAGAGCAGGTTGAGAAGAGATGAGGTTAGGGATTTGATTTTGGCTGTGCTAAATTTGATATGCTATTAAAACACCCAAATGGAGATATCAAGTCAGTATGTATATATGTCAATCTGGTGTTTAGAGGATTGATTAGGTCTGAGCTAGAAATATAGCAGTAGTAGAAATACAGCAGTTATCAACATGTAGATGGAAGTTTAAGCTCTGCATCTAGCTAGATCAATTGAGGAAGTTTAGGTAAAGAAAAGGTCTAGGGACTGAGCTTTGGGGAGCTTCACCTATTATAGGTGTTGAAGGAAAGAATAAGCGGGGAAAATGTGATTGATGCAGGAAGATACCCAGGAGAGTGTTTCCCTGGAAGCTAAGTGAAGACAGTGCTTTAAGAAGGTGAGTGATTAACTGTGTCAAGCAGCATAGGTCAACTAAGATGAGAGCCAAGAATGGCTATTGGATTTAGTAAACAAAGGTCATTAGTGATCTTGATCATAATTGTCTGATGAAGACCAGTTGGGAAGAGTTCCAGACCGAAAGTGAGATGAACTAAAGGTATAGTTTTCTATAAAGGGGGCAAGAGAAATGATACAAATGTGGGACCAAGAAATGGAAACAATTTATTTTACAGCACATTCACTGCTGATGAGAATGAATCAGTAGAGCTGGAATGCAGGAGAAGGGAAATTTACGAGAATGAAGTCCTTGAACAAGTACAGAATAGGAACTCTAGGCCACAGGTGGAGGATCTTGAATTTGAGTCCAGACAGTCTTTCACAGTAATACAAAGAATGATGGAATTTATGAGCTCAGAAACCATAGATGGTAGGTGATGGTATGGGTGTGAAGTTTCTTCTGGTGGCTTCTACTTTCACTGAAACAGGAGGAAAGGTCACTTGCTGAGACTAAGGATGGGGGAGGAATTGGAAGTGTAAGAAGATAGGAGGGAGACAGTTGTCTAGAACACTGGAAGAATGGACAGACTATGGAAATGTCCTTGGATCATCAGGTGGTCCTTATCACCCACTTGAAATTAGCAGTTATATATTTAAAATGAGATGAGTTAGTATGGTATGTATTTTTCACAAGATATTTCAGCAGCCATGAGATTAGGCATGGAATTGGCAGAGCACTGAATTTAATGACAGTTTGAGATTTTCTCCAGGTAACTACAAAAGAAAGATCATGCATAAGAGATTTACACTGAACACGATCTCAGTGATGACCCATGGAATCTAAGCTCACAAGTGCTGAGAGCCTGGGTTGCATCATACAGAATTTGGGGGATGGAGAGATGAATAGACATGGTACTTGCTCTGAAAGAAGGGTCTCATAGTCTAAGACAATGTTTCCCAAGTGTCAGTCATTTAAATGTCCCATCACGTTGTCATATTTTCACACTACCTATAGTATTGACTAATTTCTTTAATTTTATACATGTTTTATCTTAATAAATTTATTTGAAAAGAAATTTTTGTGTCTCAATGCAATGGAAAAGCAGTTTCACCTGCAAGAAATAGAAGATAATCATTTAACCCAATACAATGAAAACGGTAATAGGACTGAATTTCCAAGCCAGCTACTTTGTGTGCCGCAGTCTCTGAGCCTGGATTTCCTGTCTCTTTGATAAATAAAGGGGATTATCAGGCACAGGGGTTGTTAAGGGCACACTAGCAAAACACTTACAGTTTCTTCTTAAAATTATCAGAAGGAAGGATCAAGGAGAATGAGGAGAACTTTCTCCACCTTGAATGCCATACTAAATGAGTCTGTCACTCATTAAAAAATAAAGCATCAGGAGATGTCTTTAAGATGAGTGTTCATAGAATTATGTCATAGCTGAGTTAGATGCTAGTCTGCAAGAGGTGGGGTCTAGAAGAAGTGAACCACATGTTTATGGATTTCTTCATTCTCTTTGGCTACAGATGGCCATAGAAGTTTTTGCCACCAGGTTGGGTTTCGTATCATTCTCTTCAGTGAGCCTTGGTTTGGACATTTACTTTATCTGTCCTATTTATTTTTATTTGCACCTCTGTATTAGGAGAAAGAATGTGGAAGTAACAAGACTAGTTAAAAGGAAGTGACCCAAGTTAGAACCCATAATGTCTAAACTATATTGAGACGGAGAGGAAGACCAAGAATTAACATATTTGATTGTAGAACCTAAAGGGCGGAGAGATCCACACACCAGGTGGAAGTACTTAAGTGGAGGAAGCACCCTAAGATGACAGGGCAGTTCTCTGATATTTAAGAGTAGATGGAATGTGAAGTGTGATTTAAGTTACTTTTATGTTGTCAAACTTTGAAGTACTTTAAATGGAAAGAGGCTTTTCTGGCTTACTTTCTGCCTCTTGCCTGCATTCCAGACAGGTGAAATTGCCAGATATTTAAGTTTTGTATTTATAAGGCATGTCTAAGCTGTGAGTTAAATATTAAAACATAAATGAAACTGCTCCTCATTTAAATTATAGATTTGTAATAAAGACCTACCTTGAGATTTGGTGTGAGAAATCTACCACTTGGTAGTAAGCTCCATGAAGGTAGCAATAATGTCTGTTGCTCAATAAATAGTTATTGAGTAAATGAAAAAACTTCCAAATCTTGCAATGTTACATTTTTACTGTTTGAACTCGATCACTCCACTACGTTTATTTTTTCTGTTAGAAAATATTTATTGAAAATTACTTTCTGCCAGGCATTATGCTAGGCACTGGGGTATAGTCTATGATCAAACTGAAATATTCTGTTTCCACCAATCTTTTCTAGAAGATGAGATAAAGCTTAATCAAATAACTGCATAAATAAGTGTAAGATTCCAACTGTTATTGCATGCATTCATTCATTAATTCAGTAATTATTTTGGGACCCATTATGTACTGGCCACTCTCTTCTAAACACTAGGGATGCAGCAGTGAACAAATTAGGTAAAGCTTCCCATCATCATGAAGAAAACATTCCTTTTTCTTTTTTAAAAAATATTTTATTTTTGTTGGCAAGTTAAATTTAAATTAAAAAAATATTTTATTTTTTTATTTGAGAGAGAGAGAGCACTATCAAGGAAGAGAGTTAAAGGGAAAGGGAGAAGCAGACTCCTCACTGAGCAGGAAGCCTGATGCCATGTGGGGCTCAATTGTAGGACTCCAAGGTCATGACCTGAGCCCAAGGCAGCTGCTTAACTGACTGAGTCACCCAGGTGCCCCATGAAGATGACATTCTAATGGAAGGGGCTAAATAATAAACCAGATTAACTGGTAAGCAGGAAAAGGTACAGGAGTGTAAATGAGGCCATGCTTTTAGATAAGATGCCCTGGAAGAGGATTCAATGGGAAGAATGTCACATTGTTTTGAATAAGAATGTGAAAGAAGAAGTGAGCTATTTAGCCTTTCTGCCTCTTCCATCTCAAAAATAAGCATAATATTGTGCAGAAACCAGGGTTGTTGTGATGATGAAATGAGCCCATATAAGGGAAAGCTTCTAAACTTGTGTCTGGAGCTCAGTAAGCGTTGGTTCCTAACTGGATGAATCTCCACATTCCCTGTCTTCAGACGAGGTACTGAAATCTGGTTCACATGTGTGTGCATTTGTCCTACATTGTTCCATCTAACTTTTAAAACAAATAAATCAACCGCCCCCACTTGCTCTCAATGCGATAAGTAATATTTGCTTGCAACCAATATATTTTGCACTTAGGCATACTTCTATTTATTCACCTCATTTTAGCTGCACAGCCCTGAAGAAGTCAGGATGCGATCTACTCTTTGGTGGTGGGAGGCAGTGCTTGAGTTGTATAGAAAAGTAACACAAATGAGATCTGGTGGCAGTTCTAGGTCAGGATGAAAAACATCCTGAACCACTTTCCCCCGTGTGGGTTCCAGGAGTGTCTGTATCTGGGAGTATGAATTGAACAGTGCATTGGCTTGCTGGGTGACCTTGGTAGGATGCATAACCCTCTTAGATCTCCATTTTCTCATCTGTGCAACAAAGGGAGTACTAACCTTCTCTGACCCCTCAAAAGTGTTAGGAGGGGGAAATAAGTTAATGTTTGGAAAGGCCTGTGTGACCCTTGGAGCCAAGACATTATCAAAGTACAAAGTAAATTACAGGGACTGTTTGCTATCCCATTAGTAACTCAAATAGTACAAGGGGCTCCTCTTGTCAAGTCCTTGTAAGTCAAGCCTGTAATACACACTTTTTTTTTTTCCACCAGGACAAAAATGGAAATAAAAGAGTTGGAAACTCTTTCTCCTCTGACTCGTTTTTAAAATGTTCGACTGTGGAAATTCTTAGGGGCACTGACAAGTTCCCTCCCCTAGGAACACCCTGTCCGATTCCCTCATCAAGCCCTGGAATCCTGGAAACAAGATAAATTTGGGACTTGGAGCCTGGACCCAAGGCTTGAGGACTTTTGTGATTTTAGCCAAATCACTTAGTGTCCCTGATGCTCTTGTTTCTGGGCATGTAAAACGAGAATCCTCCTCTCCCCCTCCTCCTACTTGTGACGCCTTCTTGGTTATCATGTCTCCTTAATATAACTAAATAGTTAAAATACAAAGACTGTCAATTTTTATTATGTTAAGTACTCTATTGATACTAGCTGTTTAAATCCCCACAAAAACCCTATGAAGTATGGTCAGTTATTTTCCATAATTTTCATAGAAAAAAAAATGAAGCTGTGCGGAGTTCATTTACCCATAGTTACAAAACTCAAAGGCAGGAAGGCTAGATTTCCCCACAGATCTATCTTATTCAAGGTCAGAAAGCAAACTTAAGGCCTTCTACGCTCTAGTCATCTTTGTAGACACTTGACCTGGCACAAACTGGATCAGCACTCCCAGTGTTATACACCTACAGAATGAAGATGCTTTGTGATTTTTAGAACATTATTTAAATGATGATTTTAAGATCAATACTCATATTTCCACAGACCAAATGTGTCCATCAGCCTTTTGTGCAAGACAACAAACATTGAGACATCAGACACATCTATTTATCACTGGGAATTTGCAGTAATAATTCATTTCTAGCTGAGATGAAAAGAGGGAGGGTTAGTAGGTGGCTGTACTGGGCTTATACTTGGATCTCCAAAGGTTTATTCAGGCTCTTTCCAACCTATCAGCCTATGGTGCTAAACCAATTATAATGATCATAATCTGCCACTTCTTTCCCAGCACAATTTCATACTAATAAGGAGTAGAGGTTTGGCAGTTGTGTAGTGAGAGAGGGATTGGTGGTAAGGGCCAATGGAAGTACAAGACATGTAGCTCCTGATAGACCCTTTTCAGCAATTGTCAAAAATCTTTCAGACACTAACTGTCCTCTAGTATTGAAGTGTGACTCATACTCCAAGCTACACAAAGGTTGGCCGAGTACTTGGAATGGAAGTCCAGTATGTCTACCTTTCCTAGCTGCTTAGAAGCAAACACCAAATCTAACTACATGTCTATGAGAGAGAGGGAGAGGCCACTATTTAAAGCTCTTATTTCAATGGATACTTAATTTTTTCTTAACTCTCGTAAGACAGTTGTGGAATCGTCATTAAACTTTGTTAATGTTGCCTCTAAGAACTGTGCATTTTACTGGGGTGCCCAGGGACAGGACAAAAGGAGTTATGAAGAGGGATCATTATGGTGTGCCTGGGTGTTTCAGTCAATTAAGTGTCTGACTCTTGATCTTGGCTCAGGTCTTGATTTCACAGTCGTGAGCTTGAGCCCCACATTGGGATCTATGCTGGGAGTGGAGCCTACACACACACACACACACAAAAAAAAAAAATAGCACATGCTTTGGAAGCCATGTTGGTCTAATTTCAAGGCTTCTTCTGCAATAATATTCATGCTGTACTGGAATGAAGAAAGTAGACGTAAACCCAGTCAAAACAAGTTTTACTTCACTGCAGAAACATCTCAAATACATAAAACTGAGTGTTAGAGGATTCAAAGAGATGAAAGAGGAGGTTTTTTCCTGCTTTTTTTTCTCTCATTTCCAAGGAAACTAAATATCAGTTTTAAATGGTTTCCCAGCCTCCAAGCTTAGACTTCCCCTCCCATCTTCCAAAAAGTGGTATCTTATTATGTGAATAGTAAGCTCACATAAATTAAGCAAAATTCATCCTTCCTAAGGGGAGAAAAATCAAATAGTTTAGGCTAGTTCCTCTACCACTCCACTAAATGTAGTAATCTCTAGAATAATCTTCTGGGCTACTGAATAGGGTGTCACATACAGAAAGAGAGATACATCCTTTATTAGAATAAAAATGAAAACAGAACTAGGAAAACTGGGTCTATTGTCTTCAAATGATGAATATACATTTTCAAAGTGGCCCTGAACCTTTCTAGTCCATTTTCAACATAATTTGATGAAACGCATTTTTATGTCACATGCTTACTTTAGAACTTTATATTTCAGAAGAATGCAATCCTTTAACACTGCCTCCAAAATTATATTCCAAAGGGCAAGTTGGACTGAATGTTTCCCTAATCAATACTTTCTCATTCATTCATTCATTCCACAAATATTTAATAAACACCTATTATTCTGAAAGATGCTGGATATACAACAGAAAATAAAATAGAGAAAGATCCTGTCTCCCATTGAACTTTTAACCCAGTGGAGGAAGTCAAAGATAAATAAATACATGCGTTTATCACCAAGATGACACCACATAGTAGAAAACATTAAGGAGAGAAACACTCAGTGTCAAGGAAAAAAATCAATTACAGATTGAGCCGCAAGGGGTGTCCTTTCTGAGAAGATGGTATTTGAGTTGAGATTTAATTGATGGTTGGTGGGAAGGACACAGCCACATGAACATATGATAAAGAAGATGGTAGGAGGTGTGAATGATTGCCAAGCCCCCAAAGCAAGAGGGAGTTTGACTTGTTGGAGAAGCAGACAGATCAGCAGAGTTAGAGCTTCAGAATGATTGGCTACTGGTAAACTCTCTCAGCATATAAAATGCTGCTTGATGTGACACCGCCTGGCATTCCAATCCCATCATCTCTAAACACTTCTCTTCTACTCTACCCTCTAGTTTTGTTGACTGCTTGGAGACCCAGCGTGCATGTACCAGGCTGTTCATATCTCCATTGATCACTATACGTTGCTCGCTCTGTCTGAAATGTGCTTCTCCACCCAGGTCACTCCATGGATCTTACTCATCTTTCAAGATAAATCTTCCCTTCCATATCTGTGGAATCACAGATAGGGAATGATTGCCCAAATTTTCCAGAAGTCTATCACTATCAAAATGCTTTGTCACTTCTTTTAGAGCCCATGTTCTAATTGAGTATTCTCTTGTGCTCTACTTTGACTGTAATCAAATTCAGCATAACATTTTAGGTTGCAGACTCCAGAAAAATATGCACCTTTTCTGCATCTAGTACAGAAATATAGATAACTATTCAATAAATGAACCAATCATTTCTCCCTCTTTTCCTTCCTTCCTTCCTTCCTTCCTTCCTTCCTTCCTTCCTTCCTTCCTTCCTTCCTTCTTCCTATTCATTTTAACCAAATTTAGGTATCATCCTTAATACCTTACTTTCCTCATTCCCTACAACCATGTTGTCAGGAAATTGTGCTTCATTTAGCCACCCCTACAAACACCTGTGGCACTGTCCTCTCCCTTCAGCAGGTATGATTTTGGCAATCCAATCTCCTTATTCCTTATGCACCAAGGAATTTCTCCCCAGTGTTTTTTTATATTGTTCCCTCTTCCCTCTTCAGAACTCACAGTGAGGCTGTCCTAGGCTACCCTACTATATGCAACATACCATCATGTCACCATTTATTTCATAAGATTTATCAAAATATTATATTATATGCTTATTTACTGTTTATTGTCTACTCTTTTTCATTTTAATATAGACCATTGAGGAAAACTTGGACTTTGCATGTTTTACTCACCATTGTATCCCAGAACCCAACATCACATTTGGCATAAGTAAGTGAATGAATGAAAATGTACATGAGTGCCTGTAATGTGTCAGGCTCTGTGTTAGGTAATAGGAACACAAAAATATTAATTCTGGCCTTTGACTCTGAGGCCCTTCTCCCTTCCTTGTGAATCTAGCTTTTCTGCCTTTCTTCTTTCTCACATAGTTTTTGAGAGAATGTTGTGTAGTGAGGTGAGTTAGAATCTTGTGTTAATGCCCTAGAGCAGAGGTCATGGGTCTCATCTGGAGAGGAACCAGTTGTCTGTGTCCTTAAAGGAGCTCCTAACCTTAAGTGCTTATTTTATAGTCACCTGGTTTTGATCATAAGGTGGTATGAATGGGTTAGATCACATATATCCCTTAATTAGCATTTATCACAGGATATTGTGGTTAATGGTTTAAATACCCACCTTCTCTACTAGACTCTGAGAATCTCTGTGGCAAGCACTGCATCATGTCTATTCCTTTACTACTCTTCATCTAATACTGCCATATGTGTTTTAATTTTTGCTTCCCCTGAAACAACCACAACAAGTATGGCACCAAGTTAATTGTTTTTCAGAGCATGTAGGAAACTTTAGAGATTATGTGTGCTTCTCCTAATATTTCAGATGAGAAAAATGATGAGAAGGATTACATTCAAAGTAAATGGCAGAGACAAAACTGATTTGGGCCCATGGTTCCAAGCCTTGCCTACTTTTCTGGTTCAAAGTTGCATTTTATTTGAGAGAAAAAACACTTGGGAGTTGTGCTAGGTGCAGGAACTTTTGCTCTCATGTGGCAAGGCAACAAAGAGATGAGAAATGAGTGTTGAGCTGGCATAAAGATGTGATGCTTCATCTACTCATGGCATATGTCAATCTGACAGCAAGGAAATCCTGCATACTCTGAAACTCACTGGCAACAGGAGCTGAGAGCTGTCACTAGCTTAATCCATTTGGTGATGTTGGGGAAGAACATTCCCTTCTGGACACTGCCCTATTTGCAATAACAATAAAGAAGTGGACCTGAAAACAACTTGGAGGGAGACAGAATAGCAATCCCATTCCATATGAGGTCCATAATGTTAATATTTTCAAAGAACTGGCATAGAGTATGTAATGATTAACTTTATATGTTAACTTGACTGGGCCACAGGGTGCCTATACCTGGATGTATCTGTGATTCTGTTTCTGGAAGAGATTCACATTTGAATTGGTAGACTGAGTAAAACAGAGTAAAGACTAAGTAAATCATTATGTGGGGTGGCCTTAGTCTTTTGAGGGCCTGGATAAAACCAAAAGACATAAGAAGGGAGAATTCTTTTTCTGCCTGACTGTTGAAATAAAACATGGATCTCTTCCTGCTCTTAGACTGGAATTTATACCATTGCTTCTCCTGGTTCTCAAGCTTCCAAATTTGGACTGAAGCTATACCATTGGTTTCTCCAGGTCTCTGGCTTGTTGAAAGCTGATTGTGGAACTTCCTAGCTTTCATCCTTGTGTGAAACAATTCCTTATAATAAATCTTGTTCGTTCTGTCTCTCTGGATAACTCTAATACATAGAATTTCTAATTCTTTAATAACAAATAAGCATTACAGGTGATATATGTTAACTGAAACACTCAACTATTAGCATACTCCTATTTTACTGATTCTTAATAAAAACCATATTCAATTACTTGATTTCCTTAAGATATTTGAGAAACAATGATTAAAAGAAAAGCCATTGGGCGCCTGGGTGGCTCAGTGGTTGAGTGTCTGCCTTTCGCTCAGGTCGCGATCCCAAATTCCTGGGATGAGGTCCCATATCAGGTTCCCCGCGGGGAGCCTGCTTCCCCCTCTGCCTATGTCTCTGCCTCTCTCTCTGTGTCTCTCATGAATAAATAAATACAATATTTTTTAAAAAAATAAAATAAAAGAGAAGCCATAAATAGTGAGGAGCCCAACACATATTGAACACCCCTTTTGGGGGGAACTGCTTTCCAACCATAGCTTGGTGGTCATTTATATAATATCTTGGGTAAGAATTCCTCACCCAAACTTTAATGTCAGTTCCCTATAGGTCTTAATGCATTATTGTAGTGTTTCATTGGTCAGAATTCACTTATAGCTCAACAGCTCATAGTCTTGACCTTTTATCTCTGGGCTACTAATGTACTCCTGGGCCCTTTGTGAAGCCTTTTGGATGGCTTAACTATGATTTGCCCACAAAGATCAGACAGCAGAGTTGTGGAGACCTCCCAACCTGGTCTGGGCAACCCTTCCTTCTTAAAAACTGTTGTGTTAGCCCAAACAATGTGCAGTCAAGCCCATGTTCACACATTACACAAAATGTCATCAGTAAGCATCTTCAGTCTCTAGATCAGATTCTACCTTGTTCTGGGCTTTCATTTTTGTAGATGACAGAGGGAAATAGGCATTGGCACTTAAATTTGCCATTCCCTTCTCACCTAAAACAGTCTTTTTGTTGTTATGTTATCTTACCCTTATTTGCACAAATACTCTGTAGATTTGGAGCTCAGATTTCCTAGTAAAGGTATTTTTGCTTCTGTCAAGAAGCATCTTTGGCCAAATGCTGAGTTCCCACTACCCATAGCTTATAATAACACTCTATGTTCAAACCTCTAAGACTTACTACACCAAAGGACATGCTTCGATTCAGAAATCTCTTTTTGTCACACAACAAAACCTGCTTGCCTAACTTTTGTCTTCTATTCAGCTTAACATCCTATTTGGAAGCCAAAAGTTGAATATTGACTATTTCTCCTTTTCCCTTCCATCATCCTAATCTTTCTGGGGACAAATGAATGTCTCTAATTGTATAGAGAGAAAGGAAATACCAGGAGGATAAAAGTCCCAACAAGATTTTCTTAAATCCTGTCAAAATTATAGAAATCATTTATAAAATAGCCTAAAGTAAAAGTTAACTGTATACCTTTTGTAATTCACCCATTTCATTTGACCATTTCAATTGTATTACAAACCCTTCGAAGTAAGATGAATTTCCATTATAAATTTGAACTCAATGGAATTTAAATCCATTCAACACAGTCACAATCAACAAACACTATGGAGTGCCTGTTATATGTATCAGATCTGTGCTAGGTTTTGGGAAGACTGATTAAGGAGGTCTTTTCATCTTCTTTAAACAGCTTTCATTATGTGAGTAAATAAGACGCATAAACAAATAAATTACCTAACAAATTAAAAAGTTCAGTAGGTTTATTTCTTTTATTTCTTTTTTTTTCAGTAGGTTTATTTCAAAGAATATAGACAAGGCCATAGCAGATGTCTTTGACTTCTATTAGAAAATACACTGTCAAGGCACAGAGAAGGGAGAGTCTGAGAGGTTCAATGATAATACTTCAAAGGAAGCAGTGTCTGAGCTGGATCGTAAAGGATGACTCATTAAGTGCACAATAAGGGGGAGTCTTTCCAGGCAGAGGGGAGAAAAATGTAAAAAATGGCCAACACGTACTTCGGATGAAGAGTCATTTGACTTGACTCACCATATGTACTCACAAAAGGCAAATAACTTTTTATGCACTGGTTAAATGCTGAGTACTGACAATGTAAAGAGCAAAACTCAGTCCCTTCTCTCAGAACATCTAGTCTGGGCACAGGAGAGGGGAGACAGATGAAGTTAATAATAACAATTGAGATAACCACAGGGGTCTATGGGAAAATACAGGAAGGAGGCTGGATTATGCATTGCACTTTCTAGGTAGACTGCAAGACTGCTCATGCCTTTCTCGACCTGTAGGTTATATTACTTGGAAGGTAGGTTGGAGGGAAGTGACCTTTTTTAGAAGGAGTGTCACTTAATGGAGAACTGTCTAGCCAGAGACACTTAAGTAGGGCAATCGGGGGTGTATTGACACAGTCCACAACTGGCCAACTTTTCTAATATCCTGATTTTTGTAAGCCTTCACTTCCCATCACCGTTTGGTGTCATGTTGGGTGGTTTTCTTTCCTTTAAAACAAAGACAACTTAGGAAGATAAATATGTGCAGAAAACTAAAGAATTAATCAACTTTAGGGAGAAGAATCATTTATGGACATCTCATTCATTACAAAATTACTCATTTGGCGTCTAAGATTACTTAGACTCTTAAAACTTCACTTTCTGGAAGGACGGTATTCACAAATGAATTTCGTAGCTACAGACACAGGAAAATGTTTAACCTCCATAAGAAAATGCACTATATACTATTATAATTTATCTGCAGGACCAGAACTAGACTCTACTAGTTTCCTATTTCCCAATCTTGTGCTTGTTCTCCTAGTTGATACTTTAAGAAGTTCTGAAAAACAACAACAAAAATCCCTGCATTCTATATAAACATTGCTTATGGGCTACTTATATGCAGAGGAAATAAAACCATAGTTATTATTTTTATGCAATGTATATATTACAAGTACTTATCTGAGTACCTGATATATATAAAATCACTTAGTCTTCAGAACTAGTTTATAAGGCATGAACTATTATTTTCTCTGTTTTAAAGATTATAAACTGGGATCCCTAGGTGGCGCAGCGGTTTGGCGCCTGCCTTTGGCCCAGGGCGCGATCCTGGAGACCCGGGATCGAATCCCACATCGGGCTCCCGGTGCATGGAGCCTGCTTCTCCCTCTGCCTGTGTCTCTGCCTCTCTCTCTCTCTCTGTGACTATCATAAATTAAAAAAAAAAATAAAATAAAATAAAAAATAAAAATTTAAAAAAAAAAATAAAAAATAAAGATTATAAACTGAAACCCAGAGAAGTGAAGACTTAACTACAGTAATACAGCTACTAAAATGGTCAAATCTGGGCAGCAAATTCTAGAAGTTCTTCTCCAAAGCACTGCCCTATGCCACCATTTTAATGTTCTTGTAATAACTGAGCATAGAATTTGGATATTTATGAAATACTTCCTGATTCATGCGGTGCTATTAGGAAGTGCTTTGGCTTACTTAGGGATATGGAAGGACTGAGATCTCAAGGTCTCTAGAATTTGGATGAGAAGAAGCAGACTGGAGTCCCGGAGTTCCAAAAGGGATTAGGTCAATGGAAAGTCATCACAAATAGAAAGGAGAATCAGTCCCAGAGCACTGCTGCAGAGTTCTAAGGATATACACTGGGCCTTGAGTGAACACTGAACTAGGGGCAGAGGATGAGCTTGGTATCATAAGACTTCAGGAAAATAGGCTATTTGAGTAGGTTAGCTTTGAAACCCAATGGGGCTTAGTAGGATGGTATTGTTCACTAAGAAGGAAAAAGAACACAGAAGTAAGAAAGCATGCAAGTATATAAAGATGAAGGTAGGATGATTTCATGGAACAAGAAGGTGAGATCATTACATGCTTTCAGTTCATGAGGGAATATTCCAGGGGAAATAGATTTTCACCAAAGTCTAAATCAATATTGTATAAATATCTATGGAGGGGGCCTTGGTGTAGAGTTAGGGCCTGACTTTAAAGGTGGGTAGAGATTCAGGGATCTTGGGCAGGCTAATACTCTGGCACTCCTTCAAAAATACCTTTGTTACACATTTTTTTGGTTTATTATGAGAGATTTAACCCCAATCTTATATGCCTGCTCAACAACAAAAATGCCTCATGCTTCACCAAATCCATATTTATCATACAGCAGTAGAGACAACACATTTTTCTGTTATTTGAGCATGCTCTGGAGTGAGTTCATAACTCCTCTTATACTCTGTGAAGCTGACCAAAGACCATTTCCAACCTTGTAGAGCATTCTCAGAGGATGATAAGAATGAATATAATTCTGTTTGGTGACATTTTCAATGAGGTTGAAAGCCCCCTTGAGAATGGAGCTCCCAGCAAGTCCTCAGCTAGAATTCTGTAAAATAGAGATCTCACAAAGGCAGGTTCTAGTTCTGGACAGGTCCAGAAAAATCCACGTGGGTTGAGCAATTTATTTCCCTTGCATGGACCCAGTTACTTTATCCATAAAGTGAGGCTGTTGAAAGAAGCTAGACACAAAAAACATATAATAATGACCATTGATATCAAATCCAGAAAGGCAAATCCATACAGATGGAAAATAGATTAGTTCTTGCCAGAGGCTGGAAAGAGGGGAAAATGAGAAGTGACTGCTAATGGGTATAGACTTACTTTTTAGGGTGATAAAATTGTTCTCTAGTTAGTGGTGACAGTTGCACAACTGTGTGAAAATACTAAAAACAATTAGATTGTATACATTAAAAATAGGAATGTTATGGTATGAGAATAATATTTAGATGAAAAAAAAGATATAAAGGCATTTTCTAGTGTTGACATTTTACAAATTTTCACAAGATTGTTTTTTAACTGAATTCAACCTGGAACATAGTAGAAAGTAAAAACAAAAATGAAAACAAAAACAAAAGCCAAGGAAAAACCATTTTCTGGTTCAGTCTTCTCTTTGCTCCTGGATTGCAGACCGCAATTTTTGATGCTTCATCCAATTGTTGGCTTTCCTAGCAGCGAAAACTTGATAATTGTTGGCAAATTTGCCAGATGGGCAATTTTAGGAACAAGGGAAGACATTCCCCTGGATGTGAGCCTTAAGAAATGAAAGATAAGTATATTTATCTCAGTGGGCTTCGGTCCCATTTCAGAGAGTAGTTTGAACTTGAATTCAAGTGATTTGGCTAAGATACAAATAGCACACATTATATGCAAATTTCCCAAGCATATGAACACAATCACATTCACAGTTGGAAGAAAGTGAAACAAAATCTATATATAACTGCACAATCACTTATTATGCTAAAAATACCCTCTTTCAAGACACATCTTTTTTTCCAGTGGTTGGAAAATAACTTTGTACTATGCCCTCTGTGGCACTAATGATCAATTGTAAAATTATGGCATAAAATTTTAATCTGCTATCTTTTTCCCCTCTGAGCAATTGATTCTTGAAAGCAGAGAAACAGAACCTGTCTCCTGTTTCCAGGCCTTTGAGCAAAAATGATCATTTTAAACACCTGTTTTGGTCTTAAAAATGGTAAAATTCAAGAGTAGGCATGATGATGCGTGTCTCCTAGCTGTGCAGTATTTCCTACACTTGGGTCTGGGGGAAACAGCCACTTGGGTGGGAGCTAGGAAGCTTTTATTTGTTGTCTTAGATCATCACCCATAGCTGGAATTGATGCAGTTCAGGGAAGAGGCAACATTTCCCCTTAGCGCATGCCTCAAAGCTCTACTGCTAATAAAGTTCAGTGCCCAGAAAAGGAGAAAACAAAATGAATACCAGGCTTTTCATCTTCTTAACTCTCCTCACACCCATTTGGCTTTATCTTTCTTCTCTGATGATGGAGGCAATCAAAACAACTTTATGGCCTATAAAGATGTTTCCATGCTGTTTTTCGAGGAACGCTGGTGTATATGAGATTTTGGAAATGTATGTATGCTTGGAAAAATATATTTTCCTTATCCAAAAAAAAAAATCGGAAAGCCTGGATATGATTTCCTGGGAAGCTAGGAGCCTGTGGGAGTGTGGGTAGTGGCAGGTGGTTGCAGCAGAGTGCTGTGTTGGGCTGGAGGTTGATAACGTATATCAACATATTAGAAATCTTAAGAAACCTACAGGGCACTGGTTTTCCAAGAAATCCTGCCTGGGAAAGTAACCTGAAATTTAAAAATCTTGAGTCTTATCCTGGTACATAATGTCTATGAAGATGCTAAAACTTATCTTTCTTACTTTATCAAGTCATCAAGAATCACCTTCAGACACTATATTGATCTCACTTTCAATGAATATTTTCCTTGAAATTGGGAAAGTTTTTCTTTTGTGTCACTTCCAAGTATTCTTATCTACCCTCCTAACTTCAGAACTACAACGAAAGCCATGTTTTCTGCATGGTTAATTATTCCTATTTACAGCTAATACACATCCCAGATCTCAGTGATTAAATACAACAAAAGTTTATTTCCTCCTTATATTCAGTGTGATGTGGATTGGATGCTTCTCCTCCAAAGAGTAACTTAAGGATTCAAGGTCCTTCTACCACTTAGCTCCACCATACTTGGGGGCTTTTCACGTCCAGCATCACAGATGGGATGAGAGAGTAGACTGAAGTTTTTATGGGAGATTTTCAGGACAGCTATCATCCTGCTAACATGGGGTAGGTGGAGAATGTTCCTTTTTAGGCTCTGATTTTAATCCCTGGTCAAAGAACTCCCTTGTCCTTTGTGTCTCATGGTCTCTAGCTCCACCCTTATAGGGTCTTCTCTTTGTTCAATAGTCTTTCAGGGGACATCTGAAGTGGGTGCTAGAGAGCACATCATTCTTAGGGGCTTTGAAACTTGACTCCTGCTTTTGTGATTGGTTAGGGTCTCAAAGGTTGCCTCAAGTCTTTTTTTTTTTTTTTAAGATTTATTTATTTATTTTAGAGAGAGAGAGCATGAATGAGAGGGGCAGAGAAAGAGGGAGAGAGAATCTCAGGCAGACTCTCCTCTGAGCATGAAGCCCGACATGGGGCTCCATCTTGCCATCCTGAGATCACAACCCAAGCTGAAACTAAGAATCAGTTGCTTAACCGACTATGCCACTCAGGGGCCCCTGAAAGGTTGCCTCAAGTCTTAAAGTCAAAAGACATTTTCAATGATTTTGTGACTTCTCTGCAAAAACAGTTCTTTCAACAGCTTAATAATTTCTAACCTCATTACTTCTCAGTCAGTTTTGTGTCCAGGAACCACAACCTGAATCTTTCCTTAGATATAATTCTCAGACCTGCTTTATTGCTTTGCTTTTCCATCCCTTCACCTCCTTCTCTTCAATAGTGCTTCCTTGAAGCTCCTGGGATTGAATTGGGTTGATTGAATCAGGATTGATCATTGCCCTGTGTGGCTTCATCTACCTAAAAAGTTTTTCCGAGATGGAGTATTCCAGGTATTTAAAAATTTCCTTTCTAGGGATGCCTGGGTAGCTCAGTGGTTGGGCATCTGCCTTTGGCTCAGGTCATGATCCCTGGGTCTTGGGATCAAGTCCCATATCAGGGTCTATCACAAGCAGCCTTCTTTTCCCTCTGCCTACATCTCTGCCTCTTTCTCTGTGTCTCTCATGATAAATAAATAAAATCTTAAAAAAAGAAAAATCTCCTATGTTACTTTTTTTTTGGGGGGGGGTCTACACTCTGTCAACATTTCCAGCTCTGAAAAGACCTTAAATTTCTGGACTTTCTTGTTTCTGCCTGCAAACTATCTAATTCTCTTGTGAATTCATATCTTAAAATATCTTACCAAAAGCAGCTATTGGTAGCCAACATGCACTACAAAGTTTCTGCTTTCCAAGCTTTTCATTTAAAAAAAATATTTATTTATTCATGAGAGATACAGAGAGAGAGGCAGAGACAAGCAGAGGAGAAGCAGGCTCTTCACAGGAGCCCGATGTGGGACTCGAACCCGGATCCTGGGATCACAACCCAAGCCGAAGGCAGTCAACCGCTGAGCCACCCAGGTGTCCCTTTCCATTAGAGTGGATGGTTGACTAGGTGTTTGATCCGTATCCCAAAAAACCATAGACAGGAGTTAAACCAAATTTTTTTTTTACAACTGCATCATCTGGAGTGCCATCCTTCCAGCCTTCTGTGTTGATACCTATCTCTTAATGCTTAACCAATGCCAACTTATTTTAGTTCTTTGTCATGGTAGCACTCCACTTCAAAGACTGATTTCTGTATGGAGTTATACAATCAGCAGTCCTCAAATCTCAGTGATTTAACACACACAAAAAGTGGAATTCTCCCTGGTGTCAGAGATTGTTGCAGATTGTATGGCTTTCTAGGTTTTCCTTAAAGAGAAGGATTCAGGATTCTTTTCATGTGACTGCCATTCCCACCTCCTTTTATTTTTGCCATTTGGGCAGGAAGAGAGTGTGAGTTGAGGACCCTGAGATTTTAAGGACTAGGCTTAGAAATGCTGCATATCACTTCTGCTCATTTCACTTTGCCCCAAAAGGATTCTAGGAAATGTAATCATTCTTTATTCTGGGAAAAAGAAGAGAGATGAGCAGCATCCAGTTGTTTGCTCTCATGTTCCCAAACTCATCTATCTCTGACCTGGATGGTTTCTTGAATTGAAAATAGATATTAAACAATGGCTAATATTTACATGACATTGTAGCTTACAAGGTGGTCTTACACCTCTTATATTATTTGATCCTCAAAGCATATTTTGTGTGATATGATTCTTATCCTTCCCTTACAGACCATAGCACTGAGGCTCGTGAATTTAATCTTTTCATATTTATCAAGGTTCTACT
The DNA here is from genome assembly GCF_905146905.1 of Nyctereutes procyonoides. Classification (NCBI taxonomy): domain Eukaryota; kingdom Metazoa; phylum Chordata; class Mammalia; order Carnivora; family Canidae; genus Nyctereutes; species Nyctereutes procyonoides. Next base: position 21,146,234 of record NW_026575159.1, read on the forward strand.
ATATGCTAAGTACTCTTCATGGTATTAGTGACATAAAATTAACTCAAAAACAGTCTCTGTTCTATTGCTTATGCTCTACTGTCAGAAACAGATATTAATTGAATAATAACATCAATAAATGAGCATTTACAAATGAGATCAGTGTTCTGTAATATATGTGATTGTGAAAAAAATATATATATTAAAAAAACAGCTCACAAGATAGAGTGATGAAAATATTTAAAAATTGGATTATGGTGATGGTTAACACTACTGTGTAAATATACTAAAAACATTAAATTGTATACTTTAAATGAGTGGATTTTATAATATTTAAATTATCTCTCAGTAAAGTTGTCAAACAACAGAAAAGAAATATATGCAGGAAAAAATGCAAGGCCAATTTATCCATGCCAAATGAATCATACAGACTGTAAACACGTCAATCAAAAGAGTGAAAAAGTACTAGACTTTTCAGTCAGGTCTTCAATCAGTTTCCCTAGACTTTTTTCTTGATAAATCAAGAAATGTAAAGAGATGAAGTTCAAAAGGAAAATCCATGCCACCTTTCTATTTTTAAATTTCATCCCATGCTTGGAGAAAATGATGTTAATAACACAATAGAAGCCACATTTTTCTTTGATGACTTCTTCCAAAGCAGAAACAAATATTGGTACAGTAAGATGTCCACTACACATTTCTTAGCAAGAAATAGACACTAAAAGCAAAGACAAAACAAAACATAGAAAAACAAAGTCTAAATGAGGGGCCCATGGAAACCTGACACATAAAAATGATCTGGAGTAAATAAGGGAAGGAAGAAAAGTGCTCTGAATGGAGAGGTGTGTGTGTGTATATGCAAAGGAACAATTAAAATACCAAGAGGTGGCTTGTGTGCAGGATCACAAAGCATAAGCAGTGATCAGACCAAAGATGCCAGGAAGGCCTATGGACCAAGTTAAGATTTTTAATCCTCAACCCTGCCAGTCTCCGTCACCCCACCCCTCCACCTGAAATGACAAACTATTGAAAGCTTTTAAAGTGGAGAGGCAAGGTTAGTTTTGGGAAGAACATTTTTTCCCCTAGTAGAGTCCATCTCTATAATTTAAGTTATGTATCTAAATTCAGGTGCTTGGGTTGGAACATCCAACTCAAAGCATCTGAGTATGGAGGCCACTAGCTAGTTTGTGTACTTGGGACAAACCAAGTTGGCTGAGCTGGCACTTACAAAGGCCTTGGTGAGGCCTGACCTACCAGGGAGCTGAATACTCTTGGTGATGCAAGAAAAATATTCAGAAGCACATGACCACAAAGCAAGTATAATTTCCTTATTGTGCCAACAGTGTGGGTCTTTGAGAGCTGAGGCTGCTTCCATCAAAAGGTAGAGAGTGGAAGATCCCGGTGTGCTGATGAACAAGCCCTCACACAACATGGTCTGTCCCATCTCAAACTCAGGGCACATCTCTGATCAACCAGTGTGACATTGGAACTGTGTGTCTGCCTACTGGTGTCTTCATCTGAATATATTTTTCACAGCTTGTTTTCCTGTTCAGTATTAAACCAAACCAAAAGTGCACTTTCCAAATCTACATCTCTATTGTAGTTGTGACTAATAGGCAACCTGTTTAAAATAGCATGACCACATTTGTCATGTTCAGCTGGCACCAGTTCTGACTAATCAGTGTCCATGCTGTATCAATCAACTTTTTTCCCTGGGCAGTCTTCAATCTGATAGCAGCATTTGTGAATCCATCTAAACTCAACCTGGTTGTGAAGTTGGGGCATAGATTTATCATTCATTAAAAGACTCTGCCTTCTTTCCTTTTCTCTCCAAAGACCCCAGTGTGCACTGGTAGAGGCCTCCTACATAGGTGGTAGGATGGGTAGAGCAATTTAAGAGGAGTGCAGAGAAATAATGGAAATAACGTAGTAGCCAAAAGCCCTGCGAAACTTTTCTGAATCGAGATCTTATACCCAGACATGCAGTAAAGGGGGTTTCCCACTTCTACCCCAACAATCCTGGGAAATTCTTCAAAGCTGCCCAGGCTCATATCTGCTTCATGACTGAGGTCTGTAAGCGTGGGGACCATTTTTCCTTCATAGGCAGTTCGCTGAAGATAAAAAGTAAAGGGGCCTTCTACTTATAAAGATCCTATAGATACTGAGGTTGGAACATTACACATATGATCATACTTAATTTTCATAACAAAGCTGTGTGAATATATGAGTGTCCTCATTTTATTAATGAGAAACTTTACTGTCGGGCAGTTAATTAACATAGTAAAGATCGCACAAGTGGAAACTCAGTATGGAAATTCAAACCCAGATCTTTCTAATACTCAGCCTGCTTTTACTTACTCAACACTGACTCTTCTTAAATATACTTTGATAAATGTAAAACAAATTGCATAATTTGATCTTGGTAAGATCATAGGTCTACCTAGCATTGGACCTGGTCTTCTGGAAGTATCTGTTGAGTTGTATCTTCTTGTATAAGTCATTTCAAGTGCTTTGGGAGCAGGAAAATGAAATCCAAAATGAGGGGGCAATTATCTCATTCAAACTGTTGACATTTAAACAGAATGGAACAGGGCTGATTTCTAAGCAAATATATCAGAACTTACCAATATCAATGACAGCCAAATCCTCATCAAACTGGTAATCTTGCTTGGAAAGATGCCCACTGGTCCCAGTGGTGCTGGGTGGCAACAGAGAATGAGTATGGGGGGGATCCCTGGGTGGCTCGATGGTTTGGTGCCACCTTCCGCCCAGGGCGTGATCCTGGGGACCTGGGATTGAGTCCCACATCAGGCTCCCTGCATGGAGCCTGCTTCTCCCTCTGCCTGTGTCTCTGTCTCTCTGTCTCTCTGTCTCTCTGTCTCTCTCTCTTTCTCTCATGAGTAAATAAAATCTTAAAAAAAATGAGTATGGGCTTTGAAATCAAAGGACCTATGTGGAGCCCCAGCCCCACTACTTTTCAACTGGTCAACCTTAGGCAATCATTGTTCTCTCTGAATCTGACTCCAAAGAAAGATGTGACTGCCACACTCACAGATATTCCTGATGGTAATGTCTCTGATGATTATCCTACATTCCTCTCTCTTCTCTCTCTCTCCCCTCTCTCTGTCCCTCCTTCCTTCCTTTCTTTCAATCATGAGTATTAAAAGACTCTTTTCCTACCACATGTCTCCTGGTATGTTTGCCTTGACAATACTGATTGCTCTGGCTGAAATGGCTTTCAATTTTTATTGCCTTTATGAGATTTTACTCATTCTTCATGATCTAACAGAAACATCACTTCTTCCATACCATCTTCTCTCCTCCCCAAATCAAGTTGATTACTTTTATTTCTTTGCCCTAACCATACTCTGGGCACATCTCTATGGTCAAAGATTCCAGTTTCAAACTACTCAGTGCCTACATTTGGCATTTCACATCTGATCATGCCTGGCTCATCAATGGAACAGAATTGCCTGAAGGTATATTATAAGAAGGTTGAGGTGCCTGCTGGAAGATAATTCAACCAAACAAGGAAGCCAAGGAAAGCATCTTGTTTTGGCCTTGGGACAAGAAGAACAGTATAGTATGGTGTCTGCCACTAGGATTTCTCCCACATTTTCCCCACATCCCAGTCCCATTCTTTAGAGATAGGATTGGACTTAATTAAAGATAGATCTCATCTTTGCAAGATCATATTGACTGGTCATGCCTGCCTGAATAATGGGGTAATGTTTTACATTTGTAGCCGGCTCAGTGAAAAGGAGTCTTGTGATTGATTAATGAAGTCTACCAGCCTCTTAGAAGAAGAAAAGTGGCCACACACATATGCACATTTACCATTCCTGGACCAGGTGATTTCTAAGTCCACATTTAGTGCTGAAAGTTTATGAATACAGTTTAATCAAATCTGACCTCTATTAATTCTTCACAAATTATTCTGAGGTCTACATTATGAAGATCAGTGTCAATGAAGTATTGATTAATGGAGATTTCTGTGTGACTGACTGTTGTATAAACCAGTTTTGTCTGTTCTTATTCTTAGGCTGCATCCACATTTAGCACTTCACAGAACAGGTATATTAACTAAGTTATCTAATGTCATTATTTTTTTACTATGCATGATGAAATCCCATCTGCTTCATTTTGGTTTAATTTGAAAGACACTAGGTACTGTTCAGTATGCAAAATGCTAAGGGCACACTGATGAATAACACCACTGCCTTTATTAAATGTGTTCCCTAGCATTTTTAGTAACACATATATGGAAACAAATGAATAGAATTTAGGTTGAGGTGTGCAATCACAGAAGTTTCCACGAAAATTGAAGAGAAAGATTGACTACATCAAAGGATCTGAAGCCAGAATTCACAAAAAGCAGTCAGAAGAGTAAATATTTTTCAAGGACTCTTGTTTACTATTTTAAGAAAAATTCAAAAATTCTACACAATGGTGTATCTGTTTGTTCTAATTTTTAGGGTTGGGTTTTTTTTTCTCTCTTAAAAATCTTCAAATATAGGGGCACCTGGATGGCTCAGTCCATTAAGTGTCTGCCTTTGACTTAGGTCATGTTCTCAAGAGTCCTGAGATCGAGCCCCACATTGGGCTCCCTGCTCAGCAGGAAGTCTGCTTCTCTCTCTCTCTCTCTCTCTCTCTCTCTCTCTCTCTCTCTCTCTCCCCCTCCCACTGCTTGTTCTCTCTCTCTCTCTCTCTCTCTCTCAAATAAAATATTTTTAAAAATCTTCAAGTGTAATTGGTGAACAAAAAAAGATGTGCCAATTTCCTACATGGATACCCAGGACTTTCATAAACCTATAAGAGTACATAGACCCAACTGAAGAAGCAAGGATGAGTCCAGCAGGGAAGAATTATACCATGCACAAGGAAAAAGCTGTCAGTCTTGTTTTGTTAAGGAAAATAAGGAAAAGCTTCATATCTGAAATCAGATCTGAGTGGAGAGCAAGGAAGGTAATTAATTGAGGAAAAAAAGAGCCTGTGTCAAGGCATTACACTGAGGTATTAAGTAGCAAAGCTTACCCAGGAAAATGCAAATAGTTTTATACCATTGGATGTGAAGTTTCCAGACAGATAGAGCATGGCATGAATAAGGCTTGAGAGAGAGGGAAGAGCCAATATGTGCAGTAACCAATTCTGTTAGAAGTAATCACATTCTTTCTAGATATGTATTTTTCATTAAATGGATAATTGCTCTCTTCCTTCTTGTTTGATTTCTCATTCACAGACCAAAAGGGAGGTCAGGTAGAAGCATGTTTTGGGTTTTTTTTTTCTTTTTGTTTTTACTTCACTCATAAACTATACTTCAAAACCAAATCATCCGTGGCAAACCTCTGCTTGGCCTTGGCCACCTATCAAAGACCTTCTCTCTTTCATGATCAATGACTCTTCTGATGCTGGACCTGAGCCAGAAAGAAATCCCCAGTGAAAGAAAAAGGCAGCAATGGGGTGAGACCAAAATGTCCCAACAAGAGTGCAGGTTGAGGGTTTCTTCTTACTAAGTAAGGATAATTTGTTGAATGACCCCACATATGGGAGGCAATGTTCTCTGAAAGTCACTGAATAACTCATCTTCTGTGTTTAACCTCCTGATCCTTTGGGGGAAATATTTACAACAGAGAGTTCGGCTGTGCTGTAGGAAAACCAGTTCTTCTTTGAGAGTGTTTGTGGACCAAAAACCTTTGATGGTGACCTCCCAGCCTCCTTCGACACCCCACCACAGTGGCAGCCTTCTTTATTTACTGGTTCTGGTTCTCACCAAAAAGAGCTCAAAGAGGCCTTCACATGTACAGGATTAGAAGCAACAATATTTCTCTCCCTGAAAACGAAAAGGAGTTCAGAAAACCTTTGTGATGTGCATGATCTTTGAAGTCTTCCTGTAAATTTTCTTCAGATGGAATCATGGGATATATTTGTGAATTCTTTTGGATTATTCTTGTATTTTAGGCAATCTAGTGATAGTTACAGCAAAGATGATGCTGGAAGGGGTGGGAATTGTCAATAGTACTGTTTCCACAGGAGTGAGATCTCAAAGTATGTGACTCTCATGAGAGCTTCTATGTACTGTACCTTAGTCTCTGACTTCCAGCCTCCAGAACCATGAGAAAATGAAATCAATGCTGTTTAAATCAGCCAATCTGTGGTCCTCTGTTATGGCAGCCTAGAGAATGAATACAGATTTTGCTACTGGGAAGAGGGTCCTGCTATAACAAATACCTAAAAATGTGAAAGTGGCTTTGGAACTGGTATGGGTGGAAGTCAGAAGAGCTTTGAGGTGTATGCTAAAAATCCTAGGTCTCCCTGAAGATACTGTTGGTAGAAATATGGACATTCAAGCTGCTTCTGATGAGATACCAGATAGAAATGAGGACCCTGTCATTGGACCCTGGAGGAAAGATGATCATGTTCTAAAGTGGCAAAGAACCTAGCTGAAGTGTGCCCTATGTTTTGCAAAAGGTAGACATTGTGAGCAAAAGACTTGGCTATTTAGCTGAGAATATTTCTAAGCAAAGCATCAAAGGTGTGGCCAGGTTTCTCCTTGCTGCTTACAGTAAAATGCCAGAGAAGAGAGATAAATGGAAGAAGAAACTATTAAGCAAAAAGAAGCCAGAACATGAAGATTTGGAAAAATCTAAGTCTATCCATACTGTAAAGAATGAGAAATCATGTTCTGGAGAGAGCTGGACTATCATTTGATAAAGCATTTATGAGATCCATTCAGCCATCTCCACAGAAGCCTGGAACAGAGCTGGGGATATACCAGCAGAAACACTGCTGGCTGGGACAGCATGGGATACAGAGCAGACAAAGGGAAGGAAAGCAGTCAGACCTCTGAAAGTCTACAAGATGCAATGATAAGAGCTATGTGGCTATGAACACAATTTACCCTTCAAGGAAAGGGGTGAATGCTCCCAAGGAGTTGCAGAGATTGGCAGGACAGCCACCAAAGTGGCAGAAAAAAAGAGAGAGAGCATGCATGCATACATGAGAGCATTATTCTCAAGGCTTAAAATGTCACGTAATTTGCCCTGCTAGGTTTCAGATTTGCTTGGGACTCATGATTCTTCTCTTCTCTCCAATTTCTCTCTTTTGAAACAAGAATATCTATCTTATGCCAGTCCCACCATTATATTGTGGAAGCAGATAACTTGTCTGGTTTCACAAGTTCACAGCTAGAGAGGAATGTTTTGATGCACATGCACAAGGGGGGGGGGTGAAGAAAAAAGAACATGAAGACATAGCAAGGAGGTGGCTACCTGCAAGCAAAGAGAGACCTCAGGCTGAACCATACCAGCATGTTGACCTTAGACTCCTAGCCTCCAGAACTGTGAGAAAATAAATTTCTCCTGCTTAAGCCACAGATGAAGATATCAGTTTATGGATTTTATTGTGGCAACCCTAGCAAATTAATATGCCTCTTGTTTGCTAATCTCTAATTATACAACCAATTACCAAATTATGCCATTTTTTACGCCTTAAAATCTCTTCATGAATTCACCCACTACTTTTGGTACAAAAGTCACCACCGTTTCTAAGATTATTACATTGTTTCTTGCCTGGCTAAGAGAGTCTCTTAATAAGTCATCAGGCTTCTTACCTTCCTTCTCTATAATCTATTTGCTTTCATCATGATAATGTTACTCAAAATCCATTGGTTAAAACCCTATAGAGTCTAAAAGTTTTCTTTGTGACATGAGCCTGCACATTTGACATAACTATGAGTTCCCCATGGCTCTTGCCTCTTTCTTCCTTTCTGGCTTTCTTTCTCTCCAGTGGTCCCTTCACTCTCCATGCTGCATCTCCAGAGCACTTTTTACAGTCTCTCCAAAGAGCAACAACATTTGGTCCATTTTCTCTGCCATTGGCATTTCTCTTAAGCTCTGATGCCCACAACAAGGGCAGTTTGTCACGTGATACACTTTCACGGCATCTTCACAGATATCCCCTGTGAGCATGTTCATGATACATCATTGTAATCTGCATTCATTCTAGGCTGGCTGAGATCCTGGAAGACTAGGAAAGTAGCCCCAATTTCTTTGGTTTTCCTGTACTTGACTAGCTAAGCAGGGAAAATTTTTCTGCATTTTAATCTGGTTTGCAGCAATAATGGAAGAAAAGAATAAGTTGTCTGATTAAACTAATTGAGAAGTTAACCCAATCCTATGCTCATCATCTGAGTGATACGATCCCTCATACTCAATCTATAATTACCAGGTGACACTTCCCTGTGGCTCAGATTCCACATGAAGGTATGGTCGGAAGCACAAGGAAAGTGAAGCCTGGGAAAAGTGAGGGATACCCAGGTCTCAGAATTTCCTGGTCAAGTGAAATAAACCATAGAAGTCAAAAGGATGTTCTCTTTCTGGGGATGCTGCCTGGACAATGTTTCCCATAACTCAAGGAGACACAATTCATGCTTTCTTTCAATGACAGTCCATACATATTTGCTTATAATTCTACCTTCCTTGGTCTAGAATTTTTCTCTCTTTAGACTAGAGCTATCATAGGTCATTCTCTAACTCAAACAAGCAAAACTTCTGATGACCTGTTTGAGTGTCAGGAAGTCTGCAAGGGTTAGAACAATACGTGAAACAGACACTATCCTTGAACTGTGGGGATTTTACTCTTTATAAATCATTTTATAAAGGCATTGTTTTATGTATTCTCCAAACTACCACAGTAAGCAGATGTTGAAATGGAAGCTAAAGCAGCCAAGTGAATTGCTCAGGCTCATGGAGATAATGTAATGGAAGGAGCTGGGATTGCAGAAAGTTCTACTGACCCAGCTCCTGTGTTCTTTCCACTGCCTGGCTGTGCCTCTATATAAATGAATCTCATCCTTCCTGGGGGATGCAGTGATTTTTACCTGTGCTGACAAACCAGGAGAGGGGAACAATCTCTCAAAAATGATTGAAGATGGATTTAAGTGAAGCATTCTGAAGAATCAGAACCAGGTCTGGCTCTATCTTTCTTACCATTAAAAAAAAAGCACTAATTTATAAAATTCAATGATAGAAATAACTAGAACTGAGTGTATCCAATTTTCTCTTAATTCCTGGGCACTTGAGAAAAATTTCTATCAGTTAGGTTGGGACCAGGACACTAGCTCTGCCCAATGGACTGTGAAGGAAAGTGACAAGATATACCCTGCTTTAGTGGTATCCTTAAGAAGAACCAGTAGATAGGAAAGAACTTACCTTGAAAACAGAATAACCATAGAATCAGTTAATATCAACAAAGAAAAGGTGAGAGGGTCACCAAACCTGTGAAGAACTTTAAAAATATTTATGTAATTGAGCATAGAATCCAGATCCTCGAATTATTCTATTCAAATAGTATTACTGTGGGGGTACCTGGGTGGCTTAGTCATTAAGTGCCTGCCTTTAGCTCAGATCATGATCCCTGGGATTGAGCCCCAACTTGGGCTCCAAGCCCAGCCTCGGGTTCCAAGCCCAGCATTGGACTCCTTGTGCGTCAGGCTCCTTTCTCAGCAGGAGCCTATTTTTCCCTCTCCTTCCTGCTTTCTACTACTCTCTGTCTCAAATAAATAAATAAAATCTTTAAAAATAAATAAATAAATTAGCAAGGACTATTTATGTTTTAAAAAAACAAAACAAAACCATTAGTCCTACTGGGCTGGAGTTAGCCCAATGAGATTGTGATTATGGTGGAAATATTTCCAACTTCCTGAAATGTGCTTGTTTAAAATACATGTTTAATCTATAATTCCATCAAGTGCAAAATCAAGACATAAAATATTTGGAAATACTGTTACTACACAGAATAATTTGAGAAACATAGACTTTTATAAAGGAAGTACCAACTAACTACTTTTGTTTATAGTGTTTACTCAGTTTGTGATCACAATATTAAATTTTAAAAATTAAACATTGATTCTGAGGGATGCCTGGGTGGCTTAGTTGGGTAGCTGACTCTTGATTTTGGCAGGGGTCATGATTTCAAGGTGGTAGGATCTTCCCACATTGGGCTCCATGCTCAGTGGGGAGTTTGCTGGGAGATTCTCTCTCCCTGTCCATCTCTCTCTGCCATTTCCCCTGCTCCCATACTCTCTCTCTCTCTCTAAAATAAATAATAAATAAATAAATAAATAAATAAATAAATAAATAAATAAATAAATCTTTAAAAAAGCATTGATTTTGGTATAATTGTAGACTTTATGCAGTTGTAACAAATAAATTCCATGTAACCTTTACCCAGTTACCCTAATGCTGGTCACTTACAAAACCATGTGAAATATCAAAGATAGGATATTGACATTGTTACAGTCAAGGACAAGACATTTCCATCACCACAAGAATCCTTCATCCTTCCTTCTTATAGCCACACCCACTTCTACCCTTCATCCCATCCTTAACCTGTGACAACCTCTGATCCTTCCCATTTCTTTAATTCTGGGATGCCAAGACTCATGTGAATTTCTCTTTACCCATATACTTGCATATGCTTTTCTTCTTTCTTCCTGATATCCCAAAGTTTCTTTCTTTTAAATTTTTAAAAATTATTTCTTTCACCAAAGTGAAATGGGTATTTTAGAAGGTGGAGCAGAAAAATAAGGATTGTGTCTGGCACATAATAGAATCAAGAATCTACCATGTAATGAACCTCTGTAGCTGCACTCTGGGAAAGAGAAGTTTTCCTAGAACTGCTTTCCAAACAGAGGGTAACTGGTCTTGTTTTACTTCTGCTGGGATGGGAACAGTCTTCTGTAATTTCGGTTCGATAAACACAGTATTTATAATTTTGGTTTAGAAGGAGGGAAAGGCATTTTCCTCTGAGCCATTTGTAGAAGCTAATCAAGAGAACAAGGGTCCATGACTCATTTACTCTGCCTGACCCAACCATGTCACCCAAGAATCTTGGCCCCAGATGGTAGACAAAACCCACAATGAGTGTTATTATGTTTCCAGCATTCTATCAATTTCACTCTTAAATATTCACACGTTGAGGCATTTTAACCATCCAAGGTGTTTGAGCTCAAAGGCAAACCGCTCAGAGCTGATTGTCTATGGAGACACCAAAAACAACAGGCTTTTCTTTTCGTGTTTCCTTTCTGTTGAAAGAAATTCATTTAACCATTAGAATACCATGCATAACAACATTTTGTCTTCTCAAAAGTGATTCCATCAATGGAATTATGCAATATGTCATCTTTGGGGATTGAACTTTTTTTATTCAGCATAACTATTTGAAGATTCATCCAGGTTTTGTATATATCAGCAGTTGATTCATTTTCATTGCTGAGTACCATTTCATGGTAGGAGTGGATCAGTTTGTTTAACTTCCTACCCATTAAAGAATACCTGGGGTCTTTTTCTAGGCTTTGGCTGTTATAAATAAAGCTGCTATAAATATTTGTGTACATGGTTTTACATGGGTCACTTGTATGAACTGCATATTTCTGAGAAAGACAACAAGAAATGCAATGCTAGGTTGTATAATAGTTGCACATTTTGTGTTTTGTTTGGTGTCGTAATTTTTTCTACAGATTTTTTTTTTGTAATTGAAGTATAGTTGACCCACAGTGTTACATTAGTTTCAGGTGTTTAACATAGTGGTTGGACAACTCTGTTATTCACAAGTGCTGTGCTCACCACAAGTGTAGCTACCATTGTCACCACACAATGCTGTTACAATACTATTGCTATATTCCCTATGCTGTACCTCTCATCCTCAGAACTTACATATTCCATAACTGGAAGCCTATACCTCTCCCTCTCTCCTTCACCCATTTTGCCCACCCCTCCACCCAACCTCTCCTCTGGCATTGTTACTATACTTTCAAATTTAAATTTTTCCATGTCTTGTTGTTTGTTGTTTAATGTCTCCAATTTCCATTCAGAGATGTTCTATATCATTGTCAAGTTTTTCTATTTTTCCATCTCTTATAAATATGCTTGTTAAAACATTTTAATGGTGGCTGCTATAAAATCCTCTTAAGACAATTCTAAAGTCTCCGTCATATTTATTTTTGGCCTTTTGTCATGTAGTTGGCCTTTTGTCATGTAGTTTGTGATCTTCCTAGTTTTTGCTGTGACAAGTGATTTCTTTACTGACCACAGGACACTTGGAGTGTTATGTTATGAGACTCTGGATCTTATGCGAGCCTTGTATTTTAGTTAGCTCCTTTGATGACACTTCATCAGGAAAGGAGGGATGCTATGTCACTTCTACCAGACACCAGTGGAAATCCAGATTCCCTCTGGGCCTTTCTTGACACCTAGGTTAGGGAGTCTCGTAAATGTTGGATAGAGAGTGTGGGGGGTTCCAATTAGGCTTTCATTTATGTCTTCCCGACTAGGTGGAGTAGGAGAGGCCTCTACCAACATCACAAAGACTATGGCCTTGCTACTGTAGGGTAGTAGAAAATGTCCTCACTTTCCACTGGGACTCCTGACATTAACCCAGCAGGGTGTGGAAGGGTATTTAATTATTGCCAGCCAGGAGTGGAAGTGCAGACTCCCCACTCAGCCTTCTCTGAAATCATCACACTGGGGATACTGGAACACCTTGCTGCCACCAGACAAAAGTGGAAATTTGACTCTTCACTCAGATTTGTTGGCACAGGTCAGAATGAAGCCATAGTTTATTTTGTGGTGTTAGGCTAGAGTGGTGCAGTCATTATAAAAAGATTTTCTGTTTTAGTATATTGTTCCTTTCCTAATCTCTTGGCTTGAAAAAATAGCCATTTATTCATCCATCCATCCACCCATCCATCCATCATCCATCCATTCATCCATCCATCCATCCATCCATCTGTTCATCCATCCACTGTCTGTTTTGCTCTGTGCCCACTGACATTTCTGGGTTACTGACTTTTTCAGCTTTAAGTCTGGGTAATACAAGGCAAAAAGAAAAACCCAGGGAACTCATCACCACAGCACTCTATTGAGTCTTAAGGTCCCTAGCTTGTTTGCCTTCTCTCCATCTTTTCAAGTAATCTTATTTTTGTTTTGTATATAATATGCATGGGTTTCATTGTACTTAGTAAGAGGAATAAGGAAAAATGCATCACCTCCATCTTCCCAGAACTGGGTTCATACCATTTGTTTTTATTACAAAGAGGGATATCAATGTTTCTTTTCTCTTGCTTGCTTAGTTCCCGTTTGTTCCCTACCCTTGCCTCTTCTTTTCATCTGTTTCTCTACTTGCCTTGTTTTTTTCTCTCCTTCTTTTCCTTCTCCTTCTTCTCTTCTCTGTTTCCCCTGTTCAAATTCTTCTTTATTTTGCATTTTATATTGGCTCTGTGTGTCCATATGTTATTTTATTTTAATATTTATTTTATAACAAGGGAACTAATATCTAAGTGGAAACCATGGTGGCCTTCTGGTTCTTTTTTCTTTGTCTCAATATGTGCAAAACTGAATTATTGGTTAGGGACTCACAACCAGAATAATTTTATTTTTTCAAGTCTGTTTGGGCCTGCATTCCCTTCTTTTACATGTAGTCACAACATTTCATTTCTTTTCCCAGGTAATTCTCCAGAAACTTTCAGCAAAATAATTTATCTGCCATAGAAGGAAAATGGGATTGGGACTGATACTGAGCTGGGTTTGAATCCTGGTTCTTTAATTTTTTTAGTTGTGTGATTTGGGGCAAGTAATATAATTTCATTGGTTAGATTTATTTTAAGTAAATTGGGGGATTTCATGGCATTAATGTTTGCAAATTATCAAACACATTTCCTGTTATACAGTGAGCACTCAATAAATATTCGTGAAATCTGGATTTATTAATGGTTGGTGCTCCTCAGTCTCGAAAGGCCAATTTATCCAATCTGGCTATCTGTCTGTAGGATTAGTATTTACTTACTTTTGTTGTTGTTATTTTATGAGTATTATTACAGTTATCTGTGTGTTGGATGAAGAGGTCTCCGAAATAATTGAAAGAATTCATTGATCATCAAGCCCCCATTTTAGCAAAACAAGTCCCTAAACAAATATTCCCTTGATTAATAAAGGAATACTTCCTAAACAAATACTCTTCTCATTTATGATGCTCTGATTGTCATCAGATCCGTGTCAAGTGTGGCATATTGTTAGCATGCTTTGCTTTTTATTTGCTTATGGCAGAAAGACTGCTCAAAGAAAGTCTAGATAATGGTTGATAATGGTTGATTTGAGACAAAATCACTTCGACCCTTATCATTTCATGAGAAAAATAGCTCAAGTAGGGATTAGTTCAGAAAATTAGTTCTTGTGGTTGTTTATCTCTGGTATCAGTTCATTCTGGATTGATGAGTTAAGTGTAAGAAAAAATACAAAGGTCAGTTTAAAATTTCAAATACATAGAGAAAATGGTTTCATTATTTAAAATCTAGTTATAGTGGTGAAAGCTAAATTCTTATCAGTTAGAAAAATAATTTCCAATTTGTTTCTCCAATATTTTTTGTAAATTATTTTTTGACTTGTATTTACCTAAAACATCTTGTATTTTTAATAAAATAAAACCATGGTGTAAACTGTAATTTAAAAATTGTATTTTTCCATCTCATTCCTTCTCTGTACCCCAGAGCAACCATTTTCACTTATACTTGTGTTTTCTTAGGTGGTTTTAGCTCATACTAACTATGCAGGTCAGAAAATCATTTCTTGATTTATGAACATTATGTATTTTCTATTGATTTTGTATATTGATGAGGAGAAGATCTATCATGCTTATCAACTTCCTTATCTGCTACTATCATCACAGTATCATAATATAATTTACAATTAAATTACTATTTGGAATCTTTAATTTTTCTGAATGTGTATTATTCATTACTAATCCAAAATTGTAATTGGTTACTTTTGAGTAACTTATCTCCCTGTAGTTATTTTTTGGTTGCTTGGTTTTTTTTTTTTTTAATGTTTTCTCCATCAACATTTCTTCTTAAGCTATTAACAGTTACATAAAACCTTTCTGTATATTCCTTTCCTTGTGGTCAAGCTTATCAGATATTCCCTCATTTCCATTTTCTTCAGAAAGATATCCCCCCAGAAAAACTCCTTCTTAATGTCTTACTCTGGAATTGTTGTTTCTAGGTTACCCTGGGACTTCCCTGTATCTTTATTCTGGAGTACATCTCCTACTTTGGAATAATTTTGTGAATTTACATGTAACATATATAGTTTTGTAAATTTTTTTTTCTTTTTTGAAATGGAATTTTTACTTTATTTACTTTTACTGACATGACATATTATGACATTGAATAAAAGAAAATGTTCACTGTTTACATTTTTTCCTGGCCATTATTACTTTTTTAAATAAACTAATTTTTTATTAGTGTTCAATTTACCAACATACAGAATAACACCCAGTGCTCATCCCGTCAAGTGTCCCCCTCAGTGCCCGTCACCCATTCACCCCCACCCCCTGCCCTCCTCCCCTTCCACCACCCCTAGTTCGTTTCCCAGAGTTAGGAGTCTTTATGTTCTGTCTCCCTTTCTGATATTTCCCACACATTTCTGTAAATTTGTTTTTTATACAGTGATCATATTTTGATTTATCATTTTACCGAGTAACTATAGATTAAAAAAGTTTTTTGAATAGAATTTTAAAGACATTCACCTATTATGTTCTAGATTCTAGTGTTATTTTTGATAAGTCTGATGCCATCCTATTCCTGATCTAAATATGGAGACTTTTATACTGTCCTGAAAATATTAGAATTTTTCTCTTTTCACTATTACTCTAATTTTCATGGAGATGTGCTTTGGTATACATCTTTTCTCATTTTGTTCTTGCATTTCAGAAACACATTCTTCCATTCTGAAATATTTTCTTGATTCATTTTCATTTTTATAATTTTCTCTCTTCTATTTTGTTTCTTTTCTTCTTGTAAAACTCCAGTAATTTGATATTGGAGATCTTGGGATTATTAACCAGATTTATTTGTTCTGTCTTCCGCTCCTGCATTTTGTTTGTTTATTTACTTTTTTGTAAGATTACATCAATTTTAGTTTCTAAATATAATATGATTATGATTCTTTTTAGCTGCCAAAATGTTAATTTAAAAGAGTTCTTATTATCTGATTATTCTTTTTATATAGCAGCTATCCTTCACCCATGAATAAATTATCTTTTTTCATCTAAGAATAATAATTATACATTTTAAAAATATTTTATTTTTTCTGCTCTCTGTATTATCTTTTTCCTCCAAGCTTCTTCTTTTTTCCTATTTCTTTTGGTCTTTGTGTTTCTAATTGGAAGTCTCTCCTTGTTTATTGGCTTAGCTCTTCACTGATATTTGAGAATGAGATGCTAGAAAGTTTATGAGAAGTTCTCTGTGCAGGGATTAGATTTGTCAACTAGTAAACTTTTGAATGAGATGGGATGGTAAGAACCAGGTTATTTCACTGAGGTATATCCAAATAACTACAGTTGGCAAGTCTATTTTCAGGGGCTATTTAGTTTTTCCAGAGAACACTCTACCCATCTCCTGTTTGAGAAAGACAGGACTGGGGTGGAGGTGGGGTGAAGGGAGTAGATGGGAGTAGATGGTGGTGGTAAATTCCACTCATGTTCTTGGACTTTAGCAAAGGAAGAGTGCTGAAAAAAGCTCTCTTCATTATACTGAATCTTTCTGATTTCATCTTCTGAACTTGGTATCCTTGGATCTAATGTGTCCAAGGTTCAATGTATCCACAGAATGAATCTCCATCCATAGTGGGGTAGAAATTTCACATCATGTTGGAAATAAGGACACAGCCATTTTGGTGTTTAATAGCCCTGGTTTGGTCTCCCAGTGAATCCCCTTATTTTGGCCTCTTATTTACTCTTACATTTAATAACACATGGTACTGATAATTTTTAAGGCTTCCTGTATTCTTTTTCTTTAAAAAGATTTTATTTTTTTATTCATGAGAGAAAGAGAGAGAGAGAGAGAGAGAGGCAGAAACACAGGCAGAGGGAGAAGTAGGCTCCATGTAGAGAGCCCGATGTGGAACTTGATCCTGGGACTCCATGATCATGCCCTGGGCCTAAGGCAGGCACTAAACTGCTGAGCCACCCAGGGATCCTAGACTTTCTGTATTCTTTTCCCTAAATTATCTCATTCCTCAATGATTTTCCTCTTTATAGGTATTTGCTGTTCAATTTCTCTAATTATTTCTTCCATTCAGGTTCAATCTTTTTCAAATTCATTGTTCTTTCTTTCTTTCTTTCCTACTTTTTTCAAAACTTTCTTCCATTTTTTTTTTGTCTTTAGAGTTCATAGCTTTGTTTTGAAAAATAATGGCATTCATTTATTCAGTCATGTGTAGTTAAAAACCTTTCCAAGCTACTAAAAGAGAATCATTTTTAAGGTATTGTGTTTTTTTTAATTCTAAGATTCGAATGGTAGATATTAGGTTAAAAGGAATACGCATTCATGTTCTCCATAGAGATTTGACAAAGGTCATTGATATTTTGAGTAATCCTCTCTCTAGATTGACAATGGAACATTTTTGGATTAGAAAATGCTTTAGTATGATATCCTCCTTTACTTGACCTAAAAACTGAAAAATAGAATTTAAATCAAAAGAGCTTGATAAATTCTGCCACCAATCTAAATTTTTATGTCAGAATCCTGATGTCATGGCTGACATCATCTCCTTTTACCCCATTCAATCAATCACCAAGCAACATTGATTTTTCTTATATCTTGAATCTGTCTGGTTCTTACTTTCTGCAAAGCCAGTCATGAAGTCCAAATCACTAACATTTTTACCAAGATTTTTGACATAGCCATCCAACTGAAAGGCTTTCCCTCTTTTTACCTATTCATCATTTGGTAGTCAGAGCCATCATTTTAAACTACTGATAGGCTTATGTTATAATCTTAAGGAAAAAAATAATAATAATTCACAGCTGCCTCTTCCTCTTAGTATATATACCAAATGCTTATCATCATCCATAGGGTCTTGTGTGGTCTGAACTCAGCTGAATTCTCAACTCTATCTGTCTCCTCTGGCTTTGTTCACCTTATTCTAGTTCCTACTATGTTACAATCTTCTCTCTAGCTCAGGACCTTCACTCAGTTATTTTGCCTAGAACCACTAAATTCCCAGAAACTCTATCCCTTGCATGCTTAGCATTCAGGGATTCAGGGTCATTACTTGATAGAGCAAGAGGTCAGGTCCAGGGGAAATCCTGAAACACTTGGCAGAAGTTTTTCAAGCCTCATCTCTATCTTTCTCAAGCTGTGCTATTGTGAGTCACTTATAAGCTCTCAGGGGACAGTGCATTAGTTCATCATGGGTAGTTTAATAAAATAATGGACGTAAAGTGTTTATCACAGTACCTGACAAAAATACATATTTAATGCATAGTCTTTCCTTTCTCATTTCTTTTTTTTTTCTGCTGAAGTGTCAACAGCCATTTGTTGAAGACATCAAAGTTTGGAGAAAGTTTCATGTACAGTAAGAAACACTATGTATACATCCCTAACCAAATGTACCATGTGCCAAGCAACAAACACTTAAGATTATTATTATTATTATTTTTTAGAGAGACAGTACTCAGGAGCAGAGGAGAGGGGTAGGGGAGAGGGAAAGAGAATCTTAAGCAGACTCCATGCTCAGTGTGGAGCCTTACGTGAGGCTGGACCTCACAACCCTGAGATCATGACCTGAGCTAAAATCAAGAGTCAGATGCATAACCAACTAAGCTACTCAGGGCCCTAAAACCCTTAAGACTTTTGAAGGAAAGTTATCCATAAATGTGGGTTACTTTATTTAGAAGTCAGAGCAAAAATGTTAATGATAATGACAATGCTAGTGCTGACTTTCACATTTACAGAACACATTTATTTTCAAAGAACTACCCAAGCTTTTTGTAAAAGACAAGGAAAAGTTTGAAGTGAAAATTTATGATATGTTGATTACAAATTTATAAACATAAAGAAATAATGTCTAAATGTGGATTCCTCTGGGGTGGGGAGCCATTATTTTAGAGGCGCCTTTGCTTTACTAATTTAACATGAGCCTGGCTCAGAGAGAAGTTCACTGAGAACTTTCCTCAGGCCACCCCAATGCCTAAGACAACTCATCAAATACTACTCTCACATGAGGTTGAGAGATAATTCTTGGCCAAAAAACAATTCTTGCTAAGAAATATCTTGCTTCCCTAAAGGGTGTTATATGACATTCCCTATGGTTCACAAAGCTTTTTGTCATTTTCTTCACCTTCCTGTCAAAGGTGTCATGGTACCATCTGTTCCCCTAAACACAATGTTGACCATAGGAGTGAATTAATAGCACAGAATACAGACTTGGATCAATTACTTTAGGTTTGTCACACCCATTTCCAAGTTTTATAACAATCTTTCCTTGATTGTACAATCTAAGTTGAAAAAATCTGATTCTAGAATTTCATTGTAGCTCTATTCCAAAATACTTATGATGTATTTACGTACATTACTCATTACTATTGTTTTTCCAAAGCCCCACTTTTCCTATTAACCCTCCTCAGAGCATCAGCTTGCAGATTTTACAAACTGTAATGTGACAGAGGTATATTATTCCTACTGATGTGATGTTAGCAGAAACCACGTAGAGACCATATTGTCTAATAATAAGGTTTTTTTGCTTTCTAATTTTTATCTCCTTTAAAGAAATCATACTTTTTACATAAGCATTTAATTATATTTCATATACTTTAATATAAATTTGATTTTAAGATTTTCAACACTATTCATCCCTAGGAAAAGGATGGAATTTCCCAGAAAAATCTAAAAAATTTTGTTCCATTACTATCGTGGGTAATTTCCCATTATTGGCCATTAAATATGAAGAAAATATAAACTAAATTTCAGTGTGTCTTTAAATTTAGTGCAACAAAGCAAAAGAAAAGATATGAGATGTATTCTAAATTCAAACTGTGCTTTACTATGGATCATTTTAAAAATTATTATTTAGTGCTTTTTTTTCTTCTCCATTAAGTTCAAATTTCAAAAGTCCCAGTTATGTGAAAGTGGTAAGAGAGGGTAAAGAAAGTACACGGAGATAAAAATAGGTGATTTCCTCAGGACCCTCTAGGACATACAGCCGACCTCCTTCTTCAGCGGGTAAAGACCTGGACACACAGAAGGCACTTGAAGAATTAAGGTCAACAATTCTCTTTGCTTAGGGTCTTTACAGTTTTTCTTCTGACTACTTATTTTTTCATCTATAGAGTATCTTACCAGTCATTTAACCGTTATCATATTCAGATTAGAAAAAAAAAATCTACGTTAGAGGCAACAAAGATGGGAAGGATCTTGATCACTACATTCTCACTTCTCATTCTCTGTGTTTGAACAGGCCTGAAGATGCAATTCAGCAGAACAGTGAGACTGGGGAAAAACCCGCTCTCAATTTAAAACAGTATACAGCTGTAGGCGAAATTAAGCTGAAACGAACAAATAGGGAGTGGCAAAAAATAGTACACACATCATGAAGATTACCTACCACGTGAATGGGTGTTCTATTCAATTAAACAACATAATTATATTCCATGATATTTTACAGGGGAGCAGGTCCCAACAGGCTAAGATATATTATTAAGGTGTTGCTCTAGAGTAAGGGCTAGTTAAACAGATATGTCCTCTCTTGAGCACCAGAATCCTGCCTGAATCGCCACAGGGTCCAATTGGCTCAGATCTTGTATCTTCAAGTTAGCAAAAGTGATTTCTTAAGTGAGGTCTTCAAAAAGAAAAAAAAAATTCTAGATAATAGCAACTCATGTCATTTATTAAACACTTTTATGTGGCAAACATTATTCTAGGCACTTTGTGTATATAATCTTTCTTCATCCTCACCCCAGTTCTGGAAATCTAGAGGTAAGTGTTATCTTTATTTCACAGTTGGAAAGCATTGGGAAAAATGAGTCTTGGAGACACTAAGTCATTTGTCTTACTGATTCTAAAGCCAAATTTCCAGTTATGCCAATGTCTGCTACAGTCCACACTTAAAACACGCAGCCTTTAGTACTCAGATACATTGACAAGAGAAGGCCTGGGATTAATGTATATTCCTTATCACTAGGGAGTATTAGGGAAGTGCAGCTTTACTTCAGTTTAACTAAAATTTATTGTGCATCTACTCCGTAGTAAGTTCTGAGTTTTGCACAGGGGAAAGAGATGGATTACAGGAGATCTTCACTTTGAGGAGATCACATTAACATCTCAAAGATGGATGTGAAAATGCAGAATTTCATTCCAATGTGGAAAATGAAATGAGAGGTGTCTAGGTTTCACCCAGGACTGGCCCTGACCCTTTATCATTATCCCTGGGGCTTCATTCTTGGCCATTTCCATGCTGTAGCATTCCAGCCCTACAGGCTGTTAATCGAGTATTTTTACCAAGTGAGTGAGATATTCAAGGCAAAGAAATAACCAAACCAGAGACTAGTCGGGAGCTCAGCATCTAGGCACATGATGATCTTCTTAGATATGAGACCCACACCTGACTGGCTATTTCCTTCTGTCGGTGGTGACTCTTCATAGAGATTTCTATGCTTCTGTATGTTCAACTTGCTCAATCAATTTCAATCTTCAAGGTCATCTTCATTTATTATTGTCATAGCTGCTTTGATTCCTTTTTAGCTCTTTCACTAATCTATAAAAATAATGAAGGGTTTGTGCTCTCCTTGACTCCACCCCTATTCTGAGAAACACCTGCTACAACAAATATCCTTCCTCTGCAGTGGGAAGTATTTTCTAAACTTCCTCTGCTTTTTGCCCAGAGAGGGCAACTTTTACATGAAGCAAGCTTTCTCAATTCCCTTAGAAGCCCCAAGTCGGCCATCAAATGCCTCCCAGGAAAGTTGTTCAAATTAAGAATTATCTTCCTGCAGCCTCCTTGAGATCTTGTTAATGTATTGTTTCAGGCCCATTTATTTCTGAAATTTTGGAGCAAGGCTCTGTGTTTCTTGCTTCCTTAGTCTTTGTTAACGTGGGTCACTTGGTTAATTAAAAAAACAAGGCAAGTGTCCTTCATATTTTCTAAGTAAATAAAGTATATGAGATTATTCATTGCAGCTTCCTTTTTCAAAAAGTGCTTTCTTCAAAGTGTTCCTGAGAGAGATATATGTGTGTCTTATCTCTCATTTGAAATTTTGAGTTTTGACTTGGTGACAATTTGCTACGTGATCCTGGGAAAGAGATTTTAACTCTCATGACTTCAGCCTGCCCATTTTTACAATGAGGTTTAGGTGAGGTGCTCTCTAAGTTTTATTTCAGCTGTAACATTTGCTTATTTTATTGTTTGAAATCAAGGATCGTTTCTTGGGAAGTTCTCTGAAAGCACAACCTACCTTGCACCAGTTCGCAGCCAGCATAGACTAGATACAAATAACTATGAATTTATAGGTTTACAATATCTCAGAGTTCAAAGAGACTGTCAAGGTCATGGAGCCCAACCCCCTATGGTGATACCTGAATCCCTTCTACAACATCCCCACCAAGTGGCCAACCCGTCTACAGGTGAACACCTCTACCAGACCTCACCACCTCTTAAATCAACCATTTTTTTCCTCTAGGTTATTATAAGATTTTTCTCCAGTTATTTCAAAATATGATCCTCTGCATTTCCCATTAGTAGATCTGAATTTTACCACTTATGACTTCATTCAAAAGTGTAATTCCTTTTTCACATAACATTCCTTTAGATGTTTGAAAATGACAACACAAATATCCTTGTCTCCAAGATAAACAACTAGTTCTTGAAAGCATTTCTGCTACAGTATGGCTCCGAGTATGTTCCTAATTTCAATCACTTTCCTTCTTAATTTGACCCAGACTGTCAATGCCATTCTTACCGGCCTGCAGAACTGATCAAATGTCTGACATAATCTTTGATGACAGAATTTGAAAATTGACTTTTAGAGAGAAAGAAAGATAGTCTGATAATAGATTATCACTGTAATCTGAGCAAAAGTGACAGGGACCTCTGCAAAGACAAAGGGTATTACTAATAGCTGATGGATATTTTGCATGTTTTAAATGTATTATCACAAGTAATATAATCACGGAGCCCTTCCCATTCATTTTAGAGTTTAAGTTACTTAAACAAAATTAGTATGAGATAGGCCTGGAATTCCAACATATTTTCTGTGGCTCAAATATCCATCAGTATTCTTCAAGTGGAAGGAAGATTTCAAACATATGGTATGGGAAGAATTCCACTCCACAGATAAATGGGCAGGATAGAATAATTTGCCCCTCATTGGTTTTGAAGAGGAACTGGTTTTTGAAAATTCTGTAGGAAATGGCTGCCTAGATTAGCTATACGGAAATGTCATAAATAAATAAATAAATAAAGTGGCAAAATGTTTTCATGCCCCCTTGTAGAAAGGACAACGAGTTCTGTGTCAGTGTGTAGTCACCCTTCTCCAAAGATACTCCTGTTCTTGCTGCAGGAGGCTAAGAGAGGACATTGGAGTGATGCTTATGGCTTACTTACTACAGGAAGGTACTGGAAATGAGTAGCCCACAGCAGCCCCAATTGCTGGATAAACACTTTTTTTAAAAAAAAAATTTTATTTATTTATGATAGTCACAGAGAGAGAAAGAGAGAGAGGCAGAGACACAGGCAGAGGGAGAAGCAGGCTCCATGCACCGGGAGCCCGATATGGGATTCGATCCCGGGTCTCCAGGATCGCGCCCTGGGCCAAAGGCAGGCGCCATACCGCTGCACCACCCAGGGATCCCCTGGATAAACACTTTTGTGTGTATCTTTTTGAGTAGTGGTTCTCAGTCTCACCTGCTTCTTTTTTCTTGGAGTGTATAATAGACCAACCATCACTTGGGCAGCTCCCCCACACCAAGTACAGCAAAGCCTGCATTTTCTAGGAACATCCTCTGTTCTGCAATCAATCTTCAAAATAACAAAGCAAATTTTCAAGAGATATCCTTGAGTTGCAGGGCAGAGAGAATAGTGTTTAAGATGACATACAGGGGTGGAAATGGGCTCCTAAACCTAACAGATGTCTGATTTGTGACACATGACTGAATCATATCTATGAGTAGTTTGGAGGCTCAAAGGGGAATATTATGTGAGCCGATATATATGAAGTGTTTAGAATGTTAACTAGTGTAGAGCAAATATTCAATAAATGGCAATGACAGTCACAAGAATTATTACTGGCTCAGCTACTTCATTTGGGGAAAAATAAAGATATCTTGGTCATATGGTAGAGTAGAACTCTGGATGGAACCTGAGTAAGTCAGGGAGATGGGAGTTGACTAGGCTTTGCAGAAAGAGCAATTCACCTCACAAAGGAATGGTAAGAGGTTGGGAGTGAGCATCCCAACATGGAGAGAGGTGTGCTTGGACTTGGTCTATGACTGTTCTCTGCCTTTAAACTCACCAAGCTTGCCAGAGAGATTTTTGCTCAATACACTCAAAGATGTGGTCAAACTTCATCATGACAGCTCCCAAAATACTTCAAAGAAGTATTCCAGGTCATCTTCAAAGCAAGACTGTGAGGACTCTAGATCAGAATGAGAGGATGGCTAGGCTTCATCAGTGTGAACTGCTGCATGTGGGCAGTGGGCAGCACAAGGAGTCTTTGTCTTTGTTTCCTTAGCATCCCTCTGGGCTGATACAGTAATAAATGACAAACTATCAGATCTCTGAACACAGTCAGCCAGCACTTCCCTCTCTCTGAGTTCTAGTCTGGGATTTAAATCTTCAAATGCCTCCAGTCACCAACAGGTGGCATAAATTTGTGAGCCAAGATAGGCATAACACAAAGGGGGTACATTGCTTGGGTTGGTAGCCATTGGCCCTGCTTGATTACCTTCTGTTTACTAAATACCTTGGGACCCAAAGCAAACCAACAAAAAGTTGATGCCTAGGCTTCCCAATGGTGATCTCTTTGCAGGCCTTCGTCTCCCTCTCTCTGTTCCCATTGCTAAATCCATACCCTCCTGTATTTCTACAAGGCAGAAATTTCCCCACCACATAGGGAAATAAAAGAGTGTGCTTTGGAGTAGGGAAGCCCTGGATTCAAAGCCACTTCCAGGCCATATAATGTTACTCAAGATCTCCGAGAGTTTTGTTTTCTTCATAATAACTCCTGCCTTAAAGAGTTTACATACGTATCACCTGAACATAGCGAACAGTCAATATAACAATTACTTCCATTACTATTATTTCTACTTTGTGAAATGAACGGATAGTGTGATTGAGACTTTGGGCACCAGTTGGAGTATTCCAGAGTCTCTGGGTGGACAATGTGTGTTTCACTTTCCAATCATCTAACACATCAACACACTCAAGGGCATAGGCTGTATGAGTTTGCATCAATCCCTGGAGCACAACCACTCCCTGCCCCACCCCTCCATAAACTGGAAGTGTCCCCTGCTCATATCTGGCCTCCTGGCCTTAGGACTTGCAATCATTCCCTGAGGTAGAGATGCTGACTTCTAAAGGCCCCTCAAAAAATATAAAGACCATTTTAGCATCCACCCTCACATTAATACAAAAGAATTTGGCTGATGCCTAGAATGAGCAAGTTTTGCAAGAAAGTGGAGGTGGGGGAGGAGGTAGGGGAAGACCCTAGAGAGGTATAAATGACAAGGAGGATGTGGTCACTGGATGTCAGGGCAGTTTTCAATCAAGAAGGGCATGAAAGAAGGAGCACAGGTGATCCTTCCTGTGGAAGGAGGGTAGTTCTCTGTGGTGAGTCACCTGTCTGGGGTTCCCCCAAATCATAAACACCCAATGGAAACTACAAACCCTTAAATATAGAGGCTGTGCGGAAATGTGGACCAGAAGTCCCAACACCCCTGTGCTCAACTTGCTTGCCCCTAGTTTACCTACCATGAGATACTGGACACGGGGATTCATGTTGGAGTACTTTTCTCATTGGTCCCCTGGAGTGGCTGTGTGTTTGAAGAGGGAGGGTTATTGTCCTGTTCTAGTGTGATTTCGTCCTGACAAAAGAGGAATAGAAAACGAGACTGAGAAAGACTAACCAGTCAGTCAGGGAGCTCAGACCCAGCCCTATCCTCCTGCATGTTCTTGACCTGAGAAACCCCAGGGCAGAGTAGAACACACCCCTATTCTGGAGGCACCTGTGGTCTACTCAGGGAGGCAGTCAAGAAAATGGACCACAGCACTGCAGTACACTGGGAACATGGTGTGATAAATGCCACAGCAGAGGGGGGCCCCAGGGATAAGCCTTGTCTGTACATTTGGCCTAGGGGAAAGGGGAAGCGAGAGACTGTCAGAAGATTCCAGGTGGCCACTCTACTCTGCTTCCTACAAGTCTTCATCAGAGCCCAGCTGTGCCTGGTGCCCAGAGTAGAGGTAGGCCTAGACCTTTCCCCTCTTCTTATTGCTATCCCCACATAAATTTGCATTCTTCCTTGAGAAAAAGACATCCTTAGTAAAGGAAAATGCCACTCCAGGAAGGGTAATAGGACATATTCCCCACAGTGAGAATTTAGTAAGAGTCTGAAATTTCTAGAATTTTCCAAATCTGTGATTTTTATTTCTTGCCTACTTCTTCATAATGACTATGACGTGAATGATGATGATGGTGCTGATGAAGCAACATCAGCAAGTACAATAATGATGATGATGATGATGATGATGATGATCTACCAATACTAAAAACAAAGAAGTAGTTAAGTCCTTACCATGTGCCAAGAGCTTTGCATGCTTTA
This sequence comes from Nyctereutes procyonoides, assembly GCF_905146905.1. NCBI lineage: Eukaryota > Metazoa > Chordata > Mammalia > Carnivora > Canidae > Nyctereutes > Nyctereutes procyonoides. Next base: position 21,172,857 of record NW_026575159.1, read on the forward strand.
TATGAGACAAAATTTCTGTTATTATTCCACTTTTACAAATGAAGAATTTAACAAATAGGCTTTGTTAAGAGCACAGAATTTTATAACAGGAGGGACTCTGTTCAAACTCAGGTGTATGATTTCAGAGTCTGAGCTCTTAACTGCTCTCTGCCTGGTCCCTGTGTGGCTTCGTCTTACACTCTTGCTCTCCTGTGCTGGTCTTTGAGGGAAGCAGGCAAGGTAGTTGGAAGATATGGGCTTTACTCTACTCTAACAAAAGGATACTCCAATGGAGGAACTGAGGGTGGTGCATTTGAAGAACAGAGAGCAAAAGAGACCACTGGGATCAGCCAGGAGAAAGTAATGCATCTCTTGAGAGTGGTCTCTGACCAAGTGACCCAGGCAAGGAGAACTGACCTAGTTGGTGTTGCACAGAGCATGAGACAGCAGCTAATAAAAAGAAAGTGATCTGGATAGTTTATTCCCATGCACAGGCCCACCCATCCTCTCACAAGGGCAAAGGAGAAGGAAAGGTACAGTTTGGAAGGATTTCTGCTACTGATTGCAACCTACTCTTTAGGACTCCACTATCCCTCTGGTGTTTACAGTTCCACTTCCCTTTCCAGCTTCATCCATTCTCTGTAGAACTTAGCTATTTCCAAAAATCAGTCAGTTAGCCACTTTAAGTAGCTGCAAATGTTAAAAATTGCAAGGCATCTATCCTGTCTCACCGGCCTCACAGGTGCCATGAGCTTTCATTATAGACTCAGAATGGAAGAAGGAGCTCTAGAGAAAAGGCAGGCAGCTTTGCAGCCTTCTTCCCCTTGGTCTGGCCCTGTTCCACCTCTTCTCTTGCAAACTGCACAGGGCTGTTTCATCATGACCCCCATTTTATAACATTTCTTTCAAATATTTGCTTAATGAAATTCCCGCCAATAAATGAGGTTTATCTGGAACTTGAAGATGATTGAAACAGAGAGTTTGGGGCTCTTTGGAGGCTTTTGGGTTTTTGTGAGCTGGAGTGCTATATATAGTTGTTGCTTTTAAGTTCCTATATACAGCGAAACACAGTTTCCTGCTTTCTCTGAAAAAGGCGCTTGCACTCACAAGCTGGGGCCCAGTCACCCAGAAATACCTACATCCAGATCAGCATGGGTTAGTCTCATGCGGGGGAGAATGGAATCCTCTTCCCTTCCACGACCTCTTGTTTCAGCCCCCACTATCCTTATTCAATCTTCTTCCACAAAGTTTCTCTGAATTACTGTTTTAATGAGGGAGATACAGAGTGCTATTAAATAGGAGGAAAACAGAACCTCTACCTGCCTTCCTCTGAGCTCATGCTGAGTGCTTTTCTAATGTTGAGTACCCACTTTTTCACTGGTTTTGAATAAATACCTGCAGAATGGAGACTCCTGAGCAAGCAGGCAGAGAAAAAGCAGCTCACATTCCAACATTATATTCAAGCTGTGTGACCTTGGCCAAGTTCCTTTTGTTTCCTCATTTGTACATGAGGTCATGGGAAGATTAAAAAAGATACGTGGAAATGTTAGCAGTAAGCAACTTATGATTAAGAGCTTGGTGTTATGTGAACATCTTTGAAATTATTCTACATCTTATGCACTGGGTGCTCAGTAAATATTGCCACCAATACCAAAGGCCACATTTTTCATGCATTTTTTTTTCAGAATGTGTGATTTGCATGGGTGGTAAATAAGTTCCTGAAATAGCTGAACCTTTTATTTAAGTAGTTTTTTTTAAAAGATTAGCTATTGATCATATTAACTTTGGTTATTTGATGAAGATATGTTGTCAGGTTTCTCCATGTAAAGTTACTATCTTTCATCTGAGATTATTAAAGTTTGTGGAGAAAGCATTACCAAAAGTGGGATGAACCATGTGAGTCCTAATGAGATGCGCCAACGTCACTTGCGATGTTCCTGCCCAAAATGCATAAAGCAAATCAAGCCACTAGGAGATATTAGACAAACCCAAACTGAGGAGCTGTCTACAGTTACTGACTGGTATTCTCCAAAAGGGTCAGTGTTATGCAAGAGTGTAAGGCTAAGGAACCATCCCCAAATAAGAAAGCCTAGAGACATTGCATGTAGATGCAATATGTGATCCTGAATCAGAGAATGAATGAGGAAAACTTGTTCTAAGATATTATAGGGATTAATGGTGACATTTGACTGTGATCCAAAGCCTAATTAATAACATTATGCCAATGTTAAATTTCCTGATTTTCGTGTACCATGGTTGTAGAGGTGAATGCCCTTGCTCTTAGGAAGTACACACTGAAGAATTTACCAGTATAGGGGCAAGATGTATGCAGCTTGTTTGTATAGGTATATATATATATATATACCTATATGCGTGGGGGATGGAAATGAAAAGACAAATATGGCATATTTTAACAACTGTTGAACCTGGTGAAGAGTATGTAGTGGCTTCTTTTTGGTATGATTCTTATAAATAAACTTTCTGTAAGTTTGAATTTAATTAAAAAAGTTGATACAATCAGATTAGAAACCAACCGTTCAGGAGAGAAAAGCTGCTAAATTGCAAAATCAAATTCCTACATTCCTTAAGAGTGCAAAGGAGTTGAGCCTTGTTTTCATGAATTCTGTTGACTGAAATCGTGATGTCATCACCATGATAATCCTCACAAGAAGTGTAAAATTATAGCTTCTCTGTCACAGATGGTGACTGGGGTGGGGTGCGAATCCAAAGAAAACTCAAACATCTTATTGGAGCTCTTCTCATCAAGTTTTGAACAAAGTTGCATAACAAGACACTATTCAAGCATTCACTCATATATCTAATCAAGATTTGTTGCACATCCATATTTCAACACTCTGTTCGTTCCTGGAACAAAGACGTGAGAAATATCTTTCCCTTCGCTTAAGGAGTTTATGCTTCTGATGGGGAGACAATCATGTCATCAGTAGCAATAATCCAGAGTGGCAGGGATTACAGTAGAAGCAGACATAAGCTGCTACTAAGGAGGAAGGAACCAGGAGAGTATAGCACGTCTTCATAAGAGATTGACACTCACATCAGAGGAGTACTGTAGTAGATAGAAAAGAGCCTTTCAGATAGGGTAAAAGATGATGCTCAAACAATCACAGTATATTTGCAAAAGGTAAATCACTTGATATTGATAGAATCAAGGGTGTGTAGAGGAATGAAAGTAGAAACTGTGGAAAGAGCTTTGTGCAAAGAGGTTTTTTTTTTTTTCCCTTCACACTAGAGTTCGGAAGATTTCAGTATTCCCTTTATGACCCAAGTACCAGACATCTGAGTGTCCCAAATCCTACAGTTGATGGCTGGTCACGATTTTCCTCTAATGTTGAGACCAGTAGGCTCAAGCTCCTGTCTGCATACATTAAAAACCAAGCCATGATACATCCTACTATTAGCTCTGCTTGGGTTCCTATTGGGGAAGGTCACACATTACCCCTATTTATTCGCATTCTTCCTTTGTTCCAAGGTTTTTTCTGGATCTTGATCTCACTAGTGTCTTGTCATTTGTGGCTCTTAACTTCCTAGCTTCAATCAACCCAAACTGGCACCTCATCTTCTTTTCTTGTTTTGATTCAAGATTCAGAAAGAAAAAAAAAAGTGGTTTTGTGGTAGTATACAGAAAACCATGGGAAATTAATAATGAGGTCTCAACTTTCCAGAGTTCTACAGACTCACTCCTCACAGGGCATTCTCACTGGCTGGAGTTTTCCTCATGGTCTCTCTGGCTGCACACGAGCCAGGCCCTCACTCTCTTCATACACTCCTCTCTCTCTTCCATTTCCTGGACTCCTCTCTACCTCTATTTTAGGCCAACATGAAAAACTTCTTAGAGTTTTTCCATTTGTGCACAGAATAATTTATTTTTCACCCAAACTCTCAGCTCTGCCAATCTTTAAAAATATAAAAAGTTATTACGCTTTTCTCTTAAACAAAGGGCCATCTATCTGGGGTTTTCAACTTTTGACAGCCAAAGAATTGGTGGAAGCTTTGGCATTACAATCTTTCCTTTTATATGATTCAATATCTGGATGTGGCTTCACTTGTGTTTGGAAGGAAGGGAACAGTATAAAGATTTATCCCTCCACCAGTGTGCATTATTTTACCCCATGGAGGGCAAATGTTGTTATAATTAATTATCTTTTTTTTTTTCACCACAATTTTCCCTTCTGGCGAGAAGGGCTTTTGTGAGGCAAAGTTCATGAACAAATAACTCAGCTCTACTTGGATAGCTCAATTGAAGGATATTTAATACTTCTCAAGACAGTTAGTTATTCCATCACTGGAAAAAAGAGCAAACTGCATTATCCTTGAAAATAGTCATATGATTAGTATTGAGAATATACTGGATGCTATATGGCAAGGGTCAATATACTAGTCTACAGGTAAAATACAGCCCTGTCCTTTTAATATGACCCATATTTTTAAAAACTATTTCAAAAATATCAAAAGGAGAATACTTCATCACATGAAAACTATATGAAATTTAAATGTTAGTTGTCTTCATCAAGTTTTGCTGAGACACAGCCAAGCCCATTTGTTTACCCATCATCTATAGCTGATTTCTCCACAGTGGAAGAGTGGAGTAGTTGTAATAGAAACCCTAAGGTCCACAGAATCTAATATAGTTATTCTCTGGTCCTTCACAGACAACTGCTGTGGATGATGTAAAATTGAGGAGTTACTACCTTTGAGCCCAGCTTTCAAGAGTAATTGTTAAAGATATTAGACAATCTGCAAAGCTCTCATCTTATGACTAGTTTTTGACTTGTGTTTCTTGAATCTGCAAGTTTATTCAACTCTAAAGAGAATGTATGCCTGTTTGTAAGTGTGTATTCATAACCATAAAATTCACGTGTGTGTATGTATGCATGTATGCCAATGCTGGAGATACATATGTATGGATTTGTAACAACCAATTAATTTAAATGTACAATATGAACAATTTAGATCTCCCTGCATAATAATTTTCATTGATGATCAAGGTTGAATAAAATTACTCAGTATAAAATGACAGATTAAACTTTTAAAATCATGTTGCTTTTAAATAGATAATCAGATGCTCATTTATTTTTGTGGTATTTTTGTGGTATTTTTTGTATGTCCATTTCTTAGATAATTTCTTAAGTAAACAAACGTGTTAGACCCTGTTTTTCTTATGAGTGTGACTTCATATTTCATATAATTATTTTCATTTTGGGTTTATGATGCTGACTTTGTTGCACTCAGAGAAATAAAAACAATTTCATTTCTGTGCCACCTTTAACAGATCACTTGGATCACAGATTAATATGTGTGTGATCCTCTTTATTAAGATAATGGCTTTGTCAAATGTCACTGAATTCTTTCAAGGATAGGACAAGTTTCCTATTTCAGTAAGCTCTCCCTTTCCTATTTCAGTGAAGCCAATCTAGCTCTGGGAAATGATTCAGAAGCCAAGTATTTTGCAAAGAAATATAGATCTGCAACTTCTATGTGTGGGGGGATAAGAACCGATGGTTTCCATCTCCTATCACAGGGGTAGTGGAGTCTCTCAAAGAAGGAAGGAAGAAACAGGGAAGCATAGTGGAAGGAGTACCAGGTAGGGAGTAGGAAATTTGCCTCACTGCTGTTTGACTCAGCACTGAGGCCTTAGCAGAAGTATTTGATTTCTTGGTCTTCAATTTCCCCATTTGAAAATCAAGGTGTTAATCAAAATCAATAATTTTCATGTTTTGTAAAGTAGTGAGCACTTTGATGAAGTGAAATCCTATGTTGCAAGACTAAAAAATGAGAGAGACGGAGTGGAACTGACCTGGTGGAAGGGAGGAGCCACTGGGCCTTCACTCAACCCGTGGGTAGTATATCTAGAAGCTACTCTTCAAAGCTGAGGTCTCTCCAGAACAGCTTGGCAGACTATTGTCTGAGTTGCCTTGTTCTGCTCCAATTAATCTGTGGTTCTATGGATAAGAGTTACCATAAGAATTGTTTGTATATGCATTAATGCATCGAATTTGCTAAAAAAAAAAAAAAAGAATAATAGTGTGTCCTCTTAAATGATCAAGCATTCCTATTGCAGGAATATTTTCATTTACTATGCCAGGTAAATGCCATGGACAGAGATGGAGGGTCAGTCATCTCAACTCCAGGCACTGTTAATGGGAGTCACCAGGACACGGTTATCACAAAAGAGATTCGGTGTGTTTGGGTTGTGTGATTGACTCTGCATTTTCACATCTGTCTCCCCTATTACTCTCAGTGCTATGAGGGAAGGGTCTATATCTTAATATTCTTTTCCCAGTGCCTGGTGATAGAGAATGCCCTAGAAATTTCAATAAATGAATATATAAATGAGAGACGCTAAGCTCACTGTACAGATGTCAAATTGGTCTATGAAGAGTGAAGGGTTAGCTAGGAAATATGAGAGTAAAACCTATCCACTGGACAACTGAGGATGAAAGTTAGTGAGCAGTAAGCTTCCTGGACAAAAAGTTCCATTCCTGAATTAACTCCACTTGTCACCTTGGGTTCCCTTCTATAAATCTTCATTTGATAGAGAAAAACCACACAATCTCTAAAGTTTCTCCCAACACTGATATCCCATAAAACTAAGATTAAATTGATTCAGAAAATGATCCTTTTAAAGTACTTCTCATAAACTATTCAAGTAGCTACTGTGAATCTCTACTTCCCAAATCCCTCCATCTGCAAACTTCATTTGTTTTCCCTAGTACAGCCCTGCAGGGACTGAGGGGAAACATCAAGTGATCTTGGACCCCTCTTAAGACATTGTCCATCTTCTCCACCATCCAATGAGGCCCTTCACCTTGCTTTGTGTAACTGGGTTCCCCATTCTGGGGGGTTCAAGGACTGAGGCCACACAAAAATGTTAACATCAGATGACAACTGTGATCTTAAATTGTTGGAGGAGCTTTCCCTTGTTTGTGGCATCCATGTGAGAGGAATTGCAAAAATGGAGAACTGTAGAATTTTATCAAAGAAATTGTGCTGGATAGATGATATCAATAGTTATAACCGTTGAGGTTGTTTGGGGACAAACAACCAAAACTCCCTCTGATGTTGCAGCATCACCAATTTCACATTATACTCTAGGAATGCAAAGAAATGAAAGATCTCTTATTTTAGCATAACTCAACTAAGATAGGCTCTGAGCCCTAATCTTCTGGGTAGGGAGAAAAAACTTGCTAGCTAATAACACCTCAGATTTTACAACACAAATGAAATGCCTAATAATTTGTTTTTTTTTTTAACATTTTTAAATTTATTCATTTGAGAGAGTGAGAGCACGAGCAAGGAGGAGGATTGGAGGGAAAGGGAGAAATGGACATAGACTCCCCACCAAGCAAGGAGCCTAACACGGGGCTTGATCCCGGGATCTCCGGATCAAGACCAGAGCCAAAGGCAGCTGCTTAACCAACTGAGCCACCCAGATGCACCAAGATGCCTAATAGTTAAGTAATCATTTGAAAGTAAACTATTAATATTTGACCTCTCCACCCATTCCTCTTTCTTTCTTCTCAAGATGGCACCTAGATGGATCAGAAAGCTTTCCCAGCTTTTGTGAGAAGGAGGGGAGCTTTGGAGCCATTTGTAGGGTCCTTGTCCTACCCTCTAGTTGTTACTGGCTTTGATGGAGATGATGCCTCTTTGCATTATCTGTGTCAGTGCATTCTCTGCAGAATGAATGTTCTGGCATACTTTGTTATTCTGCATTGGTCAGCATCCCAGCTGAATTTAAATCCCAGCTGATCCACTTCATAGCTACGCAATCTTAATCAAGTTATTTGTCCTGTCTTTAGTTTTTTTCTTCTGTAAAATGGAAAGTATTTTGAGGGTTCAATGAAATAACAGAAGCTCAATGTTTGGCATATAGTAAGCACTGAATAAATGTTAACTATTATTATGGAAATTGATACTAGGCAGAGTAAACAGCGAATTTAGGGGCACAGCAGGATGGCATTGTATGTTAACTCTTATTGTTAAGCCTTTTTAAAGATCTAGTTTTTCTAGCCTCAAGGTTGGTTTCAAACACACTAGACTAAGTGACATTTTGTGGGCTTTAGGTATCTCCAAATATTGAGCATCAGCCTAAGTACATTTCTCAAGCTTTTCTAACATCAGCCTTTAAAGCCAGGAACCAGACAGTTATTGATAAGCGATCAAGCCAATACATTTTTTGAGAAACTCAAGAAGCAAGGTACTTTCATCTTTACTCTGTCTGGCTTTCAATCACTTCCTTACAGATCTTGAGACCTGATACTAATTTCACAGCATTCAAGGGTGAGAAAAGATCATTCCAATACTGACTGTTAAAAAAAAGAAAAAAGAAAAAAAAAACAGCCATAAAGGGACTTCTAGCTGCCAGTCAATTATACTTTCTAAATTAATCATGTCTAATATGTATACATCTGCATTGGTGGTTTCATTGGCCAAGAAGTGTATATTCCCTTACGAGGAGCTCTGCAGCGCTTGTGCTCACTTAGTCATTCTGTTCGCAAGGATTTCACATTTTTGATTTTCAAAGATCTTGGCCTTTATTCTTATTAGACCTCTAGTCAAACAGTTCTTTCATTTCGTGTGAGTGTTTCATGAACCCTAGCAGGTACTCCACAATTATAACTTTTATCTTTCAACAAACATTTAGTAGCATCTATAATGTGATGGGCTTTATGTCATGAATTGAGAATGCACACATTAAGAAACACAACTATTTAGACTTGCTTGACTGTGAGGAGCTACTATGGTGGAGTTTGTGACTTTAGGAAGTCCTTGGAGCTTGTTTGATTCAACCGATGGTAGAAAAGATGCCCTCTATGTTGTCTTGATCATTTCCCTCCAGTTGTTGTCCCACTTTTCTTCTTTTCTCACCACTTTTAAAGAGTTTTCTCTGTGTGTTTCTCTATTTTCTCACTTCCCACTCCATTCTGGCTTCTGCTTCCATTGCTTCTTGGAAATGAATGTCCCGAAGATCTCATTGATATACAAATCTCCAGTTCCATGCAATCTCTGCACCTTTACTTGGCTTCTGAGCAATGTTGGTCTCTATGTTCCTCCTTTGACTTGCCTGTTACAATATTCCCATTTCCACCTGCACCTTTGGTCACTACTTTTAAAACCCTCTCCCAGTTATTATTCCTCCACTAAATAGATATCAGAAAACTCAGGGTTCCTCGTGGCTATCTTGTCACTGCAGTCTAGGACTTCTCCCTAGGTCACATTTTCTGTGCCCTATGGCATCACTAACACCTCAAAGGCTATGACTTTTTTGGGCTGATGCTTCTTCTAATGTACATCATTTTTCCCAAGCTCTAGACCTCTACCTGAATATCCAAACATTGATTTTAGACTAGATGTTGGACAGGTAAATGCAATCCTATATATCCCAGAGTGACCTCATAATTTTTCCCAGATAATATTCTCCATCTCTAGCATTTTCTATTTCAATAAGTGGCATCTACAGCCTCCCACTTACTTATGTTTGTTACCTCTGTCATCTTGGACATTTTCTTCATCCTCAGATGTACATCTAATGATATTAAAATCTAGGTAAGACCTCTTCTAAGTAGTTTTTGAATCCAACCACTTATTTACATCTTCATTGCCATAATCTTAATCCAAGATACCACATCTTTCCCATAGGAGCTTTCCAGAATCTTCTAACAGATCTTCATCCTTCTCTTGTTCTTCTTCTTCTTAGTCTCCTGACATGAGAGATCTTTTAAATGCTCTCTGGCCCTGTAACTCCTCTCATTAAAACCCTCCAATGATGTCCTATTATTCTTAGAATATAGACCATCCTTTAAGTGGCTTGTAGCACTTGCATGTTCTGGTCCCTCCTTAATACCACAGCTTCATCTCATACCATCTGTTTCCTCCTTTTGTCCTCTAAATCATTTGGATCCTCATTCACCCACAGTACTTGAAATTAATTCCTATCCTACCATTCCATATGATATTCTCCTTTCTAGTTGACTCTTGCTCCTGTCATGTCTTGGCCAAAATATTATTTCCTCAGTGAGGCTTCTTCCAATACTCAGACCAGATAACATCTCTCTTTTACGTGCTTTCACTTTATAATATATATATTTTTGTAATTATAAACATATGGTAATTTGTATGATGATATGTCTTATTCTGTTTCTCTAATAGACAATAAGAACTATGAAAGCAGGGAGCCTATTTATATTACACATTTTTCCATCTTCATCACTAGCACAGTGTAAAGTCGTCTGATAATAAATGAATGAACGAGCTGGACATACAGTTTCTGCTTAAATGTTTTAAGTTGCAAACAGAAAACTGCATTTTTTCCTAGTTACTTCACCTCTACGTCCTTCACTACTGTGGGGTGAATAATGCCTGATAGTTTTCTTGTAATGAGTAAATAGACTTTGCATCTGGAGTGTGTGAAATTCTCTGGGAACACTAGTTCAGATCATGTCAGACAAATGAGTGGAAGTATGCAAGTGGATATGGGTAAGGTCGGTTCTGGCAGTTTGCAACCCTCTACATGTTACTTCCTAAATAGAGGACTATGGTTACAAAGTCAGCAACCTGAGGATCAAGACTGGGAAAAAAGTGGGGAGAGTGTCCATGGATTAATTTCAATATGTCCCTACTTGAAAAAGAGCACATTTACTAGTGCGGTGCTCTAGGAAGAAGCATGGCTGGACCTCTGAACCTCTTCCCCACTAGTTGACTGAGTGAGGCTCGCACAACTATTTTCTGAGGCCCCAAAACAAAATGGAATATTGGGTCTGCAAGGTAACCAGCCTGGTACTCATCATTTTTGTTCACTGTGATAACGTTGATCAGGAGAGCCAAAGACACAATTTAAACACAACCTTCATTCAATTAATTCACCTAAAATAATTTTCCTTTTCAAGGACTGTGGTGAGACCCACAGAAGAATGCTAGAACAGACAAACCTCAGCACATCTGGTGCTCTTCCTCACACCCCCGCAGAAGGGAGGGCCAGGTGCCTTTCTAGGAAACAGAATTTTCTGAATTGTTCTGTTGTCATATTATTACTTAATGGCAGCAGCAGCCAAAAATAATTTGAAGAATATGGGTTATAAATAGCCACTCACATACCTACCTAAAACATAAACTTGTAAGAATTCTTCCTTCTACCAATTATCTGTCCCTTTCCTCCCTCTCTCTTTAAAATGTATCGGTTTTATACATGGATGCACAAACAAACATCATCCTCACCACCCTCCACCCCCACTCTGACTCAGTAAGCAGTTTATTTTGTTTGAACTACATTATGAAGAAAAGTAAAAGTTGAGAAAAGGCAGTGTAGAACAGGACTGATGAGGCTTTAGAGTCAGATGGACCTCTTTTGAATCATGAGCCATCTTGCATGCAATGTGATCTTGGCTTGAGCCAAGTGGCTCTTTGAGATTCCATTCTTCATCTATGCAAATGGAGGTTAATGGTAATACACCCATCATTGGGAGCTGTTTTCCATCTAACCACATAGATGACTTCAGTAGTACAGTATCTGACACATGGTAAGTGCTCACTACATATTGTTATTAATATTATTAATTATTATTGATATTATTAATTATATTTTATCATTTAGAAATTTTATTTTATTAATATTATCACTAATTAATATTTAACAATAATCTAACATATTCCTTTCTAATTAATTTGCTTTTGACAGTCCAACAGTAGTCATTGATTAATAATACCCTAGCAAGCAAAGGGATCTAATTTCTTCAAGCAGCATTCATGTATCCTTCCAAGACCATCTCTCCCCTGCTTTCTTTCTTCATCTGCCCACAGTCATAGAAGACTGGAGGTGACACAAATTCTCCCTTTGGCAGGCATCACTGGATGACTCTGAGGAACACCAGTGTTGCAAAGGGGCAGAGCTGATATTATCAATTTATTTCTACCTCTGAGGTTTGATCACTCCAATTTTAAATGCATTCCTGCAAAAATATGTCATTGGACATTTTCCACATAGAAGGCCCTGTTTGGGTTGAATTGTGTCCCTTAAAGATTCATATGCTGAAGTCTTAACCCCAATATCTCAGAATGTGACCTTATCTGAAAATAGGGTCTCTGTATATGTGATGAGTTAAGGTAAAATATTAAGGTGAGCTCTAATCCAATATGACTAGCATCCTTATAAAAAGGGAATATTCAGGCACAGGGATACACATACTGGAAGAACATCATGTGAAGAGGAAGGCAGAGATCAGGGGGATGCTTCTACAGGCCAAGGAATACCCAAGACTACCAGCAAGCCATCAGAAACTAACAGAGAAGCATGGAACAGCCTCTTTCCAGGAGTCACTGCTGTGGCACACCACTCCCACTGTTTCCATCTCTCAGGTGCTCTGGCTTCCATCAAGCTGGAACTTCTGAAACTTCTAGATCTTTGGTCTTAGTTCTTCTCTCCGGAATAATACATATTAAAGTCTAACCTCTCATCCTCCTTCCAATCCCTCAGACAATTGAAAATCAATAAGAAGTGACTCTTCTTCTGGAGATTATACCAAGCTGCAGACTGAAGTGACTTCAGGATCGGTTCATTCTGATTGATGATACTCATTTCATTTCCAGGACACTGTTGTAAAGGAGACGCTATTTACATAATACAGTAAGGAACCTGATGCTGGGTGAGGCAAAGTGATTTGTCTGGCATCACACAATCGAGAAGTCGCAACTACGGATCCATGCACTCATGTGTCTGACACTAACATCCAGGTTATGATTCCACAAACCTGGAAGTGAACTGTTTTCAATGGTAAGTCTAATATACCCTCTGGCTCTAACCTTAATTATTGCATTCATAACAACTGGGGCCCTACCCCACCCAAACAAGGTCTATTCAACAACAGCAGGCACCAGCTGCTGGCATATGGCATTGGGTGCCAATAGATCTGATAGTGCTAGGCAAAACAGCCTTGATTGGCAGCTGTTCCCTTGTCCAGCTGTCCAACAGATGGGGAGATGAGCAGCAAAGTGGCCTAGCTGGCACCATATAGATCGACTTCTTTATGTGATTTAAATGTCATAGCAATGAAACTGGTGAGTAATGTTGTCTCTAAAATTGAGGCAGGCCTACACAATTATCCAAAATCCCACCCTCTGTTAAGTAATAGGAAAAAAAGCTGGTTTCAAGGTGAGATGCCTGGGTTTCACCCTAAATCTGTCATTGATCTGCTATGTAAACTGGGGCTAGTCACTTGGATTCTAAGAGTTCAATTTTCTTATTTACAAAAACCCTTCACAGTTTTTTGTGATGATCAAATGTGAGGATGTGTTTGAAAGTCATTTAAAATGTAAAAAGTACAATAAAGAATAAACACATAAGAATTTTAGGTACTTGACAATTAGGTACAAGAGCAATTACTTGGGTAACAGAAGGAAAAGTGGAACATTTGGGTAAAATTACAAAAGAAGACCCCCAAAAAAGGACTCATGGTCCTGTGTAGAGATTTGTAGACCACACATCTACAGTAAATAACAGAGCATTGAGTTTTTATGGTATTGATTTGTCACTTGTTTTGCTAGTATTTTCAGAAAGTACAGAATTTTTTTTTTCATTTTGACTGTGGTTTGTTTTTCCTATTGTGTACCCTGACTTCAACTGTAAGATTAAAGCCCTTCTTTATAAACTTTATAGAGATGGGAGTGGTGTCATTACTAAGGAACAAATAAGATGCAAATGTATTGCAATTCAGCAACTATTTTAATGGAACAATGGATTACTTCTGAAAGATTGTGGGGAATAGTTTTGACTCACAGGCTTGAAGAATGTGATGCCAATTAGTTGCCTCTGCTGTGAGCATAAAATGATAGTTTGGTGGGACTCACAAAATTAATCCAAAAATCTCATTAGAAGAAGAAACTCCTATTCAAAGAGACAGGATGGAAAAAAGAGAACAGACATTTAGGAAGCATCTCAGACCTTTCTTGCTACCCATGACTAAATGTGATTTGTTCGATTTTTAACTTCCCATTAGAATTTGTCCATTTTCTTCTTATGGTATTCATGTGTGCCTGCATGCGTGTGTGCATGTTAGTATGCCTAAGCCTCTATTTGGGAACAGCCAAAACCCTTTATATTTAAAGAATGAATCTGGTGCCCTTCAGGCAAAGATTAGGGGCTTTCTCAGCAAAACATTAGAGTTGTCACTGACCAAATGGATCAATGTGAGACATAGAGCAGTTGGGTATATCACAGGACAAGATTCTCGCTTGTCGTACTTATCACCATGTGTATGTTAATCTCTCCCTGTAGGTGGAAAGTTCATTGTAGGTGGCCACAGTTTTTGTTTTACATTATCAGATTTAATACTCACATCAGTTCTATAGTTTCAATAATATTGATTAACATCATCATGCCACAGGTCTGCTGTGTTACCTCTTTTTCTGTGTGTTATCCTTTCATCATGGGCATCGTTCCTTGTGTGTTTACCCATCATATTGGCTAGAGAGCCTGACTTGCCCTATGGGCCACAAGAGAAAATAGGATCATCAGGAAGGAAGGAAGGAAGGAAGGAAGGAAGGAAGGAAGGAAGGAAGCAAGGAAGGAAGGAAGGAAGGAAATAAGATAGGTCCTATTTCCCAAGAACTTGAGGGAAGCAGCATTAGAATACGGAAATAACACTTGATAAAGACTCAGGAAATGTGTGTCTATCATCTGTAAGACTTCCAGTGATTCTTAAATACCGTCTATGACTCTTAATGCTAAAACATGCATTTTTACTAGTTCCTGAATGAATAAGGATTTACTGTGCCCAGACAGATTCATATTGCTATGTAAATAAACACACCAAAACTTAGCTTAAAACAACCATTTATTTAGCTCGAGATTCTGTGGCTTAGTGGAGTGGTTCTTGTCTGAACTGGCCTTGATAAACCCTGCTAGGCTTTATCAAGGGTTTATAGCTGGCTGATAAGTCACTTTGTGGATGATGATCTAGGATGGCCTCACTTATATGTCTGGCAGTTGGCATCCTGTCACCTAGAGTAATAGGGATGTTGGAGCCTGTGTCCTTCATCATTCAGCAGGCTACATGGTCTTATTCTCATGGTAGAGATTTCTAAGACCAGAAAGGGGAATCTGCACGTGATGCTTCTAGAAGATCCAAGGTACCAAAGGAGTCCTCTAAGCCTATCATGTTCAGATGCTTTTTTCTAAACCACTGCCCATTGCCTGTTGTACAAAGTCCACATTGCTCACCTTGACATTCAGTGCCCTACACATCATGGATCCTACTTTACTTTCCTATCTTTCATCTCTGCCCTGTGCCATTTTCCAAATTAGACATTTTTGTGTAGCTGAATTGCACAATTTGTGTTTTCTAAATAGCACATCTCCCTTCCTTCTGGGTTTTCTCATGGTCTTCCCTGTATCCAAGTACTCTCTCCTCTGATTTCTTCTTACTGGAACTGCTGCCTTTCTAAGATCTAAAAAAATGCAAACCCTATGCATATTCTTTAACTTGTTTTGTAATGTTTGTGTGATTTTCTCACTTTGGACTCTTACAGCATGGTTTGCAATAATCATATAGCTCTTAGTACATACTCCCTGCATAATAGACTGAAGCTCTCTTGCATACAAAGATAGTATTTCCTTTTATTTTGTACCTTCCGTAATACCTAGAATAATGTTCAAAACACACTTAGCAAAGGGAAAAAAATGTTTGCTGTCTGTTGACTTGAAATGAATTGAAAATTCAAATTACCTAAGAGGGTATTTTCTTATGTTTTTGAAACTAAGCTTGTTTACCATGATGTATCTCTCCATAAGAGTCTTTGACTGTATTTTTTATATAGCAACAAAAAATATGACTATGTAGATAGCATTTTCCATCCCTCCCACAAAAACAACTTCAAGGCCATTTGTGAGAGAAGGTAGGAGGTGAAGCAAAATCATTTGTCTGGAGTTACAAAGGTGTTGTCCTGTTTCCCTGAAACCATAGACTGACTCATTCCTGCTCTTCGGGCTATCATGCCCCATGCTCATCTCCCCTGAAGACTCCTCCTCCTCCTCCTGAAATAATAGCAATACTTGATCTTCATTAACTTCCACATTTGAAAACTCTGAGCAGCCGCAGTGTCATGTGAAACATTTGGCAGCTAGCAGTGAATGCCCCCCACACACTGTTTTCAGGCCCCAGTTGGAGTTATTGTTCTAACTCGGTCATTTCCTGCCTTTGGGATTTGATAGAGGGTGAGCCTCCACATTCTCAGACATTCCC
Source organism: Nyctereutes procyonoides (assembly GCF_905146905.1). Lineage (NCBI taxonomy): Eukaryota > Metazoa > Chordata > Mammalia > Carnivora > Canidae > Nyctereutes > Nyctereutes procyonoides. The sequence continues at coordinate 21,189,089 of NW_026575159.1, forward strand.
TTAACAGTGGAGACCTTGGACCTTACACACATTCATATACACATTCACACACCCACACACTCACTCAATACTTATACACACACACTCACACACACTCAATACTCAGACTTACATTCTCACTCACACACCCACACAGTCACACACACTCAGTCAATACTCACACATTCTCACATTCTCACACACTCATACACACACACACACACACACACACTCACTCAATATTCACACATTCTCACACATTCATGTACACATTCTCAATGCTCAATATACATATTTGGATCTATAAGAAGAACAATATTAAAATCATAATGGTTTTCACTTATGAATTTCCTGCTCCTACTTGTGCCACACACTTTACTTATATTTTCTTATTTAAAACCACTTGAGGGATCCCTGGGTGGCGCAGCGGTTTGGCGCCTGCCTTTGGCCCAGGGTGCGATCCTGGAGACCCTGGATCGAGTCCCACGTCGGGCTCCCGGTGCATGGAGCCTGCTTCTCCCTCTGCCTATGTCTCTGCCTCTCTCTCTCTCTCCCTGTGTGACTATCATAAATAAATAAATAAAAATTAAAAAAAAAAACCACTTGAGATAAGAATTATAATCACTAGGCATCATTTTACCCTATAAAAAATTGAAGTTCTGATAACTGAATGGATTGTCTTTTTCTATTTTATGTTTTAGTTACTGGTTTATGTATCTCTGTCCTGTTTTTTAATAACTTGAGGAAGGAGCTATACTGTAATATTCATATATGTAACCTTCATACTGAGCAAAGGTAAGGCTCTGATAACTATGTGTTAAATAAATAAGTGAAGTATCCTTTGTAATAAAGTATCTTTCTTTCCTGAGTGTCATTGTATGGAAGAATATGCAATGGGTTCTGAGCTCTTCTATTGTCACTAACACTGTGGTAAAGGCATTTTGCCAAATGTGAGTTAAAAGTCACATTTTGATGTTAAAACCACTCCTTAATAACCAAATAATGAAACCACAAAGGCTTCGGTTGTTTTGTCCTACCAGTTTCAGTAGATCACATCTTTCCTTTCCCAGAGTTTAATACTCCCTCAAAGTTACACTGGCAGGGTTAGGTTCCAATTTTCAGAATCCATTGGTAACCCAAAGAGAGAGTGTGAGAAAGCTCTGTTAGCTTCCCCTGAATATGACATGAACTTAAAAGAAAATGGATTGCCATCCCTGGGGTCTACCCTGGTCCTGCACAAAGAGATACCAACAATCTTTTGTAGGAGATACTCATTCATCTTAGCAGGGCAGAACCACATTCCCTATCTTGTGTAAGAGGGAAAGAGAAGATGCCACCAGATGTGAGTAGAGCAACTGGACCAGACACACACAGAAAAGTCCAGTGAGTTAGGGTATGACTATGAAATATCAGAACTCCAAATATGTTCACATTCCCCATTGTCACACCCAGAATTCTTGGCAGGAAGTCTGTGAATTTAGGAATAGAGAAGGGAGAACTGGCAACAAGTAGTAAGGATAATCCCTGGAGAAACAAAATTGCATAATCTTTTATCCTGTAATTCCTTATTAAATGATTCCTTTCCAGGAAAGAAATCTTAATTTAGGGTCTTCAGCCAATCAGAACACATAAGTAGAGACACCTGTGTTATATAGATTGTAGATAGGCCTTATAAAGTAATTGACTTGTTGTTTTATGAATCCTTGGCTTTGTCTTTCAAAAAGCTAATGTATTCAGAGAATACTTGTTAAATGGAAATATTTTCTTACTAAAATTCTCTTCATTTGGTGGAAAATTAATGTCCTACATGTCAATAACTACATTTAGAATGGATTAGATGTCACATTAAAAACCTGCTGAGATCTATGCCTTGAAAGTCAGCAATGTAGGTACTACACATACAAATAGCAACCATGGCACTTGGGTGGCTTAGTCAGTTAAGCATCCGACTCTTGATTTTGGTCCAGGTCATGATCTCAGGCTTGTTGGATTGAGACCTGCATCAGGCTACACACTCAGGACTGAGTCTGCTCAAGATTCTCTATCTCTTGCCTCTGCTCTTCCCCTGATTGTTCTCTCTCTCTCTCTCTCTTCCTCTCTTTCTCTCCCTCTCTCTCTGTCAAATAAATAAATCTTTAAAAAAAAAAACAAAATAAAAACAGTTACCATTTCTTGAATATTTGTGTGATATTAGGTACTCCTAAGGCACATTCCTACTATATACCAGACATTTAAACAAGCCATCTCCAATCCTTGCAAGAGAGCGATGAAATACACATTACTCAACCACCCAATCCCATTTAACTATGGGAAAATAGAGGATTAATAACTTATGAAAATGACTAAGCTAGTGAGTATGATGCAGTGCCAGAACTAGAACTTAGAACTGGAGAAATCTCAAAATCACATCACCTTTTATGGGAATCACTAGCATCAAAGTTAGACTCTGTGCCAGCTACCAAGGGATGATATTTTGAGTGTCAGTAGGAACGATTGGCATGACATAGCATGACCTTCTTTTCAGCCCATGTCCCTGGTGGCTCTTTCTCTTTAGAGATAAGCCAATCCAGTCTCCATTCTGGACACATGGGGAATTCTAAGCTACTTTTTGAGAGTGATGTAAGCACAAGGATATTTTTGGTAACTAATAGTAAAAAGTTAGGCAATGAGAAGCACAAATGTAACTAAAGTGGGAAGTTAATTAGTAATCTAGCACTATTGTAAAATAACAAGGCAGGAGATATTACTTCAAGAAGATAGTACAAACTCTATTATATGCTGTGTTTTCTACTATATAAAAATAAAAAAGAGGAGGAGGTACAGAGAGAGGGAGCGAGAAGGAGAAAGAAGCATGAGTGAATAAAAGGTGCTAAGTTAAGTCATAGCGGTGAAATGTAGGGCTTATGATGTCTTTATTTCCATTCCAGCTATGCAAAATGATACTTGAGCCATTTACTTAAGCTTTGCTGGCCTTGGTCTCCTCAAGGAGAGAAGAGTACATTCTCTATGGGGCTACTCTGACAGTAAATACAGAAGACAATCTAGTGATGGTTAACACTGGACTGAGGGGTCAAATTCTTGGCTCTACCACTTCATTTTTTCACATATAAAATGAGGGCAACAATATATAGTTTAGTTTTTCATATAGTTTTTGTGGGAATCACCTCCATCCATATGGAACAGTACCCAACAAGACCTAAAGGACCATGCATGCTTGCTAAGTAATAAATAGAAACAATGTAGATAAAGCCCATCATTCAGTTTCTGGCACACTGTAAAAGCTTCTCTAGATGTTAGCCTTGATGGTGATTCATGTCTCAGGATAGCATTCTGTGATATTAATGGAGACTCACCCCATTTTATTAGAACAACCAAACCATAACCAAGGCCATGACTTTGTAATCTTGAGGTGACTTTATGTCTTTTCTCAGACCTCACTCCTTTGGGGAAGGCATTAATTGCAGATCCTAGATACTGGTATGCTGAGATTCCAAAAATCAGAGCATATTGTTTCTAATGTTATCATGCCTTTAAGCCAACGATCAAAATTCCAGTTGTTCTTCCACTCTGGTCCTTATGTTTTATATTTATAGAATGAAAAGAATACCTACCCTCTCGAATGTTTAATAAGACTAGAAAAATTTATCATCACAAATGAAAGTGCATGATAAGACAAATAGTTACTGAGGGCTACATTATTTTCAATTAATCTATAAGAGCAGTAAAGAGTGTGGGTAAGTTTGGAAATAAAAGCACTTGGGCTAGCATCCTTGTTCTACTTCATCCCCTTGGCACCCAGTTTCTACATTTGTAAAACTGCGAAAATATAGAACTACGTGAAATTAAATGAGCTAATACAGGGAAAAGCTTAGAACAGTGCCTTACGTACCATAAACACTCAAGAACTGTTAGGTCTAATTCTTAGTCTAGGCTAGTATGTTAAAATTAATATTGTTTTATGGGTTAGAAGATGTGAGTTCAGTTGTGGACATGGCCACTACCCAAGGACATCTACATATTTTCATCTACAAAATAAAAATGTAAATGCAAAAATCCTTTCAAGCTCTAGCCATGTACAAACTCTTGCTTGTATTTTACTTAGGTACTTCCAACCCTTTCCAGAAATAGGTGCTACAAAACTGGAAAAAAAAAAAAAACCAAAACAAACAAACACATACTAATCTAGTAGCTGAGAAGGTAGCCTAGTAGAGACATAGTCACTGTACTTTAAAGATGTTTTTCATGTCTATAAACTCATTAATGTTTTTTCAGGATTAAAATAATAAAAACTTGAAACCAACCCAAGCTTTGCATTTCTCATTATGAGAAAAAAATTTCCTGCAGTTGAACTATATGACATTAAATGACACATGGTGAAAATTTTAGAGTAGGCCCATAATCCTCTGAGTGACTCATAATGTGTTTTCTAGAAGAAAAAACTGTCCTGTAAACCAAGATAGGCCTTCTGAGAAAATGAGAGAACAGAGGTCTTGCGCTACTTTTGGAGATCTGGAAAGCCTGCTCAAGAGGACTCCTTTCTAAGTGGTGGTCACCCTTTAAGCCTCCTGAACCTCCATTCACATTACTTAATTCTTATGTTTTATTTAGAAAACAATGAACACATAACATATAAAAAGAAATCCAGGGAGTTTTATGGCAATGACCTAAATATATACATGTACCAGCAAAATGACTTAGCATATTATAATGTTTACTTCTCATCCTTATTGGGTTTAGAACCAAAAATGTTAAAGGTACAGTTGAAATCTCTCTGCTCTTCACCCTATTGTCCTCATCCTTCCACTGGATCCAGTGGTCAGTGTGTCTCACATGCACAGTGGAGCAGAATACTTTTACTTCATCAGTGAGAATAGAAAAAGCCTGGTTCCAAAAAAGAAAAAAAGAAATAGAAAAAGCCTGGTTCCATTTCATACATTTGCATAGGCTGTTTTTTGTGAGCAAATCAAAGTTAAAAATTAAATTTTACATTTTGGACATTTATTTCTTTATTTTTAAAAGGTTTTATTTATTCATGAGAGACACACAGAGAGGCAGAGACACAGGCAGAGGGAGAAGCAGGCTCCCTGTGAGGAACCTGATGTGGGACTCAATCCCAGGACCCCGGAATCACAACCTGAGCCAAAGGCAGACACTCAACCACTGAGCCACCCAGGTGCCCCTCGAGAGTGATTTATATTGGTACAAATACTAGGTTGAACTGCATACGATTGCCGACTATCAAATAATTTTGACTGTAAACATAGCAACCTAATGTGAGGAGACATAGTTCACCAATTTCACTGTTTAATTCGCCATTTCACAACTTTTAAAATACATCTCCCCAATGTTACACATTCAACTTGATTCCATTTTTTTTTATGATTATAAACTGTCATAAGATCTGTTAACAGTTTGGTTTGTCACGGTTTCATGAATTCTGGCAAAAAAAACATGAGGTACTTGCAGAAGAGACAAAGGACTTTATTACTCATGGGACCGTGAGCATCATAAGAATTAGCATATTTGCACCAATTTCCCTTATCTCTCAGTTCCATGTGAACAAACTGCGGAGCCCAGGTGGAGACTCTGCACATAGTAGATTTTGGATCGTAACCGAGGAACCCTGAGCTTAGGGAACCTGAATTTTTTATAATGCACTGTGAGCAACTATGCCTGATCTTTGTTCCAGGGTGACATTACTTTTACTGTGCTGGACAGTAAGCAAGCCTGCCCTCTGCAGACACTAGCTCTTTCTCTTTTGTTCACCTTACAACATCCTTGAAAAGTTAATTTGGCATGAGGGCAGTTCATGCCTCTGCTTGCAAGATGTGCAGAAACCTGAAAACCCATGAGTAGTTGTCTCCTGATAATCCTCTGGTCCATCTGGGGTCCATAGGTGCCCTTCATTGGGACAGATATCTAAATATAAGATGACTAGGTATATCACATCTGTGCTTCAACACTGGTATTCAAATACTGATAAATTTCTCTACAAGGTAGTTAAACTAATTTTCACTCCTGTTGTCAGTTTAAGATCTTTGCCTCTATCTGTTTTTCCTCAGGATCTTATTCTTTCCTAACTGACAGACGTATCTCATTTTTGAGATATCCAATTGCTAACCAAGATCCAAGATTGAGTATGTTTTTATCTTGATTAGGCATTTGAGTCTCCTCATCTGTAATTTCCTTTTTATATGCTCTAGAAGGTTTTTTTTTTCTATTTTTTTCTTTTCCATTTATAGTTTATCAATATTTTGTTGACCTGGAGATGTTTCATGCATTCTACATACTGATCCCTTTTTATTTAAAAATTTACAGTTATCTTTTCTCTACTAATCACTTGATCTTAGTTATATTTGTCATGTGTTTTATGGCATATTTTTATTTTTATATAAATTAACTGTCAATCTGTTGTTTACTTATGGTTTGTGGTTTTTCTTAACATAATGTAACATCTTGCCCAGTGTAATAAATGTATTCATTATATTTTCTTCTACAGGTTTAAAATATGCATATGTAGGTCTTTCATAATGATGAAATCTGTCTTGGGGTAATATGTAAGATAGATATCAGATTTCATTCCTTAAAATATAGATAGCAACATGCCTCAGTACCATTTGTTGACAATTCTATTTTTTCCCACTGATTTTTGAGGAGACTGTCTCTCTCATATAGTGAGTGTTGACATCTAACAAGATAATCTAACTCAATCTTATTTTTCAATCTTATTTTTGTTCAAAAGTGCTTGGGTGACTCTTAAGCCTTTATAATTCCACATGCATTTGAGGATAATCATTCTTGATACCAAATGATATGTTTTACTTGTGATAATTTTTCTATACTTCTTACCAATTTTTGGACTCCCTTAATTATTACTTTTTGAGATAAGTGAGTCAAAGTCTACTGTGATCAAAAATTGGCCATATTGGTCAATTGCTATTTGCATTCTGAAAACTTTAGCCATGTGAATCTTGAGACTATTTGTCACTTGTGAATATATGGTTATTATATGTTCTTAGAGCTTTATTTCCTTTTATCACTAAACCATATCCCTCCTGTTATTTCTTTCTGTCTTCATACCTAGTTTGTTTTATTCTCTGTTACTATATTCAATTACTATTACTATATCACTGTAAAGTCAATGCTTTTCATTGCTGGTTGAGACAACTTTTTTATGCTTTTTACTCTTCACATTCTCTCATACTGTTTGTATCTTCTGGCGAAAACTCAGCTAATTTTCTGTTAATTTATTTTTAACTTTACTTTTCTATGTGTTTGTTATGGGTTAAATTATGTTTCCCTCAAATTCATATGCCAAAATCCCTAACCTCCAAAGTGCCTACATTTGGAGACAGAACCTTTAAAGAAATAATTAAGGTTAAAAGAGGTCATAAGGATGGAGCCCTAATCCAATATGACTAGTGTCCTCATAAATATTAGAAGAGGAAGAGTCACAAAGAAAAGGCCATGTGAAGTTAGAGAGAAGACACAGATAATTACAAGCCAAAAAAAGAGGCCTCAAGAGACATCAAACCTGCCAACATCTTGGTCTTAGAATTCCACTTTCCAGAACTGTGAGAAATTAATTTGTGTGATTATAGCAGTCCTAGAAAACTAATACATATTTTAAGCTTATTTTTTTATGTTGGGGGCCTAAATAATCCCAAATAAAAAACACCTTTCTTTATTATCAACGTTCTGAAAAATTGAGGGATATATCAAATGAATAGCCAGATGAGGTTTTAAAAATCTCTTTTGTTACTCACCACAGCCAATGGAAAGAATCCCATTTTGAGAACGGACAAGTGGACTTGCTAATATGGTACACTGAATAAACACACTTTTTTACCATGTCCTACCAGTAGAGACTGGAGCAGTCTTCCCTAAATGGGGGTTGCTGGGGGATGGGGAGAACTAAAATATGCTTTCTGTGGACTATGAAAAGAAGAGGTGCTCTCCTTCCCAAGCTCAGAAAGTCCGCTTATACTTTCTAAATTGTCCAATCAGATAATTCACTCCACATAAGGAAAGAAGAAATAATGGGAGTATAGAAAAGAAATTACTCCTTTTGAAATTATTTTGGAGAAAACTGATATAAACAATTATGTATAAATTGTTCAGTTCAATTATTCATTTCTCTGGAGCAAATGCCCAGAAATATAATTTATGGGTCATACAGGATTTGAATGCTTAGTTTTCTTTTACTTTTTTTTTAAAGGATTTTATTTATGTATTCATGAGAGACACATGAAGAGAGGCAGAAATGTAGATAGAGGCAGAAGTAGGCCCCCAACAGGGAGCCCTATGCAGGACTCCATCCCAGGACACCGGGATCATGCCCTGAGCTGAAGGCAGATGCTCAACCACTGAGCCACCCAGGCGTTCTGAAACTGTCACACTGTTTTCTAGTTGGCTGTACCATTTTATGTTCCCATGTGACATGTGAGTGATCCAGTTTCTCTGCATCTTTGCCAGCATTTGTTGTTGCCACTATTCATTTTTTTAAGCCATTTTAACAGGTGTAATAGAAACATCTTATTGTGATTTTAGTCTGCATGTTTCCAATGGCAAATTATGTTGAACACTTTTTCATATGCATATCCCCATCAGTGAAATGTCTTCTATATTTTGTTCATTTTCCAATTGCATTGTTTGCATTTTATTTTTGATCTTTGATATATATCTTTTAGATAAGTATATATAAAAGATATATATGCTTGATATATATATATATATATATTAGAGATTATATATATTTGAGGTATACATATAATACTACATATAGTCAAGATACTAGTCCTAACACATATGGTTTATAAACATTTTCCCCTACTCTGTAGCTTTTATTTCCATCCCCCCCCCTTTTTTTTTTATTCATTCATGATAGACAGAGAGAGAGAGACATAGGCAGAGGGAGAAGCAGGCTCCCTACAGGGAGCTGGATGCAGGATTTGATCCCAGGCCTCCAGGATCATGCCTTGAGCTGAAGGCAGATGCTCAAATGCTGAGCGACCCAGGCGTCCCTCTTTCCATCCTCTTAACAGGGTCCTCTGGCAAAAAAGAAGTCTTAAATATTGGTGAAGTCCAAGTTATCCGTTTTTAAATAAATATTGCTCTGGGTTTCAAATCTAAAACCTTTAACTAGCACTATATATTGACGATTCTATTCTATTTTCTTCTCAAAGTATTATAGTTGGATGCTTTACATTTCATCTGGTGGTCCATTTTGAGTTAAATGTCTACAAGATATAAGACTTAGGTGGAGGTTCATTTTTTGTCTGTCAATGTCCATTGGCCACTGCACAGTTTCTTGAGATGACTGTCTTTCCTTGGTATTTTTGTCAAAATTCGATTGGCCATATTTGTGTTGTTCTATTTCTGAGTTCCCCCATTCTGTTAGTCTTTGTCTCTTCTGCCAGATTCTTGATTATTACACATTCTTGATTATTACAGCTGTATAAGAAGTCTTAAGTTCAGGTTGATTGATTTCTTCTGCTTTATTTTCTTTTTCAAGATTGTTTTAGCTATTCTGATTCCTTTGCCTTTCCATATAAACCGTAGGATGATCTTGTCTATTTCTATAAAAACTCTTAGGGGAATTTTGGTAGGAATTACCTAAAACATATCAATTTGGAAAGGATTTATGTCTTTTCTATGTTGAGTCTCAGATCTTCTGGTACTGTTCTGGCAGGGGAAGGAGGGGCCGCTGCCTCATGACTGTCAGGGCCAAATAGAAGTCCAGGTTTCCCACTTGGCACCTGTTGACACCCAAAGGGAAGCTTCTTGTTGCTGCTGGACCATGGTGGGAAAGTGGCTCCTATGGGGTCTCACTGACACTGTGGTGGGGATGGTCTCATTACTACTGAGTGATAGTAGAAGGTCCTGACTTCATTAGGCCTCCTATGATACCACCCCAGTGAGAAGGGGAAGAGTACCTTGTTCTGCCATGATAGAGGTGCCAGTAAAGGGAGGCCTTATTACTGGCCAACATGGACAAGAGTTCAGGATCCCTACTTGGCCTTCTCTAACACCACCTCAACAGGAGTGTTGAGTAGAAATCCGAGCTCACCATTGAAACTTGCTAGCTTGAGAGTGAGGGGCAATATTTTATGCTTTCCCTGGCTAAATAGAGTGGCTGATATCTAAAAGTGTTCTATCTTGTTAAGCTGCCCATTTCTTCATCCTGTGACTAGAGAGAGCAGCCTTCTATTGAGGCTTATTTTTCATCTATACCTATTGGTGTTTCTAATTTTCTAGGTTATCTAGCTTCAAGGCTGGAATACGTGATTTAAAACAAAGGTGCTTACCATCTTTTCATTCCTAGGGCTCTGTGGTCCCTAGCAAGTCTGTTTTTTTTCTCTCCCAAATTCAGTATCTTTATGTTTGTTTTATACATGCTGTCCAAGGTTTAACTGCACTTATCAGGAGTGATAGGGAAAAGTATATCTATTCTCTCTTCCAGGAAATGCAAATCCCTTTCTTGATTTTTAAAGAATCTAAAGAGTCAAAAATACACACAAGATTATCACTCAGAAAAATATTGCAGACAACCCTTTGTGTCAGTACATACAGATGTTCCCTGGCCCACACACAGCAAATTTGGAAAACAAGCTAATCTCTAGCCCCCCTAAAGCAATTATCACTAGCAAAACTATGTTCCCAGAACATACTATTTACCATCGCCAAAAAGCATAGCAGAAACTCAATAATATGTGGATGAAAGAGAAAAATCTTGGTAGGGTCTCACCAGAATGCCAGTCAGTTGATGCCAAGTTGCTGGAATTCATGACTTGTAAATTTAAACTCAGTTGGGAGAAATCTCTTACCTACATTTTAGCACTATGCATCCACCTATTTCAGAAGGAAATCTACCTATATATAATTTCTTTCTGGAAGAGTCTCTGGTTTCCATCCTGTCTTCAGATGATGATGACCAGCCCTAAATCCTTTACTAAAACTATTTCTTGGAAGCAGAGTTTTCCTTACTCAAGGCCATAGCCCTCTAGGGAGCCCTGGCCTGGATAATGATGGACTCGTGTAGACACAGAAAGTCCCAGTGTCTTGCTGCAGTTGGAAACAGCTCTGAATGGCTCTGTGAGGTCTCAGATGTAGTCACACTCTCGATCACTTTCTCTGCCTTCCACATGTCCCTATAAGTGTATCTATCTGTGGATAAACTTTCTCCATGTATTGTTCATATTAAACTATTGTTTTTAGGGAAAGCAATTTAAGACACTCTTAATTTTCATTTCTCTCTTGAGCCTTGCATTTTTCTTTATTGTTCTGAATTGAATGCAAAACAGCATCCACATTCATTTGTGAGCAGAGGATTTTGTTCTTGCACCTTAGTAATTCTTTTACAACTATCCAGTATAGAATATTTTGGCATGGGATACCTGGGTGGCTCAGCAGTTAGTTGTCTACCTTTGGCTCAAGGCATGATCCTGGAGTCCCAGGATCGAGTCCCACATCGGGCTCCCTCCATGGAGCCTGCTTCTCCCTCTGCCTGTGCCTCTCTCTCTCTCTTTGTGTTCTCATGAATAAATAAATATATTTTTTAAAAATAATATTTTGGCTTAATATATCTGCTTCTCCAGTTTTCTCTCTCATATGTTCTTTTTTTTTTTTTTTTTTTTTTTTTCAGAAATCAGGCTCAGTCAAACTAGAATACACCTCACTCATTTACCCAACAGACATGTTTTAAGCAGTCACTACGTATAGATATCAGGAACCTCTGCAACCTACCACATAAGATATTTGGGAAATTAAATGGGCCAGTGTAAACAATATGTCAAGTACAGCGACTGATACCAAGCAATTTTTCAAGGAATAGAAAGCCATTTACTTTGCTTTTTCCACATCTTGTCTCTGACTACAGGAAAAATAAACGAACCTCGTCATTATTTGGTAATTGTGATTCTTGGTTACCTTTGGAAAGGGAAGGCTAAGGAGTGGGTATTAAAGGAAGTAGCATCTATGGCTTGGTCTCTGGGTCAGACTGTCCTAATCATCTTTTCCCAGCCAGGCTGTCCATTGCCACAAGTGAACAATTCTGTTGTAAAGAGACTGGAGTGACCAATCTCTGCAATTTCTCTGGAATTTTACTTTAAATATCTCTTCTGAAGGAAATGAGAAAATGTTGTTGCAACAAAGTCATCGTCTGGGAGCTGTCGTTGGTGTATATCCTGGATTCTGTTACCTTTATAGTTGTCTCACACTGTTCCAAAACCTGAGAACTAGCTAAAGAACTTTGACGTGAGCTAAGCCTTCCACTCCAGGACTTGCCTGTGGAAGACCTTTTTATCAGAATAGGCATTCAACTTAATTTCCTGAGTTCCTATTCTGTGCCAGGCAACCTGCTGGTCCCTGGAAATGGATAGTTGCTAAAGATTGGCCCCAACAGAATGAGTTGCAGTGCATACTCTAGTTGGACACATGGACAAATATGAGTAGCAACACAGTGTGGAAGGTCTATAGGAGCAAGAAGCCCAGGGGATTATGGCACCACTGAGTAACCAGAAGAGACAGAAGAATCTCATCACTCTGGTCTGGAACAGACCACAAAAGGCCATTTGATAGCAAAGTAAGCTTGCTTTTTCTAGGTGAATCTCAAAGGGATTATGGGACACTGATTTAGTGCAATGGACATAAGCTTTGATTTAGACACACTTGAGCCTCAATACAAGATCTACTTTTTAGCTGTTGATTTGTAACTTTTTTTTAAAGGTTTTATTTATTTATTGATGAAAAACACAGAGGGAGAGGCAGAGACATAGACAGAGGGAAATGTAGGCTCCTCACAGGGAGCTGGATGAGGGACTCGATCTCCAAACCAGGATTATGCCCTGAGCTGAAGGCAGACCGTCAACCACTAAGCCACCCAGGCATCCCCGGTTTGCAACTTTGGGAGCTCCCGGGTGAATCTGAAACTGGCCGCCACACAGAAGGAAGGGAGATATTGATGAGAAAGGCACCACACCGCAGGCAGGAAGGTGGCAGGTTTAATAAGCAAGAGGACTTAGATATGAAATTTGCCTTGGGCTTCACAAAACCAGTAGCTTTCTGTGTCCACCCACCAGAAAAGTTTAATGGGGTTCAGATGGTCTCAAGGACACCTTACACTCTCAAGTCTGCTTCTTTAAACAAGCTCCTAGTGCGGGAATGGTGGACAAATGTACAGTCCAGGGACAGGGGAAGAGGTTAGGAGCCTCTGAGTGCCCTGGGGCCAGCAGTGGTTACATCCTCCTGATAACCTCTAGCATCAACTGTGTGAATTTCTTACTACCTTTTTCTCTTTTTTCTTATCTATACCAGGGACATAATATTGCCCATTAAAGTTGTCTTTTGTTAGAATTAACTGTGTAATATATGATGGGGATGTATTAAGCATGTGGTAAATGGTAATAGCTACCAATATCCCAGCATGGCACAGTCTCTGAGAAGAGTTTTTTATGTGGACATAAGTCAGAATCTCAGATTTTCCATTCAGCACCATTTGACCTTCGAGAATCAAATAACTTCTATGAGGCTCAATTTCTCCATTTGAAAATGGAGATACTATATTGTAAAGCATTTGAAATATAAGATCTTCTTGACAAACATCACTCTCCTACTGTGAATCTTTCATGAAATGATTTATCTAGATTTATTTTGAAACTCTGTGTCTTTAATCCATATTGAGTCTCTTACTTTTTTGTCCCATAGGGTTTCTCTTCTGCTTCCACCTGAGTAGAGAATGTCAGAGAATCACATTTTGTCCCAGTGGGGATATTGTCTAGATGTCGATATCCTCGTTCACTGAGAATCCACAATGAGGGAACCAATAATAGTCTTGGAGGAAGGGACTACATGCTTTGTTTTGGAGACTATTCTTCCTCTGTTCTTTCCATGTATATACCCATGACCTTGGAGATGGCTCAATTATTCTATTCTAATGAACTCAGTTACTTTAAAGTTCTGGAAAATATGCATAATACTGTGTCTGTATAGCACCTTTGTGTGCTATGCATGTGTGAAGACTTTGTGTGTGATGATGCAGATTAGGAGAAATATAGGCACAGAACATAGTTCTCTTGGTCTACTTTCTTGACTTTCAACATGGTATGTAGGCTTCTGGTGACCCCAATATGGTCCTACAGCATATGAGCTGCCCAAGGAGAAACTCTCCTGTCTTTAACCCTCTTACCTCCTGTACCTCTTACTGCATTTTACACTTAATTCCTCTCCCCACCTTATGGAATATCAATATCCTCCACCTCCAAAATCTTTAAGGATCAATACAAAAGCCATTTTTTTCCTAATAACTTAATACTTTAGTCTTAGAAATGAATATTCAAAAAAAGAAATGAATATTCAGTCTTTAATTTGAATTATGATTAAATATTTACTTCACTTGCTCTACTAGATTGCAAGTTTTTGAAGATAGGAACTTTGCCTGATGCAGTTCTTTATTGATCACACAGCTCAAAAAACACTCAATTAAAATAGAAATTAAAATATATTGAGTAAAGCAATATTTCTGGGAGACCAGTAAAAAGAAAGTTATCTTATGATAAAATTAGAGACAGTGTTAAAAATAAATCTCATGATCAATTCTGATCAAAAAGCTGTACCACCCTGCAGGGTAACTGTTGGTATATATATCTCCACTTATCTCTGGGTTAGGAATTTTTGTTCTTGGAAGGAGGTGGTGCTGGAGGGGAAATGGTGTTGATTATTCTGCATCCCCAGAGACAATACACAAAAGGTTGCCAATCACTATGTGTTGAATGAGTGAATGAATGTTGTCAGTGTTACTCCTCTCAGCCAAGACCAAGCTACAGAAGAGTAGGAACGCTCTTTTTTTTTTTAAAGAGTTATTTATTTATTTTAGGGAAAGAGAGAGAGAGAGAGAGAGAGAGAGAGAGAGAGAGAGAACAAGCAAGAGGGGCAGAGGGAAAGAGATAAAGAATCTCAAGTAGACTGTGTTGAGCATGGAGTTTATCAGGAGTCTCAGTCTCATGACTCCAAGATTACAACCTGAGCCAAAACCAAGAGTTGAATGCTTAACTGACTGAGCCACCCAGGAGCCCTGAGAGTAGGAATACCTTTACTCCCAGGCAAACAGCAACCAGGCTTTACTGAGACACTAAGTGCTTTGTTCTTTTCCAGAAACGGTGAACCTTGGTCTTCCTCCTCTAGCTTTTCCTTTCTATTTTTTAATTTAAATTCAATTAGCCAACATATAGTTTCAGATGTAGAGTTCAACAATTTATCAGTTGTGTATAAGACTCAGTGCTGGGGCATCTGGGTGGCTCAGTGAGTGAGCATCTCAGGGTGTGATCCTGGGGTCCTGGGACCTAGTCACACATTGGGTTCCCTGCAGGGAGCCTGCTTCTCTCTGCCTACGTCTCTGCCTCTCTCTGTGTATCTCTCATGAATAAATAAATAAAATCTTAAAAAAAAAGAGAGAGAGACCCAGTGCTCATCACATCACATGTCCCCGTAATGCCCATCACCCAGTTACCCCACTTCCCCACCCAACTCCGCCCCAGCAACCCTCAGTTGGTTTCCCTTATATTTTCTAATCTTTTGCACAAAAGGAGCAAGGACCAGAAAGCTAGCCAGAATTAAGATTGCAGTGTTAATCCTCAAGGCTCAAATCTGATTAAATCAATGTGTAATCATAAAAAGCTTTTGAGGATAAAACTATCTAACTCTGACTCTGTCAGAGCTTTTGACTTGCTGAGTGACCTTGAACAGGTCACTTTCCTTCTCTGATTATCTATGTCTTGTTTGTAAAATAAAGTTTCTTTGGCAGAGATATTAAGTTTATTTCTGGACAGCGAAATAAGACAGTTTGCAGGGTAATTAGAGAATAATTAAGCTTTCTGGAATAAAATTATCAATAGAAAAAATGATAATGCTTGGAAACAATTAACTTCATGGAAACAGTGGGTTCAGCACACCCCTCACGAGTTCAGGAAAATGGCTTGTACATTTAGACACACTCTGACACTAATTTACGACACTATAGAAAGATAGCATCTGTTGAAGTTTTGGGGGGGAAAACAAAACTGATACTCATTTTCAATGGCAGCAAAATATGATCATGGTAATTATGGCATAATTATGAAGCCCTAAATTTAATTTTAGCATCTGGGTATAAGAAAGCATGGAAAACCAATATAAAGGAAGAGAAAAACACATCTTTCCAAAAATAATGGAGCCATAAGAAATAATAGGATTGGTTTATAAAAACACAAATCATTATTCACAGACCTGATTATACACACTACCCCTCCAATTTTTCTTTGTGAGAAATATTCAATTTTCAGACCAAAAAATAGATGAATAATTCTTTTTTAAAAAGATTTTTGTTTATTCATTTATTTGAGGGAAGGAGTGGAAGAGGGAAGAGAGAGCATGCACCTGAGTGGGGGTGGGGTGGGGGTGGGTGGGTATGTTGATGCCTATACATTGTTCAATTTAAAAATGAATTTGTGGGGCAGCCCAGGTGGCTCAGTGGTTTAGAGCGGCCTTCAGCCCAAGGCCTGATCCTGGAGACCCAGGATCGAGTCCCGCATCAGGCTCCCCACATGGAGCTGCTTCTCCCTCTGCCTGTGTCTCTGCTTCTCTCTCTCTTTGCGTGTCTCTCATGAATAAATAAACAAAATCTTTAAAAAACTGAATTTGTGCACTGAGCAAAATGACTAGAAGGAAAACCTCACCTCAAAAGAAAGAATCAGAAACAGCCCTCGCTCCCACAGAGTTACAAAATCTGGATTACACTTCAATGTCAGAAAGCCAATTCAGAAGCACTATTCTACAGCTACTGGTGGCTCTAGAAAAAAGCATTAAGGACTCACGAGACTTCATGACTGCAGAATTTAGATCCAATCAGGCAGAAATTAAAAATCAATTGAATGAGATGCAATCCAAACTAGAAGACCTAACGACGAGGGTTAACGAGGTGGAAGAACGAGTGAGTGACATAGAAGACAAGTTAATGGCAAAGAGGGAAACTGAGGAAAAAAGAGACAATCAATTAAGGGACCATGAAGACAGATTAAGGCAAATAAATGACAATCTGAGGAAGAAAAACCTACGTTTAATTGGGGTTCCCGAGGGCGCCGAAAGGGACAGAGGGCCAGAATATGTATTTGAACAAATCCTAGCTGAAAACTTTCCCAATCTGGGAAGGGAAACAGGCATTCAGATCCAGGAAATAGAGAGATCGCCCCCTAAAATCAATAAAAACCGTTCAACACCTCGACATCTAATAGTGAAGCTTGCAAATTCCAAAGATAAAGAGAAGATCCTTAAAGCAGCAAGAGACAAGAAGTCCCTGACTTTCATGGGGAGGAATATTAGGGTAACAGCAGACCTCTCCACAGAGACGTGGCAGGCCAGAAAGGGCTGGCAGGATATATTCAGGGTCCTAAATGAGAAGAACATGCAACCAAGAATACTCTATCCAGCAAGGCTCTCATTCAAAATGGAAGGAGAGATAAAGAGCTTCCAAGACAGGCAGGAACTGAAAGAATATGTGACCTCCAAACCAGCTCTGCAAGAAATTTTAAGGGGGACTCTTAAAACTCCCCTTTAAGAAGAAGTTCAGTGGAACAATCCACAAAAACAAGGACTAAATAGATATCATGATGACACTAAACTCATATCTGTCAATAGTAACTCTGAACGTGAATGGGCTTAATGACCCCATCAAAAGGCGCAGAGTTTCAGACTGGATAAAAAAACAGGACCCATCTATTTGCTGTCTACAAGAGACTCATTTTAGACAGAAGGACACCTACAACCTGAAAATAAAAGGTTGGAGAACCATTTACCATTCAAATGGTTCTCAAAATATACCCTAAAAACTACAGAACACTTCTGAAAGAAATTGAGGAAGACACAAAGAGATGGAAAAATATTCCATGCTCATGGATTGGCAGAATTAATATTGTGAAAATGTCAATGTTACCCAGGGCAATTTACACGTATAATGCAATCCCTATCAAAATACCATGGACTTTCTTCAGAGACTTAGAACAAATTATTTTAAGATTTGTGTGGAATCAGAAAAGACCCCAAACAGCCAGGGGAATTTTAAAAAAAAGAAAACCATATCTGGGGGCATCACAATGCCAGATTTCAGGTTATACCTCAAAGCTGTGTTCATCAAGACAGTGTGGTACTGGCACAAAAACAGACATATAGATCAATGAAACAGAACAGAGAACCCAGAAGTGGACCCTGAACTTTAAGCTCAACTAATATACGATAAAGGAGGAAAGACGATCCACTGGAAGAAAGACACTCTCTTCAATAAATGGTGCTGGGAAAATTGGACATCCACATGCAGAAGAATGAAACTGGACCACTCTCTTGCACCATACACAAAGATAAACTCAAAATAGATGAAAGATCTAAATGTGAGACAAGATTCCATCAAAATCCCAGAGGAGAACTCAGGCAACACCCTTTTTGAACTTAGCCACAGTAACCGGAGAAGGACAAACAGTGTATGTTCTCATTCATTTGGGGAATATGAATAATAGTGAAAGGGAATATAAGGGAAGGGAGAGGAAATGTGTGAGAAATATCAGAAAGGGAGACAGAACATAAAGACTTCTAACTCTGGGAAATGAACTAGGGGTGGTGGAGGGGGAGGAGGGTGGGGGGTGGGGGTGAATGGGTGACGGGCACTGAGGGGTACACTTGACGGGATGAGCACTGGGTGTTGTTCTGTATGTTGGTAAATTGAACACCAATAAAAATTAATTTATAAAAAAAAAACAAAAAAAACTGAATTTGTGAACCAAAGAATAAAACAACTGCACATTTGTACGTAAGGAAGAATAATTCCTGATGCTCAGAATTGGTAGACATGTGAGCGAAATGAGGAAATTTGGAGGAAGGAAGAGAAATATCCAGCAGAATATGAATTTGTATCCTTAATCCTTCACTTAGTTTTTAGATTACTTATTAGGCTGTATTCTTGGTCTCTCATTATCTTCAAATTGGAATAATAATACTTATTCATTCATAAGATTATTATAAGGAATGATGATAATGTATGTAAAGCACCCATCAGTGTTAGACAAATACTAGATGTTCATTAATTAAATATTTTGTCTTTTCCCAATGAAGAGAGTGTTTCTTACAATATAGTCTTCTAACCAGCTGCTTGCATCTGAATCACCTGGTTTGCTTCTTAAAAGTAGGGATGCCTTGGGATGCCTGGGTAGCTCAGTCATTTAAGCTTGGTTTTGGCTCAGGTCATGATCTCAGGGTCCTGGTTGAGGTTGAACTGAGTGGGTAGCCTGATGTGAGGTCCTGGGATTGAACCCGGTATTGGGCTGCACACTCAGCTCAGATTCTTTCTCCCTCACCCTCTGCACACCACCTTTGCACGCACTCTCTATCTCTCAAATAAATAAATATTTAAAAAATTAAAAAAATGAATTCAAAAGAGTGGGGATGCCTTATAAAATAAGAGACCACCTTACTTGGTTTTTCCTGGCCTCTAGACTTTCACAGGTAGCTGACCTACCAAATGATCTTTTCTTATTTTTTCTGGGATTAAAATCAATGTTCTTATCACCAGTTCCTACCAATTTCAGCCATCCTTTTGATTATATTTGGTATTCATACAACTGTGGATGACCAGAGGGACAGAAAACCTCCCACGTCATAGTTAACAGGGGAAGACATTTTCATACTTACTCATTACCCAGGGTAAAGGACTCACATGAGTTTTCTGAGAATTCTGTTCTTCAGGCAAAATGATAAAACTAAGTTTAAAGAGCAAATAAAGAGACAGTGGAGAATTGTTCATTTTTTCTTTTTTTTTTTAATTTTTTTAAATTTATTTATGATAGTCACAGAGAGAGAGAGAGGCAGAGACACAGGCAGAGGGAGGAGCAGGCTCCATGCACCGGGAGCCTGACGTGGGATTCGATCCCGGGTCTCCAGGATCGCGCCCTGGGCCAAAGGCAGGCGCCAAACCGCTGCGCCACACAGGGATCCCTTGTTCATTTTTTCTAGTCTATTGCCAGCCCACTGGCCTCAACATTTGGGATCTTTAGTATCTTTATTATAAATGATAGTACATTCTTGTGATTAGAAAACATTCTTTACAAAACCAATAAAAACCCATATATAAATTCAAACACTCATAGACACACACATAAAAGCAATGGCATTTTTGTAAATTAGTTCATAAAAAATTTAAGCTCTTCATACTTGTAATTTAGAATTTCTTGTTTTTTATTTTTTATTTTTTATTTTTGTCTTGAGCAACTGATTCCATTTTGAGCAAAAAATTGTTTTCAAGAACATCTTTTCTTCTCCACCCACCCAATAGATTGGCTTCGTGGGTTTTCCTTCCTTTCACTCATCATGAGATGACCCTGTACAACAGAGCCAGAGATGTAAAACGGGGCACTCTTTTAAATCTTACAAATTTTTTCCACATCTGCTGTTTTCCCCACTTCAGGCTGATGTCTTTATCCTCAAGCATAAGTGATTATAACATCAAAAGTTATGAAGAGAAGGCAAAGAAATGATGTTATTTCAAGACAAAAGTGATTCTTGATTTTTAAGAAATTTTTAACATATGCAAGTTTCCCAAAAGGGACAGGAAATGTCATGAAGTTTCAACCACCCTAAAACTGGATGACATTTTTTTCTTTGTGAAGTAACATCCTCAACCTCAGTGGTAAAAATTCATTTCTTGAAGTGCTATCTGATTTGGATACAGACGCCAGGAGTCTGAAGCAGGGTAACTGGTTGTAGGGTCTATCCACAGAACACTTACTTAAAGAGGGGGTTGGGTTCCCTCCTCTCTTCTGCTGGAAGGTCATTTGCTGGCTCCCACTCACTGAAAAATTGTTTTTCTCTCAGTGTCAAAGTATTTAAAGGTTTCTTTTAGATGAAGATTTTTCCCAGTCCTCAACAAGGCCCCTGGCCTTTACTTGGGCTCCATTCAAGCCAGATTTACATTGTACTGTCAGAAACTACACACAAAGCAAAACGGCAAAACAAAGCCTCCTTAATCCATTTTCTGCCTTGAGGTACTTAGGAAGTTTCAAGGCCTCACATCATTTAGGTTCTCTCTTTTCTTCTAGTCTATCTTGTCTCATTCATTTTTTCATCCAGTCATTTCATCATTCCTGCTTTCAGCAAATATTCACTGCCCCAATTTGCAAGACTACATGTTCAGGCTCCTAATGATCACGATACTGAACTGATGGTAATTTGGTGACGGTGATGATGGGGGCCAATGACAAACATTTGGAGATCACTTCAGCTAATAGTATCCCTTATATGGCTTCATCTTATCCTCACCATACCTTGTGACTTTGGCTGTTCAGACTCATCTTCTCCATTTCACAGATAAGAAAGCTTTCCAAGTCACATGAGAATTGAGTGGAGCCAAGATTTCAACTCACATCTCTACTCCAATTACTATGTTTCCTTGCGTAACATGTGAAGGGTCATAATATTGAAAAGGGTTTGTTCTTGTCCTCAGAAAGCTTATAGCCATATAACTTGGAACCTAAAGAAAAGGAAGCAATGAAAATCAGATATATCTTAAATGTAAACAAATATCCATTGTATTCTATGTTACTTTTAATGCCTACTTGTTCATCTCACACAAGTACCCTTCTCAGTATTTCAGGAAATGTTTTTATTCTTGCTTCACAATCTTCATGTTTTTTCTCCTCCTCAAGTTTGTTTTTTTTTTTTGTTTGTTTGTTTGTTTGTTTTTTAAGCGTGAGAGCACATGCACATGGGGTGGGAGGGGCAGAAGGGGAGGAAGAGAAGATCTCAAGCAGACTCCCTGATGAGTGTGGAGCCTGATGCCAGGCTCCATCCTAGAAACCTGAGATCATGATCTCAGCCAATATCAAGAGTTGGATGCTGAACCAACTGAGCCACCCAGGTACCCCTCTCCTCCTCATGTTTTAATTCGTGACTAAAGTCACTCTGCTATATGAATCCATTTCTTGCTTCCATATGCTAGCCTTCAACATCTCGTTTAGTACAGTATTTGTACTCTGTACTATGCAATTCATAGTATATGTATATCATAGTATGTTAGTTATCACAGTGGGATGGACTGGAAATATAAATAGCATATTACATTTTAGATGATTGTGTTCACGTGACCTCACAGAAGCCTCAAGTTAGCCCTCTGGAGTAGCTTTGGTGATCCATGCCATATAGGTGAAGAGATGAGGTTCTGTAAATTTAGGTGATTTCCTAAGATTATGAAATGAATAACAACTTACTGATCAAGCTGTGAAGAGTAAATAAGTTGAGTATATGAAAACTCTAAGCATAGTGTCAGAGATGTGGTGAGTACTCATTAAAAATGGGGTAGACAAGTAGAAATTCAGAAACTTGAACCCAGATTTTCTGGAAGTTCTATTTTGTCTGAAGTACAACTATGTATAATTTCTAAGCTTGCCCCAAACTCAATGCTTATCTTCAATTTCATTTCTGAAACAATCATATTAGCTTCATATGATGTGAACAGATTTTTATGAGTACAAATATGTAGATAGACTATGCCACTTTCATGACCCACACACATGGCAGGAAACATTCCAGGAATCAATTACTGGCTTCTTTCTTCTAGCACCATATGTTGACAGAACAGTTCCCCACATGCAGTAGTCCGAGAGCACACCAGCAAACTACTGTAACCATCTTGTTAGTCAAAAATCTACTTCTATCTAAGCTCTGTAATTTCAATTGTTTAAAGAATTCAGTATACCTAGGTGACTCTAATAATATCTTCAATCACAAAAGTCTCTGATTTAAGGATAATTTTAGACAAACCTTTATCTTTCATTTCTCTGTACCTCTGCTATAGTCTAATTGTTTGTGTGCCCCTAAAATTCACATCTGAAATCCTAACTCTTGGGTGCCTTTGTGGCTCAATGGTTGAGCATCTGCCTTTGGATCAGGTCATGATACTGGCATTCACGGATTGAGTTCTGCATCAGGCTCCCCGCGGGGAGCCTGCTTCTTCCTCTGCCTATGTCTCTGTCTCTCATGAGAGACAAAAAAAAAAAAAAAAAATCCTAACTCTCAATGCAATGGTATTAGGAGGTGGGCCTGTGGGAGGTGGTCAGGTCATGATGGTGGAACCTTCATGAATAAGTTTAGTATCCTCACAAAGGAGACCCCAGAGAGCCACCTAGTCCCTTCTGCCATGTGAAGACACAATGAAAAGTCTATGTCCTTGTTGACACCCTAATCTTGAATTTTTAGTCTCCAGAACTGTGAGAAATAAATTTCTGGTTTTTATTAGCTACCCAGTCTGTGGTATTTTGTTATTAGCGGTCTGAGAGGACTAAGACAAACTCCAAAGTGCCTAAGTTACTACCAGGTAGATAATAACTGTACAAAGGACTCTTTATGAGGAATAAAAGAAAATCAGACAAAAATAATAATCTCCAAATATTTATTGAATGTTAGTATATGGCAAGCACTGGCTAGATTTTCGAAATATAAGGAGACTCACATGGAGCTTCCCAGAAAGCAAACATTAACTAAATAAAACTATATGGAATATGTTCTCAAGTCACAAGGGAATTAAGCCAGAAATTATTAACAAAAAGATAACTATAAAATGCCAAGGGGATTCTAGAAAGTGGTAATTACCACAATATAGATTTTAAATATCTCAGAATCTCTACATAAAAGAGAGGGAACAACAAGATAATAAATAAGATAATAAACCCAATACCCATGGGCAACATGTACAACAAAACCAGGTGACAAATATTCTATGAACCCCAAAATACCAGCAAGTCAAGAAATATATAGCTTAAAGACCTGCGTGATATCAGCATCTACCTAGAAGCAACAGAAGGAAGTAAAAGCATGTCTGACAGCACAGAGAATAGGAGAATGCCAAGGAGCCCATAGGTGTTCCCTGGGAAGTGACAGCTAAGACTTGGTATGATTTCCCCCATTCTAGGAGTAGATGAGTACAAATGTCTGCTTTAAGAGGATGGATCATTCTAGGTTTCATGAATTCTCAAAACTCACCATCCAGGACTCTTTTCTAGGACATGCCTCTACAGTGAAAATAAACTTCCAGAAGTTGAACCAAGATAGAGAAGGATCAGAGAAAGGAGAGACGGTCCAGAAAAATGTAGGGCAGGGGAAAGGAGCCATGAAACCCCAGAAAGCAAACTGCCATTTTGTTTAACATTACCTGAAAAAAAGTCAAAGAGGGAGTGAATTTCAAAATGCTACCCTGAATCTTACTACCCTCTAAAATTTCATAAAAATTAATTTTGCACAAAAATGAGCAATAGTAAAGTGCTGAGGGCATATCCCATGCCAAACTGTTATGAGAAAAAATTGGAAGAACCACAAAGTCCCTACAGATAATAAAATTATACCAGAAAATTATATACATGAAGCAGATAAACCCTGTAGGCTTCTATTTCAAAACTAACTAAAAGACCTTAAGAAACTTTTACAAGACATAAAAATAACAATATAAATCAAATTTAGGAAAAAAGTAAGACATGGGGTAGAAAATCTCAGGAGAAAATCTGAAATTTTAAAAATATTAACATCAGAAATGAACTCTAAACCAGAAGGTACACAAAAATGAACAAATGAAATGTTCTGTTATGACTTCCTATTCCACCATTTCATGGTACCAGCATAAAATGGTGAATTGGCCCAGTACAGCAAGGTAAAGAACAGACCAGCCTCATGTGTTCATTTTTTATAGAAGAATAATCACACTGCAGGAAGGAAATTTCTTAGAAGCTGATATGGACACTTTATAGATGGTTGTCCAACCCTTGCTCACTAGCACTTGTGTGGTGCAGAGTGAAAAGAATGAAATTGTAAGCAATATCTACAGTTTCCCTCTCTGTAAATTCTTGCATAGTTGCTCAGAGAGCTATGACAGTAGAACGAGTGATTGGGAACTTAGAGTTGAAGACACAACAAAGTATGACTTTTATGAGCTGTGTGAACATAGGCACATGGCTGGCCCCCAGTAATTTCATATACTATGGGGGAATATCATCATTGGCCTCACAGCATAGTTCTAAAGATGAAAGGAAGAAGTCATCAAATATTTAGCAAAGTGCTTGGCCTCTGCTAAATAGTCAATAAATGTTAACTATACCTATTATTACTTTCTAATACATAGAGAGCCCTCAACCTGGTAGCTGGCAAGTAGAGCAATTTGCTGTGTTCGGGGCATTGTGTTAGGAAAACACAAAGCAGTAGTTACCATAATGAACGTATAAATACATTTTTTATTATTAGGTTCCCGTAGTTTTGGCAAGGATCTTACTAAAATAGTGTGAGATTTGGGTTTGTCATAGTTTGCTTCCATCCTCAATACATTATCTAACCATTTTGGCTTTGTTCTCTTTTTCCATAAAATAGGAATAGTGATCATTGCTTCACTGGGGAGAAATGCATCAGCAAGGGATGGAAAACATGATAAGATAAAGCTTTAGGAGAAAAAGGAAACTCAAGGCACCTGGGTCTAGAGCAGTCAGTTGAGCACCCAACTCTTGGTTCAGGCTCAGGTTGTGATCTCGGGGTTGTGATCTGGGAATCATGAGATCAAGCCCCAGGTCAGGCTCCATACTCAGTGCAGAGTCTGCTTGAGATTCTCTCTCTCCCTTTGGCTTTCCCACTCATGCTCTCTCTCTCTCTCCTAATGAATAAATAAATCTTTAATAAAAAAAAAAGAGAGAAAAGAAGCCTAAACAGGAAAAATAAGGACTTTATGGTACAGAGTAGCTTTTGAATTCTGGTGGAAAGGAATCTTAGGCTTGAAAAGGAAAATTGGAATGATGCTCCTCCTCACTGCTGAATTTTGTATATACTCTTTATAAAAGCAGAAATATGTTGTGTTTTTTATACACATAAATTATGTATATATACAACCATACATACAGTATATATCTTGACACATAAATATGCAACATATAATAGAACATTTTCTATATTATTGTATATTTACATATAAAACAAAATTGTATATCATATGTAAAATATAAGTATATAATATATATAAGATTTATACATCACTTGGCTACTTTTGCTACTAGATTCTCAGGTCTTTGAATGCAGGGGCTATTGTGTTCCCTTTGTGTTCTTTGAGCTGCTCAGGGAATGTGTACTGATGAATGAAGGAAGGAATACACAGAAGCTGGAATTATACATTTTTATTGCCATTGCAGTCCGCAAAGAATGAAGAATCGGGGTTGATGACAGTGCTCAGGCCCTGGAGTAGGATTTATTTGCTGCTTAATAAACTTTACACAAGCAATTAACCTCCCCAGTTCTCCATTTTCTCCTCTATAAAATTGGGTTATTACTAAAAATTCTTCTTAACATAGTTTGGGGTTCAATTAGAATACGTTAAATATTAGAATTCTGAAGCATTATGCAAATGTGAGGCATCATTATCATAATTATTATAACAATGTTGTTTTTATTCTTAATTGCTACATCTATTGCTCTGCAGACATCGCTTCTCTTATCTTCCCCAGGGTGCTGGTGTACCAGGATATGCCTCTTTAGAAAAGAAGGATATGTTTGCTCTAAAGCAACAGAACTTTCTACCTTGGCATTTTCAGAAAGGCTGTACATGCACAGCCACTTAATGACCTCATCAGCAGCTTCCACACTTGTGGTAGAGTTTGCTATGTGCCTCCCAGTATCCTTTCGTTACTTATTAATGCAACTTCCAAATTTTCGCTGGCACATGTCTACTCAGAATAAAGACTGACTTTTTTTTTTTACCTCTTTGTGGCTAACTATGATTGCATGCCTACACTTTGGTGCATTTTCTGTAAATGGAAATGAGTAGACTACTTTTAGGAAATGTTCTTAAAGGGGTATCCTCTTCTTCCTTCCTCCTGCCTGGAATGCAAACATAACGCTTGTACTTGAGCAGCCATCCTGAGCTGGGAGATGGAAACCATGTGCAAACAATCTTAAAGCTATACAGTAGACAGACCCTGGGTCCCTGACACTGAATAGCCCCATGCCATCTGAATTGGTGAGCCTTCCAAAGAAAGTAAACAGGACAGGGATTCTTTCTAGACACTTTCTGGCTCCCCACCTACTCCTCATTATGAATGTTTCTGCTATAATCTGGAATCTCTTGTCTAATCTACTGTTCATATCAGAAGTCTGTTGGAAGCCTATAACAGATTTGATACCTTGGAGTCCAGGTTAACTTTTGCAGTGAGGTTTATAAACAAATTCCAAAAGTAGTCTTTTTGGTTAGAGAACACAAAAACTCTTGCAGAGCTACCTCAAAGTGGAAAGTTGCCTTCTTAAAATCCCTTCTCTTTGATGATCTATGCTGCTGTCAGGGGGAATGGCTGCAGGGGAAATGTTAAATATGGATGGAATCTTTTGGATTACAGGGAGTAGTTAAGCCAGCTGACCTGAGAGTCATTCATGACAGCCAGAGAGACTTGGGGCAAGTCCTTGTAGGAACTGGAGGTACCAGCCCTGGAAGCACAGCTCACTCTACTTGGAACCACAAAGTAGAAAAGAGATTATGGTTCATGGGAGAGAAAGTCCAATTTGAGAAAATGCTGGATGAGGAGCATCCCATGAGGCTTTTCCTGCTCTGGCTACCAATACAAGACACTCAGAGAATGGCCACTCAGGAAAGATTGCTTGTTTTTTGTGGAATAAAGTTTTAGTTCCTATTCTGCTGCTAATTGGGCAAGCTATTTGACCTTTCTAGGTCTCAGCCCTCCAATTCTTAAAGTGGGGGTGATAATAACACTTATTTCTAGGGTAGTATTAGTGTGAAATTATACCCTGCATTGAAATTTTTTAGAAACTCTAAAATCCTATATAAATTTAGATGTTTTTTAAAAAAGAAAATTGTCTCTACATTATTGCCTTTAAAATATGCAAAAGTATTAAGATTTTGTTTCTATAAAGCAGTACTCATTTCCTCACTGTGTAATAGTTAAGATTCATTTAATTTCAAAGGACAGGAAACCTACTAATTTAAGTTAAAGAGACTATGTATTAAAAGGATACAGGGGGGTTATGGAATTCAATCTCAGAGATGCATCTGGAATGAGGAATGTAAATGTAAAGACCCCCTTTCTCTCCTTTCACTTCTCTTTGCTTGTTTGCCTCATTTTTTTCTTTCTTCAAACTTCCTTCCTCTGCTTCTCTGGTCTACATGGTGGGAAACATAGTTGACACAGTGGTTTCCAGTCTTATGTTTTATATTTTATAATCCAAGATACATAAAGATATATCCAAGAAATATTTTTAATTTCAAAATTTAATTGAATTAGGATTAAATAGCTCTTGGAACAAGTGCCCACTCCTAAACAAATCAACTGTGGTCAGGGGTTAGGATCTTGCAAAACCGCTGTCACCACTACAACTATGTCAATATTGTCAGGTAAATGGCCAGTCCCAGAAGAGGGGCCCTTCTGCAGTGTTGGTAAAATAAAAGGAACTCACTGTATCCTCATTTTTTTTTTCTGTATAATAAAGTGGTCAATCTTAGAGCACAATTATACCTATCTCCTGGGACTCAATATATTATATTTTTTATTGTTAGCTACATTTAATTATCATATGAATACTTAAAATAATGCTCAAGTCCAGTTTTAAAAATTATTTTTATTGATTTAATTCTTATTATTTTTATTGGTTTAATTCTTATAAAATCAATCACTTTAAAGTGAAAGAATTCAGTGACATTTAATACACTCACAATATGTGCGACCACCACATCTGTCTTGTTGCAAAAAAATCTTTATCACTATAGAATAAACCCCTTTACCTATTAAACAGTTAATCACCATTATCCTCTCATCTTGATTCCTGGTAGCCACTGATCCACATTCTATTTCTATAGATTTAATTGTATCATAGATGATAGGTAATAGATGATAGATAGATAGATGATGATAGATAGATAGATAGATAGATAGATAGATAGATAGATAATACAGTATTCTGGAAATAGAGATAGTTTTACTTTATGTATAGTTACCATTCCATTGGCTCATTGATCTGGTTCTTTTCCTGAGTACCATATTTGAAATCTATAAATCTTATCTTGCTCCTAGATGAAGGTGTAGGCCTCTATGAGATAACTTTAGTGATATCTTCTTATCTTGGCACTGTTTTCTTTCTCATACACATACATGTAGACAGATACATGGACATACACAGACATACACACACATAGACTCAAGCACATAAACGTTCCTCACTATAATTTCCTGGACACTATTATTTTAGCAGTTATTAAGCATTTCAGGGATCATGAGTGATGACCATAGTTATAAAAATGTATGGCTACAAACTTTGATAAGAACTATAAAGTTACGGGGCACCTGGGTGACTCGGTAAAGCACCTGTCTTCAGCTCAGGTCATGATCTCCGGGTCCTGGGTTCAAGCCCCAAGTCAAGCTGCCTGCTCAGGAAAGAGTCTGCCTCTCCCTTTGCCCCTCCCCATGCTCGCTGTCTCTTAATCTCTCTCACACATGAATAAATAAAATATTTTTTTTCTTTTTTAAGAAAAGAACTATAAAACTATAAGGTAAGCTTCTATACAATAACATTAATGAGGAGTTCTTAGACTTGCAAGATAAGAAAGGAGTTTTTTGCCTCTTTTCTCCATCTCATTTCCTGTGTCACTCATGTCCTCTGTTCTTATTTCCTTTTTCATCACTTTGATCAGAGGAAGTGGTTAGAACTACCATAGAAGGGTCAAGAAGGTATATTAAATTTTTTATCTTTCCAACCTTAATCTGTCTCCTATACTCTTGATTCCCTTATAAAACAAAAAGTTGAGTATGTGCGTGACTAAATTTGCTAGTCAGTAGTTGTTAAGGAAACACTCAAAATAGGGAGTAGTCCACCAAAAATGAAGTCTGGGAGATGAAGGAGAATATGTGATACTAGAGGTCCTTGGAAGCATAAACAAGAGGCCTCTTGGAAGTCAGCAGGATTTCTCTGGAGTTGGAATCATTTCTCTCCTGTGTATAACATTGCAAAATGCACTGAGTTTCACAATCACTATGTGGTTTGCTGTGAAGTCACTGGTGGCCTCTACTTCCCAAATCACTTCCCAGTGAACACTTTGATCCTCTATGATATCAGTCTCTTGAGCCACTAATTGCTTCCAAGTGAATTTTGGCTTGCCAAGAGTCTGGGTGGTGTCTCCTATCTGATACAGTTCTAGAACTTATATATTTGCTTCCAAATTCCTCTTAATATTTTACCAATGAAATTCTACTTATACAATAGAGTTACAAGATATAAAATAGTCTCTAAAACTGGTTACCTGGGGTCTTCCTTGGTACACACAGTAGCTGACTTCCAAGGAAGCACACTGAAGTCACAAGGCTCTACAACTCTCTTTTACATCTTGAGGGAACTTTCTCTCTACCTGTATGGATTTTTAGGTAAAGGTAGGAAAAAAAATGTGAAAGATTTGAGAATAATTTGAAGAAAGTAGTTATATAAGTCCCAGGCTTTTTAACTCTATGGAGAGTTTGAATTCACCATCAACTAGTCCTCTTCTGATGTATACTTTTAACTAGTGACCATTCTATTGTGTTTTCCAAATACTTGTCCAGTTGGTTGTATTCTCTCCCTCTCCTCCCTCCCTCTCTCCCTCCCTTCATGCCCTCCCCAATATGATTGTGCTAGCATTGACCCACTTTTGGTGCCCCCTAGAATCTTAAGTTGTTTCTCAACTTCTAATCACTTTTCCATTCTCATTTTCAGGCATCAAATTCTTAATCTGCTAAATGAGCGTACTAATGCTTATGTCTTGTGGTTTTGCAAGGATCAAATGAAGCAAACTTCAATAATATCTATGAAAGTCCCTAATGAATTTCTTTTTTTTTTTAATTTTTATTTATTTATGATAGTCACAGAGAGAGAGAGAGAGAGGCAGAGACACAGGCAGAGGGAGAAGCAGGCTCCATGCACTGGGAGCCCGATGTGGGATTTGATCCCGGGTCTCCAGGATTGCGCCCTGGGCCAAAGGCGGGCGCCAAACCGCTGCGCCACCCAGGGATCCCCCTAATGAATTTCTTGGCACATAGTTGTCACTCAATAAATGTTGCTTTCCTTCCTTGATCCTCAGGATCACCTCCCCATGTTAGTCACAGTTGTCTTCCTAAGACAAAAATTTGATTATCTCTCTACTGTCCTCAAAGAAAACCAGTGGCTTATTATTATTACTCGAGAGAGGAAATTCAAACTACTTGGCATGACAGGCCTTCATGATCTGACCTAGTGTATGTTGCTCTTTCACTATGCTGTGGTTTTCCATAATGCATCTCCATCCTGGACACCACAAATTATGTTTAAAAGTTAAACATTTTCACGTCTCTGTGCTTTTGCATAGGTTGTTCCTTCTGTCTACAATAAGCTCTATTTCACTACTATCTTAAACTCATCTTTCTGTTGAAGGAACTGTCTTCCTAACTTTGGCACTTGGTAAACTAATTTGTTCTTTGGGTCCTGCTTCAAGTTCATCTCTCTTCCCATGTCTTTTCAGAACTCCTGGTCCTTGCCAACTGCTCACAGAGATGCCATTGTTTATCATTACCTTGATACTTAGCACACTGAATTATCACTACTGGTTTGCATTCTGAGTTCCCAACAAGGCTGAGAGGTCCTAGAGAACCAACAATTCATTTTACTCATCT
Source organism: Nyctereutes procyonoides (assembly GCF_905146905.1). Taxonomy (NCBI): domain Eukaryota; kingdom Metazoa; phylum Chordata; class Mammalia; order Carnivora; family Canidae; genus Nyctereutes; species Nyctereutes procyonoides. The sequence goes on from NW_026575159.1 coordinate 21,220,777, forward strand.
TTATGTCTCCATTGCTTAGATTTGTGTGTGACAGTTCGCAATGGTCCCCAAATCCATATTGAGCAAATACGTATTTTTATTTTGTATTACACCTATCCACTCAGTTGATATAATTGAGTCTATGCAGGCACAAGGCTAGGTTCTGTGAAAGAGCACAGACAAATAAAAATAGATCTTCTCTCAGGAAATTTAAAGTCCAGTTGGGAACATAACAAACATTTCACATACCTAGGACAGAGAATGGATAGTGTCAAACTACTTCCAGAAAGAGAAGAGTAAAGCTCTCCAAATGATGAAGTAGACATACTGAATAATGTTTATAGATCAATCAGCAAGTAACCCTGAGTCCCAACAAACTTGCCACTCAAGCTATTATTGTATTTAAAACTAATGATATTCTACTGCTTTGGAGATTTGGGGCCTACCCTTTGGATATCTTGGCAATAATCCATAGAAAGGTGACAAGAAAATTTTGCTTCTGTCCTAGAAAAAGGACAATATCACATTCATCTTGTTTTCCTAGGCTGTACATTCTAGTCCATTGTAGTTACTTAAATTTTGTTGAAATAGCTTAGATTGCTAACTTAATGAGATAATTGTGGAGCTCCAATACAAATAATTTAAAGGTGATTTAAATTGCTTTGAATTAGTAACTTTGTCAAAATTTTAAAGAACAAAATCTACAGCTCAAGCTTTCATTTATTCAACAATTTATTCATTTTTATCAGCCAGTCATTGTCTTAGTTTGAATTAACATGACAAATACCATAAACTGGGTGACCTAAACAACAGAAATTTCCTTTTCACAGTTTTGGAGGTTAGGAAGTCCAAGATCAGGATATCAGCATGGTTGGGTTTGGTGAAGACCTTTTTTTCTGGCTGGCTGACTTCTTATTGTGTCTTCTCATTATGAAGAAAGTGATAGAGAGAGAGCTGAAGGTTTCCACTCTTATGACCTAATTACTTTCTGAGGACCCCATATCCAATACCATCACATTAAAGAGTAGGGTTTCAACATATGAATACTGGGAGGAATACAGTCAATCAATGGCAATCTGTATTTATTTATTCACGCAGTAAGTCAATAAATGTTAGTTAAACTAGCTCTTCCTGGGATGCCTGGGTGGCTTAATGGTTGAGCATCTGCCTTCAGCTCAGGATGTGATCCTGGAGTTCCACATCGGGCTCCCCACAGGGAGCCTGCTTCCCCCTCTGCCTATGTCTCTGCCTCTCTCTGTGTGTCTCTCATGAATAAATAAATAGAATCTTTCTTAAAACAAAACAAAACAAAACTAGTTCTTCCTATTCCTAGTCTTTAATAACCCTCTTGTTCTTGTGTGTTACACTTCATTCCCCAACTAAATTTTAAGCCCCCTAAGGGCAAGGTCCTCGTCTCTCTCTTATATTGAGCTGAGAAGACATTCCATGCTAGAATTTCCTTGATAACTTCCCACTTTTCTCTAAACTATGACAGCAGCTCAAGCTACATAGACTTAAAATGGATTCCTATTTATAAAGATCAGAATTGATCAGACAGACTGGTTTCTGTTTCATCTCCATGGAAACTTTTATTTTTCCTGGCTGTCAATGAGGAAGCACCATGGTGGGGGGATGACATAGCCTTGGAACAGCTCTCCTTTCAGGTTGGAGCACTTACTCAGAAGGCTCTGGCATGTGTGCTGAAGTCCCCAGCACTGGGAATGTTAGGAAACTCATAAATACAGATTTCGTGAAGGCATAAGATTAAACAAATGTCAGCTTTGCAAGGCCATGCTCTTTCAGCAGAAGAGAGACACAATGTAAACAAAGAGCTTGAAGGTGAAAATGAAATCTTAGAACAGAAAGAGAACATAAAAGATGGATTCATAACAAATTAGGGTGGGGGAGGAGGAGGAAAGCAAGGGTGCAAGGCACCGAACAACTGGAAGTCTGTAGAAAGGAAAGTCAATAGATAATTTAAAACCTGTGAGTTATTTGCTTCCTGATTCAAGGAGGCCAATGATAGAGGATTCAACCTAATTTCATAAACACTTATTAATGGTGGGGGAGGATGTAGGAAGAGTAGGTGGGAGAGGAGATTGGAACAGAGTGGGCTCCGGGTTGTGAAAATGGGAAGTTTGGAGAAGTGCTGTACACTGTGTATTGTACCGACCTTTCTATACATTTAATATTACTGAGTTCTTACCTTGAATCTCTGAAGGAGGTAATGCAGTTCTCATTTGATAGAAGAGGAAACGGATACTTGAGGACTAAGCAACTTTTCCAATCACACAGTCAGTGTCAGAATCTAGCTCCCAATATAGGTGTGTCTGATTCCAAAATCTATGTCCTATGCACAACCCCATTTTATCACCATGCCTCGCTCAGTGCATTGTAATAGAATATGAGGGTGGGAAATAAAATTAAGAATACAAAGCAAGTTTTTACTCTTAAAGAAGTGTTCTGGACTACTAAGAAAAGAAAGGCATGTAAATGATGAGCCAAATCTCATGATAAAATGAAACATGTGCTTGGGTACATATAAACAATGCACTGGGGATCATAGGTAAAAGAGCATTTCACTGAGATTCTCGTAAGGGTTAAGAAGTGCTATCTAGGAATATTGATGTTTATGGACCTAAATGAAAAGATTTTGGATTAAGTCTAATACATGAGGAGGGGGAAGGGTTTATCATGCACAGAACATGGGAATAAGATTGGAAAGATTGCTTGCAATCAGACCAAGGGAATCCTTGAATATAAACCTAGGCTGTTTGGATTCCATACTCTATGAAATGGGGATCAACAGAAGAAATTTGAGGAAGGGGGAGAGGTGGTCTTTTACACAGAGGTCTAGGGCAAAATCCTGCCTCAAGAACAGCTAAAGTTTACTTTATGATTAAAGAACAATAGAAAGGCCTCGGCTTCCAGATTCCTATTCCTTCCACACCCTTAGCCTGGAACTTTCTTCTTTCGTATTTAATGTTTGTAACAAGTAATCTAACATTATAAATTAGAAGTTTCATTATTGTAATTTCTCACCCCTTAGAGAGCCAGAAGTGTCACAAGACTCCACGTCTCTACTTCCTTGGGATGAATAATATTTAAATAATAATTACTAAACAATTATTTACCAAAATATTTACTACTTGCTAAAACAAGAAGAGGGTCAGCTATCTGGCAATGTGGTAGAAGGTAGAAAAGAGCTACAATGTACTGGGTTCAGAATCATAACTCCAGACCCTAGGAACCCTTGAAGGGATCAAGGTAAAGACCCCAAACCTAGAAAAACTGTGATGCCAGGCAGGTACTTAGGTATAAGAATTGGTTATAAATGAAGATCTTGAAGCTAGAGCTTAGGAACTTGAAATAGAATCATGGTTTGACCTGAAGAATGATGTACATTTAAATCTATAAGCAAAGAGAATATCTCCAGTTTTAGGGTCACATGATGAGGGAAGCAAAAAATTAGGCTAATTCTTGCAATGCAAAGAGGCACCAAAGGTTATTATAAGATAATAAGCCTGGATTTGATTTGTATTTCCCTGATGGCAAGTGATGTGGAGCATTTTCCCATGTGCTTGTTGGCCATGTGTATGTCTTCTTTGGTGAAGTTTCTGTTCATGTCTTTTGCCCATTTCATGATTGGATTGTTTGTTTCTTTGCTGTTGAGTTTGATAAGTTCTATATAGATCTATATAGATCTTGGATACTAGCCCTTTATCTGATAGGTCATTTGCAAATATCTTCTCCTGTTCTGTAGGTTGTCTTTTAGTTTTGTTTTGATTGTTCCTTTTGCTGTGCAGAAGCTTTTTATCTTGATTAAGTCCCAATAGTTCATTTTTGCTTTTGTTTCCCTTCCCTTCATAGATGTGTCTTGCAAGAATTTGTTGCAGCCAAGTTCAAAAAAGGTGTTGCCTGTGTTCTCCTCTAGGATTTTGATGGATTCTTGTGTCACATTTAGATCTTTCATCCATTTTGAGTTTATCTTTGTGTATGGTATAAGAGAATGGTCTAGTTTCATTCTTCTGCACGTGGCTGTCCAATTTTCCCAGCACCATCTATTGAAGAGACTGTCTTTTTTCCAGTGGATAGTCCTCACACCAGTGAGAATGGGGAAAATTAACAAGACAGGAAACCACAAAAGTTGGAAAGGATGTGGAGAAAGAGGAACACTCTTGCACTGTTGGTGGGAATGGGAACTGGTATAGTCACTCTGGAAAACCGTGTGGAGGTTCCTCAAAGAGTTAAAAAATAGAGCTACTCTATGTCCCCACAATTTCACTGTACCCCAAAGGTGCAGATGCAGTGAAATACCAATACACCTGCACCCCAATGTTTCTAGCAGCAATGTCCACAATAGCCAAACTGTGGAAGGAGCCTTGGTGTCCATTGAAGGATGAGTGGATAAAGAAGATGTGCTCTATATATACCAAGGAATATTACTCAGCCATTAGAAATGATGAATACCCACCATTTGCTTCGATGTGGATGGAACTGGAGGGTATTATGCTGAGTGAAGTAAGTCAATCAGAGAAGGACAAACACTATATGGTTTCATTCCTATGAGGAATATAAAAAATAGTGAAAGGGATTAAAGGGGAAAGGAGAAAAAATGGGTGGGAAATATCAGAGAGGATGACAGAACATGAGAGACTCCTAACTCTGGGAAATGAACAAGGGGTAGTGGAAGGGGAGGTGGGAGGGGGGACGGGGCGACTGGGTGACAAGCACTGAGGGAAGCACTTGATGGGATAAGCACTGGGTGTTGTACTATATGTTGGCAAATTGAACTCCAATAAAAAAAAATACAAAAAATGCTGATTCATACCAATCAGAAATACAAATATATATATATAATATATGATATATATATATATATATATATATATATATATTATATATATATATATATAATAAGCCTGGAAAATCAAAAGCAGGAACATAAAGAATGACAAGAAATTCTGAGAAAAATCACCTTGGACTCCTGGTTTTAGAGCTCTTTTTGGAAAAGTTAAGAGTCTGTGGAGTACCTGGATGTGAGAAAGAACAATGCCTCAGTGACTTTCCTTACAGTATAAGAAAGATGTCATGTTTGCTAGCAACTAGATACAGATACAAACCAGCTTTGCCCATTACTTCATTTGTTATTTGATCTAATTCCTTAATGTGCAAAATGGGAATAAAAATACTTAACTCATAAACTGGTTGAGAGAATTCTAATGAAATAGTTTACCTGAAATCCAAATGTTAATAGAGATAAACAGACTGTGGCAAGCAGTCTCTAAGACCATACCCACCTGTCGATGTTCATACCCTTTTATAATCCTCTGCCTTGGGTATGGAATGATTTGACAGCATGTCTTCAAACAATAGAATGTGACAAAGGCATGGAATAGCATTTCCTTGACCAGGCTGCATAAAATTAGGATTTCTATTTTGCTAACAGACTTTCTCCCTTGATGACCTTGATGAAGAAAGTTACCAAATGTAGAGGTCCATGTGGCAAAAAACAACAACAACAACAACAAAACAAACAAACAAACAAACAAACAAAAAAAAAAACAAAGACAAACTGCTGCCAATAGCTTGCAAGCAACTTAGGCCACTAATGTAATAGCATGCAAGGAATTGAATTCTGTCAATAACTGATGAGCTTGGAAGAAGATCTAGTATTCCCTGGTTAAGCCTTCAGATGAGAACCAGCCCTGGCCAATACCTTGACCGTAGCCTGTGATAACTAATGCTGTATGTACACTTGGCAAGGCTATGGTGCCTCATTGTTTATCAAACACCAACCTAGAGGTTTTTTGTGTGAGTAATTTTTAGATGGGATTAACATTAAAATTGGTAGACTTTGAGTAAAGGTTAACTTTTTTAAAAATTAGAATTCGAATAAAGTAAATCACCCTCCATAGTGTGGGTGGGCCTCAATTAGTCAAAGGCCTTAACTGAGCAAAGACTAAGGTCCCCCAAAGAAAATGGAATTATTCACAAGACTGCAACATAGAAACCTTGCTTATTTTGCAGTCTATTGTCCTGTGGAATTTGGATTCAAGACTGCAACTCTTGCATGAATTTCCAGCCTGCCAGATTTCAGAATTGCCAGCCTTCACAATTGTATGAGACAAGTCCTTAGCATAAATCCCTCTCTGTCTCCCTCCCCCCCTCTCTAAATATGAGAGACCTTGAGGCAGAGGAACCAGCTAAGTTAGCTGGTATTCCTGACTCATAAAAATGATTAAATGGTAAACGTGTGTTGCTTTAAGCCTCTGTGTTTCTGTAATCTGTTATGCAGCAAATATGCTTTGAGAGATTCTTAAATCTTGATACATAATAAGTATCCTATGTCCAGTGGGAAATCTTGTGCCCTACCCAAGTTTTGTGTGATTTCTGCGTTGTGGCATATTTACATTCTATTTGCTATTGGCTATGAGTTCAGGCTTCCATCAAACTCTGCTCATGCTCATCTCACTCCTTGTCTAGTCTGTTTCAAACTAAGTAAATATAAAACACACCTTTCTTTGGTATACTCTCAAAACCATTCATACAAGGTATTAGTGTGCATACTTACTAAAATTTTTTTGGAATATAATGGCTTATGTCACAGCAATTTAAACAATATAACTTTAGCAATCAGACATTTTAATTCATATTTTTAAATACTATCTTCATAGTGTTCTGCCATCTTGAATTTCTTTTTGGCCACTTTTCTCTGTGGATTCCAAATTCCTGTGAGGTTATTTAGGACCTCTATTTCCTTTTCTCTAAGCACTAATTTAATACTCATCTATCTTGTAGCATTTAATCTGTTTTGAGGCCTTTACCTTGCTTATTCAAAGTGATCCATCAAGATATTTCCCTAAACAAAGAGTTTCATTCCTAAGAGAAGCTCTAACTTCAGTAGGTAAAATAGTTTCTTTACTTTGCTATGCATGTAAAGTTCCCGGAAGAGCCACACAGAAAGAGCAAATATTTGACAGATATTAGAGTTCCTTTTTTTTTCTCTCTCTCTCTCTTACTATTAATCTGCTATCTCCCAGGGATTTATGATGCATATGAGGCCAGACAAATGTTGTTAGGAACCTGGTGCCTCGCAAGTTTTACCTACACAGAGAAGGCTATCTAAAGCAGTCCTTTTCAACTTCTGTATCATAAAGGATCAGCTCTTTTCTTCTCTAAGAAAATGTCCAATACACAATAGTTGATGGATACTTTTGCAAATCCAGTAAGAGTAAATGTTAAACTAAGGATCTTGAGCTTTGTCCTTTGAACTTTGAGGAGCCATTGAAAAGTTTTCATTTGAAGAAACACTCAATCAATCAGACCTTTAGTGAAATCATTCTGGCAGCAGAGTGAAAGATGCATGATGTATCTTGAGGTCCCTGGGGAGCTCATGGATGGCGACCCAGGATGGAGAGGAAGAGAAGGAAAAGTGGAATGATATTTGGAAGGTCTACCTGGCAGGATTCATCCTCATTAGAGAAAAGAAGAATGGATGATTGAGCGAAGCCAAGGAAAGTAGAGGTCAGGATTTAGGCCATGATATCCTGCCTCTGCCTGAGATGAAATTGCCCTAACTTTCTAGAGCCTCCTAACCAGTCTCCCTGCCTTTATTCCTAACTCTGCCCAACAACTTTTTTTATACTCCAGAATAATTCTGATTACATTGTTACTCTACTTAAAATCTTCAGTGCTTTCAACTGCCTTCGAGAAAAAGAAAAACATATGGCTTACAAGGCCTCATGGTGATGTCTGCTTGTTTCTTTACATCAAAATTTTCTCATCATATATGAAAGTATTTTAAAATATTTTTAAAAACTGATGCCAGGACTTTCTAAAAGACTGAATAACCCCTTAATATCCACTGCTTCTCCAAACTCTATTTTAAAAGATAGTGAAAAAAATTTTGAAGGCATAAATTCACAAAGGGAGGAGAGGCAAAAAAAAAAAATATTAGCAAAATAATGTGGCAGTGATATTTTGCAGGACTGAAATCCAAGTGAGAAATACAGGGATCTTGAAAACAAGCTATTTTATACCACAAAACTCCAGAAAGTTTCAGAGGTTCAAAAATCAGATACTTCTGAAAGTCATCTCAGAATGATTACTTAAAAACTGTATAGAAAATGGGGCAGCCCAGGTGGCTCAGCAGTTTAGCACCTGCGCTCAGCCCAGGGTGTGATCCTGGGGTCCTGGGATTGAGTCCCACATCAGGTTTCCTGCATGGAGCCTGCTTCTTCCTTTGCCTGTGTCTCTGCCTCTCTCTCTCTGTGTGTGTGTCTCATGAATAAATAAATAAAATCTTAAAAAGAAACTGTATAGAAAAAGTCAGACCTATAGATATCTTCTCCTCTCTCACATAATAGGCACCTTCCCTTTTCCCAACTCACAGAAGAATGGAGGTATAATGTCTAGAGAGGTTGAGCTAGAAGAACAGTTCTAAGCTGACATTGGAAAATGAAACAGAAAACAAATTTAAATACCTTACAATGATATCCTCTTCCTTCACGAAGCAACAAATCACTAGGAATTAGGCCTTAACCTTCAAGGAAGTTGGTGAATTCCTTTATGGGGTATCTGACCAGCCAAATAGAAAAGAAGTACAAATAATGACATGTGGGAATCCCTCAACAGTGAACAATCTGCCTCTTCCTATAAAGAAACCCATCAGTCAACAAGGCTGACCCATGTACAGTGAGTTTAAAGCAGCTTTTACTTTTTGATACATACTTATGAACAAACAGAAATGCAAAGATAATATGGCATTTGAAGATCAAGCAATATTATTTTACCATATTAGTAGGATAAAGGAGAAAAAACACATCTTAAGAAATGAAAAAGAAGTATTTGTGAACAAATTGTCTGCAAACTACATGTACAAAAAAATCCTACAAACATTATATATTATGGTTTGTTACTGAATGCTTCTCAGGAATAATGGAAATAAGAGAAGGATGACCACTCCCATCACTTCTATTCAACAACAAACAAGATGCTAGTCATTGTAATGAATGTAAAAGAAACAAATTATATATCATTGAAAAGAAAATGAGTAAAACATCCATGCAAAATATTCAAAGATAATGTTACATGTACATAAAAAATTCTAAGGACCCTGCAAAAAATTTTATGAAGTAATAACTGAGTATATTGTTTATACAACAAAAAATCAATATATAAAAAGCAACGGCATATTTATACTAGTATAAAGTATTTATTTTTAACAAATAATTGGGAAAAATCTTAAATATTTTACAGTAGCATAAAAAAATATAAAATACTTTGGAATAAGTTTTACAAAACATATGAAATATCTATATACCAAAAGCAATAAAATAGGGAAAAAAAAGAAAATATAGAGTATAGCTATACCATACTCATGGATTGGAATACTTAATATTGTCAAGATGTCAATTCTTTTCAGGTTGACATACAGATTCAATGTAACTCCAATAAAATACCAGCTGGCTATTTTTAAATAAGATTTGACAAGTGGGTGGTTTGCTTTTTTAAAAAATATTTTATTTATTCATAAGACACAGAGAGAGGGAGAGGCAGACACATAAACAGAGGGGGAAGTAGGTTCCTCACAGGAAGCCTGATGTGGGACTCAATCCCCTGACCTGGAATCACACCTGAGCCAAAGGCAGATGCTCAACCACAGAGCCACCCAGGCATCCCAACAAGTGGGTTTTAAAATTAATATTGAAAATCAGAGGACTTAAATAACATATCTAAACAAATTTTTAAAAGAATAACCTCAGAAAACTCACCTGTTTACTCACTCTAAAAATGCTGTAATCAAGAAGAGTATGGTATTGGTATAAGGATATATATTATATATATATATATATATATATATATATATATATATATATAGAGAGAGAGAGAGAGAGAGAGAGAGAGAGCAAAATAGAAGATACAGAAACAGACTCTCACACATATTGTCAATTGGTTTTACAAAATTCACCCAAGTAAGTGAATGTGGGAAATACAATCCTTTCAACAAAATGGTAGTAGAAAAACTAGATAGCTATAGAAAAACAAGAGATAATACTTGGCTTGTACCTCATACTATACATAAAAGTTAACTCAAAATGGGTCATAGATTTATAAGCAAACTAAAATTATAAAACTTATAGAATAAAATATAGGAGAAAACATTCACAAACTTGGAATAAGCCAGGATTTCTTGGACCTGACCCCAAAATAACCACAAAGGAAAAATAAGTAATAAATTGGACTTCATTAGAATTATAAATGTCTCTCCTTTGAAAGAAGCTATTAAGGAACTGGAAAAATAAACTACTGTTTGGGGGAAAATTTTCCCAGTGCCTATATCTAATGAAAAATCGGTATCAAGAATATATAAATAACTCTTACAACTCAATTATAAAAAGTCTAACTACCCAAAGTACTTCAACAAACAATATATGGACATAGGAATGATCAATAAACATATTCAAAAATGCTCAGCATTGCTAGTCCTTGGGAAAGTGGCAGTTAAAATCACAATGAGATACCACTAAGCATCCATTTAAAAGGCTGGAATTAGGGAACCCTGGGTGGCGCAGCGATTTGGCGCCTGCCTTTGGCCCAGGGCGCGATCCTGGAGACCCGGGATCGAATCCCACGTCGGGCTCCTGGTGCATGGAGCCTGCTTCTCCCTCTGCCTATGTCTCTCTCTCTCTCTCTCTCTCTCTCTCTCTCTCTGTGTGTGTGTGTGTGTGTGTGTGTGAGACTATCATAAATAAATAAAAATTAAAAAAAAAGGCTGGAATTAAAAGACTGACAATACTAAGTATTGATGAAGATATAGAGCAGCTAAAATTCTAGGAGTATGAAATGTTACCACTATTCTAAAATCATTTTGGTAGTTTCTTTTTTTTTTAAGATTTTATTTATTCATTCATGAGAGACAGAGAGAGGCAGAGACACAGGCAGAGGGAGAAGCAGGCTCCTGCATGAGCCCAATGTGGGACTTGATCCCAGACCCCAGGATCAGGCCCTGAGTCAAAGGCAGATGCTCAACCGCTGAGCCACCCAGGCATCCCATTTTGGTAGTTTCTCATAAAGTTAAACATATACTTAAATATAACGCAGGTATTCCATTTCTAGGTATTTACCTAAGAGAAATAAAAACACATATTCACACAAAATCCTGTCCATGGGTGTTTATAGCAGCTTTATTATAATTGCTCTACCTGGAAACAACACAAATGTCATCAGTATATGAACAGATAAACCAACAGTGGTATATTCTTACAATGAAAATTGTTTAATAATACAGAGGGATAATGAGTAATGCATGCAAACAATCAGGATAAATCTCAAAAACATCACACTGAGTGAAATAAACCAGACACAAGAAAACTTGCTGTATAAGTCCATTTATATGAAATTCTAGAATAGGCAAAACTGATCTATAATGATAAAACAAAGCTTGCCTAGGGGCAGGAATAGAAGAGAGTTGATCTCAAAGGGAAATGAGGAAATTTCTAGAGCTGATGTAAATGTTCTATATTTTGATTGGAGGGGGTACATGAATATATATATATATATATATATATATATATATATATTGATCAAGCTCATTGAATTGTATACTCAAAATGTGAATTATATCTATAAAATTTATTTTTTATCTTTTTTTAAAGGAAGGGTATTGGGCAGCCCAGGTGGCTCAGCAGTTTAGTGCCACCTTCAGCCCAGAGCGTGATCCTGGAGACCGGGGATCGAGTCCCACGTAGATCTCCCTGAATGGAGCCTGCTTTTCCCTCTGCCTGTGTCTCTGCCTCTTTCTCTCTCTCCCTCTCTCACTCTCTTTGTGTCTGTCATGAATAAATAAATACAATCTTAAAAAAAAAATAAAGGAAGGGTATTATGAAAGGAAAAATTTGGGAAAATTTGCCAGACATGCAGGGTATGTTTCCAGATTCTTAGTAGGTATCAATTAATATTTGTGATTTGCTTAATTACATAAGATATATGTAATGCGTTTAGCATAGTTCTTGGTACAGAGAAGATGCTTAATTAACTGTTTATAGAACAAATGTTGGATGGGTACGTTAATTGCTAATGTCCATTAATTCCTACCTGTCATGAGTTTATAGATGCTTGAGAAAAGGAAATTAATCAAAAGCTTATAAAAATACAATCTCCCTTACTTCTACGGAGGTATGTCTCTTGGCCTGGAGCAAAGGCTGGGTAGAGGAACCTACTGTAAATTCTAGTGCAGTTGACCAGGTAGCAAATTAAACTACTACATAAAGAACAGCCCCAAGGCTCAAAGATGAGAAAATACAGGTAGTTAACAAGGTAAAATCTGGCTAATAGTGTGGGACCAAAGAACAGAAAGAGCCTACTTAATGCAAAGCAGCTTCCTGAAAGGAAGCTCAGAGCTTGATAGAATGCCCTACAAGGCTGATGTCAGTGATCTGAGCCACAGATAGGAGAGAGGCCTGGGCCTGAGCCATTTAATAGTCCCATCCTCTTTTGAAGACCCGAAAGAGCCTTCTAAAGCTTCCTGCTCAACTACTATTTGATAATTGAGGAAATGAAGGCCCAGAGAAAGGAAATGACCTACTCATTGGTGCATAGGCATGGAGGCGCAATTGTCCCCAAACCACCTATATTTGCATTACCTTTCATGCCCAAAGAGCACAAAGAGAAAAATCTTTCAAATCAAATCAAATGTGCATTCTCCCTGCCATTCTCAATGGTTGTGTTTGCTTGTTGAGTGTAAATGACAATTAAACCATTTCAGAACTACATCCATAGTGTCTGAAAATAGGCAGTTTCTGATTGGCTCAGTTTATGCCAGAAATCCTGTTCTTTTGACTTTTCTCCCTATAAACTGAATTGTGGCCCCTTTGGAGGAATGAGGGCCTGAATTCCTGGGGTTAAATATAAAAAAGAAACTATTCAGTGCCCCAGGTTATTTCAACGAGGTTTTGGCTCTCCAGATTATTGCAGTGACATGTTCCTCAAAGGGAAGTGTCCTCTGGCACTGAGCTGAGCCTGAATTAGCTTCAGCTGGCTTCCAGCTGACACTAGTTGCAGGCAGTTTTCAGTCTCAATCTATTCCAATTATTGAACTCCATTCTTGTTTTCTGCTTATAGGTGTTATCTATTTATAGTATGTTGCTGTCATAAATAAAACCTAATTTTTATATTTAACTACAAATATTATATACTTATTTATAACATCCAATGAACATCCTCACTTCCTCAAATACTTTATCTTAAACACATTGAGTAGGTGCTATATGTGGCCGAGGGCCTACTCAGACAATAATTGCATTTTTTCCCTTAATTTCCCCAAGTGATCCGTTGGAGACTAATACTTTCAGCTCTTTGGTATTGCTTTAAGAACTGGATATTGCTACAATAGATGACCACTAAGGCACCATGGTAAAGTTAAAAAAAAAAAAAAAAACAACAACTCTATATTAGGAATCAAGTGTCTGAAGGAGGTTGGGATAGGCAACAGTTGATCTTCAGGTTCCAAAGGGAAAAGAACAAAGCACCTTAGTCTTAGTCAGGTGCTACCCTCTTGACTAAGCACTTCCCAAAGGCCCCACCTCCTAAGACTGTCACATTGGGTGTTAGGATTTCAAAACATGAATCAGGTGGGCAGGTGGGGAACACATACATTAAGACCATAGCAGCAACCATTGTTTATTGAGTACTGGTTATATGTTTGACACTTATGCTCAATTATAAACTTTAAGTGACATAAGGGCAGCTTTATAAGTATTTTAATTATTTTTTATACTGATGTTCATCATAGTACCTGACACATCTTAGTTGTGTAACAAACAATTTCAAAATGAATGAATGAATCGATGAAGGTAATATTTTTTATTTTATATTTTCAGATTAGGAATTAAGCTTTAAAATGTTAGGTAAGGGGTGCCTGGGTGGCTCAGTTGGTTAAGCATGTGGCTCAGGTCATGATCCCAGGGTCCTAGGGATTGAGTCCCGAGTCAGGCTCCCTGCTCAGTGGGGAGCCTGCTTGTCCCTCTGCCTCTGCCCTGGTTTGTGCTCTCTCTCTCTCTCTTTCTCTCAAGTAAATAAATAAAATCTTTTAAAAAAAATGTTAGGTAACTTGTTCAAAATCATACAGCTGTTGTGCAAAAAATCTTAGGGTAAAATTATGAATGGTCTCCTGGATCCAAATTGTACACTTTTCACTACACCATGGACTTTTAGTCAACTAGTGGATAATTCCTTAGGTTCTAGTTCAGGAGAAGTTTGGTAAAATTGAATTGCAATGTAAGGAGCAGAATTAATCTGAATTATGTTTTAAAAAGTTGACTCAAGTAGCCTTGCAGAGGACTTTGGTGGGCGGTTGGGGAAGGAGAATACAGCACTAGCGTAGGCAGGAGGTAATAATGTCTTGGGCTAGGTGCTTATGTTACACATGAAGGAGCATAGACAACTCGGATGAGTTGTGAAGTCAGTCAAGAAGACATACTGATGAACTACAGGTACAGAAGAAGAGAAGAACCTGGTATTATTTCAGGCTTTTGGTTTCAAATACTGAATGAATGGTGTTTTGAAAGTCTGAGAGAAGAACTTTTGCAAGGTAGAGAATCAAGACTTTTGTTTTGAACATGTAACTTTGATATGCACGTTAGATAATGTTAGGTAGAGATGTGGAAGGGTCTGCTAGACACATGAGATGAGAATTCTGGAAAGAGGTGAGACTGGGAGACATATTTAGGAGTCTTTGACATTTACAGACTGTTTATGCTTTGGGATCCTAACTGTAAAGGCCTCTTCAGAAAACTGGTACATGGTAGTTAGACAACCACAACATACTTGACAAGAACACTCAAAGTGTTCTCAAAGTATGCCCTCAAAGTGACTCGGTCTGATGACTGCTTCCCAGGTTTGGCAGAAAGGTTGAAAGCAAAAACAGTCTTTACCGAGAATTCCTTCTGGCGCAAGATCAGATTTAAAAAATAGCAGAGTACACTTAGCTATAGACTCAGGCAGACTGAGAGTAGACTCAACCACTACAAGGCTTAGAGAAATTACAATGAGCTTTTGGGTTAGTCAAAACATAATAACCATATCAAAAGTTTGGATATGTGCAACTGAATATGATGATTTCTTTCTTTCTTTCTTTCTTTCTTTCTTTCTTTCTTTCTTTCTTTCTTTCTTTCTTTTTTTCCTATCCCAGAAAAGAAAAAAAAAAACGTCCACACGCCACACCCTGGAGATTTGGTGTACTGAAGCTTCTGGCCCCACCATTCATTTTGCACTGGAGAGCTAACTGTATCACACTGCAGTGATTCACCTGCTGTCTGCCTCCCCCATATACTCTGGGATCCTTGATGGCAGGAATAAATAACTCTTCACTGTATACCAAGCCTTGCGAAGTCTCTGGAGAATGATATGGAAATAGTCAGTGTGAGTTGATGAATCCAATGAGTACTTGAAAAGATTAATGTTCAAAATATCTAATGGGGAAATATGATACAAAATAAAAATAATTATTTTATGAAATTCTATTTCTAGAACAGTATTGAGCCCCTGCATTGGTAACGTTATGATACACTGACTACTATTTTTCTTGCCTTCAATTTTTACCTCACTTCCCTTTCTATCAGAACAAAGGATTTTATACATACCACATAAGCTCATGGTGTTTTGCTTCTTCAAATCTAAACCCATGGCATCCTGTCCTCAAGCTAACCATTTGGACAATCAGTCATTACTGGTGACTAAATCTGACCATTCTTCTTGATCTCTTTCTTTAGAGCCCAAGAGCAGATGAGGACATTCTCTCTCCCAAATCAGGGATTGCCTTATTTTATGCCTAGGTTATTGACATGTCATTCAGGAGAAAGCCCCAATAGATTGAGGTAATTTTCTAGACATACAAGTAAGTGAGGCCAACAAATAACTTCAAAAAATTATAAGAAAAATTTTCCAAAGGACCCTATATCTTAACCTTTAGTTTATATATTCTTAATTTAGGCCATTCATAAACATCTTAAAAGTAGAATGTTATTCTTTTTTTTCAGGGGACAACTGAGTTTTGGAGAAGTGACATCTCTAAAGTAGTGAAACAGGTATAATTTTGAATTCTGCATTTTTTTATGCCAATGTACCTGTTAAACATATTGTACCACTCTGTGTAAGTTTAGTGAATATTCAGTGTTTGCAATTTTCTTTACCTCTGGCTGGTTTCCTAAAGTGATTAACCATACAACCTTAAAAAAAAGACATGTTTACTCTTTTAAGGTACAAGACTTTAGGGAGTGAAGAGGAAACTCAAGCAACTGATAGATGGTAGAAAATATAAAAAAGAGATATTGAAACCAGAAATATTGAAAGAAAAATAGTAGGATAAATAACTACAAATAACTAACCAGCAGATGGATATGTAATTTCCTGACATTTATAGCTAGTTTTTCTTGATTTGTAGAGCAGTCTCTAAAAAGAGATTCTAGGCATATATTCTTGTAGCATTTTAGTCATAGACAAGAATGACTTTTAAAAGGAGGGTGTTAAATATTACAACACATTTCTAATGGAGGTATGTTCCAGAAACAAAATTAGGAGATATGTCTTTCATTCAAGTTTGTCAAGACTATTGGCATAGCAATGCCATAATCAGTGGAAGTCTATGCTGAAGGCAAGAGCTTGCTCAAATGTGCATTCTAGAATATACCATTTGCTACTTAATTAAAAAGACACCCTTTCTAGTGCCTAGGTTGTTTGATCAGGGAAAGCAAACCAAGATACAAATAAACTTGCTGAATATTTAAAAAAATACTATAGAAAATAAGTCAATGCTGAGTAAGAGCCTAAAACTTCAACAAATTGAAAAGTAGATTGTATATGAACCAAGTAATGCAATGCTGCTGAGGAAGGGGACTTTTCTGAAAAGAATAGACCAGTGTTTTCTTATAACTGTATAATTTAAAGTCAAGATGCAGATGGTGCCTTTTGTTTTTATTTACTGTCAGAAGATAGGTTGGTGTATTTGTTCAAAATTAAGAAATGTGGGAACATCTGGCTAAAAGGTGATGACTTCATCATTTGGTCATTCTCCTGAAACACATTTAAGTTTATCGTCTTTGAGATTTAAAATTCTTTGGTTTTCTTTGGGGGGTCCAGGTAGCTGAGTCCGTTAAATGGCTGACTCTTGATTTCAGTTCAGGTCATGATCTCATCATCCTGGGGTCAAACCCCATGTTGGACTCCATGCTCAGTGGGGAGTCTAGTTGAGGAGTCTCTCTGTGGCTCTCCTTCTGCAACCCACCCCCACAAAAACAAACAAATCTTTAAAAAAATTATTCAATATTGTGATTTGGGATCTTGTAGTTGGTGGAAAAGCTTCTCCTGAGTTCAAAAGGGAAATCAAATCTGGTAGACATTATAGCAAAAGGTAAAGTGGTGACTAATGACACTTCCATTCTCCTTTTCTCCTTCTTAACCAAGAACATCAAGGTCCTGACTTTATCATGGAAGATATGGGAAGGAAGTAATTGTGGAAAGAAGATAGAAAAATATGGATATTCCTCACTATATAGGAGGGACACACACGAAGGGAACACACTTACACCCACAGATCATCTCCCTAACAAGATGGGTCCCCTAGAGCTATATTAGATCAGGAAGCAATTTGGACATGAATAATGAAAGAAGTAATTTTAAGGGCCTAAACACCTAAAATAAAATTCATTTTTGTTAATGTAAATTTTTAGATACTTTTCTATGAATTCAAGTGTGAGTGGGTTTTAATTGATCAGAATTTACTGCCAGAGCTATAAGATAAACTTTTTTTCTTCAATAAAGAGGTACTACAAAGCCTTTTGCATTATGTGTAGACATAGTTAATAAATCATTATCAACCTCTATTCAAAGGAATGGTTAAAAGGCACACAGTGAGTAAGGAGCCTAGTTGGTTACTTTTGTAACAAACCAGGAGATTAAATGATGGTGACTTTCATTAAGGGAGTAGCATTATAGATGGAAATAAATAGCTGGATTTAAGATATAATTAGGAGCTAGTATAAATGGAATCCATCTATTTGGATGGATGAAGAAAATGGAATCCATCTGTTTGGAGGATGAAGAGAAAGGAGGAATAAAGAATGGAAAGGGAGCATTTGGCTTAGGCACCGAGATAGAGGAAGGTAAATGAAATAAATAGAATGCCATTTGCTGAGACAGGAAAGAAGAGGAAGAATATAGGATATTTTGGAATTGCAAAAGATAGAGAGTTGAATTAACCAGATCTTATGGACATGTCTTTATTCAAGGACACCTCTTTCAAAAATAGAGAAATAGCCTGGATGTGGTATATGCTTTAATTATTCTTAGAAACCTTCCTTTCTCTATCTCATCATTGACATTAAATTTGGATTTGAAAAGGAGGAAATGTCAGAAATATTTTTAAGTCTTTTTTTTTCAGTTTTTTGCTTATTTTATTTTATTTTTATTTTTAAGTCTTTAAATTGAGAAACTATGTTATATCCTGGAACCTTTATTATCTCATGAAACTATAAGGTGAGTAGTCATATCCTCATATTAAAGATGATGTATGGACAACATTGCTCTCTTTTCAGGTCATACAGTTTTCTAACATTTGAGGTACTGACATGTAAAAGAGTAATGAGACTTGCCGTATTTTATTCAAGAGGTATCCTACAAAACAAATGAGTTCAAATTTTGGGTAAATAGCTTAGGTATAATATGAAAGAGCAATATTTAATCATTAGAGCTATCTAATAATGGTTTGGGTTTTCAGAGAATCACAAAATAAGGTGAATAACATCTCCTGGGTTACAATAGGTAAAGAAGTTTTCTTCATGCGAAGGAAGATGGGATTAGATTATCTCTGGATCTAGATGGAATATTCTAGTAGTCATACCCAATTCCTCCACTATGTGGGGGAAACTTCACATATTACTATGGGGGGAAGCTTTCCATAAATTATTTTATTAACCTCCCGAAAATCTCATTATTATTATTATCATCATCATCATCATCATCATTATATGCATTTTACACTTAAAGAAACCCAAGCACAGGTAAGCAAGGTAAATTGTTTACATTGTCACAAAGCTCTTAAGTGTTGGAGCCAAAATTTCAACTGAGTTTGCCTTATTGGAAGAGTTTCTCAACCTCAACACTATGAACATTTTGATTTGGAGAATTCCTTGTAATGGGAGCTGCCTGGTGCATTGTAGAATATTTAATAGCATCCCTGACCTCTACCCACTAAATGCCAGCACCACCTCCTTTCCCAAGTAGTGACAACCAAAAATGCTCTAGACACTGCCAACTGTTCCTTGGGGACAGAACTCCCCCAAATTGATTGAGAACTAAATACTGTTGTGCCTCAGTCCAATGTTATCACTTCTGTTCCTTATACCTAACCATGGACCTCTATAAATTCATGCTGTTCACATAGAATTTCCTTCTCCTTTTTACTAAACAGTTATTTCTGTAATATAAAAAGCCTGCACTAGTTTTATAATTTGGAATTCTTTTAACTCATTCTTCAAGAAAATAGGAAGCTTTCCATATCATAGAAAAATAAGTTGAAAGGAATAGACTACACAAATTACTGCTATTACTGTTGCTGATATAATTCATCATCAACTTATCCTATTGTTATTTTTGTTCTAATGTAGACATGACCAGACAGGACTTAATTTTACCATAACAGCACCATTGTCCACATGATTGGGTTCATTGGGGTTCAGTATAGTTCTGAGCTTGGCTGTTCATTTGAAGGCTATGGTACATCACACCAGGAATAAACTGTTCTCCTTGTCTATCCACATTTGGCTGCAAAGTTTTTATTCCATTATCAGTTGATGTCTGCCTTTATCCAGATAGCTATCTAGTACAATATTTGAACTACTTTTAACCTCATAAAAATTAATAAAAAGCGTCAAAATATTAACTGAGAGTGATGGGGTCATATTATGAAATGAAAAATATAATTTGTTAAATAGTCAACTTAAGACAATTCCATTTGTGTGACTATCTAACAATATGAAATAATGGGA
The DNA here is from genome assembly GCF_905146905.1 of Nyctereutes procyonoides. NCBI lineage: Eukaryota > Metazoa > Chordata > Mammalia > Carnivora > Canidae > Nyctereutes > Nyctereutes procyonoides. Next base: position 21,240,801 of record NW_026575159.1, read on the forward strand.
TGCAGATATTAACTTCTGTTTTCTCTTGACAAGACAGTTTGTAAAATATTTGACCAAGGAAGATTTAAGGGAATGTTTCTGGTCATTTATTAAATCTCTTTTTTGGAGGGGGAAGGATGACTGAATTCTAAGACAATTACATAAGGTCTTTTGAAACTCAACTTATAGACATCTTTTTTATGAATGTTATTTGAGTAAGATTCAAGGGACATTAAATTGGGGAAATCAGACCATAGAGTATCAAAGGCAACTTGCTGACAATTTCCCACACTGGGCTATCTCTTACTCAATAGGGAAGTCTAATATACTCATGCTCAAAGTGGTTCCACCATGCTCTGAGAGATGGCTCCTCAATATGCATGCACTGGTGATCACAACCTACTCCACACTGACTGTGGCAAGTCATCCTGAGCTCTACCCCAAAGCTATAGCAGCACTGATCAGTTCTTACTTCAAACATCCTCATGATTTTTCAATCACTAATCCAACATTCGCTGAGGGCCTATGATGTAATGAACATTCTTCTAAGAGCTGAGAAGTTATAGATCAATATACTATAGTCCCTGACTTCAAAGGGCATTCAGTAAAATGGAAGAAACAGAAAGAAAACCAACAACTAAAGGCATTTGCCCAGTGGGATGGTGGAGGTAAGGGTGGAATGCTGAGGGGCCCAGAGGAGGACGGTCTTTTACAAACCGTGAGAAGATGCTCTGGGAAGTTTGGAGGAGTCTGAGCAGAGTCTAGAGGGACCAATTGCCTTGGCTAAAGAAGGGAAGGCAGATAATCCCAAAGGGAGTAACAAGTAAAGGTCCGGAGTGTAATGAGAGCATGGGGCAATGAGAGAATCATGAGCAACACTGGATTAAAGAATGAGTGGTGGTCGTTGGGGAAGTGACTGGGAAGGAGCCAGGTCATGAATGTACTCTGTGTAACTTCCCCCTTGGTTCTCAGCATTTAGAAGAATAGTTCTCAACCTTGGCTGAATATTCCAGCCATCTGGGACTTTTAAAATATAACTGATATCGGTACCCACCCCCAGAATTTTTTATTTAATTAGTCTGGAGTGAAGCATGGATATCACAGAAAATAAATTCACACATTCCAAATGGCAGAGTACTGACTCTCTAAACTATAAGAAGCAGAATGTCTCTCTCGTTTTTTCTCTCTTTCTTTCCTTCTTTCTCTCACCATCAAAAGGCATTTTGGGTCTAGGAACCGTATAGCTAGAAACCACTGTGGATTTCAAAACATTGTTGAAATTTGTAAAAGGAAAGAAATGAGGAGCTATGCTACATACAGGCAGAAAAATTCAATAACATTCAGTCATTTGGTCAGTTCAGTTAACAAATAACCAAAGAGAGTCTCTGTGGTCTGTTCACTCCTCTACGCTCTAACGATAGAGCAATAAACAAAAGAGCAAAATCCTTCCTCTCCATTAGAATACATTTTAAAGGGACATTCAAAAAAATACACAAATGGTAAATATGTAATATGTCAAATAGTGTAAAAGATCTTGAAGAAAAATGAAGCAAGAATAACGGAAAATATAGTGACTAGGGAAGTAATTCAGACAAGAATTTTAGAAATGGCTTCTCTGGAGATGAATTTAGGTAAAGACTTAATGAGAAGAAGGAGACATCTATGAGAACATAGGGAAAAGGACAACACCTGGCCCAGGAAACCTGAGTGCAAAGGCCCTGAGGTTAGCACATTTAAGGAAGAACAAAGAAGGTAATGTGATTGTATAGAGTGAATAAGGGAATAGGGGGAGGAAATAAGGTTGGTCATATGATGAATGACCTTGTAGGTCATGATAAGAGATGGATTTTATTCGAAGCATGATGGGAAGATGAAAAACAGGTTAAAAATGTAATTAATGTAATTGGACTACTTAATTTATAATATAAAGAACAGAATGAACTTTATCAGGTAAGAGTGGAAAATGAAAGGCCAGTTAGAAAAACTATTGCTTTGGTCCAGGCAAAAAACAATGGGTTGTAGAGTATACTAGGAGGTAGCATAGGAGGTAGAGAGGAAAGATCAGTCTTGAGTTATACTTATTGGTAGAGATAGCAGGATTAGCTATTTGATAATGAATATAAAAATAATATAGAAGGACATTTATCAGTGTGGAGATGTGGATGAAGAGTTTGGTTTGGGAAAAATTAATATTTAATCCTTAGAAGACATCCAAGCAAAGATGCCAAGTTGGAAGTTTAAGTATAAACTCAAGGGAAGATCAGGACTGGAAGAAAAAAATGTGAGTTAATCAATTTACAGCTACTGTTTAAAAAGCATGAGCCCTTGGCCCCCCTGGTGGCTCAGTGGTTTAGTGCCACTTTCAGCCCAGGACGTTATCCTGGAGACCCGGGATCGAGTCCCACGTTGGGCTCCCTACATGGAGCCTGCTTCTCCCTCTGCCTGTGTCTCTGCTTCTCTGTCTCATGAATAAATAAATAAAATCTTAAAAAAAAAAAAAGGATGAGCCCTAATCAAGAGGAGGTCTGCAAGGGAGCTCAGAAATACTTGACCTCTTAGAGATTGAAGTTCTAATCCCCAGGGTTACAGTATTTGGGAAGGTAATTAGGTTTAGATGAGGTCATGGGTCCTATGATGACATTAGTCTTTATAAGAAAAGGAAGAAATCAGAGCGTTCTCTCTTCTCTCTACCTAGTGAGGATACAGGGAGAAGGCAGATTTCTGCAAGCCAGAAAGAAGGACCTCACCAAAAAGTAAATTTGCTAGCTTCTTGGTCTTGGACCTCACAGCCTCTAGGTATGTAAGGAAAAAGATGTTTATTGTTTAAGTCATCCAATCTAACTTATTTCATTGTCACAGACCTGGCAGTCTAAGACACATAAAGTCTCTTATCATGGGGTGAATGTTATGTTCTGTTTCTAGATTATGGTCTGGAGTATGGACAGCGAATTTTAATTTCACTGACTTAGAGTTTTGCCATCTAAGTATCATCATAGGCAGAATAATGGCTCCACAAAGACATCTTGTCCTGATCCCAGGAAATTGTGATTATACGATGTTACATGACAAAGGGGAAATTAAGGTTGTAGATGGAATTAAAATGAGTGGTGACCTGGAGAGTGGATTATCTGAGTAGGCAATGTCATCCCAAAGGTCTTTATAATTGAGAAGGTCAGAGCCTTGTGATATGAAAGGGCCTTGCTCAGACACTGCTTACTCTGAGCATGGAGGCTGCAGGAGGATGGAACATAGACAGACTCTGGTGGAAAGCTGGAAAGGCAAGGAAACTGATTCTCCCATAAAACCTTCAAAAGGAAATGCAGCCCTGCTGACACCTGGATTTCAGCCTATGAGATCCACTTTTTTTTTTTTTAATTCTGATGTGTGGAATTGAACTGTAAGATAATTGAATTTGTGTTGTTTTAAGGCACTGAATGGGTGGTAATTTGTGCTAGCAGCAATAGAGAACTAATATAAGTGCCCCGGAAAGAGAGAGAGGCAAGAATGTAATTATAATCATGGAACATGGAATAAATGACATATGGAGGGACATAGGATCAGGAGAGGACCAATGACAGTAAAGAGTGATAGGTAGGATCCCACCTACCATGCACTAGAGTCATCAGCAAGGTAAAAGTATTTCTGGAAAGGCAGCACCAGAAGAAGCTGGAAAGACAGGAGGCACTGGTCAGGCAAAGAGAAGCTTGAAGTTGAGATTCTTTTTTGGGAGGAGGGATACTGTCAGTAATGACCTAGGGTTGGGTAAATGGAGGTGAATGGCTAAGTAAGGAGAATAAGATCATGAAAAGAAGACAGGTAATTGGACAGAGCCACCTACATGAATATGAAAATCACCAACAAGGATGACAACAACAGTCATGGAGAGGAATGCCATGGGGCAGGAGGTGGGGGTGGGTTGGGGTGGGGTGGGGTGGGTGGTAGATGCTAACTAATAGTTCATAAATGAGGAGGAAAAACCCAGGAGTTCTGTGTTTGAGGTATAAAGTAACAGCTAAAGTCATCTGATAGTATCTTTCTCAAAAGGCATGGGCATTTTAGACAGAAAGGAAGGTAGATAGTGAGAAGTGGGAGTAATAGGACATCTACCCCATGTATAGATCCACTAAGTATGTGGAAAGTGAGTTGTCTCCAATTGGTAGAACTTTAGAGGAAGCAATATCCTCAGGTTTAGTTTATAAGGAATATGTTAATGACAAAATTCTTAAATGTGTTATGGAAAGGCCTGAGGAATCAGGGATGGTGTGAGATTGGATCAGATTAAAGAAAGGGTTATTGGGTTGAAAGCCTGGAAATGAGGTATGGGTTCTTTTCAAATTAGTCTATATACTCCAATCAATTTTCCAGTAGTATTTTTTCATGGACCTTGACAAAAATGTTACTCGAGTCATATGGGAGAATAGTTGTCCAAGAATAGCTAAGAAAATTCTGCCAAAGAACAAGGATGTTATCTTCACCCCAGCAGATATAAAGACTTATTTTTAAGTTGCATTATTAAAACAGTGTAAGATTGATAAAAGGAACCAAATACACACTGCCAAGAGACAGACCCTTGCATGTAAGGCGATTGTTGAGGTGACATTACAAATTAATGGGGAAAATGAACTTTTCAAAAATAAAATGGGGAAGTGACTATTCCATATTTAAAACAAAATTTATCCCCATCAGGGAAATACAAATCAAAACCACAATGAGACACCACCTCACACCAGTCAGAATGGCTAAAATTAACAACTCAGGAAACAATAGATGTTGGCAAGGAAGTGGAGAAAGGGAAACCCTCTTACACTGTTGGTGGGAATGAAAACTGGTGCAGCCACTCTGGAAAACAGTACGGAGTTTCCTCAAAAAGTTAAAAATAGAGCTACCCTATGGCCCAGGAATTGCACTTCTAGGTATTCAAAAGGGCACATGCATCCCAATATTTACAGCAGCAATGTCCAAAGTAGGTAAAATATGGAAAAAGCCTAGTTGTCCATCAACATATGAATGGATAAAGAAGATGTGAGATATCTATATCTATATATCATGGAATATTACTCAGCCATCAAAAGAATGGAATCTTGCCATTTGCAATGATGTGGCCAGAACTAGAGGGTATTATGCTAAGCAAAATAAGTCAGAGAAAGACAAATACCATATGATTTCATTCAAATGTAGAATTTAAGAAAGAAAACAGATGAACATAAGGAAAGGGAAGGAAAAATAAAATAAAAACTGAGAGAGATGCAAACCATAAGAGATACTGAACTCTAGGAAACAAAGTGAGGGTTGTTGGAGGGGAGGTGGGGGGTAGGCAATGAGGTAATTGGGTGATGGACATGTAGGAGGGGTACATGATGTGCTGCTGAGCACTGGGTGTTATATGTAACTGATGAACCAGTAAATTCTACTCCTGAAACTAACGATATGCTATATGCTAACTAAATTGAACTCAAATAATAAAAAAAATCCCAAAATCATGCTATATTAAACATTATTCCAGGTGGTTTAAAAACTGAAGACCCAAATGATAGAGAAAAGACTTCAAAACCATTTGAAAAAAAAAAAAAAACCAAACACGTATAAAATGTTTATATGTACTTTATTACTCTGAGGTAATTCTTAAGAAACAATATCTGGCCTTCTCAATAAGGCAGTCTTATTCAGCAGAGAGATAATGGCACAATTTTCTGGTTGACCAAAACCCTGAGTTATTGACAAAGAAATAGTTATGTATATGACAGGATGCAACAAAGCATTTCCCTACCTTCTTGTAATTAGTAGATCTATTCCATTTCCCATAGCAATGAATGCAACAGCCACGAGCTAGGATGCTTAGTTGAATTGCTGAAGCACAAAAAGATGTGAAGTTTCCTTTCAAATTCTTGCAAGAAGTTAAGGGTCCTGATTTTCTGGGGTTTTGTCTCATGTATCACCAGAATGATTTAAGGAGAAGGTAGAGGAATATATGTCAAGGCCTTATGATATTATTTTGGAGCGGAAGTCCCCTGTCCTGAACATCAGTATCTGGGAATACCCAGATGAAACAGGGGACTTTAGGTAGAATAAAGGGACTCGAGACTTGTCTATTTAAGAAAATATTAAGATTTTACTTATTTATTCATGAGACACAGAAAGAGAGGCAGAGACACAGTCAGAGGTTGAAGCAGGCTCCCTGAAGGGGGCCCGATGTGGGACCTGCTCCCAGGACCCCGGGATCATGACCTGAGCCAAAGGCAGATGCTCTAGCAAGGAGCCACCCAGGTGCCCCAAGAGACTTGTCAATTTAGAAAGAAGAAGGAAAGACTGGTAAAGGACTGGCCTTCACACAGGGCTCATTACCTCCCTCAGCCTCAGCTAATTAAGTGACAATATTTCTTGCCTTACCTGTCACACAAGGTTGTTTGGGGGAGTCAAAATCACTTTGAAAAGCATTTCTTAAAATATAATTACTGTTTGCAAAACAAGCACCAGACACTAAGGGAGAAACCAAGATGAATAAAACCTACCCCTTACTCTCAACAGACATCCAGTTGGAAAGCCAGGCTTGGAAAATATTGCCAGGTAGCATCATATGAAATAAGAAACAGAAAAACAAACAAAGTCATTAGGATAACAAATCCGGAAGCTCTATTTAAACCGCAACTGTTTTCCAAATTAAGGGATGATTATGATAATCATGACCATCTAATTTATGTCAAGTAGCCAGGACTAGAGAATCTGTAGCTTCTTTCTCTATTCTAAAATGTCAAAAGTCAGTTTTCCTGAAAGGCTAAAAGATCTATGTCCATTATCTTAGTACAAATCAGACTTCTTGCCCAATAAAGCAGCTTGTTAAAGCTCTATGAAGAAAAGGATGCTGAGCTGTCCACATCTTGGTCAACAATACCAACTTTTCCTTTTTGAAATATTGCACGGCAAGAGACAATGATCCCACTTGATTGAAAACAGATTTGTAGATTTACAAGGCCAAAAAAATAATTTATAAAAAGCCTCAGTCATTCTATTAAAACCACTGAAGTTGAAATGAAAATACCATGTCTGTGTGCTTCAGACATGTTTCTTACTCAGCAGTCTCACCCCCTTCCACTTGGGCCAAAAGGACAATCTGTTCTCAACAGCCTGAGAAGTCTTTTTGTCATTTTGCAAACTTGCAAAAAGAAAAAAAAAAAGACACCAAGTGCTTGGCTTTGTGAGAAAAGATTGTGGTGAAAATTTTCACACGTTTCCCTCTCCTTGCATAAATTTTCAGTGTTGCGCGCTTCCAGGGGTGTGGGAAATTGAGCTGAAATGCTCTGATTCTATATTGGCTTGGTAATTCAAACCAGATTACCTACCTTTATTTGGCTTTAGTCTGTTATATGCACAGTGCGTCTACACAACGCTGTTTCAAGTACCACTGCCGAGAAATGGTTTCTTGACTGCAAATCACACTTTCCCAATGTGACTGCTAACCTTTTTAAGGGAAAATCTTCTAGTTTATGCTCATGTTGGGTCCTCTCACTCTGCTTGCCAAAGTTGTCAGTGTATCCATTGCTGGTATTTAATAAATGCAATTGCTGACAGGCAGAGACTTTGATTTGCTCAATGTTGGTCAGAGCTGCAGGGAGCGTCACCTAGTTAGATGGCCAAGCTAGCCCCCTCTAAGATAGACTGACTTGATAACCCCATGTGGCAGATGAGAAAAGTAAGGCTTTGAGAAGTCTACAGTCCTTCCAATAACTAGTCGTCTAGTTTTGGGCAAAAAATCTAGTTTCCTTCCTGGTGCTCTTTTTTCCCTTTACTTATCTAGATCATATACTTCAGCAAGGACAAACATACTGCATTAACTCATAGACCAGTGTGATTCACTTCCCTGGATTTTTTCTTTCAATGTCGTTGCTCTTCTTAGGCACACATTTTCCGTAAAAGTAACTAATTATGTTCTCTACCTTTGACAAATTTTCTATAATTACCTTGATGTTATATAATAACTTTTTAAGTATTTAATTCTTATCTACCCTTGAAGATGGGTATTACATCTTTTCATTTATTCTATAGAATTTTGCAGAGTGCTTGGCATACCATAAATATTCAAAGGTATTTATTGCTTGATAATCTAGTTCTTTTTCTGTGAACCCGTGCTGAACCACAAATATTCAGAGTTCACAATGGACCTCTGAGATAGTGCTATGGAAGATGAACATGAGGCCCAGAGGAACTGAGGGGCTTTCCACACACAGCAACCTCTACCATGGGTGACAGATAAGGACCGAATAGCTTCCTTCCCCTTGTCAACCCAATGCTTTTTCTATTACTTTCTATTGCCTATGCTGTGACTTAATGCATTAAGGGTGAAGGGTACTCATGATTCTCCAGACTGGTACTCTGTACTTTCTGTCTTGTTAAGTAAACATAAGAGATTTTTTTTAAAAAGGTTTATTCATTTATTTGAGAGAGAGAGAGAGCATGTGCACTCATGCACAGTGAAGAAGAAGCAGAGAGAATCTCTTTTTTTTAATAATAAATTTATTTTTTATTGGTGTTCAATTTGCCAACATACAGAATAACACCCAGTGCTCATCCTGTCAAGTGCCCCCCTCAGTGCCCATCACCCATTCACCCCCACCCCCCGCCCTCCTCTCCTTCCACCACCCCTAGTTAGTTTCCCAGAGTTAGGAGTCTTCATGTTCTGTCTCCTTTTCTGATATTTCCTGCCCATTTCTTCTTCCTTCCCTTCTATTCCCTTTCACTATTATTTATATTCCCCAAATGAATGAGAACATATAATGTTTGTCCTTCTCTGATTGACTTATTTCACTCAGCATAATACCCTCCAGTTCCATCCACGTTGAAGCAAATGGTGGGTATTTGTCATTTCTAATGGCTGAGTAATATTCCATTGTATACATAAACCACATCTTCTTTATCCATTCATCTTTCGATGGACACCGAGGCTCCTTCCACAGTTTGGCTATTGTGGACATTGCTGCTAGAAACATCGAGGTGCAGGTGTCCCGGCGTTTCATTGCATCTGAATCTTTGGGGTAAATCCCCAACAGTGCAATTGCTGGGTCGTAGGGCAGGTCTATTTTTAACTCTTTGAGGAACCTCCACACAGTTTTCCAGAGTGGCTGCACCAGTTCACATTCCCACCAACAGTGTAAGAGGGTTCCTTATTCAGAGAGAGAGAATCTCAAGCAGACTCCCCGCTGGGTACAAACCCAACGTGGGGCTCAATTCCATGATCCTGAGATCATGACCTGAATTGAAATCAAAAGTCAGAGGCTCAACTGACTGAGCCATCCAGGTGCCCCCAAAGAGACTTTTGATTAATGGACTGGTCATGAGAAATCTAGTTCTGATAGCCCCTATCACATCATTGATGAAAGGAAGCTGTCTGTATCCTAAGACAGCTTTTGGTGTTAGGGTGCTGATACTCTTGGCTGCCTGGATTCTGAGAGGCCACAGATGGGATCAGCTAGGAGCTCACCAGGGACTTGTGAAGCTTTTTAACAAAGCCTTCATCCTCTTCTTCAGCAACTCTGGTCCCTAGCATCGCCATAACCAAGAGAGTCAAGAAGAGATGGAACAGTCAGGGGTGGGGAATCAGCAGCCAGTGGGCCATATGGAAATGTTTGTGGATTAGGAACAGTGCCACATGTGCTCAGCTCATTCTGGATGAGGCATTTATCCCCCTGCAGTGAAGAGGAAATCGTTTATAGTGACTCACTTGGGAGGAAGTAAGCATGGCCTGAATCAAACCAGCTCCATCTCTATCACTTTCTGGAAGTGGGCAGCCATGACCATTCATCACTAATTAACCACAGAGTACATATCAGGTATCATTTTCCGTAATAAAGTTGCTTTGGATGGGTGGGAGAGAAGAGGTGCTACCCTGAGTGAATAAGGAACAAAGTACTTTCTTCTCCTATAATAATTGACTATCTATTGTGAGCTAGGTAAATGTATATTTATTTTATTTGATTCTTACAAGGATCCTATGAGGTAGGCATTGTTCTCGTGTTACAGAGGAGAAGAAACATGAGGCTCATCAAGATAGATACCTACATTGAAGGCTAAAAACGAGGAATGATAAAAGTGAGATATGAACTCAGATCTGTCAGATTCACAGCTCATGCTCCTTCCACTCTGTTGAAGATGTTAGTCACTGTTCAATCAAAAAAGCAGAACCACTAGATAGTGTAAATACATCCATAATAAGGGATCTGCCCAATTCTGCAGCTGGTAAAATAATCTCTGCAAGGTTATCGTCTTTGTATCTAATACTAGATACTAGTATTATACTAGGTCTAATACTAGACCTTGACACCCACAAGGCAGATATTGGAGAGGGAAAATAGAGATGAAGTGGGGGAGAGGAAGGGCAAGCTGGAAGCCAAAAATACAAGTTGGAACTCAAGAAAGAGACAGAAAGAGCTCTCATTGCCTCTGACCTTGATGGTGTAGGTGTCCTACAGAAAATGCTAATGCCTCTCATCACAGAGCTAAACACACACACCTGGTCCAGGAGATGGATACGCTTAGGAAGAAACCAGGGGAAGCTGGAGTAGTTTTTAGACTATTTGTTGCCTCGTACTGACAAGGGAAGCCATAAGGTGAGGGACGTCCTGTGTAATCTACAATATGGTGCTGGCACCCTTCCAATCTTGTGCAAGAATCTTTGTTGGGCCCCCACTAACCAGAATTATTTTGGAAAAAGAATTTTTGGGAAATGTAGTTTATCCTAGCCAAGTTAATACATTATAAAGCCACCATAATGTTTTTTTGTGTGGTGACAGAGCTCTGATCTGGTTCTAAATATCTTAACCAGACCACAATGGAATCCAATAAACTTAACCTCCTGGTAGCCTTTCCTGGATCCTAAAATAGGCCCTAAGTCCTTTTGCTTTGTGTTATAACCTGTTTCTTTGCTTTCCAACCCTGTTTCCAATGTTCCCACCTCCCATCTACTACCTAGAACATCACACTTTAAAAGTCCTATTGCTCCTCTGGTACTAATCTAGTTTCTTCTCCTAAGTCTCTATTTGCTCTTGCCTCTTGGATGACAGCTGCTTTGATCTGTTACTGTTACTGTTGTTATTGTTATTTTTATTGTTAGTGGGCTCTGGTTCCCATGAGACATTTATGGCCAACTTTGTATTATGCTGTTTGCTTTCTCTTCCCATTCCACCAAAGAGAGAAGCCCTACAAGGAGCAGAATGTACTGTCGCTCCAGGGGACCAATTTATATAGAAGAGTACAAATCCCACTTGTACCTCACACAGGAACGAGTTTAAGATATGGCTTTTATAAACAGACGCTTGGATCTCAGTGAGGGGATTTGAAAAGTCAAACATGCTGGGGCCATGACTATAAAAGTAAAATTACAAGGCTCAGGAACCTTTCCAGAGACAGGCTTATTTCAAACATTGCTATCTCGTAGGTGTTATTCTTAGCAGAACACGGGTTCATGTTGGCTTTCATTTTGACATCCAGCTGGGGTGAGAGTCACGCAGTAGCTTCATCAGACTGCAGAGGAATTCATTACAACACACTCCCGGATTTTCTTTGAGTCTTATCATGGCCTGTGAACCCTTCCCCTTCCTCCGCCTACAAAGCCCTCAGTCATCTCTGTGCATTTGTTTATTCAATCAGTAAAAATGGATCAGGTGTTTATGCTGTGCCAGGTACTGTGCCAGGTTCCCCAAATACACAGATAGATAGGACAGAGCCCTGCCCTCAAGACTTAGAAATAAAAGAAAGAGAGAAAATAATCCAACACACTTAATAATGTGCTATAGATGCCATCCCAGAATTCTGGACGAGGGAGCAAGGGTACATACAGCAGGGAGAGAGCGATTCCCAGGGCGATGAAGAGGGTGTAGTCAAGCCTTCACTAAGGAGATGGGCATTAGACAAATGTGCAATGATTAGACAACTTTATCAAATCAGATGCATCTCCTACTTCACATCCATTTGATTGGTGGTTCAGGGTCGTGCCTTCAATTCTCAGATCTGTGGCACTGAGACACACTCATGTTTTCACATTGACTTCCCCTCATCCTCTGCTTTTTCTGTCTGACCTTGATGAACTTATTTGAGAGTGCAGGCAGCAAATGCCTGTGTTCAAATCCCAACTCTGCCATCTGCCACCATGTCATGCTTAGGAAGCGATTTCACCTTTGTGCCTTTATTTCCTCATGTAAGAAATGAGGCTAATTATAGTATGCACCTTATAGGGTTGTTGAGAGGATTAATGAAAATAAATAGAAGCACTTAGAATATTGTTGACACCTGGTAAGCACTATAGACATGTTTATCATTAATAAGACACTTTCTTCTTTAATTTGATGTAGAGACAAGGGTGGTGGTTTAGAATTGCTCTTTCTATCATTCTTCGAAGACTGGATGATTTCCAAGAAGCAGCGTAACTCTGGACAAGTCATTTAATCCCTTGAGCCTCAGTTTACCTAGCTATATAAAATTTAAACTTAAAGAATATCTACTTTGTGTCAGGCATTCTATAAACCCTTCACAAATAGCATTTCATTGTATCTTCGCAATAGCTCAATGAGATGGATATGTTTTTATTTGCAAATGAAGAAAAAAAAAAAAAGAGCGAGATACAGGTGCCTGTCTCCAGAGACCATCAGCTCAACCCCTCAACCAAAGTCTCTCTCAGAGTGCTATAATTCTTATCCTACTTAAGGGACTGTGTGCAATGACTTATGCTTACCAGCTCATTCAAGTCTCAAAACAATGGTTCCCCCCACCACCATTATTGCTTTTTTTGTCCTGTTTTATAGATATGCAAACTAAGAGAGGTTAAATAGCATGATCTGCAGAACAGAATTAAAAACCATATCTGCATTCAGGTTTATGTGAGTCCAACCCTGGCATCATTATCTCCTGAGTTATGCTATTTTTCCCTAGGTTGGAGTGGAGTCGGGGAGCGATCACAGACATATACATCTACTAGTAATTCTGCAAATCACCCCAGGAAACTTACAGGTTCTCTGAAGGCCAGTCATACAACCATGGAAGCCCCCACACTGTGCTTTCATTCCCTCTTTTACACAACTCTAACCAAACATTCATTAAGCTTCACGTGTTGGTTTTGCTAGGAAAGCAGACTTTTTCAAAGTTCACCTATTTTTTTTTTCCCACAGAACCCTCAGTTCTTCCTGAAATACTGGCTTTCTTCTCAACTCTCCAGATTTAGAGAGAGCTCTTGGACTTGGTGAATTCTGTTTCCTTCTAGATATGAACTTCAATCTCTTGGACTAGAGGAACCCTCCAAATCTAATGCAGTAATTTACTACCTTAGCTCTTTCATTTTTATACCCAAAAGTGATCTCCTTCCTTTATATTTTTTACCTTAGATCAGGAATTAGCAGACTATAGCACCCAGGCCAAATCTGGCCTGTTGCCTGTTCTTTCCTAAATACAGTTTTATTGGGGCACAACTACATTCCTTTATGTATCATCTGCGGCTGCTTTCACACTACCATTGCAGAGTATCTGTGACAGACTGCGTGGTCCACAAGGCCTAAAAGATGTACTGCCTGACTCTTTACAGAACAAGTTTGCTAACCAGCCCTCGGTGGGGCCCAGAAATGTACCTCACCTCACTTGGACTGGAATTTTGGGAGGCAGCGTGGTAAAATGGAAATAGACTGTTTTGAATTAAAATTACAAAACAATGCTTGGCCAGCTGTGTAATCACAGTAATATCCCAGAGTCGACTTTGCCATTTGTAGAGTGAGACTTGAAGGAGATGGCATGGGGGTAATGATGATGACAGCGCCCGAGGTAGATATCCATGCCAGAGAAGGACATACTTGGAGCAATGACCATGGAGGATGCTGCATAAAAGACCTCCTATTTGTGTTAACTATGATTATGGGAATATTGAATCATCACTGAAACCACTCGTAAGCCCTTCTCTTCTTTATTACCAGCAGTGCCTTGTTCAGCCTCTTCTCATCTCTTACCCTCTTGGTGTCTTGCCCTACTCCAATTCATTCTGAGACAATGAGTTTCACTCCTAAAGCATAACTAACTGGTCATTTTAAAACCTCTAGCTTAAGAACCTTTAGCAGATCTCCACTGTCCAGAGAAGAGCATGCAAATTCCTCAGTGCTTGTTACTCTAATACATAGAAAATCCCAGCTGGCTCCCTGCACTCTCCTTTCTCCCGCGCACAGCTCCCACACTCAAGCTGTGCAAAGCAATCCCCACTCCAATCTTGCCTCTATCTCTGTTTCAATGTACCTTCTCTGCCTAGAGGGCCAGCTACTCCCCTTGTCTGGACTTTGAATCTTACCCACTCTGGATGGTCCCAATACTAGTTACATATAGAGGATAGCAGGTGACTGTTGCTTGAAATTCAGTAAAAACAAAGTTTGCATGCAGTTGGTGTTTAATGAATGCTTCCTGCATCAAATTTGCCATGAAAAAAAAAAAATCCTGTAATTCGGGAGCCCAGAATTCCCCGGGAATCTCCTCCTAAGTGAAAGCGGTCATCACCCTGCGTTTCCCACAAAGTTTTCATGACTCCATCCAAGTGGAAACTGCCTTCTCTTCTTCCCGGAAACTCTTTCCATTGCCTGAACCTCTTTTCCTCCTCCAGAGCCCTGCACTGCAGTGTGGAAGGCGCTGCTCAGGCTGCAGGATGCTGGGGGCGGGTAGCATGTTTCTCGCCGCAAAGACAAAGACTAAATTGTTTACTGCCTCTCCTCCAAAAGAGATGATGCAAGATGGGCCTGTGTGCTTAGCGGATGGGCATCTGGACAAACGAAGGAGGATAAACATCTTTTGTTTGCAAATTAAAATAGGAGGAATGGGTCAAAAAGTGCGGAGACCCCACCCTCCTTGTCTGCATCTTGGACCTCCCTCCTCTTTGACTTATCACAGAAAGGTCTGCACTTTGGAGCTAGTAAATCTGCTTGGCAGGTAATCGCTACCCATCCACCAGCTGCTGCCTTGGCAGAAGACCCATAGCCATCGCCATGGCAACACACAGGCAGGCAAACGGCGAGTAGGCCTGGCTCTGGGCCAAGGTAATCCGATGGCACTGGGCTTTGTTAATAGAAAGAGCAAAGCAGGCCAGAGCCTTGCCTCTGCCTCTGCCTCTGCTCTGCCTCTGCCAGTAAAGGCTGGACGGGAGAGGAGTGCAGGGCTAATTAACCGGCCAGACCAGCTGTTGGCTGCCGCTTGCCAAATCCGACAAGTGGCCCGGGCTTTCTCTATCCCTAACCCTTGTCATCTTCCAGGGAGGCTGGGCCCTGGGGGAACAAGAGCCTTTTCTCGATGATGTCATCTGAGTATTTGTAGAACTTCCTTTTTGTGGGAAAGTTCTCTGGCAAAGTATAAAGGGATTAGACTTCCCTCGGAAGACCCCTTGGCCTTTTGAATTTTGAAGAAAGATTTTTCTAGATGAGAAAGGAGGGGTGGTGGTGAGGGGGATGGGTTATCCATATTTGAGGTCATGCATTAGGTGCCTAATCTGAAGCAACTTTCAGAGAGGAACATTAACAATGCAAAATCTCTAATCACCTGGAACAAGGCAAGGACGGTCTTCAATTAGGAAAAATTGATTATCCTAGTAAGACTGTTTGTGAAGGAAAGGGAGTTAATGTATTGAGTATCTAGCATATGACAGATCACTCACATATTCAAAATGCCTGCAAAGTAGTGTCTATGATCATATTGTGCAGATGAGGAACGTGAATGAGGAAGGAGCTTGTCAAGGTCACAGAGCTGAACATGCCTGAGCTGAGTTTACAGTCTAGACTGGTCCCAAGTGCACATTCCTTCTTTCAGCCCACATTACAGTGACCACCACTACACTCACATATCTGACATCCTGAAGAATATCTGGTTTTGCAGGAATAAACAATCCTGACAAAGGATTTTTAAAAAATTTATCAATAAATGCATAGTGAAACTTTACAAAGATAAACAATTTAGCTTTGTGTGACTTCTACTTAAGATAAGAGCCATCCCTACACTGAGTGCCTGTGTACTAGGCATTTTGTGTACATTATTATTATGCTTCAAAATAAAGATTCTAACCTCGTTTATGAATGAAGCAAAACAAGCCTTAGAGAGCCAAGGCGCAGCAAGTGAAAAAAAAAATTGTGTGATAACAGAGTTGATCAGACTGGAAAATCTGGGACACTTGGTGGCTATATATGGTTGTAGCCTTGAAGTTTTAACAAGCAGGTACCTGGGATAAAGCTAGGAAGGAAGGGCAACTGTCCTGTGACTGACAGGTAGAAGGAGGGCAAGAGGGAAGGCAGTGGAAAGTCTAAAACATGCTTGCATTTTGCCCCAGAAGCTCCATCTGTATCCAGAAAACATTCAGGATCAATCTCTCTGAGGTTATTTTCCCAAATATAAATAGCACTCCCAGTGGGAAAGAAGTCAGGGTAGACTTGGGGGAAAGGTCATGACCAAGAAGGAATGATGTTCTAGTCCTTTTCATGGCTTCTACTTGAAGCATTTACACAGAACCATGGAACATCAGCTGAGGAATGGCATGGAAGGCTCATTCTACCTACCTCACATCAATCTCTCCATCTCCCTTATTTCAGTTAAGGCAGTGCTCTCCCTTGAATGGGAGATGTTATAACCTCCAGGCCACATGACAAACTGAGATGTAGGAAATGGTGAATTGACTTCCTTGAGGAAGAACTAGAACAAGAGGACACATCTCCCCCTCCTTAGTCTTCATTCTTTCCAGTTTTCCAGCAGAGCACATATAATTCCATGCTAAATACTTTACCTCTTTGGATCTCGATTGTCTTTTTGCATAGACTATCCATTGATAATATTTGCATTTAAATATTGTTGTTGGGATCAAGTATAACATATAAAATGCCCAACATTCACATTGCTTAGTGTCTCAAAAGCATTCAAACAAGCTGAAGTGTTATTTAATGCAGATATTGCTGTCTAACTAGAGTAATCCAGCATCACTTATGAGGTAGACTAGAGAGCTACCATTGTAGAATACAGGAGCTGTATTGACTTGTGCTAGGTCATGCCTGGCGCTTTGGACCTTCCTTCTGCTTAGAAGACCTACTTAACTCTTGGCCTTTCCATTCCTCCTATTGTAGTGGAGCTGAAGCTCCTTCATCATAGAATTATCTCTTGGACTGAGATAGACTAAAGCCGTGGGTGTGGCCTAATGAAGGACCATTAGTAGGAAATTAAGGCAGACCCTGAAATATTCTAGAATATCCTTTCAAACAAAGACTATTACCTTTCCTTCCTTCCCTCTTGCTGCCTAAGTGGAGGAAGCTCATGCACACTCTCGCCTTCCTTCTAACCTATTATAATGTTGCTTCCCTACAGCACGACTGGGGCACATACCCTTCCTGGATAGAGGTCCTGCATAAAACTTGGTTCATGAAAAAGCTTTTGCTGCTCACCAATCTGTTGCAGAGATTGTTTTTTGTCATTTCTCTAGAATAGAAACAATGTAAGGCACAAGTTGATGTTTAACATATTTCTGATGCCCTAATTGCCCTCATTCTTCTGTTAAAGAGAAAGAGAAGAAGAAAATCTCTAAGCTGTGAAGAATAATATCCTATGAGTGTCTTACAACCCTAGACTAGTTGATCTTACCTTTACTACTCTTGCCTTTATAGAAACCATAGAACTCCCTCAGTCAAGGTCTGTCTTTTCACATTCTTGACTTTTTCCCTGAGACCCCCACCCTGCCCTGCTCTGCCCTGCCCTGACACACACACACACACACACACACACACACGCATGCATGATCCAGGTGACAAAACCTGAGGGATACTGCTTTTCATCACTGCATTGAGAACTGAAATAATAGAGTTAAAAATAAAAGCATACAATTACATAGCTCTATATGGTATGTTTTAGCTTAACTCCTATCTCATGCCTACTAGTAGCAAGAGACCTGGATTCCAGTCCTGCTTCTTAAACCATCTATGGTTCACTGTGTGGCTTTGAGTAAAGCTTTTTCCCTCAGCAGGAATCAATTCCCTCATCTATTAAGTGGAAAGCTTTAATCATACTCTCTTAAGTGTCCTGGGATTGGATTGTGTGATCACTTCTTTCTTTGCATCTGTCATTGAGTTTTCTGTGTAAAATGTAACTTGAGGAAAACTCTCTGTGAATCTGCATTCCAAGCTATCCTAAATATGGCAAAGCAAAGCCATTTCCTGTTAAGTTTCCTTGGAAGCATAAAAAAGCAGAGATTGTGACTTCTCAGCTAAGTACATTTTTTCCCCAGACCTACTCGAGGGAGGATGGGATGGGAACACTGTGTCAGACAAAATCAAAACGTACCACACAAGTGGAGCCCTCGGCTAATCCAAACAAAATGACGGGGGTGGATGGTCAAAGCCTGAACAATTTTAATGCAGGCATGAAGATAGGCCACACAGTTAGATCAGAATTTAAATAACCTCACTTCACATGTTCCATTTTAAATCCCCCCTCACAAGCACTTAAAAAAAACTTCCAAATGTTTCATTTGGGGAAGCAGATGCCCCTGAAAATGAAGACCATTCCCCTATTGTCTTTTCCTTTCTCCCTTCCCTGGAGTTAACTGCTTGCTGTCCAGGACTGGGAATTCTGACAGCGGATGCTTCCTCTCTAAAGAGAGGAAGAGTGGCTCACTGTTTTGGCCTGGCTGTCATATGACATGAGCTTAAGTAGGTAACATGTTCATGGGATGGGCTTTGCCAGACAGTCCCAAATACAGACCAGAAAGTAAAGATGTTTGTCAGCAGCTACATGAGACACCATCCAATCAGCCAAGACTCATTGAGCATCTTCTTGACTCCAGGGATCTGCAATGAAGTGGTAAATAAAACAGTATAGTCTCTGCCCTTATGGAATTTAAATGTCATTTAAATGTAGACAGAGGAAAGATTTAAAGTACAAGTGAGGAAAGCATAGCTTGCTCCTGGAGAAACAGTGCCAATTCATTTGTCCAAAAAGGCAAGGTGGGATCATAAGTGGACCATGAGTTTGAAGCTTAGAAATGAGTAGCTTGAAAAAAATTAAAAAAAAAAAGAAATGAGTAGCTTGACATGTGGAAGAATAAAGAATAAGTATAGCAAGCTGTCCAGAACCAAGATAGGGAAGAAAGTAAGAATATTGAATGCCCACTTCTCATGGGGCAAGCAGAGTGGTTAAAACTAGACTGAATAACTTGAAGGATTCTATTGAATAAAAGAACAGACAGCCTACAAACACCTCCTCCTTGCTTTATTTTTTAAAAATTTTTAAGATTTTATTTATTTATTAATGAGAGACAAAGAGAGAAAGAGAGAGAGAGAGAGAGAGAGAGAGAGAGAGAGAGAGAGAGAGAGAGAGAGAGAGGGAGATACACAGGCAGAGGGAGAAGCAAGCTCCATGCAGGGAGCCCAACGTGGGACTCGATCCTGGGTCTCCAGGATCATGCCCTGGGCTGAAGGTGGCGCTAAACCGCTGAGTCACCCTGCCCCCCTCCTTGCTTTATTTTTTATTCTGCCAATCCAGATTCTTTTTTAACTTTTAAATTACATATTTTTAATATGTTTAATTTTTATATACTCATATTTATCCTCCTTCTTTCCTTTCCATAATTATGCTCTGATACTCTTCTCCACATACACAGATCAAGTGGATGCCAAAATATTTTTTTAGCTGCCAAAATGTGTTCACAAGTGGCTTTGCGACTATTTTCATAGGTGGTTTAGCTTTTGGCATTAATTTTATGAAGGACTTCTGCAAATGAGAATATAACTACAGGAGAGTGAGTAAGATAAAGGATGATTTAGAAATTATCGTCATTTCAAGCAACTTTGTTGGAGCCAAGGATGATGTTCCAGGAAAATAAAAGGTTTGAAGATTTGGAGGTGGTGAAGCATGGCAGCTGCCTCCAAAGGGCTGATGGAATGATATGTGAATAAGGGATTACTCACACGAGGATAAATGGTGGGGAGTTATAAGAAGAAAGCTATTGATTTAATCTGAGGTAGAATGTATATACAGAAAGAAATATACAACATTGTCATGAGTTCACTCAAGAGATATATTCATGCATAAACAAAGGATGAGGAGCAACATGACCCATGATTCCTGCAGTGGGCACTGTGGTGAGCCACCCACATCTCTCAACAATGGAGAATTTGTCTCCAGCTATAAGTTCTTCCAAGGATTGCCTTAGTTCTAAAGACCACCTCAGGGAATCTTCCCAGGACAACTCATACTCAATGACCAAATGATGTGGGGATTTAAAAGCCTGACTCAACTTGAAATAACTCTGGAGAGCCAGTCTAACTTACGCCCTTATCATGAGGTCAGATAAGGATTTTGAGATTGCACTGTGGCTTGACCACTTCCCTTCTCAATCCTACTTCTTCCTCTTCCCATTAATGGCTATTGATTCCAAGGACTTGACTTAAAATATCCTGTGCATTTACTCCAACTTTATCTCATAGTCTGTTTCCCAAGAAATCCAGTAAATAACACTTAACACATCAAAGTAAAAGATGTTTTCTTTTTTGGTAATTGCAACTATTTGAATATGATTGAGAAATTAAGGACTTCCATTTTATTTTCTCCTATCACTCTTTAAGGGCTATGTCCCTTCCTCCTTCCATCTTCTCTCTTATTTTTATTTTCTCCTTTCTCTTTTTTCTCCTGTCATTGCCTTTTCTTGACTTGGTTCAAGATAACTGGGGCAAGATGGAACATGAGCTCTCATTATCTCAGGATTGTTAGAATAAGCCCAAAGCAAAAACGATTTTCAGGACCATGGGCAGCAACATCTCTGCCACCCTTCCCACCCCCAACCTTTTTACTCTTTCAATAGCTATGACAAGCAGACTGAGAGAACTCTGTCTGTGACATTGATACTGCTGATGTGGCTCCTGCTTTAGGATGAATAGATTAGTCTTCTGAGTTGGTATCCAACTTGGAGAGTTTATGATTCTGGGCTTGAATTTCTCTTGTATTCTGCAACCCTTTCCTTAGCGGCCCTGCCTAGGTATTAGATTTATGTATTAATAAAACTGAGACCATGAGTGTCTCTGTTGGACAATTCTTATTGAATCACTGCAAACCATTTATGATCTTTTGGTACATTGCTGTCTGGCTTGCCTAACCAATAAAGACACCTGAAGAGTAAATTATACCTTTACATACATCACACAAAGCAATTAAATTTCTTACTCTAATGTTGAAATGTATCATTTGCTCCTCCAATAATGGATTTTAGTTAAAATTTCAACATAGAGACTGTAGAACAACTCCCATCACCTTTGCCTATAATTAAATAAAATATATCATAGAAAAGGAGACAGAGGACCCTTAAAAACTGCTAGTCTATAAGTTTCTTGAAGGCAAAGATCTTACCCTTCTTGATCACCACTGTATGGCTAGAATAACTAGAAAAAAATGAATTTTAAAACAATAATAAAATTTAAAAATTTGAACCAGGTTGAATAAAAGGGTCTAAGTGTGGGAAATAAAGCAACAATGCTTATTTTAAGGGAAGCTTTTTTTTTCTGCTCAAAGGGGACAAAACCAAAGTTCTGTACTATTGACAGGAAGATAGAGTTTCAATGTGTCACAAACTCAGAGCAAAGAACACAGTTACTCTGTCTTCCAAAAGGAGCTTTTGTGCTTTTGTTGATAAAGTGCTGCCTCAAACTTCACAGAGGAGATATTACTTTTGCCCAGGGGATGGGAAACTGTCCTTGGGGGAATGAAGGTTAACTTGAGGTACTGTTCTCAGGGATTCTCTTCCATATGGGTTGAGAAATGGTCAAGATGACCTGTCTTGAGTAGGACAGCCCCTACTGTCCCTATGCCTTAGGTAAAGACCTTAAAAATAGTAAAGCCAGGGGATCCCTGGGTGGCGCAGTGGTTTGGCGCCTGCCTTTGGCCCAGGGCGCGATCCTGGAGACCTGGGATCGAATCCCACATCAGGCTCCTGGTGCATGGAGCCTGCTTCTCCCTCTGCCTGTGTCTCTGCCTCTCTCTCTCTCTCTCTCTCTCTCTCTCTCTCTCTCTCTGTGACTATCATAAATAAATAAATAAAAATTTAAAAAAAAATAGTAAAGCCATTGCAAACAGTCTTGCTTTAAGACTACCACTAATAGCAAAATAATCACAAGAAGAAAATAAGAATTATAAAAATGGCTTCTGTTAAGTGTCCATATTGTAGATCAAGCACTACTAGAAGCATTTTACAACACTTAATTCTCCTACCAACTCCTGTGATGTATTATTATCCTCCTTTTATAAGTATGACAACTCAGACTAGGTTGTCAATTAAATTACTTGTTCAAAGCCAAGAAGTAAAAAACAAAATGAAATTTTATTGAATCAATGTATATATCCCATAATCTTTATGAACTGTATAGCAAATCGTCTAAAATTAATTTTTCAGATAATGATTGATATAGCATAGAACTTTTGGAAATTAAAGCAATGGCTTGGGTTTTCTACACAGATCATGTTGAACCTTGGTCTAAAAATCTGAAAATCTAGGATGCAGCCCCTCTCTGTCATTAATAGTGGCAAAAATATGGGAGAACTTCTTTCTCTGTCTCACTGTAAAGTCACCTGGAAGGTGTTTCTTGGGCATTTATAAAAATAATAGTGTCTGAACATCACCATCAGACAAGAAATAGTGAACAAATCTCCTAAGTAAAATAAAAAGAGAATTATTCATCCTGGTTTGTTTAAAAGCAGCATGATAAAAAAGGGTTCAAAAAATACACTTCAAGAGTGCCTGAGTGGTTCAGGTGGTTAAACGTCTGAGTTCAGCTCAGATCATGATCCCAGAGTCCCAAGATCAAGCTTCATGTTAGGCTTCCTGCTCATCAAGGAGTTTACTTCTTCTCTTTCATTCTCTCTCTCTCTCTCTCTCTCTCTCTCTCTCTCTCTCTCTTTACTCCTTCTTCTCTCTCAAGTAAATAAATAAAATCTTTCTAAAAAATATGCTTCAGCACATTCATTGACTATATTGGTTTTCTATCTGGATCAAATGAATTGAAAATTCTTCACACCACCATGACCCTCCTGCCCCCCACCCCCAAATCCCTGTGTAGACAGGGATATAAATGGGATTCCCACCTTTGTGATTGATAAGCACTAGACTCAGTACCCAATAGCTGGAGTGGTTGTGGGTTGATGGGTCAATCTTTTCACTTCTGTGGGTTCCATTTCCTCCTTTTGAATGAGACAACAACCCATATATAATCCGTAAGGCTTCTTTCAGCCATGAACTCTTTGGTTCTGAGTCACAATAGACATTATTATCAATTCTTCAAAAATACGTTCCTTTGATCATTTTCTAGAAACTTCTTATATTATTGAGAATGCAGCCAGACCAAACTAATACACTAATTAATGATTTTTTTTCAGCAAGTCTATTGAATGCCTGCTATGTACAGCATGTTGCCTTAAGTAGGCTCAAGGGCTAACATGGTAAAAACAACAAACACTCCTATCTTCATGAAACCTTACTTCTGCTAGAAGGAGAGGGACAACGGGCAAGCAAACAAGTAAAATAAAAACTGTACTACATAATGAAAAGTTAAATAAAGTAGGGAAACAAGGTGGGCAGTACGGAAGTAGGGATGGATTTTTTTTTCACATAAGGAAGCATTTATTTGATGTTTAACATGAAATCATACAAATAAAATTTGTATAAACACAAATCCACATCGAGTCATAACACAGATAGCAAAAGACAAAGTAAAAACAAAGAGAACTAATTGGCAGCTATATACAGTTGGATATGGTTGTGTCTTTTACACTAGAAAGTCTTTTACAAAATAATCATCTTAGGTCAACAGAAGACCAATCTTCAGTGTCATCCTGCAAGATGGGTTCACTTTAAGCAATCTCCTCCTGTTTTCTCCAATGTCCTCCTTTAGTATGTCTGGTAATTGTTTTGGTGATTGCCACCCCCTCGAGACACCTTGCCATAAGTGCTCTGTTGTCCACTGTAGTCTGCATATTCCTGTCCATATCCATAGTTCCCATAGTTTAAATAGTCACAGGAGATCTCACTGACCAGGTGCTAGATGAGAGATAGTAGGACCAATGGAGCAAGTGAACTACACATCTTGGAGGAAAGAGCTTGCTAAGCAGAAGGTGTGCAATGCAAGGGCCCTGACACAGAAGCAGCTTGGTGAGATCAAGGAAAGCAAGACCAAGGTGCTTACAATTTGAGTAACAGATGGTGTGATCTGACGTAAGTGAGGCTTTGGCTGCTCCAGTGAAAAGATTTAGAAATAAGACAAGGGTAAAAGCAAGATGGCCATGTTGACAGCCCTTTTATAAAGGAATGCTGTGTGGAAGTGACTGCCTCATAGGTAGCGTGCCTGGGTGCTCTCCATCAAAGGTAAGTCTGCAGAGTTTATTCTTAGGTATGAGACAAACACCTGCTGTACTTCTCCAGATAAGGTTTGATCATGGCTTATTGAAAAATATGTGGGATTTTAAAAACAGCAGGAGATAAGGTTATCAGTCATTCATAAATTCCTCTTTAGATTTAGAGCAGGGGAAGTCTTAAACCATGTTAAGTCATATACCACAAACAAGAAGTTAATATGACTACTTTATAAAAGACCAAAAGCCTGATTTTTTAAGAATGAGGAAAATCATTAACAGATAAATCACAGAAAATCTTCAAGGGCAAAAGACCAAAAGCCTGATTTTTTTAAAAATGGGAAAAACCATTAACAGATAAATCACAGAAAATCTATAAAAATAACCTTTAAATATATGAAAAGATGTTCAATCTCAATCATAATAAGCACTAAGCTACCATTTTCACCTACCAGATTGGCAAAAATTCAAAAATATAATAATATATTTCATTGGCAAGCCTGTTGGGAAACAGGAACTCTCATTCATTATAGGTGGGAATATAAACTCATACAAACATTTTGGAAAGAAATTTGGCAATAATGCACAAAACTACATTTTTGCTTAACTTTGCCTCCTCAAACCCACTTTTAGGAATTTATCGTAAAACTGTACTTCCAATAGAAAAGAGTTTTCCTTGGAACATTATTTATAACTGCAAAATACTGGAAACAATCTGAATGTCCAGTGATGGATAAACTTCGGTATATCCACACAATGGAGTCCTATACACTTGTAAAAAGAAGAAGGAAAATTTTTCTATAATGATGTGGAGTAATTTCTAGAATATGTTGCCTGGTGAAAAACACAAAGTGTATAAGATGATCTATAGTATGCCACCCTTCTTGTAAGAAAGAAGATAAAGGAAACTAAGCATGCACCTACTCAAATATGCAGAATTACAGGAAGGATAAACCAGAAACTAATAAGATTGGTACCCACAGGGAGTGGGTAGCAACAGGGTAAAAAGAGAGGATGAATAGGAATAAGGGGTAAGGAGTGAGAGGTACAGTCTCTGAGTATATCTTTCCATAAGATATTTTAAAACTTTTTGAATTTTTATATACTCAAAAATATGTATAAGTGGTTAAAATCAGGCTGCAGGGAAAACCCAACAGGATGTAAATAGTAACAAATAAACCTAACTGTATGATAACAGAACAGCATTACCACACTAATACACATGGAAAAACAAAAAACTAACCTAAGTTACTTTGAAAATAGTATTTTGACTGTATACTAAGTCTAAAAGACAAGAAGAACCCAGAACAAATGTTATTAATATATACTACAATAGTACTATTATTATGTATTAGTGTTTAGTAGCATATATTACCAGCAGTAAATTTATTTTCACAAGGACATCTGTTAATAATTCTGAAATGTGATGTGTATTCTAAGACCAACCAAATAGGTAAATATACTTTGGATAATGAAAGAACCAGATTTCTCACCATCAGAGAAAGGATTTATAAATATGGAAAGGAATATAACAAGAATAAATCCTGTGATTCCTGTGATGTTGAATTAGGATACAAAATATCAGTATGACCTCATAATTGTTAATACATATACACAGGTAGTGATATAAATAGATACAAATGTGTATACAAAACAGAATGTATACCTGATTCTTCCTCTCATCCCTGAGTGAGCCTCAGTGCATGTGGTACCTCAACAGCAACTAGCACACCTAACACCCGCGTATTGGTTTCCAAATAACATTCTCCAACAAAAACAACAGGTGCTTTTTGGAGAAATGGCTGATTCCAGGGCTGAGGCAAGGAAGGACAGGATGGAGCTCATTAGCAAACTAGCTTAAGACTCAACATGAATATTCACACAATGGAAATCTGAAAATAAACAAAAATCATAGCTTTCTTTTTCTTTTTGTTTCTTTTCTTTCTTTTTGAGAATCAGTTTACCAGCATATCTTGTGGTATCAGAGTAAGAATATGCTTTACAAATTGTGGTACCATTTTGAAAGGATCCAGGAGCCAATCTGGAGGTCCTAATGGTCCGATCGGGATCAATATCTATAATAAAATAAATACTGACAGTAATGGGTTATAACTCTCATAGACTAAACATCCATGAGTTCATACTGATATAAACTTTTCAAAAGAATGAAGAAACAAATGGAGAAGGGAAAATTATCCCTTATAGCAGAATTTTAATTAATAAAAGTAGAATAAATAATAGAAATAGAAAATCACCATTTGGGGAACACGGCAGTAATAATTGTAGTACACAAGATTCATGAAGGTAATAAAATTAATGGGTGAAAGTATGATGAGGAACAGGTTATTTGCATAGTCTCAAGATAGCTCCCCACAAAGTAGTTACTAAATACAAAGGGGAAAATTATTAACTTCATGGGGAAGAAATCTGGCAGATACAACCCTACGCAAGTGTTCTTATTAAATTGTCATTTTTTTTAAAGATTTTTTTAAACTTTTTTTTAAATTTTTATTTATTTATGATAGTCACACAGAGAGAGAGAGAGAGGCAGAGACACAGGCAGAGGGAGAAGCAGGCTCCATGCACCGGGAGCCCGACGTGGGATTCGATCCCGGGTCTCCAGGATCGCGCCCTGGGCCAAAGGCAGATGCTAAACCGCTGCGCCACCCAGGGATCCCTAAATTGTCATTTATAAGAAGACATCAATATTATGCATCTCCTTGGCGATGGTCTTTTTACCATACATGAATACCCAAATGTAACCGTAGGGAAAAATCAAACTAACCGAAAATGAAGGATACTCTACAAAATCACTACCCAGGACTCTTAAAAAGTGTCAAGTCATGAAGGACAAAGGCTAGATTGAAGGAATAAGAAGACATGATGTCCAAATGCAATATGGAATCTGGACTGGGTCCTGGACTGAAAAGGACTTTAGTGGGACAACTGGTAAAATTTGCATAAGTCTATAGATTAGATAATGTCATCATCCCAGCATTAACTTCCTGGTTTGATCATTTTACCATAATTATATAGGAAATTAACATTTGGAAAAACTGGGTGAAGGGTATGTGGTAACTCTGCAACATTTTTGTAAGTCTAAAATTATTTTTAAAGTAAAAGTCAAAATTTAAAAATAAGTGAAATTAATATAAAAATAAACCATTAATATTCTCTCCCTTCCAAATATCTTGCTAGAGAATCCCCTTGAGATAACTGCTATCATCAATTTGGTATATTTTAAAATGTACAATTCAGTGGACATGAATAGGTGCATATATTTTTATACCATTTTTTGTTGTTGTTGCATCTAAAGTTCAGAATGGCAGGCTTATGCTTGTTTTATTCACTGCAAAATCCTCAGCACCTAAAAAAATTACTATTTGGCACATATCTCTCAATATACAATATCTCAATATTCATCCATTAAATAGATTAGCAGCAGATATGGGTTTATATATTAATCCTGTCATTTGTTTGCTATGTGATTTTGCAAAGATTGTTTAACTTCCCTGAGTCTTGGTTTTGTCATCAGGAAAATGGGCATATCTTTGTCCAGCTCACAAGGTCATTTCGAGGTTTAATGAGGCACATGTAGCAGAGGGCCTGGTCCACAGTAAACATTCCATCAGTACTGGAAAAACTCCTATTAAAACTTTTCTATTTATTTCAAAGTGATCATATTAGATCTGCATCCAGTATGCTCTTCTTATTTTTATCATTTTGGTCTCTGAATTTGAGTCTACCAACTACTATTAAAATAGCAACTTCTCTGCTTTAGGAAAGTTTTCATGAATCCCCTACCTCTTAGCTAGATTTATTTTGACTTCCCCATCCCACAGATTAAATTGGCTCAATAATCCTTAGATGTAACAGTATTATGATTGTGTAGGTTCTGTCTTACAAAATCCTTTATATCCAAGATAGTTTAGGGGGAATTGGGAGACAGGGTGGAGACTCATCATTTATCAGGACCTTCCTCTACACTGAGCCCGGTGATTTGAGATTGTTGTTTCCATGAATCCTGTGAAGTAAGAATGATGCCCATCTTAGGAAACTAAATGTCAGGCAGGCAAGGTATCCTGGTAGCATCCCATAAGACTAGAAGATAAAGTCAATAAATTGGTAAGGTAAAAATAAAAATGCAGTGATCCCTGGGTGGCTCAGTGGTTTAGCACCTGCCTTCAGCCCAGGGCGTGATCCTGGAGTCCTGGGATGGAGTCCCACATCGGGCTCCCTGCATGGAGCCTGCTTCTCCCTCTGCCTGTGTCTCTGCCTCTCTCTCTTTCTCTCTCTCTCTCTCTCTCTCTCTCTCTCTCTCTCATGAATAAATAAAATCTTTAAAAATAAATAAATAAATAATACAAACAAACTGGAAGCACTTGAATAGACAAAAACAGTTACCTATCACAGTCTATATTCCTACACCAATAAAGGTAGGAATTTGCGGGGGGGGGTCTTCCCCCCTTACATTCCACTTTTGCATATACCTGCATGTCTCCTCTTTTTCAACTGGAACCTTTGTTATGGTCCTACTGGGGGAGAACCATGTTTTTTTTGTTTTTGTTTTTGTTTTTTTACAAATGTATTAATGATTCACTCTGTTTGATATGCACCACAGCAGAGCTCTTTTTTTTTTTTTTTTTTTTAGCAGAGCTCTTATTGAGCAGCTTTTGACTCAGGCACTATGTGTAAAATATTTTTGAAAGATGATTTCAAAAAATGTAGCCCCCTCCTTCACCCCCCTTTCATTTCTCTTTAGTCCAGTGGATGGAATCTCTCCATCTAGGACTCACCTTCTTAAGAGCCGGCAGAGGTGGTTTGGGCTGGGGACCCAAGGTCAGAGATCTGGATCTTGCAGTCTGAGGAGAGGCAGTGATTTCTCTGTGCAGAAGCTATTCATTCCCTTGACCCTTCTCTGTCCTCACTGCACACTTGGTGTTACTGGTCTGTGGCTGCTTTTCCAACTGTTTGCCTTGAATATCTACTAACTATTTCTAGCACTCTTTTTAACAGTTGACATCTCTTTCCATATACTAACTCATTCCATACGCCCTAGCAGCCTGTGAAGTAATTATTATGAACCACATTTTATAGGTGAATGTGGAGCCTTAGAAGGGTGATTATTTGCCTCAAGACCAGTGGCTCACATGTGGACTGTCAAGATTTGGGACTTGAGAGTATAGCTCTTTTGAACACACTCTGACCCTCCGAACATAACTACCTCACACATAACCTAGAGCAGACATCCCGAACTCATCTAAACAGCAGGTCTGGCTCTAGAATGTAGTCTCCAACACTGAGAGCTTTGTCCCTTTCTGATGGGACTGTAGGTTTCGAGCTCCAGAAAATTTGAAGGTAGGGTAGAGGTTCTAATGAGCAATTGTCACCACTATGTCTCCATTTGTTGGCCTCTTAATTTTGAGAGCAGCTTCATATTTTTGTCCTGGGCTTTATGCAGCTCTTCTCTCTCCCTTTCTTGCAAGAGGAAAGATGAGAAAACTCTTCTACAAACAGAATGGACACTAAGTAATGCAAGGAAGATAGTTACTGGTGCCATTCGTTCCTTCCCCACTCTCTCCAAGGAGAGGATAGAGGAGAAGTGCAGGAGAAGACAAGAAACTATATTGAAGAGGAACTGTTCAGCATGAAGAGCTGTTAGGTACTCAAAGAATATCCAGGGCAAATCTGCTTTCTTTGCCCTAGTAACTTTTGGGGAAAAAATACAGTTCAACTGTTGGGATAACTATTTGTGCTTTAGCTATGTCTCCCAGCACTAAATAATCAGTTCTAATGATTTTTCCAATGGATTTTTTTTTTCCCAGCAGTGAAGGAAACAAGGGATTGGGTCACAGAGAAAAATCTAAGCAGAAGTTTAAAAGGCTGTTATTTAAAGAACTGACACTAGAGAAGTTTCAACTTCACTATCCACTCCAGCATTTGGAGATACATTGGCCTTTTGATATGACTGTTCTGCCGACCAGTTCCAGTGTATCCAAGTGCCCCCTGATACTCTGAATATGAAGAAAGATATACTTTATTGAACCCATCCTCATTTCACCTGACAACTTGGCCACCAATTCACTGTTTGAACACTTAACAAGAATAACAATTGCAGTGGAACCCGTGGAGAAGATATTAGTTGGAGGAACAGATTGTAATGAATAACCCAGCCTTTGTCATCACAACCCTAGGGAGCACCATGCATGTTGGCTGTGCTTATCCTGGAAATAATGATTTTTTATTTAGTAGTCTTGTTTGAGAAAGCAAATGGTCCACATAGCATTTTGAGTTGGGCTGAATGACCTCAGCATTGTCTTTTGAAGCAGGATAGCTTAAGCAGCCTCTGGGTCAGATGACTGGTGGATTCTGCCTAGAGCTTCTGTGTATAAAACAGAAGAGCCACTGGAAAGCCCATTATGTTTCTCTGTGAGCCATCTTGCTCAGTGGGCAATCAGCCAGCCCTCTGCCTGTAATGCTGTTACAGCTACTGTTAGTCACTAGAGGCTAGAGAAATGAGACTGGCAGTACCTACTAGACAGGCCGACTTCTTCAATTTAGCTCTTGATTTTTGTCATAGGTCCTCAATTAGTGAAAGTGTGTCCCTGGAGAAGGTATAAATCAGCCTCACAAATGAATGCATCACAGAGGCATGGGAACACAAAGAAAGCAGACTGGAAGCATGTTAGCATCAGAGTGAACAAGGACCAGGCTTACTCCCCTTGTACTTCCTTATAAGGGTATAGCTGACCTTGGGAATGACTGTAAACTTCAGTTCAGTTTAGCTCAACAGACATTTATTGAGGTTTGTTGTCTGCTGCGATCCAAGCTGGGATCTGACAGTAATAGTTTGAGAACAGATAATAGCAATGATTAATATGTATTTAGCACTTTCTACTTGCTAGACAATGCTGAGAACATTAAGTGCGCTATCTCATTTAATCCTTACATTTAATCCTTACAGCAATTCTGTAAAATACATACTGTTAATAACCTAGAAGACCAGGGATTAGAATGAGCAAGGCTTTGCCCATGGGCATTTGGCTCAAAAAAAGAGTGACTAGGATTCCAAGTTGGGTCTGATTTCTTAACATTGTACATGCTGGCTCTGGCGGATTGTTAACTGTTTACTAAAATCCATTTCTAAGTCTTCCTGAGCCTTTTTTTGCAAAGAGGTCTAGCCATATGTGCCCTCTAGCTGGTAGATTGTAAACAGAAATGATGTGTACCTAGCATCAAGGCTTTAAAGAAGAGGTGTGCTTCCTGCAGGACTTCTTTCTCATTTCATAGTCTGAATGTCAATGAAAATAGTGCTCTGGAATAGTAGATCACAAGATTGAAGGAGCCAGGGTTCCCAAATCACTGCACAGAGGAAAAGCACAAGCCAACCAGGAACACCCACTTTAGACTGTTATGTAACCAAGAAAGAATTTTACCCTAATTATTGCACTGCCTAATACAAATATAAATAAGTCATAAGTTTTATCTTTGAGTCAAGATTATTTTAAATCTGATTTTAAAAAGCATATTCTTATGTTTTGAATATTTTTGACTTCCTACACATATTTTTTTTTCTCAGAATGCTTTCTCCTAACAAAGCTCTCAACACTGGGGGAGAAACTGAGCTTATAAAAGAAATATTTGAGGAAATAAAAATGTTGATCTTGGATAACAGAGAAAGAGCTAGGACAAGATGGTCATTATTTTCAAATGAAGGGTTACCAAGTATAAGATTCATTAGCCTTAGTTTCTGTGTCCCTAAGAAACTGGAACTAATGGAAGAAGATTTAGAGAGTCAAGTGTTAATTCATTATAATTTTGTGAGTCTTTGAATCAAATTCTGTGATTCCATGTTCCTAAATCTCCAGGTTTCTTCATGAGGTAATGGTTCAATGTATGTGTCTCAGAGAGAAAAAGATGAGTATCATGGCTAGATTTCTCCATTTGAGGACAGCTTTGGTTTGAATGAGAGCTGATACCATTACAGAGATTTTGTCAAGTGTGAGGACTAAGGAAATCATTGGGGATGGTGACCCATTTTGCTGACCCAGATACATGGCCTGTTTATGTGTAATTGAAATGAAAACCTAGGAAAAACCATGATTGATCAAAAAAGAGAAACCTTGTCAGAATAAGAGTGGAGCTAAAGAAGTTCCTTTTGAAACATCTAGTTCACTTTTAAGAGGTGTTTATGAATTTCTTACAAGATGTTTTCCTGACCTAAATAGTCCATCTTCTAAGATTTTCAAGCAACATATGCTTTGTTTCCTTTATTTAGGATTCATTCCATTAAACACCTGAACCTATGTTTTCGTGAAGCTTTATTTCCTAGCAGATATTACAGTTATTCATCACATTTTCTTGCATATTCTAGATTGCTCTTTTCTCCTCCCATTCTCATTTTGTCCCCTCCCCCTGTCTCTCACTGAGTCATAAGTTGGTTCTCCAGATTCCAGAACTAGAACATTTGAAATACTGTATCCAAAATAGCTTGGAGCCAGAGGGTGAGAATGAGAACAAGAGATAAATTTAGGCATTAATCCCAAAGGTCCAGAGGAAAGGAATGGAATAAAAGTTGATCATGAAGAGAGAGAAAGAATTGCAACAGGACTAAATAGAGAGTCCTAGTGATTACTATAACAGACATGGAGTTTTTTATATTGTCTTTATTGGTCTTTAGCTACTTGAGTTATAAGTGGGCCAGCATTGGTAAAAAGTTGAACACTATGAATAACATAGTATTCACTTAGATGATAAGCAGTGACATGACCATGACATCCGTGCATTTGTGGAGCTTACATTCAGGGAGAGAGGTCATGAGTGATGAGGACAAGAAAAGAACATTTTCCTATGGAGATCAGGTCTCTGAATACAGTAGAGGTGAAGGTGTCAGGGAATGATTGGATGTGTGGTTGGGGGTGTTCTACCTAGAGAGGAAGATCAGAGATGGAGACACTTGAGTTGAGCCCTCCAAGACAAGAAGGAACCAGATGCACAAAGAGCAAGGATAAAGGCACTGTAGTCGAAGGGAAGAGCAAGAGCAGGTCTTTGAGGCAGAGATGAAAATAGGCTATCACCCAAGGAGAGGCGACAACATGTGAGCAAGGAGGAGTTGGCCCCAAGAGAAACCAGAGAGGCAGAGTGGGGCAGTTTACTCAGGGCCTGGCAGAGCATGGTAAAAATTGTACTACAATATTCCCTGTCATTTTTTCTTTCTCTTCTCTCATATTATTTGGTGTTGCTCAAAGTTAAACTGTAGCATTTCGCTCTTATTTATTCTTTACCTTTTTTCTCTCTCTCATCTCTTCTGTCCATATCTCCTTCTTTGACAGGGATTTGCACTAATTGCTTTCCCTTCCCACTCTTCCCCATAAGTTACTAATCAGTTACTCTTGAGAACAATAGTGGGAACACACTCCTCTTCCCCTGGTGATTGTGGATTCCACCTGTAACCGGATGCCCCTGACTCTGCTAGGGAGTTCCCCTTTACCTCTGCAGCCTGGGGTCTTACCCCTCCTCTGAGTCTCAAGTGAAATGAGTTCCTATGTACTTAGTGAAGCAGTCAGTCAGTCATCCATGACCTTTTCCATTTGAGTTCTGATATCACACACACGTCTTGGGCACCTTAATGCATGTTATTGATTGTTCACAATAGTCCTTTAAGATAAGTATTATTATTCCTATTTTTACAGATAAGAAAACGTCCAGATGCTTTCCCAACATTACACAGACAGGAAGTTGCAGAACTGGGGTATGAATGCAGGTGTTTTTAAATTCCTCTGATGCTCAATCAAGCTCATACTTACATTTTATATAGCTATTCAACATTCAACTTATTTTTTGCTAGTCTTCCTGTTTTGATGATAAATCTTAGAGTGGAGACTGTCCATCTACCATTTTTCTTTCTCATATCTATGCTTTCTCCATGAATCACTGACTCTTTTTGGTATATGCTTAGTTTTCCTGTAACTCTGATATTCTTTAAGCTCACCAAGAAACATTTAGTGCATCTTTCTCTGCACTCTCTACAAGCCTTCTAATTACCTTATCAGATTATCATGATCAGGGCGGCCTGGGTACCGTTTGGTACCTGCCTTTGGCCCAGTGCATGATCCTGGAGACCTGGGATCGAGTCCCACATCGGGCTCCCTGCATGGAGCCTGCTTGTGTCTCTGCCTCTCTCTGTGTGTGTGTATTTATTTACGAATAAATAAATAAAAATCTTTTTAAAAAATTAAAAAAAAAAGATTACCATGATCATTTTTTTATCTCTCTTTCTCTTCCACTTAGTCTCTAGCCTGTGTTGTCCAACCATTGACACACACCATGTGTGGCTCTCCAGCATCTACAATATGGTTAGTATGTTTAAGGAACTGAAGTTTAATTTTATTAAAAGTTCTTGATAAACTTACATTTAAAAATTAAAGCAGCATAAAATTGTTTTCCAGTAAATAAAACTTTACTATACTGGTATGAAACATTTCACTCTTTAATTATTGAAAATCAAACATCTGAATTGAGATGGACTCTACATATAAAATATATATGGATTTCACAGACTTACTAAGGAAAGGAATACAAGCTATCTCATTAACAATTCATTGTATTGATGACTCTTGGAAATGATCATATTTTTGGATATACTAAGCTAAATATAATTATTATAAAAATTTATTCCATCTATTTCTTTGACTATTGTAAACGTTTCTACTAGAAAATTTAGAATAATGTATATGACTCACACTATATTTCTTTTGAACACTGATCCTGTTGGAATTCAAAGATAGGGATCATGCTCTGTTTATCTTTGTAATCTCAGACTCTGGTATGTGCCAAGTGCATAGTAGGTACTCAAAATAAGTGATTTGAATGAGTGAGTCAATGAATGAATGACTGCTTCATCTTTTAATATTTGGCATGCTGGGATCCTTGGGTGGCTCAGTGGTTTAGTGCCTGCCTTTGGCCCAGGGCATGATCCTGGAGTCCCAGGATCAAGTCCCATGTCAGGCTCCCTACATGGAGCCTGCTTCTCCCTCTGCCTGTGTCTCTGTCCCTCTTTCTCTCTCTCCCTCTCTCTCTCTCTCTCTGTCTCTCATGAATAAATAAATAAAATCTTAAAAAATACATTTGGCATGCTGCTTGACATGTAGGAGGCAGTCAAAAAACATTAGGTTTTCAATTGGTCTGTTGATCACAGGTGTAGATAAAGGCATTTTAGCCAAAAGAAAGTAAAACTTTTATCCCTTTCTTCTGGTCACCATTTTTGACTTCCAGACCTGTTTTTAAAGAAATATAAACATAAACTCAGAAAAAAAGAAAAGACAAGCAAAACCCATGATCTGCTACAGTAAAAATTATTAGAATTTTTTCTGTCCTTATTATTTAAACACAGGATGAGGTTTTAAGGAACTTAACCATCTGCCTTCTTTATCTGATTCCAACATGCACATTTTTTCCACTTTTTATATATTTGACAATTAAGCTGTCTCCTACAAATGAGAAATATGTTTAATGCAGCAACACTGGTCATTTCCTTATTTTTACCCACAAATAGCTTTTATTAAATCAAAGTTGTTTCTTATTATCAATAGCATTTTAGAATCACGGAATAAGGGGAAGATCAATGGAGATTCAAGAACAATATATTTGCATAAACATAATAGAATATTTGTGAAATAACACATCTTTCGAATGAGATGGATCTTTCAAGGTTCCTCCAGGATTTGTTTGTGATGAACAGGTATATATAAAACCAGATTAATGGGATCCAAAGCAGATCAAAGGAAAGTAGAATGAAAGCTTAAGGAGACCTGGGCTGGTTTAATTGGGGGAGGATTCTAAGTAGTGATGCAGTTGCTTAGAAACTGTTTTGGTGTATTTCCAATAGATAAAATCCAGCCCAGTGCAATCCCTTTCCTGATCTGATTTTTACCTCCTTTATCTTCATCTCCCACCACATTCCCTGCCTCACACTCTATGTTTGAACATATCCTATTACTCATACTCCTCAAATACATGTGATAACTTCAACTATTGTGTCTTTGACCAATTTTTCCTTTTCCCAAAGGGCCTTTCTTTTGATTGAGCAGTAGGAAAATTACTGTTCTTGTTTGAGATGAAGTTCAAGCTTACCTTCCTTTATGGGGACTTCTCTGAGCTCTCAGATCTGGCCCATCTCAAACATAATTATATTATAGAGAGTCCATAAGTTATTCTTTTCCACATCCCTCTAACCGAAACAATTTTTGAGTTTCACGAAGATAGGAACCATGCATTATTCAACTTGATTTCTCTAGGAAAATTGTTCCCAAAATTGGATTCACAATAAAATCACCTAAAGAGCTTAACATAAAAAACAAACAAACAAATACTATGCTGAGACCACCTGAAACTGGGAATTAAGTCAGAATCTCTGTGAGTAGGGCCAAGGAATCAGTACTTTTAAGTTATCTGGTGATTCCAATATATACTTGGGTTGGGAAGCATTAATCTATAGCACAGCACAGGGCAGGAGTTTATGCATGTTCACAGATTTAACTTAAACTGAAGATTAAAGAGAACCATAGTAAATTGTAATGGGGATTTAGCATAAACCAAGCTTTCTCAACATTACACTGAAAATATTTCTTATACATACTAAGACAAAAACTAAAACGAAAAGTCTGATATAAGAATTACAAATATTCCACTCTACATTTTAAGAACAAAGATCACCTATTCTCTTAGCAACTTTCAAGTATGCAATATAGTATTGTTAACTATAGCCATCATGCTGTACATTAGATCTCCGTGACTTATTTATTTTATAACTGGAAGTTTATACCTTTTGACCCTCTTCACCCATCTTCTACTCCCACCTTTGCCGAACACCAAAAAAAAAAAAAAAAAGTAAATATGTATGGTGACAAGTGTTAACCACACTTATTTTGTGGTGATAATTTCATAATATATACAAATATTGGTGTGCCTGGGTGGCTTAGTCAGTTAAGCATTTGCCTTCAGCTCAGGTCATGATCTCAGGGAACTGAGATCAAGCCCTGAATCGAGCTCTCTATTCAATGAGAAGTCTGCTCCTCCCTCTTCCTTTTCCTCCCTGCTCATATGTTCTCTCTCTTATACATGTGTGCTCTCTATCTCTCAAATGAATAAATAAAATCTTTAAGAATATATATATACAAATATTTAAACATCACGTTTTATACCTGAAATTAATGTAATGCTGTATGTCAACTATAACTCAATTTAAAAAAATAAGAAGAACTGAGATCATGGAACTGAGAACATTTTACTCATCTGTGAAATAAACAGAATGTACAATTTGGTCTTAGCATCTTTTCAAGTCTAAGCAAATAATACCATAATCATAAGACAGAAAACTAAGACAGAAAACCTCTTATTGACCTCCTAGGTCTCTTATTTTACAAATGACTGGATAATGTGATGTGTACAATGCTTCACGACTTCCAAAGCACTTTCATAAACATTATCCCAGAAAACTCCATCAAATAGAGTTGACTATCCCCATTTAGCAGACCAGAAAGCTGAAACTTGCAGGTATTATATGATGGACCAAAGATTATGCACATTACTGTCTCCTGTCTGCCACTTCATTTGTCATTTGTATGTCCCCGGAGAAGAGGAAGAGAAACCCGAGGAAGCTCTTAAGAGCTTTTAATAACAGTAACATGAAGGCATTCATTTTTCATTTTTACTGTGCATAGAATCAGAGAAGTGGATATGATTCATTATCAGCACATTGACGTAATTGTAATTTCCATTTTCATGTTCTGATTAGTATTGTCCTCTTTCATCCATATCCCCTTCCCTACCCTAATCACATCATCAAGGTCCAGTCATGAATCTCTTATTTTCTTATTCCTACCTTTTATCAAGACTCTCTTATCAATACCTACACATGGAAAGTAGTTTGCAGGTAACACATGTGCTTATATTTCCGTGTTGCTTCTCAGGGAACCATGCAACAACTTCTGTGGCAGGCATTGTCATTTTTTTTTCAGGCATTGTCATTTTTATCACAAGTTTATACATTAAAAATATAAGGCCAAAAAGTGAATTGATTTAAACACAGTCAAATAACTGGATTATTGCAGAGGTAGAGCTCTAACTTGCGTCTCTGGTCAGAAGTTTGAAATCTCATCTTCTCTCCATCATTCTATACTGCCTCATGAGAGTGATCTACACTATCTGATAAGGTACATGCCTGGCAAAAAAGAGACTTTTGGCCAAATATAAGCAGCAGAGCCAGATCATAGTAAGGTAATATGGAACATTTTGACATGGTAACCAAAATTATAGTTTGGTCTATATGATAGATTATTTTAACATTTACAAATATTCACTTCCTTCCCCTTGTAGAAGGAAGGACCACTCCACTAATACTTAGCTTGGTTGTTTGATTTCCTTTGGCCATTAGAAGGTAAATAGATGTCACATCCAAGTTTTAAATATGACTGTGCAGCTGTATTTAACTTTATGCCTTCAGCTGCTAACATAGCATGTAGCAGATGTGGGCTGTTGCCTCAATCATGACCCCAAAGTAAGAAAACATATGGAGCATAAGAAAGCAGAGTTTAAGTAGTAACTGACATGTAATCTGATGGGGGGGGGGAGCTTGTCGTTATAAAGCCACTGAAATTTGGGGATTATTGTTAAGCAGCAAAACTGACTCATACGGCCAACTTCTCATAGACCAAGCAGATCTTCAAAATATATTGTGCATGTGAAACATAAGGTATTTTTAAATACCAAAGTGGTATATGACTTTAGGGAAGATACATAACCATTCTGTACTTCTCTTGGAAATGTTCACCGATTTAGTTATAGGCAAGAGATAGGAAAAAAAAGTAAAAATTAGATGTATCTTCTAGTTATTAACAAATGTTAATTAAGACTCCTTGGCTGCAAAGTAAGCTTTGTGAAATGCGAAGACTTCATTGGAATGATTAATTTTAAAACATTACCATTATGACCAGAGCAGAGGCCAAACTTAGTAAGATTAAAATTTCCTTTTAAATCATTCTAAATTTTAAAACTATATCATTAGCACAGTATTATCCATATGCTTTTCTCAACTATTTAATTACAGAGGAGGCAGTTAAGCAGATCAAGAGACTCTATTAACAGACAAACCCAAAAGCAAATATGATGAAATGTAATTACAGGGAGTAAATGATCTGGAGTTTCCCAGAGCCTCCTGGAACTCAAGGAAGGTTCTAAACATGATTTATGCCACAGCAAAGTGAACTGGTACTTAGCACTCCCT
Source organism: Nyctereutes procyonoides (assembly GCF_905146905.1). Classification (NCBI taxonomy): domain Eukaryota; kingdom Metazoa; phylum Chordata; class Mammalia; order Carnivora; family Canidae; genus Nyctereutes; species Nyctereutes procyonoides. The sequence goes on from NW_026575159.1 coordinate 21,280,426, forward strand.
GTCGTGGAGAGGAATACCACATTTGGTAAAGTAACCATTTCTTGAATGATCTACTTGCATGTCAAAAAGTTATGATTTATCCAATTGAAATTATATTTTTGGACACTTCTTTTGATATTAATATGAACTACTAAAATAGCATTAATTCTAGAGTTTTCTGGCTAAGAAAAATATTTTTAAAGAAATCAGATTTTTAAAGAAATTAGAAGTTATATGCTTTTGTCTTATGGTCAATATACATTGTGATTTTCTTGCCTTGTTTTTAACACAGTAATGAAGTACATAAACAACAAGGTAGGGGTGGGTCACGAGATTCCGAAAAAACTGTGGGATTCAAAAGAAGCATCTCATTTTAGAATCATCCATTCACAGGCCTGGGTAGAATACGTTACTGTTCTAACTCATTTGGCCAATTTGCTCTGTTCCTTGATTTTAGTAAGTAATGAACAAATACAGGTCTTCCAGACTCCAAAGATCTAAAATGATGACAAGAAGAATAAATGGATAGATTCCTGATTGGATAAATGATTAAGAAACTAGTGTGTATCATTTGTGTTCAGTGAGTGTGTATCTATCTATGTATCTAAGCATACACTTGAAGGTGGATTACAAAAAAACAGTGTGTGCTAATGCTACTGTCAATGAAATCATCTAAACTTCAATGTAAGAAATTGTTTTCTGAAAAGCTGAGCTTCAATTGTTTTTGCACATTAGTTTTAAATGTGAAAATGTAAGATCACAATATAAATGATCACAGGATATTAAAATTGGAAAAACCACAAGTTTTCCTAATTCAGCTTCTTACTTAAGAATCCTTTGCAATTTATCCTTGGAAAAAACAGCTCTTTGTTCCTTATTTAAGTAATATGTTTATCCCCTTCAAAAGCAGTCCTTTCATTGTAAGACATCAGCAAGTTTTCTTTCACGTTGAGCCAAATCTATGTCTTTGTAAACCCCACCCAGTAGTGTGGTTCCCTATTGAAAAGTTACTCAACTTTTTTTCTCCATATTTTATACAATGGATACCATTATGGCTTTCCTTAATTCTTTGCTCCAAAATAAACTTCTCTATTTCCTTTGATAATTCTTCAAATCTTCTTTATCATAAGAATAATTTTTTAAAGAAAATATTTTCATAAAATAACTAATCATTTTGTAACATCCTTAGTGAGTTTACTTTGGTAATACTAAGCTTCTCTATAAAGAAAAATAATAGCAAGTTCATAATTTGTTCAAAATATTTTCTTCATCTTAACATATGAAATTTGCAAATCTTTAAGAGGCTATGCTCTGTTCTTAAATTATTCTTACTTTAAATTGTGGATGATGTTATTCTTCTTGGAATTATGCACTCTTAGAGCATCTTGAATAGACATTTATCACAGTCTGGGGCAGCAAGCAGAAACCAATATAGGTGTTTTCAAAAGGTAAAGATTTAAAATAGGAATAGTTGCTTCTAAATGTTCTGAAAAAAAATCAGAGGAACATACCAAATGGTGAAGCAGTAACCTGCTATGGTATGCTCCTCCACTGAAGAAGGAAGGGGGATAAGAGCCCACTGCAATTGAGTTCAAGAACAAACTGCCACTCTCGGAGCACTCAACAACCAGAAAGTCAGAATCAGGAATCAACCACCATGGATTCTGGAGCTTAGAGTCCTTCCCACTGCCACCACCACCACTGCTTCTCAAAAACCATACATCTGGAAAATGGACACTGATTCCTCACAGCTTGCCAGAGAGAAACTTTCCAGAGGAAGATATCTCTGCTATGGTTTTGCCTTTCTAAACTCGCATGAGTGTGTTGAATAAGTGGAACTTCACTTGCATCCAGGTCCTGAGCTCCTAGAGCCTCTGAAAAAAGGTAGTCTGTAGCCTTCTGTGCTCATCAGTACAGGTCACACACTAAAAGATGGTGGGAATGGATGCTAAGCATTCATTGGTCCCATCCTGAGCAGTAACTAGGCGCTTAGTCATAAATAAAATGTAAAATAAGATCAACATTGATTGAATACCAGAGTTTAAGGCATTATGTTAGCTACTTTGCATATTCACTAAATCTTCAAAATCCTGTGGTTAGGTATTATCTTCATTCGTGGAACAGAAAACAGGTTAAAAGAGTAAGTGATTTGTTCAGGTCTGTCCAGCTGCTAAATGCTGATCCATATTTACATTTGTTCCTCTGTCTTCAAGCTCAAGAATATTTGTCCCCTGTCATGCTTTTTCTTTTGAGAAGGAACTTACTGGGAATATGGTAAAACATCCCATTCCATTACCAGGTAATTTTGACTATTATAAAAAGTTCTTCATTATTATTGAGTCTAAATCTCATTTTTCTACACTCAACTTCTTGGGATGAGATTCAGTGATTCCAGTGTACCTTTTACAGAGTAACACTGTGTGGCTGTGTGCTTTATCAATTTTATTGTTTCTTTTTCTTTCCTTTTTTGGAGGTTCTTCCAGCCTACTTTGAGCTAGGATCACAATTAATGCTATAAATAAATGAACCTCCATCAAAGTTTCTAGCTCAAGTCCATGTTTATGAGTCAACATTTTATTATGAAGTGTGGTTGCTCTTAAGTTACCCAAGCCAGGCAACGCAAATGTATGAAGGAATCTGGGGAGACAATGGATATAAAACAAACCATTGATTTCTTTCGTAAGTTCTTCAGAGAAGATGTATTGTATCTATTAGGGGTTATAGCCCATCACACTGCAAGCTTCTCCAGGAGAGGGGGAAAAAACAAAAACAAAAACAATGATTTGTTCCCTGGAGAGAAATATAACTGCTAGTGACTGGTGGAATGAGCCACATGGATTGCAAGCTTTTCTCCCTGCAATTACAGTGCAACAAATGCTCTAAGCTAATAAGCAGACAAATGACTGTTGCAATCTGCTTCAGCAGCCCACATTTCAGAGGGACTATTTAAAGCTCTGGGTCTTTTCTAAGCAAATTCTTTTGAACTTGAGTCCTAAGCATGAAGCTATTAACAGTCTACTCAGATAAATAAGATCCTGATGTGATGGTAATGCCATCACCACGATATATTTATCTTTCACTTTTCCTAGACCATTTCAGGCAATAAACCTATACAGCAATCCCATTATTGCTTATGTGCAATAGGCTAGCATAAGTTCTTTACATGCTTGTCACCAACAAAAAGTTACTGTTTCATTCTTTGCACCAGAAAATGTTATTCTTCCTATACAGGGGGAAAGGAAACAATAGAGATGAAAAGAGCTCTTTGAGTTTGTAGAAAAAAAGTTTCACAAACCGATCTGTCCTTTAGGTTTACAATCCATTTAGACTGTCCTCTATGGACCATTACAGGTATATAGGTGTATTAAATATCTCAGAGAAATTTCAAGTAAAAGTAACTAAACTCTGTACTGTCTTATACTGAGAGAGCCACACTTGCATAAGAAGCAAAAATTCAGTAGAGTCCATGATTATCTCCAAAAGAAGATGTGGGTGTCACAAGCTAAATCTTCATGGATTCAAAGTTTACCAAGGACTTTCATGATCCCAGAATCCTGGGAATTTTTCCTGGGTTAAAATAAAATTGATGTTAGGAATGCAAGAGAGAGCATGTGTGTGTGTACACATGTATACACGCACATGCACATGCATGGAAAGTGAAGAGGGTCCACAGAAATGGATCTTCAGCAGAAGGTGGAGCTGGTACATAACACCTCTAGGAGAAGGCTGCTCAAGGGACCCAAAACATGATCCAATCTGCTACTGTGAAGGAATGAATCTGGATAATAGGAAAATCAAGGAAGAAACTTCTACATCCTATGAGACTGGGGACTTCCACTCCCCATCTCTGCACCTAACCTCTGAGAACAACACTTGACATTGACGAGATTTGCTCCTAGGTCCTTGGATAATGCTTAAATATGCTCTTTGCATCAAAGAGGTTTTCAAATACTATTGGAAATCCACATTTGTTCTGTAACCATGCTCTGTATGTGTCTTGTCTATTATACATTTAGATTGGGTAGCTACAGCTGAAGTAAAGAAGAAGCTTCTGGAGAAAAAAGAAGAGGCGGTAAAAAAATCATTTAGGGATTTTTCAGAAGTGCGCGGCATAAACATACTCTGGATAACCTAAGTAAAAATGGAGCTGTGTTGAAAAGATGGGGTAACTTTCTGAAAGAAAAGAAAAACTGTAAAGTCAAAAGGAAAAAAACACCAGGATAGGTCTAGGGACCTAGTTAGAAGAATCCTCAGGGTGCCGTGGATGGGATGAATCTACAACGGAAGTTCGGTATTTGTGGTACTCTATTTGAGGAGAAAGCATTTAACTGGCCTAGATTGGACTCCTGACCCACCATTTTTCTGGAAGAAGCAAGGGTAATTTAATTGAAAGTCTCTCCATGATGCTATGGCATAGGATGACCCCCTAAGCTATACAGAGTATTTAACAAGCAAAAAAGGAGAAAAGTTGCTGGGCTGGGACAGACAACACACCATGACCATGAAAGGGATACAAGAGATTGTTCTTAGTAAAAATAATGAAGAAAGAGAATAAAAACAATACCACAAAAACAAAAGGACAAGACAAAGCATAAAAAGAGAAGCCCAAGAAGGCAGAAAGGAATAATGGGAAAGAGATGAAAGAAGAGAATAGAAAACAGGAGAGGCCGTTGAAAAGAAAAACATTTACCCAAATCCTTCATCAGTGCTTGGCATCAATATTATTAATTTCTTTTGACTGAAGAAACTGAGGCTTGGTCAGCAGGAGTCATATGCTAATGGGCACACAGAGGAGCTGACACAGTTGATTCAAAACCAACAGTCTTTCTATTGCAGAATTTTCCTTCCAATCATCCTTTTGTTCATAAACCCTGAAAGAGATCTTCTCCAGACCCCAAAATGTTTGGCTGATCAAACGGAGTTACCCATTTTTCTTAGTTATTGTGCACTTACTGGAAGTCAGGCCACCCTCATGAAAAACCACCTCAATTCAATTCTGTATTAATGGACAAGCATGGTGCTTGTGAATTCCAGAGGCAGGGAAGAACCGGGAAGAACGAGAGGGAATCAATGCAGTAGAATTATAAGACTGAGTTCTTTGGGTAGCAGCCAATGGAAACTGGCCCTGGATAACTTAGGTCAATGTATACTCTGAGGAGCTACACATCAGAGGTTAATTCACATGAATGCCATAGGTTAAGGATATTAATTGGTGATTTGGAACCATGAACAAAACTAGACATACTTAATGTGCATATACAGAATGCTAGATGAGGTCATTAGAAATTGGATGAAACAATCAGAAAACCTAAGACTTCAATACCTTCAAACAAGTTGGCCAAAGATAACAAAGAAGCCTAGAGTGGGGCCACCAGCTAAGTCCTACAATGAGATCTTCCAAATGAGGACCTTAGAAGATCCAAGTTCCATAGCCACCAGCAGAGTGTTGTTGTGACCATAAAACCAACGTAAATTTAACATTCAATTAAGGAAAACAAACGTCCACAATTAAGGGAGAGAGAATCCTGAGTTACTGTATACTGTTTATACCCTTGCAAGTGTTCTATTAATTTGCTCCCTAGAGTGTTTTAAACAATAACATCTTATCAATGTCATAGCAGTTCGCCTCTTTAAAGTCTGATTTCTGCCCAAGTACCTGGAATGGGATGAGCTCTCCATTAGAAAGAGTAGTACAGAACAACCTACATGAATGTAAATTCAACACTGAGGAAATCTAATCTCCTGTATTTTTCCAGAGGCTGCAAGTTCCTAAGATGATCGAATCCAGCTCTCACTGTAGAGACTCAGCCCATTTCCTGCCAGTGTTGAGGGCTGACTCACGTATATTTAGAATAAAAAGAATAAAAAGGAACCCCATCTTTGTTGAGGACATAGAGGATCAGAGAAAAGAAGTTGCTTCCTGACCACTGTTGAAAAGAGGCTAGAATCTGGATGTAACTTGAAATCTAATGCTCTTTCCATTTCTTGGCTCTTTTAGCAACTTCCTCTCTCCTTAATGCACAGCCAGCTCCCTGTTACTGCTTTCTCTGAATACAGCCCAACATACACATGTGACTGGCTTCAAAGATTAACCAAACAGAAGTCAGTACAGCAGATTTCTTGGTTATATTATAGGAATTCCTCTTGTCCTATTTAGCATGTTAAGGCACTTTCTGCATTTGATCAGACTATACTAAATGCAGATTTTCTATAAGTGCCCAGGGCTTCAAATAAATCCGATTATATCTGATGGAATATAGGTAGTTCATCTAATGAAAAGCAGGCAGGGGAACTAATGGAAATCAGGAAGCCATTTTAAAAGAAATGAATTGGTTTTGTTTCCTTTAGATTTGGATTTCAGTAAGTAGAGGTAGTATTAGAAAGCCACCTTGATCTCCATAAGGCTGCTTCCTGCTATAAAGTAATAACCAGCTCCCACAATTCATGCCACCCCCTCCCCTACTCACCTGCCAGGATGTCTCTCAATATCCAATACACCTCTGAAGTGTTACCACTCCAGGGAAGTCTCACAACCCTCTTCAAGCAGGGGAAGACTTCATTTCAGACTCTCCCATTTTCAAAGTATTTACTTGAATTTGATTTTTATACAATAGCTGTATTTGATAACTAATGCTTCATATCTATTTCCCTGAGTTTATGGAATGAGGGAGAGAAAGGACTGTGTTTCTCTCTCTGTCTCTCTTGCAAACCACTATTCTCCATCACCTAGCCCAGTTCCAGGTAAGATGCTAATTATCAATAAATCTGTGGACTGAGTGAATGAATAATTGAACAAATTAATATGTATGCCTGGGCACTTTTTCTTCTAGGCAATAGAAAGCTGTGTCTCACAGCAAATTCACTGCACTGATTTTTTAAATTTTAAAGAGAAACTAACTCATTTTGTTTATACCATGAAGAGGTGAGCAAAGTCATTGTAGATAGATAGACCCAGTCATGAAATTTTAAGAGAGCTGTACAATATTTAAATCTATGTATCTATCCTTAGAGTTTGCATTTATAGTTGAGGGATATTGATAAGAGTTATTTCAAGAAGATGCATTTAAATAGCCAGGTCAACGTTTATTTTTTCCTAGCGGTGTTGGTACAAAATAGGATGCCAAGAATGGCAAAATAAGAAGACATGTTTTCCACCCTAGAGAGCTCACAGCTTGTTCTTGCTATAGATAAGTAATCAATAATTATGAGAGAAGTTGATGTAGATACTGCAGTTATGTCCTACAGTTAAAGGATGGCAGAAGAGAAATGTGATGAGGAGCTCCCAATTCATTCCAGAAATGTCAGGCATTTTAAGAAACAAATCATACTTAAGAGGGGTCTTGAAATACAAAGAATTGCTCAGGAAATTGAGGAAGGAAAGGCTTTCTAGGCACGATGAAAGGCATGGATAGCAGGGAAAGTTGGAGGATCCTCAGATCTGTTAGTCATTTGTATGGACTACTTCCAAGGAAGTGTGTGATGTGGAGAGAGAAGAGAGAGGAAAGGGAACCAAATCTGGCAGACATCTGAGTGCCAAGATGATGACGATACTTAATGTATATACTCCCGTGGGTCTGGAGCTTGCTCTGTTCTATTAGTTTTCCCCAGCATTCAGCAGAGAAGACAGCATCATCCTTTACAGACATGAGTGCCAGCTGAACAAAGTAGTCATAGTAAAATTATCACTAATAACTAGTACCATTCATAAGACCTACATTGTGGACAATATCTAATCTAACTCTCCCAACAGTTGCAAGGCAGCTACCAGGACTCTATTTTACCAAAACAGAAACTAAGACTCTAGCAAGTTCTATAAGATTCTCAAGGTGGGCAACCTAGGTGGTTTAGTGCCGCCTTCAGCTCAGGGCCTGAATCTGGAGACCTGGGATCGAGTCCCACGTCAGGCTCCCTGCATGGAGCCTGCTTCTCCCTCTGCCTGTGTCTCTGCCTCTTTCTCTCTCTGTGTGTCTCTCATTAATAAATAAATAAAATCTTAAAAGAAAAAAAAAGATTCTCAAGGTCACACAGTGAGTTAGGGGTAGGGCTAGAATTAAATCCAAGTTCTATAATGATTCCTAAGCTAGTGCTCCTTTTGCTGGTCCCCCAATGCTGATGACTCAGTGCTTTACTAAAGATGGTTCTGATTATTCGTGTCTAAATCTGAGTACATATTTGCTTCATTTAATCATTCTACACAGAGATTTCTTTCTAGCACAAAAGAAAAATGCCATTTGGAAGCACCCAGAAATAGTTGCTGTGTTGAGGATTAAGTTACAAGATTACCTGATTTAAAAAAAAAAAAAAAAAAAGGATGTTCAGATTTTTCTCTTTCCAAAATGGGACCAAACAGTATAAATGATTCATGGAAGATGTAGGGTCCAACTAACCTAATTTCTTGCAAGTTGACCCTCTCTTTTTCTAAACTGGTTCCCTTTCTAATGTTAATCTTATTTGTCATATATAGCAAAGGCCAAGAATAAAACTTACAGTCTTTAAAGCTAAGGAAAGACTCAATGTCTCCTACAGAAGAAGGGTTGCTGACAGGGCAAACAAATCCATTGAACTTTACTTAGATTGCCTCATTGTCACTTTTGATCTTATTTTCATTTATGACCCCGTGTGCAAGCTCAGCAAACTGATGCGAAATACAATGTACTAACGTATTTATTCAATCTTTGGGAGCAAGACTTACATCACAATTGGTTAAGTTTGCTAAACTTTAGGCTGAAGAAATATTCAACCAGTAATTCTTGTTTTGTTTTATTCATTTTTATGTGATCTTATTTTCTCATTTACCATTCTTATACTCTGAATTCCATAGAACTCAATGGGGGTTAGATCTAGCAAAACCTGAGCAGCTTTCTCTTCTATCTTATTCATTAACATATTGAAAGCATATCACAGTTGTTCTCCCCTCCAGAACTGACAGCTTAATGCACAAAGACTACGCTAAATATGGACTTGTGGCTATTTCAGAATTGGGGGCACCAAAATCAAATCAACTGAGCAGGTATTTGCAGTTGACTTGTGACATGTATGAACCAATGATGAGGGTAAAAAGCAGAAAAAGACAAGCAATTCTTCCCTAAGAGGCTTTCAGAGAGGACTAGACTTCTATGAGATAGTTTTCATTCATCAAAAGTTTACTATGTAAAACACTATATGAAATTCCTTACATTGAGTTAGTAGAGTATAGACATTTCTTTGAGTTTGGCAAGAAGATAAACCATAGTTTTACTTCATATTAGGTGGGTGATTTTAGACAAGTTTCTTAACCTCCCTGGACATCTTTCTTATAATTAGAGATTTTAATTGTACACACTTCATGAACTTACTTCATAAAATAAAGCTTCTGAAGTACTAATCACACATAGTAAGAGCTTCATAATTCAGTTCTTGTAGCTGTTGTAATTCAGCCTCTTATTAGGATTGTGATGTGTCATTAGCTAATGGGTCAGAAGGCATGCACTCTGTTAGCCTTCTTTTGCACTCAAAAACTCTATGACCTTAAAATTTCATATAGTGGTCATCCTTAGTCAGAACCCAAATTCTGATATGACCAGTTAGTGAGTCTGGGTGACTGAACCCACATCCTGCTTCTTCCAACATACCTGCTGGCACCTGCTGATTTGCATGTGAGCTGAAGAGTCTCCTGAGGATGGGAATATGGAATAATGACTTGAACTACATTCAACTTTGGAGGTTCAAACCTTTATAAATATGTCTGGTAGCCTCCATATCATGGCTAAAAGGACAAGGAAGGCAAATCATAATAGAAAGGGAGCCCATCAGATGTTTATCAAGTAATCAACAGGGCTCGTATATTGCAGAAGAGTAAAGGGGAGGTATAATACAAGGCCTAGTGAAACAGGTAGCACTTGAATATGGATTGACCCAGCTATTCTAGTGGTGTTATGCTAGAATAACAAGTAGTTTTTGTTATTAGAATTAGCATAACACTAGAATAACTGGGTCAGCTTACACAAGTAGCTACACATAGTTACACAATCAGATGTGATAGTTAATTTTACGTGTCAATTTGACTGGGCCATGGGGTGCCAAGATTAAATATTATTTCCGAGTGTGTCTGTGAGAGTGTTTCCAAATGAGATGAGTCCTTGAATCAGGAGACTTAGTAGATTGGTCTCCCCACTGTGGGCAGTCATCATCCAATTTATGAAGGTCTGAATAAAACAGAAGACTAAGGAAGGAGAAATTTGGCCCCCCCCCCTCCTTTTTTCCTGCCCCCTGTTTGAGCTGGAACATCTTCTCTCATCTTCTTCTACCCTCAGATTGGGATTTACACCCTTGGCTTCCCTGGTTCTCACCCATTTAGATTTGGGCACCAAGTTTGACTTCCCTAGGTCTCCAGCCTGGAGATGATAAATTGTTGGCCTCTTCAGCCCTCATAATCATGAGAGCCAATTCCTCATAATAAATAAATATATGTATGTTGGTTCTGTTTCTCTGGAGAACCCTGACTAATATACAGGATATGCCACTAAATAATAATACTTAGTATTATTACTAAGCAGTAATACTTAGGTAGCACACATGAACATAATAGAGGGTAGGAACTTGTCCCTCCCCACCTTGCAAGATGGCTAAGTGGGCAATGAGAGGCATAGAGGCTAAGACATCAGTCTGCCCTGGGTTGGGTGGGAACCTCTGCAGACCAGCTGATGGTTTCCCCAGCCAAGTAGTTGTCACAGGGCAGAGGATGACAGAGAGCCTACATCAAGGATCTGAGAAGTGAAGGCAATGCTGAGCCCCAGAAGCCAGCAGAGGATAGCAGCCTCACCTCACACTTTGGTGCTGGAACCATATGCATCTAGTTGGAAGAAAATTGTACCATTGTGTTCCACAATGGTACCATTGTGGAATACAAACTAATTAGCTAACCATAATAATAGCAGCTATGATTTATTAAACATGGCTATGTTGCAAATACCATGTCAGATTCTCTATATAAAGGATTGGTAATTCTCACAAATAACAACACATGTATTGCCAAACCCCTTTTAAAGATGAAGAAACCAAACCTTAAGGAGAAGACGTAACTCTCTATCCATCATACAGCTAAGACTCTAATACTTATCCAACCGTGTCCCAAGCTCTCACCTTTTCCACTGTGATATAGCAGCTGGCAGAAGATGATAATGGGCTGCTTTGGAAAACACCTCAGGCATTGCAGACATTTCCTGGCCACCATAGTTACCCCATGATCCAATTCCATGGTCCAATTCCATGATCCACGAGAATTACTGCCACATGCCTGTAAGGAAGCAATACCATTTGAGTCCATGAGACCATTTGATCTTGGAGAGTCTGTTTGCTTTGGCCTGTAACACTGGCAATGAAACAGTGGTCTGGATAAATAAATGACTGATATTGCTTGTTTGAATAGGAGGGAGGATGTGACTTATAGGCCAGAATCCCCACTAAATCAACCAACCACACAGCAAGCCCTTCATGTTAATCATGACTAAATGGGAGTCCTGTTCATCTAATACAGATTTAGAGATATATGAATTAGAAGCAGGCTGGTTGCATTCAAAAATAATTAATGAATGAGAAAATGGCCTATTTGTCTCAGTCTAGTAGAGCACCCCTGCCACTTCCTAGATGGTATAGTGATTATAGTAGCATAGAAAAAAAATATCCTCTGACTCCTAGTTTGGCCAAATCAAGAAGGCTAAGAATATGGAATAATGAGAAGTGGTAAAGCTGGAACCAGAATTCTAAACCCTATCCATATTCCACTACACTGCTACATAATAGTATTGGTAGTAATATATTAAAAATAATGAGAAGATGAGAAGGAAGAGAAAGAGAAGGGGAGAAGAACAAGGATGAATAAAAGGAGGGAAGGAGGGGAAAGAAACTACTTATGATAAATATTTAATGAACCCATATACACTCCCCGGGGTACACTCTTTATGTATATGGTCCCATTTTATCCTCACAAGAGTGCTGGTAAGTAATCATCTTAATCCTCATTCAGTGGATGAGGAGCTTGATTCTGGGAGATTATGTGATTTCTCTAAAGTCACCCAGCAAGTAAGCGGCAGAGCCAGGATTTGAAACATTCAACTGGGATATGTTGGGATAGAAATTTTGGATTCTAACTCTAACCTCTTCAAAGCATTACTCTGAAAGATCACAGCTACTGCCATCCATCGTGCCACAGCCTAGTGGGAAAAGCTGTCACTTCATTGCATTCCACAAGTGTGTTCCTGAAAAATACTATTAGCTTCTCAGGACAGTTTTTTCACCTATAATTGGGACTAAAGCATGATTTGTGACTCACATGGGATTGTTGGCAATATCAATTATGTTCACAAATGTAAGCCTACTTCATTATTATTGCATTGCTAGTCGTACTATTACCCTATTCTTATTTCTATGGATCTCCTGTTGAATCAAGATTGAAGTTCTGGGGGCACTTGAGTGGCTCTGTCAGTTAAGCATCTGCCTTCAGCTCAGGTCATGATTCAAAGTCCTGGGATGGAGCCCTTCATCAAGCTCTCTGCTCATCAGGGAGTCTGCTTCTCCCGCTCCCTCTATGCATCTCTCTCTCTCTCTCTCTCTCTCTCTCTCTCATTTCTTCTCTCTCTCTCTCATGCATGTGCTCTCTCTCTCAAATAAACAAATAAATCTTTACCCCCCTCCAAAAAGAAGATTGAAGTTCTGCAGCAGTGTAGAAATACGCCCTCTTATCTTCCTCTTCTCAGGGAACTAAACACTACTGTCATTTAGTATGTCACAGTTTAGGTAATTGAGCAATGTGGTGCTGCCACAAGATATGTTTACCGTAGACATGCTGCTCACTCTCTAGGAGGCTCACATGTGACACTGAGTGGGCTTTCCCACCCTGAGTCACCTTTATTCTTCTGAAAATGGTTTTCAGTACAGTCTGACCAATAAGTTCCTAGTAAATATATCAGTGGTTTCCCCTTCCCCTTGCTTCCCACCCCTGCCTCAAATGGATAGCATCAAGGGGACTAGAGGGAGAGATGGGAGTAAGATGTGAGGAGGTAGGAAGGTTTTGGCTCATCCATGTCATTAACTAACTAAGGGAACTATAATTACCCAGCACGCAGGGACTGTGAAAGTCACCGCTTTATATTTAGTGTCTGGCACAAAAGTGAGGGGGGAGTCCTTAATAAATGCTTGATGAACCCATGAATCAAAATAAGAGTAGTTAACTCTTTGGGAGTGTGTTCGATAGACAAGGCACTACGCTAAGCATTTTACATGCAGTTTCTTATTTAACCCCTTCAATGGTAATTTTTGACATTTTAGGGATCAGAAAAAGCACATTTAGAAAGGTTGGAAAACTCAATCAAGATCCTATGTTAGACCAGGATTTAAGTTAAGGTCGAGTGACTCCCAATTTGGGCTTAGCCACCTTGATATAATACCTTGCTAGTCCAACCCTACAATTTTAAGGAAACAGAGTGAAAATGTTCCATAACTCACCTGAGGAACTCTATGTCTTCAAATCATGCCTAGGTGTAGGCAAGTCCTCGATTTGTAGAAGTATATGCCATGAGAAGGAGATGGAAAAGAAAAAACACACTTTCATAGGGAAATAGACAAGGAGACTTTTCCTTGGAATGAATGGGTGCATTGCTGGATTTCTGAAGTTATCAAAGGCTTTGGCAAATGGAAAGGAAAGTCTGCAAGGAGCCTTGGAGGAGAATAAAGCAGATCCTAGAAGTTTCTAAGATGATTCATGACTTGTACAACCCAAAAGGGATGTCAGAAGTGCCCACAGAGATTTGGTTGTGGTAACACTGATTCCAAGACCACTGGACTGACTCTGAGAGAGACGTTTTTGCAGCAATTTCAAGGCTATGGATGAGTGGTGTGGTGAAAGCTTTACAAGCAGGGTCATATATGATGTATTCAGGAGAGGAAGAGCCAAGAACAGCAAGTTGTACTTGGTTATAATTCCACTCTATGGTCCAGAGAGAATGACTGTTTCCATATTATTTGGAAATAAAATGGTTGCTAGAGACAATATACCTAGGTAAAGGCTGTAAGATTCTGTCTCATGCAGGACAAACTACAGATATAGACAGGTGGACTTAAAATGTTGTAACAGCTCTGGTGTGGAGGTGAGAAGCAGATAAAAGAATGACTAAATTATCCAATTTCCCACTTGTAACCCATAATATGATTTCTCTGGGGCTTAAGTTAAACCTGAGTCCTTCCATGAAGCTTTTTCTGATCCACTCAACTAACAGTAACACCTGGCTCTTCTAACTCCAGTCACTCATAGAACCTGTACTCAGAGCCTGCACTATATATTGCATTATATCATGCATTAAGTTTGGGCATAGATATGGATATCTTCCCTCCTGCCCATTCATTCAGTGGTGATGCTTTAAGAATGGGAGTTATATCTTGCATATCTTTTTATGCCTTATTATATGGGAACAGAATCATGGTGTTGTTAAATAAGCATACAACATAGATTCACATAGAGCAGTTCTCAAATACTGTTTTGCCGTACAATTGCATAGTTTTGAGCAAGTAAGAAAGAGAACTAACACTTGTAGATTTCCTACTTTATGTCTATGTGTCTAAGCCAAATATCGCCTTCTAGAAAACCAGGAGCTCAAGCTACTATGTCTAGTCCAGGAGCAATTTTCCTGACCCCAAGGATAGCCAGAGGATAGATGGGATGTCATTTTCATATTGGACCAATTATTTCAAACTGATTGGATCATCATAGAAGCAGTATGTTAGGGAAAAGCTCAACCAAAATTTTGGAAGATTAGAAAAGCTAATCAAAATTTGAAGAACTTAAGTCAGAGAGGAGGGGATATTAGCTAAAGCAAGGAGAAGGGCAAGAGAGAGCCTGGAACAATGCCCTAGATCAAAGAGTTTTGTTGCAGTGATTTTGAGTAATAGCAGAAATGAGTTCTCCACTCTGAGTGCATCACATTTGTGTTCTCATTTCCAGGGGAGCTTCAGCCTCCTCATCTGCGAAATAGAATGAGGGAGAATATTTGCCTCGCAGGATTGCTGTGGAAATTGAGGGAGATAATGTAAGTGATAGCACTGAGTACATACTGTGAATCTCTTCCTTTTGCCTACCATCTAATAAATTGTTTATGCTCGAAACATGTTCATTGAATACATGAATAAATACATAAAGTAGCTCATGAATCCTTCCTAGGATCTTAGGCACTGCACCGATTCCTGACTTTTGCCTTAAAATTTCTTGTCTCAGATTCTCTGTCAAGGAATTGATGCATTACTTAATTGCCTATCAGGAACAGAGAGGTTCATTTATTTTTGCTCCTGCACGCCCTGGTGACTAAGACTTAAGAGAAGGTGGCAAAAAGATTCTGGAGAGAGCAGGGTTTGGAGGTTTACAACACTCTGTTTAGCTACAATGAGTATTTCTTTGGCAGGAATTATCTGACAGGCCACTGGTAAATAGGAGAATGATGTCAATAAAGTTCAAAAGTTGTGTTGGCCAGGACACAATTTTTTCAGTATGTGGATATTTTGAAGCAACCAAGGGTGACTTATCTCATAATTACAGGGAAAGTTCTGAAGTCAAAATTGAAAATCTATGAAGGGTTTTTGTTTTTTTTTTTTTTTTTTTTTGTGCATGGGATGGCTAATTTAATGACTCCCAGAACTTCAAGCTTTCCACAGTGTTGACCCAACAGGAGAGGACATGTGTGCAGATGAGGAAATATGAAGACATTTCCTTCTAAATTGAAACAGTGTATGAGTGAAGAAAGCTACATCTTGGATCAGACATTTAATTTTTATCATTGTGTTCTCTGTTAGAAGCAAGTGAATTGTAAAGTCCTACATCCCTAAGGAGGAATGGATTCTTAAGCCCCATATTTAAGGCTACAAAGATTGACTATAATTCAAGATCCAAATATTTTTTTAAATATTCTGAACTAAATGGAAATGAAAACATAACTTGCCCAAATCTGTGGGATGCAGAAAAATTTAGCTGTACAGTTTTTGTGTTTTGTTTCTGTTTTTGTTTCTCAGGATAGTTATTGTTATTAGTGTCCAGTGCCACAGATTTTTGAGTTATCTTCCTCTAAGCTGATTTTTTTTCATAAATTCTGTGCTTTTCATGAGTAATTTCATAGAGCATGAGGTTTCTCAGGAACACATATGGAGTGTCATGAAAGAAATATTGTAAGCATCAGAGGATCTGGGAGCTGGTATCCTTTGTGGGGTTTTAGATGATTGGAATTTCTTCTAAAGACTTCCACAATTAGTGACTGGGAAAACCAGGTTGAAGAGCAAATCAAAACGGATACAAAATGCAAGACTGGACCATGGGGCCAGGGAGACCTGTGGGGCTGGAAATCTGTGCTGGACCAGAAATGAAGATGAGGTGAGTGAAGAAAGCCAGGAGACATGGTGTTGAAAAAAGAGGCTCGGTCACCATAGCAATCTGTACTGAACTATCTCCCTAAAATTCATATGTTGAAACCCCAACCACCGATAGGCTGTTTACAGATAAGGCCTTTAAGGAGGTAATTAAGGTGAAATGAGGTCATGAGAGTGGGTCCCTAATCTGACAGACTGGTGTCCTTATAAGAGGAAGAGACACCAGAGCTCTCAGTCTGTCTCTGCACTCACACAAGAGAAAAGCCACATGAGGACAAAGCAAGAAGGTGGCTGTCTACAAGCCAGAAAGTAGTCCTCACCAGAAACCAAGCCTGCAGGCACCTTTTTCTGGGACTTCCTGCCTCCAGAACTGGAGGAAATAGATGTCTGTTGTTTAAGCTGCCCAGCCCATGATACTGTTATGTCAACCTGAGCAAGCTGATGCATTGTCTCAGAAGCTTGGATGACAAAGATTCTTTATTGAGTTTTATAGAATTACCCCCACTTTTTGAAAGCTATGTTAACCACTTCGATTCTATAGAAGACCTACATTAGTACCTGTTTTCACTAATAGAAAGAAATCTGAAAAGGATTTTTGCTTTTAAAAGAGCAAAGGGGGCATGAAAACAGTATGCCTTCAGTGTTGGTTTTGCAGCAAGCTGTTACAGAAGCAACACTTGAAAGGGGAGTAGCACCACTGGGCTCCTTCCCTGGGGACCATATTCAGCATCTCAGCATCCACCCTGGAGCTTTGAACTGTATCTAGGAACACTTCTGCTTCATCCGATTTTTTGTGGGCATCCACTAGCAAGATGTATCCTAAGATGTCAGTAAACCCTAAGAAAGGTGATTTGGGGGATCTGAGAATGCTCAAAATTTTCCCATTTAAATTAATGGTATTTTTTTCTTCACTTTATGTCATTTCAGTTTAGGAAAATTTCATAGGGATGTTCTATTTTCAGGTAGCAGGGGAACCTGTACACCTAATGTGGGCTGTCCATGCAGAAGGGGTGAGAGACACTAGGAAGGGTCCTACGGAGAGGACAAAATGGGTCCAATGTGGGCTCTGCATTCTAAGAGCTCGTAAGTTATGGAATATTATGGAAACGTGACATAATAAGCCTAGGAATGAGAAGACAGAATCAATAAGTCCTATCTGAAAGCCACCGACAGAGTGCTATGAGGTTGATTTCAAAGAAGAGAGCCTTTCCAATAACCAGTTAATAAAATGATTTGTAGAGAAAATTGCATTCAAGAGTTCCATGCCATTTTATATGAAGGCAATAAACCTGGAAGCCAGTTTTCCACATATCTACCTAACCTGTATGATTTGCATATGTATCTTTTAATTCACTTGTTATTGAGGTATAATTTACAGATCATATAATGCAATGAAAGTATACATCAATACATTTCTCACATAACCACCAAACAAATTAGATGTAAAACATTTATTTTTGGTTTATTTTGTCTTCTTCCATTCTTTTTCTGGTTCTCTTTTTTTTTGGAGGGTGATAGATAATAGAATGGCCATGGGCTATATGAGAATTTTAATTTTTTTCTTGCTTATTTATAAAAACACTAAACATTCAATTCCAGACAACCAAAAGCCCTACCTTCTTACCAACACCCCTAAGGGGCATATCTTCTGCTCCATAGTTTTTTTTGTTTTGCTTTGTCTTTTGTTAATGCTTTTTAAAACAAATGAGGTTTTTATATAAATAAGGTTTTTACAGTGTGAAAAACAATTCACAGGATGTCAGAAACCTCCTTCATGACCTGTCCCAAATGGTATGACTTCAATCATTATAGACCTTAATTCGTTCTACATTTGATGGAAATATGATTTTTTTTCCCTTTGAGGCTATTATGAATAAAATCATGTATAAGAATTCTTTTGGGAGCACCTGTGTGGCTCAGTGGCTCAGGGAGCACCTTTGGCTCAGGGGGCACCTTTGGCTCCAGTCGTGATCCCAGAGCCCTGAAATCAAGTCCCACATCAGTCTCCCTGCAGGGAGCCTGCTTCTCCCTCTGTCTATGTCTCTGCCTCTCTCTGTGTGTGTCTCTCATGAACAAATAAATAGAATCTTTAAAAAAAAAGAATTCACAGAAATGAATGTGTATTTTTGTGTAAATAACCACTTGAGATATAAATGATAATATAGATAGATATATCACCAAAGAGTTGAATTGCTGGGTCATATAGTGTATGCATAGTTATGTTTTGTAGATAATGGCCAATACATTTTCAAAGTATTGTACAATTTATAATCTCATTCATAGTGCCCAAGTCTTCCAGTGGCTCCATATACTTGGCAACATTTGATATTATCAGTATAATTTTAGATGTTTTGGAGGTCGCTTTAAAAAATATTTCAAAATAAAAACAAATAACTGGCAACAAATATAAAAGAGTAAAAAATATGGCTAATCAATAATCATTCTGAACATCAGGGGTCCACATGTACCAGTTGAAAGACAGGAATTATCAGAGTGGATCAAAAACAAACTCAGCTATGTGTTGTCTACAAAGAACCCACTTTAAATATAAGCACACATATAGGTGACAGGTAAATCAGTGGAGAAAAATATACCATGCTAGTAATAGTCAAAAGAAAGCAAAAGTAGCAATATTAATTTCGGAAAGAACAGACTTCAAAGCAAGGAGAGTTGACAGGGATAAAAAAGAGCATTGCATTATGATAAAACGGTAAATTTTCCAAGAAAACATAATAATTCTTAACAGGTAATAATGAACTACAGGGAGTCAAACTATGTGAGGCAAAAACTGATAGAACTGCAAGAATAAATAGAGGACTCCACTTTTATAGTCGGAGACACTTCAACACCCTTCTATCAAGAATGAACATATCCAACAGGCAGAAAATCACTTAAAGATATAGTTGAACTCAGTACCATTAATTAACTGGATATAACTGACATCTATACACGTTCATACAATAACCTACTGTTGTCAAGCTCATATGGAACATTCACCAACATAGATCAAATCTGAGCTATAAAACATACCTTAACAAATTTCAGAGCAGAAATCATACAATATCCACTCCCAAACCATAATGGAATTAAACTATAAATCAAAAACAGAAACATAAATATAAAATACAAGGAGATTAAACAATATACTTCTAAATAAAAAATGGATCAAAGAGGAAAACACAAAGAAATTTTAAAATATCTTTAAATAAATGAAAATGAAAACACAACTTACTAAAATATATGAGATGCAGAAAATATAGTGCTTAGAGGGAAATTGATAACATTGAATGCACATATCAGAAAAAAAGAAAGATCTAAATCAATAATTTAAGTATCTACCTTGGGAAATTAGAAAAAAAGAACAAATTAAATCTGAAGGGAAGAAAAAGAAGAATTAATAATAAGAATTCGAGCAGAAATCAGGGAAATAGAAAAGAGAAAATCAACAAAACCAAAAGCTGTTTGAAAAATCAATAAAATCAATAAACCTCCAATAAGGCTAAATAAGAAAAAGAAAACACAAATTAGTAATTTCAGAAATGAAAGAGGAGCTATTACTGCAGTTCACAGACACTAAAAGAATTATGCAGGAATACTATGAAAACTTAATACACACAAATTTGATAACAGTTGAAATGGACCAATTGCTTGAAAGACATGATCTCAAACAGGAATAAACAGATAATCTTAGTAGGTCTGTATCTATTAGAAAAAATAAAGATAATTAATAACTTCCTGAATAGAAAGCACCAGGCTTAGATAGGTTCACTGGTGAATTGCACCAAACATTTAATGAAAAAATTTTATCAATTCTCTACATTTCTTCCAGAATATAGAAACAGAAGGAATACTTTTAAACTCATTCCTTGAGCCCAGTATTGACCTAATACTAAAACCAGGCAATCACATTACATGAGAAAAACTATAAACCAAAAGTACAGACCAATATTCCTCACTAACATATATACCAAAATCCTCAAAAACATACATATTAGCAAATTAAATTCAAAAATATAAAAAGAATTTATATACCATGACCAGGTGAAATTTATCCCAGATAAGCAAAGCTGGTTCAACCTTCAAAAATCAATCAATGCAATTCATCCCATCAATGGATTAAAAAGAAAAATTGCATAATCATATCAATAGATGCTAAAAAAGCAAATGACAAAATCCAACACCTATTCATGATAAATACTCTCAATAAACTAAGAATAGAGGGAAATATCATCAACCTGATAATAAATAACTACAAACAAACAAACAAACAAACAAACAAAAAAACCTGCAACTAACATCAGACTCCATGATGAGAAACTAGAAGCCTTGATCAGGAACAAGGCAAGGTTGTTCAATCTCACCACAGCCTTTCAATATCTTATTGGAAATCTTATCCAATGCAATAAGGCAAGAAATAAAAGGTATATAAATGGGAAAGAAAAGACAAAACTATTTGCATCTTTGTTGGCAGATGACATGGTCATCTATGCATAAAATCTGAAAGAATCAACCAAAAACCCTTAGAATTAGTAAGTAATTATAGAAAGATTGCAGGATATTTGGTTAATGTACAAAAGTTGATCACATTCCTATATACCTGCAAGGAACACCTAGAATTTGAAATTAATAACACAAATACTACCCACATTAGCATCCCCAAAATGAAATATTTAAGTATCAAGCAAAATATATACAAGATATACATGAGGAAAACTATGAAATCAAAGAAAATCTAAATAAATGGAGAGACATTCCATGTTTATGAATAGGAAGATTCAATATAGTCAAAATGTCAGTTCTTCCCAGCTGGAATTGTAGGTTCAATGCAATTCAAATCAAAATCCTAGGAAGGTATTTTGTGGATATCAACAAACTGATTTTAATGTTTATATGGAAAGGTGGAAGACATAAAATAACCAATACAACATTGAATGAGAAGAACAAAATTGGAGAACTGATTACTTATGTTCAAGGGGTACTATGAAGCTTTAGTAATTAAGATAGTTTGTTACTGGTAAAAGAGTAGAAAAGTAGATCAATGAAGCAGAAGAGAGAGCCCAGAGATAGAGCCACAGAAATATAATCAACTGATCTTTGACAAAAGAGCGAAAGCATCACAATGGAGCAAAAACAATCTTTTCAACAAATGGTGTTGGAACAATTGGACATTCACATGTAAAAAAAAAAACCATTCTTGCACCTTTCACAATGGAAAATATGCTTAAATGTAAAATGCAAAACTATAAAACTCCCAGAAGATAGCATAGGAGAAAATCTAGATGATCTTAGGTTTGGGAATGACTTCTTAGATAAAATACCAATACACAATCCATGAAAGAAATAAATGATGAAAAGGGAATAAAGGGGAAAGGAGAAAAAATGAGTGGGAAATATCAGAAAGGGATACAGAACATGAAAGACTCCTAACTCTGGGAAACGAACAAGGGGTGGTAGAAAGGGAGTTAAGTGGGGGATGGGGGTGACTGGGTGATGGGCACTGAGGGGGGCACTTGATAGGATGAGCACTGGGTGTTATTCTATATGTTGGCAAATTGAACACCTATAAAAATAAATTAAAAAAATAAAGAAATGATGAGCTGTATTCCATTAAAATGTAAAATGTCTGTTCTGCAAAAGGCAACACCAAGAGAATGAGAAGACAAACCCATAAACTGGGAGAATATACTTGTAAAAGATACATCTGATAAGGACCATTATTCCAAATATACAAAGAACTCTTAAACTTCAATTAAAAAAACACCAGATTAATAGGCATAAAAAAGACCTTAAAAGACATTTCATCAAAGAAAATATACAGATGTCAGGGGCACCTGGGTGGCTCAGTCAGTCAAGCATCTGACTCTTGATTTTGGCTCAGGTCATGATCTTAGAGTCCTGAGGTCTAGCCCTGCATCAGGCTTTGTACTGAGTGTGGAGCTTGCTTGGGATTCTCTCTCTCCCTCTCCCTCTGCACCACCCCTATATGTCTCTCAAGAAAATTAAAAAAAAATAAAAAAAGAAAAATATATATACACACACAGATGGCAAATGAGCATATGAAGAAATGTTCCATATACTATGTCATCAGGGAAATGCAAATAAAGCAACAATGAGATACCACCACACACCTATTAGAACCAAAATATGGAACACTGATAATACCAAAAGCTAGCAAGAGTATTGAACAACAGGAAATCTCATCTATGCTGGTGGGATACAAAATGGTCCTGCCACTTTAGAAGGCACTTTGGCAGTTTCTTACAAAACTAAACATACACTTAGCATATAATCCAGCAATAGTACTTCTCGGTATTTAACTAAATGCGCTAAAACAAAAGGGTTTTCAGGACAGTGAAAATACTCTATATGATAATATAATGATGGGTACACAGCATTATACATTTGTCCAAACCCATAGAATGTACAACACCAAGAGCACACTCTAATGTAAACGATGCACTTTGGGTGATAATGATGTGTCTGTGTAGGTTCATAAATTGTAACAAATGTACCACTTTGGTGGGGGATGTTCGTAAGGAGGAGCTCTGCATGTGTGCGAGCAGAAGGTAGTTGAGATATCTCTGTACCTTCTTCTCAACTTTGCTGAGAGTCTAAAACTGCTTTTAAAAACTAAGGGAAAAATGTGTTTTGAATAATGAATATTTAGCAGATTTGTCCCATTTCTTATATATGATGATAGACACTGACTTTTTTCAAGCATTTATATGATTCATATCTTTTCCTGGTCTGCCTATCTTGGGGATAGCTTAAGATATTTTCAGGCCAGTTTGTCAAAGACTTTAAATGATTAAAAATATTCCGTGATATTCTAAAAAGAGAAAAGTCCTTAGCAAGCCGAAAACAGTTCTTAGGAGAGGATTTAGCCTGTACGTATGGAGGACTACAGTCCTGCATATAAATTTTAGGTAAATGTAGCATTACATTGAATTGCTTGCTTGCTAGGTCTCTAATATGCAAACATACAGAGGGACAAGTGCAGGGCTTTGCACTTAGTAGGGGCAGGTAGCTCTAGACATGTGCCTTGAGTTAGTTGGCTTTAGGTGTGTTGCTTTCAGGCAGGGTGGTTCGGGCGTGCAATTTGAGATGCTTTCAAATGACATTGCGTGGGAGGGGTCAAACTAGAGCACTCCACTGAAAGGCTGCATTTTCCATTTTGCCCTCCCAAGTGTCTCAGTAGATAAATACTAGCTGATTACAAATGAGTGGAGTGGCGCCCTGAATGGAGTTTGGAGGATTGATTAATACGTCTCAGAAAGCCAAATCAAATAGCATGTAAATGGCTCCTGGAGAAAAAAAATTTCCCCGGCCAATTTTCCATGAGTGCCTGAGTTGATGTTGCCTCTCCATGGCCCCCTCCAGACATGGGCTTTTCTGTAGGCTGGTGCAGTTAAGACGCCCATGCAGTGTCCTAACTAAATCACACTTTCATAAAATAAGCAAACGTTGCTGAACCCTGGCTACACACCAGGCACAAGGCTGGGTGCCAGGAACAGATGAAAAAGGTTTGTCTCCGATCCCCAAGAGCTGGCATTCCAGCCAGAAGGATAGGTCTGTGTGAAGAGTGGAAGAGTGTGCAAGAGGCTTGGGTGAAGGAGCCGGAAAATCTTTGCCTTAGGAATCAGAGACTGGTTTTATTCCTGACTGCTACTAGTAAGGTGAGTGTTCTTCAACAAGTCATTTAGTCCTTTTGAAATGCTGTTGATTTGCTTAAAAACACTGGCGAGGATACTTGGAGATGTTCAGCATAAAGCTCCTGGCACGGGAAGGCACCTGATGCACGATTGTTCCTATTTTTATGCGCCATTGTTTGGTCTTGCTCATGTCCAGGGCCCATCTCCTTCCACTGTCAGGGTGAGTTTCACAGCTGCTAAATCCTCTGACACTTTTATTTCACTCCTGAGCTTTCCTAACTTTCCAGGAAGTTAGATGTGGGGCTTTGAAGGATGATGTAAACACTAGACCTTCTTCGGTGGTTTTCAGACAAAAAGGAAAGTATAAGAAACCAGAAAAAAAAAATTTTTTAAGACACGGACTTTAAGCTGTCTTGTCCATGTTGTCATCTCAAGCTGGGCTGGATTTTCTGATTTTGTGTGGCCATCCCAGAAACAGAGATTGTTTGGTGTGCTTGGTGTATCTGAAGCCACATGCTGGTAGGAAAACAGGGACATGTAAAAACAGGATGTCCATCCATTGAAGGCATGGTTCAAAATTCAACATCTGAATTGAAACCTGTTACTTTCCTAAATTCAGATTTGGAATTGATCATGATCTTACCTAGTATCATTTGGGCCTGTATAGGAGGTAGGAGGGAGAGTAATGGTCCCCCCAGAATGTCCGTGTCCTAATCCTTAGAACCTGTTGAATACATTAGGTTACTAATGAAGGAAAATCAAATGCAGATGGAATTGGGTTGCTAATAAACTGACCTTAAAGGGGGGAGGTTATCCTGGATTATCTGGATACACCAGTGTGGTCACAAAGGTGCTGAGGAGTGGAAGAGGGGAACAGAAAAAAGAATCAGAAGATGTGACTATGGAAGAAAGGGACAGGGAGATGTAACATTAGTGGTTTTGAGGATGGAAGGGGGCCACAAGCCAAGAAATGTGGGCCGCATCTAGGAGCTGAAAAGGCAAGGAAAGAGATTCTCCTTTCAGCCTCTAGAAAAGAGTACAGGCCTATGAAACTTTGATTTTAGTCCAGTAAGATCCATTTCAGACTTCTGACCTCCAGAACTACAGGACATTGTAGTTGTTTTCAGCACAAGTATTGTTTTAAACCACCATCTATGTGCAGTGATTCATTACGGTGGACATAGGAGATAAATGAAACCAGAGTCACAGATTAGAACAAGATGCTATAATTTACTGGGCCCCACAGTGGACTCATTTGTGAATTATTCACTGACCAGAAAGCCTTACCAGAGCTTTGTTAGTGGTTTTCCTAACAAAACATCTGAACAACAAAAGCTACCCCCCAACTTTACTATTACTAATTTGAAGATATTTTACTAATAGCTATTATTATTTAAAGTGTAATGGTTAATAATAAATAGTAGAACAGTTGTAATTTATTGGGAAATTGTTATTTGTCAGTTTTAATGTTAAATACTTTATAAACATTATTTCATTTAATCCTCCAAATAATTCTTGGAGTAACGTGCAATTTTACAGCTAAGGATTCTGATACACAGGGTCCTAAAAGAAAAGAGAAATAAGATATGAGTATGTCTAGGTGCTAAGTTTGCACTCACTCTCAACTATTTATCTCTTTTTTTCTTTTCTTTTCTTTCTTTCTTTTTTTTTTTTTTTTAAGATTTTACTTATCCATTCATGAGACACACAGAGAGAGAGGCAGAGACACACACAGGCAGAGGGAGAAGCAGGCTCCATGCAGGGAGCCCGATGTGGGACTCAATCCCAAGACTCCAGGATCACACCCTGGGCTAAAGGTGGCACTAAATCACTGAGCCACCCAGGGATCTCCTCTTATTTTTTAAAAAACAAATAAATATATGTTTGCAAACTTACTAAAGCAGAAAATGTATTATCCTCTGAAAAATTTCTGATACAAGAAAACTTTGTTCACATTCAGACCCAGGTAAAAGAAACTTGAGTATGTGAACATTCAAACTTTACAAAAGAAAAGCGGATTATTTTATTAGGCAAGAATTACAATAAAATTACTTTGAGAACTAGTGTCTTTAAATAAATTTTAACTAGTGAATATAAAGCATATTTGTATTTCCAAAATGTCGATTTAAACCAGAGCTTCTAAGAAACTGGCACAAGAATTCTTTCCTCAAAGGCATCAGCCAAGATTAGATTAGGCAGATATGAAAAATGTTTTGTAAACTGTAATGTATATGTATCGGTTACTTGCAATTTTTTGTAACTATAGTAGTAACAGCACCCATTTCTGTAACTCTTGGATGTTTGAAGGTCTTTGACGTATACTCGTTTAATATAATTCCCAAAGATGAGCTGGACAGCTGTTCTTCAGAAATGAAGGGTGGAAGTTCTGTTTAGTTTCCTTTGAAAAAACTCTTGCCAAAGGCAGCAATGTGCCATTGCCATGTGAAACACGGGACACAGAAATGGATGAGATATGAATTCTTCTTTAAGGAGTTCACCCTCTATTGGGAACAAATAGAGCATAAATAATTCCAATGTGATGGAGTAAACAACAGTACTAAGTGATTTGCCCAATGATACACAAAAATAATTAACCCCAATCTCCTAGTTTACACAAACACACACACACACACACACACACACACACACACCATTCAGGCCTGTGTTCCCTCCTTCTTCATCATGCTCTGGTGCTAGAAGATGGTAAGCACCTCTCTGCCTTTTCTCTGGGCAGAGATGCTGCTTCTCCTCTGATGCCCTCCAATTGTATTGTCTAAAGCAATTGTGAGAAGTGCTACAAATGGGTTGATCGGAGCCATGCCTTATATTCCTCTCTGCACCTCTCAGTATCCTGCCACTGTGTTCATATAGGCTCCTTCATCCATTCATTTAGAAAACACTCATTTAGCACCTACTGTGTTTTAGGTAAATGTGTTAAGTGCTAAAAGTATAGAAATAACATCAATCACTAATTTTAATAGCTACTGTCTGTCACATATTTATTACGAACCAAGCATTCTTGTAAATATTTTGTATGGACTAGTGAATTTAATTCTGATGAGAAATAATGGTATTATTGTCATTGTTCATAGGAGGGAACTGAGAAGGAGATTAGATACTTTGCACAGGGCCCAGTTAGTAAGTGAATGAGCCACGCTTCAAACTTAAGAGTCTGGTTTGGGCCAACAGACTTATCCACTCTGCTAATCCCTGACTTTATGAAGAAAATCTTTTGTATTCCTAGTTCTTAAGGATTTTAATTTCTGAGAATTTTTTCTTGAAAGATAGTCAAATTTATCAAATACTTTGTGTGTGTATTCATATCATATGGCCTTCTCCCCTTTATTCTTATAATGTGATTAGTTATCTTAATTAACTTTTAGAAGATGATACACATCATGATCCCATAATAAATCCCACTTGACCATGTTATAATTCTTTTTACTGCATATCTAGATTTGATCTGCTAATATTTTGTTTAGAAATGTGTTTCTGAGCAGCCCCGGTGGTTCAGCGGTTGAGCATCTGCCTTCCGCCTAGGGCATGATCCTGGAGATCCAGGATCGAGTCCCGCATCGGGTTCCCTGCAAGGAGCCTGCTTCTCCCTCTGCCTGTGTCTCTGCCCCCCCCCCCCGTGTGTGTGTGTCTCTCATGAATAAATAAATAAAATGTTTTTAAAAAATCTTAAAAAGAGAAAGAAATGTGTTTCTATGTTGATGGGAAATATACATTTATGATTGTCTTTTTTAAAAAATATTCTTTTCTGCATCTGATGTCAGAATTATGTTTTCATTTTAAAATGAGTTGAGAAGTACTCCTGTTCTCCACTCTCTGAAAGAATGTGTGTAAGACTGATATTATTTCTATTGCATATGCCTATAAGACCACACCAGCAAAATAATTTGGGCCAGAAGTTGCCTCCTCCTATGTTAGTGTGTCCATTTGCTTGTTGGGAAGGAAGTTTTAATTGCAGATTCATTTTTTTTTAAGATGTAGCACTCTTCAGAGAATTGAGGATTCCCTAGTTATATTGCTATTTATTTCCTGATGAGTCTCATTATGGTCAAGAAACATATTCTATGTGAATGCAATCATTTGATATTTATAGACTTGCCTTAGCTAAATAGAGTGTCTTTTGGTAAATACTGCAAATACACTTGAAAACATTGTGCTTTCTATTGTTTTTTGATGTAATGTATCAGTATAAAAGCCAATTATTTCAAATTCGCTAATAAGGCTTCAATATATCCCATATCCTATTTCAATTTTGGTCTGCTTTTTAAAAATGTATTTTAAAAATCTATAAAAATAATGAATATTTTGTTTGTTTTTCCCATTAATTCTGTTATACATATATGTTTGTAAGTATATTTGTTGGGGTTTGTTATGACTACCAATCAATTATTCTTTCATCTTTATGAAACATTTCTATTTCATTCCTTAATACTTTCATCAATGCCTATTTTTTCTGCCATCAATATAGTGACACCAGCTTTTTTTCTGGTTTGCATACTATAACATTTATTATTCTTACTATTACAGTTATTATTATTTCACATTTAATCTATATTCTTGGAGTTCACATGCTCCTCTCTTAAATAGCACATGCTTGGGTCTTGGGTATGTATATTTCAATGTTTTCATCTGAGAATTTTGTCTCCCTGATAGGTCATTAAACAATTTAAATTTAATGTAACTACTGATTTAGATCAACCTGAGTCTGCCACTTATATTGATTTCTAGTTGTTCAAGCTGTTTGTTTCCCTGTTCCTCCCTTCTTGACTCACTTTTGATTACTCAAGAAATGTTAGTATTGTGTTTTTTTCCTTTATTCCCTTTTTACATATACATACATCATATATTATTTGTAGGGGTTCTTGGATTACAATATACATTTTTAACTTGTTGCAATCTATCTTAAATTAGCACTTTACCAGTCCCTGAACCATGCAAGACCCTTACAATAATTGAATCATTTATAATTCTTTCTATTGTTTTCCTTTATTTTATTTCTACATAGTTTTAACACTCACAGTGCATTGTAACTACTGTTGACTCAAAGGCTGTAATATTATGCACTTGTCCACATATTCATCCTTTCTAATGTTTTCATTTCCTTTTGAAATTCCATGTTTTTATATGGGATCATTTTCCTTTAATGTGAAAAACTTTCTCTAATATGTCTTTTAGTACAGAGTTGCAAGCAGTAAAACTTGTCTGAAAACACTTGTATTTCACCTTCATTTTTAAATAATTTTTGTGGGGGATGGAGCCGGAGATAATGTTTGTTTTGTTTTTCCTTCCAGCAGATGCTATTCTATTTTCTTTATAGTTACATGGTTTTATTAAAGAGTTTTTTGTCCATTGAAGACAATGGTTTTTTTCTATAGTTGATTTTACAAATTTTTCTAATCTTGGTCTTCCACAATTTAATTGTAATGCGTTGGTGTGTTATTTTTCTTTGTGTGTATGCAGCTTGGTGCCTGACTATTTTCTTGAATCTCTAAGTTATCTTTCATGTTTTTTAGACTCATTCATCATTTTCTTTTCAGTGCTTCTTTCTCCTCTCTCTCCTTTCCTTCTGAGACTCCAATTATATGAATGTTAGACCATTTAACAGTCTCCCATAATTCTAATATAATCTGTTCATTTCTCTTCATTCTTTTTTTCCTCTATCATTTAATCTGAAAAATTTCTATTGATCTATCTACAGTGTCACAAGTCCTGTTTTCTGTTATGAAGAACAGTGAGTTCTTAATTTACAGCATTGTATTTTTCAGTTTTTTTTATAAATTTATTTATTTATGAGAGTCACAGAGAGAGAGAGAGAGAGGCGCAGAGACAGAGGCAGAGGGAGAAGCAGGCTCCATGCACCGGGAGCCCGACATGGGATTCGATCCCGGGTCTCCAGGATCGCGCCCTGGGCCAAAGGCAGGCGCCAAACCACTGCGCCACCCAGGGATCCCTATTTTTCAGTTTTAGAATATACATTTGTTCTTCTGGTTTTCTTCAAAGATTTTATTTATTTATTTATTTATTTATTTATTTATTTATTTATTTATGAGAGACAGAGAGAGAGAGAGAGAGAGAGAGGCAGAGACATAGGCAGAGGGAGAAGCAGCTCCATGCAGAGACCCCGATGTGGGACTTGATCCTGTAACTCCAGGATCACGCCCTGACCTGAAGGTAGATGCTTAACCACTGAGCCACCCAGGCACCCCTAGAATATCCATTTGTTTTATTTTATACCTTCTATCTCTTTCCTGGAGTTAGCTATTGATTCATAGTTCCCTCCACTTTTGTTCATGTTTTCTTCAATCTTCTTTCATATATGTGTTTATTTTAAAGCATTTCTGCTGAGTCCTATATTGGCCTGCTTTTATTGGCTATTATTTCTCTCGACTATGGGTCCCATTTTCTTCCTTCTTGTATATTTCCTAATATCTTTTATTGATGTATATCTCTATGTGTAAAAGGACCATAAAGATTTCAGTTGATATTACTTTCCTTCAGATAGTATATCATTTCGTCTGGCAGCAGAATCACTGAGTTACCTTGAATTATTCAGCAAGTAAACTAGGTCAGGATTGGTTTTGTAGCTCTAGTCAGACTGAGTTCAGTTCTGGTTACAAATCTCTCAAAGGTAAGACCTTTCCTTCGTTTATTAAAGGACCAGGCTTTGGGCAGAACAGAGCATTATTGATTCATATGTTTCCTTCGCACTCTGCAAAAAGCCTGTATGGAAAAACAAGTTCAGTGGTGATGGATTCTAATTTTTCAGATGGGCCTGCATAGCCAACCAAGTTCCTTCTCCTTACCAATGTTCCTATACATATGGAAGGTCTGGTCTTCAAACTATGCTCAGATTCTGCATATACTCACAGTGAAAAAAACAGTCACCAAATAAAAAGGTTTTTTCCCTTTTTGTATTCATCCTTCTAGACCTTATTTTCATCCATAGCTCTGCAATAATTAAAAAGTATGATTTTATCATTTATCCATTTTCCTAGATGTTATGACAGGAGAAAAGCTCTATCACTGGACCCCAAAATTTAGTTAGAAGTTTAAGTCCACATATCAACTAAGTAAGCAGAAAATGCAACTTTATTAAATCTTAAAATCATTTTTAGATAATATAATTATAAATCAATTTTATATGCATTTTAAATCCCATCAATTTTCTTACTTCTGAAACTTTACAACATGGTTTTGAAACATAGGGAAGAAATTTCAGGCCCTTTTAGTAAATAGGGTTCGTCTTGCAAAATTGCTGGTGGTGTCATAGCAGTGGGATTTATACACCCTCATGATTCTGTTAGCAAATTTTTATTAAACACCTATTATGTACCATGCATAAATCAGTGCTGTGGATCTGCATTTAACACAATAAAATATTCTATGTTTAGCAGGAGGAGGATAGTCTCATGAGTGTCACATACAAAGATGTTATGTCTTGCTAAAGGGGTGAAAGGAATAAAATTTATTAACATTATTGTCTTGTGACAGTGACTCACCCGGGCATGTTAGTAGTCCTCAAGAGAGAATCCATTCCTCCAAAGAGATGTTTTTAAGGTGGCTCATGAGAAGGAAAATCTTGTCTTAATGAATGTAAAATGACATCTTAAAGAGTGAAGATGGCATAAAACTATAAAATGGAAAACTATTGTAAAGGCCAGTTATTCAGGAAATTGTGTAGCATGTCAGCAAGTTTCATAACAGACTTGTAGAAGCAGAATACCGACATAAAATACATTGTAGGCAAACAAATCAAGTAGCAAAATAGAAGCTAGAAAAATTTCAGGGCTGAGAAACTAAAATGATTATCTAGATACGGTGAGATTCTTCCTGTAAATTGATTCTTCATTATTTTAAAATAAAAAGACAAGGCCTAAGTAAAATCAAGACTGAAGACACTAAAATCAGAATTCTTAGAATATGGAAATATCTTCCTTGAAATGTATCTCCTTTGTGTTGTTACTTTCCAGCTTGCTTCATGGGAAGATATTGGCAATAAATAAAATTTTTCTTTTTGTAGAGAAGTTTATATTAATTGGAAATTGTTACATTAGAGGACATAATAATAGTAATAACTTACATTTGTTGAGCACTTATTAAGTACCAGTCCCTGCTCTTTATATGATTTATATATTGCAGCTCATGTCATCTGATCCTCATGACCATCTTATAGATTAGATTTGATTACTATTCTCATTTTACAGATGAAGAATGAGGCAGTTTTATTCCTTTTTTTAATCCTCTTTAATATTTCCTTTCATTCTCATAAAAATCTTTTTTTTTTCTCATAAAAATCTTGAGCTTAGATACTGTGGACCATCTCCATTTTATAGATGAGAATTTTTAATGATAGAATGTTGGAGTAACTTAATTTGTGTCATAGAAGGAAACTGTGATGCCCAGATTCAATTCAGATATTCTCAGTCCAGAGCCCTTGCTTTTTACTCACTAACACTAAACTATGTCCAATTCAAAAGCATCATGACAGAGAATAGTAATTTTTTAAAAGATTTTATGTATTTATTCATGAGAGACACAGAAAGAGAGGCAGAGACACAGGCTCCCTGTGGGGAGATGGAGAAGCAGGCTCCCTGTGGGGAGCCTGATGCAGAAGTCAGTCCTGGGACCTCAGGATCATTACCTGAACAAAAGACAGATGCTCAACCACTGAGCCACCCAGCTGCCACAAGAATAGTATTTTTAAAAGTGTTTAAGTCACTTACCTTATAAAATCTCTATGATGGTTGACAGATTATTTCTAGAAACAAGGATACTTGCAGAATTCCCCAAAATTTTAAAGACATGTATTAGAATTTAAACCATTGACCTAAAGTGGTTTATCCTCACTCTTAAAAAAGTCTTCCAAAAGTCCCTTTATTCACACCAGTCTTTGTGTTTGTTCTTCCTTCACCAGAATATCAGAAGATCAGATAGTCTTTTTTTTAATTTGTTGTTTGTTAACCTTTCCACTCGTTTTCAGCTTGGTTCCATCAAATATCTCTCTCACTCCCCTGTATCCGTTCTATTATTTTTCAAGGGCTACTGTAACAAAGGACAAAAAACTCAGTGGCTGAAACAACAGAAATTTATTATCCCACAGAAATCGAAGATCAGGATGTCAGCTAGGTTGGCTCCTTCTCAGAGCTCTCTCCTAGCTTCTGGTAATTCGCTGGCAGTCATTGGCATTCCTTCACTTCTGCATTGCCCCAGTCTCTACCTGAATGATACTTTCTCTGTGTGCTTGTCTGTGTCCAATTTTCTGTTTTTATAAGGACGCTAATCACACTGGATTAGGGACCCAGCTTTATTATTAATTAAATTATTATTAATTGTATTAGCTAAACTAATTAGCAGAATGGACTGAGTTACTTAAATAAATTAATTGAATCCATTAATTACTTGTTAACTGGTTAAGGACTTCATCTTAACTAATTAGATCTAGGATTTTATTTCCATGTAAGATCATGTACTGAGATACTAGGGGTTAGGACTTCAACATAAGAATCATTGGGGTACATGATTTAACCCATAACAGCCTCTGTAGTGGATTGCTTGTCTCTGGCAATAAGCAATATTTCTCCCACCTTATAAAGATCATAACAACATCTTTTCTAGCCCTATTACCATTAATCTCTTATCTTCCTTTCTCATCCAGGCTTATTAAAAGAGGAGTTTATATTAAGTCTTCCTATATAAGAAAAGTTGTTTGCTTGCAAGTAAAAGAACTTAATTCTGGCTAGCTAATTTAAAAGGAATATATGAGCAAGCTATGTGATACTAACAGGACAGAAGTTGTACCTCTGCAAGGACACAGTGGCAGACAGAGTGATGCACTCCAATCAGTCTGTCTTCAATCTTGTGTTTCTCACCTGTCTTGCTATTAGATGATACCATTGGACTAGCTCCGACCAACAGTCTGTGTTAGCAATGTTTCATTTCCAATAGAGGCAGGGAACTGCTCAGGGCCTTTACTCTCTTGCTGTCTCTATTTCCCTGCTATAATAACTGTCAAAGGTTGGGTTCTCCAAGAGCAGACACTGAGACAGACTTAGGTCACAAGGTATTTCTTAGGGATCAATAGGGAAGGGGAGCAAATACGATTGGACAGAGGAAGAATTTATCTGCAACGTAGATTCAGACAGTAGTTTTGCAGCTACTACTCATCACAATGTTCTAAGCTGAGCAGAAATGGCCAGGTCTTTGTAATTCTACCCTGCTCCATATCAAGGCTGCCCAGGGAAACACGAAACAAGGGCAAAGGGTAAGGTCAGATACAAATCATGGACCCAAGGCACATTTCAAATAACCAAAAGTAGTCAATATTCTATCCACAGATCACTCTTATTGCACAATCTTTCATGTAAGTTAGTGAGTTTAGAAAGTTAATGAACCACGTTGAAGAAGATCCAGGAAGAAGACATTCAAACATGACCTGCAAAACACTGTCTAGGCATGGGTCTTTCGAAAAGTGAAAAGGGTAATTGCAGTCAGGTCACCTTCTGGGCACATAGAGGTTGGTTAGGATCTGGCTGGAGCAGTCTCCACACATGTAGCATGGGTGGTCAATCAGTCTGGAGCCTCTGTGAGACAGCTCCTTCTTTAAAGAGTCCACTTAGTTGGATGGGATAGTTAAACCCAGGGTCTTTGCCATTTGGCTCAATCCGCTCCATCTCACCAGAGTCCTAATGTGGACAATTCCAAACAAGTTTTACTTATCTATTGGTCTACCCATTTGGGCACTCTTGAAGACCTACATCAAATGTTGATAAGCAACTGGAATGGGAATTCACATTGACCACTGTGATACCATTTCGTCTTACTCTAACTTAGCTAATTCTCTGTCTTCTGTGAGTAAGAATCACGTGCAAAGTAAACACACCATGACTTGGTATAACCTTGGGCAAGGGGGGTCTCTACAGTCAAGGTAGACACTGAAGTTTCTGACAGCTGGAGGTTGTCTACTGACATCATTCCCCTGAGCTATAAAGCAAGTTCTTCCCTGAAGAGGGATCTGGTGGTGCATCTCGGTATCCCCCAAATATCCAATATGGGGAAGTTCGATTAGCTACCATGATTCTTATGCCCAGCCTTAGGCTGGCAAGGGAAGACAGCTGGAGCAGCAATTCCACCAGAGCTCCAGAAGAGGAACAGGAAATTTTCAAAGGGGAATTGAGATTTTATCAGATAAAAGGTGGGTTGGATATTGGTCATGCAAAAGCAACAGAATTTTTATATTCTTTACCACTTTCTTATATCTCTTCCACTTTCTAATTGAGGGAAGCCTGGATTTTCCTCCTTGTCACTCCACTTAACTTTTGCTAAGCTCACAAATATTTTTATTGATCAGATTAATTACGTATTGTTCAAAATATTCCTTGCCTTTCCTCAGGGGAGAATTTGCTTCCTCCTAGACATTCAGACTTATGCGCATGACTTGCTTTGGTCAATGAAATGTGACTGGCAATGCTACTTTTGAGCAGAAATTTTAAGAGAAGCCAGTGGTTTTGCCTTGTTCTTTTTCTGCTCTGCAGTGAAAATGGCTATGTGCAGATAAGGGCTGTGGAGCCTGGAGCCCAGAGGGAAGACATGGGGCAGAATCCCAGGTGGCTCGACTCTAACCTACAGGAAAGAGAGACTGAGAAGTTTGAGGTATATGATTTGTTGTCCAAGTTCACTTTGCTCCCAATCAGGAATTAGTGGACTTTGAACAAGAATTCACATCCTGTTTACATCTTGTCGGATGTCCCTTCCAGTCTCAGGGTCTCAAACTCAGATTCCTCTGGGAACTGGGCAAGTAACTTCACACTGTGCCCAGACCAGTGGTAATTTTATTAGGGAGAGCTAGTGTTTGGGGAGAAAAGGAGAGTGCATGCCCCTGGCTGAAGGCTTTCCAGTTCAAATGCTTTTTTAAAACTCTGCCAAACCAAACCCATCTTTTGGCTAAAATCAATCTTGGAACCACCAGTTGACCCCTCCAGCTAGGAGGCAGGCCTCTCGGTGTGGCCCAGAGTGGCAATTCCTACAAGCTTATGGGGATTAGTTCTTAATAGACTGGAGCCTGAATTCCAAGCAACTGGGCAGGTTCTTTCTATAGGAGATCAATGCTAATGAAGGGCATTGTACCTAACTACAAAGAATGGAATTTAAGCCATCCGAATACAGTTTCATGAATAAACTTTAATTTTTTTTCATTATTTGTTCTAAGAAAAGAAAAACAAACAAACATATTTCCTCAAGGAGTGAACATGCCCAAATATCTGACTTCCTTTCATCCATTCCATCCTGAAATCCTTGCTTAAAATGACTTAAATCACCAGAGAAGCACTAAACTCCTCTTCAGAGCTAATCTGTTCGGCAATGCCACAGAAGAATGCAGACTGAATGACAAGTCTAAGCAGATTCCCTGAGACCAGAGCTCTTGAAAGGACAGAGGGGCTGTTTTCCTCAACATAAAAGGGAATGGAATACATTTGCTCTATTTTCTACTTTTCTGCTCTGAAATAGGAGAAACCACTTTGCACGCGTTCCTTAGGACTCCCGAAGAATAAACTATTTCTGGCCCCACACACCCATTTTTCTTTGTGGAAATCAGATTACACCCTCCCAGTGATTTCTCAGAAGAAAATCAAAGCATACAACTCCGGAAACATTCAAAAAAAGCCTCCCTTCCTCAGAGCACACTGGTGGCTGTGTAGATCCAAGAGCAAGCACTGTGGGAGTGTGAGTTCACATCCTGGTATTGCTGGGGAGATGACATCACTCTTAGTTTCCATACAGGGTGGCTCCATATGTACTGCTTGCCGAGCAACACACACATATGTGGCAACTCACGATGAAACGCACAGACAACGTGAACCCAATCCCACTTCATCTCTTAAAGGAATCAGCAATCATTTTCAAGCAATACCGATAAAAATAATATTTTCTCTTCTGAATTGAAAAACAATTCCCCAGCCTGCATGGAATCAATTTTCCCCCAAATAGTTCATAAAGCTTTTGGTAAGTCCTCTTAAACATCAAAGTTTATTTAGCTTTATGTTTGGCAGTCACTAGATATCACAGAAATAACAGGGATTGTTTTCAAAGTGCTTCTAACACGCTGGGCGTTTACCCTGTGTGTCATTCTCACAATAAAGCCTCCTGGGAGGGTGGCATGCTCCCCATCTTAGAGGTGACAAAAACCCAGGCTCAGAGAAGTGAAGTCGATGGTTAGGTTGCTGTGCTCATACCCAAGCGAGCCTGGGTTGCTTTCCTAGCAAATCTGACACCCAAACTGGAGCTTTTTCCACACTGCTTATCAGAAAGCAGTGAATCAGGTGAAAGGCAAATGATTGTATCTGATAACATGTTTTTATAATAGGATTATTTGCCAAGTCTCTTCTCTGGAATGCATCACAGTCAATGTTTCCTTGATTTTTTTCCCCCCTGTTTGATGGCAGCCTAGACTAATGGATACAGGCACTTGAGGCCTTTAGAAGCAAAATCGCACATAAAGTGGAGAAGTCAGTGACTGCTGTCATTCTGAAAGCAGAACTGAATTTCCAACAGAGTCGGATCAGGTCTGAGTTGAAACTAGAAGATAATAGATGTGTCTCACTGGGGATGCCATTAATTCCTGGATAGGTTTACTAATGCCTCCCCTTGTCCTGGTCTGTCTTAAGGTGTTGGGTGAAAAGAAGCCCTTCTCTTTAAGATTGTTGGGATTTCCGGAGGGTCCTCATACTTGGTGCCCCTCCCCCCACCTTTCTAAATCTTCCTCGGTGGCAAATTGAAGGATTGGCCCCTGAGACTTTCTTTGGCACTTTAGCAGCTGAGTAAGATTGTTTCCTATCTCTCCCTAGGGTTCCCAACCCCTCCCCTGATTCCAGTCCTGGGAAGCTCAACTTCTTCCAGTGAGGTCCTTCCCCCAGTAATCCCAGGAGTCTTTTCTTCTCAGTTCAGCTACAATCATTATCAAATTGAGCATTTCTCCAGAGCTTAAAAATCCAGCTTCAAAGTCTGACTCGTTGGGGCTGGGACAGATAGTGCTGATGATATAAACAAAACAAAACAAAACATCCTTCTCTCCCACCCAGAGAGCTGTCCCTCAGCACACTCTCCAATCCCCAGGGAATCTGCCAATATTACCATAATGAAGGATCAATACAGAGTTGCCCTAGCAACAGTAATCAGCCCTGAAAGTATCTCCCCAGGATTTGTTTGAATGCACTGGGGGAAGAGGGACACAGAAATGAGGAGTAAAGGTTTGTCCTCTGATTTTTTTAAGAAGTCTCTACATAGGAGTTTACTGTGTTCACAGCCCCAACTTTCTGTGAGGGGTCCTTAGTGAGCTAAGGGTCATAGGATCTGCTGTAAAAAGCCCGATTTCTCTTGAGGCTTCCTTAGAGGCCCTTGAAGTATGCAGACACATTCTAAAAGTTTTCAGGAACATTTGTCAGGAACCAAGTTTCCAAGAGTCGGAAATTTATATTTAACAGCAAACTCCACATTTGTCAGTTGCTGAGATCTGTGCCACTCACTCAAGGATGAGAATAGGAAATGAAAGAAAGAAGCTGAAGCAGTTGGGGGCTGGGAGAGTCGGCCTTGGCCCTCAGCACAGACAAGAAGGCAGGGTTTCTTGTGTTCCCCACCCCCTCCTGCTCATTGATTCCAGCTTTAGCTCTGCACGAGTTTATTTTTAAAAATTTGGATGCTTCATTTTCAGAGAGTGATCTAAAAATATATGCCTGCGTGCCTGTGGTTGCAATGTGTATATAAGTCCAAAACCACAAAAGAAAGTGATTATACTCAGGAGCACAGAATACCAAAACTCAGAACTGGAGGATCCCTTTCTAACCTTATGTATCAGGAGGTGGCATATGCTCATATGAAGCACACATAAATGTCAGAATTGGCTTCATGAATGAGCAGAATAGGTTTTCTATGCAGAGTAATTTAAAGGATATGAAGGAGGACTTTTGTAAGCATAATCCCATATTGCCTTTCTACCCTGCCTAAAATGAGATCTTTGGCAAAACTAAAACCACAAGAATGAAAGCAAACATTGACTAGGGGTCTTCTTTCCACGTTCTAGGCATCACATTTAGCCTTTTACAGGTATTGCTCCCTCCCTACACATAAGAACCATATAAACCAGGTACAGTTATTCTGATTTAATAGATGATGAAAGTGAAGATAATGGAGATTTAGTAATTGACTCAAAGTCACAAATGGAAGGAAAATGTTATCTGATTCTACAATCTATGTTCTTAACTACCATATTGTGAAAGGCAGTGTGGTTAAAAGCACACGATTTCTAGAGCCAGACTGCCAGAGCTTGAAACTGAGCTATGCCTATTACCAGATTTTTAATCACAGGCAAGCTATTTAACCTTTCTGTGCCTCAGTTTGGTTCCTATGTAAAAATAAGGTGTACCTACCTCACCAGGGTGCCAAAAGGAATCAACGGGTTAATTGGTATAAAGCACTAAGAACAATGTAGGACTGCAAGTCATGTTAATGATTCACTTTTGCATTGTATTGCTATCCAAAATCTTTACCATGGATGTGTGTTTTTTACAAATGAGAAGAGGGTTCCAAGTTACATGCTCAGCCAATCAGCCATTGATATTAATATGGATTGTTTCATTTAACTAAAATCAGGACAAGACAGGGATGCTCACTCTCACCACTTTTATTCAATGCAAGCCTGGAAGTCTTAGCCAGAACAATCGGGTGGGAAAAAGGAATAAAAGGAATTCAAATTAGAAAAGAAGAAATAAAATTATGTTTGCAGTTGACATGATCTCTTATGTATAAAAAACCCTAAAGGAGCACCAAAAAACTGGTAGAATTAATAAAGGAATTCAGTAAAATTGCAGGATGCAAAATAAACATTGAAAAAATAAGTTGTGGGGCACCTGGGTGGCTGGGTCGGTTAAGTGTCTGCCTTCAACTCAGGTCATGATTCCGGGGGGGGGGGGGGGGGGGTGTCCTGAGATAGAGCCCCACATAGAGCCTCATATCAGGCTTCCTGCTCAGTAGGGAACTGCTTCTCTGCTCCTCCCTCTGCTTGTGCTTCCTCTTGCTATCTCTCTCTCAAATAAATAAAATCTTTAAATAAATAAATAAATCAGTTGCATTTCCATACCCTAACAACAAACTATCCAAAAGAGAAATTAAGAAAATAATCTCATTTTCAATATCATCAAAAACAATAAAATACTTAGGAATACATTTAACTAAGGAGATAAAAATCTGTACATTGATGGAAGAAATTGAAGAGGACACAAATAAATGGGAAGATTCCTGTGTTCATGAATTAGAAGGATTATAAATGTTAAAATGCCCATATTACTCAAAGAGATCTATAGAGTCAATGCAATTCCTATCAAAATTGCAATGGCATTTTCCTCAGAGATTAAAAAAAAATCCCAATATTGATATAGAATCATGAAAGATCCCAAATACAATCTTGAGCAAGAATAACAGTATCACACTGATTTCAAAATATACTACAAAGCTATAGTAATCGCAGCAGAATGGTACTGGCATTAAAAACAGACATATAGGTTAATGGAACAGAATCAAGGACCCAGAAATAGATCCATACATTTGGATGGATACATCCAATATGTGGATGCACTCACATATTCAGATGTATGGATGTATCAGATTCAACTGATCTTTTTTTAATAAATTCAATTAGCCGACATACAGTACATCGTCTCAGATGTAGTGTTCAATAATCCAACAGTTGCATATAACACTCAGTGCTCATCACATCACGTGCACTCCTTAATGCCCATCATCCAAGTACCCATTACCCCACCCACCTCCCCTTCAGCAACCCTCAGTTTGTTTCCTAGAGTTAAGAATCTCTCATGGTTTGTCTCCCTCTGTGATGCTTCCCATTCAGTTTTCCCTCCCTTCTCCTATGATCCTCTGTGCTGTTTCTTATATTCCATATATGAGTGAAACCATATGATAATTCCCTTTTTCTGATTGATTTATTTCACTCAGTGCAATACCCTCCAGTTCCATACATGTCAATGTAAATGGTAAGTATTCATCCTTTCTCAAAGCAGAGTAATTTTTTTCAACTGATCTTTGACAAAGGTGCCAAGAACATCTTCAACCCAGTGATATTGGGAAAACTTGATATCCACATGCAGAAGAATGAATTTAGGTTCTTACACCATATTAAAAAAAATATCTACTCCAAATGGATGAAAGTCTTAATTAAACATAAGATCTGAAACTCTAAAACTACTAGAAGAAAACACAGGGATAAAGTTTCTTGGCATTTGTCCAGGCAAATTTGATTTCACCCCAAAATCATAGGAAACAAAAGCAAAAATAGACAAATGGGATTTCATGAAATTCAAAAGCATCTGCTCAACAAAGGAAATAATTAACAGAATGAAGGCACAACCTACAAAATCGAAGAACATATCTGTAAAGCACACATCTAATAAGGAATTAATATCCCAAAACTCAAACAATCCATAGCAAATAAATAAATAAATAAATAAATAATCCAATTAAAAAATAGGTAGAGAAACAGAACAGATAGTTTTCCCACAAAAGACATGCAAATTGCTAACTGGTATCTAAAAAGGCACTCAGTATCACTTATCATCAAGCAAAATTAAAATCCCAAACCAAATGAAGATAATACATTAGGCCTGTTACAATGGATATTATCAAAAAGACAGTGTACGATTAAGTGATGGTGAGCATGTGTAGGAAGGGGACTCTTGAAGATGAATGGTAAGAATGTAAACTCGTATAGCCATTATGAAAACCACAATGGAGACTTTTTGAAACACTAAAAATAGAACTACCATATGATCCAGCAATTCCACTTCTGAGTATATATCCAAAGAAAGTGAAAATATAAAGATGCACTCACATATTTACTATATTTGCTATATTTACTATATTTACTATGGCCAAGGAATAGAATGCGCCTAAGGGTCCATGCATGGATAATGGATAAAGAAAATGTGCTATGTATATCACACATTATATGTTATATAATATATATTATATAATAATAATATGAAATGGTAAATATATACATATATATGAAACTATAT
Source organism: Nyctereutes procyonoides (assembly GCF_905146905.1). Taxonomy (NCBI): domain Eukaryota; kingdom Metazoa; phylum Chordata; class Mammalia; order Carnivora; family Canidae; genus Nyctereutes; species Nyctereutes procyonoides. The sequence continues at coordinate 21,322,535 of NW_026575159.1, forward strand.
AAATATATTCTATAATATTTAAATATGATATACTAATTATAATATATACACATACATGATATAATATCACTCAGCGTTAAAAAAGAAGGAAACCCTGTCATTTGTGGCAACATCAATGAATGTGGAAGATATTACGCTAAATGAAATAAGCCAGACACAGCAAGACAAATTCTGCATGGTTCCACTCATAGATAAAATCTAAAATAGCCAAACTCATAGAATCAGAGAATAGAATAATAATTGTCAGGATATGGAGAAATGCTGACCAAAGGGTACAAAGTTTCAGTTATGCTGAATGAGTAAATTCTGGAGATCTCACATACGGCATGGTGACTATAGTCACTTGAAATCACTAAGAGAGATCTTAAGTGTTCTTATCACATACATAGAATAATGATGATAATGTAAAGTGATAAATATGTTAATGAGCTTGGTGATCACTTTATAAGGAATATCAATATCAACACATCACATAGCATATCTTAAACATGTATAATTTGTATATGTCAATTTTACCTCCATAAAACTTTGAAAAAAAATAGGTGAATATGATTTGAGATTGGGGAAAATTAACAAGGTGTTTGGGGTAAATCATGAGATTGGGGAACTGGGTTGTGTGGCCAACCAAAAGGCAATATGAAGGTACTGGGCTCCTAGTGGAAGGAGTACAGCAAAGATTGGTAGAGCACAGCAGTCAGCAAACTTCTTCTTACAGAGCCGGATGGTAAATATTTTCCACTCTACACACCATATGGTCTTTGTTGTAAATACTCAACTCTGCTGTTGTAGCACAAAAGCACCCACAGATAATAAGTAAATGAAAGAACATGTGTGTGTTTCAAAAAAACTTTACAGACTCTGTAATATGAATTCTACCTAATTTTCATGTCATAAAATATCATTCTACTTTGGACTTTTTTTAAGTACTCCAAAATTTAATAACCATTCTTTACATGGGCCACATAAAAATAGGCAACAGGCTGTATTTCATTCATGGCCCATAGTTTGTCCACCTCTATATGGGTGTCCATATGGGATATGGAAAGTTAGCAGAAGGTTCTTCTTCATGGGCAGAGACTATCCAGGGCTATACTGAAAGCCTAGCCTTCTAGAATCCAATCAACATCTAGTTACTTTGGGAGGAAAGGGACATTTGCTTTGGATGCCACTTCTCTCTGTCAGGGCCTGAGCCATTACTTTATTAAGTTCCTATGAAGTGGTGATATTACTCTCTGCTTATCTTACAGTGGAAGAAGCCTTTCTTGGCATTACAACACAGAGAGTAAATGACAGGACTGTGACCAGCATAGTGTTGGCTGGCTCTAAAGCCCATTCTCAATTCATTATACCACACTGTCTAGCATGATCAGAACTTGATCTAGGCAGGCCTGACTTTGTATATTTAATGTCCCACTAGTTCACTTTTGTCTCAGTGCCAGAGGAATAATGCTTTGGTGGAGTTGGTAAGGACTTAGAGATCACTCGTCCAGCTCCCTTATCTTGTCGGACAAATAGAAGGCTTAGCAATGTTAGGCTTAGGATGAGATATGCAGATGAATAGCAGAAATAGTCTATAAAGCAACAGCTTTCAACTGAGAGTAATTTTGCCCCCTAGGGGACATTTGGTTATGTCTGGAGACATTTTTGGTTGTCACAAGTGGGGAATGGGTGCTACTGGGATCTAATAGATAGAAACCAGGAAGGCTACAAAACATTCAATGATGCATAGGACAAAATCCCACAAAAAAAGAATTATCTTTAGGGTGCCTGAGTGACTCAGTTGGTTATGCCTCTGACTCTTGATTTTAGCTCAGGTCATGGTCTCAGGGTTGTGAGATCAAGGTCGAATCTGGCCCCATGCTCAGCAGGGAATCTGATAGAGATTCTCTCCCTCTCCCTCTGTCCCTCCCTACTGCTCACACATTCTCTGTTTCAAATAAATCAATATATATATATATATATTTTAAATAATTATCTGGGAATCCCTGGGTGGCTCAGTGGTTTAGCGCCTGCCTTTGGCCCAGGGCATGATCCTGGAGTCCCGGGATGGAGTCCCACATCAGGTTCCCTGCATGGAGCCTGCTTCTCCCTCTGCCTGTGTCTCTGCCTCTCTCTCTCTCTCTCTCTCTCTCTCTCTCTCTCTCTTTGTCTCTCATGAATAAATAAATTTTAAAAAAAATCTTTAAAAAAATTATCTGGCCCCAAATAATGCTATTGTTGAGAAATCCCATTCTAGGTGTCCAATATTTCTGCAATTCCTAAAACTCAACTCTCATCAAATCAAACTTCTACATAAAAGAAAAGAAATTACTAGTGTCACGTGAGATAGAGTCCAAACATTTTAGCAAGATTTCTGTTTCCCCTTCCCCAGCTGAAATTATACTCTGATCACTTACCACGCTCTGTGCTCTAGCCACACCTGAATTTCCCTGAAAATACTTACTGCTTTTCTACCTCTCCACCTTTGTCAATGTTTTCTCCCTATTTGTAATATTTTTTAAACCCTAGTATCACCTATCAAAGTTCTTTTCATTTACCTAAATGTAGCTCAAATTCTACCCCTTCTTTTTGTTGTTATTGTTTAAGATTTTACTTTTCGGGGCAGCCCGGGTGGCTCAGCGGTTTAGCGCCACCTTCAGCCCAGGGCATGATCCTGGAGACCCAGAATCAAGTCCCACCTTAGGCTCCCTGCATGGAGCCTGCTTCTCCCTCTGCCTGTGTCTCTGCCTCTCTCTCTTTCTGTATCTCTCATGAATAAATAAATTAAATATTTAAATTAAAAAAAAAGATTTTATGTTTAAGTAATCTCTATATCCAACATGGTGCTCAAATTTACCACCCTGAGATCAAAAGTCACATGCTCCCATATGGCGCCAGTCAGGCACCCCTCCTCACCCCTTCTTTTACGTCATCAACTGGATGTTCCTTTCTGGGTCTCCATAGCACTCTCTACGCATAAATGCTAGGGCAGTATATAGAGTCTAAACTTGTATATTACTTACTTTTTTTTTCCCCAAGTGAAATCCCCAAACTAGTCACCTTTAATGTGTTCTTTGAATTCATTAGTATCCTCAATTATATCTATTTCCTCTAAGCTCTTAACAACATGCCTGGCACAGGAAAGGCCCTGGATACATCAGAGCTGTTAACATTGAATACCCTTTGGAACAATGAAGAAAAATCCAAGAATAGAAGACTGCAGATGGTTTCAAGAAACAAATTATTTTATACTTCACCATTTTTGAAATCTGTTCATTAAACAATTTCCAATCTACCATGGAAAAGGAGCCACTTTTCATTTTCAAAGACTCGTATCCCCTGGAAGATGGAAAGAAGAACCAGAATAGATAAGGAGTCAATTAGTTGAGTAGAATGGGACCTGCTGCCACCCCATTCCTATTCACCTTGGGTAATCTGCATTTACTGGGGAGTCAAAGCAGAAAGCAGGGAGAATTTTATCACCCAGAAAGGGGCAAGACTTGTCCTTCACCTGTAAGAAGGGCCAGGAAAGACTTCCTTAATGGTCATCTCCATTGGTCTATGAGGACATTATCCCTGATACCAAGAAAATATGCTTAGTGGTTGATTTTTTTTCCATTAAATTGGTAGCTCTAGTGTCAAATAAAACTTAGCTTCAGCAGCAGCTTATTCAGGGGCAAGCAACTCACCATTTTTGAGTCTCAATTTCTTCAGCTACAAAATGGAGACACAAACACAAATGTTGTTATTAAGAATATAAAGCATAAATAAAAAACCCACAATGTCTGAGAGCAGGAGTTTGATAAATGGCAGTTCTTTCCATTTTGAATAAGAGACCTTTACCCTGACTGAGGAGTTCATAGTTAAATCATCCCAGTTATTAAGCCAATTATTACCAATATCTGTTTAGTCTCCACAAAGGACCCAAGAGTGAGCCGGATACTAAAAAAGTAGGATTTCATCTCGCCTTAAGGGATCTGGTAGTCTGGTGGAATAGGGTTCGAGCATAATGCAATATATTATTTGAAGGAAATGTAAATTGTGTGTTACAAGTGTCTAGTTTAGGTTTTAGGAAATTGTGAGGGCAAATGGGGAAGGGGCAGCAAACAAAACTTTAAGGAAAAAAATCTGAGTGCCTAAACCTGGAAGGTGAGGGGGGTCCATATAGGTGGGGAGGGAAAGGAGGACTATATTTGCCTTTAACCAGTCATTCAATGAAAAATGACTAACAGAATAGTCTCACCTACAAGGAAGCCAAAGTCACATTCAGTTGAAGTTTCCAAAGCATTTCAAAAGCATTTCAAGAAGAGAATTGGATGCTACACCTTTTTATGGCCCAACCATTTCCAGATATGATTCTATTAAGTGCCTTTTAAAGATTTCTGCTATCACTCTTAGAAGCTCAGGGAAAAGATTCTTTGTGGTTTGACATTCCTTTTCATTTACTCCAGAGGAAAACTCACCATGAAAATTTCCATATGTTGATCTTCTCCTATACATATTTATGTCAACAGTTTCCTTTTTAACAACTTTCAAAACATATGCTCTTTCCCAAGTTATTTCCCCTAAAAAGAAACACAGCAGTAACATGATTCATGAAGTATGAGCACTGCAAGTTATAGAAGTGGGTGTGACATTTCTACCCGGTAAAAGTCATTGTCCCAGAACATTCAAGTGGCAAGATCCACCCACTGGCTCAAGATAGTCACATTGTTCTACTGCAATCTATGAGAAACTTAGCTCTGCTGAAGCAGGCTATTAGTTTTAGCAAGAGATTGTCGCTGTACCCATGTGTAATATAAAATTCAAGCTAATGAAAAAAAAAAAAACAGAAGTAGAGTCAGAAGGCAATTGATAAATACAAAGTCATGGGATTGGAAGCTCTCACTTTCCCCATCTTCCCAATAATTGTGTGGAATTGGAAATAAGAAACAAAAATAAAAACAGGACAATATTTGAGGTTGCAAATACCAGGACAGGAATTTCCCAAAGATCCATTGCAAGTTTTTTGTAATGAGATGTTCATGTCCCAGAGATTCAATTTGAGTTTTGGGTTTGACAAGTACTATATTAATAATTTTGAACAATTTAGAAAAAATCTGTTCAGGATGTACACACCTGGCAGGCCAAAGAAAAGGTAGCATTTACTAAAAGTACTAAATTAGCAATGTTTGTACTTCCAAGAGCTATAATAAAATATTCCCTCATTCTGTGGTCTGCCATTAAGACATCATTTGTCTTTCTGCCTACTTTTCAAGGAAAAGGAAAAACTTTAAAGTCTCACCACCACTGATTTCTGGTCTAGATTTAAAATGAGTCAATGCAAATTAACAATTGCCAGCATGTAAGGAAAGTTCTTTATATATATCTATGCCAAGCACTTCCCATGTGCTTCCTGGCTTGTACCTCATAGGGCTGTTGGCTAGAAAAAATGAATTGTTATATGGAAAGCTCTTAACACAGTGCATGGCACATAGATCTCTAAAATTACAAAGATGAGAAGAAAGGAAGAGAGAGAGAGGTTTTATGAAGCCACTGCTATTATTTTCTCCATTGAAAGAGGAGAAGAAAATAAGGTTGGGAGAGGTAAGATAATTTGTTCAAGGTCACTCAAATGTTGTGAAGCCATGACTCAAATCTGGGCCCCTCAAATTCAAAGTCCAGACCTAAGTGGTATAAATCTATAAATGAAAATCTATAAATCTAAAAATGCTCCATTGTACAACCATGGAGCAAAGAAGATGACCATTCTTTCTTCAACACAAAGTTTTTAAAAGTATTACATTTGGTGATGAAGGACAGGAGAAGAACTAGAAGTATCAATAAACTAGAACCTACTAATATATATATATATATATATATATATATATATATATATAATGATATATATATAGTACCATGATATATAGATATATATGATGAGAATTTGTAAGAGAGTTGTATTTTCATTTCATGAATTGCTGTACAGTTAGTAATATTCAAAGTTTGTTTCTCATTTTAGTTCATGTAACTTTCAAGCCAGAAATAAAGAAAATAAAAACTTGGGTTTGATATATTTAAATTCTCATTAAAACTTGTAGTCGAGTTGTTTTTCACTATACGAAAAATGGCCAGGGTTGTGATTTCACAGAAGATGGGCTTCCTTCCTCATTTTATTTTTTCATCTATTCATTGTTCCACTTATTTATTCAAAAACACATGTATTAAGCAAAGCTCTATGGATATTCAGAAAAGGAAGAGGGGTATTTTGCTGGAGAGTTGAGGAAGTCTTTTCAGAAGTAATGTAGCTTGAGTGGAACATGGGTGGCTCAGTCCATTGAGCACTGGACTCTTGGTTTCTGCTCAAGTAATGAACTCAGGTTTGTGAGATTGATGAATCCCCATGACAGGCTCTGTGCTGAGCACTGAACGTGGAGCCTACTTAAGATTCTCTCTCTCCCTCTCCTTCTGCCTTTCCCTTGCCCCACTTGCCCTCTCTCCCTCAAAAAAATAAGAAGTAATGCAGCTTGAGTATGGTGTTGATGAATGAAAAGGAGCTCCCTGGATATTGAAGGAAAAGGGAGACACAGATCAGGCATGCCAGGCAGACCACTCCTCTACAAGTTACAGACAACAAAACATGGTCTTTCTGAGAGGCAAAAGGTTCAGAATGTGGCTGCAGGCCGTTTAGTGGGACCATGGGGTTATTTTGCTGCTCAAAAGTGTGAGGAAGGCATTGCTAGATGATAGAAAAAGTAAGTGTTGAGCTCGGTATCAATGGTTTTTTAGTTGAGTGGATAATTTATATTGGAATGCACATTGAAAGGGATTTCAGAAAAAATGATGTAGTCATTCCACTAAGCACAAATTACCAGGGTTCAGATTGGTATTCTGGTTATAAGAAAAGGAATCCATTTTTATACTCTAAACGTTTATTTCAATGATAAACCTTCTTACTTGTATATGTCCTTATACTTTGAAAAACATTTCATGAACACCCCTGCTCTGTACTTCAGGAATCATAGGGGTTTAGGTCAATTATCTTTGAAGCTTTCCCTACAGTGTAATATTGACCACCCAGCCTGCAGCATCTGCTGTATCTGTGGCCAGAAATGCTAATTCAGTTTCCATCTCCTGTTGCACCATGACCTCATCTAGCTCTTCTTCTTTTTCTATATACATCAAATCCAGATGAAGAATACCACTTTTATTCCTCTTTCAGAATGACTTTTTTAATCTATCAACTCTGATTCCTTCTTTTCCTTCTTCCTTTCACAACTTTTCTCCCTTCCTTCCACTTCTTTTTCTCTAAGAAACTTTTAATGGAAGGCTTCCATGTGGGAGAGAATACATTAGGCAATGTAAATTAAATGATACGTAAAGCATAATCTTGTCCCTAAGGGTACTCATTGTATAGTGGGAAAGAGAAATGAGCTTATAATTTTAAATACAAGGATATCAATACAAGGCAAGATATATTTAGTATATTTAGTCCTCACAATTTTTTTTTGTTTTCTTTGATGTTTATCCTGTGAGAATCTACAAATTTTATGTTGCCAGAAGTCTATATCATGATGTTACATTCCTTACCAGGTATATGTCTTCACTGAAATCACATCTATTCAATGTCCTCCTTCCACATATCTATGGTTCCTTTGCTAAGGTTGTTAGGAAAGAATATTGTTATCAACGATGTGTTGGCAAGATTTTGTATTTTCTGTTCCAGTGTCCCAGTGGCTTTAAGATATTGATCTACATTTTTTGTGTGTGTCAGTTACTATCCAAAAAAGATATTTAAAGTCAGGCAGACATAAATGCTCCCATTTGCCAGATGTGGAAACATAAAGGAAATGAAACGACTTGCCCAGGATGTGTGTGATGCCTTTACTATCCAGCCTTCATGTACTCTGCATTGTCCTTGGCTCACATTTCAAAAAAGAGCTTTTCAAGGTGATCTTTAAAAAGCTAAATTCCTAAAAGACTAAACAATATTTTGCAAATGGGACAAAATATATGCAGAAAAGAAGATTCCACATCTCTGTAGAAAATGCAAATTCTGTAGCATCTCTATACAATTATTGTTGATCAGGAAATACTAAATAAGAAATGATTTTTTGTTCACTAGTTGGGTTGTATTTATCTTTCTTTCTTTCTTTTTTTTTTGTTAAAAACTGTTATCCCCTTCCAACATTTTAACTTTCAAAATAATACTGAATTTTAAGAAAATCACCATCATAGTTTTTATTTTTTTATATTCTCCATTTTGTTCCATTCAAATATAGATTTTACATGAGTGAAATGTTACTTAACATTTCATTCATGTGATTTCTACTTTGTACAGTGTTCACATTTATATTTAACACCTGGATACTTCACTCTCTAGTAAACTGACGGATTTAATTGGTCTCATGTTGTTGGCTATTTGGTAGGGATAACATTTTTTATTCTTAGAAGTAATACTGTAGTGAAAATATCTTATGTATGCCATTTAGTTCTGCTAAATTATTTCTTTAAAATAAAGTCCCCCACTAGACTGTGGACTCTTTCAGAGTGTTTGCCTTGCTACTACTTTCAAAGTGTTTGACTTACTTACTCAGATCAAGCGCTGAACAGAGTTTTAGATATATGGTTGGCAGTCTCTGAGAAAATAAATGAATAAAAGCAATTCCCAGATTCACAGTTATTGGGTCAAGGGATAAATGGCTTCTTAGCTCTTAATGTGCACTTCTTGGCTATTTACTCTCAAACTTACATGGCTCTCAATGACCTAAGCAATGTACAAGTTTCATCACAGAGTATGGTACTGGTTGTTAAAATTTTTATAATTTCCCTAATTTTATCACTGCTAGTAAATGAAATTGCTTTCATTTAGAAGTCTGATTTCTAATGAGGTTGATTTTTTCTTAAAATTTTAGTTTTTTCTTTCTAGGTTTGCAATTGTTCTTTCTAAAATCATGTCCTTTTAAATAAAATTCTCCCTAAAGTGTTTTTCACCAGCAAATACTTTTATTGTGTGAAAAAACAAGACAGAAGACAAGAAGGAAGAAGAGAATGAAGAAGAGGAGGAGGAGGAAAAGGAGGAGAGGAACCAAGGCCAACTTTTTCACTCCAAGGAGTAGATTTTAAATGTGTTCCATTTGAGAATACCATCTTAACTAGACCCAAAAGCATGAAATTTAAAAGCATATCAAGTTCACCTTTTCAAAGGAGATGCTGCTAAATGAAGTTAGGACATTCATGTATATTCAGAACTTTTAAACTTTGCTCCTAGCATCAAATGCCAAAATACTATACAGCACATAAACATCTTTGTTCAGCTGAAAGTGATATTGCTCAGGTCAAAATGTCTCTGTGGCATATTTCTTACTCAGGAAACTATTCAAGGAACTACTGTGAACTATAGTTCCACAAGCTAAAATGAAGAGCCTTTGCTGTGAAAAATCACTTTCCCTTTATTTACAGGTATTGTTAATTTTACATTTTACTCTAGCTTTAGAGAATGCATTTAGACAATGAAGCTCTGAAACATCTATCAGCCTTGTTACTTCTAAGATTAAAAACTTCTGGAAGAGGAAGAAAAAAACACTATTGAGAATGTTCCTTGTGTTAAACACAAGGCACTGTCATTTGGTATTTGACCCTCACAACATTTAACGTATTAGGTAATGATTATATATTATTGTCATGCTGAGATCAAGTAAACTGCTGAGGTCATGTAGTTATTATATGAGTTCTTTCTGACTCCAAAAACCTAGGCTTTTCACCATCGTGTTAGACATAGTTTTAGTTTCTGAGGCAAAATAATCAAAATTTGCAAAGTTGCTTGATTAAAAAGAATGGAATGGAGTAGGCAATGCAATGATCTGTGCCATTTTTCTCTGTTGATACTGTGTAGACTATGATTCTGTTCAAGGAAATCCCATTCAGTTCCACCCTCAAGACACACTTCTTTTTTCTGCTACCCGGTTGTTTGCCAACTATATCTTTTAATGTTTAACATCATAGAATGTTTAAATTGGAAGAGGTTTTGAAGGTCATCTGTTTCACCTTATAATCTAACATATTGCAAAATGAAGTCTCCAAATTTGCTTACCGTCCTCACATTCTTGTGATAATTGAATTTGAAAAAGAGTGAGATCAGTTAAAAAAATTGTGAAATATTTTAAACTTTAGAAAAGCAGCTCATAAGTACCTTTCTAACGAATGTGTGAATAAATGAAAGAATGCTTATTTTCCCTATGATTTTCTTTTTTTTTTCCTTTTGCCAAATGGGACAGTAAAATGGTTCCAGCAGAAAACAGATTTTTGAAAACACCAGGCAATCACAGTAAACTACCTATGAAGAAATGTCCTTTTTATATCTTGCTTTTCTCCCTCCATGCCCTGATGGGGAAGAAACAGTGCAAAATCTTTTAATATGGAGGTGTTACGGTAGACCTGGGTCAGGTGAAGTTGCTTCCATGAGGATGCATAAAAAAAATTTCTTCACATCTAGAATAGCTTTAGTTGTTCTAGGCAACTGATTTGCTTTTTTTTTTTTAATTTTTATTTAAATTCTAGTTAGTTAACATATAGTGTAATACTGGTTTCAAGAGTCGAATTTGGTGATTCATCACTTATATATAACACTCAGTGCTCATCATAATGAGTGCCCTCCTTAGTACCCAGTGCCCATTTAACCCATCCCCCACCCGCTGCCTTTTTTTTTTTTAACAGATTCTTTTTTTTTTTTTTTAATTCATTCATGATAGACAGAGAGAGAGAGAGAGAGAGAGGCAGAGAAACAGGCAGAGGGAGAAGCAGGCTCCATGCTGGGAGCCCGACGTGGAACTCTATCCCAGGACACCATGATCACACCCTGGGCCAAAGACAGGTGCCAAACCACTGAGCCACCCAGGGATCCCCCCCTATACCCACTGCCTTTCATCAATCCTCAGTTTGTTCCCTATTGTTAAGAGTCTTTTATGGTTTGCTTCCCTCTCTTTTTTTTTTCTTCCCATACATTCATCTATTTTGTTTCTTAAATTCCACATAAGAGTGAAATCATATGGTATTTGTCTTTCTCTAACTGACTTATTTCACTTAGTATAATACTCTTTAGTTCCATCCACATCATTGCAAATGGCAAGATTTCATTCTTTTTGATGGCCGAGTAATATTTCAGTGTGTGTGTGTGTGTGTGTGTGTGTGTGTGTGTGTGTATACACATGTATATAACTGATTTATTTTTATCTAAGAAGAGGCTACAAATTTCACGCTCACCATATTTGCTCCTTTATGTTGAATACTAGGAAAATCAGATTCAGAGACACAGACTTCTCAACTATTTGAAATCCTATGGTGCATTTTTTATATATGAATTACATTTCTGGTTCTGGTATTTATTTCGTGTTCTCTGCCTTCATTTCCCATTTCCCTTTTGCCCATCTATATTTATTCATTTATTTTCAATGTCATGATACAGTAAACATTTTAGAAAGCCTCCTCAAATCCCTTTTGAAATAAGTTGAGACAAATGAATAACTATATAAATTAAGATAAAAATAACCACAAAGAAAAGTTGAGAATATATGCACTTCAATGCTTTCAGTATTGCACATATTTTTGAAAAAATTAAAAATTAAAGGAAATCAATGATCACAATAAAATGCTGTTTGTGTGTTTGTTTTTAATCCCTCAAAGCATACAGAAGTTTGACAATCTTATTTTAGCATCTACATGGCTCTCCTAGTTGAGGACAGAGCATTCCCATTCTACCAAATTTAATTTCAGGTCTGCTGTCAGGAGACTAATCTTACTTTATCTTCCATTTAAGTGAAATAATTCCACTCTCAATCTGAATTGCCAATGCCTTAGAACAATTACTTTGAGGAGTTAGCTGTGAAGTCCCAAGGTCTGTGCAGCTTTTTTTTTTTTTTTGTCTTGCTAATGCCTTGGGAGCTGAATCTGGCATCCAGCAGGGCTTCTCTCTTCTTTGCCTGGTGAGGGTCTGATTTGGTCAGCAGGGGGAGAAGGGCTCTAACAATGCAGTCTGGGGGGGCTGCCATCCCAGGACACAGAGGTCATGGGCACTGATACACTAGCAGAGCCTGTTTTCTTGTTTAAATCTTGGATGGAAAGAGGGTAAAGATGAGACTTAACAATGACATGAAAGGCTTCTCCCCAAAGCCCATTAAACTGTGGGGAAATCTTGATGGCTAGGAATTGTTTCATACTGTGATTTGATGAGTGGTGGGGGCAGGGAAAATCATTACACACTCTAAGATGCCCAGATCACCCAACCAGATATGAGGACTTCTGCAAAAGCCAAATAGGCAGGACATTATTCTCAAAACTGCACTTACGCCAGCCCCTTCTCTGTTTCTCTGGGGCAAAAAGTCAGCTAGTGTGGGCTTTGGACCATGCATTAATCAATCTAAATTTCTACTGTATTCAGTGTGTTTCAGAGATGTCTGCTTCAGATGTTTTTGGTTGTGTTAAATTCTTTGCTTTTTTTCTAAGAAAGCGTTTTCTTGAGTGCCTGGGATGTGGGAGGCACTGTATCTAGAAATGGGAAAACAAAGAAAGGTAGTCTCTTCCCTTAAGTAAAAAAATAGGCAATAATAGTTGAGTGGCAAAATGCTAAAATAAAGGCATGAAGAAAGGAGGCTCAATGTACAGCCAAGCAGCAGGCACTTGTGGGGAATGGAGGGAGGGATGTGTTCAGGAAAAGTTTTAAAGACTAGGTTACATTTCATTGAGCATGCAAGAATAAATAGAAATTTGATTGCATTACTGTCTTCCTGTTTATTGAAGGGTGGAAGTTTGCCAGTTGTAAAAAGAATGTGAAAGGCCGTCTGGACTGAATGAGTAATATATGCAAAAGGCTTGCTTGACAAAGTATGAGTGGAGGAACTATGAGAAATTCACTGTAACTTTCACATCACTGAATACTAGGGCCTGGGATCATAGAGTAAACAGGACATTGTATTTCATGGTAAAAGTTTCCGGTAGGTGAGTGACTAGGAGAGTACCAGCAGGAGACATAATGAGATCCATGTTTTCTGAAGATTACTCCAAAGGCTTAATTGCTCTGACATCAGCTCCCAACAGTTGTCAACATCTTGACCACAATCTGTGACAAAGGTGATACAATTATAACTAGGGTCCCTCTGTCCCTATGGCATATACAACCCAATTAGTTCCATAAGGTTTCTTTAAAGACTATTGGTGTATATGCCAACTATAATCTTAGTGTTTCTCTAAAATATTTTGGCTATTCCATGCTATCTTCTGTTGTTGTTGTTTTTGAGTCCATATTTTCTTTTTTTATTTCATAGTCGACACACAATGTTACATCAGTGTCAGGTATACCACATAATGATAGACCACATAATGGTCTATGTGTCATGCTATGTTCACCGCAAGTGTATGTTACACTCCTAAAAGCAATGAATTGGTATATCCATGACTTTTTCTCCCTTATACATACAGGGAGCATCTTTCAGTAGAATGCAGAATTAGTTTATAATTAACTAGTTAAGACCTATAATGTGCTGTAATCATCAATAGAATCAGGGATCATCCCAGGAAAACGAAATATGGAGATCTTTTAGTCTGCTACATTATATTAAAATTGGGTTCAGGGGCACCTGAGTGGCTCAGTAGTTGAGTGGCCTTTGACTCAGATCATGATCTTGGGGCCCTGTGATAGAGTTCTGAATCTGGCTCTCCACAGGGAGCCTGCTTCTCCCTCTGCCCATGTCTCTACCTCTCTCTCTCCCTCTCTCTCTCTCTCTCTGTCTCTTATAAATAAATAAATAAATAAATAAATAAATAAATAAATAAAATCTTTTAAAAAAATAAAGAAAATGGATTGATTCCTAGATATGTTAGGAGTATGGACATGGGAGTATGGTCACATGATTAAGTCCTTAAATACCTCTTTCTCATCTATATATCTTCTGTCATTTATCAATGTATCATGTAAGTAGCAAAACTGCATTTGAAATAAAACAAAAATGGAGGGAAAAAATGACGTCCAGATTTTGCCACTTTGGCACAGCCATTATTATTATTTATATATTATTTCTCATCTCCTTCCTAAACATATTTATGTTTAGTTGGGATTAGTGTGCAGATAACTTTTATCCATTTTATTTTATTTTATTTTATTTTAAAGATTTATGTATTTATTTGAGAGATAGAGAGAGAATAAACCAGGGGGAGGAGAAAGGGCAGAGGCAGAGAGAGAAGCAGGCTCCCCATGGAGCAGGGAGTCAGACTCGGAGCTTGAACCCAGACCTCTGAGATCACTACCTGAGTCGAAGGCAGATGCTTAACTGACTGAGCCACCCAAGCACCCCTTTTCCCATATTAAACTTAAATACACATATACACACTTTCCACAATAGCACTCTACTCCACTGTGCTCTCCTTCCTTTCAAATCCCTTTCTCAGGGGTCATCAAATTTGACAATAGATTGAACAATTTAACAATTTAAATGTAACACTTTATATCCAAATTATATGCTTTCCTATTATGCTTAATATTTTTAAGGATCCACATACTAATGTAAATAAATAAAGTAAGTGGGAGGCACCTGGGTGGCTCAGTGGTTGAACGTCTGCCTTCAGCTCAGGTCATGGTCCCACAGTCCTGGGATCGAGTCCTGCATCAGGCTCCCCACAGGGAGCCAACTTCTCCCTCTGCCTCTTCTCTACCTCTCTGTCTGTGTCTCTCATGAATAAATAAATAAAATCTTTTTTTTTTTTAAATAAAGTAGGTGGGTAGCTTGTTTTCACAAGCTTGTAACTGTTTTCACAAAAATAGGACCCTATGAAACAACTGTTCTGAGACTTACTTTTCTCCCTGAATCTATCATAGGCCACTTTGCTGGTTCATAGGTACAGATCTAATATCTTCTTCAACTATTGCATAAAATGTATTAGTGAGCAATTTAATTGTCAACTGTTCCACAATCAGTGGTCATTAGGACCTTTTTCTTCCTCCTCACTATCCACTATCTGGAGAGAGAGAGGAAAATGTAAGTACAGGTTGAACTAAGAAATGAACAGTCAAGAGAGAAAGACAGAGAAAGGTCACCCTGGATTAGAGGCAGAGATGTACTCAGTGGGAGATGGGAGGAAGGGTATGCTCTCACCCCTCATCTGCCAAGGTTATTACAGATTTAATTTAGACCACTCTCTTTTCCTTATCAAACAAGCAAAGCCAACAGATTAAAATAATGAAGAATTTGAGACCTGAATGGCAATGCTTTCTGTATAATTTTGTTATCTAAAATGGTATTCTATTGACTTCTGTAAACTTATAGCGTCATATTTCACAGTGTGAATAGCCTGTGCCAACCACAGTGTAGAGTCACAGCCTGTACTCCAGCCCCACCCCCACTGTGTGGTGTGCTCTGCCCTGCCCACCTGTTGCCCCCTAAGTTCTGACAAGGCTTGTAGGCCTGACCTGAGAGAGAGGATCAGAGGTCCTTAACTACTAACCATAGACAAAGTAATAGAGTAATAATAATAATAATAATAGACAAGCATACAATAGAAGATCACATAAGTGACCTTCCCTGAAAAGCCTGTACAATTAATTCATGTCAGCCCCATGGATTATGTCAGCAACAGACTGAGAAAACCCTTTGTTTTCCAAAGTCCTGGTTGGTCAACACGGATTCCAAATTAAGAACTCCTTGGTCATCTGAGAAGATGTCACTCAAACATGTTCCTCCTACATGGCACAAGGGAAAATATGGGCCAAGGGGGTTCTGGCTCTATCAGAGTCTGTTGTGGCTTTCTACTCATGAGAACAAACACTCAGGACTCAGCATTTCTGCTTCCCTTCCGCCGAGGCGTGCGAAAATGGAGAGCAATAAAACAATAATAAACAACAAAAATCACAATCAAGCCCTCTCTAGCCTCGAGAGGCGGTGTTTGGCCTAGCTTTATGTGCTGGCTAATGCACAGTTCAGGAAGAGGGGGTGGAAGGTTCTCATTTTTTTTCTCTTTGCTAAAAGCTCCAATGTCCTTCCTCTGGATATAGCCTATTACATTCAGATCTTAATTACTAGTTTTTGACAGTTGTGGGCCCAGGATCATTTGGATAAAATAAATTCTTACATCCTTTATATCAAAATGTATATTTAGTAAATAGTTCTGAGTTTCTCTTCTTTTTAGAGTCTTATCTAAATTATTTTTGAATATTAATCTCTCTTTTTTTTTCTTTCTTTCTTAGACTGCCCTTGCTGCAAGTACAAAGGAAGAGTAAGAGGATCTCAGGCCAGGCTGTAAAAGAGAGAAATCTAGAGGCAAAACCCAGAGAATTCAGCTTTTAAATACCTCAGTTGTCAATTCTATCAAATTCAAAGCAATAAACACTCATTGGGTGTCCATCTCTCTGACGTGCTGTACTGAGCATGGCGAGGTAGAGATGAAAGGCATCCACACACACATGGACACCCTTTGGGGAGGAAACCAAAGTGCAATTTGATTAGGGTTATAAGATAGGAATGTACACTCTGCTACAGGAACACACAGACGGAAGCAATTTATTTTGCCTGGAGGGGTCCCAGGAAGCTCAGTGCTGAATGACTGGCCTGAATAATAGGGTGCTAGCTTTCAAATGTTCAGTGATTGAGACTTACTGTTCAAAATTTACTTCACCTAGTAGTCCCAGGCACACAAGCATGTGCCTATTTAGAGAACACTTACTCTTACTGCATGTGATACACTCTTGTATTTTTTCTTCTATTCTGCTCCAATTGCTGATTAACATCCAATTTAATTGAGCATCTTTGGGCAATTCATGGATTGAAAATTTAGCTTAAAAAATCCTAAAAAAGGGCATGGGCTTTGGAGTGACACAAAACTGGCCTTTAAATACTGACGTGGCCACCAGTAGTCTTGAGCTTTTGGCAGTTTGCTTAATTTTTATGAGTCTGAGTTTCCCTGTCTACAGAAAAAGTGTAAGTGGTTATTACCTATCTGACTAGGATTAAAGGAGATAATAACTGTAAACACCTTCCTTCCTTCCTTTCATTTCTTTTTTAGAGAGAGAGCAGGGCAGGGCCAAGGGAGAAGGAGAGAGAATCCTAAGCAGACTCAATCTCATTGTGGAGCCCAAAATGGGCCTCAATCTCACTACTCTGAGACCATGACCTGAGCCATCATTAAAAGTTGGATGCTTAACAGTCTGAGCCACCCAGGCACCCCCTAAACAGCTGTATATAGGGAGAGCTCAGCAAATGGGTTGGTGGGGGACTAACAAAGAGTGAGACGATGCTCTAGGAACACTGACTCTTTGGTAGGATTGTCCTTATCACCCAAAACAAGATAAGTCCTGAATGATGGATATGCCTACAAGCTTACGGAGTGTAAGATGAAAGAGAGAAATAAAATTTACCAAGGCTCTTCCCCCAGGAGAGTCAGTGTGAGTGTGTGAGTGTGTGTGTGTGTGTGTGTGTGTGTGTGTGTGTTTGCATGTGAATCAATACATGTATATGTACTTGTTTGCAGGTGTATGCGTGTGTGTGTGTGGTGTGTGTATGAGAGAAAGAGAGTGAGCTTGTATGTGGGGAGTTCATGTGTATGAGTATATGTGGGTTGGGTAGAGTGTGGGGAGGCTGGTGTCAGTATAGGGACTAAATTCAGTTCTCCTTTTTCAATGACCTCTTAAATGAACTCACTGAGCTTTACTCAAACCAACCAGCCCAAAGCAATCCTGAGACCTTCCTCTTCTCAATAGATCACAGCCTTTTGTGACCTTGACACTGTCACTTCTTTCTGGGCTTGTTCTTCCTTACATACATATACTGAACATATTAGACTAGATGAACAATTCTTTTTTTTTTTTTAATTTATTCATGATAGTCACACACACAGAGAGAGAGAGAGAGAGAGGCAGAGACACAGGCAGAGGGAGAAGCAGGCTCCACGCAGGGAGCCCGACGCGGGATTCGATCCCGGGCCTCCAGGATCGCGCCCTGGGCCAAAGGCAGGCGCCAAACCGCTGGGCCACCCAGGGATCCCCTAGATGAACAATTCTTAAAAATCTTTTAGAAAATCATAGAACTCTTTTTCAAGCCTAATCTTTAGAGGGTGCTGATAATCATGGCTGAGAGAGAGAAATAGAACTAAAGACACATAATAATAGCTAACATTCTTTAAGCAGGTACTATATGCCCCGCTCTATGCAAAATTCTTTGCATATATCAATTAAGACTTGTGACACCCTATAATCTAGTTACTATCATTGTTATCCTGATTATGCAGATACAGATGCTTTGCTCAAAGTCACAAAGTTGGTGAGTGATATGGCTGGGATTCAAATGTAAATGCAAATATATCTAAATACGGATCTTTCTGTGGCCCCTTTACAGAAACCCAGACCACTGGGGACTGCATTTGAAAAACCCCTGGACTTAGGTGATCTATTTCTGAGTCTACTTTCTTACTCCAGCAAACAATGACTTTATCAGTGACTTCACAAGACTCTAAATAAATGACCACTATAACTCTTTGCAACATCCAAGGATATCTATACATACATGCACATACATGCCATTATAGATATATATGTTCCCACAAAACATATATATTTGTATATGTGCTTTATATATGAATTATTTACATATATGAATAAACTATATGCGAAAGAATAAACTATATATCATGGACATATGTGAATAAACTATATGTCTGATTAAATATATAGATCATATATATACCATACATATATATAATGAACTAAATGAATGTGGCCGTAATATAAACACAGAATGTGTAGTAGATCTGTGATAGAGCCAGGACATTCAATGCCATTTCCTGTGTGTCTTAGAAACCCCCCACCTCTGTCCCAGCCAGCACCAATGCTGGCAAAGAGCCAAACCTGGGGCGTGATCTTCATATCTAATCAAGCTTCTGTTTTGCAAACAGATAAATTATAAATCCTGAATAACAAATCAACCCTCAAGCCCTACTTATTTATCCTTGTCCTTGTCATTACCCAGTTCATTCTCCTGGGGTCGAGGGCATAGGACCGTCTGTTTCCAAGTCCTGGGTAGCATTCTGAGACACATTAGAGAGTATATATTTTCACCAAAACCCTTGCTTAGCTCCAGGGGAACATGATTGTTAAATATAATGCATATTTACTATTGTGCCTTGAAAGAGGATTAGTGAGGAGGACATTAATTTCTTCCATGTGGCTCTGAGCGCTGGTGGTTAATTTCCTCTCTGTACTTCAAGAGGACGTTGTGGTTGAAGAGTTAAAGTCTAATTAGGCTCCCTGTCAAAAGCAACAAAACCCTGGCTTCAATGGATTCCCTCTGACAAAAACACCTTTTACTCTGAGGCTCCCTGTTGGCCCAGTTTCCAGTCTGATTGGAGTTCACCCTGAGTGAAGTCTCCTTAGAAGGGGCAGGAGGCCTGTCTCCCAAATGCACTGGAGTCAGAGAGTCAACACTGGCATTTACTTTAAAAAGTAGCTTGTGATTTTTCTGTCGTGGTTGGAGGGAGTGGGGACGGAGACTTGGCAGATGTGGGAACCAAGCAGAGTTAACTGTTAGGAGTGAGGAGGGCAGTAGTTCATTAGCTTCCCTTTATACATCTTTATTACAAGAAGTTAATGAAACAATCCTTTTCTTGTTTGAGGATGGAAACTGTAGGGAAAATGTATCTGAGCTTCCAAAATCTCTGTGTAGGGCTGTATCTCTGTCTCATGAGGTTGTTGGGAGAATAGCATTGAGCAAGTCTGCAGAGGCTCTGGCACTGTGCTTGGCACACACAGGGCTTCTACTCTTCATTTTCTCCGCCCTCTCCTCCCCAACCACAGTGGCTTTAACTTCCAAGGATTTTCATTCAGAATCAGTGTTTTCTACTTACCACCTGAGTCGCATTGGACAATAATAGCAGGTCATCCTGGCTGAGCCCTTATGATACGCCAAGAATGAGTCTAAATACTTCACATGCATGATTTATTTATTGTCCTAGTTCCTCCTTCCAAACACTCAAGAGGTAACTACACTTTTGCAGAGAAAAAGCATATATAACATTAACTGAATGTTTACTGTACTTAGCACATGACTATTTTATCCTCACAACATTGTGAAATAGATCCCATTATTCTCAGGTGGTTTTTTTTTTTTTTTTTTTTTGATCAGTAAACTGAAGCACCTGGGTGGCTCAGTCGTTGAGTGTCTGCCTTTGGCTCAGGGTGTGATCCCGGGGTCCTGAGATGGGTCCCACATCAGGTTCTCCCTCTGCCTATGTCTCTGCCTCTCTCTCCCTCTCTCTCTCTCTTCCTCTCTCTCTCTCTCTTTCTCTGTCTCCCATGAATAAATAAAGAAAATCTTAAAAAAAAAATGATGAGTAAACTGAATTGTGATTATGGAATTGGGTTAAGGTCACAGAGTGAGAACTAGAATTCTGACCCACAGTGGGGTCCTAGAGCTCTTGTCCTTCCCCTTCCTCTGGTCATGTTGCCTCCAGAGATTTAATTCCCTCACTTGTAAAACTGGGCTAACACAATGTACCTACACCAAATGGTCATTGCAGTGATTGAATAAAATAGTAAACTTGAACACACTTTATAAACAATAACATGACACATTACATGCTAAATATTATTGTAATTATGGGAATTATCACACTGTGGCCATAAATAAACTGGATTTGAGTATATGATGAGTTTATTAGAAGAGAAAAGACAAGACTGTTGGATGTTATTTGTTGAATGCCTACTGGCCAACTGTGCGCTATTTTTTTTTAACTGATATTACCTCATTTTGCTATTTTTATACAGAATGTATAAAAGAACAAACGGAAGCTCAGAGAAAGTTCAGTAATGTGTCCATATGACTCATCTGGGAAATAGAGCAGGCAGATTTATAAGCCAACTTTGACCAAGTCTGAGACCTACAGTCTTTCCATTTCACCATGATGGTTTATGAGAACAAAGGAGATTTATCTCCCCATGGCATTTTGTCACATGATGCTCATTTTGATTCTCTTCCTTAAATTGAATTATGAATGAGTTATCTGTGCAGCAATATACCATTGAAAATAAAATCTTTTACCCTAAGGTTTCTTGTTGCACTGAAAGCCACATTTCTCAATCACCCTGTCATCGTGTGTGTGTGTGTGTGTGTGTGTGTGTGTGTGTATTTCTTATTCTGAGTTTTAAGTTCAGCATAGCTGGATTTGCTAAAACATTGCTGGACCCATTTTACATACTTGAGTTTCAGATCCGGTGCTGGCAACTCACCTGAAGACAAACCTCTGGGAAGGGAAATGAGTTCTGCATGCAACTAGGATTTCAAGGTTGAGCAGAGTCATACGTCATACGCCTTCAAAAGTCAAATATGAACTAAAGAACAATACTTGGGTTTAAATCCTCACTCTTCCTTTTACTGCATGATGATAAGCAAATTTTCAAACTCTCATCTGAAAATGGGAATATTGTTATATCTGCTTTAGGATTAAATAAAATGGTGATTGTTACATGGTAGGTGCCCAATCAATATTAATTTACTTCCTACCAATTCCCTCCTAGAATGGAGTTTTGGAATATGAATGTGAAGGCACATTCATTACTGTTTTCCTGGGTCCTAGGAGTGATAGAATGAAGTTAAATACTTATTGGAGAATGATCCACATGGAACAATTAGCTTTCTTTCAGGGCTTAAGTGAGGCTAGGGGATATATATATCTGTGAGAATGCCTGATATACACCACATAAATGAATAAACTTTAAGTGCCATTAGCTCTGGAGTCAAGTGGGGAGCCATAGTTAGGCCAATGTGGTGGCTAAAATAATGGTGACAGGATGGGAGTGTGGGATGGGAGCTTATTTTTATTTTCATCCTCTATCCAGTGATTTGATGGGAATTGTCAGGTGCTTCTTGAGGTTGAAGTACTCTTTCCCTACTCTTGGATGCTATGCACACAGAGGCCATTCTAGGCAGAAGAACATTCTTATTCATGAGAGGAACTTTTCATCTGAATCCCTGCCTTCTTTTTTCTCAGTAGATGAGGAGTCTATGGCCAATGTTTATTAACAAAGTTGATGTGATTTAGAGCAATTGGGAGACACTCCAACCAAATTAAACTTCTTCCAGCACAAATTAAACTTCTTCAACAGCATGATGCCTTTTATGCCTCAGGGCCTTTGCATGTGCTTCCCACCCCCCACCCCCCCCCCCCGCTTGGAAAGTGTTTCTCTTTCTCTGCACTGCTCATCTTCATTTGATTGACTCAAACCCATCCTTCAGGCCTCATTTATTCAGGGAATGGTTCTGTGACTCCACTCATTCTCCCAGGAATAGTTGACTAGTATGTGTCCTGGCTCTATGTTCACACACATTTATGTTGTACTGCCTCAGCTCTCTACACAATTCTGATTCTTCATTTGCTATATTTCTCTCCCAAATATTTTGTAACCTCAGAGAGAACTTTGCCTATCTTGCTCACTGCAGTATCTGTGCTCAACACCATATGTAGCACATAACGGGCACTCAAAAGATGTTTATTAAAGGAGTTCATAAAAGAGCAATTGAGTGAGTGAAAGTGAACGAGTCAAGCAGGTGTGATATAGCAGGAAGAATATTGAGCTGTGAATCACGATGCCTTGGGACCATCCTTAGCTTCAATTTTAACTAGCAAGTGACCTTAGGCCACTTTAATTTCTTATGCCTAAAGAAGCTTATACTATTATCTCAGAGGGTTGTGGGAATCCAATCAAGTGCCCGGTGTATGGTGGATGCTTGATTAAAAGTGAGTTCTTCCACTCTGAGAGAAATCACTGATGGGAGTTGTGCCATCATGAGGAGTTCCAAAACCAGCTGGGTTACTGGAAGCCCTTGGTTCAAACTACAGATCCTTTACCCAGAGAGAAGCTGTCAAAGATAAATTTAATCATGAGCTGCTGCCCTAGAGGTGATGTTCTCAAGCTGGGGACCTCACTTTTCCCTTCAGCAGAGGAACTGTGGCTCTGGATAGGGGTACCAGACACCCTCTCTGAGTGAGAAAGGCCTCTTTCAGGAAGGCTCCCACTCTGGCATCAGTGACTCAAGTCATAAAGGTGATTCATTTTCCAGTTTCCAAGTCTTCAAAGCAACATATACAAAGGACCATGGGTGAAGGGAGGTGAACACTCTCTCTCCTTTGCTGCAGCTTTAGTGGTGCTATAAGGAACACTTAGAGGTATTGAACTGCTCCTTGAGTTCCACTGGAAGTGTGAATGTTATGCATACACATAAGCACTCAACCCTGGCACTGGATGGAGATTCCTGGGCATAACCTGCCAATGTGTTGTGCTGGAGTTATTTTCCACTGGAATACCTTAATAAAAAAAAAAATCCCAAAGACAAAGCCATAGATTCAAGGAGTGCAAGCTTCGGGCAATCTCTTTCTTGAGATGCCCCTCCCCTAGCTCTGGATTCCAACCATGGTACTTAAAGGGGCTGAATGCTAGACCTTCAGTAAGTCATGTCTTTGTGGGGGGATGGGTGAGGTCTGGAGACTACCACCATCCCAAATGGGCCCTGGCTGGCAAGCCCCCACAAAATGCTCTCTGACAGGCTCAGTTCATGGGAAAATGTGATTTCCTTTCTGCTGTGGATGCCTGGGAGTCTGTGCATTTTTTCCATGTATTCTCTGCTCTGCTGTGGGATTTGGGGAAATCTAGAGCATCTCTCTGCATTTCATGTAGCTCTGCTTGGTCTATCTGAAGCTGCCATAGGGAAAGAGCCTGGACTTTGAGGTGAGACTAAACTGAGTCTCACTCTCAGCTTTCTGCCTACCAGCTGTGTGAGTATGGACAAATCACTTAACCTCTCTGAGCTGCAATTTGCTCATTCTATAAAAATGTCTCCTTCTGGGAGAAGGATTTTGGGGGGTTTCAATGATAGAAGACATATGAAGCACCCATACAGTGTTTGGCAACTAGGAAGCACTGTCTTCTTTGACTTTATACTATTCTTTAAAAAAAAAATGAATGAGACAGTAACTTAGAAAATTGTTTTTTTCAGATGTAAGAAGATCAATGAAGGGTCATTGTTCTCTCTGAGGATATATTAACATTCCCAAGTCTTAGAAAAATTTAATATTTAGAAGTTATAATTTATTTTTTCTCAATTTTGCACTTATATCTGTGATTATCTCTTTGTCCTCAGGGCCAGGGTACCTGGCCCACTCAGGACACCAGGAATAATAAAAGTGAAATATTTCAAATTTTGGTTACTTGCTTCTCATTTATAAAAGTTTTCATTTGTCTTACAATAAAATCACAAATTCAATGGATCAACAAACATGAACACCAAGAGAGTACGGGTAGCGGGTAGCGTAGATTCACAATGGAGTCCCCTACTAGGAAGCCTGAAAAGTCTCTGGTCAATTGCCAGCCTTCAAAGCCCTAGGAGGAAGGGAGATTAGGCCTCAGGATGCAAAAGGCTCAGGGGATTAAGGAATGAGGTGTGAAGCTCCCTTAATGGAGGAAAGAACATCTCCCTTGGGTCTCCTAAGGTTTATTCTGTCAGATTTCCAGGAAGCAAAGAGCACACATTCCCAGCCAGTATTATTGGCTCCATTCTCTGAGTCTAATGACATGTGGTAATTGACATTACTATATCAGTACAATTTTCAAAAACTTAAAAACAGTGGATTAATTCATGCTCAGTGCAAAGATATCTTCTACCAAGAGTGTTCAATGTAATCTACCCTTCCTAAACTGCTTTGTTAATTACTTACATGGAAATTTCTGGATCTGTCATAGTGACGATAATGTAATGACTGTTGCAGGAATGTTTTAAAACAACACTCTTAAAATACAGCAAGGTATCAAAAGTAAGGAAGAAAATAAAAGTCAAAAAAAAAAGGAAAAAATAGATTAATAATGACCTTTACAAGTGTTAGGAAGATGCCACAAATTATGTCAAGCCTCTCAATGGTCACTGAAAAGCAAAAAAATAAGCAAATAAATAACCAACCAATAACCATAATGTAATGACTGTTGCAGGAATGTTTTAAAACAACACTCTTAAAATACAGCAAGGTATCAAAAGTGATCAAAAGTAAGGAAGAAAATAAAAGTCAAAAAAAAAAAGGAAAAAAATAGATTAATAATGACCTTTACAAGTGTTAGGAAGATGCCACAAATTATGTCAAGCCTCTCAATGGTCACTGAAAAGCAAAAAAATAAGCAAATAAATAACCAACCAAAAAGGGAGTCACACAATTTAATGTCCATGGAAAACACAGATACATCCTAACATGCCTTTTCTCCAGGCCTTTCAAACCTTCGCAAGGTAGCTAGTATCATCTCTGCAACTATAGTAAAAATCAGAGGAACAGAAGTCTAGCCCAAGGTCCTACAGCTGAAGTAAGATTTGAAGCCACATATATTTTGTCTCAAAGTCTGTATTCTTGTCACTGAAGAATGCTGTTCCTCTTCTAGGTGCATAGTGGAGCCACAGTGGATGAATTCACTGGAATCTTTGCAGAGACTCTAAAAGGAGGGTGTGAGGATCCAAAGTGGTTACATTAGAGAAAGGTAGGCAACCAAACTACGGATTTGTTTGTGTGTGTGTGTGTGTATCTGTGTGTTTAGCACTCACATCAGGGTGAAGTTCAAAGACACACAGCACAAGGTAAAGGTATCTTGGGCTGAGCTTTCAGATTCTTTTTTTTTTTTTTTTTAAGATTTCATTTCTTTCATGAGAGACACAGAGAGAGAGAGGCAGAGACACAGGCAGAGGGAGAAGCAGGCTCCATGCAGGGAGCCCGACGTGGGACTCTATCCCTGGACTCCAGGTTGATGCTCTGGCCCGAAGGCAGGCAACAAACTGCTGAGCCATGCAGGCATCCCACAACTTTCAGGTTCTTGAACAAGTTTCTAAGTTCTGTCATCTCCACCTGCCACCTCTCTATGTTCACTTGAGAGAGAATGATGAGGCCTTACCCCCTAATGCTATCTTTTGTCAATAGACTTGGGGAAATTTGGGAAGTCATAATTGATACCCTCATACTGTCCTAATCCTAGCTTTGCAGCTCCCCAATGTCCGATCTCCTGAGATACAAGCTTCCTTTATGCTTGTCAGAGACAGGCTTCTGTTTATAGAATGAATCCAGGAGCTTCACTATGCTTCGTCTTTGCTTATTATTATTTTTTTAAATGTTTCTAGTATACTCACTGGGGGAAAAAAATGAGTCAATGGCCTAGTTCCAAGACATATTTTAGAAGAAGTGATCTAGTAGAAATTCACGATACAACTGTGATTGTTTTAGTGTTTTAGCTATTCATTATTCAACTCCTTTGAAAAATATCCCTAATGAAGACTGATTGATCCCTATATCACAGTGTATCTGATCTGGCACAAAAGTGGTTCCCATGGCCTGCTTCTGTCTGCTGGCTCCTACAAGCAGTCCTCTAGTCAAATCAGGATATAAGTTGTGCCCTTATCAGCCAACGAGAGTCTTGCTGCCAAAAGCCTGAGCTAGTCAAGGTCACATCATTGCAGCAACAGTACTGGCAGTGCCACCCTAGTAGTAGTGACAATGACACTGACTGGAGCCATGGGGGTGGGGATCTTATTGATGCTAGAAGTGGTAGCTTCACTTGAATGTTCCACCAGTATGCATGTGTGGTGCATCCCAATACTAGGTTTAGAGCTGCCTCAATTCCTGCTACTATTCAAGTCTGGGTGTCTACATTTCCCACCAGTTTTGAGATACCCTCTGTCCTTCCAACAAATATGTATCCTACTTGATTTGGCCATAATCTTTTTCCATTGTTTGCAACTGAAACCCATGATGAGCATAGAAAGTAATAACAACTGAACACTTACTTTCCTGGCAGGTCCTGTGTTCAGTGTTTTCACTTCTGTTGTAATTGGCTTCCCACTGAACATTACGAAATTAGTTATTATTATTTTTTACATTTTATTAATGAGAAGCTTAAGCCTGAAAAAAGATACTAAGAAACTAAGCTAATAGGTCACTTTTTTCTGATTGTTCATTAGAAGCTAACATTTTAAAGTACCATCTCATCTAATCTGTGCAAACTTCTATATTAAGTAAAACCATAATTCAATGTATCTAAGACAAAATTGATTGAAAAGTGTACCATTCTTCACATACCACTAAGAAAATAAAATGCCTTCAATTAAACTATGGCATGCCATTAATTGTAAGATGAATTCTGATATCAGAGATATTAATTTAGGAAAATATAATTCAGAATAGATGAATTACACAGCATGTCATTACCCCTGTTTAAAGATGGGATAACCAGGAACTGAGGCCCAGAAAGTTTTAGAGACCTGCCTGAGGTCACATAGTCTCCACATGGTGATAAAAGGATTTAAACCCAAATCCATCTGGCTTCAAAGCTTGACTTAAGCCATTAACTACTATGCTGTATTGCTTTATAGTCATCTAGCCATCTAATTGTAGGATTGAAATTCAAAGTCATGCTTCTCTGACTCCAAATTACTAGATAAAATGTCATGAGTATCTACTATATGTCAGGTACAGTGCCTAGAGGTTTATGGTGGCTACATCACTTAATATTCATAACAAAACTGTACAGTAGAGGTTACTATTCCCATTTTGCAGGTAAAGAAATTGAGACACTGGCTTGCTAAAAGCCACAGAGCTAGTGAAGAGCAGAACCAAGAACTGATTATGAATCCTCTGTTTTTAAAGACACTATCTTACATTGCTACTTTTTTTGTCTATAGGTGAACTTTGCAAAAAGTGCTCACAGAGAAGGGGCAATGCTTATCTAAAGAAATGAATTCCTATTGAATAAATTTCAGACACTGATATATAGGTGACTCATATCATACCATAAAGACTCATACTATTACTCAAGCAAAGCAGGCGTTTTGTGCCTCTTTCCTTCTCCTCCATCCTCTACTCAATTCTGTCAAATTATGTAGCTACAGGAACCATGCAGGTAGTAACTTTCTGAACTGGATGTGTGAAGTTCACACATGAATAATGTAGGTCTCTAATCAAAGAAATGGAAAGGGTTCAGCACCCTCCCCTTTCTATGCCCCTTGAGAATTTTTCTACTATTGTTCATTGGGCTATAAGGTAATTATAACTAACTAACTAACATTACTGCCTCCTGTCTTAGTTATGGTTGTCCCTAAAAGTAGATCTTGTGATAAGGACTTGGGGCCAGGCAATACACATGGAAAATTATCCCAGGAAGCCCAATAAGTCATCAAAGAAAGCAAAATGGAAAAGGCAGAAAAACAAAGAATGTATTCCTAAGTGACTGACTTCTGGGCTCACTGAGGAACTCTGAGAACACAACTCAAATGATCACAATGGGAGATGGGAAGCTGGAATATTGTCCACTGATTCCTGTCTCATAGCTGAAGATTTTCTGTTGGGACTTGAAACCCCTAGTTCTTCTGGGTGTCACCTAGGTGTATTGGCACAAACTCCCATTGATGTGGCAGAAAAGCTTCAGATGGAGAGACAGAGAGCTGCAGGGACTTGCAGGAAGAAGCTGGCAGACACCAGGAATTGCAGCTGCAGGTAGACTCACAGATCTGTTGGAAGAACAAGATGCATCTCAGCCCAATCTTCTATACCGTCTTGTCATGGACCAAAGTTACATTACTGTCTTTATTTTCCTTGCCCAACTCCATCCTTATGTATGTGTCAGTTGCCCTAATAAAGTCTATTCATAGTCTAAAGTCAGAGACTGTGTTTTGTCTGACCTACCTCTGCACCTCCAGGGACTGGCACAGGGCTACATGGAGTGCAATGATAATATGAAGACTGAGGTTAAGAGCTACCAGTGAAATGGCATGGAGGTGAAAGAGTGTATAGCCTTTTCTGAGAATTCGAGTGGAATAGTGGAACACCATTCTGGAATCCATTGCTTGGATGGGATTGATCAATTGCAAAATGACCCCAATTCTTCACTCTTCCTATATCCTGACCCTCAGCCATATAACTTTGCCTCTTATTCTGACTCTGGGGATGGCCATTTAACTTGTTTTGGCCAATGGGTATTTGTATGCATGATGTAAAGGTGGGTTTGAAAGAGCTTGTATGGTTGATCTTGGTTGCTTTTGTAGCTTTGCCATTGCTATGGGAATATACCTGGATTCTCCTGTAAGAGAATGATGAGTGGAGCAGAACCAAGTTACCTTGATTGTCCTGGCTGAGGTCATGCTAGACCAGCCAACATCCTGTTAATTCCAGACATATAAGTGAGGCTAGACAAATAGCAGTGCTAGCAGGAAACCTATAGTTGAACACACACCAATGTGCAAGCCTAGGTGAAATCAACCAATGCTCTTTCCTGAGCTCCTGAACCTTGCAGATACAGAAGCAAAATAAACATTTATTGTAGTAGGCCACTGAGGTTTGTGATTGTTTGTAGAACAGCATTTTTGTGTTACTTATTGCCATTTTTGTGGCAATAAGTAACCGATACACCCCATGCAGAGTGCATATGGGAATAAACAGAGAAATGGTAAAGTGCTATTTGAAAGGCAGATGCTGGGCAGCCAGCTAGTCGCACTCAGCAGCTAAATGACTCCCTTTGGGTCACCAACCTAAAGCATGTGTGATTAACATTAGTGCATCAATAAATTCACCTATTATTACATGTCATCAGCTGTTTCGGTCACTTGTCACTGGTAGAAGCTGCAAACATTAAGGCTGTAAATGGCTGGCTGGAGTGAAGGGTTTGTAGGGCAGAGGAGCAGAGTGAGATGAGGCTGGCAACAGAAGCAGAAGCCAGACACAGATGAGTTTGGATGCTTTCCTGGAGTTACCAGGATGCTCCGGGGATTAATGAATGTCAGTTGAATGAATGAGATATTCTGGGAACGATGGACATTTCCTGGCATTACTCAAGTGGGGTGGGTCTCTCCTTTACCTCTGTGAAAAACTGGCTCTGTTAGTTAGTGAAAATGCCATCTGCTGCTGCAAATTTTACTGGCCTCCTGGGCTTTTTTTTTTTTTTTTTTTTTTTTTTTTTAGTAATATATGCCAGGTTATGTAGCACATAATCAGAGACATAGGGTACCTTTAAATGGTGTAATTTTTCAAGGCAGAAAAGCCTTCTGTTAAAGACAAGACGGGAAGAAGACCAAATCAAATAACAATTATGAATAATACACTACTCAGCCCATAACAAAAGGCTCTGGATTTTATAATATGTTCCTGCCAAAGGCCATGTGTAATATTTCCTTGTTAGTAGTTCCCAACCACTATGAAATCCACAAAACCTCTCCCAGCTGCTAGAGACTTATTCTCTGTCCTGACCCATTCTGGGACATATCCATAAGGTTTAGAAAATATGACTAAGATTCCCAACTTGAATGACACTAATAGTAATTTTCTAAGGCTTTGGAGAGAGATGTAAGGAAACCACAGTGCATGTCTGTTTAAAAACTGTTCTAATGGTTTGTAGTGTTCCAAAGGTTGCGGGAAGGAGGTCGAGACTGAACTATTTAATAAGCTGCCTTTCAATGACCTGAGTGATGTTGGCATTACATTAATAATCAGTATGAATTAAATTACATTAAAACCTGAGGTTCAAAACTAAAGCATTAAGAAGGATTTGAGCAGGTAGACAGATTGACTTCTATTTTTCAAAAAGAGTTCCATAGCACTTTAAATGCACCATAAGTTATGAATACTCCTCATATGTACATGAGGTTGTAGTACATCTTTCTCCTCAAATTAAACTCTTTTCAAGTAGAGAACAAAAATATAATAATATTTTTTAAAAATAGAAACATAAATACAAGAAAATATAAGAATGCTCTACTAAGGATAAAACACCAAATAAGAAGAAACACCTTGAAGATAATTGAGAAATCATATGGAGTATCCATTTCTCATTCCTTTGGCATTTCTAACAGATTGTGATATCTACTGAAAACCAACATTTATGAAGCCAGTGACTAAGCCAGGCAATGTGCTAAGCACATGTACTAACTTATTTAATTCTTACAACAATGTTTTGAAGCAAGTACTTAGTTTTATCCTCACTTTGTAGATAAGGAACTTGAGGCTAAGAAGGGTTAAGTGTGTTGCCCAAGGTCACACAGTATGTAGCAGTACCTCGAGTCAACCACATGTCAGGGTGATGCTACAGCTCATGATTTAATCACCACATTCAAATATTAACACTTCTTGACACTCCATCTGTTCTGAAAGCAAAAAGTCCTGGTGACCCTCAAATTCAAATAACAAAAAAGGAGGCTAGGGCTATTTTCTATTGACTCTTGGAGATATTCCAGTGAGCTGAAGCAGTGATTGATAATAATTGCAGAGCAGTCAAAAAGTCTTCTAGTCTGTACCTAGGTATTGCCATTTCTTTAAAACTTTGCTACAAGTACTTAGTGATCCATGGCTAGTTAAATTAAACTGTTTCCTAAATCGGCAAAGCATAATCTTTAATGGATAAGGTATAATTACCTAAAAGACTTCCTATATTGCTACTCATCCTAAAGAAAGCTAGTCAATTAGTTCTGAAAGCAATGGAGCAAGAAACTTGGGGGCATCTTCTATAATCCTGCAATCTTAAATCAACAATGTTGTTATAAATGCAACAGAAAGTGCCAAGGACCTGGAAATCACAGCACCATCATGTTCAGGGGGACAATGGCAGGGCAGTTTTTACCATCACTTCACCTTTCCCTTCCTTCTGTGGAGGTGACAGTTGGTGTGTGTCTCCTTACATCATCTTATTGTGCCAAGGTCCTTGCTTTTGCTGACATTTGCACATCTTGACAAGTTATTACTTCTTTAATGGTGGCATTTCTTGCATTCTTGCTGGGAAAATAAAGTCCAGATGGGTAGGTCTGGAGGTATTTTGATATAGGGTTTTTTAATATTATTTAGTTATGATGGAGCTGAGAGATCAGGGAAGGACTGCCATTAAAAGATATTTTTTTACTCAGAGATCCCAGGAGAGAGGAGGATAACGTAGAAGACCACTCAGAAGTCAGTCAGGAAGCAGAAAATGGGGAGGAGTTTTGGACAGAAGGTTTTATTTTGTGGTTTCCATAGGAGGAAACAGTCAAGGCAGGGTTAGCAGACTTAGGATTGGCTAGTTTGGAACATTTCAGTGACCACTACAGTGGAAGGGCTGTCCCTAGTTGTCTGGTACCTCCAGGGTACCCCAGATATCAAAGAATCAGAATACAGAAAATAAAAGATATGGTTAATACAAGAGAGAAACTGTGAAGAGTTCATCTTTTTTACAGCAAATGTAGCTTCTACGTGGACATGCACAAGTGTGTTCATACATGTCAGTGTCTGTGTGTCTATGCTGGATTAATTGCTTTCACAGTGTTACCTGAAGTCTTATAATTTCCAATGATTTAATATGCATTTGTAGGAAATGAGGCTTCCATGTGAACAGTGCTATAAATAGCATGGGTTCCCCCACTCATCTTTCACTGGCTTGGTCTGACTCCAAGGATTCTGTCTGGGGAGCATAAGCAGTGCTTTACAGACTCTCCCTCCCTTTCTAGAAAGTCATCAATTTTGGGTGGAATTGGTCTAGATCATGGTGGTCATCATTTTAACCTCTTATTTTGAGTAGCTTTTGCCAAACTGAGTGCTGCTGTCATGGTTAAAGATGAAGATGGCCCCTCTATCTCCTCCTTTTTAGTGTGACCAGATGTTATCCTTAAAAGTTGATTTTTTTTTTTTAAGTGAGCTCTATGCCCAGCATGAGGCTTGAACTCATGATGACTCTGAGATCAGGAGTCACATGCTCTACTCACTGAGCCAGCCAGATGCTCCAAGAATTGAGCATTTTAGTTAACCAATTTCTTCCTTTTTTCCTTCTTTACAAATATTTATATATTAGATTCTGCATGCCAACATGAATCCAGGCACCTGGGGGGTATGCAAAGAGAAATCAAACAAGGAGTTTATAGCTTCATAGAGTTTTGAAGATGAACTTGAATAACATCTTCTTTTTTTTTTTAAAATATTTTATTTATTTATTCATGAGAGACACACAGAGACACACACACAGAGAGAGAGAGAGGCAGAGACACAGGCAGAGGGAGAAGCAGGCTCCACGCAGGGAGCCCGACGTGGGACTCGATCCAGGGTCTCCAGGATCAGGCCCTGGGCTGAAGGCGGCGCTAAACCCCTGAGCCACCAGGGCTGCCCGAATAACATCTTCTTAATGCAAAAAACATACTTACTCATTTGATAATTCAAGCTCCTGTCAGGCCTTAAACATCATCTTCCTTGAGAGATACACTGGTTTTAATTGCTGTTAGGAAATATATCCAGGTTTTTCCCCAGAAAGAGGATATATACACAAGAAAATTAAAGCCTGGAGTTCTAGGACCACATATCTGATTTCAAATTCCATCTCTGGGTCTTGCTCATCCTAGGATTTGGGGAAAGTTGCTTAGATATCTAAGACTTGTTTCTGTCATCTGTTTAGAAAAATAATAATTATTAAAAAGTTGTACAGGAGAAAAAATTGGTCAACTTAAAATTGTTGTCAGGCTGAGAAAATTGGTTGGAAACACTTGACACTGTGTCCAATGCATATTAAGTATGCACAAATTGTCTTTATTGTTGTTAACATTATTATGAACAATGATGTATTTAAGCAGAAAATCCATAAGCACTGATATCAGGGAAATCTGAGTCTCAGTGCTGATTCTGCTACTTACTGGTTCATGCAATCGTGGGTATGCTACTTAACATTTCTGAATCGGAAATAACCAAACCTACCTTTCAAGGATTTCTTGGAACTGGAAGATAACACATGTGGCATGTCTATAACTTACTATTTTCTGGCTTCCATTAGAAGTGGCAGCTCTAATTATTCAGGTTATCTGGTGATTAACTGAGAATCTTACTCTCCTAGAATATCAGCCAAGCATTTCTGAGGGAGAATAAAACAGGGGTGGGCGAATAAAAGGATCCTTTTGCTTTTTATGATGCTCTGGGTTCTTTTGGCACAGCTTGAGTAGAAGTCACTGGTTGGCCTCTATACAGGATGCCTGTGGTTCCACCCACCCAAACTATCATGCCTTTGGTCCAGTCTCCAGGACCTGCATTTAGGCCTGTCTCTGCGGCTACCTATGACCACAATTGGAGAAAGTCCAGCAGGCTGGGGTGGGGGTGCTTCGTGTATGACTCTGTGTTCCTGGGTGCCTGCCAGTGGACTCATTTTGCTGAAGGAATGTGTAATATGTACTGAGATTATGTGGGGCCTCTGGGTGGGAGGACACTCAGGGTCAAGGGGCCCTGGAACTGGGGCAAAACAGGGTAGCTAGCAGGCTGTGTGGCCAGGTCCTCACGTGACATAATTTATCAGTCTGACCTGAAAGGATTTTCTCTTTTGAGTCAGAAGGGCTGAGAAGTTTCTATAAATAGAACCTGTGCTGAAAGAAGATAGAAGAAAATAGATAGGTGAAGAATCCAGAACCAGGAGATCTGAGTTTGGAGATGTGTTCTCCCAATTCCTAGCTATGTGACCTTATATGAGTGTTTTTATCATCCTTCATCCATAAACTGGGTATCACAGCATATGAAATCTCATAGACCTGTTTTGGGGATCAAATGAAGCACTTGTCAATCTTCTTGATTATGACTCTGACATTTTGCACCAACGGTTGCAATCCATGGATGTGCTTTATTTGCCACTGAGGATTTCAGAAAAAGATACACTCAAATATTGCTGGCGGAAATGCAGGTTAATGCAAATTTCAATGCAAATAGTATAAGTAGTATTAATAATTATGCGTAGATGAATATCAAATAAATGTAAAATATGTAAGAACATATGCAATTCTATTCAGAAATCCCATTTCTGTGAATCTACCCATAGAAATAACAAAACACTGCTCCCTGCAAGTCTATGTATATGAATCTACTGGGTTGTAGGGAGACATAATCTACATGACATCAGTATATATGATAAGTATCTATATTATAGCATCACTGGAGTGGCAAAAAACCATAAATGAAGCAAATGGCCAAACAGGGGAATGATTAAATAAAATTTGGTACAGTTAGAAGTACAGCAATGAACTAGGGGAGATTTTCACAAGTCTCTCTTGATACCACTTTCCTGCCATTAGCGTTCCATTTCTTTACTTCTTTGTGCAAGAGAACACCTTGAAAGAGCATTGTCTCTGCTCCCTGGCCTCAATTCCTTTCCTTCTTGTTCTCTTCAAGCCATGATTTCTATCTCCTCCATTTAGCAAGGTTGCTTTTTGATCATTAGTGCTGCACCCAGAGATTAGTTCTGAAAGCTCTTCTAGAATCCTCTGCAGTGTTTGATATAGTTGATCACTCCTTCCTCTAGAAACACTTTCTTTACTAGGCTTCTGGGAAATCTAAGCCTCTTGGTTTTCTTGCTACATTATGGGTTGATCCTTTTCAGCCTTCTCTTCTTTGGCCTTGTCGTAATGTTGAGCGTCCCAGGGCTCAGTCCTTAGTGTTCCTTGCCCTAACTGGACTCACTCTCTAGGTGATCTCCTCCAGACTGATGGCTTACATAACAACTGTGTGTTCACAACTAATGACTTCTATCCAGTACACAATAGGGCTTTGCATATTTGTAGAAAGAGGAAAGAAGGTAGGAAGGAGGGAATGAAGGAAGGAAAGGAGGAAGGAAAGAAGGGCAGAAAGAAGGCAAGCAGGTAGTGTTATTGACTTAGAAAGATGCTTTCCACACATATAAGAAAATGAAATATAAGCATATAGGTTGTGGAGCACAAACAGGATGGGTTCAAATCTAGAATCTTTCACTTCCAGGGTGTATAATTTTGGGGCAAGTTATTTAATTTTCGAATGCTTCAGTTTCCTCTGGTAAAATAAGGATAACAACAGCTCTGTCATTTGTTTGGAGGTAGTTTGAATATTTAAGTATGCTAGGACATGTAAAATGCTTAAAACAATAGCTAGAAAATTTTAAGTGTTTCTAAGTATTGGCTATTATCACATAGAGGTAGAACGCTATATCTAATACAAGACTTTCTATGAGAATATTTTGATGACTTAAAAAATGTGAAAATATAATCAAACAAGACTCTAATGCTTAAACCATAAAGTGGAATGATTACACACACTTATGGATCTCTATTTGAGAAAGATATCCTGACTAATGTTAACGATTGAGTAACACA
This sequence comes from Nyctereutes procyonoides, assembly GCF_905146905.1. Lineage (NCBI taxonomy): Eukaryota > Metazoa > Chordata > Mammalia > Carnivora > Canidae > Nyctereutes > Nyctereutes procyonoides. The sequence continues at coordinate 21,358,639 of NW_026575159.1, forward strand.
TTGGGAGAAGATATGTTTAATATTTAAATTGAGAGGGGATTCATTTCTAAATATACTTTAACTCCAAATTAATAGGATCCTAAAACAGGATACTTGTAGGAAAATAGATAAAGTAAGCAGCCAAAGTACAGATACCAAAGTCCAATTGTCTGAAAAGTATACAAAACTATGCTTGAGCTCATTAGATATAGCAGGACTGTACATTGCAATGAACATTTACTCTGGTTTGAGTGGCAAAAAATGGAAATATTGGAATTATCCATCATTGTGAAGACTTTGAGAGGGCAGGGATCTTTTTTTCTCATTTCTTTTTTTTTTATAAATTTATTTTTTATTGGTGTTCAATTTGCCAACATATAGAATAACACTCAGTGCTCATCCTGTCAAGTGCCCACCTCAGTGAGGGCAGGAATTTTTATGCAGTATTGATGAAGAGTAAACTGGAATGACCATTCCAAAAAAAAAGAATTAGTATTAAGCTAAAATAAGTATTTATGTTCCCTGTGATCCAGCCAACCCAATCCTGTGTGTGTGTGTATATGTATATATATATATATAATATACATATACACACAATTCTTGCAAATGTTCATAAGGGACCATGTAGAAGCTTATTTTTCAGAATGTTGTTTTGGTGGCAGGGAACTCAAGGCAACCAAGGTCAGCCCTTAAGGCAATAAGTAAGTGATAGAATGCACAACTCAGAAAAACTACAGGCATCAATAAGGAACATAAACTAGATATCCACAACCACTTGGATGGATCCCCCCAAAGAATGCTAAGTTAGAAACAAAAAATATAAATTACAACATCATATCATGTATGTGAATTAAAGCACACATTTGTAAAACAATAGGTATTTTAAGAGAATATAGTCCAGGGCATATATTGAACCCTTTATATTGGGCCTCTATGGGCTATAGATGTGTTTCAGCACCCCAGAGTTGGAGAAATGGAACTCAAACTCCAGGTTCACCTGAAGGGATAGATAATGTCATTGTGCTTAGGATGATTAGCTCAGCTCTCTACACTTAAAATCTAATTTAAAAATAAACAACAAAAAGACAAATTTTGCTATGCAAACATTTATATGACATGAAAAACAAAAACATTTCAAAACATATGGGAAATGGTCTTTCCACCATACATTACAGTGTGTTAAAACCAAAGTTAAATATCTTTGACATGATTTTAAAAAGGAACATCACATATTAGTACTCTTGCGCCATCTTTTCTTGGAGTTATCTTTTAAAAATCAATGTTCAAAAGATGTGTCAACTTTTTATTACCCAGAATTATACTTCTCTTTGTAGTTACACAGACTGCAGATGTTTCTGTACATTTGTAAATGGGCCAGGCCTGAAAAACTATTTACTAAACTGAAGTCAGCAGACCAAATGCAAGGAAGAGTCCGTTGATTATTTGAACACATATATCCAATGACTCTATTAAGTGGTTTAGTGGATTAAAGCACAACTGTCACATTGTCTGTGATTCAGTCCTGTCACTCCTTAGAAATTTTGCTAATTATTTTTACCTTCAACAGGACACCTGCTCTTTATCCAGATGGTAGATTTATCTTCTTCAGTCAACTTTCCTTGTCCTTTGTTAATTGACCAAGTTTTGACGACTCTCTGAAAGTAATCTGCAGGAATACTTTCCAAGATGTGCCCCCATTAAAAGTGGTATGTTCAATAACATCTTGGCTTTCTTCTCTACCTAGAATCATCTGGATACCCAACCTTTGGCTGAGGGAAGAGGAGTTTTTATATCCAACTGGTGGAAATACCACCTGTAAAATGAAATAGGTGATTCAAAAACAGTTTTATAAGGCTTCTGGGAAAATAATCACACTAGAATAGCTCAGGAGCATATGTGGGTGAAACCCAGTGTTTAATCACCTATGTATTCCTTTTGTGGTATTCACCAAAACACCATTGGCTTATAGAGGAGTCAGTAGACCAGCCAACGTTCACATTCATTCTTCCCTCTGTTGGCAGCCAAATAAATGCCTGGAGTTCTTTTTCCCAATGGTTTTGCGATGCCGTGTGTGTGTGTGTGTGTGTGTGTGTGTGTGTGTGTGTGAAAGAGGCAAAATATCCTATTTGTGATAATGAAATTTTTGAATAAAGGGGAATTCTTTTGTTGAACAATCCTGTATTATTTGGGCCACTTATACAGAAGAATCTTAAGGAAAATGCATTGAAGTTAAGGTTAGAGATAATATAAATGTAAACTCTCTCAAAGCAGCCATGAATTCATAAATTCCACAAAAGAAATAAAACTACCCTGAAGGCAAAATAAAAGAACACCTTTCTTGTCCATTTTTCCTACAGATAAAGATTAAAGAGAAGATATTTGACATTCAGAAAAACTCTGGTTTGGGAATAAACACTGTATGTATATAGCATGGTTTTGTTCTCCCCAACCACTTTTTGAAGTGGAAATTTTTATTAAGTTAAGCACAGGAGAAGCTCCAGTTTCAAACGGGTGAAGTGACTTTCCAGTGAACATACAACTTTTATGCATAGAGCCAAGTCTTGAATCGTGTCAGATTATAAGCTTCTAGAGGTCAGGCACTATTTCTGTCTTTATTACTGAGCACTTAGAATTTAAACCACTACCTAGGGGATCACTGGGTGGCGCAGCGGTTTGGCGCCTGCCTTTGGCTCAGGGCGCGATCCTGGAGACCCGGGATCAAGTCCCACATCGGGCTCCCGGTGCATGGAGCCTGCTTCTCCCTCTGCCTGTGTCTCTGCCTCTCTCTCTCTCTCTGTGACTATCATAAATAAATAAATAAATAAATAAATAAATAAATAAAAACACTACCTAAGAGTAATGGACCCAAATTAATATTTAATGAAGTAATGAGTGAATAAATGAATAATTAGTTAAATAATTGGACAGAATGATTTCAATAAACTCTTTATCCTATCCCTGATAATATGAAACTTGAGTAGTTACAACTCATGGAGGCTGACACATGGCTGGAAATAAAGAAGACCTGATGGAACTTACTTAATTGAGCCTGAACTTGTTGCATAAAGTGCAGCTAAGTAGCAGGGTTTGGGGCATGGCTATGAGTGGAGTAATAGCACTTGGTACCAGTTCCAATGGTTATAATTAAGCTCTTTGATAGAGACTTTCTTTTTTAAAGATTTTATTTATTTATTCATGAGAGACACAGAGGGAGGCAGAGACATAGGCAGAGGGAGAAGCAGGCTTCCTGCAAGGAGCCTGATGCGGGACTCCATCCCAGGACCCCAGGATCATACTCTGAGCCAAAGGCAGATGCTCAACCACTGAGCCACCCAAGTGCCCATAATAGAAACTTTAATAACTATTTAATGAAGGAAAACTTATTTAGAAAATGGAACGATCTTATGATAAATTTCTGAAAAACTCTGAGCTCTGTGTAAAATGCAGTTTATTAACTGGTGGACTTTAATAAAGAGAAGTCTCTTCCTCAGAAAGATGGAGGAATAATATGGACTAGAAAGCTACAATTAGCTAGCCTACTAGGTGCACAGTGCTATCTCTTCCTATTTTAAAATGCACATCTCTGTTTATGAATGATTTCCTCTAGTCAGGTACTTGTGTGTTCTTATCATTTTTTGTAACTTGCCCATTTGTATCTTATGACTTTTTTTTTCAGTTTTTTTTTGTTTTGTTTTTCTTTTGTTTTTGGACTGACAAGAGATTGATTTATATTTTACATTCTACATATCAATTCCCTATTGATTTTAAACATGGGAGGAAACTCCCATTAAATTCATAGTTTTCTATCAATTATATTTATGTCTCTAATCATTCTAGAGGTCACAATTTTTTTTGTGATGTTAGATAGGAATCTGGATTCATTTTTCATGATAAAATGAACTCATACCATCTACTCTTCCCATTAATTACTTGTACCAACTTTATCATATATTTAGATCTTGTGTACTAAAGAATCTGTCTCAGAGCTATTTATTATCTTGCATTAGTCAATTTGCCTGTTATTATACCAATAAAACACTATTTTGATTACTATGGTCTTGCTGCATGCCTTACTCTGTGGTAAGGATAAGTCTCCTCTCTCTACTGTCTTTAAGGTTGGTACCTTAGTGATTTGTAGTCCATATAAATTTTAAGTGTATCAAGTGTATAAAAGTCATCCAACCTGAATTTTTAGTGGGCTTGCATTTAATTTGTGTATTAGCTTGGGGAGAAGCTAAAAAAATTCACTCCATTTGTATATTAGCTTGATGTGTTTAAATTGGCATTATCTTATTCAAAAGCATGGAAATATCTCCACTTATTCAAATCATCATCTATGTCTTTTATTAGAATGTTAACATTTTGTCTATAGGGATCTTCTTATTCTGGCTAATTCCTAGGATTATAGAGTGGACATTATAGAATATCTTACTTTTTAAACATTTTAGTTAGTTATTTCTTGTATAAAAAATAAAAATAACATTGATGTTTGTAGGGTGTTACTATATAGGCATCTTTGTTGAACTCTTAAGTCTATTGGTTTATCTTGTAGATTCCATTACTTTTTTTTAAGATTTTATTTATTTATTCATGAGAGACAGAGAGAGAGAGAGAGAGAGGGGCAGAGACACAGGCAGAGGGAGAAGCAGACTCTGTGCAGAGAGCCTGACGTGGGACTTGATCCTGGGTCCCCAGGATCAGGCCCTGGGCTGAAGGCAGTTCTAAACCACTGAGCCACTTGGGCTGCCCAGATTCCATTACTTTTTACTGTCATTTACTTCATTAATATAAATTCTTCTCATTTATATATATATGTGTGTGTATATACATATACATACATACATATATATATGGCTGTACACCTATATATACATAAGCATCTATAATTAAATATATTGTTGGCACAATTATTTTGAGCAATCTGTTATCTGTTACATCAAATAACCATAAGAAAAATAAAAGTTTTTATTTTACCTGTGTTATTCCTTCTTTGATGTTCTTCCTTCATACAGATCCAGGTATGTGCCCTGTATCATTTCCTTCCCTCTAAGGAACTTCTGTTAACATTTCTTCAAAAGTAAGTCTACTGGCAAAATAAATTCCCTCAATTTTTGTTTGCCTTAGAAGGTTTTTATTTCTCCTACACTTCTGAAAGATAATTTTGCAAGATACAGAATTCTAGGTTGGTGGAGTTTTCTTTTAGACATTTTAAATATTTCACTCCGGGGCACTTGGGTGGCTCAGTTAGTTAAGTATCTGCCTTAGGATCAGGTAATGATCCCAGAGTCCTGGTATTGAGTCCCACATTAGGTTTCCCTGCTGAGCAAGGAAACTGCTTCTCCTTCTCCCTCTGCTGTTGCCCCCCACCTCACCCTGCTTGTGCTCTTTAGCTCCCTCTCTACCCCAACCCATCAAATAAATAAATAAATAAACTCTTTTTTAAAAATGTTTAAAAAATTTCACTCCATTCTCTTGCTTCCATGGTTTCTGAGAAGAAGTCATAAGTTATTTCTCTGTAGGTAAGGAATTTTTTCTCTATGACTTCTTGCAGGATTTTTTAAAAACATTTTATTTATTTATTCATGAAAGAAACCGAGAAAGAGAGATAGAGACATAGGCAGAGGAAGAAGCATGCTCTCTGCGAAGAGCCTGATGCAGGACTCAATCCCAAGACCCTGGGATCATGACCTGAGCCAAAGGCAGATGCTCAATGACCGAGCCACCCAGGTGCCCCTTCTTTTGGGATTTTGTTGTTTACCTTTGATTTTCTGTATTTTGAAAATGATATGCTTAGGTATATATGTCATTTATCCTCTTGGTGTTAAATAGCGGTGATAGACGAGGTCCAATGCCCTAAAAATCCCTGTGCTCCACCTGTTTGTCCATCCCTCCACACTCCTGAATCCCGGACAGCCACTGAGTTTTGTACTATCTCCCTAATTTTGCCTTTTCTGGAATGACTTCTAGTTGGCATTATACAGTATGTAGCCTTTTCAGATTGACTTCCTTCACTTAGAAATATTCACTTACAGTTCTTTTCATACCTTTTCATGGCTTGGTAGCTTATTTCTTTTTATCACTGAAAAACCTTTAACTATATGGATGTACCAGAGTTTGTTTACACAATCACCTATTGAAGGACGTCTTAGTTAAAGCTACTATAAACATTCTTGTAAAGGTTTTGGAGTGAACATAAGTTTTCAGTTCATAAGGGGATATACTGAGGAGCATGTTTGTTGAATTATACAGTAAAAGTATGTTTATATTGGTAGGAAGCTGCCAACTCTTTTCCAAAGTGGTTGTACCATTTTTCATTCATACCAGCAATGAAATAGAGTTTCCATTGTCCTGCACTTGGCCAGCATTCAGCAGTATCACTGTTTAGAATTTTAGCCACTCTAATAGATGTATAGCATATCTTATTGTTTTAATTTGAAATTCCCTAATGACGTATGACATTGATTGCCCTTTCATATGTTTATTCACCTCTTCTTTTTTTTAAGATTTTATTTATTTATTCATGAGAAGCACAGAGAGAAAGGCAGAGACAGAAGCAGAGGAAGAAGCAGGCTCCATGCAGGGAGGCTGATGTGAGACTTGATTCCAGGATGGCAGGATCATGCCCTGAGCCAAAGGAAGATGCTCAACCGCTGAGCCACCCAGGCGTCCCTCACCTCATCTTCTTCAATGGGGTGTCTTTCGAGTTTTAAGAGGGTTTTTTTTTTTTTTTTGGTACATTTTGGATGCCCATTGTGTATCTGATAGGTGTTTTAGAAGTTTCTTCCCATTCTCTGGCTTATCTTTGCACTTGTTTTAAAACTTTATCTACTGGGGATCCCTGGGTGGCTCAGCAGTTTAGCGCCTGCCTTTGGCCCAGGGCACTATCCTGGAGTCCCAGGATTGAGTCCCATGTCGGGCTTCCGGCATGGAGCCTGCTCCTCCCTCCTCCTGTGTCTCTGCCTCTCTCTCTCTCTCTCTCTCTCTCTCTCTCTCTGTCTATCATAAATAAATAAGTAAATAAATCTTTTTTTAAAAAAACCAAAACTTTATCTACTGTTTATAGCACTTTTGTTGCAATATATTTCATATAGCATCAAATTCACCATGTAAGAATGTTCAAGTAAGTTTTTGGGATACCCACTATAAGTTTTTCTTGTTGTTTTATTAATATTCCTACAATATAAAATTTCATCTGGTAAGCAACATAGAAACAAGTTTTTAATGTTGGTGGAAAAACTTGCTATGTTGAGCTGATTGAAAATGGCACAGATAAATTTATAAGGCTTCCCAAGAGTTTTCTGAGAGTAGTATTGATAATGCAGGCTTCTCACCTTTACATACATTCTTTAACAAATCTCACATTTACCAGAACTCTGTCCTCTCGACACATATACACACACAAGCACACTGATTGTTAAAATTACCTACAAGTTTTTATTATTCTGTATTTACAAAGGTGAGAGATCAAAACCCAAGGGAACTCGACCAAAACCAATAAAAGTGAGATTTGAAACCAGATTTATGTGTCGCTGGATACAATGTATCCAGTTAGCCTTTTATATATGTATATATGTATGTACATATATGTATTTGTGTACATATATGTGTTTTAAAGTATATATTTTGGGGGCCCCTGGGTGGCTCAGTCAGTTAAGCATCTGACTCGATTTCAGCTCAGGTCACCATCTCAGGGTCCTAGGACAGTCCCACATTGGGCTCTACACTCAGCAGGGAGTCTGCTTGAGGATTTCTCTCCCTCTCTCTCTGCCCTTCCTCCTATGCGCTACACACACACACACACTCTCTTTCTCTCTCTCTCTCTCTCTCTCTCTCTCTCTCAAATAAATCTTTTTTTAAAAAAATAATATATGTTTTATTATCATTTACATATGGCAAAGCCAATCTGTTGGGAGACAACTGCCATTGAATAAATAAATAGTTTGTTACTCACAGATTTCAAGAGGAAAGGTTATTCCACACCATGGCAGGTGGAAGACAGGGTAACTGAAGAAGTATTGAGGTCAGTTAGGAGGCAGAGATGGGGAGACTGTGACAAAGACCTTTATTGTGGTTTCTGCAAGAAAGAATGGGTGGGTGAGACAAGGTGGGTAGTTTGAGTCATTTTAGCTAGCTTAGGGATATAGGGGTGGTCCTTAGTTGTCCTGGGGTGATGGAGGCCAACAGATGGTGGCCTGGAGTGGGAATGCTAGTTAAAGGAAGTGTTTGGGAGTACAGGCTCTAAAGTGAAAGGTGAGCTCATAGGCCAAGGGTTTGCTATCTTTAGAAAGCAGCTAGCCCTTAGTGAGGTGATCCTCCAGGGTCAGCAAGGACCCCAGATGTCAAAAACACAGATTAAAAAGTCATAATTATTATGACATTTTGACATACAAACATGTATGTGTACACATAAATAGGTATGATAGCCATGGTTATACAGTTAGGCTGGAAAAGAGAAGATGACTTTTCCAGTAGTAGAACAGCTGTCCAAACCTGGGAGCTGGCCTGGCAGTTCCACTCTAACATCAGCGCTATATGCTGTCTACCATGTGGGCCATTCTGTTTGTGGTTTCAGCTTGGCTTCACAAGATGGTGAGAGTCTGGCAGAAAGTCAGTGCCTGGTACGAAAAACAGAATACTGCTGTTACAATGTGAGCAGAAGCCTCTTGCATGCTCTACATCAAAAATTAGGAGGTTTGGCCAAATAGCTTACAGAGAGGGAAAAAGAGGGAAAGGATGAACCAAGTGTCTTGAAATTATGACTTAGATTTGTTTCTAAATCATTCTATACTCTTACTTATATTGTTTTATAAGCAAAAAGGCATTTTCATTGTGGTGGTTTTTGTTTTCAATGATGTGCTTCTAATATATACAATTTTCTCTTTTATTTTATTTTTCAATTTTCTATTTTAAATGTCTGTGCTAGTGGCTGCAGGGAAGACATTGGCTGTGGCTGCAAATATGGTCAAGTTGACTAAGGAAAGATTGGTTTGCACACTTACTCATGGAGTATGGCAGCACGATTTAGCTCCTCTTGGGTTGTTGATGATGTTCAATTTATTTTCTTTTGTTGCTTGTATTTTCAATATCATATGTTAGAACCCACTGTTGTAACCCAAGGTTTGAAGATTTAAGCCTGTGTTCTCTTCTAAGACTTGTATAGGTTAAGCTCTTACATTTAGGTTTCATACATTTTTAGTTGATTTTTGTATAGGATGTGAAGTAGAGGTTCAAATTCATTTTGCATATGTCTATCCCGTTGTCCCAAACCATCTGTTGACACTGAGACTATTCTCTACTCGTGGACAGTCTTAGAGCACTTGCTGAAAATCAATTGACCATAGACACATGGATTTATTTTTGGACTCTCAATTCTATTCCATTGAGCTAAATGTCTTTACTTGTGCCAGTACCACACTGTCTTGATTACCATTGTTTTATAGTAAGTTTTGAAATCAGGAAGTGTGAGTCTCACTAGTTTGTTTCTTCCGGATTATTGTGGCTATTCTGGACCCCTGGCAATTCCATATGAATTTTAGAATCAATCCAACCAAAAGACAAAGAAATCAGCTGGGATTTTAACAGTGATTGCATTGAATCTAAAAATCAATTTCGAGAATATTGCTATCTTAACAATAATTTTTCCATTCATAATCATAGGATGCCTTTCCAACGAATCAGGGTTTCTATAATTTCTTTTGACAATGTTTTGTAGCTTTTAGAGTATGAATTTTGCACTCATTTTGTTAAATTTATTTCTATGTATTTGAGTCTTTTTGATGTTATTGTAAATGGATTTTTTTTTGCTTATTTCATTTTGGTTAATTTATTACAAGTATATAAAAATAAAATTAACATTTATGTATTGATCTGATATCTTGAAGCCTTGCTGAACTCATTTATTTGTTGTGATAATTTTTGACTAGATTTCTTGGGATTTTTTTTTAATATATATATACAAGATTGTTGTCTGCAAATAGAGAGTTTTATTTCTTCCTTTCTAGTGTGGATGCCCTTTATTTCATTTTCTCGCCTAATTGCCCTGATTAGAACCTATAGCACAATGTTGAATAGAGGTGATAAGACAAAATTTCCTTTTCTTCTTTGAGGGAAAGAATCTATTCTTTCACGGCTGCATGTGTTATTAATGGTGAATTTTTTATCAATGCCCTTTTCAGATTGAGGAAGTACCCTCTAATTCCTGTTTATTTGATATTTTAATCATGAAAGTTTTGAATTTTGTTTTCTTATTTACTTTTGCAGCTCTTATATACTACTATTTGCATATGCTAATCACTCAGTAAGTAATAAATGCAATTTATGTATGCATGAATGGTTAAGTACAATCAGAGTTAGATGAAGAAGTGATTTCATTAATGGTTGAAGGGTAAAAAAAAAGATAATCACATTTAAGTGATTGTACTTCCTTAAATCTTACTTCATTTTTTATATAGCATAGAGAAATAGATCTAAATTATAAAATTTTACGTTTTGTCAGTTTAATATACAACCCTGTAATAAATATAAAGCATCAATATTTGAGAGAGGATTTAAAAAAGACTTAGAGATGCTTAACTTGAGACCATAACAGAAGCAACATTTTTCATCTGATAAGCACTCATCCTATTTGCAAATCAAACTTATGAAGAGATGGAAAATCCTTAATTTCTGTTATATCAGTTAAGAGAAGGCACAGACTCAGGCAGTAATAAGGCTGTTGGTTTATAAAAGAACCTCTGTGTTGTAGTTGTTTGTGAAGGAACTTAATGCTCTTGAAGAAAGCAGTCCCTGGTGAAAGCACTCCTTATTTTTAAACAAATTGCCTTTCATCCTTTATTTATTTGGGGGGCTTCTAAGACTGTCCAAATAGAAAGGCACATTGCTTCCTTTAAATAGCTAATATGAGATGAATCCAATTACCGTCCAGCCTGCCTGCAACTCTTCAGTCTAGAAATGCATGTTGTTCACAGAAGCATAGAGAATGGCCAAGGGAGGAACGCGCCTGTTTGAACTGAATGAAGACAAGTCATTGCTATTAGGGGTCAGCTGGTCTCCCTTTAGTCTTGGTGTTGCAAGAAATATGTATTGAACTTGCCTTCCCTCCCCTTCTTCCTTCCTTCCTTCCTTCCTTCCTTCCTTCCTTCCTTCCTTCCTTCCTCCTTCCCTCCTTCCCACCCTATTTCCATATTTCATCCATCTCTTTCTCTCCTTCCTGTGTTTTGTCTTTTCTATCAATGTTTCTAGTACCTCTAGTTTGTTCACAGCCTTGTTTTAGACACCATAAGCAACTGGTCAGGAGGTGAGTGGAAAGGTAGCAGAGCTGAGAAGGTTTTCTAACCATTTAAGGATAGAGCCGACTAAACTTTTGAAAACACAGGCTTAAATACAAATAGGTACTTTTTTTTTCCTGCTTGCTGTCTGGAAAGAATTGCAACTAAGTGAGACACCCTGCTTTGGAACCTGATACTGGGGATAGAAATGCCCAATAGAAGCAGACTGACCATATAAAATTTATTTTCTAAATTGAGACCTGTTTGAGAGTGAGAGAGGTTGCTCTTAATAATTACAAGGGAAATAAGCATAAGCTTGGACTGTCCTGGGCAAACCAAGATGAATAGATAATCTAAAGGATGCTGATGGATGACTTTTTTAGTTTTCTTTGGGAGATGGTGGGGGAGGTGGTTGAGAACTGGAAAATTGTATTCCAATTTAAAAACAAGCACATTATACTACTGCCCACAAGGATTTTGGTTTTGTTTTTGTTATATTTTTAAAGTTTGGATCCTATGACAAATGATACCCTCTCAGGAGTTGTTCTCTCCTCTGAGGAACCCTGGCATTCATTCTAGGCTAGAAAAAACAGGAAATGCAAAGACCCAATGGTGGGAATAAGCTCAAAGTGTCCCAGGAAAGGATGAGAGGCCAACATAGCTGGAGAGGCATGAGTAAAGATAGGAGGGTAGGGGCAGCTTATGGAGGTCTGCTTCTCCTCCTCCCTTTAGAAGGCAACAAAGCAGAAAGAGAGGCTACATTACAACTTTCCTGGCTCAGGCCAGAGCCTGGCCTTGACCTTTATGGGCTCTGTGCTCTTGGATCAGCTGTTCAACTCTGTCTGCCTCAAGTCTCTTTAACTTTATAAGATGGAAGATAATAGAACTACCTCAAAGAACTGTGAGGCTTGAGTGCACTATAACACTTACAGGTTTAGAACATCAGCAGAGAAAAGAGTCACTGTCTACATGATCAAAAACTTTTATGATGACATAAAAATATCATGTTTATCATGATATTTCCAACAATATCATGGTTGATATTGTTACTCATCTCAGTAAGGGCAGGAGCTTTTTCCAAGGAAGAAACAGGTCAGACCCAGGGGATGATTTTTGAGACCCTAATACCTGGTCCAGAGTGTTTATCCCACAAATAAGTTGTTTTAGTACAGCAGTGATTTTTTTTAAAGATCATTTAGACTTTGGACAAGTAGGTCTGGTAGCCTATTAGGAAGTCCACAGACTTCCAGCTTCAACATTCAATTACTGAAGTACTGGTATACATATCTCAATTCTGTAATCCATATCCATAGACCTCAGGTTCACCTTGGAAATATCTGGAAATCTTTCCAGGGTTTTGTCCTCCAAATGGTAAGAAACTCAAGATCTACTCTGAAAAATAAGAACATAACCACCAACAATGACAACAGTGATAATAATGAACGGCAGCCAACATGTGTTGATTCTTCCCTTCATGCCAGCTGACCACCTTCCTGAGTGCTTTCAAGATACTACTTTATTTAATTCTCAAAATAACCCAATGATTTCATTGATTTCAGAGTCTAGGAAGCACACCTGGGGTGTGGGAGTTGGAGGACTGGAATCCAAATCCAAGTCAGCCTGCACTTATGTCTGTGTTATGCTGCCTCCCCACGGGCAGAAGTGGTTTGTAGGGCAACAGCAGATATTTTAGTCAGAGGCATCAAAGTCTCCTTTCGGCCTTTTAACCTACAAGTCTTGCAGGAATAGCCCAGCTGATACCTTTGCTTCTGCCAAAAAGGAAATGTCTTCATCTTACAGTGATCAGGATTTTCCTAGTGCTTATGTCACTCATGGGAGGTCAGATGCAACACCCAAGGAAAGAGCATCCCCAGCAGGCCACTGAACTGCTACAGACATTAATCCTAGGCTGTATGAGTGATACTCTTGTGACCTGATATGTGCAATGCACTGTTGAAAAGCTCTAACCTATTTCCAGAGAATGACTTTCCATCCAGAGAATCTGTGCCTTGCTCAGCAATGGCAGGAACAGTACTCCTAATTCTGGTGCCAGCCTGACCTTATGCTTAAGTGGAATTGAGCATTCACCTTATTAGACCTTTATTGGATCCAGCCAATTCATGGAAAGCCATTACAGGAAAAAACTGACTCTAGGTTGCCACTGTGTAATTCTACTCTGTCTTCTATTTCAAGGTGACTAGTACATTTCAGTTATCAAATTTCAGGGAGGGAGGAACATTAAAACCAATCTAGGGAGGTAGCCTTGTATAGTAGTAAAAAGCATGGAAGCATGTTTTCTGAGATCAGTGTAAATGGGTTCATATCACAGCTTTGGAAACAAATACCTAAGTGACTACTCAAAACTTTCTCTTCTACAGTTTCCTTTGGTATCTAGTGGATAGGCACGTTGAAAAGATCAACTGGCATTATGGATGTGAAAAGGCAAATCCATGTGCAAGAACCTGTTCATTCACTGACCCAACTTCCATTCATGATCCCTATTTCCTTGGCCATCTTCCAGCTAAGGATCATTATGCAGCACACCCTGTTTAGTGGAACCAGCAGACTTCTTTTAGGTGGGCTTCTGGAATATTTCTATTATACTGACAGAAAGGGTTTGTCTTTTGCCTCTTGAGTCTTAAACACACACACAGACACACGCACACATTTATACCCTTTTTTCGTTTACTAGAACATAGATGTGAGGTCTCTAGTACTACAGTCATCTTATAATAATGAGTTAATACATGAAAGCAATTAGAACAATCTTGTCACATGGTTAGTACTGCAAAGTGTCAATATTACTACCATCATCATCATCATTATTGTTTATCATCATTAAAAGCATGAGGATTGGGATCCCTGGGTGGCGCAGCGGTTTAGTGCCTGCCTTTGGCCCAGGGCACGATCCTGGAGACCCGGGATCGAATCCCACATCAGGCTCCCGGTGCATGGAGCCTGCTTCTCCCTCTGCCTGTGTCTCTGCCTCTCTCTCTCATTCTGTGTGACTATCATAAATAAAATAAAAAAAAAATAAAAAAATAAAAGCATGAGGATTAGTAAATGTTAATGGAGTTAAAAAATAGAAACTTCCCAGGTCCAGGATAGCACTGATGAGCGCATCTACTCCCCTGAGCCAACTTGGACTTCTTGAAGTATTAAACAAAAAACCTTCTACTATTTCTCTAAGTTATTATTAGTCAGGCTTTGTGTTACTTGTAGCTAAATGCAATCTTCAGTGTTACAACACAGGATCTGTTAGTTCTTATTTGCTTCGTTATTTTAGTCTAAAGGAATGGCTAATGCTGGAATGGCCAGTACAACACCTCCACCAAATGGTCATCCAGCCTCGGCATGAACACATCCAGTAACTGGAAACTCACCACTTCCCAAGGAAGGGTAGACCTTTGGGCAGATCTGGCACCTAGAAATATATCCCTCATGCTGATCTATATCTGTTTTCCTAGATTTATTTATTTTTCTTTTTTTAATTTCTGAGAAAACTGATGAGCCTATTGATGTTCTTGTCTGTAACAGACTTCTCCCGGATACATTTATTCACATTAAACTTATGATTGGTTTGAAGGTAAAACAGTTGGATTCCAGGTGTGATGCATAATTTTGACATTTCTCTTTACTCTTCTCTATAAATTTCTCTCAACATCATCCTTTTTTTTCTCTGTGGACATATTTCATCCTCATCACTTCTCTGTGATGGTCCAGGAAAGATGACTAAATTTCTTTCTTTATGAATTCCCTATCAGGACCCAGGGTACTCCCAGTCTCTCCTTTTAAAAAGGACTTATCCAAAGGTGCCTGGGTGGCTCAGTGAGTTAAGAGTCTAAGTCTTGATTTTGGCTCAGGTCATGATCTCAGGATCGTGAGATCAAGCCTTCTGTCATGCTCTGTGCTTGGCAAGGAGTCTGCTTGAGATTCTCTGTCTCCCTTCCCTCTGCCCCTTCCCCATCTCTTTCTGGATAAATAAATAAATAAATAAATAAATAAATAATAAATGAAACTTATCCATATCTCCATTTGGAGCTAATCAGATACATTTTCTTATGTTGAGATATAGGTTGATTGCTCACAATTCAGTCTCCAACTGAAATATTTGTTAAAATATGAACTATCTTAACACCAAAGAGCAATATTAATGGTGAAAGAAGTGTTTGTACCCTGGTATCTGACCTAATCCAAGCTGACTCACCTACACACTACAGAGATAGTACATAATTAAAGGAACAAGGTAAACGTCAAGATTGGAATCTTGACTTGATAGTAGGAATTCATCCTCAGATACAGATCTGTAATTATATTTGTGATTGGGCTTTGGTCCCCCAGGACTTAAATGTACCATCACCCCACTTGGCTGACATTCTTTGCAGGAGATTGGGGCTTATAAATGTGTGTTGAATGAATGAGTTCTTGTGTACTTAGAGTTTAGGTGGCACCCAGGAATTGGTGAATACCAGACCATGGAGTGTAAAAAGAGTTAGTTCACTCCCCTAATGTATGTGGAACCAGAAGCATGCTGGGGAAACAGCAGAAACAGAATTTACCACATCCACTCAACCAGATTTGCTTGATTTCCATGAAGTCTACTTCTTTTTGGCACACATGTTGTTTTTTCAGGGATGATTGCATCAAGCTGGTGATGGGCTTGTAAGAAGGTCACTTTTACCATCGAAGTCCCCTCCAGGTGATGGGGAAGGAGTGCTCAGATAGGAGGGAACAGAAGAAGGTTTCCACAGTTACTTCAGCAAATGAAATCAACATGTAAAGAAACCTAAACTGATTTTCTCTCTTGTTATAAAGTATTCCTACCCTTGGTTGACCCAAATTGTGACTCTGACAAACACTAAAAGTACCTTTGCTATCCTTGGGCTGGACTCTCATGAATGTGACAAAAGTTATTGTTAACTGCTGAGAACTGCTGGGCAAAGGATGCCCAAAGGATGCCCTGGATGTTGTTCTTCACAGAAATCATCAGAACTGGAATGGGGGAAGCTCTCCACTGAAGGGTGGGCTGGTTGCTGAGACCTCAGGCCCATATCTATCAGTGAGAAGATGCCTAAGATGACTCACCACACCCCTAACCCAAACATCTACTCACAGAAAGATAGCATGTGAGTGTTGAAAGGGACTCTTTCTCATGCAAAATTCCCTTTGCACCAAATCCCCGGGAAGTCAAAGTTTGTGAGGGAAATCAGCCAATAGAGCAGGTAAAAACATGGGTTCCCAAGGCCAAGTTCACACTTCCCATTTCCTTCTTTCCTTCTAATCAGGTAGTTTTAGGCAAGGTTTTTGTTTTGTTTGGGTTTTGGTTTATTTTTTTACTTTTTTTTTAATTTAAATTAAATTTGTTAGGTGAGTTTTTAAGGCTTCTATCCTAAGTTTTCTCCTCTTTGAAGTGGAGATAATAATGTCATTTTCTGCAAATTTAGTGAAATAATTCATGGTAATATCCTTAAAGCCCTTTAAACTCTAAGCATTCAATGAGTGATGGGTTTTGCTTGTTTATCTAACAAGGACGCATACTGGGCCAAGAACTGTGCTAAGGGGGATCCCTGGGTGGCGCAGCGGTTTAGCGCCTGCCTTTGGCCCAGGGCGCGATCCTGGAGACCCGGGATCGAATCCCACGTCGGGCTCCCGGTGCATGGAGCCTGCTTCTCCCTCTGCCTGTGTCTCTGCCTCTCTCTCTCTCTCTCTCTGTGTGTGACTATCATAAATAAAAAAAAAGAAGAAGAACTGTGCTAAGATCTGGGAGCAAATGTTGAAGAAAACATACATTGTCTCCTGAGCTCATGGAGCTTACAGTATATTGAAGAGGAAGTAAATGGAATGGATTATGGCAATACAGTGTTGTAAGTACTGCCAGAGGTAAGCACAAGAGTGCCCTGGGAATCAGAGGAGACACGCTGACATTTCCAGCAAGGACTTTCCTGAATAAATGACAAGAAGACGATTGCATGATGGTGGTGGTACAGGGGGAGACATAGAAGCTGAATATTCCAGGCAGAGGGAAGAAGAGAAACCCTCCCCAGGCAGGGAGGGGAGTTTAGAATGAGATATAGTAGCACTGCTTTAAGGAACAGAATAAAACTTGGTTTGATATGGCCCCATGATGAAGGAGAAGAGACAGAAGGTAAACCTGGAGAAATCAGGACAATGTATGTGCATCAGGGGAGGCCCTGAAAGGCTTTTCTGTGAAAAGTTTGCCAATCGGATTCCCATTTTATAATGGAAGGAGGGGGAAGACAAATGAAGAGACATCTATGGCTCCCAGTTCCAATGTCTAATCCTCTGGAAACATCTTTCCCTCAATCATCTCTAGAGGCCCTAGATTCCAGGCTCTTGAGAGATAAAGGGAGCTCATATCCAAAGCGGTTAAGACCAGGAGGCCTGGGTAGGATTGTGTTTCTTTCCATCCTCAATACCACAGTGTCAGGTGTTAAAGGGACAGTTGCTGGTGGTTCATTTTCTGTGTGGGTTGCCTGAGGCTCTCTGTCCAGAGGCAGCGGCTGGGTTTCCCAGAGGCAGCCCTTCCAAGTGCTGAGGGAGGCGGTGTCACCCTCATCATGTGGTGGCTTGCAGCAAATATTGCTTCCATCTGCAAACTGCTGCAAAATTCCCATCTTCAAACCTTTTGTGGTTGCCATTTAATTAAATATATTCTTGCAATAATGCTGTGGAATTGTGAAAAAAGATTTATAGAAGCTGTTTGGCTTAAGGAAATAAAAAGCAATTTGGTTCAGAACACCACTACCTGGCCTTGTGCAGATACTGCGTAACCATCAGAAATCTTTCCTCCCTAAGGATGGATGATTTCTGCAATATGTTCTAATTGTACAGATGAAGAAACAGAGATCTAGAGACAGAGGGGCTTCCAGCCCAGGCACATCCAGGAGGATCTTCAAAAACTTAGTTAACAAAATTATTTTGGAGTGTCAACGATAAAGCGTTTTATCCTGGATGTGGAAGAATGAATGTATTGCATGAGCTGACTTCATGAGCCTCATTGGTTTTAAAGTAGAGATCTCAATTCTTTTCTCAATTCTATGTCCCCTGTCCTATTTGAGTCAATCAGGGTGCATAAAATAGTTTGCTCTAAAATTAGCTGGTAGGGTTCTTTCATCTTGGATTCTTTTGAAATAAGAATTCAAGCCCAAGCCTCAAGTCACTAAAAATCTAGTTTTTCTTCCACAAACTTCTGGAATGTCTGGACTTTTGCCCTTACCAGACCAACACAAGGGTTTCTCAAGTGGGATACCATTTTTATCTCAAACCAGCCCTTTTGAGGGAGGTTGCTGAAAAAGCATTGGCCAAGGATCTTTACTTGAAACCATGTCCTGTTTCTCTCTGGGGTTTTGTGGATCCACTCCTCATGCCCAGGATGTCCAGCGAGCCCACCAGGGCCCTTGCTGAGCAGCTGTCCTCAAGCTGGATGAACAGGGAGTACAAAACTGACAGAGCTGCATGTTCCTCAGCCAGTGATTGTAGGGCTCTAATGTACACTTTCCAATCTAACTGCTGAGGCAGTCTGTTCTTTGGCCACCACAGAAGAGCCAACAATCAAGACCATGGAAAGGAAGCCAGTTCTTAGGATTTGCTATGCATCCACCCAAGGGTTGTGGTCACTTGAACACCATGGAGTAAGCAAAGCTCATGATATGTAGCTGTGGCGGTGTGGTTTAGGGGCCCACTGGTCCAGTTCACAGTGAACTACTTTGGGATCATCAGGCAAGTGTAAAATTGCCCTCCAGAGATACAGTCCCCATTTAGCTACTCTGTCATAAATTCTATGTGCTGGCTGCGGGGCTGCTGGCCACAGAGGATCAAGTGGTCCAAATCATCAAGACCTTGGGAGTACTGTGGACCTCCACATCATCTATGTGTGAGTATAAACAAAGCATTTAATCTCTAATCACTGGATCCAAAAACTCATATATTCAAATATCATATTTTGATGAGTGACATTGGACAAATTACTAAGGTTTTCAAAATAGCAGTTTACTCATTTGTAAATGCACACACATGCACACACATCACATTTAACACGGTATCTGACACATAGTGAGCACTCGTTAATTATAAACAACAATGATAATCATAATTGTAAAAATATTATCAGGAAGGATCTATTACCCATGGAATCATAGGTCATCTTTGGCTTAGGGAGATGAGGGGTTAAATTCTGTGCCTGCTGTTATTCTCCTTATGCCCTCTGGACACGTTTTGTTTGCTTGTTTTCTTGCTATAAAGTGAGGGTCATAATATCTATTGAAGAGGAGCGTTGTTTTGAGGATTAGGACTGTTTAGTGGAAAGCACTGAGCATGTTGCTGAGCATGTGGTAGACACTGCATACATGGGACCACTCTTAAGACATTTCAGTTTGTTCTTTGGTTCCACAAGGAAGATGGCCCAGATGACCTCTGAGCTCGATTCTTTGGTGAGTCTGTGACTCAAAGATCCGTAATCCCAGGGAGCTCAGGCAAATACAGCAAATATAGAGGACATTTGTCACAAACCATTAGAGTGACGGAAGTCCGAAGGGCAACACTCATACTTGGCCCATGCAGGGTCCTGTCCTTGCCCCCTCCCCCAGCTCCCCAAGAGGGACATCTTTGCAGCTTAGTCTGACCTCTGTGGTCACAAGTGCAGGCACAGGAACAGTGAAAAGTGATGACTGGACAGGCCACTGAACACAGCTTCAATAATGGTAGTTGAGGGAGGGGACAGCTTCCCCCAGCTGGCTTGCACCTGAGCCTGCAGAGGGTGTTTTTTGGCTCTTGATGACATTTGCTGATTTTACACAAGTGCACTCAGGCAACCCTTTATAAACTGACCAGGATAAAACAGCTCAGACTCAGGGCACCAAGTCCATTTGTGTTGCTGTGGACACGTTCTGGCCCACCAGACCCAGGAGAGCAATCTAAGCCTCCAGAGCACAGGAAGTGAGACCCCATCTTCCCTTGCACAGAGAAGCTTGGATGTATAGCACAAGACTCTCTCATTAGTATTCACACCCCACCCAAATTTGGCTTCCTGCAGGATGTTTTAGATTATGAGAGAGGAGGGAATCAAGCTAAACACACTTATGTTATGTAACTTTTTTTTTTTTTTTTCCAAAAGGATTAGCTGTTCCAGGGACACACAGCTGTTCTTTCCACAAGTGTCTTCAGGGCTAGCTCAGACAATAGTAAGAACAGCAAGCTTAAGACAAAATTCCACATTCCTCTCTCCCTGGGTGAAAATCGTGCTGTGAATTCTTGCATTGAGCAGGAAATGTGTTCATCTGAGGTGAGGGGAGCTTTGTCAAGTCTCCTTCTTCATGGCTCTCATCGCCTCCTCTTCTCCTGTGCCCCCCGGTCCGTACTTTCTCTTCTCTCTCTCTCACTTTCCTTGTGAGGACATCTGTTTGCTTCTTTTTTTTTTTTTTTTTTTTAACTTTTCTTTCCCAAAGACAGACTGGCTATGATGCTCCAATATCAGGCTTCAAGACCTATTATGCACATAGGCCACAGACAGTGTCCTACAATTAATATTGTGTTTGCACAATATTGTACTCATTTTCTTAAGTTGTTTCAGTTTCAGACCTCATAAAATCTGGTCTCCCTGTAGTAGGAGCATCCCAATTGTCTTTTGAGGGGACAAAGCACTCCTATTGTCAGCCCACATGGCTGGGGGATTGACCATTGCCCCAACTCTAGCAGCGGAAGCAGGAACCAGCCTAGCCAATCAGTCCATTCCATCTTATGACCACAAAGATTATTTCAGTACCAAGCAAATGACCCAAGCAGGCCCATGGTACTCAAACATGAGACTTTAGTTGCAATAAATGGGGGGGAAAGACTTTTTTTTTCCCATGGAATTTCCTGAGAAAGAAGGTTATAAGCCTGTAACTGTTGGGGACATTCACACCATCAAGAGAAAAAGGTTACCTAACATTGAAGGTACAGAGTCAAGAACTGCATATATACTCCTAAATGCAGTATTCACTCACGGAGAAAATGCTGTGTTAACAATGGCCACGCATGTTCTTGGCAGTGGAGTTGCATCAGTGAACAAAATGGATATTCCTGTCCTTATAAGCTGATAGCAGCTTATGGATGTATGCATGTAATGATGAATGCTATGAAGAAAAGTAAGCAAAATAAGGTGATGATGGTGATCAGCAGAAGACTGTCTTTTTTAAGTTTTTGGGGTATTTAGAGAGGGACCCTATAATGACATGGCAACTGAGCAAAACCTGAACAGAGTGTGAGATTGGACCCTTTGAGCATGGGAGAGAAGTACCACAGAGCACGGGTTCATGGGAGCTCAGAAGTCCTGATGCAGGAAGGTGAGTGGGGTGTCAAGGAGGAAGGCTGCCATGGATGGCACAGGAAAAGAGAATGGAGGGAACACCAGGGCCACAGTAGATTGCAGAGTGTTGTCAGGCCCAGGAGGTATAAGGATACTGACTCTAATGGTGCTGGAAAGCTGTTGGGAGTTTCTAGAAAAGGTGCCATATGTTAAAATGTACATTTTCAAGGACTGAAACAGACTGTAGTAGAGCCAGAATGGAAGGGCAGACCAGCCAGGAGATGACAGCTGTGGTCTATAAGACAGACCCTGGGGGCCTGACCAGGGTTGCAGTAGTGAGGGCATGGGAGGTGTCTAAATGATGCATATGTATTAAAGTTTGAAAGCAAAATTTTCTTTTTTTTTTCTTTTTTCTTTTTTTAAATTTTTATTTATTTATGATAGTCACAGAGAGAGAGAGAGAGAGGCAGAGACACAGGCAGAGGGAGAAGCAGGCTCCATGCACCGGGAGCCCGACGTGGGATTCGATCCCGGGTCTCCAGGATCGCGCCCTGGGCCAAAGGCAGGTGCCAAACCGCTGCGCCACCCAGGGATCCCTGAAAGCAAAATTTTCTAATTGATTGCATGATAGATAAATAGAGAGAGGGGTCAGGGGTGACTTCCCAGGTTGGGGCATAAGCTCAGTATTAAATAAAGTTGTCATTGACTAAGGCTTCACTAGGGAAAGAGCAGGTTGAGATTAGTGTTTACCAACTGTAACTTCCTGTATTTTTTAAAATCTTATTTGATGCCTCCTGGCATTTGGAACTAGTGACCGTTTCCTTCTTCTTGATTTGTCTCTGGTACTCTCCTTGCCTAACACATTCTATGGGTTGTTGTTGCTGTTTTGGGGTTTTGTTGTTGTTGTTTGTTTTTGTTGTTGTTGTTTTATCTGTGACTTTTCTGGCTGCTGCTGCTAAATCTGGCTAAATCTGCCCATTTTAGTCTCCCAGGTAATAATTCTCTTCCTCTGCTTACCATTTAGAAGTATTCTGACCTGTATTTTCCAAGTCCATAAATGGTCCTGAGACCTCATACATATATATGGTTTGACTATCATGACCTTTCTGGCAACTGCATATTTCTATCTCAAATCCATTGTATCATCATTAATATCTATTTTTAGAAATCCCACGGACACTTCAAATGAAACACTTTCCTAATCAAACCAAGTATGTAAATATGCTGCTCTTCTTGTGTACCTTCCTTCCTAAAGATACATGATTGCCCATTTCAATTGTAGACAGAAACTGAGGCTCATCCTGTCCCTTTCTCACTGACCGCATCCCCGCATTCAGTTAGCAAATCCTACAGACTCTACTTCCTTAATATATATAAAATGCATCTGATGCCTTTCTTTCTGCTGTTTTTGCCTTTCTGGATTCCTCCATGATCTTATCTCCAGTATTGCTCACTTCCCATATACCTTCCATGCTGCTGTCAGACAACATTTTTAAGACACAGGTCTCAGCGTGTCATTTCTCTACTCAAAAGTATTTACTGACTCTTTAACAGCTTTGGAGACCAAGTGAAAACTCAACATTCTTTTTTTTTTCTTTTAAGATTGTATTTATTTATTTAAGAGACCAAGAGATCACAAGCAGAAGGTAGGAGCAGAGGGAGAAGGAGAAGCAGACTCCCTGCTGAGCAAAGAGCCTGATATGGGATTTGATCCCAGGACCCCAGGATCATGATCTGAGCTGAAGGCAAACGTGTAACCTACTGAGCCACCCAGGTGCCCTCAGTGTTCTTCATGATCTATTATTTATGAGCACAGCAAGTCAGCATAACTTCCTCCTAGTATCCTCATCTCGCCTTTGTGTTCAAGCCCCTCTATCCCCTTCTTTGTGAGTTTGTTGAAAACAAGTTTCTCACTTGGATAGCAAAATACTTATTTTTTCATTGATTTAACATACTGTCCCAACAGAAAGAGTGCATTGCCAGCTGAAGAGGAGGTCTCAGCGTGGCTCTGTGCCCATCATGGTCTCCCCAAGCAGTGGGGAGTCTGCTTCTGCAGACTGCATGGTCTGCCTCTGAAATAGAGCAAGAAAGGGACAGGAAATGCTGGTGCGCTTCACAGGCAAGGTAAGATTTATCTTTCCAACCCTGCCCCAAATAATGCCAATCAATTTATTTGGCCAGCTTCATACTTTCTGCAGCTGGAAGGCTACTATTAAAGGTAGCCATTTCTTAGGCCAGACTTTTGGTAAAAGTGCTCCTCCAATCATTGCTAGCCACAAGAGATGGTGACGTTAGCTGTTGGCAGCTGGGAAGTTGGATATGGACTTCTACCATTTACAATTCTGATTTCTGTTATAGTCAGGTGTGAAAAACAATAACAAGTTAAGATTGTAGCTATCAACTAAATACCGCATAAATGTCACACAACATATCACTTTTCTTTTATTCCCTGGTGAGATTTTTCTCCCAAATTATTTTTAAATATTGAATTTCTCTTCTTATAAAAACTATTGTTAAGTCAAAGAAAGTTCTGCTCTTGTCTTGGAAGGTGAAAGGCGAAGATTTTGTGTGTGGTTATATTAGTGGGGTATTTGGAAAAATATTGCAAATAATTGTGTGTGTGTATACGTGTGTGTGTGTGTGTGTGTGTGTGTGTGTGTTCAGAGGTAATGGGAGAGTAGTGTGCTTCAAACACTGTTTATGAGGGGTAAAATCAGATGAACTTTGAGTTTCCTTGTGATCCAGAGATTCTATTACCTAATGAAACGGAATTCCATTTTATCTCCCAACTCAGTAATGAATGCCTGGGGGCAAACCTATCTTGCTGAACACTGTTTATCTCCAGCGGCAGAGGGTCAGGATATAGCATTATTTTAAATGGATATTAAAAGGATGAACAGAAATGCCTGTGACAGAGGAATTACAATGGCCTTTTGCAGATGCCAAATGTCACTGTGTCCTCTAGGCTCTTCCTAACATGTGTGGGGGAAAGTGAGCATGTCATTTGAGGAAGTGGAGCCAGATCAAGGCCACTGCTCTGTCAGATGGCATGCCTGAAAAATAACCTTGCTTTGTGGTCTGAGGAAGGTGAGGTGTCACATACTATTTGATTTTAATGTACAGTGGAAAACAGGCAACAATGGCTGGACCAATAAACTATTCTGAGTAAAGAAAATATTGAAGGGGCAGCAAAGTAGTCAAGGGAACGTAGGCTCTGGAACCAAAGAGCCATCCTCCTCCTCATCGTCTGTTTCCTTCAATAAGTTACTCTCTCATAATTAGTTTCATCATCTACAAAAGCAGATGTTCATTCATTTATTCAATAGTATTTATTTGGTGCCCACTGTGTATCAGAAACTGGACTAGGTTCTGAACATGAATACAACAGAGAGCAAAGGCATAATCTATGTATTCAGAGTCTATCTATCCTACCTTCCGCCATCCATAAGAGTATTGATCACCTACGGTGTGGTTATCTCTGTACAGGAAGATGTTACCTGGTACATAAAATGTCTGTAATTCAAAGATGTGATGTCATTCACTTTGATACTCTCAGTTCCTAACCTGGTCCTTATTTTTTTATTCCAAGTCAGTGCGGCTACTGTTGTTCTCTGCTCATCATTACACTTCCTACGTGTTCATGGTAAGGTATTCACTGCTCCCCTGAATTCATCCTATGCCTCCCTCTTCTGAATTCTGTTCATATAATGTTATGAGCTGAAATGTGTCCCCTTGCCCCCCCCCCCAAAAAAAATACATGTGGGTTCTAATTCCCTATACTTGAGACTGGACCTTATTTGGAAATAAGGTCTTTGCAGATGTAATCAAGTTAAGATGAAGGGGTACTGGATTATGGTTGTCTCTAATTCAATGACTGCTGCTCTTATGAGGGGTATTTGGACACAGATACACAGGGAAACTACCATGTGACAATGGAGGCAGAGATTGTAGTGATGAGTCGACACGCTGAGGACACCAAGGATTGTCAGCAACTGCCAGAAGCTGGACAGAGTCAAAGATGGATCTTCCCCTAGAACCTTCAGAGAGAGCATGGTTTGGCTGATACTTTTATTTTGGACTTGTAGCCTCCTGAACTGGGAGCACATAAGTCAACATTGTTTTAACTCATTCATTTTGAGGTACTTTTTCAAGGCAGCCTGAGGAAACTAATACACATTTTCTCTAATCAGAACTACATTTGTGTCTTATTTTTACCTGCCAAAAGTCTGCCTCTTCCTCGAGGACCAACTCAAATACCAGCCCAGCCCAGCAGCTCATCTCATAGGAACCGACCCACTGAAGTACTAAGTAGCACTCGGAATATATATGTCTCCTATTTTTTTTTATGTTTTGTTTTGTTTGCATAGCAATAATAATAAAAGACAAACTAACATGTATGTAGTACTTTCAAAATTATCTAATGTGATATTCACAACAGCCTTGTGGGGTTGGAAACACAGATCTCATTATCCCTGTTCTCTAAGGAAAAAAAGCATTTGGAGAGAAAAGGTGAGCAGCCCATCTACAGACCCATAGCTGGTTTATGTCCACAGGCAGATGACAAACAGAGGAAGGGTTCACACCTCAGTTCAGTGAATCTTCCTTCTAACTCTGTCTCATCAGGAAGACTTAATCTCCTAGAGCTCCCCCTTAGCTAATGGTGGGTACAGTGTACATAGTCAAAATGCTTTTATTTTATTTTATTTGCTTTTTTTTTTTAATGGACTTTTCCCTTTCCAAGTTCCAGAATAAGCTCATTAGTTCAGCCTGGCAAATAATATGCGCTCACAGAAAGCCCATGGAGTGAATGTGCTGAACCTATTGTTCTCTCTACTCTCCCCTAAACTTCTGACCAGGCTAGTACAGGAGGCTTTCTTCAGGGGAAAGCCTGGGCACCATTCCATGCAAGCCGAGGCAAGGAAGAACAAAGTAATTCTCTATTACATCCCCACTGAGAGAAATGTTAACCTCCCTGCTTCTTTTTAAGTCTGAGACACCTCACAGCATAGATCACAGGAGATGAGAAAGAGCCTATCTGGGTAGTAAATTGCTCCCCCAAAAGCCCCACTGTCTGCAAGAGATCACTAAGTCAGTGAAGGGTTAGTGGAGCTTTCATATTCCAGGGTGACAAAGATCTTGAAGTTCTAGAATTATTCACAACCTCTCCTGTTTCCTCTCCCTGTTATGGAACAGATGGAAAAGGATTAGAGCCCAAACAATTTTGTTTGTTGGCATAAATCACACAAGACACCTGCTATTAGCAATCTCATGGATGAATCAATGCCTTTTCTCCAGTCGGAAGCATCGAAGATTGAAGTTAATCTCTCTTCCTTTTGCTCTCATTTTTAAAGTGTCATAACTTTATCCATAGAATAGCTGGGGTTTTAAAAAGATGTCCTCACTCTGATTCCCACCTTTTGAATCATCAGATTCTCTCCATCCATCCGTTTGCCCCAGAGGCCCCTAAACAAAATCAAATGGCAACACCCTACAAGAATAGCATGTTTGTTCCCTCTTCCAGGGTCAAGCCGATATATATCTCTCACTCTGTGCCTCGTATACATCTCTACAAACTACTGAAGGCCTAGCTTGGAGTGGTTCCCAGCACATGCTGATATCAATCTACACATTTGCCGTGTGCTCTTCTTAGGCCCTGCTGGAAGAGTATTAACTTGAACAGAGTGTTTGGATGACTGCCTGGAAAGAAACGAACTGCACCCTGGATTCCCTGCATCAGATCTTGGTTTGTCATCCTCCACCCTGAAGGTCCTCAGAAGCAAGTTCTTGGTATTTCCCAGCAGAAACCCCTGCCTCTTTGTCAGGCACGACTATGAGATAGGGAGTCTATTTGGGATGATGGTCTTGGCCAAATCCGCTAGGAACCACATGTGGCATGAGTTTTGCTTTGTTACCTCCCGCTTAGACTTGGAGCTCCACTCGGCCATCTCATCCTCCAAGAAGCCTCTCTTCACCTGGGGTTGGCAAATGGCATGGAAAGCCCTCACATTTATGCTATGTCTATTGAGTCTACTCTTTTGCAATAACCTGTTTCCTTTGCTGTCTCTATTGCAAGGTTGTTACCGCAAATGATACTGGTACCCAACCTAGATAACCTGAGATCCCTTTTATCTGTTGGGGTAATGAACTCATCCTCCAGCTGTCATGCATGTTTCAGCTCCTGGCTCTTACCTTCAACATTCTCCAGAGGATTCTCTTTGGGCTATGGAAGCCATTTCTCCCTGGGGTGGGGGGGAGGGCTGGGGTTTTGATGCACCATGACCTTACCCACCACCACTTCTCTCAAGTTATGACAGATTCTGTGGTACACTTTATGTTCTTCGTCTCCCCCAAAGGATTAGGCTACAGTTAGACCTCATATGAAACTACTTTCTGTATGGCTCCCTTCTCTTCTGTATTCTGTTTTTCTCTTCCCTCGGCAGTTCATTCTGAACACACTGCTCCCATCAGCCACGTGTATAGGAATCCCTGTCTCAGGTTCTGCTTCTAGGGAACCTGATCTAAGAGAAGTATATAATCTCCTTACATTCTCATAACAATCTCAAAGGAAGGTGTTAATATTCCAGCTGGAGAAACTGAAGCTCCGGTATAGTAAACAAAACTTTGAGATGTCATAACTTTATCTGTAGAATAGCTGAGGTTTTGAAAAGATATCCTCACTCTGATTCCCACCCTTCGAATCACCAGATGCTCTCCATCCATCCATTCATGAGAGGCTCTTAAACAAAATCAAATGGCAACACCCTACAACAACAGTATGTTTTTTCCCTCTTCCAGGGCCATGCCAATCTCTATCTCTTGCTATGTAACAGACACTTGCCTGCCATACACCAGGTTCTCAGTAAAATATATTACATGAAATTAGAAATTCCCTTTACTGCACCCAATAATCTTGAATCCTAAGATCAGGTATTGTTTGGTGATAAAATGGGACAATTTCAAAGGACTGTGACTTGGAAGCTGGACAGGTCCTCAGGGATAAATATAAAAAGAGGAAATCCAGATTAAGAAGTATGTGATTATACCTAATGACGCAATTACACAGGCCCATCAGACAAGTCAACTCACTGCAGTTTCCAGACTTCTGTGGTAGCTCCTACAGTTATCCCTGAAAAGAAGTGAAGCCAGATCACTTTGCTGGATGGCTTCTGCTGGAAGAAGTTAAATGGCTTCTATTTAAGAGATCGGGTTTGGACAGCCGGGGTGGCTCAGCGGTTTAGCACCACCTTCAGCCCAGGGCCTGATCCTGGAGACCCCGGGATCCAGTCTCATGTCAGGTTCCCTGCTTGGAGCCTGCTTCTCCTTCTGCCTGTGTCTCTGCCTCTCTGTGTGTGTGTGTCTCTCGTGAATAAATAAATAAAATCTCAAAAAAAAAAACTCTCTATAAAAAAGAAAAAAAATAAGAGATTGGGTTTGGGAACAGAGTGGATGCATTCCAGTGAACAAAAGAGTTTCCTTCTCTGGGACTCGCAGTGGTTCATTTGTTAATCTAGGCTTTGGGGCCAGATGAGCTTTCAGAATGTTACTTCTCCATGGTGAATGATGTGTTACTTTTATTCTCCTTTGGGAAAGGGAAATAGCATGAGCAATGCTATTTCTCAATGGTGGTGCACTCATCTTCTCTGAAATGTTTCCTCTGTTGGTGCTGACCACCTCCACCCAAATCCTTGAGCACTCAGCTCTACTGAGAAGACTTCTGCCTTCTGGGGCAACTTACTCCTACTTTAATCCAAAGTGGGATGAATCACCCCTCCTCTGAACCTCTGAACTCTATCTGTAAATCCCCTATGTTTATCTGGATCATAGCACTCATCTTTCTACATTAAAATTATCTCTCTCTTTTTCATGTATATGTCTCTCCTACTAGATTTTAAAATCCTTAAGGAGAGATAGACCGTGTTGTTGTTTTTTCTAAATTGGTGCATTTGAAGGGTGGCACATGACAAATGTGCACCATTTATGGTATAAGTAAATAATTAAAACTACAAAAAGTTGCAGATACATGGTAACAAGACAGAGCCAGAAGGAAGCTCTCTATGATTCCCCCTGCCAATCATGTCTTGTTTTAGAGATGAAAATGGCTCTGAATTAAAGGGAAAGCTTAGTAAAGATTCAGAGATGGGACTAAATGATTAAAGATGAGGAAACAACCACTGACTGGAAGATCCAGAAGTGGTTGGGCTTATAACACAATTATTTCAGCATTTCAACTCGGCTCCACACAACTTTATTGGGGCATTCTCACAATCTGGCCACTTTCTTTTCCAAGGACAGTTGAATGGCACAAGGTATAAAGGGAGAAGCAAGGAGGGATGAGAATACAGAGGTAGTTCTGGGCCAGATTTGTCACTACAAATCTGAAGAATTACAAAAGGAATTGCTTACCACGAAGTACACAATCACAATTAGTACTCAAATATTTTGTTGGTGTTAGGGAAAAAATACTTTAAGCCTGGTCTTTCGGTGCTCTGGACCCAATTTCAATTTTGGTGATGGGCAGGAGTTCAAGAGTAGTCCAATACTAAGTGCTTTGGGGGATTCCATCTGGCTATGCTGCCATTCAACTCAGTTCTGACACTATTGATCTGGAGATCACATCAGATTCCATGGGTTAAGGGTTCAGTCCTATAAGACTGTCTCCCTACACAAACTTCAGATACCAGTAGCAAGCCCAGGCTATTTACCTATACTTCTGACCAACTCACTATAAATCAGAGGTTTCCATGACCTCCACTTCAATTCATTTGCTGGATCAGCTCACAGAAGTTGGAACCTGTTTACTCACTAGATTACAGTTTATTAGAACGAGATAGAACTCAGGCACAGCCACATGGAAGGGATGAGCAGTGAAAGGTGCAAGGAAAAGAAGTGGAGCTTCTGTGCTTCTCCAGACACCACTCCAGACACCACTCTCCCCACATTTCCACATGTCCACCAACCAGAAGCTCTCTGAACCCAGTCATTTGGGAGTTTTATGGAGGCTTTGTTACATAGGTGTGATTGATGAAATCATCACCACCGATTAAATCAGCCACTGTAACCAAACTCTATCTCCAGCCTGTCTGTCCCTGGTTAGAGGGAGTGACTAAAAGTTCCAGCTTTCTGAGCTGATTGGTTCTCCCAAAAACCAGCCTATCCTTAGGTTACCTCAGGGCTTTCCAAAAGTCGCCTCATTAACATAACAAAAGACGCTTTCTGCTCTCCTCACAGAAAAGTCCACGCATCTTTGGAGCTCTGAGGTAGGAACCATGGACAAAGATCAAATAAATATGTATGAGAAATATATTTTGGTCATTCAATGACCAAATATGTATTTATTATAAATCACAATACTGCGCTTGAGATAAAACAGATACAAGAGAAAATTTTTTTTTAATTTTTATTTATTTATGATAGTCACAGAGAGAGAGAGACAGAGACACAGGCAGAGGGAGAAGCAGGCTCCATGCATCGAGAGCCCGATGTGGGATTCGATCCCGGGTCTCCGGGATCGCGCCCTGGGCCAAAGGCAGGCGCCAAACCGCTGCGCCACCCAGGGATCCCTACAAGGGAAAATTTAATCAAGTTATTTAAAATCTTGTGTAAACTATGAGTAAAGGTGGACCAACTCTTGTTACCGTGTCCCAAAGTTAACTGCTGACACTTACATGGTGTTGACTAGGCTCTGGGCACTGATTTAAGTGCTTTCCATATGGTACTTCTTTTAATTTACACAGCACTCCTGTGGTGTGGAAATAGCATTATCATCTCTCATCTCAAAGCTATGATGTTGGGTAGGTTAAATGTATCACATACATTTTTGTTTTAGAATATTGGTTTCTTGTCGTAAGTCAAGGAAGACCTGCATGGAATCCTTCCCAAAGGTAAAACCTCTATATTTCATGTAGAAGTTATCTTTATTAAACACTGAGAAATATACATAACCAAAAGCATATTCCCCAAAGGTAAAGTGGGTGGATGGTCTGAGCATGAGATCATTTTCTAACAAGTGTTTCTTACCTTCTTACCATGAGACGACAATGTGCACCTGTCTCCTGGGGGACTGGAATGGCCATGTTTGAGGGCCTTCTATAATTTACATATAAAAGTTTACAGAAATAAAGTGACCTCTATAAGGCCTCTAGTCAACTAGAATTTAAGCTTTTTTTTTTTTCATTTAAAATAAAATGTCTATTTTCCCATTATAACCACTAACAATACTAGCAGGTTCTATCTCTTGCCAGTTGTTATCAAATCTCTTTTATGGATTTAGCAGTACAACACTTATTTATGATTTGCTTCCCATGGGTGAGACCTTTTCTAGGTACTGGGAGACCAGCTGGAAATTAGCACATGAGGTCCCTGTTCTCACAGATCCCAAGTTCTAAACAAGGGAAGTTCAAGCAAGAAACAATTCAAAAAGCAAAACATTTCCTATAAATATATATAATATAGGGAGAAGTGAACCAGCAGGGCAAAGTGAGAAGAATGGCAGCAACTACTTTAGCTTGGGAATTCAAGGGTATGTTTGTATAGGTGACATTTAAGCTGAGTTCTAAATGGTAAAGAGTCAGCAGACCGTTTCCAGGGGGAAGCAAGCTCAAAGGCAGGAATGAACCTGGCCTATGAGAGAATCTGAACAGGCTGACATGGGGACAGTGGTATGATGTTGGGTCCGATAGATGGGCAGAGATCACGTGTGCTTTGTACACTGGAATAAGGAGTCTGATGGGAAACCACTTGAGACATGCACAAGTGTGCTCTTGTGTGTGTGTGTGTGTGTGCTATGCACATATCTGTGCATTGCATTTATAAACTCTGAGCTAAAACTTGGCTTTCTTTTTAAAATTGTTTATATGTACAAAAATGTGCAATGAATAATATAATGAGAATCCACGTACTATGACCCCTTAAGAAACACACACATAAAAATAACCTAAATCCAGGGGCACCTGGGTAGCTAAGTGGTTGCTTCTTCACTTGTTTACTTCCATTCTTCCAAGATGTAACCCCCAATCTGAATTTGGTGGCTTTCATGGCCATGTTTGACTTTATATTTTTTTAGGGATATACATATGAATCTTTGGGTAATTATAATATTATTTGGCAGATGTTTAACATTTGCATACATAACTTCACATTACATATTTCTTGCAACTGCTTTTTTTTCCTCAATACTAGATTTGTGAGATTTATCCATGTTGATACACATATGCAATCCATTGTGTAGCTATAAACATTTTTCCCCACTCTATTGCCAATGGATAGATCAATCATTTTGAAATGTTCACTATCCCAAAACACTGCTGCAATGAACATTCTGGTGTGTGTCTTACTATTTGAGGAGTGGTCTAAGGTAGTGCTTCCCAACCTTTTTCAGTATGCATAAAAATATGCATAAACATTACAATGCAATGAGACAGCCCAACCAGCTACAGTAGTGAGTCCACTGTAACCCCTTAAGGTATGTGCCATTAACACTTTTCCACTGCCCGATCTATCAATTACTAAGATAGCTATGGCAAAATTTTCCTGTATGAGTGTAGAATTATCAAATCAATTTTGTCAGTTTCTGCTTTTCGTACTTTGTACTTATGATATTAGATTAATTGACATTTAAAAGTTTTCTATCTTCCTGGTGAATTGCTCCTTTTATCACTAGGCTGTGATGCACTTTGTCATTGGAGATTTTGTAAGCAGGGAGGGATATGATCTGAATTATGTCTTAAAATGATTACCCTGGCTGCTATATGGAGAATGGAATGTAGGAAGAAGAGAAAATGGTGATCAATTAGGAGGCTGCTAAAACCATCTGGGAGGGAGATAATGGCAGCTGGACGAGGATGGTTGTCTAAAGACAATGACAAACTCAGGTTTATGGTATGTTTTGAGTTGCCAGGATTCTCTGATAGAGTGAATGTGAATGTGAAAAAAAAAAAGGGACAGATCCAGGATAATATTTTCATTTTTGGCTTGAGCAACTAACTAGAAGAATGAGTGTCCTTGTCTTCTGATACGCAAAGATATGGCGTGGTGTATTTTCCAAAAATGGCTGCAACAGTATGTCCATGCTCATTTAGAACTTTATACTTCCCCAGGTAGGATGTATGGTTCTCTGCCTTGAAGCTGGTCAGGTCTCTGGGACTTCCTTAGCTGACAAATGGGATGGCAGTATAGAAATGACTGCTATATGACTCTTGAGATTAGGCCATAAAGTGTGACACAGCTTCTGCCTGGTTCTCTCTCAGGATGATCCCCCTTGGAAGCTGGCCATCAATGCTGTGAAGAAGCCCAGATCACATGGAGAAACCCACTTGGACAGGAGCCAAGGCCCCTGGTCCTCAGCACCAGCTGAGCTTAGCAGCCAGCACCAGCTAAGTATGAGTGAACTTGCCAGCTAAGTATGAGTGAACCACCTTGGAAATGGACCACTCACCCTTCTGTCCAGCTGCCCATCTGATGATCCATGAAGCAGAGACAAGCCTTTCTTGCCAATCTCTTCCCAAATTGTAAATCTGTGGAGAAAAAAAAATGTTTAGTGTCTTAACGTCATTAACTCTTGGGGTTGTTACTTATGCTTGGGATTGTTTCATCCCATATCTATACAGAGAAGTATTTTTTTAAAATTTATTTTATGTAGAAAGACAACACGAATAGATATATGGAAGACTAGCTTGAAGAAAATAGTGCACAGAAACAGTTCTCCTTTGGTTATGTTAATTTTGGGATTCATATTAGACATCCCTTTGGAAATTTCAAATAAACAATGGATAATAATACAAATGTCTAGAGTTCTCTAGAGGGATCAAAGCATAATAAAAATTTTGAAATCATTGACATATAATTATTTAAACCACAGGTCTGGATAAGTTTATCAAAGTAGATCCTGTTGCTCAGAAAAAAAAAATAATGCTGTTGGTTCCAACTTATAATTATTGATTCATTGATTTATCTGTTCCTTCATTCAATGAATATTGTAAGCCATGATTCTGCCTACATCAGGTGTATATTTTAAGTGTTATTCAGACTTTGGTTTTATCAAAAATTTATTTTACATAATAATTTAGGACCTACAGACTTTCTTGAGTTATCATTCTAGTTTTTATGCCATTTTTTTTTACACAGGGAGGTCTATATTTTATTTTTAGACAGAGTGGTCTATATATCTTGCACATATCATGAATATCTCTACTTAATTTAGGATTACGGTCTCCTGGATGGACTCACTCACTTGGGCATAAATTGTCCTTTTGAATAATGTGATGGTGGGTGTTTATCAAGTTTTCCAGAGATTAGAGGATCCTTGGAGCTGAGATCATGAAGTAGTTGGGAGCCCCGAGTTTTCCACCAAGCATCTCCTTTTAACATTTGATATATAGGTATTTCTCATGAGCATTCTCTTTAAAATATAAAAATCGTATCTCAATCATCCCTCTTTACCTCGTAGGCATGAACCCAAGTCTCATTTGAGGGCAGTGAGTTCAAGAGGAACAGGGTATAAAATCCCTCGGTGAGGCTCCATCACTCCTAACTGATCAAGAGTGTGATTCCTTTTGGGTTAGGAGCAGCCTGTATATGCCATGGTCAGATACCTCTTATGATGATTCAGTTTAATATTCACATTTGCTAGACTTTGTGCTACTTTGGTAATCCAAGAAAATGAGAGGTGGAGAAATAGGCAATATTACATATAAGGCCCTGGAAATAACTGGATAAACACACCTCCCTTATCTTGTTAAACAGCATTTTTCATAATATAGAAGTTCTCCCAGTTCTAATGTGTGTGTTGGGAGTGGGGCAGGTTGTTTCCCCACACCAACAAGCCTTTCTGAGGGGGTCTGGGAATTCAACTCAATTCTGACACTACCTCTTGAGAGGTAGCATCAGATTCCACAGGTGAGGATTCAGTCCCACAGAATTGTCCTCTGCTTCAGAGGCCATTCATAGGCTGTTCCCTGTGCTTCTTCTTCTTTTTCTTTTTTTTTTTTTTTTAAGATTTAATTTATTTATTCATAAGAGACATAGACAGAGAGAGAAGCAGGCCCCCTGTGGGGAGGCTGATGCAGGACTCCATCCCAGGACCTGGGGATCACAACCTAAGCCAAAGGCAAATGCTCAACCACTGACCCACCCAGGTGCCTCTGTTCTCTGTGCTTCTGACAGACTGGTTGTAAATCAGAGGTTCCCACTACCCCCTCCTTGGGTTCAATTAATGTGCTAACGCATATCACAGAACTGAGAGAAACATTTTACTTGCTAGATCACTGGTTCACTTATAGGATGTGACTCAAGAACAGCCAGACAGAAGAGATGGACAAGGGTGAGGTGTGGGGAAAGGTGTGGCACTGGCATGCCCCCTCTGGGTGCACCACTTCCTACCACTATAATTCCCACCACCAACCTGGAAGATCTTGGAACCCTGTCTTCTTGGGTTTTTAAGGAGGCATCCTTACATAGTCACGATTGATTAAATCATTGGCTGTTGGTGCTTAATTCGACCTCCAGCTCCAGGAGAGCAGGGGGATGGGATTGGAAATTCCAACCCTCTAATCACATGGTTGTTCCTGGGGTGATCAGCCCTCTTCCTTAGGTGACCCAGGGGCTTCCAAAAGCCACCCTGTCAGCATAACAAAAGATACCTTTATCACTCCCATCATTTAAATTCTAAGACTAAATAAATAAATAAATAAATAAATAAATAAATTCTAAGACTTCTAGGAGCTCTGTGCTAGAAATAGGGACAAAGACAAACACATATTTCTTACTATAAATTATAATATCTCCATCATTTGGCAATGACTTAATAAAATTGAACAGCAATTCTTTGTTTTTGAAATGGCAATTATGTATTTAGCATTTAGTATGCATTGAATTCTTTATACATACTCTCTCACTGAAGTAATCCCAGCAAGCTGGAAGGCTATTAATCCTATTTTACAAATGTAAAGTTTGGGGCTCAGGAAAGACTGGAGCCAGGGCTAAACAAATGTAGGTCCTTCTGGCTCCCAAGCCAAGGCTTCAGCCACACAGCCTCTCACCCTACTCCTCTAAAGGGTATTTTGGAATCTCTGCTTCCGCATCCTATTGGAAAGAGATCAAGGCACGCAGAGGGAAAGAGATTGCTCCAAACCAGTGAGTGATAGATGTTGGGCTCAAATTTAGTTGCATCTAGCTCTAAATCCAGAGCTTCTCCCACTCTCCCCATACCATGCCAGCCATTTCATTTAAGCCTGAACTCTGGAGGAAGAGCTATCTTCCTTCTTGGCCAGCACTAGTGCTGACTCCGTAA
The DNA here is from genome assembly GCF_905146905.1 of Nyctereutes procyonoides. Taxonomy (NCBI): domain Eukaryota; kingdom Metazoa; phylum Chordata; class Mammalia; order Carnivora; family Canidae; genus Nyctereutes; species Nyctereutes procyonoides. The sequence goes on from NW_026575159.1 coordinate 21,395,477, forward strand.
AACAGGGCCTTGTGCCTTCTCCTAGAAATTGAGTCAAGAACTTCTGCTTCTCTCTTTATATCTGATGTATTCCCCTTCATAAAACAGATTAGAGATGTTGGAAAGAGTCCTTTTGTGATTCTTTTGGATCCCTTCTACGGGACCTGCCTACCGGCCAGCCAAACCCTCTCGTGCTGAGGTCAGCTACTAGCCCAGGGCGAATTGCAATTCTGGAAGGAAAACCCGGCATGTCCCATTACTGTGTCTGGGACTGGGTTGGTTGAGTTTAATTCAGCAGGGAAGGAGAAGAAAGATTTGTTTTGTCCACCATTCCAAGCGTACTGCATATTCTAAACTTGCTCTATCTACTTTTTAAAATTCTTATTTTATGGTTGTATTTCAGTAAATTCAACTCCTTAGAGGGCAAGGCAATATCAGCAGAAAAGTAAGGAGCGGGATGGTCATCAGCCCTTCACCATTCTTGGAAATGCCTGTCAATATTATGTAAAACCCATTGGGGGTAGGCCGGGTGGCTCAGCAGTTTAGCACCACCTTCAGCCCAGGGCCTGATCCTGGAGACCTGAGATCGAGTCCCATGTCAGGCTCCCTGCATGGAGCCTGCTTCTCCCTCTGCCTGAGTCTCTGTCTCTCTGTCTCTGTCTCTCTCTCTCTCTCTCTCTCTCTGTGTGTGTGTGTGTGTCTCTCATGAATAAATAATAATTAAAAAAAGAAAAAAACAACCCATTGGACTTTAATTGTCAAAACTCCCAATCTCCTTTTCCAGGTGTGTTGTAACACCTAAACTCCCTTTAGACAGAAATTCTGGAGCAGTAACTGGGAAAAGGGGTTAGGTATTTTGACTGTTCCAGAAACTCCAATACCAATGACCAGTGGTTTCCTAGAAAAACTCTAATACTCGTGGATTAATTTAACAAATACAAAAGTGCCAGCTGGGATCTAAAGTTGATTGACTAAGGAACCAATTTTAATCTACAAAGCCTGCTGGCTCTGGAATGGACATCAAGGCCTGGACCTTTACATAAGGAGCTGCACGAATAAAGCTGAGTATGCTCGAAGAAAGTGTCAGGAATCCAAGGAGGCACCATGTCAATGCTGCCACTACTCATTTTAATTTCCATGAAACAGTTGATTTCCTTCAAGCCCAAAATAATTCCTTGTAAGGCTCCTGAGCCTGAACGAATGTGCATGACCACTCCACTGCGAACATCCATCTGTCAAAAGAGAAGATGAGGAGCAAGTGAAATTAGACCATGGCTCTCTGGTTTCCCCTAAAAGCTGCCAATGAATGAGAGCATCAGCTGCACCAGATTGGGCTAGCCAGGGCTCTCATCCTTAACTGAACACTCTACACCAGGCAGTGAGGCACATCCTGTGAATAGGGATGACTCAGCCTCAACAGGTGTCTGATGGCTTTGCCAACCAACCGCCTGTTCCAATGGTCTGGAGCAGCAGCACATTCTTGGTGGCATGCGAAGACTATGATGAATAGCAGGCTTGTGTCTTCTCACAGAGGGCAGGGATTGGGTTGGGGCAGGTGTGAAGGGCAGACCCAAGTGCATAAATGCATATTCTCAATCCCTGTAAAATGTACTGCCAACTGGCACATCAACAGACTTTTATTTTTTTTATTTTTTATTTTTTTAAATTTTTATTTATTTATGATAGTCCCAGAGAGAGAGAGAGAGAGAGAGAGAGAGAGAGAGGGGCAGAGACACAGGCAGAGGAAGAAGCAGGCTCCATGCACCGGGAGCCCGATGTGGGATTCGATCCCAGGTCTCCAGGATCGCGCCCTGGGCCAAAGGCAGGCGCCAAACCGCTGTGCCACCCAGGGATCCCTCAACAGACTTTTAGTTTCTGAAACACCCCATGGTGGTTCTCATCCTTGGAACCTCTGAGTCAACATCAACCACTAATGGAATTAGTTTTAATAATACCTTACAAATATTGCGGGTTTTAAGTTTTCAAGATACCTGTACATTTATTACCCTAAAAAACAACCTTTCGTGCTACAAAAATGTTGGTGTTATGATGTACATAGTTCAGAGAAATCACCTAAAGCTCAAAAAGAGTGAATTCTCAAAGTTCTGTGGTTCATACAAGAAGGAGCAAGGTGGAATCCAGGTACCTGGAGTCTCAGGGCTTATGTTTCTTCTAACACCCAGTATTGCTGAAATGTATGTGACTTACATGCTGAATTCCCAGGGACTCCTGGGAGCAGAGTTGAACTATATTGTTCTGAAATACGCTAAGCTGGAGGACAACTAAGTTCATTTACTTGATTTTTCAAATCTGTATTTACTTATTTATTTACTCATTCAATGGGTTTAAAGAAAGATGGATAAGGATACTCCTGTACCCATGCAAATAGATTATTATTCTAGTTGTTTATTATCCCTGGGCATTTTCTCAGCTAGAACTGTAGAAATCACTTGATTCCATGGTACCAAGGTGATACCTACTGGTATGATTACATGATTTTTCCTCAACCCGAATTAGCAGTGACTTTATGTTTCTAAAAAAAGATTTGATTTATTTATTCATGAAAAATACAGAGAGCGGCAGAGACATAGTCAGAGGGAGAAGCAGGCTCCCTGCTGGGAGCCCGATGTAGGACTCGATCCTGGGACCATGGGATCATGGGATCACGACCTGAGCCAAAGGCTGATGCTCAACCGCTGAGCCACCCAGGCGTCCCTAGCAGTGACTTTAATAAAACACAACTATGTTTCTCGTTTGCAGCCATAAATCCTGATCTAGAGGGTCCAGGGCTGTTGTGGTGACTTCATAATTGTCAAAGCCCCGGAACTATTCTTTCTACAATGCCATACTCTACTCTAATTTCCCAACTTCTAGATGACGCTTTTCAACTTTCTCTTTAGGCAAAACAGTCACGTGAATATTCATGAAATATCCCAAAGGAGGAAGGGGGCAGAAGAGAACAATCTCTTTCCCTTACAGATAGTTCCCCAGGACCATACTACTTCTTCCATCACTGCATCTATCTGAGAAGATGCAACTGCCAACACTGGAAGTTTTATAACTGGGTTAGTCTCAGACTAGACCACCAGCAGTGCCTGCCTCAAGCAGTGTGGCTGCTTGGCATGTGTGAAATAAAATGGGAAAGATAACACTGGAAAACATAACAAGAATAGATAATGAAAGGAATTTCAAAAGGCAAGAATAACAAAGCTAATTTTAACTGAGAGATTGCAAGTTATGATGCTGTGAATAAATGCTTTATGGGTTTTTACCCCAACTATCACTTAACAAAGGCCTTATAGGTAGTTACTGTTCTCATAACAATTTTATAGGCAAGGGAACTAAGAAATAAACAAGTCAATTGCCCAAGATCTTGCAGCAATGACATTGCTAGGATCCACATCAATGTCATCTGAATCTAAAACACTTTCTTTTAATTACTGCCTTGCATCAGCTCACACATGGTCACATAGAGCCTCTCTATGGAAATGCTCAATATAATTCCTGTATGGTGGACCACTAGAGGTGAAGAAGCACGTGTATGCTCACACAGACAAGTGGCCAAAAGAAAATTTGACCCAATTCTTTCCATCGTGACATAGTGTATACAGATTCATGTGTTAACAGCCTTAAAATCAATTTACAAAATAACAGCAATAATTAAGAATGAGAAAGGCAAAAGGTCTGCACAAGGTCCTTCATTTGCCCATTTCTCAATGCAATGACAGCTTTCATCACCTTCATTGTATTTAAGCAGAACTCAGTGAGAAGATCAATATGTAGCTGACATGCTTGGAGCAGACCAATTGTTTTTTGACTTGATTGTTTATTCATTGATAGAACCATGAAGGGTTCGTTTAATAGACATTGTGAAACCAGGCAAAAAGAGATTCCTTAGGATCACTTAGGTATTCCAGCATTATCCAAAATATGGTTGTCAAAGATGCATGAGGAGAAATCGAAAAAAAAAAAAAAATCTCTGGAGTAGGGCTAGAAAGGAGTATGGGAAGTTTGGAAAGATAACTCATAAGAAGAACTTCACCTTGATGCCAAGTTGGCTATTCCATTTAATTTTTTTTTTTCAATTTTGACTAACACTAAATGTGGCTTTTATAGTATTGTCTGCCTTTAAAAGCAATCATGGATATTAAAAAAAATATAAGAAATACTCATCCATAACCTAGGTAAAATTGGCTTTGCTATCTGGTGACTGTAGACTCATAACACCACAGTGTCTTTCTGTGAATCATATGTTCAGGGTTCCTTCCCTACACAGGACTGCAAGAGAGCTTGATTCTCAGTTAACCTGCAACATTTTGCAAAATGATCCTCTTTTGGAAAGACAAAGGATAAGAGCTACTACACTCACGGATCATGTGGGTACTACACTTTGTATAATAACATTTATATGACATTGTTTCATTTGATTGTCAGAGCAACTCTATGAAATGAATGTTATAATCCCCACTTTGCACAGAAGAAGGTGGAGCTTCAGAGGCATTCAATTTCATCTAACTTTTCCCAGGTTAACCCTGTAACTCAAGGACTCCCTGGAATAAGAGCAAAGTCCCTTTTTGGTAGCTTGGGACAGATAATTCAGCAAGGAGAGGAAACAACATTGTTGAACCACAGAGAGTAATAAAAACTGTAAAATGAAGGGATATAAATACAAAGAAAATGCTCTATACCTTCAAGATGGTTATTATAGGGAGACATTTTTAACTTTAAGCCTTAAAAAATTATGTGTGTGATTGTTTGCTACATGGGTGTGGCAGTCGGTGACAGTGCGTCATAGGAGACAAACTGTTTCCAGACAGGATGTTGGCAATATAATTTACATATTTGTAAGGTACTGATTCCAAATTAGTCTATCCCCTTTGTTACAGTGCTAACAAAACTTTGGTCATACAAGCTAGCTTCCTCTCCCTTCCTTAGCACTATTATTTTGTGTATTTTAATTCAATTTAGCAGGTGCTATCAAACCCCTATTATATTTTAGGTTTTCCCTATGTAGATGAGATTTGACCTCTGACTTCAAGGGGCTTCCAGTTGTACCATCCATGATCATTGCCATTTAAAATATTACTATTGAAAATTGGAGTTGAAGGACACCTGGGTGGTTCGGTCAGTTAAGCATCTGCCTTTGGCTCAGGTCATGATCTTGGGGTCCTGGGATCAAGCTCCGCTTTAGGCTCTCTGCTCAGAGGGGAGTCTGCTTCTCCCTCTCCCTCTGCTCCTCCCCTCCACTTGTCCTCTCTCTCTTTAATAAATAAAATCTTTTTTTTTTTAAAGAAAATTAGTGTTGAAATGTTATTTTTATTTATTTGTTATGGCCCACGGAGTCTGTATTCAACACAGACAATAATACAAAATAAAGATAAATACAATGAAAACATAAAATACACACATACACTGAATCCTCCTATAGATAGATCTATCATCTATCGTTAGCTTATTAAAAATATTAGCACTCACATACACTTCCTGAGTCCTTAGTGTGTCTAAGTCATTTTTTCAGTTTTGCAACATCACAACTACTATTATCTGGGGCTAGAAAATTCTTTGTTACAGGGCTCTCCTGGGCATCATGGGATGTTAAGCATCCTGAAGGTCAAAACCACCTCTATTTGAGAACCACTGGGTCAAAATGTTTGAAAGCACCGTTTCATCACAACAGTGCCAAGAGGCAGCTATTACTTTTACTTCATTTTACAGCCAAGGAAACTGATGGTCAGAAAGGCTAAATGATCTGGGTGGGTCCCTGCAGCCATGAAACAAAGGAGCAGAGGTTTAAATACAGCTGTGACTGCCTTCAAACCTCTCCACCACCTATTCTCTCTCATTTAGGAGGATGAAATAATAAAATGTACGACCACAAAACTTGCCTTTCTCGATGTTCAATAATATATTATGTGCATCTTTCCATGTAGGTCAATAAAGATCCACATCATTATTTTTAATGGGGATACGATACTCACATGAGGCGATGCCGATTATTAATTGAGCCAGTCCTTCATTGCTGGACATTTATGCTGCTTCTTACTTTCAGATATTACAGATAATACTCCGAGGAGCATCCTTCTACATTGATCTGCGCATACCACATTTCTTTTAAATGTTTTATTAGTCCGAATTTCAACGAGGAATTTATTATTCCAGATGTGACATTTCTGATAGGGAAAGGTGGTGGTGCTACTGATACTTGTATCAGGAGAAATAATAGCCACGAATCAAGACTATCTCAGGGAAAATGGTATGTATTCACACCCAAGTTTTAGTGGCTTTTCCCAACTTAGCACATACTAGCAAGATGGCCTTTTCCTGTTATTTAGATTTGGTTCTCCCTCCAAAGAGATCACAAAATTTTCCATAAAATTCATCAAGATCTTTCCGGGACATAGAACAATTTCTGTCCAAAAAAGTAAAGTGGAGCTCTTAACCATAATTTTCAAGCCCCGGGCATACAGCTGATCACATAACTGAATACTTTTTCCTTAGGAAGTAGCCAGAGATTTTCTGTCTGGGATTGAGTGATTTCACAGATTCTATTTACTTTTTAAAAATCTCCCTGGGTTGTTGAGACACATAATTATATCTGTTTTTAATCATAATTTATTCTCTTCAGTAATCATTGAATGCTGTGTACCAGGCATCATGCCAGGTGCTTAAGACACAAAGATGCCCAGGGTTCACCAGGTCTGAGTAGACTGTATATAAGATACAGAGTTCTAAAACATAAAACTAATGTTTTCCTGTTCTTTTATACCAGTCTCTTCACACAGCCCCTCAGTGCTTCTCTGAGCTTCCATGGCTTTCTTGTTCTGACATTCATCCTTCTTGCTGCATGGGATGCCCCGCTTCTCTACACTATTACCACCATCATTCATATAAAAGGCTAGGCCTCTTCATTAAAAATGCAGGTTGAGGATCTCCTATTTTTTGAAGTTTCAGCATCCCCTGAAACATTCCTGGTCTAGGCCCCAATCTGGGCAAGACCTCCATGAAGGCCTTACATTCCCTTTTGCAATTCTGTGCTTATCATCTATCTTCCAGCCAGAAATGTGTGTTCCTTCAGTTGCAAGCACGTTTTTGTCTTTGTGTCCCAAGAGCCTAGTAGGGAGTCTATCTAGCCTGTGACAGGTACTCAGTGGATTCTTACTCATTAAATGGAGGGAGAGGACAGTGTGAGTGTTTGTTTGGCCTTGCTTCAATTTCCCCAGAGGGCAGATAGAGAGGATAATTCATCTAAGAATGGTGGCATTCGCCTGAGCTGATAGTGGACCTGTCCTGCATTTCTCCTTGGAAGAATTAAAATCATAATGTCCTAGATGCATGCAGATTGGTACAACACCATGGCCTGGGGTATTAGAGGTGATGGTGAGGGCTCAGGACAGTCTCCCTGCTGGTCATCAAACAAGGTTTAGATAGTGTTGGGTTTCCAGAAGGCTCTATTTGGATAATATGTGGGAAGCCAAGAAACCTTGTATGGTGGAGGGAAGGAACAAACAGAAACCAGGTAAACAGAGGCCGATCAAAGTCCAATGTTCCCATTGTGTTGTAATCATCTTACTTGACTATCTTGCCTACAAGTATGTAAAAAGCTTGAGGGTTGGAGGTTTTAACCTCAGCCTTCTTCCCAGGGCCTAATACACAGTGGGTCCCTATTTAAAGGTCCTTGAGTTGCAGAACAGGCTTTATTCCCTATAAGAATTTTCAGTAAAAACATGGGAACTAGAACAAAAGTTTCCTTGGATACTCTAGGTGCTTTCAAGACAGAAGGGTCTTTCCTGCAATCACCTTAGACTTTTGAACAATAACCTTATTCCAGCAGTGAGCCAGAGCTAACTTATATTAGTTTATAAGAGGCAATGTTTAAAAATTGAGAAATTTTGTCAGTCAGTTGTTAATATCTTGGTAGCTAGAAACTGGCCAAAGAAGGAGAATTTACACCGCAGAAATTGGAGAACCCCACAAAGCAGGGCCTTCTCACCCCCACAAAGCAGGGCCTTCTCACCACCATGGTAGCCAAGTTCCCAGCACACCACTGCCTACTTCTAAGCCCAGGGGCCCCTGATTTAGTTTTCCAATAATCTCTTCTGGTTGCAGATCTTCAGAAGCCACAGCTAAAGAAAACTGATGTAGCTAATGACCAGCGGTTGGGGGAAGGAGAAAAGAAAACAATGTATTTCTTAAATTTGGTTTCATATAGTGCCTTTAAATGGCATTCATGCAAGTTAGGAGATACAGGTGAAGAAGTCAGGATTGGAACTAGGAATCTCTTTTCAGGATAAAGGATTTATGAGCTCTGAATCCCAGTTTCCAACCTGCAACTGGGACTAAACATCTTCAAATGGCTGGCTGTGAGTCTTAAACAAGATAATGTACCCATTAAGAAAATAGCAACCATTTTTCGAACATATAACATAGGAGCATATATGGTGGTTTCAGGACTGTAATTCCTTAACTGAAGCCAATAGGGCCAGTTTTTTTTTTTTTTTTTTTTTTTTATAAATTAATTTTTATTGGTGTTCAATTTACCAACATACAGAATAACACCCAGTGCTCATCCCGTCAAGTGTCCCCCTCAGTGCCCGTCACCCATTCACCCCCACCCCCCGCCCTCCTCCCCCTCTACCACCCCTAGTTCATTTCCCAGAGTTAGAAGTCTTTATGTCTGTCTCCCTTTCTGATATCTCTCACACATTTCTTCTCCCTTCCCTTATATTCCCTTTCACTATTATTCATATTCCCCAAATGAATGAGAACATACACTGTTTGTCCTTCTCCGGTTACTGTGGCCAAGTTCAAAAAGGGTGTTGCCTGAGTTCTCCTCTGGGATTTTGATGGAATCTTGTCTCACATTTAGATCTTTCATCTATTTTGAGTTTATCTTTGTGTATGGTGCAAGAGAGTGGTCCAGTTTCATTCTTCTGCATGTGGATGTCCAATTTTCCCAGCACCATTTATTGAAGAGACTGTCTTTCTTCCAGTGGATCGTCTTTCCTCCTTTATCGTATATTAGTTGACCATAAAGTTCAGGGTCCACTTCTGGGTTCTCTGTTCTGTTCCATTGATCTATATGTCTGTTTTTGTGCCAGTACCACACTGTCTTGATGAACACAGCCTTCTGGTACAACCTGAAATCTGGCATTGCGATGCCCCCAGATATGGTTTTCTTTTTTTAAAATTCCCCTGGCTGTTTGGGGTCTTTTCTGATTCCACACAAATCTTAAAATAATTTGTTCTAAGTCTCTGAAGAAAGTCCATGGTATTTTGATAGGGATTGCATTATACGTGTAAATTGCCCTGGGTAATATTGACATTTTCACAATATTAATTCTGCCAATCCATGAGCATGGAATATTTTTCCATCTCTTTGTGTCTTCCTCAATTTCTTTCAGAAGTGTTCTGTAGTTTTTAGGGTATATTTTGAGAACCATTTGAATGGTAAATGGTTCTCCAACCTTTTATTTTCAGGTTGTAGGTGTCCTTCTGTCTAAAATGAGTCTCTTGTAGACAGCAAATAGATGGGTCCTGTTTTTTTATCCAGTCTGAAACTCTGCGCCTTTTGATGGGGTCATTAAGCCCATTCACGTTCAGAGTTACTTGAACTTCTTCTTAAAGGGGAGTTTTAAGAGTCCCCCTTAAAATTTCTTGCAGAGCTGGTTTGGAGGTCACATATTCTTTCAGTTCCTGCCTGTCTTGGAAGCTCTTTATCTCTCCTTCCATTTTGAATGAGAGCCTTGCTGGATAAAGTATTCTTGGTTGCAGGTTCTTCTCATTTAGGACCCTGAATATATCCTGCCAGCCCTTTCTGGCCTGCCAGGTCTCTGTGGAGAGGTCTGCTGTTACCCTAATATTCCTCCCCATGAAAGTCAGGGACTTCTTGTCTCTTGCTGCTTTAAGGATCTTCTCTTTATCTTTGGAATTTGCAAGCTTCACTATTAGATGTCGAGGTGTTGAACGGTTTTTATTGATTTTAGGGGGGGATCTCTCTATTTCCTGGATCTGAATGCCAGTTTCCCTTCCCAGATTGGGAAAGTTTTCAGCTAGGATTTGTTCAAATACATATTCTGGCCCTCTGTCCCTTTCGGCGCCCTCGGGAATCCCAATTAAACGTAGGTTTTTCCTCCTTAGAGTGTCATTTATTTGCCTTAATCTGTCTTCATGGTTCTTTAATTGTTTATCTCTTTTTTCCTCAGTTTCCCTCCTTGCCATCAACTTGTCTTCTATGTCACTCACTCGTTCTTCCACCTCGTTAACCCTCGTCGTTAGGACTTCTAGTTTGGATTGCATCTCATTCAATTGATTTTTAATTTCTGCCTGATTGGATCTAAATTCTGCAGTCATGAAGTCTCGTGAGTCCTTAATGCTTTTTTCTAGAGCCACCAGTAGCTGTAGAATAGTGCTTCTGAATTGGCTTTCTGACATTGAAGTGTAATCCAGATTCTGTAACTCTGTGGGAGAGAGGGCTGTTTCTGATTCTTTCTTTTGAGGTGAGGTTTTCCTTCTAGTCATTTTTCTCAGTGCAGAGTGGCCAAAAACAAGTTGTATTGGAACACGGGGGAGTATCACTGGTCCGTCTAGCTGGTCTTCTGGGGGAGGGGCCTGCTGTGCTGATTCTCAGGTGTTAGCACTTGGGGGAGCTGCTCTGCCCCTGCCTGCTGCAGGGCTCAGCGGGGGTTGTTCACCCCGTGGGGCCCCAGGAGGATCAGCCGCAGTTGCTATGGCAACTCTGGAAGCCTGGATTCAGCCTCCGCAGGAACAACGGGGCTCGGGGCTCTCGGTTCTCCGTCTGCAGGGCCTGGAGGCTCCGGGGCGGGGCCGCTGATCTGCTCAGCTCGGGGCAGGAGCGTCCTCGCTGTCCTGGGCCTCCCGGCCTCTGCCTGTCCCAGGGGGAGGCGGGATCCTGGGCTGTGTCCCGGCGCCCTGTGCTCCGGGGCCTGCGCTGGTCCAGTTTTATTGTGACTTCAGATATCTTGAACTTTTAGGAAGATAACGTAATTCAAATAATATGTGTGTGTGTGTGTGTGTGTGTGTGTGTGTGTGTGTGTGTGTGTGTTAAACACCCCGGAGGGATCCTGGAGGGTCTCTGTAACCAAATATATTCATTTTCCTGAAGCAAAATTCATGAGGATTCACTCAAAAGAGAGTAAGAAATATTATTAACAGCCTCAAGTTAATTCAGGTCAGATTTAGTCATCAAACGAGCATGCATCAAATTACAAAAATATTTTCAGTTTTCAGAGCCATTTGGATTTTGAATTATGATTGGGGATTTGGACCTGTATTATTGATATCACTGTTAGTTTGCCATGCCCAGTGGAATGATTTCATAGCCAATATTTTCTGGAGAATTCTGACTTCAAAGAGCCAAATATATCTTTTCCATAAGCCATCAATATGGTCAGACCCTTTAGCTTTGTCTCCTGTACTGGCTTTCACATTGTGAACTGATATAAATATTCTTTGTGGGATTCATAAACGAAGACAGTCACTTTCAATAGAAATCACCTTGATCTCTTGAAGAATTGCTACTGTAAAATGTGCTGCCAGCCTTTGCCATTGGGTATTGTGAAAAGCCATCACAGCCCTAAACCCGCTCATGAAAATTTCCTCTTCCTTTTCAGAAATTTCCTCTTTCAGGAACAAATTTTTACATTATTGGCTTCCCCTCAGCCCCCTCAAAAATATAAAACTATGGATCTGCATTTGTATTTCAATTCTTCCAAAAGTAGAGGTGGCTTTTTATTTTCCCCCACTATTTGTTTTGATGAGAGAACCTGGCATTGCTGGTCATGAACCTGGGTGAACAAACCTTTCTTTCTGCTGCAAAGGCAGCAGCCCAAATTTCTATGTTCTAACTCCACAAGGCATGACATTCTGTTTTATGGTTTCTTAACAAGATAATGGCTTGGACATTTCTAGAGTGGATATGATTATATTTGTTGATTGGGTTTGTTAAAAATGCACTCACATTTGGCCTTTGCTAACATGAACGTTAAATACATCACAGACTTTAATGATCCCAGATAGTCTGCCCATTAGGACATTAAGAGGCAGATCTGATTAAAGAGACTTGTACTCTGTACTTTACAGACGAAATCACTCATACTTCCTTGGATTCACTGAATATTAAGGACCCCAGACATTAGGCTCTTGTAGGCAGATAGCTCTTCCCCACTAGTTCTAACAAGAACAGGGGCAACGATAACTAAGTATCTAACCATTATGACTAGAAGGACTTTTCCTGCTTTCTGTTGATGTGCCAGGCACATTGCTAAGCATTTTTATGTCCCTGTTTTTGCTTCAACAACTCTCAGGACTAACTACTATTAGCTTTTTGCACAGAGCAGGGAACTTCAAAGCTTATCTATTTAAAAACAGGAGTCCTCTAAATGAGGAAGCATTCAATGAAAGGAAGAGAAAGAGCAAAAAGGAACCAATATTAAATGAACACTTCTGTGTTCCAGACATTTTATGGAGATGGTGTTAGCTGGCATAGAAAAGACGTAACCATGTTCTTCAGGTGCAAAAACTTAAGTTGGAGAAATTAAGCACATCAAAATCATGGATCTCGTAAATGGGAAAGGGGAGATTTTAAATCCTTGAGTCTGGCTCCAGAGCTGGTGCTCATCCGTGACCCAGTGCTGTCTGCCAGATGGGTACGGTGCTGGGTGAGACAGGGCAACACATCTCTGCCTCCTTGATCTATGTTGGGAGATCATTTACATACACGTGATTAATACCTGAGTGAAGATGCAATTACTTCAAGTGTGTTCAACATGTGCATTTCAGACTTTGGGGGAAAGATACTTCCCCTCATTTCCCTCCATTGGTGGGGAGGCCTGTTGACACAAAACTCTGGGTCTCTCTCTACCTTCTTACATCGGATTGGTAAACTTGGAAGGAGAAAGTGAAAGCAAGTGCACTTATTAGGCCTCTCCACGGAGAGCCTGCTTTATAATCTGTGCCTCCATCCTATAATTTTTACCAACTGCCAGTGACTAGGGAGGCGAAGGTAAGTCTATCTGGAATTCAGGGTTTGGATGCTCATTTGCTCACAGATAACAGCCCCACTCTCCACTATCAGCTTTATCAATAACAGAGGTGATATTTTGGACTTACATCTATTTCATTGCCACGTCTTATTTCCCTTAATATGGCACTGTCGAGAGAGGCACTGGTTTCCATGTTCCCTTGAGTCCAACAGAGACCAGAAAAGTCATAGAAGCCACAAAAAGTGAAATTCAATGTTAGGTAAAGTAATCGGGAAAAGCTTCATCGAAATTGAGAATTCTGAACTGGACCTCAAGAAATGGGCTGATAAAGAGAGGCACATAGTCTCTCCATTTTATAGAGCACTGTAAAGCACGAGCCCTCATCAGAAAAGAAAGAGCACAGCCTTGAGAATGACACAGTCATACTTTGAAATCTCAGCTCAAATAGACAATTCAGATATATATTTTAGAACTGTGTTTAAATTTCCCAATCTGTAAAATAAAATAATTCAACCTTTCAAAAAATATATGCACTTATATTTACTATGTATTTAGTAATACATATACGTATAAATTGATAATGATATATGCAGGTGAAATCCCTACAGAACAGTACCTCACCAACTATTCTCACATTCCAACATGATACCTTTTTTTTTTGTTTTTTAAGTGGGCTCCATGCCCAATGTGGAGATCTCATTGAGATCAAGACCTGAGCCACCCAGGCACCCTATGATGTCTTTTTTTAAATATAAACTCTCAATTTTAGAATACTTTTAGATTTACAGAAAAATTAGAAGATGTTACAAAGGTTTCTATATACCCCTCATCCAGTTTCCCCCATTTTTAACAACTTACCATGACATGTTTGTCAACACTGAGAAAATGATATTGATATAGCACTGTTACCAAACTAAATATTATGTGGGTTTCACCAGTTTTTCCTTCCTTTTTTTAAAAGTAGTGTCCATGTCCAAAGTGGGGCTTGAATTCACAACCCAGATATCAAGAGTCATCTGCTCTATGGATGGAGCCAGCCAGGTGCCTTTCACCAGTTTTTCCCTATCATGTTTCTGTTCTAGGATTCAATGCAGAACACCGTATGACATTTAGTTGTCAAATCTCCCAATTCTGGGATCCCTGGGTGGCTCAGCGGTTTAGCACCTGCCTTTGGTCCAGAGCGTGATGCTGGAGTCCCAGGATTGAGTCCCACATTGGGCTTCCTGCATGGAGCCTGCTTCTCTCTCTGCCTTTCTCTCTCTGTATCTCTCATGAATAAATAAATAAAATCTTAAAAAAAAATCTCCCAATTCTTTTGGTTTGTGGGAGTTTCTCTGTGTTTCCTATTTTTAATGACCTTGTCAATCTTGAGTATTTTCCTTCTGTTTGAAAGTCAGTATGTCATAATTTTCATAGAGAATTTGGACTCACAATAAGACATCCATTATGATTCGACCACTTACTAATCATGTGACCAAGGGAAAGCCATCCTGGCCTCAATCTCCTCAACTGTGAAATGAGAATAATAATACCTACCTCACAGGGTTGTGTGAAGGATATAAAATATATAAATGTGTTAATTGTGGATCTCCAAAGAAACAGAACCAACAAGCGTGAGTGTGTGTGTGTGTGTGTGTGTGTGTGTGTGTGTGTGTGTGTGAGTGTATTATTAAGAAGTGGCTCATGTAATTATGGAGTCACCCATGTTCCAAGATCTGCAGGGTGAGTTGGCAACAGAGACCAGGAATGTTGATGGTAAATTCCTTTCAAGACCCAGGAAGAGCCAGTGTTTCAGTTTCAATACAAAAGCATGGAAAAAAACAAAAACAAAAACAAAAACAAAAACAAAAACAAAACAAAACAGTGTCCTAGTTCAAAGACAGTCAGGCTTGGAGAATCCTCTCTAACTCAGGAGAGGGTCAACCTTTTCACTTCATTCAAGCCTTTAACTGATTGGACAAGGCCCACCCACATTAGGGAGGACAATCTGCTTTTTATTTAGTCGACTGATTTAAAAATTAATCTCATCTTGACACCTTTCTAGAAACACAACAGCATAATATTTGGCCAAATATCTGGGCACTTCAAGGTCCACTCAAGTTGACACATAAAATTAACCATCATACTAAGTAACACACCCCATAACCACAGGGCATTCTGTAAACAATGGCTATTATTCATATGCTAAGATGACTGTCAGAAAACACTGGAGGCTTTTATCCCCTTATAAATCTCCAGTCACAGGGTTGAAACTAGGCCTTGGATGCTGCTGAGCAGGCTGCAGGTTTCAAAATGAACTTAAATCATCACAAGGGGGAAAATATAAGGAAAGAAAAACCCGTAATAAGCAAAATGTAAAAGATACCAAGAATGATTGCCCCATCTGATCTGAGGAATGTTAAAATCCCTTTTCTTCTGGCCCCTCCCAGAGGAGGATTTGTAGTTACTTGGGCTGATGGAACTCTGGCATGGTAAGAAGTTTCTCTTCCTTCTCAGCATTCCCACCTGAACAGAAAGAAGCCTCTCTGTAGTAAGTCACTCAGTGCATTGCTCATTCGGTCTAAATTATAATTTGCTGCAAGGCCAACAGAAATGTAATTAATGATAATAAGTGTAGTCATAAAAAAAACCTTGCATTTATTTGGTGCTTACTACTGGCCAGGTACCATTTTAAGCACTGTGATGTCATTTAATCTCCAGAAAAACACTTGTGAGCAGGTATTATTATTATCTCATTTTGCATATGGGAAAATCAAGACTTAGAAAAATAATTATACAATTTTAATTGTAAATGAAAGACCACTAACATTTTTTGAGTGCCTTCTGTAGATGAGATGTCACCCCAAACACATTAGGTAGATATCTCATAGAATCTTCACAACTGATTTATTTCATGTAAAGTCTTATTAATGATCCCTATTGCACAGATTAGAAACTTATGTCATAAGAGACATTTTGGGATCATAAACTTCAAAAGGGAGATACTTGGATTATAGGCTGAGTCTGCCTCACTTTGAGACTTTTGCCTTTGATCTTTGTACAAAGAAAGTACAAAGAAACTGGAGCCAGGAGACTGGGATTCTCAGATCTGGTGCTAATGTCCTGGGACACTTTGAATAAGTCACTTCTCCTCTGGTCTTGATTTCAGCTCGGTACACTGAGGAAGGTTGGGGCCAGACATTCTAGTGCATCTCTCCCTGCTTCCCAAGTGAAGAGGTATAGTATAATGGAAGGATTATGGGGTCTGGGGTCAAACAGACCTGGGAATGAATCCCAGCATGCTCCTTCTACCCCCACTTAAAACTTCTATAGTCTTAAGTAGTTTGTTTAATTGGGCTATTCTCATTCACTTATTCAAAACCATAAATTTGGCACCTATTTTGCTCAGGAGATCTTATTTCTCTGAGCCGAACAAATGGATCACATTCATGTCTTCACAGATTTTATGTTCCAGTGGAAGAGAAAGAGAAATGCTTACTTTTTCTCTCTGCAATAAATTAAGGCCAACAATACCTACAGCTCAGAGAAGCTTAATAAGAGTCATGAAAATGCATCCCCAAAGTGCATTGCCTGGTACCCAGTAGCAGTGGGGTATTTTGCATAATGGTCAACCAAAGTTTCAGTGTGCAGGGAAATGCTTGAGCTTTGTTTCTCAGTTATTGCTTTCTCTACTATGAGACAGAAGAGGTTTCTTCCAACCTCTTCATATGAGTGGATCCCATGACTTAGTTGCTCTTATTTTCACAAGATATTGCATGAGGTCCAGATGGGCTCAGAGGTTGAAACAAAGATGTGTGTTAGATTCTGCAGGTCATGGCTCCATGGGCCACTCAAGGGCCTTGAGAAAACGTGGGTGGTTAGAGCCAAAGAAGGCAGGAAACACTTTGTGCAAGGGCTGGTGCTGGATGGGTGATGAATAGCAGAGTTGTGGTTCCATTTCTCAGAGGGCTGGAAGGCAGAAAAATAGGATGGACAGATGAAAGTTGACCTTACCACTCACTGGCTAGGTGATCTCAGGCAAATCCCTGCTTTGTGAACTTTGTTTTCCTCATCTGTAAACCACTCTCTTGGTGCACTTTGAGAACAGGAGCTCATCTTCATTATAGCATTTTATATTGGATTCATTCTTTCTGGTTGGGTCAATTGGATTCATTCTTTCTGGTTGGGTCAATTCTGTCTATATCTGTGGTCTCTGCCATGGTCCAACCATTGGTACCCCTGGCTTGAACCACATGAAAACCCTCCTACACTAAGGAAATGTCTCCCCTCTTGCCCTCTCCGGTCTGTTCTCTATTCTATGGATAGAGTTATCATCTCAAATTGCAAATATGATCCCTTATCCCCTCACTTGTGACCCTTAAAAGACTTCCCACCATTGAGAGAGTAACAAAACTCTTTGTACAGTTTCTAAGCATTTTCCAGACTTAACTCCCTCTACTCTCTTCTTTCTCCCTGAGCATCAGCCACACCAGCTGCCTCTCATTTCCTCCTGACTGTAGAGCCCTTTCTCAGTCTGTTCCCTGTGCCTGGAACACCTTTCCCAATCCTCATCTTGGCTAGTTGACTTTCGCTCAATTCTTTGGATCTCAGTTCAAATGTTGCTTCCTAAAGAAAGACTTTCTCTGATCCTTCAGACTAGGTAAGGGTCCCCATTTCCTTCATACATTTATAATTTGTCTTTATAGAGGTGTAATCTTTTTGTTAATATTCCAAAATGTTTGTCTCCCCATCTGACTGTCAGCTCCGTGAGCATAGGGAGTCCATATTTTATTATTTTATCCTTGTAATATTGAACGATGCCTGTTATGTAGTAGGTGTCAAATGAATATTCTTTGAATGATGAAATGAGCAAATTTATTTGCCTCCCACCTTGGAGACTGGGGATCAAGCCTTCATTATTATGGGCCCAGTACTTAATAAAGTACTGGGAATTAGCAGGACACTTTCTACAAGTACATGTTGAAAGGAGATATTTCATGAGCAGTCATACTGGATGATTTGACAGTCTTGCTCAAATGACACGTTTCTGTGACACTGAGTCTGTGGTTCGCCACCTCCATCAATGACAGCAAGCTGGCTGCACCACGTCATGCCTTTGCAACATCTTCTCGTGATTAAACAAAACCCCAAAACCCTGGACAAAGCCTTTTTATTTTCAATGGAGTTTAAGCTGTTTTATGGATCCAAACTGTGTCCACTACCCTCGCCACCATGTGATTTTCTTGTTAATCAAGGACATATGTCTGCTGACTTCAGTGGGGACTCTAGTGCTCCCTGAGCCACTGAGATGAGAGAAAGCTAGTGCTTGGATAATCTAAGAAAAACAGAGGCAGAGGGATTACGAAATGTTAATTGAAATAAAGCCTATGCAAAGGGTGTAGAGTCACACACATGAGAGGAGCAGTAAACAGGAGATTTCGGCCTGGATATTGTATAGGCTGTGTGCTCCTGGGCTGTTACATTAAGGGTATCCAGAGATCTCGGCCCCCTCCAAAAACTGCCAGGGGAATATTCACATGGAGAAGCCAGACCCTCAGTCTTCTGACTTCATGCCTGAGCTCTTCGACAGTATGGTGCTGGGAGAGAGTAGTCTTTAGAAATAAAACTGTCCTGCGGAAGACAGGAGAGAACTCAGGAGTCCTGGGGATAAAAGAGAATACGTCTTCATCTGGCTGGTAATCTGAAAATCAAGTTAGCCTTTTAGTTTTCACTAAAGCCAACGCCTGGCCAGGGTCTCCGCATAATTCATATCTGGTATCTGTATGGTGGTGTGAAGATCCTAAAGAGACTCCCACGTGTATTTTCCTCAGCAAATGCCCACAACACTATGATGCTGCCATCACTGGTCCCACTTCATGCAACAGGAAACCAGGATAAAGGGACTCAGCCAGAGTCAGGCTGCTACCAAGTGGAGGAGCTGGGAACTGGGACTAGAATGTGCAGGTGCCAGAGCAAAACCCTGTGTTTTATTTTGTTTGCTTCTCTCCCCTAGGACCCTGTGTTGCCTGGTCTAGGGCACCACCTTAGTGTGGTCCTGTGATGGAGTCACATGTACTCAGAAGCCTGATTGCTCTTTCAAAGATCTCAGATTGTGCTTTTCAGTTGGAGGGAATGAGTACCGCACACATATGAATGGGGATCTGAGGAACTAGTGGTTGTCCATGGTCACTTCTGCAGAGTAACGCCGATTGGGTGGCTCTTCTGCATGGTTCCTGCCCCCATCTTCCTTGGGGAGTCCAAAGTGTGGTGTCAGGGTGACTTCAGAGGCCTCCTACCTGGATTCTCTGCCCCTGGTTGTGCCTCCCCTATCTCTGACGCCCCATCATCACCCTACTGAGCCAGAGTGATGTTTCTTTCTTCTTCTTTTTTTTTATTGGAGTTCAATTTGCCAACATATAGCATAACACCCAGTGCTCATCCTGCCAAGTGCCCCCCTCAGTGCCCATCACCAGTCACCCCAACCCCCCACCTACCTCCCCTTCCACTATCCCTTGTTCCTTTCCCAGAGTTAGGCATCTTTCATGTTTTGTCACCTTCACTGATATTTTCACTCATTTTCTCTCCTTTCCCTTTATTCCCCTTCCCTATTTTTTATATTCCCCAAATGAATGAGACCATACAATATTTGTCCTTTTCTGATTGACTTTTCACTCAGCATAATACCCTTCAGGTCCAACCACCTCGAAGCAAATGGTGGGTATTTGTCGTTTCTAATGGCTGAGTAATTCCATTGTATACATAGACCACATCCTCTTTATCCATTCATCTTTCGATGGACACCGAGGCTCCTTCCACAGTTTGGCTATTGTGGACATTGCTGCTAGAAACATCGGGGTGCAGGTGTCCTGGCATTTCACTGCATCTGTATCTTTGGGGTGAATCCCCAGCAGTGCAATTGCTGGGTCATAGGGCAGATCTATTTTTAACAGAGTGATATTTCTAAAATATAAATTTAGATCCCATAATTTTCCTCCTTAAAATTCTTTCATGGTTTCCCATTACCTCCAGGACAAAGTGCAAACTCAGTAGGACAATTATGACCATTCATAACCTGCCTGTCCCTGCTTTACTCCCTCATTTACTAAACACACACTCACCAAAGGCTTTTGGGGCAGGTGCACAGCGGTCCTGGGGAAATGCACGCAAAGAGGTCTGCTATTCCCAGACTGCTCAATCTGGATTTTATACTCTGGCCACCATGAGGTTCTCCCTGTCTCCTGGAGTACCTCCTCCTTTCCAAATCTCTGTGGTTGTTCCTTTTATTCCCACTCTGTAGAGTGTCTAGTATGGAATCCCTCAGATACAGCTCCCCCAACAACCAGCCCCTGATCCTCTGCCTGGTGAATCCATTCCACACGGAGATTCAGGTTGCTCCCTTCCTTACTCTGACAAGGCTTTCACAACCTGTAAGAGGTTTATTCTACTTTCTTTACCTTAATTACAGCATATACCATTTTGCATTATAATCATTTGTGTGAACTTTTATGGCCCCAAAGTCACCATGACCACCTCGACAGTAGGGACCCCACTTTCTCTATCCTCGGTGTCTAACACAGAGGGAGGCACCAGATGCAAGGTGATGAGCTCCTTAATAACACCGTGTGCCTGGCTTCTTGCCTCGTGAATGAGGCATTGTTCTGGCTGCACCGGCTGCGACCGCCCCCCTACTTCCCCCAGATTTCTCTGCAGCCTCCCCCTACATGTCTGACACTTAGGTTTGTGTTCCAGAACAGTCTGTGGCCATCTGTCCTTCCTCATTCTTTGGAGGCAATCTTTCCATGGAAGGGTTGCTTTGCTCTGCGTAGTGTCCGCTGGCACCTAGCCCACTGCCAGGCCCACAGCGAGATCTCAAGGAACAGCTGTTGCTTTTGGAAGATGATAAGGATTTGTTAAAATTGCTGGGAGTACGTAACTATCACCCTTTGCAGTATATATGTATATATTATATACATGCTGCTGTATATATGTAAATGTTACTATTTATAACATATGTATGTATAATGTAAGGTATATATAATATATATATTACTCATATAGGTATATATATTGCTTTATATAATATAAAGTATATATACGATATATATTACTCACATATATGATAGGTGTGTATATTACAAAATATACATATATTTTAAAATATATCTATTTCTTAATTTTTCAGCTTATCACAATTACAAAGAGAAAGCTGTCCTTACTAATTTTTACTAGTAAACTTCAGAAACTGAAGACTTCTTAGGAAAGGGACCACGTTTATGCAAATTTCTATTTCAAGCCTCTAGCAGACACCTTGTATTTGCCAATGCTCAATAAATATATTTTAAGAATGGGTAAATAATAATGATGTGTACCATTTATTGAATTTATACCACATGGGGTAACTTAAGTATTTTGCATCTATGTGTTTTCATTTAATTCATAAAATAACCTTGTGAAGTAGTTATTATATTTACTTTACAGATGAGGAAGCTAAACTCAGGAAGTCTGAGTAAATTAGCCAAGGTCACGTGTCTTGTAAGGGGCACAGGTTAATTCCAAAATGAGCCAGCAGTTGCAAATTTCCATGCTGTTAATTTCTATGCTGTGCTTGAAGCAAGAACCTCCACTTGTGAAAATAGAGCTATCTGGGAGAATGCAGGGCACTTTTGTTTTCCTCTGTGAAGAGACACAAGATAATAGGTCTGTGCCACTTCCCTGGGAAGGGTCCAGACTCTGCTTCCTTATTCTATAGGCTGTCACCAACTCATGCAGGCAGAGGGACCCACTGACCCCGGTCGTACAGGAGTGGAGGGTTTCCTGGAGTATGGGAATTGCAGTGCTAAAGTCAAGACCAAGTTCGCCCTAAATTCAGGGCTAACATGATAGCACTAAGAGCTCCAGATAAAATTCATTTAGTCATTTATATATATGCTTTATGTCAAAGAGCGTGTATAGCATGTAGGGTGCATGTGTGGGCATGTGTACATGTGTGTGCCATATACTACTGTTATGAGGAAATGGGACATATTTTCTTGGGATGTTTATTCCAACTCCAAAGGATAAGCTGGGCCAGACCAGGACAGGAGGAGCCTCGCTTCTAAGCTGAAGTGCAAGATACTCATCCTCACATGTTGTAGGTTGGAGAAACCACAAACACAGACATAGGCACATTCTTTAACTCAGTGCACGGACTCACACACAGTCTCATATCTGCCGAACTGGACGCATTCCCCACAGTCTCACCCCCAATTCAGGCCCTGCCAGAGATATAAGCAAATATTTGTGCAGTCACCCAGTCATGACTTATACGTATTCATTCATTATATGTAATCATACATATGCACACACAAGTTAATGTTGGAATCACAGGTACTACACATTGTTACATATTTGCACACAAATATACAGACTACAAAAGTGCCATAGATACCATTTATATACACTGTCAAAGAAGACACTACATGTATACAGACATGATGCAATGCATCATTCATGTTCACACAAAGCTGTGTAGGCAAAGCAAAATATATCATCATAGAGACACGCATTGGTGTATATATGCATTCACACTTTCAAAATATGCAAGTGTGCATGCTCAGGGGCACAGAGCTGATCTTTTATCCACCGCCTTTGCTTTACTTACAGAGGCATTTTCACAGATGCTAACATATTTTCCCTAATCCACATATTCAGTCACATTCAGAGGTGTACACAGATTCACATATACGCATATGCACATGTGCAGATTACACATTTCTCTCTTATACACACACATACAACATCCGTGGACAGTGCTTGAGTTGTTCTCTGTGACAAAGCCGGGTAAAAGGACAGATGAAAGAGAAAGAGAGAAAGAAAGAGAGGAAAGAAGGAAGGAAGGAAGGAAGGAAGGAAGGAAGGAAGGAAGGAAGGAAGGAAAGAAAGAAAGAAAGAAAGAAACAAAGAAAGAAAGAAAGAAAGAAAGAAAGAAAGAAAGAAAGAAAGAAAGAAGAAAGGCAGGAAGGAAGAGTGAAGACACATATAGAGGTATACGTATATTTTAACTGGATCTTAGACCTGTCCCTATCTACTAAAACAAGGCATTTTCTAACTATCCATCCTCGGTTAGATACACACTGACAAGATCCACAAAGACAGAGAATCTTGGGTCAGACAATTCTTGCTAACCCCTACATTGCACCAAATATCAAATAGAGCTGGTGTAACTGCTGATTCTTTGTGTTCTCTTCAAGGCAAACAGGGGGGTTATGCCTAGGCCACTTGCACATGATCTTTGTAAAGCCCCACTGCCAGTGAGACCCCCAGAATTAGCAAGGTCCAAGAGGAAACTGACCATAGAGGAATGTTTTTCTACTTAGCCAAGAGGATCCGGCTCCTTTGAACACAGACTTTCTGCTCAGAACTCCTAATGCATTCCACATTTGGCCATTAAATCCTAATTGGAGGCCTGCTGGGGAAGGTATGGGGGCCCAGCCTGCTAGCATTTCCTGGGTCACATCCCTGCAAGACCCAGCCTGACCCGGTGCCCTTGTATGACCTGCCCTTTTGAACTCTTAATCCCACTATTGGCCACAAAGAATTAGGAGCTCAATTTACTCCTGAAACCACAGGCATGTCCCCTCTGGTCTTCCTCTTCTCATCTGCCATCTCTTCTCCCCCCTTCCCCCATCCACCGCCACACACATATACACACTTTATTTTTCTTCCCTTTCCTGCCTCCTTACCAAGGAGGCAGGATGTCCTGTGGGGTCTTAATTGAAAGGCTCCAAAAAGCCTGAGACTTTTATGATGAAACAATTGTCCTTGGTAAATGTCAGGCTTGTATTTGATGATATTTATGACCTTTTTTCCATTAGCCTGTCATTTTCCTGAGAAATTATGACCCTGGCCCTGTCAGCCTAACCAGGCCAGTTTTATATATAGTAAGTGGTGTGCAGATGAGAAGAATCTCACCCTCCTCAGCCCAAATGACTCTCTGTCACATCAGATTCAGGGCATATCTCACCAGGTACCAATAAGCAACCGGAGAGATAAGATAAGGATGAAATAGCCTTGAAATGATCACTTTGGACAATCTGGGTGATTTTGGAGTGAAAGCTAGCCTTCACTCTGCCTCTTGCTAGCTGTACTAACTTGTCCAAGCCATCAAACATCTCGAATCTTCAGTATTCTCATCTAGAAAGCAGTGATGATTAAGCCTGCCCCAGGAAAGTGTTGCTGTGAAGATCAAATAAATAAATACAGGGAAAAGGGCTCTGCACGATTGAAAAATTAATCAGATATCATTAATATTATTGAAATAATCAAGAGCTTCCTCATCAATGGGAGCTTCAGGCCAGGCTAAGAAATAGAGGCAATCATTGCCTTGAAATCTGAGGAAAACGACCAATCATGGCCAATGGCTACAAAATACAGGAAGATAAATTTTGGTTCTATTTAAGGAATAATTTATCAAGGGTTAGAACTGCAAGAGGATGAAATGAAGTTTTGGAGGTGTTAAAATCCTCATCCTTGGGGGCATTTACTTATTGCCCCCTGACAATGTCAGTCTCTGTCTTGTTGTTCTTGTTTCAATCCTATTTTTCAGAGATGAATTCTCCTGCAGACCCAAGTCTTCTCTGGGGACTAAGCCAGCCCAGAGAAGGGCAGGACCTAAATAAATAGCCCCCAATCTCCCTGTCTAGAAAGGCTTGGATTCAAGCATAGATCTTGACCTGGTACCCCAGAATCTCCTTCATGACCACTGGCATGGCTCATTTCAAAAAAGATACGGTAAAGAACATGGGTGCTAGCATCAGACTCATGATTTCAAATCCTTGTGATACCCCTTACTAGCTTTAAGGCATCAAACTACTTAATGGAAATCTCTGAGCCACAGTTTTCCTGTCATTAAAATGGGAGAAATGATAAAATCTACCTTATAAGATCACTGTGGGATTAAATGAAGTAATCTGTGTAATGTATGTGGCCCAATTTCAGTGTGGAGAAACCTTTTGGTAATGTTAGTTTTCATCATTAAGTGACAGTCTTGATGGTGGAGTCAATGATGGTGATCCAAAGCTGGATTTTATTTAATATGGAATTTCCCATAATAGACCCAGGAGCTGGTGTTCCATGGAAAGAACTTGATTCAAACCTGTTGCCTATAGTCAAGGCCCCATGATGAAGAAAGTGGAGGATGCTATAAGAAGATAACTAATTGGAGGAAAGGGATTTCATC
Source organism: Nyctereutes procyonoides (assembly GCF_905146905.1). Lineage (NCBI taxonomy): Eukaryota > Metazoa > Chordata > Mammalia > Carnivora > Canidae > Nyctereutes > Nyctereutes procyonoides. The sequence continues at coordinate 21,420,653 of NW_026575159.1, forward strand.
TTAGGTTGAGTCAAGAAAGAGAGCTATGACAAAGTGGCATGTAAGCTCAACTCGACAGGATGAATAGAAGTCATCCAGGTGTGGAGTAGAGGAAAGAGCATTCCAGAAGGAGAATAGGACCTGGACAAAAGTCCTGAGACTTAAAAATTTTGGTTAATTGCAGTAACTGGAAAAAGAGTAATGTGTCTGGAGTGTGCTAAGTGGCGCTATGTGAGTTTGGTCAAAGGACAGATTTTCAGAGCCTGAACACCAGGGTATGGACTTGCTATCATCAGGATCTTAGCAGGAGAGTGACAGGGTCAGATTTATGCAGGTCACATGCTATTAAGTCACAGTGTAGAACTTAAACAAGTAGCATCTTACCACAGCCTAGTAGTGCTACTGTTAATCCTGTGCTGAATAAGCAAAGGATGGGAAGGATGACCAGTCAAGGCTGCAGTACGCTGCCATGTTTCATGCAGCCCTTAGAGACTGGATTCACATAGGAACACTGGTGCTCAGTAGAGGCTGTGCCTCAGCATGAGAACTACAAGTCTAGATCCTTATCTTGTGTAGTATTACATTCCCAGAGCCTAGAAATAGTATATGACACATAACAGGCACCCAATAAAATTTTTTGGATTACATAAATCAGACCCAAGGACAGCCTGTGCCTTTATCACCAGTGAGTGGTTGCTTCAACTTTTGAATTTAGGAGGACACTCCTCCAAAACACTGCTCCTCAGATCATGCTCATCTATGACAAAGCGTCCTCAGATCCCTACCATCCTGCTCAGGCATATTCCTGGCTGCCCATTTTGGGGAAATGTAAGTCACAAGCTAACACTCTCCTGAGTAATTTTTTGCAGTCTCACCAGATACTTGAACTGCTTTTCTTGTGGACCAGTAGATGGGAGAAATATAGGTAGTAAGATGTTACATTTTTGGCTTCTCTCAGTTTTCCCATAATATTCCAAACTGGGTGAAATAATGTTAAGAAATTAAATTCAATTTTCATCATCATACCTGTGTGAATTCTTTTTACAATGTGATAAAAGGGAAGCATTCCCAACTGAAGAATTTGCAATAAGAAAACAATGGTAAGCAAGGCAATAACATGAAATACATATTCATGCTGCTTTTTAAATTTTGTCCCACATTCTGAAGACTTTTAAATGTATCTTTTATCCTTTTTTGGTTTTGATATGAAATGATAGTTCTAATAGATAGTAGTTGTTTTAAAGTATTTCGATGTCAAAATAAAATCTGTGTCCAAAATTATTTAGCGGACATATTCTTAATCTACAGGATCCTTAAATTTGAGATCCCTGGAAACCAGAGAAAGTATCAGAAAGGTAACAAAAAAACTTCCAGGGATCCATGTGGGCCAGGCTTTGAATATAAGTACTCACACCTGCGCAAGAGCAATTGATACTTATGTCATTATTTTCAGGATAAATGTTTAAAATATCACCTCCATTTTGAGGTGAAATATAATTCTAGTTATTCCACTGCTAATAAGTAAAAGAGAAGGGGTTCAGAATCGGTTTTTTTTTTTCTGGATCTAAATCAGCTATTTTCAGCTACTATGTGCTACTAATTGCTCCCCCCCCAAAAAAAAATTGAATTAAAGAATTAGTGGATAAGTAAGGTAATGAATGATCTTGGTGGAAGGAGAAGGACCTCAAGACTTAGCAAACCGGAATTTGAATTGTGGCTTTGTCAATTACCATTGTTGGTATATTGTATTTTATTTTGCCTAGGTACCTTAGTCAATTTAGGCTGTTATAATAGAATATCATAGACTGGGTGGCTTCTAAACAACAAAAATTGATTTCTCCTACCTCTGAGAGCTAGGAGTATGTGATCAGGATGCCAGCATGGTCAAGGTGTGGTGAAGAGCCTCTTCCGGGTTGCAGACTGCTGTTTTCTCCTTGTGCCCTTACATGGCAGATAAAGAGGAATAAGTTGCTCTCTGCGGTCTCTTTTATAAGGGCACTAATCCCATTCATAAGGATCCCACCCTCATGACCTAATTACTTTCCAAAGGTGCCACCTCCTAATACCATCACACTAGATTTCAACACATGAATTTTGGAAGGACACAGATGTTCAGTCTGTAACACTGAGTGTTCGCTCCGGGGATCAGGAGTTGTCAACCACTGTCAATGGGAAGAGAACAGATGTGATGTCTTAGCAGATATGTAAGAGCCTCTGGGTGGTTGACTTGTGACCTCTTCCGTGATCTGTTTAAATCTTCTCTCAGCCTTTATTCTCAAATTGAAGACAATAACAGAGAACCAAGGCTGACCCAGCACAAATAAGTGTTTGCTGCTATGAGCTTTGGAAATAGTTTTGGTTGTTCACTTTTGCCTCACGAACTTGAAAAATCTGACTAATGCAATATTGTTTGAATAATTGTTAGATCTTAGCCACTAAACCATTTCAAGCCTCTGCCTTTATCTATAAAATGGGGATAATATGTATCTACTTTATAAATATAGGGATTTTATGAGAAAACAAAGTAGCTAATGTGTGCCAGACATAATACATGGTATAGAAGGAAAGTCTCAAGTGCCTTCATTTGTTTGAAATCTTTTTAAGCTCATGCTCTCTCCAAACGCTCCTTTATTCCTTTTTCCTGAACTATCCATTCCAATTCAAGCCAACTCCATTTATCAAACATCTATTATGGGAAACATTCTTTGGCAGGCATTGTGCCTGAGAATGTTTTCTCAGTTTTGCTTTTCAGCTGAAAGAAAGAGCATGAGGAAAACAACATGTACAGGACAAGGACATAGGTTTCTGGCCCAAAGCAAACACCTACCCCAAAGGGACCTCGAATTCCCACCCAGTGTTTTAATTATGAGATTTAAATATTTTAGGAGAGTTCACTTAATCAAACCTAATTTACCAGAGAGAAGAACCAATCCAGGTATTCAGACAGGACAGGATTTTTTAAACCAGTATCGATACTGAAAGGCAGAGTTACCCAATATTATGGAAGTGGAAAACGATCAATCATAGAGAAGCTCATTAAAAAACAGTATTAAAAATATATCTTGGCAGCAAAGTGAGTCAGTAGTATTTTTCTAAGTGTGGTCCTCTGAGCACCTGTGTTGGAGCCATCTTGTGGGTGCGAATTAATAGGCGGAGTCCTCGTTTCTGCCCAGACTTACCTGGTGAGAATCGCTAACTGGCTAAGTTAAAGAAGCCACGTTTGTAAGTCCCTCTTGGTTTCCTTCAAGACCTTGCTTTTCTTAACAGCACTAATATAGTACTTGATTTCTGATATATTTTACTATAGTATGTGTAGTTTGTACAAAATGAAACGTAAACACCCTAAATATTGAGTGTGGGGAGAAGCTTCCTCCCTTGACTCAATTGAACACACCCGGCCATCACCACCAAAAACAAAACACAGAACATTTTCATCACCTGAGAAAATTCCCTCCTATTCCTTCGTAGTTCCCTGCCTCTGCCCAGAGATAATCTCTTTCTGACTTCTACCACCATAGGTTATGTTTTCCTGCTTGAGGAATTCACATAAATGGAATTATACGTGATGTATTTGTTTAAATGTGTGTAAATTGTTCAAATGTGGCATGCTTTGCACAGCCTATTTTTGAGATTCAGCTATGTTGTTCTAGGCATCAGTAGTTTGTTCCTCTGAATAGTATTCTGGAGTATGAGCACAAAAATGTTTATCCATTGTCCTGTTCTTGGACAGAAGGATTGTTTCAAGTTTGGGGCTGTCATGAATAAGGATGTAATAAACATTCTTATATTACTTTTTCTGGGGGCATGTGTTTTATTTTTCTTTTATAAATATCTAGGAGTAGAATTGGTGGATCATATAGTGGATATGTATTTTAATTTGCCTGATACTGCCAAAGAGTTTTTATATTCTTACTAGCGATGCATGAGAGTTCCAGTTGCTCCAAATCCTTGCCAACAGTTGGTACTTACAATACTTTTTATTTATTAAAGATTTTATTTATTTATGGGAGAGAGAGAGAGAGAGAGAGAGAGAGAGAAAACATGAGTAGGGGGAGGGGAAGAAGGAGAGGAAGAAGCAGCTCCCCACTGAGCAGGGAGCCCAAATCAGGGCTCAAACCCAGGACCCTGGGATCATGATCTGAGCCAAAGGCAGATGCTTAATGGACTGAGCCACCCAGGCCTCTTGGTCTTTTTTATTTTTTCCATACTAGTGAGCATGGAGTAGCATGACGTGGTGGTTTTATTTGCATTTCTCTGCAGAATAATAAAGTTAATTAACATGATGGCTAATGGTTACTTACCTCTGGCTATTTGTAGATCTTCTTTTGTGACACATGAGGTCAAGTCATTGGTCCCCATTCCTTTCCTGCTCACTGCATTTGGACAAGCACAGGTCTGAAGGTAAGTACCCTGACCTCATAACCAAAAGCTTTGTTTGGTTCTTGACTGGCTCTGCCATGAACCAGTTATGTGAATTTTGGATCAAACTGGTTTACTTGTTTCCTCATGTACAGAATGTGGATCCTGCCTAAGACATCCACTTATTTCCTTTTTTTTTTTTTTTTTTTTTTTTTTTTTTTAGGAAAGGAAAACCAGAGAAGGAAATAAGGGAGTGATTGCCCATTTCCTAAAACACTGATCCTCAGGGATGATCTGAAAAAATACACATACCTCAGACCTACAGCTTTTTGCATCAATCCCTGCATTAACACATAAAGGGGCAATAATGAAAGGCTATTTTGGAGTAGCTTCAGAAGCAAATAGAGAATAATGTTTAACTCAAGATTTTCCTCATCCTTATACCTACCCTCCTCTCACCCCCAAAATAGTAACTGTGCCCCAACTTCTATGGATGGGGAAGAATTGGAGGACACAAATGAGCACGCAGAGGCCAGCGGATCTATGAGTTTCTGCATTTATTTGACTACTTCTGTGAAATAGATCAAAGACCAAGAGAGGTTTATGGAAGCAGAGCTGGATGTGTGCTTTGCTTAACAGCTCAGGCTCCAGGGTGGTATGAAGAAACCAGAAGAGCAAAAGCCCTTGAGAGCTGCCTAGAAGTTCTCAATGACATGGCATGACACAAAATCAGTCAATTCACTGTGTATACCCCGGACAGAAAGAGGGTACATAGGTAAGACAAATGCAATGGAGAGCTCATTAAATATAAAAGATCAGATTCCATAAGACCCTGCATGGTCTCTGTTATTCTAAAATCCACCCTTGGGGTGCTTGGGTGGTTCAGTTGGTTAAGTGTTTGCCTTTGGCTCAGGGTATGATCTCAGGGTCCTGGGATTAAGCTCCATATTGGGCTCCCTGCTCAGTGGGAGAGTCTGCTTATCCTTCTCCCTCTCCCTCTGTGCGCTGTCTCTTTCTTTCATAAATAATAAAATAAAAAATTTTAAAAAAATCTTTAAAATCCACCCCTGAGGAAAGCTGAGGTAATATTCTTACTTGATTGAGTTTGTTTTCCCAATATGAAGTTGAAACAATATAGAAATTAAGTTACTATGTAAAAAACAAAAAGTATGTTTAGAATTTCTCATGTGATCATAGGGATGGAAATTAATGTGTAATTAATACACAAAGAATTTTTTATTTTACAAGAGGTAGAGAAGAATTCCTGAGAACAAGAGTTAAGTTAACTTAGTGGTTAAATCAACAGGTAGACCAAACACAACCCATAACTCCCAATTCTCAGTCCAATCCTCTTGCTCTTGAGTCATTATTTCATATATATATATATATATATATATATATATATATATATACATTTATTATATTTTAAATTTTAATTCCAGTGTAGTTAACATACAGTGTGATATTAGTTTCAGGTATATACTGTCTTTCACAATGGCTGCACCAGTTTACACTCCCACCAACAACAGATGGGTTCATTTTTCACCACATTTTCAACAACACCTACTGTTTCTTGCATGTTTTATTTTAGCCACTTTCCAGGTGTGAGGTCATATCTCACTGTGGTTTTGATTTGCGTTTCCCTGATGATGAGTGATGTTGAACATCTTCACATGTGTCTTGTGGCCATCTGTAAGTCTTCTTTGGAGAAATATTTGTTCATGTCATCTGCCCATTTTTAATTGTATTACTTGTTTTTTTGGTGTCGAGTTGTATAAAATCTTTATGTATTTTGTATACTAACCCTTTATCATATACGTCATTTGCAAATATCTTCTCTCATTCAGTAGGTTGTCTTTTTAGTTTTATTGATTGTTTCTTTTGCTATCCAGAAGCTTTTTATTTTGCTGTGGTCCCAATAGTTTTTTTGTTTTGTTTTGTTTTTGTTTGTTTTTGGTTTTTTTTTTGTTTGTTTGTTTTGCTTTTATTTCCCTTGCCTCTGAGGACATATCTAGAAAGATGTTGCTATGACTAATGACAGAGAAATTACTGCCTGTGCTCTCCTCTAGGATTTTTATGGTTTTAGGTCTCATACTTAGGTCTTTAATCCATTTTGAGTTTATTTTTGTGTATGGCATAGGAAGTGGTCCAGTTTCATTCTTCTGTGTGTAGCTGTCCAGTTTTCCCAACATTTGTTGAAGAGACTAATAATGCACAAAGAGTTTTTGAGAAGTGTCCTAAAGTAACATATGTAGCCCAGGCAGGATGCTGTGGGACCAAGGCAACATGTAACCTACTGAAGTATGCCTGAGTAGAAACAGCCAAAAACTACTCCCTTAGCTACACTTATTCATGTTAGCACCATTTTTCTTTTTTAATTAATAACAACTAGAGACAAAAGGTCTACTGTGGACACGTTATTTTTTTCTAAAAAACTGTATAATGAGGACTTACCTAAATGTAGCACTCATTCTCAACAACTTGTTTGCTTTTTTTTGGAAACTCCTAAATTAAAAACTATCCCCAAATATATGTATTATTAAAAATAATAGCAACAAACACATGCCATACTGTGCTATTCCTGTACTGGCGGCAGACATCATAAATTAATCATGACACTCTTTCCATTGAATCTTGAGATTGCTCAGAAACCTTCACAACTCAGATCTTTGGGCAGCCATGGCTAATCAATCTGAATTATCATAAAAATGGAAATTTCTTCCTGGCCCCTCTTATAGATGTTTGGCCTAGGTAGCTAGAATCTGACTCTTCCAATGAAGAATATCATGCCGCAAACAATAAAACATGGTAAAATCTCATAATGAAGCTTATGTCTTATTTACGTTGCCACTTTTACATTAGGCATAGGCATAGGGTTCTTCATGATTGGCCCCACTCAATATTATCTCTCCAGCTTCCATGAGTAGTGCTCCTCTCTTTCCATCATGTTCTCAAGCAAAGTATTTCAAGTCCTCTTAACTTATCATACTCTTAATTCTTTGATTTTATGTATACATCTTCCTCTCATTGTAGGTATTTTATTTTATTTTATATTTTATTTTTTATTTTTATTTCAGTGCTACTCACCATCACTACCACCACTACCTGTGAGGGTCTTCTTATGGAAATATTAACTTGATGACCAACTGGTCAGATGTCATGAGCCTCTAGCAGATAGTATCTTTTGTCCCTCAGCCTCATGGTCATCGTTCCTATTCATCCTCTCTACTCCTGAGGCTAGCAGCCTATCGACTACATCTGCCAGAAACACTTGCCACCTGGCTTCTTTGTATTTACACTATGAGGAGGCACTAATGGGAGTCTGAAAAGTGGAGGGAAGAGAAAGCATGTGTGTCTCATCTTTTGGTGGTACCTCCAGCAGTGGGAGCAACTGTGTTGGCTAGAATGTGTGTGATCCTGCACTTCTTCTTAGGCAGCTAGATTCCAAGAGCATCCACATCAGTAGTGCAGCAATGATAGACTCTAATAATACTGTTTATATTTTCTTTTTCTTCTTCAGAATTAAAGATAGTCTTATTAGTTCCCTGCAGTTATTAACTTGTGATCTTCTTGGGTTTTGTCTCTTCAATCCTTCTGACACTTTTGTAAACAGTTAACTATTTCGGATTCTTTATTTTGAAGTCAGAGAGGATTCTATTTTTCTAATGCAGAGTATGAAGAACACGCAGAAAGACTATTATTTATGAGTTCTCTTCAAGGGGCTCCAAGAAGCTGAAATCATTGTTCTGAATCATACCCTGGAAGCAAACCCCATCAGGTTCTCTCTTGGGCTTTACCATCATTTAAACTCTAAGCTCTTGATAATTCTCTAGAACAGGGGCAGCAAACATTTATTTGTAAAGAATCAGATAGCAGGGGCAGCCCCAGTGGCACAGCAGTTTGGTGCTGCCTGCAGCCTGGGGTGTGATCCTGGAGACCAAGGATCGAGTCCCACATCAGGCTCCCTGCATGGAGCCTGCTTCTCCCTCTGCCTGTGTCTCTGCCTCTCTCTCTATCTCTGTGTCTATGAATAAATAAATAAAATCTTAAAAAAAAAGAATCAGATAGCAAACATTATGGATCATGCAATCTGTATGTAAGTAATCTGCTATCACAGCATGAAAGCATCCAAAGATAATACATAAACAAGTGGGCATGGTTGTGTTCCAATAAAACTTTACTTACCCAAATTTGGCCACCAGTGGTAGTTTGTTGACTTTCGCTCTAGAAAGTTGAAAATACAAGAAGAAAGGATAAAACTGATTATCACTGAGAGGAGATGATCATTCATTTCAATCATACTTCATTATTCATTTATTCACTTTTCATTTATTTTTTCCGTTATTTATTGATGCTGCTCTAGGTAACTGGGATAAAATGGAGATTAATATATGCACATTTCTAAAAGGAATATTTAATTTGATAGATTAAAGCACAAGAAAATCTAATTTTCAGTAAGTCTGGAAATGTCCCTCAAACTCTAAATGCCAAGACTTTTCCTGTTAACTTTTTGCCAGTTGTAGGCACGCTGCCACCTGCCTTTGTGTGATCCTGTCATGACTGTAACTTCTACTTAAGAAAAAGTCTCTCTTTCATGAAATGAAAGGATATTCATTACGCAGATGAGTATTAGCTTTCCAATCCAAATGCAAGGCTTTAATCAACCCTGAGAAACACTTAAAACACACAGAGCCTCTAAATTGCATTATCCTCTGGAAAAATATATCCACTCCCCCATACAGAAAACAATTCCCTTGTTCTTATCTTATTCATGTTTCTTGAAGAAACAAAAGATACCAACAGAATGCTTTCATGTATCCCCTAAATAATGCCTATAATTAAATGTACCATGTGTGTGATCGAATAAAATTTCATTTGCTTTCCAGCTTCTTCTGAATAACACCATGATTTAAAAGATCAAAGCAATAGGCCATTTTGAGTCTTTGAGATTTTTTTTCAAGTACTAGCATTAATCTATCAAGAACAAAAATATCCTCCTCTATTCTGAAAAATAACAATAGTAACCAGAGTCTCTCCAAATTCACATCAAATTTAATGTTCAATTCAAAATTTTGTTTAGAATTTGTTTTCCTTCTATCACAACATGGAGTTATTTCCAGAATTTAAGTTCTTTTATCTTTTCCCGCATTTTTTTTAACTTTTTATTAGAAACAATTTCAAGGCTAAAAAAAATGTTATAACATTAATTCAGAGAATTGTTCTATCTCCATTTACCCAGATACTCCACCTTGAAGTTTCACCAATGGTCCCAATAATCTTCTTTATGGCAAAAAGGTCAAATCCAATATCACATATTGCTACAAAGTTGCCATGTTTCTCTGATCTCCTTGAACCTAAATCCTTTCCTCAGTCTTATCTCAACTTTCATTACCTTGACTCTTTTGCAGATTATATACCAACTATTTTATAAATACCTCTCCACTCTACTTAGTCCAATATTTGCCTGTGATTGGATTAAGGTTATGTATTTGGGGTCAGAATATCTCAGCAGTAATTCTGTATTCTCATTGCCTGTATCCAGTGGCATATCAGAACAATTTTTCCCATTACTGGTAGTACGAAATTTTATCACTTGGCATTGGCCAGTTTTCTTTGCTCTACAGTTACTTTTCTCATCTTTACATTTAATAGATACCTTGTGAGGAAATTCTTGACACAATGCAAAAATCCCATTTCACATCCCATTTCCATCCTTTAGTTTTATCATCTACTAATGTCTCTTGCCCAAGTCAGTTCTTCTATGATGACTACCCAATGATTAACTCCAACATTGCATCTATGTTTTGACATTATTATAACACAAAGCCTTCTTCCCTCTCCATTAACTTATTTGCTTATGAGACATGAAGACATGTGGATTCCTGTTTTATGAAATGAGCTATGATATTTTAGTGATCATCATTTATGTTGGTGTGCAAATTTTCCAAGATTGGCCAACCCCTTCAAAAAGATTAGGTAACCAGTTTTTTTTATAAATTAATTTTTTATTGGTGTTCAATTTACCAACATACAGAATAACACCCGGTGCTCATCCCATCAAGTGTCCCCCTCAGTGCCCGTCACCCACTCACCCCCACCTCCCGCCCTCCTCCCCTTCCACCACCCCTAGTTCGTTTCCCAGAGTTAGGAGTCTTTATGTTCTGTCTCCCTTTCTGATATTTCCCACACATTTCCTCTCCCTTCCCTTATATTCCCTTTCACTATTATTTATATTCCCCAAATGAATGAGAACATACACTGTTTTTCCTTCTCCAATTGACTTACTTCACTTCACTGAGTGAGGTAACCAGTTGAGGTCACACAGTTGATAAATGCTGGGACTGGGAATAAAAACTAGGTTTCTCATCACATTGATTTTTAAGGAATATTTAGGCTTTTTATAACAATACAAGAAACATTTCATGCCCTTGTAAATATTCAGAATCAAACATTCTGCTTTATCTGTTCTTTCATTTATAGGATAGTTAGAATTTTGTTAGGTGAACAAAGACTATTGTTTCAAATCACATATCATTTGTAGGAACTGTATGTTTGTGTACCACTCACTGTTGATTCATATGTGGAAGCCCTAACGCTTCATGTGATGGCATTTGTGAGGTGGTGGGGCCTTTGGGAGGTAATTAGGTTTAAATGATGTCATTAAGGCAGAATCCCCATGGTGGGACTGGTGTCATTATGAGCAAAAGAAGAGGGATCAGAGCTCACGTGCTTATTCTCCCTCTCTCATGTGAGGATACAGTGAGAAGATGGCTATCTGTAAACCAGGAAGGTATTCTCACCAGGTACCAGATCTGTTGGCATCTTGTTCTTGGACTTCCAGCCTCCAAAACTATGAAAAAGTATACACCTTGTGTTTGAGCCACTCTGTCCATGGGTATTTTGTGATAGCAGCACAAGCTAAGACTATTTTACCAAAATTAACAGTGGCATAATAGATATAACAAAATTACATTTAGGGGCACCTGGGTGGCTCAGTGGTTGAGTGTCTGCCTTTGACTCAGGTCGTAATCCCAAGGTCCAGGGATTGAGTTCCACATCAGACTCCCCATAGGGAGCCTGCTTCTCCCTCTGCTGTGTCTCTGCCTCTCTCTGTGTATCATTCATGAATAAATAAATAAAATATTTAAAAACTTAAATTTAGATAATGAAAAAGCACGAGTATTGGTATAAAAATCATGAAAAATGCCATATACATTTTCTAAAGCAATGACCACATCTCATGATGTAGCTCTTAGAAGTTTACAAAATGTTTTCCTGCATGTGATCTTACTTTAGAAGGATAGAAATTGACAAATTTTGTATATTTTCCTTACAGCTTAGGAATTCTAGGTTTTCATGAAGAAGGTCTCCATCTCCAATCATATGTCTCCTGCCTATGTTGGGCAGGAGTAGTCTAAATAGTCCTTAGAAATAGGAGGACTTCTTTCAGCATTATTCTTTTCTGCTACCGTTTACAAATGAAATCCAACCTGCACTCACTAAAAGTCAAATTGCTATTTTGGACAACTGCACCAGAGTGAACCATCCCATGGGAAGTTGGGAGACACTAGACCTCATTACAGGAGATTACAAGAGGACTCTGTGTGTTTGCTGCTGGCTCTGGTTTCCAGTTCACTAGGTTGGCACAGTAGTCATGTCCCACATATCTGTATACACAGCTCCTGTTGGTGGTCAAAAGTGTCAGATTTCTTCTTCAGTGACAACATAGGCAATTGAAGGCTTTGGTCAGTGGTCACCACTCTGAGGTCTTACTAAAAGACAAAAACTGAAAGAGCACAATCTGGAATCAAACCTGGGTTCAAATCCCAACTCTGTCACTTCCTATCCTGCTGTCTTGGGTGAGTTATGTCATCAATCTGAGTTTTATTTTTCTTACTGCCATTTGAAAATGTGGACAATACAGGAAGTAGTTATATTATATATGGAATGTGAAATGATTCATACTTATAGGACACTAGAAAACCAAGATAGAGTTCTCTCTAGACCTCCAAGTATGTGAAATCTCTGGCCCAGCATGCTGTGTATGATGGAATACTGGAATATCTAGGATTAAGATTATTATAGATAGTAAAAATGGTTTAAGAATCCAGAGAAAAGAGAGGCACCTGGGTAACTCAGTCAGTTAAGCATCTGACTTCAGCTCAGGTCATGATCTAAGGGTCCTGGGCTTGAGCCCTGAATCCGGCTCTGTGCTCATCAGGGAGCCTGCTTGTCCCTCTCTGTCTTCTGCTTATGCTCTCTCTCTCAAATAAATAAATAAAATAAAAAAAGAAGAAAGAAGAAAAGAAGGAAAGAAAAGAAAGAAAGAAAGAAAGAAAGAAAGAAAGAAAGAAAGAAAAGAGAGAAACGAAAGAAAAGAAAAGAAGAAAAGAAAAAAAAAGAAAGAAAGAAAAGAAAAGAAAAGAAGAAAAGAAAAGAGAGAGAAAAGAATCCAGAGAAAGAAGGCCTGGGTTGACAAGAGAATGTTTCCCAAAGGTGAGAGTGGTTCCCATGGGCCTTCTGACTGGGTGGGGCTTGAGTGACTGAGAATAAGGAGTGGGAAAAACAGTGGAACATTCTAGGTATTTTCAGATTCATTTAAATGGCAATTAAACAATGATTTGACTATCTACTAAGTGACAATAATTGCATTGACACTTTAAATATGAAATTAAATAAGACAAGTTCTGTTTGTTTTCTAGGCTGCCATAACAGAGTAGCAGAAACCAAGTAGCTTAAAGAGAAATTTATTCTCTCACGGCTCTGGAGACTGGGAGTCCGAAATCAAGATGTATGCAAAGCTTTTTCTCTCTGAAGGGTTTAGGGGAGAACCCTTCCTGTGTCTTTCTAGTTTCTGGTGGTGGCTGGCAACCTTTGGTATTCCTTGGCTTGTGGCTGCATCTCTCCAGTCTCTGCCTCCATTGTCACATGTCTATCTTTTCCTTGTGTGTCTCTGCCTCTGTGTCTCTTCTCCTCTTATAAGGACATCTGTTATATTGTATTTACATCTGCTTCACTTCAGCATGCATGACCTCATCTCAACTCATCTTAAATGCATTTGTGAAAACCTTACTCCCTAAGGTCACTTCCACAGGTACCAGTTTTAGGATTTCAATGTACCTTTTGGGGGGACATGTTTCAAGGCATAGTAAGTGGACTCTTAAGTTCATAGTGGGAGACACAAATATAGAAAAAAGACATAATTCCAATATCATTTGAAATGTGCTATGTTAGACATTTGTTCTGGGTGATCTTAAACAATGTAAGAAGAGTGTTTAATAAGACAGTGGTTGGAGAGGATTGTCAGAGAGACTTTCTATTATCAGTATCTGCTAAACTCTGAAGATGAGCTCCAGTCTCAGATAAAGAAGTGGAGAAAGCAAAAGGAATGGTAACAGTAAAGTTAGGGAGGCATGGAATACTTTGGTGTGGAAAAACTATAAGCAAAAGTTCAATATTGATAGAGTAGTGGGGATCAGAGAGAAAAGAGAAGATAAAGCTAGGGATCTAGGTTGAGTTAAAACATAGAGGGCCTGGGCTTATGTTAGGAAGTTGAGACTTTCATTTGGTTTTACATCACTCCTTTACTAAGCACCTACTGGAATAGTGTACACCACAGTGTGGTCAGGTCACTGGTTGAGGTCAATGGCATATAATTGCTCTAATGACAATAACTGCAACCGGCAAGCTCATAAATTCACAGTACTGTGTGTGAAAAATATAAGTGAAAAACAAAGTACTACCAAAAGCAAGCATTTTGGAATCATGGATTCAAAACTGAACTCCTAGCTGATGCAAGCTTGTCAAGATTGTTTGGAAAATTCATGGTGGAGATTCTGATGCTTGGATACTCCTTGACATGGAAGACCAAGAAAAAAAAAGTCTTTGTAGCATCCTGAATCTTCATGTCAAACATACTTGTAAATATTTAAGTTACAAGCTATACTAGTAATTTTTATTAGCACTAATTATATTGTTAAAAATGAGATAGATATGACAGTCTGTCATTTCAACCAATGAATTCCCAGAAGTGTTTCCAGAGCTATACAATATGCAGCCTTTATTCCTCCCTCCAGCCCAGTACACTTTCTTCACAGGGGCAAGGAAGCATTCCAGAGATGGGCCAATTACTAGCATTTCATAAAAATCTTCTTCTAAACAAAACTTACTTTCCCTTTGCTACCAACTGCTGGCTTCCTGTAGTGTGTCAATTGCAAATAGAGGAGGCCCTAAGGACTATGAGGCCCATGAGTAGTCACTGAGCAAAGCAGACTATTTGAGGTGCATTCCTTTCTTCTGAGTTTTCTGTTAGGAAAGGGTAACTCTGCTTTCCTATAGCAGATTCTCAGGCCCCTATGAGAGCTTGAAAAGGAGACTATGAAGGGCCTGGAGCTAAGGAAAGACTAGTGGGTACTTGATGTGCTCAAGTCCATGTCCCCAAGCACTACTTAGAAAGGTCCTTATTTTTGGCCTCATGCCCTTCTCCAGTTTCATTTCCACTGAAGAGTGGCCTGAACTCGGTGACCTTTTCCATTAACAGTTGTGGCTAAAATTAAAATCACAGAGTCCTGGTGAAGAATGAGCCCAAGCCCTTTCTAAAGACACACTTAGCCATCCTGATAATCATCTCCTACCAAGAAGGGAAGGAAAGAGAAATTCCCTTAAATAGGATGTGCATCTGGAAGGGAAACAAAGGAAGTTTGCACAAACTCCAACAGAAGATGTAGGATCTAGGGACACCGGGATAGCTCAGTGGTTGAGTGCCTGCCTTTGGCTCAGGTCATGATCCCGGTCCCAGGATCGAGTCCCACATCAGGCTCCCCGCAGGGAGTCTGCTTCTCCCTCTGCCTGTGCCTCTGACTCTCTCTCTCTCTGTGTCTCTTGTGAATAAATAAATAAAATCTTTAAAAAAATAAAGAAGATGCAGGATCCAAAGATGAATAAGCTCTGTTCTCCAGGAGCTTGAACTCCAGTGAGAGATCTGAGACTCACATAATGGATCCCATTATGAAGCATTCTATTACAAAGTGACTTAAAGAAATGACTAAAGATAGTTATAATAATAGTAGCTGCTGTTCACATAACTCAGTTTCCTAGCCATTTTTTTTATGTACATTGTCTTAGTTGACCTTCACTACATCTTAGTGCTTTGTAAAATGGCATAGCCCATTATTTTCCTATTTGGAAATTGAAGAAGCAGAGGCCTAGGTAGACAAAATGCACTGGTGTCTAGGAAGTGTCTAGAAGCAATATAAATCTCTTCATTTCAAAATGCTATGCTATCATCCCCCCAAAATGCTCTTCTCTGGTAGAGAAAGAAAAGTTGGATTCTGACTAGTAGTATGCAGTGGTAATTTGGTACTGGTTACAAGTAAATCCTGTGGCCTGGATTACAAAATAAAATTTTATGATTTATCTTTCTTCCTCCATCTACAATGTAGGCAGAATATTAAGTAGCACAAGATACATTTTCCAAATGGTTGGGAAGTTAAACCTTTTTTCCATATGCATGTTTATTTATGATTCTTTCTAGTCATCTCTTTCTCAAATGCTTTTCCATTCCCTTTACTCATTGCTTATACAATTCAAGATAAATTTGATGCAAGATATTGGGAATCCCCTTTTATCCAGTCAAGAGGCTAAGCCAAAGAAAAGTAATCATCTTGCTTGGGCAGATTCCAGAATTTTGAAGTAAACATGAAATTCCAAGATGGAAGTAGTTGTCTTTTTAAGATGCTCTTACCCATAATCAAGTGCTATGACTAACTTCCTGGAAATACCTATGAACTCTCTTGCAGAGAGGGCCAGGGACATTTTGTGTCATTGTTCAGCAGGATTGAAAATTCCCTTTTGCTCAGCCCCAGGTAAAAGAGTAAATCCTTTATTCTACAGCGTAGGCCAAAAAATCCCATCAGTTCCACAGTAGGAGAATGTTTGATTTATCAGTTAAATCTACCTCTCCATAGCAAGTGTGTATTACATAATTAGGGATAATTAATTATTTGTTGAAGAAATGGATGTCAAGGAATAAGTACTTTGTTTAATGCTATTTAAACTGCCCACAAATATGAGCCATGAGTCATAGAGTAAGTGGAAATGCCATTTGTGATGCTTCTAATATCTGACTTGCATTAGGAAATCAGTCTGACGTAGATGACAGAGGACAAAACTGGTAATGGAAGGCACAAATTCAAGCTTGACTCAACTACTGACCTTAACAAAACATCTTATCTTGTCAGGGCCTTGGTTTCCAGTATCATTGTGGAAGTGGAGTGGAAGGAAACTATTTTCTGGAGTACTCCTATTATATGGCAGGCACTGGATCATACTTTATCTCATTTAATCTCCTCTGCAAACCATCATGAAAGAATTATTGACGCCATATATACTCATAAGGAAACTAGGACAGAATGGATTCAATAACTTCTCCAAGTAATTACTAGTGAAGGTAGAGATAACTTTGAACTCTGGTCTTTGTGACTAATGGCTCTTTCTATGGCAGTATGTTCTTAAATGTAAGAATGAAATGTTCTCTTAAAAGAATGAAAATTTTTCCAGTCTTGGAATGATATGGGAGCCAACAATAAAAAGGACAAAATTATGTTCCTGACTTTGAGGTCTTTTTGCCAAAAGGACATTTTTCAGTTGAAGATGGAGGGAGAAGGATGTTAAATTTGTAAAATGAATGTCAAACCATTCTACTATTAAACCAGAAAGTATATTTTCAATAAAACCTGTCTTTCCTCATTAGAAAAGTAATAGGTGTTTATTATGGAATCTTTAAGGGGAAATAAGTAAATAGAACAAAATAAGACACTTCCATATTGGATAATATACATTTTGGTATTTTATCATCCTATTTGTGGAGTTAGTAAATTTTTCTAGCCCTTGATATATATCTTTTCACTATGAGATTTCATTTATTTGAACTGAATTGATTCAAAATTGCTGATAAGCTAGAAACAGGCTAGACTACATATAGCACATAGCAGGAACTGAATAAATGTTTGTTGAATAAATGAATGAATGCATGCCCATTCATTCAAACCAATGGGCATAGTAGCTTGAATGCCCATTGGTTCAAAGCCTATCCCAAGCCACACAATACATAAAAATAAGCCTAAGATTAAGGTTCCTGACTACAAAGAACTTGAATTTTAAAAATTTTAGTAGGAAACAGAATATAAAACAAGCTACAAAAAAGATTTAAACATATCGTAGTGCGGTAAAAAAAAAAAAGGAAAAAAAAGGTAATTAAAAACTTAGAAATGTTTACTGTGTTCAATATCACGAATATGAAAGACTTAGGCATTTGGACGTGAGTTCGTGAATCTATTACAATTAACCCTTCCATTCTACTACAGAGATTACTTAGTGTTTATCTATTTAAAGACAGTCTCTTAAGAATGAGAAACAAGGGCAGACTTTGTACAGTCTCTGTGAGTCTCTCTGTATTAAGAGTCTCATGCGATTTTGGTCTCCCTGTTCAATGCTCCCTCTCCTCAGCTGTTAAATGAAGTATTTGAAGGGCACGGGATGTTTCAAGAACATTAGCTTTGAAGCTGGAAGCCTCCTCTTTCTCTAATTCTATTTTGGCTGCTCACTGCATCATGAGGTAAGACATAAGTGAAATTTAGGTGGGCTAGACTGGATCATTGCTTCCAAACTTCAGCAAAATTTAAGCATCATATTCATAATTTTGCCAAACTTGTGTGTCACTCAGCCACCAATTCTGTGGTCTCTCCATACCTGTTATCATGGCATTAGCTAGCTTGCCCTTCACAGCTAATATCTGTACAATCACTGGTTAATGCTTCAGTCATATTTTTCTATTAGATGTTAAGATATACTGTATCCACAATCATTAAATTGGAATGTGTATATGTGATTACTAAAATCACTTTGCTTATTACCAGATATTTACATGATCACACTTCTGGATATAGAGGAATAGATAAAACAGTTAAGAATCACTTTAGGATCAAAAATCTATGCCTAGGTGATCATTAATGATGATTACTTAAAACCTTCTAAGATTTTAACATTTCCTTATACTTAAGCAGTTTGTTATTATTACTTTTAGTATCATAGAAGAAAAAATGAGGAACCAGATATATCTATATATGTATATATACAATCTCTCTATCTACCATTTAGCAGCTTTCTACCTACCAATCCATATCTTAAACCATTGTGTCTTTTGCCTCTTGCTATTTTATTAGAATACAAAGTAAATTGTGCCATTCACTTCCTTAAAAACTTTCATGAGGGGTGGTAGAAAGGGAGGTGGGTGGGGGGTGGGGCTGACTGGGTGACGGGCACTGAGAGGGGCATTTGATGGGATGAGCACTGGGTGTTATGCTATATGCTGGCAAATTGAACACCAATATATATATATATAAACTTTCATGATGCCTTGAAAGAGCTCCATGTGACCATCTTAGCACAGTCTTTGAGGTCTTTCAAAATTTCACCTTTTAAACATAGACCTATTTTCCTTCTCATATTTATTAAATTCCTTAAGGGAAAGGCTGGTTCAGAGTTCCCTGACTGTATGCTATCCTGCCAGCCTTTTGCCTTTGTTCATGACATTCTCTACCTACTTCACCAAGTGAAATCCCACTCATGGTTAAAGGAGTGCCCGTCTGGGGACTGGTGGGGAGATCTGTGTTAAGTTGTGTATGGTATATCCACCCTTACTCATTGCTACTTTTTTTCTCATATAATTTTTATTTAGACAGTAACTTGTGACTCAAAGATTAATATTTAATATAAAAAGAATATTTAGGATATTATGAAAGTAGTTTGTCTCTTGGTTCTAATACTCTGGAGCTGTGTAGCTTTGAACATGTCATGTACCTTCTCAAAAATGCATCTTTCTAATTTGTAAAATAAGGAAAATTATTAAATTAGGCTTTACTTCTTCCACAGGTCTTCTGTGACCCCAATATGCTGGAATACTTGACTTTCTGTGTGGTTTCATAGTAATGGAAGCCAACTCTGCATACTCTAGTGACATAACCTGTTTTCTTGTTTGTCTCATTCACCAGATTGTAAGTTTCTTGAAGGCAAGGAAATATATTGTGTTTGTTGTTGCTCCTCTAGTGCCTATCCATATACAATACTCCCTAAAAATATGTGTAGGTTGAACAAATTAATGAATTGGATTGTCTATTTCGAAGAACTTGGATGACTGGGGCACTTGGCTGGCTCAGCTGGTAGGGCATGTAACTCTTGGTCGCAGGGTCATGAGTTCAAGCCCCATGTTGGATGGGGAGCCTACTTAAAAAAATTCTTTTAAGTAAGAAAAAACAACAACCAAAGAATTGGGATGATTAGACAACAGATGATGTATGTACCGACTGCTATTAAAGACATCTAATAGATGTTAGTTAAGAAAGAAGTTTTGAAATATGAAATGTGGTAAATGTGAGATGGGGTGATGGAAAGAAATGGAAACCAA
Source organism: Nyctereutes procyonoides (assembly GCF_905146905.1). Lineage (NCBI taxonomy): Eukaryota > Metazoa > Chordata > Mammalia > Carnivora > Canidae > Nyctereutes > Nyctereutes procyonoides. The sequence continues at coordinate 21,440,454 of NW_026575159.1, forward strand.
AGATAAAAGTATTCCCCAAAGTTAACATTGCATTATTCATTTTTTATGAAATTATAACCTCAAGTTCCAATGATTCATGGGGAGAATCATATAGGATAATAAATTGCATTTGAAAAAGGAAAGCAGTCTTCAAGTATTCTTCAGCATGAAGACAAATGGTATATGTAATTAGCATGTCTAGAACTATTCATTTAGTGCCAAACCATGAGTAAAAAAGGATAACAGAGAATAATCTGACAAATGTACTATCTTACTAGAGGAAAAAAATGACATATTGTTCTCTACTTTGTTCTCTATTCTGTATACATAAACATATACACAGACACACACATACATTCCTTTATCATTTACTGAGCATGACAGACAGTAAAATTAATAAAATAACATGCTGGTGTGTGTTTGTGTGTGTGCATACACATGTGTGTACATGCTGCTCAACACAGATTTACCCTTCCAGTAACCATATTATAATTTTTTTCTGAGGATCACTATAATCCCTCTCCTATCTCAATGGTTCTGGAAGGAATCCACATTTTGCTGAAAATTGGACCACATAACTTAAGTTTAGGCCAATTAGTATATACTTCTTTCTTCCAGCTTCATAGATTGAAAGCACAACCCAATTAAAATCAATGATAAGTGATATTTTTTCCTGAGAATCCTGGATGTGAGCCTAGATGTTATTGGAATTTATTTTATATATATGAGGAAAGAGCCATCTGAAAAATATATGTGATAGAGGGGAAGTGGAGGTGGGAACTGGAGAGAAAAAATTTGGAATCTAACTTTGATTACACTATAAGGAAATTTATAATCAGCTCTACCTGAAGCTATTATATGTCTGGACTTTTCAGTTAAATACATGTTTGGGTTTTGGGGGATTTTTTGTTTGTTTGTTTTGTTTTGTGTTAAGGGAATTTGAGTCACTTTATAAATGCTTCCAACCAAAAAGATACAGAGACAACTATAATACTAGTCTTTATTGTAAAGTGCTTATAGGTTAGAAGGGAAATTAGATTTGTAAACAGATCATTGCAACTGAATATGGTAAGTATCACATTAGAGAAATGTATTGAATACATTTTTGGAAGGTGAGACATATATAGGCAAACCTCAGAGACATTGTGGGTTTGGTTCCAGACCACCTCAATAAAGTAAGTATTACAGGGACTCCTAGGTGGCTCAGTGGTTGAGAGTCTGCCTTCAGCTCAGGGTGTGATCCCAGTCTAGGGATCGAGCCCTGCATCAGGCTCCCTGTGAGGACCCTGCTTCTCCCTCTGTCTATCTCTCTGACTCTCTCTGTGTGTCTCTCATGAATGAATGAATGAACGAATGAATGAGTGAATTAAAATCTTGAAAAAATAAAAAAATAAAAAATATACATACTTTAATTTTAAAATACTTTATGGGTAAAAAAAAAAAAGCTAACCACCATCTGAGCTTTGAGCAATTTGTTATCACTGATCACAGATCACTACAACAAATAGTGATGAAAACTTTGAAATATTGTGAGAATTACCAAAATATGATACCGAGACATGAAATGAGCAAATGCTGTCAGGAAAAATGGCTCCAGAAGACTTGCTTATCGCAGGGCTGTCATAAACTTCCAATTTGTTAAAAAAAAAGGGGGGGGCGGAACCCTCAATATCTACACAGTGCAAAAAAAGTGAAGCACCATAAAACAAGGTTTGCTTGTATACATGTGATTTAAGAGAAGTCATGGAAGATGACAAAGGAGAAAATATGCTCAATCTGTCTTTTTTTTTTTTTTTAAAGATTTACTTATTTTAGAGACAGAGTGTGCAAGCAGGGGGAGCAGAGGGAGAGAGAGAGAGAGAGACAATCCCAAACAGATTCCCCCACTGAGCAGAGGGCCCAACGCAGCGCTCCATTTCATGACCCAAGTGAAAGCCAAGCATCGATCACCAAACCAGCAGAGCCACTAAGGTGCCCCTCTCAATCTGTCTTTTGACGAATGAGTGTTTTCTTGAATCAGATAAGAGGGGAGAAGTGATTTCAAAAAGTAAGACGAGTATGAAGGAGATGCAAAGGGGCCTTAAGTATGTCAGTATGGCTGGATGGTGAACTAGCTTTAAAGAGGTGGTTGAAGGAATTGTTGGTGCTGGATCTTAAAAGCCTTGAGTGGTATAGTCAGGTGTCTGGACATTCTTTTTTTTTTTTTTTTTTTTTTTAGATTTTATTTATTTATTCATGAGAGACACAGAGAGAGAGGCAAAGACATAGGCAGAGGGAGAAGCAGGCTTCCTGTAGGGAGCCTGACATGGGACTTGATCCTAGGACCTTGGGATCATGACCTAAGCTGAAGGCAGATGCTCAACCACTGAGCCACCCAGGCGTCCCAGGTGTCTGGACATTCTGAGTGTAAGGGGGAGTCACAGAAGAAATCTGAAAAGTGGAGTGACCTGAATGCCTCTGCCTTTCCTAAAGTTCACTTTGGAGAGGATAGATTGGGAACCAGAGAGGAGAAAGAGACACCATTGTAAGAATCTAAAGAAGAAACAAGATTGCATGGAGATTATAGAAGTCAAAGTAGGAAGAAATCTAAATTCATGAATTTTAACTTCCTATTTGAATGTTATGAACCTCTTTTGTATTTGCTGAATCTTCTTGGGATGAAGTCATGTGTATGACTAAGACTCTGGAGCCAGAATTCAGTTCTGCCACTTACTGGCTGAGTGGTCTTTGGCAATTCAACTCCCTGTAGCACTTTTCCTCATCTGAAAAATGGGGATGGATGTTGGTATCCACCTCATGGTATTGATCATGGTATTGCCATGATAAAGAAATCAACATAGGTGAAGGGCTTAGAATAATTCCTAGCACATGGAAAGCATTCAAACAAATATGAAACATTTTTATTTTGGTTTGTATTCACTATCATATCCATTTACAACATCATCAATGGCCACCACTCTGATTTTTACAGATGGAGAAATTGAAGCTCAGAGAGATCATGTGATTTGCCCCATCTAGGAATGTAGTTAGTAGCAGAGCTCGGATGTGAATCAGTCATTTGTTTGCCTCTAAAGCCAGTATTTCGTTTAACCTTTGATATACTATGTTCTCTCTGCCTTGAGTAATGATTTCCTTGTGACTCCAAAAGTATTTCCTAAACTTCACTTAGAAGGACCGCATCCTTCATAAAGTCACCTTGGTGGCCTTTTTTTTTCCCCTCATCTTTTTGCCATGATTCTGTGTGAGCCCTAGAATGGGATCCTTGATAGCCAGTTTCTGAGTTAGATTTTCAGTTTACATTCAAGAAGAGGATTACAAAGGTGTTTTACTGAGAACCAGTGCTGTTAAAAGTAGCCCAAGTGCTGGGGAGTTATAAGATTGAGGGGAGTATCCTGATAGAGCTGGTGGTTTCATTGTTGCCTCTGTTGCTATTGATGATGGTAATGCTTTGGTTATTAATCAGTTTTTGATAATTGCCCCTTTTTCTACCTCACCAAATTACAAAGTGAAAATCACAGTTTGGAGAGCATTTAAATATTGGAGGTACTGGAACCAAATCAGAAGACCAAACCAGATTGGCGAGTTTGTACTTTGTCCTGCCTGCTTTGGAATGTTAGGTGAAGCCCAAGGCACTGTCAGAGGACAGTGGGTCTGTAGGTGGTGAAGGCTCCAGGCTCCTGGAACTCTGTTCCCATCAGAGTTTTAGCTCCTTCACATCAAATCATAAAAGGTTAAGGTTTATATCCTCCCACATCACCTCAAATAGAACTTTGGCTAAATTAGGTCCCTATTAAATATTTGTTGAATAAGATCATAAAGGATAAGCAAAGATGATGGTTAAGGAGTTTCCATTTGAGGTGATAAAAACATTTTAGAAACAGTTACTGATGATAATGATTACTCACCAGTGTGAATGAAAATAATGTCGCTGAATTGTACCCTGGAAAATATTAAAATGGTAAAGTTTATATATGTGTAAAAGTATTTTTACCACAATTTTAAAAAGGAATAAGTGAAGAATAAGCAAACGAGTGAATGAGTGAATACAAGGATAAGTGGGATGGGGAACAGATGAACAAACACATTAAATGAACAAGTGAACACATGACTGAATTTCCCATGTGTTTTTAAGGATTAAGTAGTTTCCATAGAATGCCAAGTGCAAGTCTTGGTCTCACACAGCATGGGACTCTGGCATGCTAAAAGGAAAAGAATAAACTACATTGTTTTATTTAGAGGAACAGCTGTTGATCATGAGCTGTAAATTTTTTCCTAATGTAATGGCCACTGAGCGGAAGCTCTAATACGTCACAGGATTAAGTGGTGCCAAAATATGGCTGTAACCCTCTCAGGGCCTCATGAGCAACAACGTTGCTCAAATGTCCAGAGACATAGCCAATCTGCTCTCAAATTGGAAACTGCGGTAGGCTGGACTATATGGATTAAAAGCAAGAGAGAGAGAGAGATATCTTCTTAAATAACCTTTCCTCTTAAGAAAAAGACTTTCTCCAATAAAGACACAAAAGGCAAGGCTATAAACTAAAAAGATTAAAATAAATGACAACTGGCTCTCATAATAATAATTAAAAAATCAGGCATTTTAGATTCATGCTGTGTTGTCCTGTCACTCTCTGGAGCTTGGGTGAGGCAATAAAATCTCGGTGAGAAGGTTTGGCAATTTGTCAGAAATACCCAAGTCACCAGCAACATCTGCGGGGTACTCAAGTTTCCATGTTGGAGGGTTGAGAGGAAAGGGTTAATGTATCTCCTTGGCATCATAGAGACCTGGTGCCCTGAGTGGGGCTCTGATCTGCCACCATTTTCATTAGAGACCTTTTCTTAAGTATGAAGACTAGGAGGAACAGCCTTGTCCAGTGGAAAGAACAGGGAATTTGGAATTACGAGTTCCACTAGAGGCTAGGGCAGCATTGGGCTGTCAGATTTGTTAGATTTCCAAACCTCAGTTTTCTCTTTTGCAATATGATTGGGAAAATTCCTATCTTTTAGAGAAAGTGTACAGTACGTACTGATTATGATACTTAGCACATAGTAGACATAATAAATATCCTATGGTGTTAATTGAAGAGCAACAGTGGTGTAGAATTTGTGAAACAGATTCAGTGATGATTGTTTCATTGACTTTCCATGTGACACTGAGAAATTCACTTCACCTGTCTAGGTCTGTCTCTGGGTGAATGGATGGGACCAAATGAGTGTTGGAGTCTTCCTTAGTGCTGACATCGTATATATGTATGTATGTATGTGTATGTGTGTGTGTGTGTGTGTGTGTGTGTGTGTTTAGAGTACACACATGCACATGAGTTAGGGGGAAGGGAAGAGAAGAGGAGCAGAGGATGAAGGAGAGAGAACCTTAAACAGATTCCCCACTGAGTGTGAAGACTTGAACAGGGCTCAATCTCAAGACCCTGAGATCATGACTTGAGCTGAAATCAAGAGTCAGACGCTTAACTAACTGAGCCACCCAGGTGCCCTACATTTAAAAAAATCTATTTAAAAAAAATAAATAAATAAAATAAAAATAAATTTTAAAAAATCTATTTTTAGTCAAGGTCAAGGATTCAGAGTGGCCCTTCAGTCCTCGGGATTTGGTAGTTGACTGAAGTGTAATCGTACCAACAAGGAGAGGGACCTCAATACCTTTAGATGGAGACCAGAATATCCTCAATGTGTACCAAAAGCCTATTTCAAGGAGAAGTACATTTCTTCTATGTATTCTGTTCTTCAATACACATATAATTTAAGGTTGACTGCACCCCGATGTTTATAGCAGCAATGTCCACAATAGCCAAACTGTGGAAGGAGCCTCGTTGTCCATCGAAAGATGGATGAAGAAGATGTGGTCTATGTATACAATGGAATATTACTCAGCCATTAGAAACGACAAATACCCACCATTTGCTTCTACGTGGATGGAACTGGAGGGTATTATGCTGAGTGAAATAAGTCAATAGGAGAAGGACAAACATTATATGGTCTCATTCATTTGGGGAATATAAAAAATAGTGAAAGGGAATAAAGGGGAAAGGAGAAAAAATGAGTGGGAAATATCAGAAAGGGAGACAGAACATGAGAGACTCCTAACTCTGGGAAACGAACAAGGGGTAGTGGAAGGGGAGGTGGACGGGGCGTGGGGGTGACTGGGTGGCGGGCACTGAGGGGGGACACTTGACGGGATGAGCACTGGGTGTTATTCTATATGTTGGCAAATTGAACACCAATAAAAAATAAATTTATAAAATAAAAATAAATAATTTAAGGTTGACTGGAATGAAGTCGTGGTGACCCTGGCCATCAGGCCCTGGGATGGGAATCTATAGTAATCAAACAGAGAAGCCAGGATAGCCTACAGACACTGAAGGGGTAAAGGAAATAACAATGCAACCACCTCATCATCCACACGGCCCCATAAATACCTGAGTCATATTGACTCCATCTCATTTACTCCAATCCACTAAATTCAATCACTCTACAAATTCCAGTAGATCTAATTTCTAGATGTCAAAGGAATCCATCAGTTCTCTCAAATCCCTGTTCCTGAAATCCAAGTCTTGGACTACTTCAGAAGGTTCTAACTGGATTTGCAGCCTCTGGTTTTCACCCTTTACAAGCCATTCTCCAACCTGTTACCCTCTAGGAAAACCTCTGGTGGTTTCTACTAGAGCTTAAGGCATAATTCCAAAGTATTTACTAAAGGCACTCATGAGGTGCACACTTTCTGGCCTGGAATTACCTCCTGTGCCACATCTCCAACAGTTTGCTTCATCCCATTATTAGCTCTAGCCATCCCAGACTTCCTTTTCGTCCTCTGATATGCCATAATCTGACTTATTCCCTGGTCTTCACAGACCTGCTCTCCCTAGCATGGAATACTTTTCCTCCTTCTCCGCTCTCTTCAACCTCCAATTTCTGCCATGATATTTTCCTCTGATTTTCCTAATCACAGTTTAGGCACTGTGACTTGCAAGAACCCATTTCTTTCCCTCACTCAGCCCCCTTTTCCCCTCTAAACTAAATTACAGGATCCTAATGTTTTCATATCACCTCAGTAGCCTGTCCTTTTATTGTACTTTGACATCATTATCTGTTCGGTTGCCTGTCTCTGTTTGCTAAATTGTCAACCCAGTGAAAGCAGGGATTCTGACGCTTTTATTCATTGTAAAGTCTCCTGGCACAAAGTGTAATAAATGAAGCATATATGTGTACCTGCATGCATAACTGAATAATCCACAAGACTGAGTCTTGTGTATATAGTCCCTACTATTTCTATGACCTTGGGCAAATCACTGAAAATCTTAGAACCTCGCTATTCTCAACAGAAAAGTTAATACAGATTCTATGGATTCTTGGCTCCTTGATCGAAAGGATTCTGTGAGATCAGGCATGGAAAATATGAAAACAGGGACATGTGATATCAACAAGCTGGGACCGATTATTATTATTTACTATTTACTTCCTCCTCTGAGGCATCTCAGCTTTATTACCAAGAGAAATAGGGGGATAGGGCCTCGAAATTCTTTGCAATCTAGTTCTGGGGAAATAGCTTGCTTGCTGACCGCTAAAAAAAAAAACAATTTCCCTGAATCTGACTTTTGATTTCTGTCAATCCTATTAGATTGTACCTTCCGAGAAGAGCCATTTGTTTTTGAAAACAACTTGTACTCTATGTTCTGCTGTTACTTAACTCACCAGCACCATCTGCTCTGCTGTTATGCCCAATTTGAATCAGAAGGAAAAGGATTCTTTCTGTCTGTACATCCTGAAGAAAATATAGACTCCAAGAAAAGTCAAGGAGGTGGAGGAGATCTGTGGCTAGTTAATTGGGTGATTTTGGTTCTGGGTTCCATTCTGACAAGTCAGTATTAGCATAAGAGTTGGCTTGGAGCCAAGAGTGAGTCAAGTTCTCAGACTCTGGACTCTGTGCTGCCTGGATTGTCATGCCATCCCAGGGAAACATGCTGAAGAGGTGACGATTTTGTTTGGCTGTCAGAGGAATGCTCTGGATTCCAACGAAAAAGCAACATACCCCATATCACAACTGTTGTAATTGTTGGGACTAGCAGATGTGTCAAATTTGGCACATCTGTCCCTGAGTATCTATGCGTCCGTCAGAAACTTACCTCTATAATCTTTGAGGAATGTGTGTCTGTGTGTGTGTGTGTGTGTGTGTGTGTATGAGAGAGAGAGGAAAAGAGAGAGAGAGAGAGACAGTGTGTGTGTTCATGTGAGGGAGAGACAGAGAGTGAAAGAGAGATTGTGAGAGAGAGGGAGACAGAGAGAGAGAATTTCTCCTGGGTGTGTGAGCTAAGTCTGTGTGTCTGTGCAGCGGATGATGCCGAATGGAGGGAGTGGACAATAAATTAGAAGACATGCATGGAGTTACAAACCAACCAGTCAAAGTGTCTTCCAAGTATTCCTAAGCCAGACTCTGGTTGAAGCACTATTCTTTAGTTGCCAAAAAAGGATTTATTTCTTGGAAACTAGCAATGCAATAAAGCCGACCCTCAATTTCCTATAATAACAACAAGCTTCAAGTTTGGCATCCATATCATCAGGGACAAATTGTGCCAAGCAAGCAAAGGAGTCAGAACCAGCACCCACAAAAGCTGTTCTCAATTCAGTGAAAGATGTTCTTCTAAAGTGACTGAGCTCTTAGCTCCCGGCTTCCATCCTGCCCACCCACTGAGCTGCTCTGCATCCTCCTACTGGCTCCTTCCTTCCCGCTCTCTTTCTGCTGAGGCCAAGAAGAAGGCGACTGGTTCTCATAGAGACTCCTAGGGAAGTCAGCTCCTCCGCCGGGTTAATTTTCATGTTTATTGAGAATATGCCTTGAACTGAAACTCAAGCCATGCTTTTCTAGTATGCAGCAGGGTGATCTGATGATGCCCACACTAGTAATGGTTGAGGCAATGGCACAATGGGGTGAGAAAATTTCAGTGGATGCAGGTTTCCTCTGGCAAAGTCTTCTGAAGATGACTGGATATGACTTAACCTTCTTTTTTTTAAGATTTTATTTATTTATTAGAGACAGAGAGAGAGAGAGAGAGAGAGAGGGAGAAATTGAGAGAGAGAGAGAGGCAGAAACAGGCAGAGGGAGAAGCAGGCTCCATGCAGGGAGCCTGATATGGGACTCGATCCCAGGTCTCCAGGATCACACCCCGGGCCAAAGGCAGGCGCCAAACTGCTGAGCCACCAGGGCTGCCCGACTTAACGTTCTTCTAAAGAGAATTATATTATTTTCAGTTGAAAAAATGCTTTCCCCCATGAAAGAAACTAAAGTTCACCAACACTTTCCAATTTTCCTCAGGTGTCATAAATATTACATAAATAAGAGTTATATTAATCATAGCTACACTTATTGATCACCACTGTCCCAATTTGTGCTTGACACCTTGCACAAATTACCTTTAATTCTCCCAGAACTTTCTATGTTGCCTCGAGGACCTCCATGTACATAATCTCATTCTCATGCCAGTTTTGGGGGAGGACAATTTCAGAACAAGGAGCAGAGACACCCTTGGGAAACCCTAGGTAATGAGAATTTATCTTGAGGATCCATGAGGAGGCACCAAAGCTGTCCTAATGATTGAAGAACCAGGTCTCGTGTGGAAATTGGAATAGTATTAATTAACTATATTATTAATAAGATATTATTATAAATTTAAATATATAAATGGATATCTATTTAAAATCTAGAAATATAAAATAATTGTATTTTCAGTAATATGTATTAACATATTAATTAATTAATGATATTAATTATTAATTACCATTGCTCTAGTAACCCCGAATCAACTCTAAGTTCTGCTGTTTTTGTGGTTCAGTTGCTCCTCATCTCCCTTCTTGCTTTAAAATCATTCCCAAGAAAGATCTAATTGGGCTTTTAGTTGCCATCCAAGATAAAGTATCCCTGTTCAATACTATTTGCCTTTTAGTTGTCCACGTGGGACATTTGCCAGATAGTCTTGACTCAGACCCCATCCTCAAATCCAGGCTGTGGTGGTCAGAGTTATTTAGTTACTACAGAACAAATCACTGTATACTACAGAACAAATCATGGTAACTCATGGTTGAAGAACCTCCTTCTGCTGGTTGGTTTGTTTATTAGTTTGTTTTCTGGAAAGGTTCTTAAAGGTTTATTACACCAAAGACTGTTTATAAATGATGAAACATAAGCTTGTGAATTGCAATGACCCATCCAAGGTCACAAAGCTGATCAGTTGCTTTACTCATATTTGAACCTAGGTCCATAATTTTCCCAGCACTGTGTTTATTATCCTGTTTTGTTTGTCTGTTTGATTTTGCAATGGTTGTTCAGTGACACATTTATGTCTCTATGTTTCTGAGTTTTGATTCACTAAAGATCCCTACAGTCTTTCCCAAACATAAGTATGCTCATATGACACAGAAGTGCTGATAAAGAGAAAATGAAAAAAGTAAAACAAAATAACAGTGGATTAGAGAGTATCTTAAGGGAAGAAATTTGTGGGCTACTTGAAAAAAAAAAAAACCTATCACCTATAACTTAGAAGTGACCCTTCTGCCTGATAGTGAAAGAAAAGAAAGACATCCAGGAACACACCCAAAAGAAGTTAGGAAGCACAGTTATTGTAAAGTTGAAAGAGAGACAGGCTTATGGCTGAAGGGGCAAAACTGAGTGGAAATCTTCTTAGGATCATAGTTGGCTGGATAATCCAAAAGTTAGTAAAAATGAAGAAATCATAATGCATAAACATCTTGAATATTCTATATAAAGATAAGCTGACTAAAATGTTTATTAAATTATTGTTTAATAATTTGATTTAGACCCAAACTCTCTCATTCAGGTTGTATTTATTAATTGGACTGTTCTGTAGCCCTTATATAAACATTATGCAGTGTCTATTATTTTGGTTTATGTAAAGTGAGGGTCAAATCTGAAGACTCTTGAAACAAGTTGGATGCAGACATATTCTAGATCTTTCATCACAGCTTCTTGGTCTTTTAAAATCATTTTGCACACATCTAATTTCAATTACATAATTCAGTTGTTTTTTTTTTAAACCAGTTGGAACTTATTGAGTCTTTCCAAAGCATTCCATTTAGTTTTCTTAGCATCGTAGTATAAATAATTCTCGTTCCATATTCATATTTTATCCATTTATGCAATATTTAACTGAAATGCATAATCACAATAACAAGTAAAATGGCATACACAGGTTTAGAAAGAGACACAGCTGACTCTTAGTAAACACATAACACTGAGGGGGTGTAAAAGTACAAATCTTCAACAGAGAACAGCCTATGACTATGAATGTTGAGATGCCAGTGATATCAGTTTATAATTTATAGAGAGAATGGAGAATATCATTTAATTTGCCAAGTTGGTTGTGTGGCATTTGGATAAATGACTTTCTAATATAGTTACCTTGATGTATTCTACAAGAGCAAACCCTATGTTTTCCATAGGAAGAGAATCAGGAAAGAGTGTTGTGTAGCTGAGGAATGCTAACTAAAACAATTCTATATACTAGTCCTTCTTAAATTAGCTACTAAACATTTACAAGGTCAAGAATTTGTTGACATAAAGAAAAGAGCCAAAGTACCATCTTTGTATAACAATTACCAAATTGTTGAATTGCTTTTTTTAATAAAATAATTTTCTATGAATCTATAGTAAAAACATTTGCCCTTTATTTCAGATATTCCTGGGACTCTTTAAGGATGTTGTGGGGTACATAATATACTGTATTCCTTAAAGGTTTTTTTTTTTTTATTGTAATTGGGAAAAACCAAACCAAAGAAAAAAACTAGAGCTAGGTAAACACACACACACACACACACACACACACACACACACACCTCTTTTAAAGGAGAATAGGCTATTTCAAAAATTAAGATTTGAACTACTAGAACTGCATGTGAGAGCCAGAATTCTAGGATGGCCCCCAAGATTTCAGCTCCAATATAATTGCTCTGTATGATTTCCTCTCATTGATTATGGGCCAGACTTATAAATATGATAGATAGCCAGTCTATTATTACATTACACTGTATAAGAGTCTGTTATAGCAGGATGGAGAAAATCCTCTGTTGGCTTCAAAGAAGTAAACTGCCCTGTTATGAGAGGACCATGCATCTAGGACCTGAGCAAGGCTGCTAGGAATTGATGGTAATCCCTTGCCAACAGCCAGCAAGAAAAGTGGGATTTCAGTCTATAACCACAAGGAGCTGATTCTGCAAGAACCTGCATGATCTTGGGAGAGGATGCTGAGCCTCTGATTCCATCTCCTACTGATACTGTGATTGATTCTGACTGTGTGAGACCTTAAGCAAAGAGCCCAGGGAACCTGTGCCTGGACTCCTGACTCACAGAAACTAGAGCTAATGAATTTGCATTGTTTTAAGTCATTAGGCTTATGGTGACGTGTTATGTGGCTCTAGAAAACACATACTCATGAATAAGGCAGATTCAGAGAATTCCAAAGGACCTCAATAGTGGTTGTTTGAGAATATTCACTCTGAAAATTGTCTTCAATATCTCTTAGTTCAAGATACACTCAATCTGTTTCTCTCAGCTTGAAATTTCAGGAGAAAAGTCTGATTTATGTAGCTAGGGTCAGGTGATAACACATGGACCAATCAGCTGTAGCTAGGAGAGGGGAGATTGTTGCCATGGTTTGGGCACCATTACTGGATGAACCACTTCTGTGCATTGAGGGTGGCTTCTAGCAAAAAGAACATGAGTTAGAAAGATTGTCAAGAAATGTTTGCTACATAGAAACCCTCTAATCAAAGTATATTCTGAATATTACAGACATTTATGAGCCTTATAACTGGAAGGCACTTGAAAAGTCACTGATCCTGATGGTTTCCACCATCATTTACTACCAAACAAGTTATATTCATCTCACAGTACACAATATTCCTATTTAAAAACAAAGAAACTGTCCTGACAAATCTCCATTTAGTAAAGACTAATGTATTACCTTTCCTTTTACATTATTCAAAACATGCACGATAATGTCAACTTTTTTAAAGCAATAAACAACAATCGCATTATTTTTTTTGATGTCCTATGAAATATTGAAACCTAACTTATGGAGCTTCCACCTTATTAACTACATAGCACAGTCTAAGTAAAAAAAAGATCAGGTTCAGAACCACTAATCCAGCCCAATGCCCTCACCTCATAGTTCTAGAAATTGTAAGAAATTTGACTTTTTCCTTAATCCAAAAATAAAATCCAGACTCCCCAAATCCACCCTCTCCTTTAATCAAAACTCAAATAAATTTAAAAATACATGTCCTTCAATATCAACAAGAAGAATGGAGGAAAAATCTTCACGTGGAGAACCAGCCAAATATCCAACATCCAATCATACAGCATTGGCTGAATTTCTTCCTGTGTGAGTTCAGTTCTTGATGTCAGGAAATTAACATGGTTGCCACTTGAGGGTAATTCCCAGCCCACAGTTCTACACTGAGTAAGCGAGCTACGAATGTCAATGAGGTAAAAGCATGATAGGTTCATGCACCACTTACTAGTTAAAACTGTTCTTCAGCTATCCCCCAAAGGTATTTTATTAGTCATGGGGAGAACCAAGAAGCTTTGGAAGGTCCAAAGAAAACCAACTGCTACCACTTGGAAACAGATGCAGTACTTGGTAACATCAACTTTCCACACTACGTACTAAACATGAAAATATGATTCTAATTGTTCATTAATGGCACAGGCATTTGGTTAGGTGCAAGTATGTGATTGGGAATCCTGATTTCTGAATAAATGCCAGTCTTGAGTTTCCAGGATCTAATTACAATTTCCAGGGTTTTAATAATAGAGACTTTGAAGGTTTGTTAAACTTCAAATGTCCTTAAAACTTTCTTGATGAGTTAACTGTAAATGAATAAAAAACATGTGCATTAAGTTTCCCTTGGAATACATGTGGGTTTAAAAATTAAGGGAAAAAGGACTTGGCAAACATTGACTTTGAGACCTGCCAAAGCCAAGGCATTTGAAAAAAATAGCTCAAGACATTTGGAGAATCCCAAGTCTGGTAGGGTTTGTACCTCCTTTAAAGAACAAATGAGACTGAAAATAACTTTTTTTTAACATTTTAGCATGGACATTCTTGCTAAAATATTGAAAGTATATAAATATCTGGCTGTTTTTACATGCATACTCTCTGTCTCTCTCTCACACACACACATACACACAAATACGTACACAGGTATATATACAAATATATTTTGACTTGGCCTGAGTTCAAACTTCAAGTGAATGTCGGCCTAACTTGGAACCTCTTAACATTCACAATACAAATGAATGAAAAACTTAGACAAATGCTCAAACACATATCATAGCACAACATTTTATTTGATGGGGCTGTTGGATACTGACAAATCTTATTAAGTTACTATTTCTATAAAACTCATCGATGGTTTCTCATTACCCACTCCAAACACATCAAAACCCTGAGTTTTCTATGCTTTTTGTATCTTTCCCCCAGGCAAATCTACTATTCAAAGCTTCATTTTCCAATTCTTCCCTGTATATACTCATTCTCCAGCAATGCTACAATAATTCCCATCACCTGGCCTGTAAACACCCATCATCTCCACTGTTTCTTTTTGGTCCTTTCTGTCTAGAATGCCATTTCATCTCCACCTGCAAATATCCTGATCATTCAAAGTACAAACTAAAATAATGCTTCTTCGTGATCTCCTTCATAACCTGTGTTATGAGAGCCTACCTCTATAGGCTTGGCAAATCTCACCAGACCAAGCACCTTTAAAAAATCTTCCAAGTCTCTGGGTTGCTCACAATCTCAGTTCAAATCTCTTGGCATTACAGAGGTGAGGCAGTTATTGAAGAAATCTTGACAATCATTCCTCATCTATTACTGGTTCTGATTGATTTGAGACATGGACCTGAGGATCCAGGTAGAAATCAAATATAACATTAATCTCACCACTGCTAAGTCTGGACTGGTGAAAATGGCACAGTTTCTTCTACTTCCAAACTTGATTTTTTAAGAATCCGATAATAGGTAGCCAAGCTGAAATGGAGGAAGAAACTTAGAAATAGTATCAAGATACCTATGCTAGGCACAGATTGAGACAGATGCATAGGATTGAATCAAATCTTTCTCACCCAATTTTGATGCAATACAATACCCTCTCCACCTGATTAGTGGATTATAGTGGATGAGAGTAGAAATAATGCCTGGCTGAGTTTTTTTCCAGCATTGGTAGGAAGTGACACAAAAGAATCAACAACTAAGTATTCTTTCCCCTACCAATTCAGAGATACCATGCTGGGGATCCTGCCTGCTTTCTAGTTCACCTTACAGATGCTCTGACCCAGCCATATGCTTGTAGGACCTTGAATATCTCTTGTTTGTCCATGTGATATATTTATTTTTAACAGATCTGTCCTTTGAAAATGTTGTTCTCTGTGGGAGGGCTCTTTTTGTCCATCTGGTACAGCTATTCATACCTGGAAAACTCAGCTCAGAAATTCTCTTTTATAGACATTCACCAAGCCTCCTTTGGCTCATTTTTCTATCTATTCTCTTGGGTAGTTTGACCATCACCTTTGATAATACATAATGTACTGGCTTGTTTCCTACCTACAATTCTTCCTGACAAGAGTGAACTTCTTGAGAACAGGGATTATATCTTATATTATTCATTTCTATCATCTGGATTTGCTGTGTACAATCAATAATCAATACAGTCAATGATAAATAATTTTTATTTAAATATGAGCAGGTCTACTTGATATACTGGCTTCTCTGATCAAGGCTGTACTGAGAATCAAGATCAAGGCTGTACTGAGGGCAGCCCTGGTGGCTCAGTGGTTTAGCGCCACCTTCAACTCAGGGTGTGATCCTGGAGACCCAGGATCAAGTCCCACATCGGGCTCCCTGCATGGAATGGAGCCTGCTCCTCCCTCTGCCTGTGTCTCTGCCTCTCTCTCGGTGTGTGTTTCTCAGGAATAAATAAATAAAATCTTAAAAATAAAAAGGCTGTACTGAGAATATACCCAACTCAGCATGGATATATCATTATGCAGACTTGAGGGTAGGATGAGGGGGCTGGACAGGGCAGGAAACAAGGAAGACAGATACAACATATAGTCCCTTCCAGCAATGGTACAAATGATCATTCTTGTGGTGTTAGACCATTTTGTTAACTTCTTTAATCCTTTAACTTTAAAATAAGCTGTGGTCCATGTTGTGTCTTTATTATTTCAGAGCCAGCAGCTTTCTGGATGCTCATTCTGTTACAGAGGCAGAAGTGCAAGAGGTTGAGTCTAATCACAGGAAAGCATTTAAAGCATCTGTCCATGGCATGAGCGCTAATACTTCACTGGCCAAAGCAGGTTCCTTGGCCAAGGAACGTCAATGGAATGGGGAAATATATTCTACCAACTTTAATGGCAAGTACCACAAAGTCATGTGGCAGAAAGCTTGGATGCATTATTTCATCACAGGGAGGGTGTAAAGATGGGGAGAAGTTTTCCAGTCTCCCACATTGCCATCACTCTGACAGTGGAGTGTTCAGAAAATAATCACCCCTCTCCTCTCTTCTATTTTTAGAGTAAGATCCTGCTCTCTTTGAAGAAATAAAAATAAAACATCTAAAGTCAAATGTTCCTTCAACATTAAGTTAGTGGCCAGCTTGGAGCTGTCCAGGTCAGGGATGGTCCCAAGAAATCACAGAGGCACCAGGTGAGTTGCCTTGTATAAATATATATCAGTCATGAGGTGATAGCAGAAGTCATGCTCAGAGGAATCATGGGGATGATTAAATTAAATGTTAAATCAAGAAGTACAAAATTTGATCATAGATCAAAGACACACATAGACAGGACGTAGTAATAAAGATGGAAAACCAAATGTCCCAAAACAGGGGAGCTGGGTATGATCTGGGGCCAATAATAATTAGCCAGGAACAAATGTCTTGGGTACTTCAAATACTCAGAAGCCACTGATCTAGACAAAACTGAACATATGTACAAAAATAAGACTTACTCTCTACCGGACATCCACTATATCTCTGGCTCTTCAGTACCCACTTTATATACATTTTGTCTTCTCCAATAAAATTTGATTCTTCTGTCAATACAAACCTTGTAAAAATGATACATAGTTAACTATTAATACCTTCTTAATATTCCAGAGGAAGTTATTTTAAAACACAGTTCTGAATGATTAACCAAATTATACATTCACTTCCCATTTTTTCCTAGCTACTTTATATGTAAGTTCATTCACAAGAGGTCTATTATTATTTTCAACATATCCTGAACACAAGTTCATCATGAAAAAGGAAAGGAAGAAGCAAAATAGATCGCTTTATTAGGGCACATGCATCATTGCATTTATTTATTCCTGCATGACAGCAAAGAAGATGATCCCCATTCTTCCTTCATTGACTGGAAAACTCAGCTAGGAGAAGCTAAGTAACATCCCAAAGTGTGGATTCATAAGACTATATAATTTTTATTATACCAAACTATCAACTTCTCTGACAAGAAAGTTTTCTACCAATAGAATGCACAAAGAGTTCTAATCTGTGTCTACTTGATTCTCATATACTGTGAGGCCAGATCCGGTTGGATAAGCATAACCCCCACCCTCCACCCCCCATCTATAAGCAACAATCCAATGACTCTATACATCAGCTTAGCTTCACAGAATAATGGAGAACATCACAGTGGCCAGCCAAAGACATTTTCCTTACTATTAACCTCCAATGAGCATCTTGGGTCTTGTGTATCATTGATTAATGTTTGTTAATAGTTAGCATTTATATAATTTCCCCTATAACCTCAGATTTTTCCTTAGCAGTAGACATTTTACGAGTGAGAAGTTATTACTTCTTATTCCTATTTTTGCTACTTTCTGGCCAGTTCAAAGGCTTTGCTAGAATTCAAGAGATGAACTGTTATTTTTATTTTTTATATTTTTAGAGAGAAGAAAGAGAGAGAGTGCGTGCACATAAGCAGGGGAGGGGTTGGGCAGAGGAAGAGGGAGAGAGAGAATCTTAATCAGGCTCCACGCCCAGTGAGGAGCTTGACACGGCTTGATCTCATGACCTGATCATGACCTGAACCAAAATCAAGAGTCTGATGCTACACCAGCTGAACCACCCAGGGGCCCCTGAAGTGTTATTTTTAATTCTGATAATAGTAAGTTTTAGAATTATATCTCTATTTTTAATTGACTAAAAATTGCTTTCATCCTAGGGCTGGGGGAGTTTTGTTTTGTTTGTTCATTGGAAAGCTATCTTGTAATTTAGTGAGGTAAGACACTTTGAATGGATTGTTTCTTTTGATGCAAAGTTGCACTGTGGAGGAAAAAAACAACTTCCAAGAAACTCATTTCTAAAGTGTTTAGATTTTAGGGGAATTGGGTTTATAATTCATTCTTTCCATTTCTAAGAGATTTCTAGAAAATTCTCTTTCTCAATAGTGAATCCATTTTCACCCTTAGAGGTGCATTTTAATTTGAAGCTTCCAGAGGCAGTTGACTTCGGTGACAGGTTTTGTATGGCTTTGGGGCCAACACACCTGTGTGAAAGTTCCTGTTCTGTCATCTGATATATTTGGATAACACACTGAAACCATTTGAATATGAATTTTCCAATTTACAAAATGAGGATGAGAATACCAAACTCAGAAGTTTGCTGTGAGGCTTAAATTAGATAAGCATAACTTTGCAATGTAACTAGAAGGGAGCTTTTCATGGTAGTAGAGTTGAGAGGTGAGAGCAATCAGGGATTTTGGAAGTCTGTTGATGTGATTTTTGTATCTCCTTTCTTGATGGAATCCCTACATCAGAGGCTACTTTCAAGGTAAAATGAGGTGATTCATCCCTTTACTTTCAGCTGATGTTCCCATGTGTCACACGGCTTGATTAGAGCTCTTTCTTCCCTCCTTGAGCCTCTCTACTTGAAGGTGCAAAAGGAATGGAGATGGGATTTTTGCCCTCAGTGCTGGTGGCATTATCTTAGTGTGTTATGATATATTGTTATTTCAGTCCTAGAACAGATCTGATAATGAATTCCAGCAGGGATTGAAACGTTATTAGGATTAGATATTTGTATCCTTAATAGATTAATAGGTGTAAATAATATGGCAATAGTGGATACTATGGTGCACTGCTCAGATTCCCTTTCAGGACAGGGGAGACACTTATGCCCCTAACTGCCAGATGTGGTGACTTCCGATGATTCACAAATAAGTCCTTTTCTAGGAATGTCCCTGTGCTGGGGGAAGCTGCTTTACTCCATGTTAAGCTCACATTCAGTGGTGATTTGGGGTGTGGCTACAAAGGCCTGGCCTCCTTTCCTCAAAGAGGAAACAACTGCATAAGGTGAATCTGTTAACACATAGTATTTATATTACTTTTGTTAACATTCTTGTGCTTTGCACATGAGAATACATTGATACTTTGATAACCCGTTAAATCTTTTAAAACATTGTTAATTGAGCACTGACCAGTCTGAGGATTCTAGAGGCTGGGCTGAAAGATGCATAAATTGCCCAAATAAGAGGATGGTTGGTACCCAGTGGATGATGGAAACCCTGGCCACTCTGTCAAGTATTTCATTTCAATTCATAAATTCAGGTTTTTTTTTGTTTTGTTTGTTTGTTCTTTTTTTAAAGATCTTATGTATTTACTTGAGAGAAGAGAGAGCATGACTGTGGGGGGTGGAGAGCAATGGGAGAGGGAGAAGCAGACTTCCCACTGAGGGCTAGATCCCTGGACCCCAAGATCGTGACCTGAGCTGAAGGCAGACACTTAACTGACTGAGCCACCCAAGCACCCCTCAATTCAGGTATGTAAATTCTCTAGGTCTGGAGTGGGTGGCTCGGTCTGTAAAGTGATCAACTCTTGATTTATCTCAGGGTCCTGAGATCCAGCCCCGCATGGGGCTCCCCACTCAGTAGAGAGTTGGCTTCAGATTTCTCTCCCTCTGGCCCTCTGGCTTTCTCTTGCTCTCTCTTTCTAAAATAAATGTAAAAATCTTTAAAAAGAAAATTCTCTAGGTCAAGTGTAATTCCCTTGCCTGCCATCTTTCCAGCTCCTTCAGGTCATGATCCTGGGGTCCTGAAAGCAGCCCCATGTGAGGCTCCCTGCTCAGCAGTGAGTCTGCATCTCCCCCTGTGCTTCTCCCCCACACATTGTACAACATTTTCCCTCTCAGACAGAAACAAATAAAATCTTTAAAAAAAAAAGCAAAACTGCCTTCATGAGTCACTCCTTTTTTTTTTTTTTTACTTTTTAAACTTTTTTATTGGAGTTCAATTTGCCAACATATAGAATAACACCCAGTGCTCATCCTGCCAAATGCCCCCCTCAGTGCCCATCACCCAGTCACCCCACCCCCCCACCTCCTCTTCCACTACCCCTTGTTCATTACCCAGAGTTAGGTGTCTCTGATGTTTTGTCACCCTCACTGATATTTTCACTCATTTTCTCTCTTTCCCTTTATTCCCTTTCACTAAATTTTTTATATACCCCAAATGAATAAGACCATATAATGTTTGTCCTTTTCTGATTGACTTATTTCACTCAGCATAACACCCTCCAGGTCCACCCACGTCGAAGCAAATGGTGGGTATTTGTCATTTCTAATGGCTCAGTAATATTCCATCGTATACATAGACCACATCTTCTTTATCCATTCATCTTTCGATGGACACCGAGGCTCCTTCCACAGTTTGGCTACTGTGGACATTGCTGCTAGAAACATCAGGGTGCAGGTGTCCCAGCGTTTCACTGCATCTGTATCTTTGGGGTAAATCCCCAGCAGTGCAATTGCTAGGTCATAGGGCAGATCTATTTATAACTCTTTGAGGAACTTCCACACAGTTTTCCAGAGTGGCTGCACCAGTTCACATTCCCACCAACAGTGCAAGAGGGTTCCCCTTTCTCCACATCCTCTCCAACATTTGTTGCTTCCTTTCTTTTGTTTGGTTTTTACTGACATTCAAAAAACGAAAAACTTCTAGCTCATAACTTTATTGCATTTCTAAGTCCTTTCTTTTTTTTTTATTCGTGTTCAATTTGCCAACATATAGTATAACACCCATGGCTCATCCCATCAAGTGCCCCCCTCAGTGCCCGTCACCCAGTCACCCCAACCCCCCACCCACCTCCCTTTCTACCTCCCCTTGTTTGTTTCCCAGAGTTAGGAGTATGAGTCACTCCTTACAGGGAGTCTTCCATGATTCTCAGACTATATTCATTTCTCCTCCTCCAAGGGATTGATGAGATGCAAGCCAAATGCTTTTAGTACATTTATCTCATTTTACTATAATTTTAATCTTACTAAAGTGGGTTCGTATACTTAGAAATTTTTATCCCCCAAATCTAGCAATTATACTTAAGTATAATAAATGTTGAATCAATATTAGTTGAATTGAATTGAAATATGAAAAGGTCAATTTTTATTATCATTCCAATCTTGAACTGGCTGAAATGAAAAAAGGATCATCTCTGACTTTACCAGATAACAACCAGATTTCTTTTTTTAATTTCTGGAAAACTGTGTTGCCATTCCAAGAGCATAATTCAGGTAGATGAGATATACTTAAGGCTAATTTAGAGAAAAGAAGACTAATCTCTCTAGGAAATTTACAAGGAAATAAACTGCTTGCTTGAGTGGCCATCACCCTCCTAATTCTACAGCAAAGCATGGATACAGGAAATCCTTCTGAAAATTGTTTTAATGAAACTACAAGCAAATACAAGCTGAAAACTCTCTTTGACTTCCATATTACATAAAGAAAATCACTACTTGTTCTATTAGAATGTTTACTTACTCAATTTTTAAAAATATTTACATTTCTTCTGTCCTAAACATTCTCAGGTCTTTTGGCACATTATCTATCCATTTCAATTATGCTGAATTCTTTCAATCTGGCCTTGGTTAAACAACTCAGGTCTTTCATCACCAGTCCCTCTCCGTGAGAGTGGGTAATTTTAAATAATCTTATTATAGAAAAGAATAGATTGAGTGGTTTGAATTACAATTTCCCAACAGATTTCTAGTTCAAATAAAACTGTCTTTGATTTTAATGTGGTTCTTTTTGTGCAATGGCAGGAAATAAAAAGGGACACATTTTTTTGAGCTAAATATGGTAGGTACAAACCCACAACATTTTGGAGAGACACTAGGGCAAACCTATTTATTCTTCAGATCAAAAGATTAAAGTTAAAGCAGTGAACTAATTAGTCCAAGGTCGCATACCTAGTGAACAGCAGAAATATGACTTGATCTTAAGATGTTATTATTTTACTTTAAAGAAGCAACTCTAATTGACCAAGCTCTTAAGACAGTTTTTCCTAAGGTCAGAAAATCTTGATTCAAATTCTGACTTTGCTGGGATTGGGTATTATGGGAACTTTGGCTAACTCAGTTTCTCATCTACTAAATGTGGTTTTCAAACCCATTTCAAAAAGCAGAGTAAATTCTCAATAAATATTTGCTGGTTCTGTTACTGGGCCTTATAAGAGTAGTTTTGCCAAAATAAAATTTTGAAATTTCTTTTAAGACATCTTACGTTCAAAGACAACAAGAGAGATGTATAATGTTCAAGTCACCAGATAAAGTTTCAGGCTTCTCCCTACTAGTCTACGATGCAAACCAGTGAACCTCAAAACTCATTGGCTCTTGGTTGCAATATGATCCAAATTTTCCTCATGAGGAATCAGATCTTGAGGTTCTCCCAAGTGCAACATCAATATTTAGCTACATACGTACTGTCGAGCTGTGAAATCATTTGCTCATCAGCCAGAGCAACTCTGAACAATGGGAATTGTTATTTGCAAGATGTTCTTAAAACTCAGAGTCAAGCTGTTCTTTGTATCTGTCTAGAAGGTTCATAGAAATGCTACTTTCTTAAAGTAAGTCCAAAAATCTGTTGATGATTTTTATTGATTTAGTGCATGAGCTTGTGGCTTGAGGCAGTTCGTCAAACACTGACCCCATCCTTGGATGCTTTTCACAATCCCATTGCTCTTGAGCCAACAACAATTGCCTGATTGGTTGCTGGCTACAGCAATGGGGGAAGTCTACTCACTTACTATATCAGGCAGAAAGAACCTGCTTCTGTTTTCTAGTATTCTATTTGAGAATTCTAGGCCAATTGTGCTCTTCTGCTGGAGAAGCAGTCCATTATTTGATGTTATGACACTCTAAATAGAACATAACCTGGAGTCCTCTGGGAGAGTTAAGGAAGGGGGTTTGTTTTGAGAAACAGGGAGAACACAGTCCCTTCTTGTTCAATTAAATTTCAAAGGTCTATAGTTTACTAAGACTTAGTCATTAACATTTTTTGAGATATAAGGTATATACATCAATGTGAACAAATCTGAAAAACACACCTTGATGGTTTTATGTATGTCTCCACCTGTGTAATCACTTTTCAGCTGAAGCAAAAAACTTCCAGGATCCAAGGTCTCTCCTCCTACCTAGTCAAACACTTACCCCCTCCCCCCTTCTCATGCATATACCTAGGTAACCACCTTTTGGCTCCTACTGACATCAATTATGTCGCCTGTTCTTGAAGCATCTATAAGTGGAGTCATACAGGATGCATTTGATGCACCTGGCTTATTTTGCTCAGCATTATGTTTGAGAAAATACCCACCTTATTATTGTACATTACAGTAGTTTATCTATTTATATGGATGTGTAGTATCAATATAGTATGCAGGTACACTATAATGTATTTATCCTTTCACCTATTTACTTGGATTGTTTCCATTTAAGGGCGATTACACAAGAAAGCTGCTGCAAACATTTTTTTTTTCCATGTCTTTGGTTGACCTCTGCATTCCTGTGTCTCACGGAAATGCCTAGGGACAGAATTGCTGAGTCATAGAGTAAATTCATACTAAATGTTAAGAGATGCTGATAGACAAGTGTTGGAAGATGCTTGGACTGATACATACTTCCACCATAATCTGTAATTATGGTGGAATATACGTGTAATTATAACCAATGTATACTTCCACCATAAATATGTGAGGGTTACAGCCGTTCTACATCTCCCACCACACCTGGAATTATCAGCCTTTTAAAGTAATGCATTAACTCCCCTTTCAGTTCTATTTATGTGGCAAGAGGAAATCCAGCAATGTGTTTAACCGTGTAGCCTCTTGCAGGCAGTTGATTGAATTTAAATCCTGTGTTATTTGCCACCTCTGTGACTTCAGCTAAATTATTCAACCTCGTTGTAGCTCAGTTTTCTTAACTGCAAAATGAGGCTAATGGGTATACTTCCTATACAGGGTGGTTGTAAGGACTAAGCGAGTGTTGTGTAGTTCTTAGAGTAGCATATAGCAAGTACCCTAAGTGTTAGGTCTTTTGGTATGTGTTTGTTTTCAAGTAATATATTCACCTTTCAAAATTCAAGACATAATGCATATTTGTTAACTTTTTAAAACAATCAAAATAGATTTATGAGGTACTGTGCAACATGTTGTACATGGAGGAGGGACAGGTGGGGACAGAAAGCTGAAGAGGCAGCAGGAACAGCATGAGGAGCCTTGTTAGGCTAGAGAGTTCAGTCTTCCCCGAGAAGGTCATTGGGACACATTAATGCAAGCCAAGGAGTGTCATTATCATACTTGGGTGATGAGATAGAAATGGGAGGGGAGAGAGTATTAGCTGCCTCTTGCAGGTATTGCCATAGGTACTAGGCACTGTGCTAAACATTTTACAAATGTTTTCCCAATGAACCCCGAACCTGATAGAACCCCACCATCCTCATTTTACATTATGAGTAGATCGAGGCTCAGGAAGATAGGTAACTTCCCTAAGGTCACAGAGTGAATAAGTGGTTGTGCTCGGGTGTCAGCCCAGTGTGCCTGACCCCTGGATTGAGGTCCTGACCAGGTCCAAGCATCAAGCTATGCATGCTACAAATAAGATCTCCAGTTCCCTTTGCAACACTGTAGGGGAAGTACCATCCTCACTTTACAGTTGAGAACACTAAGACTCTGACTGTAAAATACCATCCCCAGGGTCACATGCTGGGGTGGCACGTGCTGATGTTCAAAACTGTGTCTGCCATGCCTTTCCCTCTGAGATCTCACTCTCTGGTGTGGGAGCTCATAGCAAACCAACCTGAGAAATATTGTTGCTGCCTTAGTCTAAATCAGAAGCTGGCCACTTCTTCTGTAAAGGGCCAGATAATGAATATTTGAGGTTTCTCAGGCCACATGGTCTTTGTACAGCAACTCAACTCAACTGGTGTAGCTAGAAATATGTGCAGAAATGGGCATACATGGCTATGTTCCAGTAAATCTCTATTTATAAAAATAGGCATGGCCTAGATTTGGCCTGAGGGTGGTACTTATTGACTCCTGGTATGAAACAGCTGAAGAACAAATTCACCCTTCTCTGACCAGTTATAATTGGTAAAAAAAAAAAATTCAATTTGTATGTCATCAATTATCTAACATAACTTATGTAACCATCCCATTGTACTTGGAATATTTAGGGTTTTAATCTTTTGTTTTGTTTTGATTTTTCCTACATAGAGATTGCTGCTCCAAATCCTTTGCTTTCACAGTTTTGTTTGTTTTTTGTTTTTTGTTTTTTTTTCTCCTTTAGAAGTTTGTCTTTGGGATGAATTCCCAGTAGTGGGATTACTGGTCAAAAGATATGGATGTTTTTAAAGGTATCTGTAAAATTATATTTTCACTTAAGCATATTAAATGAATGTCCTCACTCCTTCTATTCTTTCCACACCACCTCACATATTGGTATTTATTATTATTTAGCCTCAAAAATTTTCCCCCAATGTTTTGAATACAGAACCAATAAAATACTAACTTCCATAAGCAAAATCTCAGCAGATGAATGAATGGAAAATATATGCAAGAGAAGAAAATGTTTGGGGTCAAGTCGTAGAAATTTGGCACAAATGCGACCAACTTCTCCACTTGCCCTTTCTCTGTCTTAAACACACAGAACATTTTGTTTCCCAGGATTTATCTGATTCTCCTTAAAAGTGTTGAAATCAATTCATGTCTGCACCAAGGCCGCCAATGTCTAAAGGATTGTGGAATCTGCCTTTGGATGAACAAATTTAAACCCAAAGGGAACTACTTCAGTTTCTTTGATTTTTGTGACTTTTGAGGGTAGGAAGTGGGATGGAATAAAAGTGTTTTCCAAGAAATAAGTATTTCATAACAGGTTTCAAGTAATGACAAAAAAAAGTTATATACTATCAAAGAAAAATATATCAAAATGATGGATGACAAGCTTGTGCCTTCTGTCAGAGAACTATCTTCCAAATGGGGGCCCTTCTCTCCACTTCAGCAAGTCTCTCCCCCTATGAGACTATTATACTAACTTCTTAGGTGTTCTCTTTGCCTTCAGGTGTTCCTAATCTAATGATTCCCCCAAATCTACCCAGACTTGTCTGCTAAAAATCCCACCTGATGAGATTGTTCCCCTGCTTGAGAACTCTTCCAGCTCCACAGTGTCTATGAGATACCAGGGCCCCTACAATCCAGTCCCCACCCATATTTTCTGGCACATCTCCCACCCTCTTCAGTCCCCTTGACAACTTCACAGAAACACTCACCCACTCTTTAATATGTGCTGCTCTTTCACTGACAAGCATATATACACAGTGTGTCACTTCCAAAGCACTTTGCCAAGGAGTTGCATAAAGTCCTGGATGACTTGTGTTTTTTTATTTTTGTTGTTTTTTAAATATGTATTTATTTATTTGAGACAGAGAGCATGAGCAAGGGGAGGGGCAGAGGAAGAAGAGAGAGAGAGAGAGGGAGAGAGAGAGAAGTAGACTTCCCACTGAACATGGAGACCGACTCCGGCCTTGATCTCATGAAGCTAAGATCATGGCCTGAGCCAAAACCAAGAATTGGATGCTTAACAAGCTGAGCCACCCAGACCCCTCCCTGAGTGACTTGTTAAAAACACAAGCTCCTAGACAAACTCCAGATCACTTGGGATCAGAATCCCAAGGTTAGGAATTACAATTTTTTTTTTTTTTGTAACAAGTTCTCCAGTTGCTCATTTGGTTTGGGAACCACTGCAAATACTGATCCCTGTTTTTGCAACACCACTTTCTCACCCCTAGTAAATTGTACCTCATTCTTTAAGATCTACTTAGACTTTTGCCTCCTTTAGGAAGACTCTCCTACTACCCCAAACACAGAATCGATACTTCCTTACCCTTTCCTTTTAGAGCACTCTCCCAAAATTTATTGTCCCAATTATTGAGCATTGCCTTTTCTCCCTCTATGAGAAAATGCCCTCTGTGTCAATAACAAGTGTTCAAGAAGGATAACAGAGGTGGGATGAATTCTGCTGGGGAGTTACCACATAGCCATCTCTGGTCTAGGCATTATGGAGAAATACCACAAGCTTAAGGGTGAGGCAGACCCTACCCTTACAGAACTTGCAAGTTCCTTAGAAAAGCAATTCTCCATTCTCCTTCTGGGGTGCCTTGCTGGCCCTATGGCCACTTAGCCATGTCAGGTAACTCTTTGTGAAGCCTACATTTCTCAAGGACAAGGTCTGCATCTTCTTCATCTTTATATGCTGATTCTTCTGACTTTGGTGTAGTTTAAAATCTCTGGAATCTGAGATGTTGACCTCAGTATAACATAGTGGTTAAGACCATGAACTTCTGGGCCACACGGGTGGCTCAGCGGTTTAGCGCCACCTTCAGTCCAGGGCCTGATCCTGGAGACTGGGGATCGAGTCCCACATCGGGCTGCCTGCATGGAGCCTGCTTCTCCCTCTGCCTATGTTTCTGCCTCATTCTTTCTCTCTCTCTCTCTCTCTCTCTCTCTCTCTCTCTCTCAATCCCTCCCCCCTCATGAATAAATGAATAAAATCTTAAAAAAAAAAGACTATGAACTTCAAAGTTAGGGCTTGGGTTTGAATTCCAGCCATGGGACATGTGATCTTGAGCTAATAACTTACTATGCCTCAGTTTTCTCTTTAGCAAATGGGAATAATAATACTTACCAAGTTCTTCTTGGAATTAAATAAATAGGTATTTGCATACCTCTTATCATATAGTAAGTAATGAGTAAATTTGGCTCTTATTAATATTGTGGGTAGTATTCTCTTCCTAAGGGGCTCCCCAAGTCATCTTTGAGGTGCTCATCTGACTCCTGAATCCTGATATGTTGCCTGGTATTCCAATGTCCATACACAGCTGCTCTATCCACCCATAGGCATCTGTCCTATTCCAAAATATAGGACCCTAGCAAGATCCCAACACCATCCCTTCCCCACCTCTTCTGCCCTAGGCAGCCTCTTGAGTACCATTCAGTCTTGCTGAGGTAGGATAACAGTGCTTTGTATACAGCATTGTGAAAATATAAGATATTGCTGTTATTTCTCTCCTTGACTGGGTTTTAAATTCTTTGTTGTCACAAACCCATAGCTCATTCCTCTTGACTTGAGGAACCTCACAAACAATAGACAATAAAGTCGGTTGAGAAAAAGAGTGAATGAAATCTCCTGCTCTGATTTTCTGGTATGGTGTGGATCGCACTGGGAAAACAAGAACTAACTTGGGATGAAGACTTAAATGTTGCCTCTTGGTTTACTGAGGAATCCCTATCCTATTTCTCTCCAGTGACCTGAAGCTGCCTCTAAATTAACTTTCTCAGAACACACATAATTCACTCTCGTCCAATTTAAGGTTTGCAACTTTCTCGTACTGTGGTTTGAGAAGTGTTTTAAAATTTATGGGAGGCAAGTTATTTAACCTTGCCATGAAAAAAATTATTCCATCTAAAACAAATGGAAGTAAAATACAAACTTTTTTTAAAAAACCAAGGTCAAAAATGCAATATTCATAATCAGCGCTAGCCAGAACCTTAGCTGCAAGATTAAAAAAGAATAAGTGACCCATGGTGCTTTTAAAGAATGCCCTACCTCTCTGAACATGTATAAGAGTTGAGAGCATTTCTCATCTGGGAGTTGATTCATTTCTCATTGTTAGTGTTGTGTTCGCACCTGTCTTAACTGTGTTTTGGTCAGTTCAGGCTGCATTTGCAAATTGTAGAGTGGGAGCTTAAACACTAGAAATGATTTCTCATGTTCTGGAAATGGGCAGTCTGAGATCAAGGTGCCAGCATGGTTAGGCTCTGGTGAGGACTCCCTCCCAGGTTGCAGATGGCCATCTTGTATCCTCACCTAGTAGGAAGAGGAAAGAAAACTCTGTAGGATCCCTTTTATAAGGAGACTAATCCCATTTCTGAAGACTTCACACTCATGACCTAATCACCTCCCAAAGGTCCCACATCTTAATACTGTCAGTCTGGAGATGAGAGTTTCCACATATGAATTTTGAGGACATAAACATGCAGCCCATTGCGAGTCTACTTGTGTTTTGTAAACTCAGTAAGGTAAGAAAACTTGTCTCGTTTACATTGTTATTTTCTAGGGATTGATTAGCACAGTATCTTTCACCTTAAGTATTATCAATAAATATTTGTTTCATGGAATACCATGGAAGAGGCAAACTAGCTTTGGTTTTATATCTTTAACATGGATACAATGATTATTATTCATATGCTTTGGGGAGAATATGAATGAGTAATTGTATGTGGAAGAGATTTCTTCCGTCCATCCCTCCCTCCCTCCCTTTCTTACTTTCCTCTGTTCCTTCCTCCCTTCCTTCTTTCCTTCCTCTCTACCCCTCTTCCTCCCTCTTCCCTTCCTTCCTTCTTTCTCTCCCCTTTACTTTCTGCTTTCACTTTTTTCTTCTCTTCCTTTTATTCCTCTTCCCTCTGAAAAACATTGGCCAAAGACCCAGTGGAAGGAATAGAAGCCCCATGGCACCTGGTAAAGAAAGGAGGTAAGTCAGGTTTGGAGAAAGGTGAACTGCAGCTCTGGTTTGCTGTAGTGCAGCTGGCCCATGAGGCCAGCAGCAAAGATAGCATTGAGGGTTGATTCAACATAAGCATAAAATGAGTCAGATAAAGGTCCCTGAGGGACACCTGGGTGGCTTAGTAGGTTAAGCATCTGACTCTTGATTTTAACTCAGGTCATGATCTCAGGGTTGTGAGATTGAGCTCCTTGCTCAGCGTGGAGTCTGCTTGAGATATTATCTCTCCCTCTGCTTCTGCCCCTCCCCACCATGTGCACTCTCTCTCTCTCTTTCTAAAATAAATAAATAAATAAACCGGAAGGCAGGAAGGTGGGAAAGTGGGAAGAAAGAAATGAAAGAAGAAAGAAAGAAAGGAAAGAAAGAAAGAAAGAAAGAAAGAAAGAAAGAAAGAAAGAAGGAAGGAAGGAAGGAAGGAAGAAAGAAAGAAAGAAAGAAAGAAAGAAAGAAAGAAAGAAAGAAGAAAGAAAGAAAGAAGAAAGAGAAAGAAAGAAAGAAAGAAAGAAGAAAGAAAGAAAGAAAGAAAGAAAGAAGAAAGAAAGAAAGAAAAGAAAGAAAGAAAGAAAGAAAGAAAGAAAGAAAGAAAGAAAGAAAGAGAGATGTGGAAACTAATAGATACTACCTATTTAATTTTTCCATGTCAGACATCATCTCTTCCTCTGCTTCTACCTGGTAGCCCCAGCTTTCCAATGCTCCCCATGTTGCCTGAAGGACAAGAGACCACAACAGAGATCAAGAGGTCCTGCAGGTTAAGCCAGGCAGGTCCCCGTCTTGTTCCTTGGGAAACACATGCACACCCCTCCCCCATGCCATCACCTTTTTCTCCCCCTGCTAAAGACTTTCAAAGTACTTTTTTTAATGACTAAAAATTTCAAATTTCTTTCATTCTAATCTTTCATTTACTATTTGTAGCCTTCCTTTCAGTATACACACACACACACACACACACATACATATATGTGTGTATATATGTATAAAATGCACTATGTTCCTTAATATATGTACTTTCCTCAAATTACTAAATTATACATTTTTTATTAGAGGTCTTCATCACTGTAGAGTTGAGGAAATTAAGTCCTAGCGAGGTAGAAGAACTTGCCCAGCTACAACCAGCTCTATATGGCAGAACTGGAATATCACCCCAGGTCTTTTGGGTGAACTTAGAGCCCATGCTCTCTCTAACACATCATGCCCTAAGCAAGACTCTAGTGGTTCCAGCTGTCTAGGTGTTTCTATGTATAAACGGAAGGTGTCAATGATCTAGAAATAGGCCATCCATCAGTGGGTGCCATCTGTAGGCTACGTCCCAGCAAGCAATTCTTCGTTTCAGCTGAGAAAATCCAATTCTGCAAACTCATTAACTCCTCCCTTCCAGTTCTCCCTACACCCCTAGAACTGCTTCCATAGAGCTCCATCTAGTGCTCTAGGGCAGGGCGAGTCAGCAAGGGTGGGGATTGAAAACAGAGGTCAGACTTCTCTTGGGAGATTCTTCTTCAGAAAGCCTTCTAGGTGATACTCAATGCCAGACAGCAGTGTTGAAGAACAGGGGCAGTTTGGGATGAGGACGGGTGTGATTCTGCTTCTCTTGACGAACCAAATTTTCTCCCCGAACCTAAAAGGAATAATCTTTTTAGATTCACCAATTACACTTGTTACCCAAATGGGCTGAATCATTCTCACCATTTATTTATTAGTAACTTTATGTTTTCCTTTCTTTGCCTCTGCTCTTGCTGCCCTCTCATCTTGTAATGCCCTTCATATCTTTAAATCTGACTAATATTCATCCTTTAGATTCCTTAAACCTGAAGATTATACTGAAGAACAAAGTCAGTTGATAGATTCTCCGATCTTAGGCAATAAATCCTTTCTAACATGCTTTCCTGCCTTAGGCTTCTGACTCCTTTGTCAACACTCCAACAAGGCAATTCTACAACTTCCATAGACAACCATTTTCCCAAGCTTCAAACAGCCATCCTATTAGAATATTAACAACTGAGTTCAAGTATCCTTGGGAGAAAGAAAAACCAGAGTGATGAGGAAATGTCCCTCATCCAGCCTTATATTCCCCATGTCTTGTTCCAATAAATAGCCTCAAAATCCATTCCCAAATATGTTGCCTTGGTTACTGCTGATACATGTTCCTGGATCCTGAAGATCCATTGTTGAAGAATCCCTTTTCTCCAGAATCAGAAATAGCAATTCCTCCAGGTAGTCATGCTAAGACTTCACTTTAATTATTGGTCTACTAGAAGCAGAGAGAGGAATGGAGGCAGATCTTAAGGATGGCAAGCACCACTTTCAGAGTCATGTGCCTGAGGGATGACCTTTGCATCATGTGTGGGCAAGGGAGGCTGCTATCCTCCAGCACTGGGAAGAAAGACATTTATGTGATCCTGAAGGTTTAGGAGAATCTGGGAATCCAAAGTTCTCAAGCATATCCATCCAGATATCCTCATCCCAGGTCTCAGTGGCCCATTCTTTCCATATCAGGACACAGAATTTAGTGTAAAATACTTGCTGTAGCTTTGAAATCAGCCTTCTTTTTAATTCTGCTACTCTCACAATCAGATACTGATTTTCTGTATAATCTGTCCTTGGGTTGTACGTGAAAGTCTGCTTAAGTATTGCCATACATACCTGTTGGATTTTGTTTCCCAAAACTCAGAATAAATTTCTCCTGTTTCCAACCATAAGCTTTATGTTTATGGTGTTTTGTATAACAGTCTTCAGAAACTAATATAGTAGCAATCTGATCTTAGTCTGACATTATTTTCTTTATTTTCTCTTTATGCTTTCATGGTAATAAATAATGGGCAATGAAATCCAATTTCTTTACCATTACTGTTGTCTGCATATATCTCAACTATTAGAGATACTGCATAAGACAATCTATCCTCTTCCACCTTTAGCTTACCTGAATTAACCACAAGTGATGATATTAGTTATCAGGATGCTACAGCATTATGGGATTATCATCACCTTTCTTACTGTAAGCACTCAGGTCTCTGATGCCATCTGGCCAGCAAGTGGAACATTATGGGATCCCATCCTGATCATCTGATTCCTAGGACCACTTCTGATAGCAACTGTCTTCATTTAGACTCTCCATATACAGACCTTAGAGTAATAGTCAAATATTAGTTTATTTAGGACATGACTGCCAGAAATTCTAGTAGGGGAGAAGTAAGAGAAAAGAAGAGGAAGAGAAAGAAGGGGAAGAAGAAGTGGAAGAGGAAGGAGGAGGAGGAGAAGTGGGAGGTGGAAGAAGGAGAAGGAGAAAATCCAACAAAGTATATAGCAAGGAAGTTCCCACTGTGAACATAATCCTGCTAGGTAATTCAGAGAGTTTCACAATACTCTTAGTGAGGGACACTTAGAGTATCTAACATTCTAAGTTAGAGCCACTGGGTGGCTCAGTGGTTGAACATCTGTCTTTGGCTCAGGTCGTGATCCCGGGGTCCTGGGATCGAGTCTCGCATTGAGCTTCCCACAGGGAGCCTGCTTCTACCTCTGCCTATGTCTCTGCCTCTCTCTCTGCGTCTCTCATGAATAAATAAATAAAATCTTAAAAAGGATACTCTAAGTTAAAAACAATGGATGGATGGAGAGAGTGAGAGAGAGAGAGAGAAAGAGAGAGAGATCATCTAGTGATGAATGTAAAGTATACAGGCATGCAATGCTATAATTTAGAGGAAATCTTCACCCAATTGTGGGCTCAGGGGGAAAGGAAGGTATGTATGAATGATCCTAAGTGAGAGTTAAGACAGAGACAGGAACAGACCTGTGAGACTTCTGGCCATATAATTTCAGAAAGTTGAATTAGAAAGTGTCTTTAGAAGTGTATATCCTGATTGCTCTGAATGAAGGGAATTGCTTTGCACAACATAACCTCCCTTCTTCGATATCAACCCACAGCCAGTGACTGGTTCATTCAGGGGTACAAAGTCCTGGCCCCCAGACCACAGTTCAGGACTTTGCTGGAGGGCTATCCACACTTCAGATCACCCTGTGGGGTCAACTGAAGCCTCCTCTGTGACTTCATCACACTTCAGTGTCTTCCTCTGCCCAGTCATGCTTACTTATT
The DNA here is from genome assembly GCF_905146905.1 of Nyctereutes procyonoides. NCBI lineage: Eukaryota > Metazoa > Chordata > Mammalia > Carnivora > Canidae > Nyctereutes > Nyctereutes procyonoides. The sequence goes on from NW_026575159.1 coordinate 21,474,425, forward strand.
CTCTCATACCTATTATTCCCAAACACTTCAGGGAAACCAACCACCAGCAAAACCACCTTGGTATTTTTTCCCTGTGGAACACTGACTTAACTGTGTTCCAGGAACAGTCTGAGAATGCTGATGCTACAATAGGATACTGGAGGGACATGGGGGTAGCTCAGTTGGTTAAGCGCCCTCTTCGGCTCAGCTCATGATCTCAGGGTCCTGGGATTGAGTCTGGTGTCAAGCTCCCTGCTCAGTGGGGAGCCTGCTTCTCCCTCTATCTCTGTCTGCCACTCCCCCTGCTCGTGCGCGATCTGTCTCTGTTGAATAAACCAATAAAATATTTTTTAAAAGTAGGATACTAGAGCTGTGATTTACTCTTTGGCTGGCTGATGAGGAGGATTCCATCCTTGATAAGGGAAGTACAGAAAGCCTCTGGCATGGTGTAGAAGTGCTACTGTTGAGGGGCACCTGGGTGGTTCAGTTGGTTAATCATCCAACTCTTGGTTTCAGTTCAGGTCATGATCTTGGGAACCCTTGTCGGGTTGCATGCTCGGTGTGGAGACTGCTTGAGATTCTCTCTCTCCCTCTCCCTCTGCCCCTCCCCCTGTTCATGTTCTCTTTCTCAAATAAAATGGATTCATAAAATCTTTTAAGAATAAAAAAAATACTGTTGTTAAAACCTCTCACTGGTATGAAACAGGGATGAAATGCCAGAGGCAAGTAATGCACAGATATTTCAGAGGCACTACCTCAGTGGCTTAAGATATTTGGGAGATAGTAATTCTAAGAACAATGGAATCAGACAGGTATATGATTGTATATGGGGTTGGTGTTTTGATCTGCTTTCCAATTGTTTGCCGCTAGTATGTAAAAATACGAGTTCGGTTTTCTTTTGTAGAAACCTTCTATGGAATGGACTTGTTAAATTCACTGTTTCTCATAGCTGTTTTGGAGCTATGGAGTTTTCAATAAAAACCTTATCCAAAATAAGTAAATAAGTAAATAAATAAATAAATAAATAAATAAATAAATAAATAAATAAAGATTTAAAAAACCTTATCCTATCTGTAAATAGAAACAGTCTTTTTCCTTTTCCATCTTTCTACAGTTTCTTTTTCTTGCCTTTTAAAAATGGTTAGAACCTCTAGTATAGTGTTTAAATTCTAGCAATAAGAGTAGCTATTTTGGTTCTTCCCAATCTTTGGAAGAAATATTTAACATTTAATAATACCCCATTATGATGGTATATGTAGACTTTTCAGCATGGCCTTTTTAGATGGAGGAAGTTCCCATCTATTCTTAATCTACACAGAGCTTATATCACGAATGGGTTGTGAGATTTTGTCAAATTTTATTTAGGTATCTATTGAAATTATCATATTTTTCTGCTGTTATGATCATGAATTGTATTGATGGATTTTAAAATGTTCTGTCGAGCTTGCATTCATAGGAGAAACCTTACTGATCATGATGTATTGTCCTTTTTATAGATTTATGAAATCAATTTGTTAATATTTGTTATGTTTTTATATTCATGTTCATGAGGAATTTTATTAGTCTATAATTTTTTAAGCAGTATTTATGTCAGATTTTAGGATTACAGTTCTGCAGATTTCACAATACAGGTTAGGGAATGTTCCCTCCTCCTCTATTTTTCTGAAAGGGTTTGTGTAAGATTCCTATTGTTTCTTCCTAAAGAGTTTAAGACAATTGATGAATGAAGCCATCTGGGCCCAGAGTTCAAGCATGTGTGTGTGTGTGTGTGTGTGTGTGTGTGTGTGTGTGTGTCTGTTTCTTTAACAAAGTTACAAAGTTACTCAGGTTTTCTGTCTCATTTTTTGTCAGTTTTTATAAATTGAATTTTTCAAGGTCTTTATCATTTATCTTTGTTGTCAAATTTATTGGCATAAAATTACTAATAATAATATCTCATTTTTAATGTGCATGAAACAAATAGTGATAATAGTTCTTTCATTCCCATAATTTCTCTCTTTTTTCCTCAATCAGTTTAACTAAATTTTTTATCAATTTTGGTGATATTTTCAAAGCATGAAATCTTGGCTTTTTCTCTATTACTTAGTTCTTTTCTATTTCATTGTTTTCTGCTCTTATCTTTATTATTTACTTCTTTTTACCTATTGACTTTATTAGGCTCTTTTTTCCCCAATTTCTTAGGGTGAAATCTTAGCTCATTGCTTTAGACTATTCACTTTTTAATTTATTTTTTAAGATTCATTTATTTATTTATTCATAAGAGACACAGAAAGCCAGAGATATAGGCAGAGGGAGAAGCAGGTTTCCTGCAGGGAGCCTGATGTGGGACTTGATCCCAGGACCCTGGAATCACGACCTGAGCCAAAGGCAGATGCTCAACCACTGAGCCACCCAGGTGTCCCTAGACTATTTACTTTTTTTTTTAAGATTTTATTTATTTATTTATTCTTGATAGACATGGGGCGGGGGCAGAGACATAGGCAGAGGGAGAAGCAGGCTCCATGCCAGGAGCCCAATGCAGGACTCGATCCCAGGACCCCAGGATCACACCCCGAGTCAAAGGCAGGCGCTAAACTGCTGAGCCACCCAGGGATCCCCCTATTTACTTTTTAATGTAAGCATTTAAATCTATAAATTTCTCACCATTCATTGCTTTATTTTCATCACATATACTTTATTGTATCATACTTGCCTTATGATTGTGCTAAAAACATTTTCTAATTCCCCTGTACTTTTGTCTTTGATGGATTATTTAGAATTATTTTGTTTAATATCCAAATATCTGGGATTTCCTATATATCTAATTTTTGTTGATTTCAAATATATTATGCTTATTCAAAGCACATGCCTATATTCCTTTTATGTATCTTGAGACTTATTTTTCTGGCCACACATATGTTTATTCTTGAACGGACCATGTGCACTCATGCACAGCATCAAGTTCTTCAGGTTTTAATTAGGTCATGGTGGTTGATATTACTGTCTGAATCATCCACTTATTTACTCATTTTTCCCTAGTTGTTCTATCAATTGCTGAGAGTGGGGTATTAAAACCTTCTTTGATTGTAGAATTGTTTATTTCTCCCTGTAATTTCATCAATATTTACTTGAGGTATTTTGAGGCTCTGTTATTTGGGGTATAGATGTTTGTGACTGTGATGTCCTTCTGTGCAATTGATCCTTTTATCATTATTAAATGATTCTCTTTATCCCTGTTATAACTTTGTCTTGATTTTATAGCCTTCTCAAGCTTACTTTGAAATAATTATAAATTGTTGTGAAACAATTACTCCAAAATCTATTAGCTTAAAACAACCAACATTTATCATCTCATGGTTCTGTGACTCAAGAATTAACCAAGCAGCTTAGCGGGGCGATTCTGCTTCAAGGTCTCATGAAGCTGTGGAAAAGCTGTTGGCCAAGATTGCAGGCAAGGCTGCACTTGCTTTGAAACTCCACTTCTACATTCACTCAAGTGGCTGTCGGTAGGTCTCATCTCTTCATGGCCTTTTGAACCGAAGGCCTCATTCTTTCACCATACAGGCTTTCTTCAGGTTTGTTGCAGTGTCCTCATGATACAGCAGGTAGCTGGCTGACTTCTCCCAGAGTAGCTGATGACACAAATAGATGGTATGTAGATAGAAATTGAAAGTTTGAGGGGGGAAAAAAAGCACAGATTTCTTTAATAAATCAATCGAGGAAGTATCATCCTATCATGTCTGCCATATTATATTTATCAGAAGCAAGTCAGAAATCATAGCCCATTCACAAGGGGAGATTGCAAAGGGCATGTACACCAGGAGACACAGGTCTTTGGCAACCATCCTAGAGACTACCTACCCCATTGCTTTTACGGTATATCTTTTCTATGTCTACTTGCTTGAAACCTGTGTCTTTTTATTTAAAGTAATTCTCCTGTAGACAGTATATGGTGAAGTCTTGCTTTCTTATCCATTCGAAAGTCTTGCATTTTCATTAGAGTGTTGAAATATTAAAAGTTGAGGTACTTACTGATACTGTTGAATTAAGTTTACCAGTTTACTGTTTTCTGTTTGGCCATCTCTTTTTTCGTGGTTGCTATTGTTCCTCTTTCCTGCCTGCTTTTGAACGATTTGCATTTATTTAGAATTTAACTTAATTTGTCCATTGGATCTGGACGTCTTTGTGTTATTTTTTAATGATTGCTCTAGAGATTGGCAAATATATACTTAATGTTACACATTGGAACTAATGTTAATATGGTACCACTTGACATAAAATGTAGAAAGCTTGCCATCATATGGTCTATTCACCACTCCCTTTCTGTTCTATGTTATAGTTATCATTATTATTATATATGCATATATATAGTAGATATACATGCAATTCCAACAAGATGATGTTATAAATTTGCTTGACATAGTCATGAGTAAATTAATGTAAAAGGGAAATAGTTTTTCATTTTTACCCAAATGTTTACTTCCTCCAATGCACTTAAGTCCTTTTTAAAGACCCCAATTTCCATCTGGTCTTATCTCTTAAGCTTGAAGAACTACTTTAGTACTTCTGGCGGGACAGGTTTAGTGAGGGCAAATTTGCTTGGTTTTCCTTTATCTGAAATTGTTTGTACTTTACTGCCTTCTGGTCTCCATGGTTTCTGATGAGTAATGTGTGCTCATCCAAATCACAGTTTTCCTATATGTAATGTTCATTTCTCTCTGGCTGCTTTTAAGGTTTCCTCTTTATGTGTGATTTTCAACATTTTGACTGTCATATGTGGTCATGATGTACCTCGGTGTGACTAGACCATAAGGATCAAGTGGAATGTCTAAGAAACTGATTGAAATCATAAACTAAAAGCATACATACGCTACTGGCGTGTGGGAACAAATATTAAGCTGGCTTCCACAATGACCTAGCTCAACACTCTTGTTGGGAAAAATCTATCATCTAATCCACTGGGTAAATGGGATGTATACACATAGGGTAAGAAATGTGATTTCTAATGTGTTTGTGGTTTATCATTTCTAAGTGAAGTTACTCTCAGTATAAAATATATAAAAGAGAAAAATAATGAAAGGAGACTTAGACTGTGGATTTTATCCAAGTTTTAATTAATGTGGGCAACATCACTCCCTCACTGGGCTGCCAATTTCTATGAATAAATCTGGGGGCTTCTAATAGAAAACTAAGTGCTCTTTTCTTTCTATATTTCTAAGAACTTTTAAATCTGCAAAGGACTCAACAGTGGAAAAAGACCAGTTATATTTTGCCAACATCTCTTATAAACCCACATTACTGCATTGTGCTCCTTAGCTGATGAAGGAAAGTGGAGATTTTCATCTTCAAACCAAATATAAAATTAAGCCATCTCTTCATTGAACTCCTTGACCATGTTACTCTTGAAATTAAAGGGTCTATCATACTCAGCCTCCCCACATGGATTTGTGGGTTTGTTGTGTGTTTTTTTCTTTCCCTTAGTGGAGTACAATCTGTCCCTATGTCTTGTTTTTTTTTTTTTAAATGATTAAAGATGTGCTTTTTGCGTAAACAAACTCTTGTAGCCTTAGTAACAGAAAACACAGAGACCCAAGCAGTGATGAGCTTGGACCAGGCAATCTTTTTAATCTGAATGAATCTATACTTTTGCTTCTCTGGTTAGGTTTAATTTCTGCAGGAACTTTTGGGTTTCATCTTAGGTAAAGACATAGATTGGTAGACCTACAGATTGTTATTACTAGTTTACACTTACTTAAAATCAGATGAATGGAAAGTTTAAAGTTCCCTCAGAGATCGATTCCCTTAATCTACTAAGATAACTATAGCCCATAATACTAAAAAGAGTGTACCAAGAGACAGAGATGGAAAAAGACGTATTTATTGATGGCTTGCTAAGGGCCAGGCCCTTTGCATGTGCCACCTGACACTTCTAATCAGACCACTGTGTAGAATAGATATATTTACTTGCACTTTGGAGATAAAATTAAGGCTCAGAGGTATTAAATTACTTACTCAAGATCACATATGATGGTTTATAAACTGATGTATATCACTTATAAGCTATGGAAGCAAAATTTAAATCCAAATCTCTGTGACTTCAAAATATCTGTTTTTCCTACTGGGCCATGCTGCTTCTTGCTACCCCACCCCCTGGTTTTTATACAAAAAGGCTACAACATGAGTTTTATGATTTCAAGACCAGTGCTTGTTTTCTGCAAATCATCCTGCTCTTCCTTTTGACCTCTCCTTTCCAAAACAGAATAAATTTTTCCAAAGGTTAAGGATAATGGGGAAAAAAGACATTAATAATCAATCTTTAATAATAACACTTATTTATGATAGCTAATACTTACTTAGAGACTAGTAGGTACCAGGATAATACTAGATGAGAGATTATTGTATTTATTTCTCAAATGGACCTTTAAGTTTGGATCATGACTGTTGTTTTATACAGATGCAAAACTGAAAAAAGTTAAATAATTTGCCAAAGGACACACAGCTATTGAATGTCAGTCAGGATTTCAGATTTAAGGGTTTGGTGCATGCACGTGTGTGTGTGTGTGTGTGTGTGTGTGTGTGATAATTTTTTCAAAATGCACAGAACCTAAGTTTACAGTTAGGTAAGATTTTGACAAATGTATATACCCATGAAAAACCACCACACCAATGAAGATAGAGAACACTTCTATTACCCCAGAACATTCCATCCTACCCAGTTGCTATCCAACTCATATCTCAGTCTCAAGACACAAGTCCCATGATATGTTCCAGCAGATTCTTGTCTGTTCTAGAATTTCATATAAATGGAATCAGGCAATATGTACACTTTTAAGTGTGACTACTAAACATAATGTGTTCAGCAGAATGTCTGAGAGATTATTTCATGTCGTTGTGGATATCAGTAGCTCCGAGCTTTTTTTATTGCTGATTACTATTCAATTATAGGAACATACCTCAATTTGTTTATACATTCTCCTGCTGATAGAAATGTTTGGCTATTAAAAATAAAACTGCTGGGAACATTCTTGTAAAAGTTTTCCTTTGATATACGCTTTCATTTCTTTTGGAAGTACATAGAGGAGTGGAACTGGTCAGTTATATGATAGGAGTATTTAATTTTATAAGGAGCTACAAGTTTCTAAAGTGGTTTTATGGCTTCACACTTCCATCGGCAATGTAAGAGAGTCTCATTTGCTCCACAAACTTACCAACATTTTTCATTTTAGTCATTTTAATGGGTGTGAAGTAGTATCTCAGTGTGGTTTTAATTTAATTTTCATTTCCCAAAAGACTAATGATGTTGAGCAGATTTTCTTATGCCTCTTGGCTACCTGTATGTCTTCTTTTGTGAAGTGTCTGTTTAACTATTTTGTCCATTTTTTATTGGATTATTTGTATTTTTATTTTCGATATGAAGGAGTGCTTTATATATTATGGATACAAGTTCTTTGTCAGATATATATATATATATATATATATATATATATATATATATATATTGAATATTTTCTCCAAATCTGCCTTTTTACTAAAGTAGTCCTTCATTTTGATGAAATCCAACTTCTCTATTTCCCCCACATTTATGACAAGTGCTTTTGTATTCTGTCTTAGAGATCTTTGCCTGTGCCACACTTGCTGGGATATTCCATTGTTTCTTTCCAGAAGCTCTATAATTTTAGCTTTACACTTAGGAAAATGATCCATATTGAATTAATTGTTTTATGTAGTGGGTAAAGTTGTTCTGGCACTATATTTTGAAACGACGTACCTTTTCTCATTAAATTATATTTATAATTTCTTCAGAAATAAATCAACTGCATCCATGTTTATTTACATCATGACTTTCTATTCTGTTCCATTGACCTGTTTGTTCATCCACACACCAGCACCACATTATCTTAAGTACTGCAGCTTTAAAATAAATCCTAAAATCATATAGTGTAAATCTCCCATTTTCCTTTTTCTTTTTAAGATTTTACTTATTATTCATGAGACACACAGACAGAGGCAGAGGTATAGGCAGAGGGAGAAGCAGGCTCCCTGCAGGGAGCCCGATGTGGGACTTGATCCTGGACCCTGGGATCACATCCTGAGCCAAAGGCAGATCCTCAACCACGGAGCCATCCAGATGCCCCAAATATTTTCCTCTTTAAGTCTGTTTTAGCTATTCTAGGATTTTTGAATTTCCATATCATTTTAAGATAATACTTAATTTTTACCAAAAAAGTCATGCTCCAAGTTTAATTGGAATCATTGACTATTTACATCTAATTGGGAAGTAATGATATCTTAATGATACTGAGTTTTCCATTCCACAAAAAAGGCATAACTTTCAACTTCTGTACTACTTACTGAATTTATTTACTAATTCATTTTGTCTCAAAGATTTATATTTTTCAGTGTAAAATCTAATACACATTGTGTTTAAATTTCTCTTAAGCTTTTTGTTTGTTTTTGATGCTAAAATAAATATTACTTTAAACCTTTTAATTCTTGGGGTGCCTGAATGGCTCAGTCAGTTAAGTGTCTGTCTTCAGCTTGGGTCATGATCCCAGGCTCCTGGGAACACACCCCACATTGGGCTCCCTGCTCAGCGAGGAACCTGCTTCTCTCTTTCCCTCTGCTGCTCCTCCTGCTTGTACTGTCTGTCAAATAAATGAATGAATGAATGAATGAATGAATGAATGAATAAATAAATAAATAAATAAAATAAAATAAAATCTTTTAAAAAATAAATAAAACTTTTAAATCTCAATAGGTTATTGCTAGAATATAAAAATACAATTGATTTTTTACATTTACCTTTTATCCTGAAGCCTTGTTAAGTCACTTTTTAATGATTACAGTTTATTTTGGTTTAGTACATTTGTAAGGTTCAGACATTACAAAGTCATATTGTATGCAAAACAAAACAAAATGAAAACAAAACAAAAAACAGAAAAAGTTTTTACTTCTGTTCCAAAATGTTCACATTTTACATCATTTTCTTGCCTTATTGCAGTGCTAAGACCTCCAGTACACAGAGGGAAGATTAGACATCCTTGCCTTATTCCTGTACTTTGAGGAATTTTTAAAACATTTTACCAGTAAATATTAAGTTAGCTAGATTATTTTCTAATATTCTCATTATCAAACAGAAGGAATTTCACTGAATCTTGGTTTTCCGAAGTGCTGAATTTTTTTCAAGTGGTTTCTGTGCACTTCCTAAGATAATTATATTCATTGCTACTTTTATGTTTATAATGTAGTGAATTGCATTGATTGAAATGTTATCATTTTACCAAACTTGCATGCCTGATATTAAACTCCACTTGATCATGATACATTATTCGTTGTATATATTGCTAGATATGATTTGCTACTGTTTTATTAAGACTTTTTTTGCATTATATTTATAGGGGATTTTTTTGTGCATAGTGTCACTGTTAGGTTTTGGGATTTTGGTGATTCTGGCCTCATACAATGAGTTGGAAAGTATTTCTTTATTTTCTGAAAGAGTTTGTCTATCTTTACTATTATTTATCTATTCAATGTTTGGCAGAATTCACCATCGATTAAATTTACTGGGAACAGTGAATTTTTATTTGTGAAAAACCTTTAAATTATGAATTAAGTTTCTTTACAATATAGAGCAATAGAAATTTCCATTTCTTCTTGTTCCAATTTCAGTAATGTCTGTCTTTCAAGTAGTTTATCTAATTCATCTAAATAGTCAAAAATATTGACATAAAATTATACATGTTTTATCATTCTACTTTTAGTATCTGTAGACTATGTAAATAGTACTTTTCTTTCAACCCTGATATTATTAATTGAGAGGGGCAGATGGGGAGGAAGAGAATCATAAGCTCCACCAACTGTGGAGCCTGACACAGATCTCAATCTCATAACTCTGAGATGATGACCTGAGCCAAAGTCAAGAGTCCCATGTTCAACCAAGTGAGCCACCCAGGCACCCCAACTGAAGATATATTTCATTCAGATTTGCTAGGAATAATCAATTTTAAGAATCTTTTCAAAGTACACTACTTTGTCTTTGTTAGTTTCCATTGTTTTTGTTTTCTATTTCATATATTTCCAGTTTTATTTCTTTTCTTCTACTTATGTTAGACCTTAATTTGCTCTTTTTTTCTAGCTTCACATAATACGTTTGATCATTGATCTCAATCCTTTTTGAAATTTTTCTAATATAAACATAACAATAGCTATAAATTTCCATCTATTCAGTACTTTAGCTTTATGACACAAATTTTGATGTGTTTATTTCCACTATAATTTAGTGAAAATATTTTTAAATTTCCCTTTGATTTCTTTTGGACATATAAATTGCTTAGAATTTTTTTCATTTTCAAATATTTGAAATTTTTCTACATGTTTTTCCATTTATTTTTAAAATTTTCTACATATTTTATTTCAATGTTGTTGATGGTGTCATTCGCATCTTTTATGCAGTGTCTATTTTTCCTTTCAGTTCTCTATTTTTTTCTCCATATATTTTGAATTGCTGTCAGTAGGGGGATACACACTTAGGATTGTTATGTCTTTTTTTTAAGATTTTATTTATTTATTTTGAGAGAGAGAGAGAGTAGGGGGAAGGGCAGAGGCAGAAGGAGAGAGACTTCTCACTGAGCACAGAGCCTGACATGGGGCTTGATCTCATGACCCTGAGGTCATGACCAGAGCCAAAATCAAAAGTCAGATGCTTAACCAACTGAGCCACCCAGGTGACCCAGATTGTTATGTCTTTTTGATGAATTTAGCATTTGAGAATTTTTTTAAAATCCCTATTTACTTGTTAATATGCCTATCCTTGAAATCAATTCTATGTAATATTTATGTAGTCATATTAGCTCTCCCATGCTTAATGTTCACATAGTATGTCTTTTGTGATGGTTTACTTGTACATTAATATTTAAAGTGTATCTTTTATACAGCAACTCCTTGGGCCTTGCTTTTTTAAAACAAACCATTTTAACAGTGTATTTATTATATCCTGCATGTTTAGGCCATACATAATATAATTCCTGATGTGATTGGGTTTAAACCAGACTTCTTGCTATATTTTATTGGTGTGTTTCATTTAGTTTTGATTCTTTGCTATTCCTTTCCTTCATTTTTTCTGATGAAAAGGCAGCTGTTTTTTTCCTTAATTTTGCTCCCCTTGGTGATTTTTTTTCTGCTTTTAACATCTATTATCTTTTTTTAATACTAGTTTAATTATCATGCGTCAGGTTTTTTTTCTTTCATCTTTTAGGGTTCCCTGAAATCATTAATCTGTAAGCTGACATGTTTCATCAATTTCAGGGGGAAACCAGGCATTATTTCTTCAGTTATATTTTCTTCTCTTACCCTCTCTATTCTCCTTTTGTGAATCTATCTGCTATTGTCAAATTACTTGATGTTGTTCTAAAGGTCACTGAGTTCATGTTCTCCAGGCTTTTTTCTCTGTGAGCTTCAATTCTTAAAGTTTTTATTTTTTTTTTGTTTTCAAGCTCATCAAACTTTTTTTTTCTGCTTCTAATTTCATCCAATGATTATATCTTTAAACTTTAGAGCACATTTTTTAATCCTAGAGTTTCCGTTTGGGTTCATTTATATAGTTTTCCATTTCTATTTTGAAATTCCCCCATTGGGGGATCCCTGGGTGGCGCAGTGGTTTAGCGCCTGCCTTTGGCCCAGGGCGCGATCCTGGAGACCCGGGATCGAATCCCATGTCGGGCTCCCGGTGCATGGAGCCTGCTTCTCCCTCTGCCTGTGTCTCTGCCTCTCTCTCTCTCTCTCTGTGACTATCATAAATAAATAAAAAATTAAAAAAAAAATTTTAAAAAATAAAAAAAAAGAAATTCCCCCATTGTGTCAGTGATTATATCCATTTTTTTCTTACAGTCTTTTCTATATTTATAACAGTTACCTTCAAGTACTCTTCTGCTAATCTTAATATTAATGTTTTTCATGTGGGGTTCCTCTAGATTCCATCTTTTATCACGAGGTCTCATGATCTTCAAAAGCTCACCTATCTTTTCCTTATCCCTACAAACTCTCCTGGATACTTAATTTAACAGGAAAGGCTTTAAAACAACCACTCTTCAGCTGCTAATGACTTTTTTCTCTTGATAATTGATTATGTTTTCCTCTTTCTTCCCACATATCATAATTGTTTAGCTGAATTAAGCACATTGTATATAAAAGACATTGGAGAGTGAAGTATAATTTTTGTTGTTTTATTTTGTTGTTTCCTGAGCTAAAAAGCTCTTCTCCCTGCTTTGCAGTTGGTTAAGGGGTTGATCATTCAATTTATTCTCAGGGTCTAGTTGAGCTGGGTCTGGGCTACAACTCTAACTAGATTGAATTCATTTCCAATTAGCCCAACTGTAAATGCCACAGTCTGGGGCTTCCAAGAAACTAAGATCCTTGTTCTTGTCATATTTGTGGTGGGAAAACATTGGCCCACTGTCAGATAGCTTTGGTTCTGTTTTCATTTCAATTTCACAGGTTTCCAGGACCTAAGCACTGTGAGCTGTGTGAGACCATGAATTTTCTTTGCTTTCTAGCCTCTACACTACTGCTATTCTCTTGGGAAAATTTCAGGATAGTGGTTGCAAAGAACTCAGCTGAATGATCTGTTTTTGTCTGCAAGGCCCCTCCAGACACCAATCCATCCCATGGATCCCATTGTCATCAAAGGCTTGTGTGTTTCTCCTTGGCACTGCAAACTAGCCTGGTCTAGGTGTAGACCACTCATCCACACACCTGCACATGGATAAGACACTTGTGACCACGTTTGGGAAAGTCCAAGCTCTCCACTCTCTGGAATTCAGTTCAACAAAGCTTTTTTGCATCCAACAGTTTTGTTTTTTTTAATTTTTTTTATTTTTTTATGATAGTCACACACAGAGCGAGAGAGAGAGAGAGGCAGAGACACAGACAGAGGGAGAAGCAGGCTCCATGCACCGGGAGCCCGACGTGGGACTCGATCCCGGGTCTCCAGGATCACGCCCTGGGCCAAAGGCAGGCGCCAAACGCTGCGCCACCCAGGGATCCCCGCATCCAACAGTTTTTGATACATTCAAAGAAAGGTATGATTTTTACTGCATCCATTTTTTTCATTGATAATTCATGTCTTTCTACAGGTCTAATTTTAAAGTAATTTTTATTTGAAATATAATATCCATATAGGAAATCACTTATGAGTGTACAGTGCAAATAATCCTCCCAAAGGATGCTTGTATGACCAGTACTGAAATTATTACCAGTTCTCAAGAAGCCCCATTCATGTAACTCTCCTATTATCACCCGCTCACTGTCTTTATTTCTCTTACTATTGGTTAGTTTTATGTTTCTATATTGTAGGTTTTATCCCTGAATGAAGTTCTTTCAGTATATACAGTATGTCTTTTTATATTTAACAGTATGTGAGATTCATTCACAGTCTTTCAGGTAGCATTAGTTTATACATTGGACAATATTCCACAATTCATTTACCTAAATTATATAAGGTACACATTTTATGCAGCTTATTTATCACATATCTATTCAACAACGTATTTACCTATTATACTGTTGATGGATATTTAACTTTTGATGATTATAATTTTGGCTATTACAGACATTGCTTTTATTAATATTTTCATACACATATTTTGCTAAATACATGTACATATTTCTTGGCATATTATAAATATTGGAAACTCCAGGTTATAAGGTTGGGTAGGTTCAACATTAGTACAGGGGTGCCTGGGTGGCTCAGTTAGCTAAGTGTCTGACTCTTCATTTTGGCTCAGGTGATGATCTCAGGGTGGTAAAATTGAGCTCCTCTCAGGCTCCACACTGAGCATGGAGCCTACTTAGAATTCTCTCTCCCCTTCTCCCTCTGCCCTCCCTACCTCACTTACATGCTCTTTCTCTAAAAAGAAACTAAACAAAACAAACCAAAAAACATACTGCCAGAGAATTTTCCTCAAACATTTCACTTTGAATTGACTTATATTATTTAAATGTAAAGGTAATTCCTATTGAAACAAAATAAACCAAATCAGAAGTTGAGAAAGAAAAAAGATGTAACCAAAACCAAACAAATGGTCTGAGAACAAGGGGCCAAATTCCTGCTTGCAATATCCTACTGGATCTGAGTAGTAGCTGCCTCCATGAAACAGGATGTGCCTGACCTAGGTCACTACAACCCTGCTTGGACCAATTCACTCATTTGATTTTGCTATTCTTGCTCTAAAGCCTGTGCTTTTCTAACTACAACACTTTTCATCCTATAAGCTCATAGAACACATTAAGAATGTCTAGAGGGATGCCCTCTTTTCCACTCATTCTGCATCCCAAATGCATCCGGTTTCTTAGGTTCCCCCCAAATAAAAGAATGGGCACACACAGCCAAGATGGGCCATTCCTGTGTATGGTTTTGCCCATAAATTTGCCTGATCTCCTTCCCCCAGGCTCCTTGTCTGTTTGTATTCAAAGGAAAATGCTCATTTATTTCTGTCTCACTTTTTTCCTTCCTGTTCTCGGGGCTCCATTCCGAATTCTGTTTATACCATTGCTAGAGATGTTCCTAAGCAGCAAGCACCCAGACTCTAAATTATACCTTCCTGTGAAGTCTTACCACCCAGAAGACCACTTCATAAGGGAACAAAGGAAGATAAAGAGAGGAGGAAAGTATTTTATTATCCCATCAATTCTGCCTTCTGGTTAGTTTCTCATCCCTTTTGTGCCATAAATTAATTTGAAGATTGTTGGCTTCCATACAATGGGAGATAGTTCACCCAGTACAGGACTAGACAAAGTATCATAGCTCTATTCCATGTGCCAGTCTCACCTTCTGGGAGTTGGAGGGGGAGGTGGCTAGTGTTCTACATTGCAACTGGGAAGACTGCTTTCAAACTTGGCATGTGGCAGTTAGGAAAAAGTCCAAACTTTATGAAAAAAAAAAACAAATATAATATGTTAATTACTATATAAATGTAAAAAGACTCACAACAAATATAGTCAAGGTGTGAAAAATGGCCAAGGTGACAGGGAAAGGGAAAGAGCAGTCAATGATGTTTCAGGCCATCCACCTTAAAATGTTTTATGGAGGTGGTTACTTTTAACCTAGCCCTTTCAGTAAGTAGTGAGGCAGAAAAGAGGGAAAATCATTCCTGACAGAAGGAACAGGATGAACAAAGACACAGAGTATGAAGTATGTGATGCACATGATAAATGATATACCGCTGAAATACTCTCTCCAAATTCTTTGCCCTCAAAGTAACAACCTCCAGAGCAAAGCCCTAGATGCAACCACAATACATGTTGTATTCCTGCCTCAAGGCCTTTTCAGCCTTCCCAAAACATAATCAGAATGTTAAATGTATGGTCCAGTCTTTACTTTCCCACCTCAAGGAGAAGCCAGGAGCTGGGACTTTCCTCCAGATTGTGTGGCACTGTCCACACAGAAGAAGGAATACGGTGAGAGCATATCACAAACTTCATTAACAGCATCGATGCAGCTGGTTTCATGATCACCTGGATGAAGGAGCCTTGTAACTACTTTCTGGATTTCTCATAAAGAGAATGGTTCCATGCCTTGTTGCCAAATCAGTGTCTCTCTGGGAGGAAGAAGGGTGTGGATTATTGACCCATGGAAATCAGGTCAGTTCCTAGAAGAAGCCTGGAACTTAGTCAAGTCTGATAGACACATAAATGGCAGATCAACTGGTCAGAAGTGGGGTTGGGCACAAAGACCAGGCGTTTATTATTTTAATGAACATTGTATGCATTTTAAGGAAGCACCACAAATAATTCCCAGAAAGAGGTTGCTTCAAACTTAACCAAAGAAAGTGAGCTCCCCTCATTCAAAGCAATGCATTTCTGCTTCTTAAGTGATATCTTATTGGTTTTCAAGGACTGAGCCCCTCATACTCTGCTTTCTTCTAGGGTGGAGAGCTCCGTATGATATCTGGAAAAAACCTTGAATCTCTTAGCAAAATCAAACTCAAGACCTTATGGAGTCCTCAGCTTTCAATTAATTGGAACCCTGAAAGTCCTAAGCTCCTCACCACAGCTGGACTGTGGTTCTATCAAGAATACAGTTGCCAAATTAGGCAAATAAGATTATAGGACACCAAGTGAGATAGATGACAATTTTTAGCATATATACGTCTCACATAATATTTGGGATATCCTTATAATATAGAAATTATTTGTTGTTTATCTTAAATTCAGTTTAACTGTGTGTCCTTTGTTTTATGTGGCAATTCTAGTCAAGAGGACCCTCATATATTTGAGAGGCTATTATCTGGACTTGTTTTTATAGCTCTTGAGAGCATGCCTAGGAATAGAAGATATACCTTGAAAGGTATCTTTATTCAAAAGCTTTGGGAATTTCAGTCCTGGGGAAAAAAAAAATCAGAGATACTGAGTAATTGACCTTTCCATTGAGCTCTCTGCTAAAACCCCACCCAAAAGAAAAAGCATTACAGCCATTCACATTAACATGGTGGTTTTATGTAAAAGAATATGGAATGTTTTATGTAAAAGAATAGACAGATCGGGGTGCCTGGGTGGCCTAGTTGGTTAAGCCTCTGACTCTTGATTTCAGCTCAGGTCATGATCTCAGGTTCGTGAGATTGAACCCTAAATCATGCACACACATGAGATTAGGAAAGCAGCCATTGTTAAAATTAATAAAAGAAAAGCAAAAAAAAAAAAAAAAGCTAGAGATAGGCTATAAGTTTTATGCTGAGTCATGTAGTAGCCAGTGGAAAGAAGAGAGTATGATTCTCATTGTCTGTCACTAAAAAACAGCTGTTGCTCTGGAGAGGGAGATTCATTTTTGGTCCTCAGCACCAGAGGAAGTTTCTCCTTTGGGATATCAGAGAGAAGATGCCACATAATTTACTGAGCAATATCTTCAATATCAGTCCTACAATTGATGTGCTCATTGATTCATTCATTCTTTCATTTAAAAATTTGGTTCGGTGTGTACAGGTGTTGGCCATTGTCCAAATCACTGGGGATATGACAGTGAATGAAATAAGGACCTCATTTCATGATTTATCTAAGAATGACACATTTTGAAAGATTTTGTTTTCCAACTGCATTGATTATTTATCTATCTGCATGGTTTTACAGCAGTGGAATCAGCAAATTCCAGAGACCCAATAAAACGTGGCAAAGCTCATCCTTGGTAGGGTCCCCGTGGGGATACACTGCCCTAGGATCTTTGAATCCATGCTTTTGCTTTCCCATTCCTTAGTGCAAAGTTAGGCTTTTGGCCAAACTCAAATCTGCCCCTTTCATTTCTCAACTCTGTTACCATTTTGTTTTGGAAGAGACTTAATGGGGTGTCCAGATGAGCCCATGTGCTGGACACAGGTCTAGGAGGGCCACATATTTCATAACCCTTCATCCTCACAATCATTCTGTGAGATAAGGAAAATGAAACCCAGAGAGTATGAGTAACTTACCCGAAACTCTATGGCTAATAAGTGGAGGAATTTCTGCTCTTCCCATTCACAGTGACCACCATCCAACCCAAAATCACTCAATTGTGATCAACAGATGCAAGTCTAGCCCAGGCTTGACCCTGATAGCTCCAATTCTAGCAGCCAAACACAAGTCAAGGCACCTTTCACTTCCAAAGAAAGAATAACTCTTTTCTCAGCTGGCCTTGACTTAGCATAGTTTGACCGGTCTCATGATTATTATTGGTTCCCTAGAAGTGCTGAGCCAAAAGGCCTTGACTCAGAGCAGGTCAAGGCAATTCCTACACTGTGTAGGAAGTTGTTCTAGATGACCTTTTTGGTCTTTTCTAACCCAGAGATGCTTTGATTATTTTGTCAATAAGATGGTGTCCACATGCATGCTAAACATGAGTGATATTGGAGATTAGGAAAGAGGGGAGCTCAGTGTGTACTGACTTGTCAGATAGATGTATAGGTGTGAATAATTTTCATTTTGAATGTAAGTTGTAACCTAGTGAGATGGAGATCTGGGTATGCTTAAAACATAAAATCTTTATTGCAGCCTTTTTTTGAGAGAGAGAGAGAGAGAGAGAATGTGTGAGATGGAGGGAGGGGAAGAGGGAAAGAGAGAAAGAGAGAGAGAAAACAGGTTCTACACCCACACCTTGAGCTCAGGTGAGATCATGACCTGAGCCAAAAATCCAGAGTCAGACATTTAACTGACTGAATCACCCAGGCACCCTGCCTTTTTTTTCTTAAAGAAAAGCAAGCACATATACCAGTTAAATTTCAAAAACAAAAAACACACTTAATAGTTTCTTGGGGCTTGGCTGTCCTATGGAGATAAGTTCATTTCCCTAAGCTTCACCTCCCTCATTAGCAGATGGAAAGGGTTAAAGTAGATGCACTCCAAGATCCCTTCCCATTCTGTATTCTAGAATTGCCTGATTTTATCCTGCCTTTCCTCTTCTTCCACCTTCTCCACCTCCCTGCCTCCCGCTACTTTCCTGCCCTCTACCATGAAATATGTTGTCAAGATGACATCGTTGATTAAAATCAGCCCAACTAAAGACATTAATAGCCACATGTGACTAGTTAAATTTACATAAATAAATTTAATAAAGAAAGAGTTTTGCTCTGAACCTCCAGAAACCCTTCTTGTATTTTACTGATTAGTTCATCATTCTCTCCAGAGCAATTTATGGATATGAACATGCCCCAGAATTTTAAACATTTATGCAGCTGCAAAAAAGATGGTCTGCCTTTATCGATATTAATAAGAGGCCACAAATTATACTTTGAGCTTTCCCCAAAGCAATCCAAATGGTACAAATTGACACGTTTATCTGTATCTACGGATGGAAGATAAGTACTGGACACAGAAACAATAGACCAGTCTCATTTGTGCTTCTGAATAATTGTGCTACCTTGGGTATATAATTTAATCTCTTGTGACTCTCGGTTATTGTTATTTGCAAGTTAGATAGAACATTCCCTTTGTTCTATGTCTGTAGTGAACATTAGGAGAAATGTTTGGATAAAATAAGATAAAAGCAGAGAGGGAGAAACCATAAGAGACTCTGTAGTTAAAAGAACAAACTGAGGGTTGCTGGAGGGGAAGAGGATGGGGGGATGGGCTAGATGGAGGATGGGCATTAAGGAGGACACTTGTTGGGATGAGCACTGGGTGTTATCTGTAAGTAATTCTATTCATGAAACCAATACTACAATATATGTTAACTAACCTGAATTGAAATAAAATTAAATAATTTAAGATTAAAAAAAAAAAGAGAAAGAGAGATTTGGGAGAGAACCTATCCAATCCTGCTCACAAGAAGCATCAGCAAGTGTGTGTGAATGTGACCATAGTCAAAGTGATGACTTTTATTTTCAGCAAGCTCCTAACATCACATTTCTGTCTTCTGCATGGTTCACTCTGTCTGCATGTGGTCTCTGTAACACACCACACACGCAAACACACCGTGGCACAAATACCATCCAAAGGAGCTTGGACCTCAGCGCTGGATTGGAGATGCTGGCATCTGTGTCCTCATTTAAACAGCATCCATTTTCATAATTCAATTGGCTAGACTTTAATTGGTGCAGCTTTTTCTTTACCACTATATTACCCTCCCTTCGCAGCTGTTGAGTGGCCGACTTACCTCTTTCCTTGGCCTCTTTATCAAATTTCCCTGCCCTGTGGACTCCCTCTTCAAGGCCTGGCCATAGATATTCACCAGTTCTGAAAGCAGGCTGGCAAATGAATGGTTGCTAAGGGGATTCTCGGAGTTGTAGTTGATTATAATCTATTTTATTATACCTAGAAGCAGCTGTGTTTCCACTGGGGCCCTCCATTCCCCATACAAACACATTAGATCCTCCTCGATGAGCAGCATTAAAAGTCATATGGGGAATTAAAATTCATGTAGCTCTTACAGATATTTTTACTATTTACATTTTAGGTGAACCTAACTCACTTTACAATGCTCCACCTTGATATAATTGGCCTCTACCTCTTTTTCACCCCTCTTAAACACCGTGCATTTCCAACCCTAGATCCATCTCAGTGTTGAGGGTGGAAATTTATTCATTTGTGCATCCTTAACATCTAGTATAATCCTAATACACAGAATGCTGCTGAGGGCAAGGGGAAGAGGAGGAAGAAAGAGAAAAAAATGGAAAGTAATTAATAAAATGCTCGAGTTGCAAAATGACTCAAATTCAGAACTGGTAAGTGAAGGGGCCAGACAGACCCAGGTAATTTGGCTCCAAACTCCTCATGAGCCAGAACTCTGACCTATTTTCTACTAGGTTTAGCAAATTTTTATAGCAGGGTGTAGGCCCTAAAAGGATCTTTTACTGGATAGAGTCTATTCAAGTCAACAGACAAGAGGAGGGGCCAGATGGCGGAAGAGTAGGGTCCCCAAATCACCTGTCCCCACCAAATTACCTAGATAACCTTCAAATCATCCTGAAAATCTACGAATTCGGCCTGAGATTTAAAGAGAGACCACCTGGAATGCTACAGCAAGAAGAGTTCGCGCTTCTATCAAGGCAGGAAGACGGGGAAAAAGAAATAAAGGAACAAAAGGCCTCTGAGGGGGAGGGGCCCCGCGAGGAGCCGGGCTGAGGCCGGGGCGAGTGTCCCCAGGACAGGAGAGCCCCGTCCCGGAGGAGCAAGAGCTGCACCAACCTTCCCGGGCGGGCGGAAAGGGGCTCGCAGGGAGTTGGAGCAGGACCCAGGAGGGCGGGGATGCCCTCGGGCTCCCTGGGACACTAACAGGCACCTGCGCCCAGGGAGAGTGCTCCGAGCTCCCTAAGGGCTGCAGCGCGCACGGCGGGGCCGGAGCAGCTCGGAGGGGCTCGGGCGGCGGCTCCGCGGAGGGGGCTGTGGGGCGGGAGCGCGAATCCAACAGCGCAGGCCCCGGAGCACAGGGCGCCGGGACACAGCCCAGGATCCGGCCTCCCCCGGAACAGGCAGAGGCCGGGAGGGCCCAGGACAGCAAGGACACTCCTGCCCCGAGCTGAGCAGATCAGCGGCCCCGCCCCGGAGCCTCCAGGCCCTGCGGACGGAGAGCTCAGTAGTTACTGCGGGGGCTGAATCCAGGCTTCCAGAGATGCCATAACCACTGTGGCTGTTCCTCCTGGGGCCTCACGGGGTAAACAACCCCCGCTGAACCCTGCAGCAGGCAGGGGCAGAGCAGCTCCCCCAAGTGCTAACGCCTGAAAATCAGCACAGCAGGCCCCTCCCCCAGAAGACCAGCTGGACGGACCAGTTCCAGGGGAAGTCAAGGGACTTAAAGTCTACAGAATTAGAAGATACTCCCCCGTGTTCCAATACAACTTGTTTTTGGCCACTCTGCACTGAGAAAAATGACTAGAAGGAAAACCTCACCTCAAAAGAAAGAATCAGAAACAGCCCTCTCTCCCACAGAGCTACAAAATCTGGATTACAATTCAATGCCAGAAAGCCAATTCAGAAGCACTATTCTACAGCTACTGGTGGCTCTAGAAAAAAGCATTAAGGCCTCACGAGACTTCATGACTGCAGAATTTAGATCCAATCAGGCAGAAATTAAAAATCAATTGAATGAGATGCAATCCAAACTAGAAGTCCTAACGACGAGGGTTAACGAGGTGGAAGAACGAGTGAGTGACATAGAAGACAAGTTAATGGCAAAGAGGGAAACTGAGGAAAAAAGAGACAATCAATTAAGGGACCATGAAGACAGATTAAGGGAAATAAATGACACTCTAAGGAAGAAAAACCTACGCTTAATTGGGGTTCCCGAGGGCGCCGAAAGGGACAGAGGGCCAGAATATGTATTTGAACAAATCCTAGCTGAAAACTTTCCCAATCTGGGAAGGGAAACAGGCATTCAGATCCAGGAAATAGAGAGATCCCCCCCTAAAATCAATAAAAACCGTTCAACACCTCGACATTTAATAGTGAAGCTTGCAAATTCCAAAGATAAAGAGAAGATCCTTAAAGCAGCAAGAGACAAGAAGTCCCTGACTTTCATGGGGAGGAATATTAGGGTAACAGCAGACCTCTCCACAGAGACCTGGCAGGCCAGAAAGGGCTGGCAGGATATATTCAGGGTCCTAAATGAGAAGAACATGCAACCAAGAATACTTTATCCAGCAAGGCTCTCATTCAAAATGGAAGGAGAGATAAAGAGCTTCCAAGACAGGCAGGAACTGAAAGAATATGTGACCTCCAAACCAGCTCTGCAAGAAATTTTAAGGGGGACTCTTAAAACTCCCCTTTAAGAAGAAGTTCAGTGGAACAATCCACAAAAACAAGGACTAAATAGATATCATGATGACACTGAACTCATATCTGTCAATAGTAACTCTGAACGTGAACGGGCTTAATGACCCCATCAAAAGGCGCAGGGTTTCAGACGTATTGGCACAAAAACAGACACATAGATCAATGGAACATAATAGAGAACCCAGAAATGGACCCTGAACCTTATGGTCAACTAATATTCGATAAAGGAGAAAAGACGATCCACTGGAAGAAAGACAGTCTCTTCAATAAATGGTGCTGGGAAAATTGGACATCCACATGCAGAAGAATGAAACTAGACCACTCTCTTGCACCATACACAAAGATAAACTCAAAATGGATGAAAGATCTAAATGTGAGACAAGATTCCATCAAAATCCTAGAGGAGAACTCAGGCAACACCCTTTTTGAACTTGGCCACAGTAACTTCTTGCAAGATACATCCACGAAAGCAAAAGAAACAAAAGCAAAAATGAACTATTGGGACTTCATCAAGATAAGAAGCTTTTGCACAGCAAAGGATACAGTCAACAAAACTCAAAGACAACCTACAGGATGGGAGAAGATATTTGCAAATAACATATCAGATAAAGGGCTAGTTTCCAAGATCTATAAAGAACTTATTAAACTCAACAGCAAAGAAACAAACAATCCAATCATGAAATGGGCAAAAGACATGAAGAGAAATCTCACAGAGGAAGACATAGACATGGCCAACATGCACATGAGAAAATGCTCTGCATCACTTGCCATCAGGGAAATACAGATCAAAACCACAATGAGATACCACCTCACACCAGTGAGAATGGGGAAAATTAACAAGGCAGGAAACAACAAATGTTGGAGAGGATGCGGAGAAAAGGGAACCCTCTTACACTGTTGGTGGGAATACGAACTGGTGCAGCCACTCTGGAAAACTGTGTGGAGGTTCCTCAAAGAATTAAAAATAGACCTGCCCTACGACCCAGCAATTGCACTGTTAGGGATTTACCCCAAAGATTCAGATGCAATGAAACGCCGGGACACCTGCACCCCGATGTTTCTAGCAGCCATGTCCACAATAGCCAAACTGTGGAAGGAGCCTCGGTGCCCATCGAAAGATGAATGGATAAAGAAGATGTGGTTTATGTATACAATGGAATATTACTCAGCCATTAGAAATGACAAATACCCACCATTTGCTTCAACGTGGATGGAACTGGAGGGTATTATGCTGAGTGAAGTAAGTCAATCGGAGAAGGACAGTGTATGTTCTCATTCATTTGGGGAATATGAATAATAGTGAAGGGGAATATAAGGGAAGGGAGAAGAAATGTGTGGGAGATATCAGAAAGGGACACAGAACATAAAGACTTCTAACTCTGGGAAATGAACTAGGGGTGGTGGAAGGGGAGGAGGGCGGGGGGTGGGGGTGAATGGGTGACGGGCACGGAGGGGGACACTTGACGGGATGAGCACTGGGTGTTATTCTGTATGTTGGTAAATTGAATACCAATAAAAATTAATTTATAAAAAAAAACTCCCCTTTAAGAAGTTCAGTGGAACAATCCAGAAAAACAAGGACTAAATAGATATCATGATGACACTAAACTCATATCTGTCAATAGTAACTCTGAACGTGAATGGGCTTAATGACCCCATCAAAAGGGTTTCAGACTGGATAAAAAAGCTGGACAAGTGTATTTCCTTCCAACCACTGTCATGAAAATAATGTACTTGTTTCATAACTAGTATCCTAATTGTTAAAAAAAAAGAGCAGCAAGAGACATAAGGCAAGGTTATAGAACATAAAATAAATAAGAAAATAAGAAACACATTAGAAACATTTAAAAGCAACAAATCAGCTTGCTAATTAGAAACCATGGCTACTACATAGTAAAGTCACAGAAACAAAAAAAAAGGCCATTCAACAAAACAATTAGATATTTTTGTGAATTATAATAGCTTCTGTGTAATTTGTTTCTCTGAACAAAGGCAATCATTTCTTCTTGTTTATGATAAACAACATGAAACAAACAAACAAAAAAGATGGTTCTCTTAAGAATGGTGATTGGGATTTAGATTGGAGAGTAAAGGAAGGAGCACAACATAGTAAATAGTTGGTTTCCATCTGTTTGTGCAAATGAGGAAAGTGGGACAAAGGGTATGTGCCCAAGTGACATTGCCCAGGGTGACTGTGAGATTATATGAAACAGCAAAATCAAAAAACACAATGGAGGCTTTGGAGGATATGATATCAGATTTAAAAAAGAACAAAATGACTTTAATTTAAAGTAGAGAATGAAGTTACTATTTCTCAAAATATCAGCTAAGGCCTGAATTACAGCTAAATTAATCCTTTTCAGGTAAAGTAGATTTTGACAGAACTGTTGCTCCAGCCCAACCAATAATCTAAGATCAAAGCCCTGGCCTTCACTACAATTTGGGCTATGACTATAGAAACATCACGAATGTGCATTTTTTTGCACATGTTCACATGTTGATTCGTGTCTTCTTGTTTTTTTTTTTATCCTTATTTATTTTGGGTAAATAAAAACCAAGAGCATTCTTACTGACATCAGAGTCATTGAACATACTGTATCATCATTTTTCAAGTGTCTACAAAGGCCAAAGAACATCAACACCACTCTCTGAGTTAAAAGAATATAGAATTTCCTAAAATAGAGAAGAGTCTGAAATTACTAGCCAGGAGCAACTGTTGTTTATAAAAGTTACCCAAGGAATGAGTGGAAATTAGTAAGTGATATAAGAAAGCAAACAAACATGTGAGAAGAACAGGTACAGTGAGGTAGCAGTGGTCACTGGTCATGGATGGAGAGGCACACAATAGAAAAGGCAAGAGAGAGGGAGGCAGACTAGGAAGCCAATTATGTAGAAACGTGGAGAAGCACATCCCTCACAGCTGATCCACCTTATTTCCTAATATACTCAGTTTTCCAGACAAATTGTTGGAGATTATGATCAAGCTAAAAAGTGGTACATTCTTTCATGTATTAACTAATTCATTGACTCATTCAAGTTTTTGAAAACCCATCAGGGAAAACCTACTAAGGGTATGTTATACATTTATAACATACCACACATACATACATACACACACACACACACACACACACACTTACTACAATAGTAAATGACACTGGCAAGTGTACCAGAAATCAGGGAGCAGGGCAAGTGTTCCAGTTCCAAGTGATATGAATAGAGAGCAGAGCAGAACCTAAGGGATGTACACGGGGGTGGGAAGGAGCATAAAGTACATCAACCAGAAAGACGTGCCATAATGTTTAAGGATATATAGAATCTATGGAAGAGAGGAAAGAAAGGGGAAAAACACCTGAAGATGGACTGGACTATATTTGGGTAGTGGACATTGTGAGAAACATAAATAGATAGAGTATTAGGAGGGAAATTTGGTAGAAATATGTAATTTTTAATTTTTTTTCTTTATTCTAACTGGGTTTTAGTTAACTTGGTACCTTTCAGCCATTTAACTGATATAAGACAAAGATAATAGTAAAATTACAAAAAAAATACATGATATACTCTAGTGCTGCTATAAAGATCTTGCCCCATTAACTTATTTTAATCATTGCCTGTCCATGAAATAATTACACTCTGATTATTTCCATTTTATAAATGTATCATCACAGAATTTGAGTCCTTGTTTGTCCCGTTTCTGTTGGCCATAGCCTTCCATGAGCATTTGTTATTGAATATAAGAGTATTAAGGAAAAACCCTAAAAATCCCCTAGATTCTAGGTTGCAACTAATATTCCTTTGGCAATCAGAGTCAATTATGCTATCTAACATATTAATCCACTTCTTATCTCAGTAACTCAAAAATGCAAGTGGCCAGAGGAAATTATCAGTTTTTATATAAGTCACTTGCAACTCATCAAACTCAAGGTTGTAAATAAGTGAATATTCAAATTGTAGAAGGCAGTTAATATATATACTAGTAAAAGAGACTCTTCCTATAGAATCTGGCTTCTTGGTCCATGTATTTTGACCAAAAGGAAAATGGTAACATATGTAAACCTATTCTGCCTCCTGTAAGACAGTATTCCAGCTCCACTGATAATTTTATCTTAGGTGCTGATGGAGCCTTCCAGTTTCTTAGGAACCCAGTTGCTTCTGCATGATGGGACCATGATTAGACCAATGGATTCTATGGACATAAGTGTACTGTTAAATATTATTTGCTATAAAATTATTTCCTTCATAAGGAGCAATGTTGAATGGAAGAACATGAATGTGAATGACATTCCTTTACTAGTGAAGATGGCAAAAAATTTGAGGGCTGGAAAGACAGATCTATATCCAGAACACATATCTATTCCTAAACTGTGATGGAAAGGGGATTGGTATAACCATCTTGTGCCTGAGTGGCTGGTAGACCATTCACGATGCATTATCAGGACCTCAGCTTTAGCCTCTGCTCTTGATAATTTGAGCACTCCGTAATAGCTAAATTGTAGCATCCTGTATAGCATCCCCCTGTCTCTGTGGTCACTCATCTACAGACCCATATAGCAGGTATCAGAACACCTGTTGTAAAACACCGGCATTTACAGAATGGGTCAGCATTTCCATCTACTTATTCCTCTCTGCATTTGGGCTGAGCTTACACATGAGCAAGAATATAATGGCCCCCACATCTATTCTGAGAGGTACATTTGCATCCTATCGCCTTACCACTAATGTTCTAATCTTGTTCTTTACAAGATCCATCTTTCATAACATGCAGAGTAGACAACCTGACATATTGCTAGCAGTTCTGCAACTCACTGGGAAGACTTTACTCACCACAGCTTTCTGGGCCATCCCTGAGTGTGATGCAGCAGATTGTATTTTACAAACATGGAGATACACATTCAACTGGAGTTAATCATAATTATTCTAGGATTCTTTAGTAGTTAATTAATCTACTTTGAAAAATGTGTTTGTAACTCCAAAATGAATAGTCCCAGCCCTTTTGTGGTCATTCACAGGTATGCAGAGTGACAAAAAAATTGAATTATCCAGCAGCATCTTCCAAGATAAAATCAGATAAAGTAGGCTGTGTCTTCCTGTTTTAGCTCTCATGATGAAATAAAATTTCTTTTTTTATGGTCTGGATAGTGCCATGTTTTTCATATTTTTGTACTTTTCTTGGTAATTTTGCTGTTTTAAATGTGCCCCAAGCATAGTGTTGAACTGCTGTCTAGTGTTTTCCTGTTATGTACCTTACAGGGAAAAACACTTTTCAGATAAGCTTAATCCAGGCATGAGTTATAGTCCTGGTAGCCATGAATCTGATTTTAGTGAATCAACAGTATTTGTTAAATAAGGTGTCTTTAAACATAAATGTGCATGAAACAAAGTTACGTATTAGTCATTTTTTTCTTTTTTCTTTAATATATTAATCGTTTGATGAAAATATGTGACCAGAAGCTAACTCTATTTCTCCTAGGAACAATGGTTCAGTGTTTGCTAATTCAGTGTCCAAGGCAACTGTACAGGACATAACTATTACAAATAATGGTTATTGACTCTGTGTGTGCATGTGTATAAATATTTCTTCATGTTCTTCAATTTTCTTACAAAATGGGCTTGCCTGACCAAGAGAAAATGGTGAAAATGATGCTCTGTAGTATCTGGGGTTAGATCGCCAAAAGAAGACCTGCCTTTCTTGGACATGCCTTTTGGAGACCTGAGGTGTCCTAAAAGATGTCCATACAGGAGAATCCAAAAGAAGTGTCTAGAGTGTGACTGAGTCTTGCTGGGACTCTAGCCTCAGCCAGACTCTGAAGTAATGAGGAGACTCTGGCAAGTGCCTTGCTGAGCTCTGTCCACTGCCTGTTATAACATAAGTGGTTGGGTGGAGGAGGGGCCAGATGGCGGAAGAGCAGGGTCCCCAAATCACCTGTCCCCAACAAATTACCTAGATAACCTTCAAATCATCCTGAAAATCTACGAATTCGGCCTGAGATTTAAAGAGAGACCACCTGGAATGCTACAGTGAGAAGAGTTCGCGCTTCTATCAAGGTAGGAAGACGGGGAAAAAGAAATAAAGGAACAAAAGGCCTCCGAGGGGGAGGGGCCCGCGAGGAGCCGGGCTGAGGCCGGGGCGAGTGTCCCCAGGACAGGAGAGCCCCGTCCCGTCCCGGAGGAGCAGGAGTTGCACCAACCTTCCCGGGCGGGCGGAAAGGGGCCCGCAGGGACTTAGAGCAGGACCCAGGAGGGCAGGGATGCCCTCGGGCTCCCGGGGACACTAACAGACACCTGCGCCCCGGGAGAGTGCGCCGAGCTCCCTAAGGGCTGCAGCGCGCATGGCAGGACCGACCGGAGCAGCTCGGAGGGGCTCGGGCGGCGGCTCCGCTGAGGGGGCTGCGGGGCGGGAGCGCGAATCCACCAGCGCAGGCCCCGGAGCACAGGGCGCCGGGACACAGCCCAGGATCCGGCCTCCCCCGGGACAGGCAGAGGCCGGGAGGGCCCAGGACAGCGAGGACGCTCCTGCCCCGAGCTGAGCAGATCAGCGGCCCCGCCCCGGAGCCTCCAGGCCCTGCGGACGGAGAGCCGAGAGCCCCGAGCCCCGTAGTTCCTGCGGAGGCTGAATCCAGGCTTCCAGAGTTGCCATAGCAACTGCGGCTGATCCTCCTGGGGCCCCACGGGGTAAACAACCCCCGCTGAGCCCTGCAGCAGGCAGGGGCAGAGCAGCTCCCCCAAGTGCTAACACCTGAAAATCAGCACAGCAGGCCCCTCCCCCAGAAGACCAGCTGAACGGACCAGTGATACTCCCCCGTGTTCCAATACAACTTGTTTTTGGCCACTCTGCACTGAGCAAAATGACTAGAAGGAAAACCTCACCTCAAAAGAAAGAATCAGAAACAGCCCTCTCTCCCACAGAGTTACAAAATCTGGATTACAATTCAATGCCAGAAAGCCAATTCAGAAGCACTATTCTACAGCTA
The DNA here is from genome assembly GCF_905146905.1 of Nyctereutes procyonoides. Classification (NCBI taxonomy): domain Eukaryota; kingdom Metazoa; phylum Chordata; class Mammalia; order Carnivora; family Canidae; genus Nyctereutes; species Nyctereutes procyonoides. The sequence continues at coordinate 21,503,581 of NW_026575159.1, forward strand.
CTGGTGGCTCTAGAAAAAAGCATTAAGGCATCACGAGACTTCATGACTGCAGAATTTAGATCCAATCAGGCAGAAATTAAAAATCAATTGAATGAGATGCAATCCAAACTAGAAGTCCTAACGACGAGGGTTAACGAGGTGGAAGAACGAGTGAGTGACATAGAAGACAAGTTAATGGCAAAGAGGGAAACTGAGGAAAAAAGAGACAATCAATTAAGGGACCATGAAGACAGATTAAGGGAAATAAATGACACTCTAAGGAAGAAAAACCTACGCTTAATTGGGGTTCCCGAGGGCGCCGAAAGGGACAGAGGGCCAGAATATGTATTTGAACAAATCTTAGCTGAAAACTTTCCCAATCTGGGAAGGGAAACAGGCATTCATATCCAGGAAATAGAGAGATCCCCCCCTAAAATCAATAAAAACCGTTCAACACCTCGACATTTAATAGTGAAGCTTGCAAATTCCAAAGATAAAGAGAAGATCCTTAAAGCAGCAAGAGACAAGAAGTCCCTGACTTTCATGGGGAGGAATATTAGGGTAACAGCAGACCTCTCCACAGAGACCTGGCAGGCCAGAAAGGGCTGGCAGGATATATTCAGGGTCCTAAATGAGAAGAACATGCAACCAAGAATACTTTATCCAGCAAGGCTCTCATTCAAAATGGAAGGAGAGATAAAGAGCTTCCAAGACAGGCAGGAACTGAAAGAATATGTGACCTCCAAACCAGCTCTGCAAGAAATTTTAAGGGGGACTCTTAAAACTCCCCTTTAAGAAGAAGTTCAGTGGAACAATCCACAAAAACAAGGACTAAATAGATATCATGATGACACTGAACTCATATCTGTCAATAGTAACTCTGAACGTGAACGGGCTTAATGACCCCATCAAAAGGCGCAGGGTTTCAGACGTATTGGCACAAAAACAGACACATAGATCAATGGAACATAATAGAGAACCCAGAAATGGACCCTGAACCTTATGGTCAACTAATATTCGATAAAGGAGAAAAGACGATCCACTGGAAGAAAGACAGTCTCTTCAATAAATGGTGCTGGGAAAATTGGACATCCACATGCAGAAGAATGAAACTAGACCACTCTCTTGCACCATACACAAAGATAAACTCAAAATGGATGAAAGATCTAAATGTGAGACAAGATTCCATCAAAATCCTAGAGGAGAACTCAGGCAACACCCTTTTTGAACTTGGCCACAGTAACTTCTTGCAAGATACATCCACGAAAGCAAAAGAAACAAAAGCAAAAATGAACTATTGGGACTTCATCAAGATAAGAAGCTTTTGCACAGCAAAGGATACAGTCAACAAAACTCAAAGACAACCTACAGGATGGGAGAAGATATTTGCAAATAACATATCAGATAAAGGGCTAGTTTCCAAGATCTATAAAGAACTTATTAAACTCAACAGCAAAGAAACAAACAATCCAATCATGAAATGGGCAAAAGACATGAAGAGAAATCTCACAGAGGAAGACATAGACATGGCCAACATGCACATGAGAAAATGCTCTGCATCACTTGCCATCAGGGAAATACAGATCAAAACCACAATGAGATACCACCTCACACCAGTGAGAATGGGGAAAATTAACAAGGCAGGAAACCACAAATGTTGGAGAGGATGCAGAGAAAAGGGAACCCTCTTGCACTGTTGGTGGGAATGTGACCTGGTGCAGCCACTCTGGAAAACTGTGTGGAGGTTCCTCAAAGAATTAAAAATAGACCTGCCCTACGACCCAGCAATTGCACTGTTGGGGATTTACCCCAAAGATTCAGATGCAATGAAACGCCAGGACACCTGCACCCCGATGTTTCTAGCAGCCATGTTCACAATAGCCAAACTGTGGAGGGAGCCTCAGTGTCCATCGAAGGATGAATGGATAAAGAAGATGTGGTTTATGTATACAATGGAATATTCCTCAGCCATTAGAAACGACAAATACCCACCATTTGCTTCAACGTGGATGGAACTGGAGGGTATTATGCTGAGTGAAGTAAGTCAATCGGAGAAGGACAAACAGTGTATGTTCTCACTCATTTGGGGAATATGAATAATAGTGAAAGGGAATATAAGAGAAGGGAGAAGAAATGTGTGAGAAATATCAGAAAGGGACACAGAACATAAAGACTTCTAACTCTGGGAAATGAACTAGGGGTGGTGGAGGGGGAGGAGGGCGGGGGGTGGGGGTGAATGGGTGACGGGCACTGAGGGGGACACTTGACGGGATGAGCACTGGGTGTTATTCTGTATGTTGGTAAATTGAACACCAATAAAAATTAATTTATAAAAAAAAAGTCAACAGACAAAACATGGAACATACCCTGGTTCCAGACACTGTGCTTCACCCTGGGAATACACAGACACCCCAGATGTTGACCCAGCCCTCTGGAAGGTTAGTAGTGTTGAAGTCCATGAAAATCCACACACATTATTAATAGAATAGAGCACACAAAGTAGCTATTGTGTGTGTGACTCTTCCAGAGGTAGCACTATAAATGTTTAATCTATCATGAAATCACATATGGAGGGGATGCTTAAGTTGTGGTATAAAGGGTTGTTAAAGTCTATCCAAGAATATAAAGGGAATGGGAGTGACAGGAAGGGGAAGGAGGGACACTTGATGCTGCAGGGATAGCATGACTGTCATGGAAAAGTGGAAGCATATTTGCATGGGGAAGACAACACTCTTGGAGCATAAACATGTATAAGAAAGTGGATGAATATGATACAGAAGAAAGGAGGAGCACGCCGAGAAGGACTGGATACCACGTGTCTGTGCCAAGACAAACACACCTGACCACCTCTCTGCTCAGCTCTGATGGAGGAAATCTGAGGCAGAGAGTGAGTTCCTTGGAAGATGGTACTCGCTGTATTATCCATTCAGTTTTCCACATTGTAACACAGATCACACAATCACAAGTTTCCCATTAGGCTTTCTGCAAGCTGACGAGGTACGTCTTTTCCTGTTTCATTCCTGAGCACCTGGACAGAGAACACTCACAAATGATAATGATGATCCATTACAATTTAACAATGCACTTTACACAAGGGACTCATTTGAAAGTATATCTTAAAATGCTTTTGAGACTTGGTTTATGTATATATACATATATATATATATATGCACGTACATAGTGTTACATCTATATATAATATACATAGTGTTTGCATTACATATTATGTATTATGTATATGCATGTATATTACTAATATGATAGTAACTAATACTGATCTATGTAAATGTAAAACTATTTTTATATTAATACCTATCTTGCAGGGTGGCCATGAATTTTAAGCATACATAAACATTCTGTTATTACAACATGACATTTATCTAAAAATAATAGTTTTTACAGGGCACATAATGTATCTCTTGCCAAAAATCACTTAATTTATAAGCAATTACAGTGATCAGCATTTAATGAGCCTATACAAACATGCCAGACACTGCACTAAGTGGTAGACATTTTTACATTTTATAAAAAATATATGTTTGGAAAGGTTTGTCAGCAGCAGCAGCATTATTACCATTATCATCCCCTGCAAACAAGAATACTGAAGACTACAGGAGTTCAAGGACTTGCCTAAAATTATATATCTGCTAACAGGTAAGAACTAGGATTTGAACCAAGGAAGGGTGGCCCAAAGTTTATGCATTTAACCTCTATGTGACCGGGAAAAACAGAGCTGGCGAATTCAACCTGCCACTTTCTGATGCTCCTCAACTAGGCAGGCAGCTTGTAACATGTTTGAGCTAACAGCCCAGGTTGCTTTGCTTCCAGCCCAGGGCAAATTTTCAGAAGGTCAATGAAAAGTGTATTTCTTTGAAACTCTCCAGCGTCTACGGATCCAGCGGTCTGCTTTCCCTTGTGTCGGGCGCCCCCGAGGATATGTCATAACACCCTCCCTTCTTACCTCCAGGGTCACTTGAGTAGACCATACAATGCTCCTGTAAGTTCCAAAGAGCCAGGCAGACGGAGCTCAGAGAACAACGTGACTCCCCAGCTATCTTCCCACTCCTGAGAGCTGTGGTCTGCTACTGTCTCCTTGCCTCACATCGCCCTAGAAGAGACTGTTTATCCTTGGCCAGTTTCCATGGCAACCACTTCTCCCACAGTACTTTTTCTTATAGTAATTGCTAAAAGAAGAAAAACATATGAAAAATAATTAGGAGTTTTTGTTGCATGCTTTCTCAAGAGTGTGACAGGTAGGGCAAGGGGCAGAAAGTGAAGGTTGTAGGACTGTAGTGAGGAATCACGTGAACCACGGCAGTGTGGGCAAAGGTGATTAACACAAAATAAGTAATCTCATAGCCAAAGTGGAGTGCAATTTCCTGTTTCCACCATGGGAATACATGCATTCTCATTTTTACTCATGGATGGTTATGAGAAGTAAGTGAAAGAGGTTATACACCTGGTATCTTAGTTCTGGACAAGGTTCTACCCAGATTAATGAAATTTAAAGTGTCCAAGGAATTAGTTGCTGGTACCTGCTGAACCGACAAAACTACTGCATCCTTGTTCAATGTCAGTCAATAAGATACAGCTTCCCTTGGAGGTCTAAACTCTAAAGTGGTAAAAGCTTCTTTGGAGACCCTTTGGGAATCAGATGTGGTAAGAATGAGCACTGGATTGGGAATCAGGACACCTGCTTTCTATCCCCAGCTCAATCATTTAACTAGCTATGTAATCTAAAGCAATTTCACCATCTATAAAACAAGAGCTTTGGATGTGACAGCTCCAGTGAGCTCAGAAAGTCTTGGAGTTTCTGATCTGTGAGTTCTGGAGAGCTATGTCAGATGGAAAGGAAAGAAAAAGTAACCAGGAAAGGTCTAACAATGACAATAATGGCTACTAATATCTAATCCAAACAGGCTTTTGTCTTGGGGAGTGTGCTTTGTGCTTTCCATGCATTATCCCACTAAATACTCATGATGATATTATGAGGGAGCAATTCTTATTCCTATTTTGTAGGTAAAAAAGCTGAAGACTCAAGAGATGGAGCACAGTGTCGGTATAAAGCAGAGCTAGCCCCCAAACTCACGTCTGTTTGACTCCAGTGCAGACACAGGATTGCATCCTAACTTGGCAATGAGAGATAAAATTATATGGCCTCCACCAACATCCCCCAGAACACACATGTGTAATTTCCTACATTTTGTTTATCACCAAATCACATACATTGAAGAAAAACAAAAGAGCCCCACTGCAAGGAACAAAAGACGAGGCAGCGCATCTTTCTGCATCATTTTTATGTGTAATTAGGAAGTCCCTGGGTAAATGCACCTGTGAGAGGAGAACCTGGAATCAGTGGAACCCAGCTCAGGCTCAGATCTGTACTACTCCCACCTCTGTACCCCTCCGCAGAGGAATAGTATATCCAATGTCCTCTGAGAAGTGGTGAGGTTTCTTGAGGATTGAGTTCCTGTGACCTTAGCATCTAGAACAGAGCTTGGCACATCAATAATATTTGAATAAAGGATTAATGTTCCCTATCTGTCATTTTTGTTTCTAAGCTACTTACTTTCATCAGTTGGTTCTGGCCTCCAGTTTATTGCACTATTTCTCTCTGGTCTAAAACCAGTCTGACTACCTTCACAATACTGCTATCTATGCCTATAGTTTATATACATTCCATTTGCCCCGAAGAGCTGCAATCTGCTGTATTAGTATAATTGTAATAGAGTCCCTATTTTCAGAGTGTCCCTATTGTCCAGGTTTGAACAATAAATTACATGGTTCCCTCTAGGTACCTCACCATTACAGCTGAGCTTCATAATCACATCGAAACATAAAGGGTCAGGGAAGATGTGAGAAAATATTCTCTAAGAATCTGAGTTGCTAAACTTCGAAATAATTGAATGGCAAGGATGAAACAGCTATCTTCTCTGAAGATCTTCAGAACCAGATGTGAGCTGTAACCACCAATATTATGAAAGCACTCATTTCTTAGATTGGAACAGTGATATGTAGGAATGGATAGGAAACCACGCAAAGTCACTTCCTGATCAATGGCTCTATGTGATAGGAAAGAATGGGTGACAACAGGTAGCATGGCATCATGTTACTAAATGGCACCAAAAACCAAAGCAACTCAGCTCTTATATGCCTGTTGTTTAAGTTAAAGTGAATAAATTTTCAAATTGAAAGGCATAAAATAGGGGTGACTGAGTGCATCAGTTGGTTGAGCATCTGCCTGAGGCTCAGGTCACGATCGCAGGGTCCTGGGATCGAGCCCCACGTTGTATCCCCTCCTCAGCCAGGAGCCTGCATCTCCCTTTCCCTCTGCCTGCCACCCTCCCTACTTGTGCGCTCGCTTGCTCTCTCTCTCTCTCTCTCATTTTATAAATAAATAAAATATTTTTAAAAATAAAGGCATAGAACAGATGTGTTTAATAGGGAATTGAAGGTTACATGAGGTGAGAAGATAATGAGGATGCCAGCCCTATCTTCTTTGTATTCAAGTTTCCAGATGCAGACAAATTACATTCCAAGGTACCAGAAGATCTTACTAATATAAGTACAGAGGAATTGAAAGTTATCCTGTAGAATCATGTAGAAGGAAAAGGTATTGAAAAGTGGAAACGGACAAGTGTTTCCCCAAATTCTGAAAAGGGTTAAAAATCAGTTTACAGAACTAACCCTTATCAGTCCCAGGAAAAATTCTGGAACTGGTTATACAAAATACATGTGGTTATCACACATGGAACCAACTAGGGATCCCAAAAAGCCTGCATAAATTCACTAGATAAAACTTAGGCTTTTATTTTCCAGGTTGAAGAAGTCATTAGGCTATTTACACAAAAGAAAGATGGAACTTTTGTACTGCTTTGATATTAGCAATGTATGTGGCAAGGTCTCTCCTTATGGTCTTATGTACATGTTAGAAAAATATATACTCTATAAAGTGGACCATAGATGTTCCATTATCCTCCGAAAGATCAGGAAGACCCAGGAATCCTAGATTTAGATCTTGGCTTTGCCTTTTTTATCTGTGCAACCTTGAGAAATGTCTTTAACCTCGCTGAGCCTCATCCATAAAATGAGTGGACCAATGGTTCACAAGCTATTGTGATAATTCAGTGTAATTTTATATTGAGGATTAATTCAGAAGTCAGGTAAGTGAAGATCAAATTTGCCTGTTTACTGTGGCTAAAACTGAGTTGGAGACCATGGCTCCAGCTATTACCGGAATCAAGTTTCCAAATATAACTCCTGAGGAGGGTGTCAGGGTGGCTCAGTCGGGAAGGCGTCTGACTCTTGATCTCAGCTCATGTCTTGATCTCAAGGTAGAGAGTTCAAGCCCTGTGTTGGTGGGTCCATGCTGGGTACAGAACCTACTAAAAATAATAATTCCTGATGAATAGATAGCTCTATGGAACACAGGCCCCCTCATAACAGGCTTAGAGTAGAACGTGAAGGAATCAAGAATGTATGAGTCTCACTAGCAAACTACTCTGCAAAATAAGGGAGGAAAGAAGGCTCTATAGTGCACACTTAATACTTTACTAATTTCAAAAACCCTCTAGATGACTCCTCCTCCTGGGGAGAAAAATGAGTGCAGAAGTAGAGGGAAGGGCCAAAGCTACTTCCAAGAAGACGGTGCAGCGTCTATATTACAGTTCTAAGCAGAAACTCTGGAAGAAGAAAAGATTTGCTCCTACACTAAAAGGCAATAAATAGGAAGCTAGGTATAGGATGTTACAGTATTCTAGGCTGGACACGGAGCTTAACTGGTGATGTAGTCTACGGGAAAAAGAAAAGAGGTTGTCCAGCTCAACGTTCTACTTGCTAGAACAAGCAAAGTCATAAAATCGGACTAGTTTACTCCCTCATATTGCAAAGATACAGGGCAGCCAAGTTTAAGACAAGTCACTTCATAGAGAGTGAAGTTATTGATGAAGACAGAAAGTCTGGAGAGTGAAAAAACTTTGTAATGAAGCTATGCATTTTCAGCTTTTTTTCCGAACGTCTTACCCGTGGTGGTTATCAATATTGACTATCTATCTCTCCCTTGCACTGCTTATGCTTTGCCAGCATTCAAGCGCACCACATCTTAAAATTTTCACGGACCTTAATGGTTTTGCTATAGAATGCTCAGTTAAAAGGAGTTATTCAGAGAGCAGAGCATTCTTGAGAGCTTCTTTATGCCAGATTATCCAAGTATTATAACTTCAGATACTCCCTAACATATTATTATTTTAATATCATTGTCATTACACTGCTGCCTTAAGTGAGATTTTGCTGCAGCTGGCTTTTTTCATTTGTTGTTTTTGGGTTATAATAGAACATAGTAGCTTCCAAAGACAAAAAAAAAATCAATATACACTGCTAAAAATACCTTGGTGTTATCCCAGCTTGCAGTTCTTCCAGCCTTAAAAGGGAAAGAAAGATCAGTGAAGATAGGTTTTCAGGCCCTGGCATTTAGGATTCTATTTGATGATTTCCAAATCAATGCACCAGAAATGTCTCCAATGTCTTACTTGTAAGGACAGCTCTCCTGCCCTGCTTTTCAGTATCACAAAAGCCAGTCTAAAAAGCTGTACTGATCGGCTCTACCGTGCATTTCTCCACATCACTCCCACTTCAGATTCTTGCTCACAAGGCCGGGTGAGGTACAGTCCCACGGAATGGGTGTGTACGATGTGTGTTGAGGACTGGGGAAGCACGTATGCACTTAGTGTTCCCAGAAGCTCGATTTCAAAAAATTAGGGGAGTCTGGGAGTAATGCCAGAAGGAGAAAAAAAAAAAAAAAAAAGAAAGAAACTCCTTTTCTCCGTCTCCATCCAGGCCATGAAGAACTTTGTGCCTTGGGATTGGTCCAAGCTGCTCTCTGGCTCACGACATTTTCTCAAACCAGAGAATGTATTTTCTGGTAAATATCCCTTCACTACTGCTGATGGGATAAACTGGAAGCTGACAGGAGTTGATATCAAATTTAATATGATTTAGTTTAAAAAGCATTTACTAAAGTCCTTCCTGGTGTCCAGCACTTTATCAGACCCTGTGGGGAACATAAAAATTCAATAAGGTGCTCACTCCCTTGCAATCAGCCTAACACGCAAATAGTTAGCAACAGAGTATGAGTCTTGGGTGAGTTTGTGGCAGGAATTCAAAGGAGAATCTGTATTAGAGACCATCTGGATTGGCTTTTTAAGAAGGTAGCAGGTGCGCTGGGACTCTAAGGATGGGTAAGGTTTGAATTTAGCGAGGACCAACATGTGAGGCATGTGGAAAAGCAAGTCATGGGTTCTTCTTGGACAACTATGGCAGCCTAAGGGCTGGACTTGTTGTTTGGGGTTATTGAGAGCAGTTGCTTAGGGCCAGAGTTGAATATTATAGTTTAACAAATGAGCTCTGAAATCAGCTTAGGTTGGATCTTTAAACCAGGGTTCTCTCCTACAGTCTTGGGTAAGTTCCTGAAACAGGTAAAGAATATATACCACACGAGGTGGTATTGATGATAAAAATGATTCAATTCATTCATTCCACCAATAGTCTTGATGCCATCTTTGTACCAGGTATGTAGACTTCATAAGTTCTAGGCATTGAGGAATAAGTATACGCAAACAGACAAAAATGATTCTGTAAACCGTCCACTGTAGAGCAAACAATCAGCAAATGATAGTTTTTAATTCAATACTTTAAGCTTCGTGGGAGAGAAACTGAAATGGTAGGAACTGTCTTAAGAAATATAGACTTGCCCTGGGTGAATAGAAACGGGGTGGTCAGAGAGCTCGAAGGCAAAAAGACCAGCTAAGGAGCCACTGCAACAACCACACGATGAGAGTCAACCAGGTGGGGGCAGTGCTCAGGAAGGTTGCTGATGGGTGGAGCTCAATGTGGCACCTTCTCCCCTAAAATTTTATGCTAATGTCCCCAGGAATAATTCAGAGCTCATGGTTTCACCCATCACAAAAGAGTCATCACTAGACTTTCCACTGAGTATATATTAAGGCATCCTGACCTTTATTTACTTCTGAGAACAGCAGTTTTCCCAGGTTCCCAGTTGGGAAGGAGGCTTATAAATAAACCATTTTGCTTGTTCACTGAACTAGACTGTCATTCACAGTGATGTGCTGACTCAGGTGATGCTGAGTGAGTTGGAATGTTAACATGAAGGTCTTTGAGGGGAAAAGAAACAACGCTGCTCTTCCCCTTAAGTCGGAGGAAGTAAAACTGAGAAGGCTGTGGTTTCGGCTCATTAAATGATCTCCAGTGTATTCATCAGATGCCTCGTCAAGAGTTTTATTATCGACAAAGGGATTCTCTTTTCTCTAATTGTATATACCTTAGAGCCCGGGAAATTGCCTGTTCTAAAGGTAAATAAAACACCAGATCTCCTCCCTCCCTGCAAATACGGGACTTCTTGATTTTTAAGTCATAAGCTTACTTAGAGGAAGAAAGCAACCATAGAAGCAATGCCAGTGTCTTTGGGGTTGTTACCATATGCCGGAGCACTTGCCATTTGCTGTGTGGGTTACACATATCTGAATTAATCAATTCAATTAACTGTGTGCCCCAGAAACTTAACGAGGAATAAGAGAAGAGACACCGACACCATCTTACAGTAGAAGCTCACAAGGAATTACTAAACCAGACTTTCTCAGCAAAATACTGATAAGAACTTGACCAGCACCCACTCTCTGCCTGTGTATCCTTCCCTCTCCTAATATCCTGGAAATCCTCCAGGAAAATGACAGACCCTTGACCCCCTTCCTCTGTTTTGCCAGCCAGGACCTCACTCCCTTTTCTGGCTTCATCATCTTTTGCTCCTTTGGGTCATTGTTGGCCCATTCTCATCAATACCAACCAATCTCCTTCCCGTGCAAACTTTGCCAGACAGCTCAGTCGTGTAGCTTGCAGAAACAACAGAATGAGCACGGGCCTGGGGTCAGAGAGCCTGGGTTCAGATCTGGCTCTGATCTTTACTATCTGTGCAGCCTTGAAAAATGTCTTCTCTGAGCCTCATCTGTAAAATGAGTGAACAGTGGTTCACAAGCTAGTGTGATAATTCAGTATGGTGCTAAATAGATACAGAGATATCCATATATACATCAATATAGATACAGGGGGATGGACATGTTTATATTGAAATCTACATATATACATACGGAGATGTTAGTATATACATATAAATTGATGACATAAATCACAGTCTGCTATTATCTTAATTATGTATTAGTTTGCCTATTTATCATTCTGGTTTATGCCACAAAATGGCAAGCTCCTGGGCACCTGGGTGGCTCGGTCAGTGAAGCATCTGCCTTTAGTTCAGGTCATGGTCTCAGGGTCCTGACATTGAGGCCTGTGTTGGGCTCCCTGCTCAGTGTGGAGTCTGCTTCTTCCTCTCCATCTGCCCCTCCCCTGCTCATCATGCTCTCTCTCTTTCTCTCAAATAGGTAAATAAAAAATCTTTAAAAAGGGGTGCCTGGGTGGCTCAGTTGGTTAAACGTCTGCATTAAGCTCAGGTCATGATCTTTGGGTCCTGGGATCAAGCCCTGTGTTGGGCTCCTTGCTGAGCAGAGAACGTGTCTCTCCCTTTTGTCCCCGCTGTGCTCTCTCTTGCTAACTCTGTCATATCTCTTTCTCTCTCTCTCTCAAATAAATAAATAAAATATTAAAAAAAATTTTTTAAATCTTTTTAAAAATGGCTAGCTCTATCAGAAAAGAAAATCATTCCACCTTGCTATTGTCCCATCCTCAATGCCTAGAAGAGAGCCTGGAACATAGCAGGTATTTAATAAATATTTCTGTAAGAGTGAGTGGATGAATTGTTGATGCTCAATAAATATGTTTCTTTCTGAGCTTCAAGCTAATAGGGGATTTTTTTTTTTTTTTGCTTCTGATCCCCAGCTGAGACCTATTGGAAGAAAAGTGCATAATCGTGCTAATTGACTTCATAACAAATTTATGATTTTCAATCTTCGCCAGACTCTAAGTGTTTCTTGATAATCCTTTAACATGTGTTGGCTCAATTTCCATTCTTTTTTTTTCCAAAGCAGCTGTTGCTAAGTATCACCTCCTCCCTTGCCTTCTGCAGCCCTCCATCCAGTTCACTCTGCCTTTGATCCATCTGCAGAGAAAAGAGTCCTATGACTTCAATTAGCCCTTTCCCTCCCTCCCGCTTCATGATGGCTAATTTTTTGAGTCAGATTGACTGGGTGCAGGGATGTCTGGAGGGGAATACATTATTTCTGGGTGTGTTGGGAGATGTTTCTGGAAGAGATTAGCATTGGAATGGGGGGACCGGGTAAAGTCACACCAGTGGAGATGGGCAGCATCTAATCGGTTGAGGGCCTGAATAAATGAAGAGGCAGAGAAAGGATAGAATTTGTCCTGTGCTGGATCTGGGACACATGTCTCCTCCCACCCTCTGACATTAACTGTCCTGGTTCTCAGGCCTTTGGACTGGGACTGAGTGACACCTCCAGCTTTCCTGGGTTCCCAGCATGTGAGCAGCAGGTCACAGGGCTTCTCAGCCTCTGTAATCACATGAGTCAATTCCTATAGGATATGTTCATATATATACATATATACATCTATGCATCCTGTTGGCTTATTTCTCTGGAGACCTCCAACTGATACACGACTCCTGCCAGACCTTCTTCCAACTCTCTCCCACCTCCTCTCTCTTCCCTTTCAGTCTATGAGGAAAAAGGGCCCTCTACTAATCTCTGATGGAATTCCCCAAGGGGATTAACTCCCATCAGCTTCCCATGTGCAAAGGGGAACATAAAAATAGATTGAAAAAGACAAACGAATGGTAGCTTTTTAAGGATGAATGTTAAATTTATAAGTGAAAACGCCCAAGGCCTAAGGATATAAAAAATGTTCTTACCTAACAAGGCTCTCCTTGGCACACAGGATCTGGCAATACTCTCTTAGATGTGCATAGCCCAGTTGTGTGATGTTTGCAGAGCACTGAACCACATGACAATCCTCTAAAAATTGAGGAACAGGTATTAGTATCCCCATGTTGTAAGTGAGGAAACAGATCTCAGAGAACTGATGTGCCCAAGGTCACAACCTTCATAACTTTGATGGTTGCAAGTGGACACCAGATCTTCTTACTAGAAATCCCAGGCTTTCTCCACGGAGCCCCTCTGACCTCTGTTGGTTTTAGCCCACATCACAGACCCACAGATACCTAGTTTATGATCCAATTTTTGCCCTAGCCCTATCTTCTATGACAGAATGCCCAAAAGGCTATGATTCTAGATGCATCTCGTGTAATAGTTAAGCATATTGTCTCAGGGGGAGCCAGACTGTCCACTTTCAAAGCCTGTAGCCATCACTAGCTGCACAAAGTTTAGCAATGTCCTTCATCTAGTTGTCCCTTGCCTCTAAGATGGAGAGGCTGTCCAAATATCATACACTTCTTTGAAGATAAAAGGAATTAATGCATATAAAAAACTTAAAATTGTGCCTGCCATAGAAAGGATCTGTATGCATGAACTATTCTCACTTAACCAAGGAATGTCCTTTTCTTCTCCTTCCTCTGTGTAACATTATGGCTCACGCTGAACAGCAGGTGGTCAGATACACATTTATGAAGAGCCTACAGTAAGTGCCATGTTATTTTCTTGCAGCTCTATCTTGATGTGCTTTGCCTGAATTTTGAAGTATTGATGCATTTTTTTCCCATGGTGATCAAGGGCCCTATGGCAGGGATTATTTCTAGGAATGGCCCCCAGAATCCAATGTCCAGATCCCCAGAACCTGTGAATTATTTGTGGAACTGCGTTATGTTATATGGCACAGTTGGCCTTAACGAGAAGTTACCCAGGTGGTTCTAATCTAATCACGCGCCTTGAAAAGAGGAGAACTTTCTGCAGGTGGTCACAGAAGAGGAAGTCAGAAGGAGTTCAAGCCTGAGGGGGGAACTGACATGCTTTTGTCTGAAATGGAAGGGGCCACATGAGAAAGAGTGTGGGCAGCTCCTAAGAACAAACAACGGCCCCTGGCTGACAGACGGCGAGGAGCCAGGGACCTCCATCCTACACCTGCCAGGAAGCCAGCTCTGCCCACACCTGAGTGAGCCTGAGAGCAGGTTCTCCCCCAGCACTTCCAGGTGAGAGTCCTGCTGGCCTGTACCTTAGCAGCAGCCTGCGATGCCCTGAATAGAGACCCACTTAGCCTGCTGAGAACTCCTGACCTACAAAACTTCCCGGTAATAAATGAGCATTGCATTAAAATGTGAAGTCTTTGACAGTTTGTTTTGGCAGTGATGGAAAATGGATATGGGCGGGAACCTGCCAATGTGCTCTTCAGGAAAACATTTGTGCTGCCGGAACAGTTCTTCCCTGCCACTCGGAAATATAAGATCTTCACTCTGGAGCTGACGCCTCCACTGAGTGACGAATGGGGCCAGGAGGAAGGAGGACGAGAAAGGAATGTCGGGGACACAGACCACAGAATCCAGGCTTGCAGGTAGGGTTTTGGCACCTTGGTGAGAAAACTACGGCTATTTTTATATAACATTTGTAGAAATATTTTTATTTTTTATTTTATTTTTTAAGGATTTTATTTATTTATTCATGAGCGAGAGAGAGGCAGAGACACAGGCAGAGGGAGAAGCATCGGTTCCCTGTGGGGAACCTGATGTGGGACTTGATCCCAGGACCCCAGGATCACGACCTGAGCCAAAGGTAGATAGATGTTCAACCACTGAGCCACCCAGGTGTCCCTGTAGAAATATTTTAAATTTCTACTTCGGGTAAATAAGTTTACAGGGGAGAGTGTCAGGAGCATCAACTCGGTAGTCAGAGTTGCCTTGCTGCCACTGACCCACTGTGTAACCTTGGATAAAACACTTGGCCTTGCTAAGCCTCAGTCTCCATATCTGTGAAATGGGGGGAGAATGCCAGCACCAAATTGAGCGGTCTGTTGTGAGGGTTAAATAAGAGGATGTTTCTGAAGCACTTCCTTTGACACCTGGCACTTATTAAGTGCTAAATAAATGGTTATAATTATAATTATTCATGTATTCATTCAAAAAGCGTGTATTAATCATCTGCTCTATGCCAAGCATTGCTAGGCAATGTGAGAACACAAATATGAATAAGGAAGAGTCTCCACCCTCAAAAAATCTCTCAGTAATGTGTCCCTATGTATCCTTGCATTTATTCATACATGTAAATCTTCCCATGTGTGCGCGGGTCGGGTGTGTACGGCGTGTCGGAGGCGCAGGTGGTGTGAACACTGTGTTCTCCAAAACCAAAACTCCCAAGGACAAAGTGCTGCGTTCAAACCTAAGCTTTCTCCTTCTCCTCAGAGGTAGGCGACCATACAACTGTTAAATCACTTCAGTTCAGAGGGGTGGAGCCAGGAGGTCCCAGCACAGGGACCCTCACCAGCCCGTGCCCCAGGAGAGGGATGTTGTGCCTCAGGCAGAGGGCTCCCCACCCAGAGAATTTTGCCCGGTCCTACCCTCCAAGCAGGGAAGCACAAGGCCATCCATCAGCTTGGCTGTCTGGGAGTCCCAAGAGCTCCTCCAAACAGACCCATTAGCCGAAAGGATAAATATTTACTCTGGGCTCATCTGAATAACCCAGAAAAAGGACTCTGTTTTTTATCAGTAATAAAAAACACTCCCACCTAAGCTTGGATTTAGAGCTTTTTGTCTTTAAATCTTTGCTGCCTTGAACCACTCAAAGTCCTGTGAGAGACCAGATTAGGGTTTCCCCTTGGCCTCCGAGCTGCCTGGGGGTGGGCGTGCACAGGAGCATAAAGGGAAATGTGTCCTTTCACTAAGCCAAGTATGTGTGGCCTCAGCCTGGCTCCTGCTACACAGGTAACCGAAATATTTGCCCTTGGGAGAGAAGGTGCAGAATGTGCTCTTAAAATGCTCCGACTGGTGAAATAAGAGATTTTAGATAAACAGCTTTCGAGGGACCCCATTTCCTGAGCTATGCTTTGATCACATGACAACAGCACCAGTGAAAACACTTTTGTTAACCTTTCAAGGGAGACGTTTGGGAAAGAGCGCTGGCCTGGGTCGTGGAGGGGAGAGTATGGGTAAGGTGGGGGGGAGGGAGGGACAAGGGGGAGGAAGGGGGAGGAGGACGAGGGGGAGGAAGGGGAGGAGGGACGAGGGGGAGGAAGGGGAGGAGGGACGAGGGGGAGGAAGGGGAGGAGGAGGAAAGGGGGGAGGAGGGGAGGGGGGGAAAAAGGGAAGGGGGAGGGGCAGGGCTGGGGGCTGGGATGGAATAATCAGGAGAAGCTTGGTGGCTGTTCAGACAACCCTGGGCCACGTCTCCCCATCTCCCAGCCCCACTTTCCTTACATGTACATCCTGCCCCTATCTCCTTTCTGGGAGCCAGACTGACCTGGCAGAAAAATCCCAGACTGTGGAAGCAAATAACTGTCCTCAAGCGTAGGGCCTGGACATGATAGGGACCAGAATATGCTAAATGAAAAGCTTGCACTATTCTTTCCACCACAAAGATGTTCTTTGATCCCTCTGGGCCTCAGTTTCCCCAGCCAAGTTATGGGGATAACAATGCTTCCCTCCGGGATGGTGGAAAGGTAAATAAGAAGATACACGTGTAAGTACCCAACAGAGATGGCTGCACTCGGGGGGCCCAATACGGGTCAGCACAAATCGCAGTCCAGGGCTTTGGAAGATGGCAAATGTATTGGAACCAGTTTAATTGACAACTGGCCGTCCAAAGGCTCGTACAGGTACTTGGCTAAGGTTTGCAGGGAAAGCCGAGCAAGGCCTACCAGGTGGAGACAAACTTCCTCCTGGCCGCATCTCGGTCTCCAGGATACCTGGCTTCATGGGACCTGGGTGCAGGCTGCCCACACACTGCAGGGCCCTTTCCTATCCTCCAGACCTGATGGGGCGGGGGGCCAATGTAGTGCTAACAGGGCAAGCCCTTCTCTGTCCCCAGCCTATCCACGCAAACACCTTGGTCTCTCTTGCCACAGTAGAGACAGCTGTACTCGTTGCCCAACACATTCCTATCATATGGTAGTAAGTCTTCAATTAAGTTTTAGTGAATTAATGAAGAGACGAAAGAATGAATACAAAAATGTGAAGATAAATCTCTGTAATAATCTTCCGTTAGGTTCATAATGTGCTTTCTAATTGTCCTTCATTCAAGTAGGTCACTTAGCTTCCTGGTTACTGGAGGGTCACCCTGGCTGCTTGGCCATCATGTGGGGGTTTTAAGCCATCAGGGATGCCGGCAGGAGACCTTGCAGGCCTAGACACCACTGCAGAGGGGTTTGCAGAAGAGAGGAAAAGCCTGGGTCTCTCTCTCTGCTGCTGCTGCATAACGATGCTAATCTTGCTCTTCTCTTCTTGCCCCGGTGCTCTGTACCCGTGTTCCTCCTGAGACCCAAGGAACTGGGGATGCCTTTGCTACTTGTGACCCCACTGCAGGACAACTGTCCCACCTCTTTTCTTCCCACATAATGAAAACTTTTCCCAGAGAGAGGCATCAGTGTGGCCCGGATTCCAGGAGAGACTATATCCTGTCTCCCAGTCTTGGGTTGTTTGTCTTGATGGCCGTGGAGTTTTGAACCTAGCCCCTGGTCTGAATGAAGAGTGTATTATTTTAATGTATTAATAGTATTTTTATATTAATATATAAAATACAGTTATATTTGATATCCGTTCTTTCCTTATTTCTAATGATTTATTGAGATAGAGTTTGCTCAGGCATTTTCTAGAAACACAATGGGTGAGGTTCCTGATACTCTGGAACTTCTACCCTAGAAGGGGATGCAGGTAATAAATAAACGTGCAGCTAAGTGAGCTGCTAAAAGAAAAACTGTAACATCTGTAGAGCTTCCGTTAGGATTATTTTTATTCTATCACTCATTCACCCAACACTTAAATGCTTACCAAGCACATTCTTTTTTGCTAAAGACAGAGCAGAGAACAAGGTGTCCTCTTTGTCCCCAGGAGCACACATTCACCTAGGGAGTCAGAAGTTAAATATCAAGTTATACAATTAATCGTTTTAGGGAAGTGTAGTGTGGTAAGAGCACAAAGCAAGGCATTATAATGTAGTCTCAGGCTGTCAAGAAATGCTTCCTGGTGGATCAAGGAATGGGCACCAGTGAATTCTAGTGTGCTCTATGAGCAGCACCCTTGTGAGGCCCCTTTTGACATTGACTCTGCGCTTGAGCATGTGATTAACCTTGGCCAATGACCTACAAGCAAATCCAAAGTGCATAGAGGTGTGGAAAGCACTCATGCCCTGGAGCTCACCCTCTCTCCATGCCAGGAATTCTTCTGCCACCACGTGAAGCAGCCCAGGCTGATCTGAGGGAGATCTGTGGCTCACCCGGCACCTGTGCCCAGATGTAGGAGAAAGAACATCGTAGACTATGCAGTCACAGTCGAGGTGCCAGGGACTGCAGCTGCACAAGTGACCCAGGTGACATGAGCAGAAGACCTACTCAAACTGCTGATCAAAAGAATCCTGAGCAAACTGAAATTTCTTTTTAAGTCTATAAGCTTTTAGGGTGTTTTGTTCTGTGGCAAAGGCTGATTGAGAAAGAGCTCCCCAGAAGCGGGCGGTTCTCCATGCAAAGAGCCAGCACATGGGTTATGGGCATACAGACTGGGCAACAGGTGAGAAACTTGTTATCAAAGTCTTGTAAAATGGTGAAAAATTTTTGTAGAGTCTGGAGGAGTGCTCAGAAAAGTGCTTTTGGAAGGTGGAAAACCGTTGATGCGCAGCAGTGCCAAACTGTGCTCCGAATCAAGAGAAAACTATTCCTAATGAATTCGCAGATCTGGCTATGGAGATGACCAGAAAGAATGAGGAAGTGTTGATTGGCTGCTTCTTGTAGCTGTTGGTGAGGTCCAGGAAGGGAGAGGAGAGGGAAAGAACTATTCTCTTTGTAAACAGGGATTTTGAGGGACTGGAATGTAACCAAGACTTTCCAAGTTGGAAAATAAAACTATTTCACACACCCCCCTTTTTTTTTTAAGATTGATTGATTGATTTGAGAGAGGGCGAGTGAGTGGGGGAGGGGCTGAGGGAGAAGGAGACGAGCAGACCCCCTGCTGAGCGGGGAGCCTGATGCAGGGCTCCATCCCAGAACCCTGAGATCATGACCTGAACCAAGATCAAGAGTGGGACACTTAACTGATGAAGCCACCCAGGCACCCCGTACACCTTTTTTTTTTTTTTAAAGTTAGAAACAGCCTCAGATTAAAGATCAAATCAAGGGTGTGGCTATACAATTTTTTCCTTAATATCTCAAAAAGACTGAAAGTGATAATAGAGCCTCTCAGCTAGACAAAGCTGTTTTTCAGAATTATTAATATAATAATATTTTATTATTGTAAAACAGCCCTAGAAAGTCTGGTGTGAGAAGCTGATCTCAAAAAGGAATTATGAATGTGGATTTTGACCAAGAAACTGAATGTAATGTGATACATAACAAGCCCAAAAAGCCTTTAAGGGAGTTATACAATCTAAGATTAAAGGAAATGAGGTTCTTCTGAACCCCTATTTTCCTTTGAATAAGGAGTTTGAGAAAACCTCTCAAGTATGAATTATTTTTTTTTAAAAGGCAAGAGGCACTCTCTCAGAGGTTAGAGACCAAAATATTGAGTGTGGAAAAAGAACATGGCGGGGATACCAGTCTAAGCAGCCAATCTCAGTGAGCACAACCAGAACAGGGTCTGATGACTTATACTTGGTTATATGTTATGATTTTTTTGAATATTGTATTTCTTTGAGAGAACACAAATGGGGGGAGGAGTAGCAGGAGAGGGAGAAGCAGACTCCTCACCAAGCAGGGAGCCAGCCACAAGGCTCAAGCCCAGGACCCTGGGATCATGACCTGAGCCAAAGGCAGATGCTTAACTGACTGAGCCACCCAGGTGCCACCATTATGATTTCTGCAAACCAGTGCCAATTCTTTTGCTCCTCATCCCTTCCCTTTTTTGAATGGAAGCATCTATTACCGTTTTTTTCTTCCTATGTCCCCACTGTATGATAGGTATTTGGGGGTAGAACAACTTGCCCTTTTAGTTCGTATGTCTTTGTATCAGTGAGAATCACAGGGAGCTCCACTCATGGAGCTTCACCTGTATTGGGATCTACCACAGATTATAAGATAGGAACTTTGAAACTAATGCCATGATTGAATGATCTGTTGGGACTCTTCTGAGGAGGTTAATATTTCTGCAGGTTAGAGGGGCATGAGTCATTGGGGCAGAGGGGAAACTGTGGTAAGCCCCTTGTTCACTATGACTCTTGGTATGCATGCCCTTGGGTGGTCCCCTTCCCACACTGACCATCTGACTTGTTTTCACTAAAGAAACATGGGAAGATAAGATGCAGGCAATCACGTTATACATTGAGATTTGCTCTATCTTGCCGCTGGGGACTCTAAGCATGTGAAGAAACCCAAACTAGCCTGTTGGAGAACTATGTATGGTCCAGTTGATACATACCCCAGATCACTGAATCTTGAACTATCAATCTCCAGTTGATCATCCAGTGATCCTAGGGCCAAGCCAAAAAAACTGCCTAGCCCATATTTACTGACCCAGTTTCCTGAGACTAAAGTAGTTGTTTTAAGCACTAGGTTTTGGGACAGTTTGTTTCTGAGCAAAAGTGTGTATAGCTTCTCTGAGGCAAAGATATTTAAACTGAAATATGAAGGTTTGGCAGAGATTAGTTAGGCAATAGTGGGGTGGGGGGACAATCTTCCAGGTAGAAGGAGAACCTATATGGTGAGTTTGAGTGGCTGAAAACATGTCCCAGTGGCTAGAAGAATGACAATAGTACGAAACAAGGATGTTGGTGAGTCTGGGCTTGATTGTCCACTGTGGTTTGAACTTAGGGCTTTCCCACATTTTTGCATGCTTGGGCCCAGGCTGAAGAGGTACCATCTATCTGGAAAACTCTCTTCATGGTGATGAGGGAGGTGCAAGAGAGAAACCTAACCACACAAGCACATTTCTGTTTACATCTCATTTGTGAATATCCCATTGGCCAAAGCAAGTCATGGGGATAAGCACAAAATCAAGAGCAGGAAGTCCTTCTGATCACCTACATTTATGGGGACCTACATTTGGCCAGAGTAAGTCACACTATTCATAGCAGCACTCCTCAGTAGGCAAAAAGTGGAAAAAAAAAAATCCAGATGCCTACTAATTGGTGAATAAGTTTTAAAAATGCATATCCAGAGGTATCTGGCTGGCTCAGAAGGTAGAGCATGCCATTCTTGATCTCAGAGGATCATGAGTTCAAGCCCCATGTTGGGTGTAGAGATTACTTTTAAAAATGCATATCCATACAATAGGATACTTTTTTTGACAATACAAAGGATTAAAGTCCTGATACATGTCATTATATGGATGAACCTTACAGATGTTCTTTCTAGGTGAAAGAATCCAAACATAAAAGACTGCATATTCAATTTCTAGAAAAGGCAGATATAGAGACAATCTATTGGTGATTACTTGGGACTAAGGGTGAGAGTAGAGATTTACTGCAAAGGGAAATGAGGTTGATGAAAATGTTCTAAAACCAGATATGGGTGATGACTGTAGAGCTGTATTTGTTCAAAATCATTGAACTATTTACTTAAAATAAAGGAATTCTGTAGTCTGTAAATCATCTCCATACCCGTACTAACATGTGTAACTAGTGGAATGAATGATACCTTGGCATTTTACTTAACAATATAACATTTCCAAAGGCATAATTAAATGATTGACTTGATACAATGTGGCAATAGTTGCAAAACTCTATTGTCTCTTTAAGCAATGGCTGAGGTTAAATATTTTTTTCTTCAAAAGTATTTTGCCAAATTTTAGAATTTTCATTAGTTATTCAACTCTGGCTGTAAATAATAAACTTTTTTTTTTTATTTTGTCCTCTGTGCTACTGCATTCTATGTTAGTGCATGTGGTATTTAAAAAAAAAATTTGGCACCCATAAAAGCAGCTGCAATTAATGAAGCATGCTCTACTTATTGGCTTTTCATATAATATGTACAACAGAAACATTCTCTTATAAACAGGTCAAGAACTGTAAAATGTTCACTAATTGCTAGAATTTGCTCTTCTGTTTGGAATAAAAATGGATTTAACAATCAGAATAGCTATTCAAGGGGTAATAGAAGCAGGAAGGAGGGACCTCTGTCATTAGCTAATCTAGCAATTATCCCCAAATCAGAGCTTGTATTCTACATGAATATCAACTGAGTTTGTTGAGGAGGTGCAGCTGGAGAGGTGCAAACAGCTGCCTACTCTAATGCAAAGTTCCTTTGGTTAGAAGAATGCACTAGCATTCATCCAGGAGCTGTAGGATGAACTTAATTCTCTAAGAGGAAAACAGCAATTTCAATAGGCCAACGGCAATTTCACACTTCCTTTTGAAGCACGTGGAGAATGTGCCCACTGTAACATCCTCCCATTTATGAACTCTTGACATTATTGTTTACGAGTTAAACATCTATCCTGAAAGCGGTGACTCTGCCTGAGATCCTGGAGGAGAGTAAGCTTAGGAAAGTGTTTTCTCTCTACATTCTTTTTCTAGCAGGAGGTCAAAGAGGGAGTTACAAAACTAAAAATGAACACAGCAAAAATTGTACGTCACAGCTTACAAAACATTGTCACAGGCATTGCCTCTGAGTTAATATTTATTCCAAAATATTCATCAAGAACTTTCATAAAACCCATGTGTTTGGCTAGGTGCACTACTTCTCTCAAACTACTGCCTTTGGAAGGGTTGTGGTGCACATCCTTATGGAGTTCGTGGTAAGCATTTGGTTCTCAGTTCTCTAAGGTCTGCATCATCATAATGTACGTTCAAAGGTTTGGGAACTTCAGGAGCTTATTGTTTAATCACGGTCCCAGTATTACAAATGTGTGGGGAGGTAGGCTGACCTCATCAAATATGGATAGCATTGCCTCGTGGCTCTATGATTTGGAGCATGTTTGTTTTGTTTTGTTTTTGTTTAATTGTCTGTTTCCAAAGCTTCAAAGTCCTCATCTTGGGAGATTTAACAATATAAATGTCTTACATGTGGATGAGAAATTCCTCTCTGGACCCCATTTCAGCCTTCATCTGCCACCCCATTTCTCTTCTTTCTTTCCCAGCAAAATTTATTCAGAGTTTTTATTTATTTATATTTAGTTTCCAGTTCAAGTTTTTTCTCAAACCCACTGTTTCCCAAACACCTGTCCTGTCAAATTCTAAATCAGGTCATAATCTACCTTATGCAGAGTAAGAATCAATCTACTCCCCTCTCTCTGATCTCATTTCGTATCACTCTTTCTGGCCTCATCCATTGAGATCTCATTGACATCTAATTTCTTCTAAAATATGTCCAGAATCTTCCTCTTCTCTTTATAGGGCATTTCATTCTGTTGTTTTCTCTTCCTGAAATTGTCTTCTTCCTGTGATCCAAGTTGATGACTCCACATGTTCTCTTTTAAATGTCAATCTCTGGGAGGATTTCCCTAATGCTTCTGTTTAAATTGCAGCCCCTCTACCCAGAAGCCACTCACTATACATCCTATCACATACATTATTTAATTAAGTAACCAAAGCTCTGAGAGAATAAAGAACATTCTTACTGTTCTCCTGGTTCATGTAGCTTAGGGGAAAAGTGGTTTTAAGGCTCCAAACATCTATTATTTGTAGAAGAAACAATGGATTAAGATTTGGAGGGCCATGTTTGATACTCAGCTTCTTCACAGGGTATTTGACATCTTAGGAAAACCATGTCACCTTCCTTAGTCTACATATCCTCATTTGTAAATGAGGGCAAAGCATGGCTGTTAGTGTTCTAAGCATCCTCCTCCATGATTATTTTTTTTTTAAGATCACAAATGTCACTGGGAGCTAAAGACTGTCCCATAACTATATGGTCCACTCGTGTACAAAGTTGTGTTATCTTCATTTCCAGCTCAGTACTTCTGGTAAGTCAATGTAGCTGATGATCACAGGGAATAAACTACTTATCTCCACAGTTGGGTTTGACTAATTTCCCTTTTCTGAAGAGAACTGGAGAAGGAGGCCCCTGGAGTTGTCTCTAGCTCTGTGGTGAACTGCTAATTTGAAACCACAGGGTGCTCTTTGAGAAATTGCAGACTCACATCTGATAACCATTTTATGGGAATGTGCCTGGGCCTTTTAGCTGTGGTTCCCCACAAAATGCCATGATGAGTGACATGCTTCCAGCAGATGAAAGCTCCATGGGGGTCAGTGCCAGAGACCTCTGACTACATCACTTGGCATTTGCTGATTTCTGCCTATTTTCTGTGTAAGTGAATGTCTCTGGGCTATGCTCTCATTTGAATGTTGGTATCCTAGTGAAATTCACATGTGGTCAAATGGAAATGGTATCTCCAGAATGAGGTAAAGTATACCAAGAGAATTAGATTCTAGTGTTTAAGAAAAGTTACCGACAAGCTTTCCAACCACGGCCTTTCTTCATCTTTCTTTCTTTCTTTTTTTTTTTCTTTCTTTCTTGAGGAAGAATATGATCTTTGCAAGATGTCAGCACTTCCATTAGCACTGGCTTCTGAATCTCTGCTCATTTAAGGCAGGAAGGGAACTAAGGTCAGAAGAAAATGGGACATAAAATGAAGTAGTAGTTGTCAAACCCTAGGAACAGAGTATGCACTTTCAAAATACAGCATTTTCCTTGACAGGCAGTTTAAGATGGTGAAGAGCCTGGCAGTCTGGAGCTGGACTGCCTGGTTCAAATCATAGCTCTGTCACTGATAAGCCCCAGGACTTTGAGCAAATCAATTCACTTCTGTGCCTCACCTTTTATGTCTCTAAAATGGGAATTCTAAAAAAAAAAATTAAGATTTTATGTATTTGATAGCACAAGCAAGGGGAGCTGCAGGCAGAAGGAGAGAGAGAAGCAGGATCCTCACTGATCAGGGAGCCTGACATAGGCCTCGATCCCAGGACCCTGAGATCATGACCTGAGCCGAAGGTAGATGTTTAACCACCTGAGCCATCCAGGTGCCCCTAAAATGGAAATTCTAATACTATTGTAAAAGGTTCTTGTTAAGAGTACAATAGCAACTGAGATTATGAAGTCTTTGTGATTTCCCCTATAGCACACTGCCTTCCACACTCCTAGCTCCTAAAGGACCTGAAATTCTCACACAAGAGCCAAGAGATATGTTTATTCTCCATTTACTGAGCGCTTACTCTGTGCCAAGTGATATACTAGATGCCGAGAAAGGAGGATTAAATACACCCTTTTGTCCTTCAGTGAGGCAAAGGACACACACATACAAATAACCAACTATTGCAAGTTTAGTGCTTTTACAGAGGAAGCTTATTAGCAGAAGATAAATTCTTTCTAGTTTTTCAGAGAAAATAATACCTGGGCTCTAGCTGAAAGAAAAAGTAGGGACTGGGCATTGCAGACAGAAGAAAAACAAGACAAAGATGGGAAAATAAATGATGTCTTTGAGAGACTATTTTGTGAAGATAGTGTCATCTTTAGTAGGCCATGTGAATGTTGATCTCACCAATTATATTTAAAACATCTTAACAGCAAAGACCCTTTCATCTGTGTTTTTCCCTAGGGAATGTCTTATATATAAATACAAGCAATGTTTGGTGAATTGGTTTGAATTGAAAATGTGATTTAGATAATAAGTACTATAGGATTTCAGAGGAAGGAGTGATTCATTCCATACTGGAAGTTTCATGGAGAAATCTTACTAGACTAGTGAAAGATTGAGAGATTCTTTTTTTTTATAAGTAAATTTTGGTGAAAAGGAATCAAATTACAGCAAAGAGTATGAGCAAATGTGTATCTAATCCCTCTTTTGGACCCTAGAAGGTACATAATTAGGCATCTATACTAATTCTGTATTATTCACCTTCTCTTTGGCCAACCATCTTTCCCTTCTTGAAGATATCCAAGAGGGGCTCACAGTTAACTGTCCTATTCCCAATCTACAGAGATGGACACACAGGATTCAGGTTGACCAATCAGGATGTGACATCTACCTGGCCTCACTAATTTGTCCTGGGAAGGGCAGGTGACCAGTCAATCCCCCTACAATGATCTGACCCATTCTAGGAGAGGTCATCTTCATTCTGGATCATGGACCATGTTGAACCATTTCCCACCAAATGGAAGTAGTCCATCTGATAGGAAGCCAATATATAAAGAATGATAAGTCCTGTGAACAATATGTGGAACCCTGTCTGCAAAATTTTACAGCTATCCAGTTACATTAGAGAATAATCTCTTCTCCACCTCTTTCATATCAGCCTGGATTTTGTTCTTTGCTCTACCAAAAACGAACTTCCTCCCTAATACAAGATGAATGGCAGGGATTGAGAAACCAGCCTTTGGGAACTGCCTCCTAAGAATTAGTGGTTCAAAGAACACATGGAAGTAAATGCTTTCAGGTCTGACCTTCAAAGCAATGAAGCCAAGAAGCTGGGTTTGTACTCAGCACAATGAACAGATGAGAATGAAGTAGAATCTAATATTGCTTCTACTTTATTAAAGATTTTATCAGACAGCCTCACATCAGGACTTAAAAGTCCTACACACAAGCAGCAACCAGTGAACACTGAATGTAGAGTCGTGATCTTTAGTGACCACCTACTGGTCGCATTAATTTTTCATTCATTGATAGTCCAGTCATTAATTTGTTATCAGGTCAGTTATTCAACAAATGAACATATGACCCATTTGAAGAGTCTAGGAGAGATTGGGTATATTCTAGAGGATGACAGTTAAGGGGTCCTAGTACTCTACATCAGAAATCCTCCCCTTCGATTCCTTGAAGTCTCCTGAAGCATACCTCTCACTGATGTTTCCACTACTGGTAAGACAACTGTTGTATAATTCTTCTATAACGCTGTTAGTGAGTCCTTTGCCTGTCTTCTTGGCAAAGGACTTCCACTGATTTTTCACTTCCTTCTGATCTTTTCCCTCTGTTTCCTCCATCACATCTAGCCCATCTAACATATCAGTCTTCTACCTATTTTTGTCAGCCATCATATCTTAAAACATTCCACAGAATATAATGTAAGTGGAGAAAAGAAATCTCACAACAGAGTGAACCACATGTGTCGCACACTGCAGAAGAATCTTCGATGCATGTTAATTTGGTAGAGGACCATTGGCTGATACCATTTGCAGCGTGGCTCACCACAGCTCACTGCCCCAACTAACTCTGGCTGAGAGCACGGATAAATTAAATCTATATTATGAGCATAATGTAATGTGTTGAGATACTTATGTATAAATAGAGACACAAGTAGATTTTAACTAATCGGTGCTCTATGGAGAGTGATTCAAGGGATATATATGTGTTTATTATAGATGAAGGAAGCGCATTAAGAACAACCTGGGGTTAGTGGTCTCCGGAACTATCCATTGTGCCATAGCTAGGGCGACCCCACCTCTGAGTGTATATCCAAAGGAAATGAAATCAGTGCCTCAGAGAGATATCTGTATTCCCGTGTTCATTGCAGCATTATTCACAATAGCCAAAATATGGAAACAACCTAAGTGTCTGTTGACAGATGAATAAAGAAAATATGATATATAAAAATGCATATATATTATTCAGCCTTTAAAAAAGAAGGAAATACTGCCATTTGGAACAACCTGGAGTACATTATGCTAAGTGAAATAAGCCAGACCCAGAAAAACAAATACTGCATGATCTCATTTATATGTAGAACCTAAGAAGGTCAAATTCATAAAAGCAGAGAGTAGAATGGTAGTTGCCAGAAGCTGAGGCGGGGATGGTGGTAAGGGAAGTGAGATGTTTCATTTATGCAGGGTGAATACGTTCTGCAGATCTAAAGTGCAACATGGTGACTGTAGTTAATACTGTACTATGTGCTATGTACTTGAAATTTACTAAGGGAGTAGATTGTTAAGTGTTCTCACAACACTGTTCACACACACACAAATAACTAGGTGAGGTGATGGATATATTAATTAGCTTGACTGGGCTAATTCTTTCACATTGTACAGGTGTATCAGACTCTCCCATTGTATGCTTTGTTTTCATATTTCTGTTTTTTAATTTTAGTCGAAGTAGACTTGACATACAATATTCTATTAGTTTCAGATGTGACTCAACAGTTATACACATTACAACATCACACAGCATTGTAAGTGGTCACCATCTGTCACCACACAAAGCTATTACCTATTACTGACTACATTCCCTATGCTGTGTTTTACATCCCCATGGCTTACTTGTTTTACAGCTGGAAGTTGGTACCTCTTCTCCCCTTCATCTGGTTTTCCCATCCCCCCACCTCCTTCCCCAACAAAGTGGCAACCACCAATTTATTCTCTGTATTGGTGAGTCTATTTGTTTTTTTATTTGCCCCCCCCCCCTTCTTTTTAGTTTCCACATATAAGTGAAATCCTATAGTATTTGTCTTTCTCTGCCTTAGTTCACTTAGCATAATACATACAGTCTAAGGTCCATCCACGTTGCTATGGCAAGATTTCATTCCTTTTTATCATTGAATAATATCCCATGGTGTGTATATATACCACATCTTTTTAAAATATATACAATTTTTGTCATTTGCCCCTCAGGAAAGCTGAGGAAGAAGAGTACCTGGAAGCAGGCAAGAGTACATTTTTATGGAAAACAAGCTAAGTTAAGATAGAGCAAAAGGTATATCTAGGAAAGGAAAGAAAAATATATTGGGAAAGACAGTTTAGAGGGAGAAAGTTTTGGGTGTACATTGCCACCTGCTATGTTGGAAGGATCTAAGAAAATAATGGAAATTAGCCCTACTTGATTAAATTGACTTCACTTCAAAAACTAACTGTGCATATCCACAGCAACTGTAGCTATTTAAAAATTTTTCTCCAGTTATGTGTGGTACGCTATGTAGGAGAAAATCTCAAGACAGAGATTGTATCCTCGGCCTGCCCAATTTTCACACTAAAAGCATCAAAATTTGTTTTTCCAAAATCAAGTTATTTTACTTAACAATGCCTGGAGGGCACCTGCCCTACCCCCTCAAAGACAGGGTGCATTTTAAAGTCACTTAAAGAGACTGGTGAAGAACTGAACTCATCTTATAGAATTATTTTCTAAGTGTTTAACAATTAACAAACAAGGAAACAGTCTAACATTTTAAAACACTATGTCAGTTTCCTAAACTATATCTGTCTGAATATAAGGAGAAAGTTGCCCCCTCGCAAGTATATGTATATATCCCTTGTAAAGATGTAAGTCATCTTATGGGATTCTTTCTCAAATACTTTATTTTGCACAAGATATTACTAATTAGAAAATATCATTAGGCAGAATCCACCTAATCAGTTTTTTTTTAAAGCAGGTAATAGTCCAGGTGATAACATTTTACAATTTTAAGTATTGAATGATTTAAGTACTGTTTACCTTAAACATAAAAATGTCAATTATTTTACCAGCAGAAATGGGTTTATTCAGGAACAGTGAGGAATTACTATCTAGGATAAACAAGCTACAGCAAAAAACATAGGCATGTCCAACAAAAAAAGGAGAGGAACATTTTATGGAGAAGGGAAAAGAAGTGGGGAGGGGTTGTTTGAACAAAAGTCCATTGGAGAGAAGCAAGCGTTCAGGGTGATGACAATTTCTCATTGGCTGAATTGTAGATATAGTTGATTTCTTATAGGAGATACGATATATAGCTTTCCTTGTTGGGGCCCATAATTGATGATTCTTTCCTGTTGAGATTCTTCCTAGGTGTCTGTAATTGACAATTCTTCCTATCATTGACATTGAGTGGTAGGGCTCTCTCTATCACCCTCTGCTTCTAGGATCTAAAGTGTACTTTGGTAAGGTTTCTTTTTATTAATTTCCACAGTACACTTTCTAAAGATCACTTATTATAAGAAAGTACAGAAAACACTTATCTTGCGAAGATCTAAATATATTATCTATAGAGTAAATGAACAATTCCCTGGATGTTGTATGGCTGGATATTTTTACCTTAGTGGAAAGTATCTAATAACAGCATGCTTTGCAGAGTCAAGAAGTTTTATGCTACATCTCAAACAATTTAGAGAAGATGGTAGGCTCTGTAAGAGAGTGTTAATGACTCTGAAACATCCTTAGAGACGATGAAGATACGGATGCCGAAGACACTTATAAAGAGTTTGTGTACATTTTTAAATGAAGATTCATAAAAAAAATACTTATTCCAAATTGGTATATTTTTATATAATATATGGTATAAATATTGATATAAATTATTAAATTTTATATACATCACAATCTTTTAAATATATCCCTACAATTTATGTGGTTCTATGTTTTACAGAACAGGTAATCCATGCCCACTCTTATCTCTCTTTTTCAGCCACTAGTACTTTTCAATTCTCTTTTATTTTTAAATTTTTTTTAAGATTTTTTTATTTATTCATGAGAGACACAAAGAAAGAAGCAGAGACACAGGCAGAGGGAGAAGCGGGCTCCCTGGAGGGAGTTCAGTTTATATCACATGAAAAAGTATATTTAGAGCTTCTCATGAGTAACCGGAAGAGCTGAAAATTCTGGTTGGGATTCTGGGATGGTAGTGACAGGCTAGGAATGAGGAATTGTCTCATCCTCTGAAAAGCTCATGTGCTCTCCACAGTCCCCACCTGGCTGGCCCCACAGCATGACTTGGCGGCCCTGGTCCCAGCAGGACTGTGAGAGTCACATCTGTGCTCTGTTATCTTCAAGTTCCCCTGTCATAACTGGCTTCTCCCTGCTTCCAAGCCCTACCCAGGTCGTCATACCCCCAGCACCACACCTGCCTGTATTGGTTTTCTTAAAGGTTCAACATCAGTGATGTCCTAGAGTTAAAGTTTACGAGACACATTCAAGTTCATGACTTTTTATTTTATTTATATTCGTGTAGTGAGGTTGGTGTGGCACAGATGGAAAGTCTTTCCATATATATATAATATATAAAATATAAAAATTTTAAAGCATATATATTTTTATATATAAATATGTATGTTCTTTTGGGTTTTTTTTAAAGATTTTATTTATTTATTCACAAGAGACAGAGAGAGGCAGAGACCTAGGAAGATGGAGAAAGCAGGCTGCCTGTGGGGAGCCTGATGCAGGACTTGATCCCAGGACCCTGGTATCACGATCTGAGCAGAAGGCAGATGCTCAACCACTGAGCCACCCAGGTACCCCTGTATGTTTTAAGCATATGAAGAAACCAAGGCCCATGCCACAGCACTAATAAATATGAAAATTCAGCAAAAAACTCACGTCTTCCTTTACTTGCCCCAGGTTTCACATTTTCAGTTCTTCTGTGATCTCAGGCATCAGGAAGCAGGCCACTCACTTCACGGGTCTCTCACTTCGCTGCCTTTCCCCAGGTTTCCACACACATTTCGGGGCTTCCTTATTCTCTTTCGCTAACATGAGGTCGTCTGGAATGAAGAGAATGCAAGTTGTTCTAGTGGTTTAAACATTTGTGCTCTCCCCCCCTCCAAAATCAACAAAAGCCGCTGAGTCTATAAATTTAAAAAGTTGAATTTAGACCAGTAATTATAGTTATTGAGTTGAGGAATTTTCAACGTGTTTTTTTTTTCTTTTCTTAGGTTTATCATCTCAGATCTGGAATCTGAATTCCTGTTCCTCTTTTTCCAGTAATTCCATGTGAGAAGTACAAATTTGTTTACACAGCATGCCTAATGACCATTAGCAGGCAAATAGGGTGACTCAACCGACATTATCTGAGTCGGTCTTTTGAAATACAGCAATTCTGCTTGCACATATTCCCAGAGAAATCAACTGGCTTTTTAAGCAAAATGGATTTTGAAAACAAGAAATACCACTACCACCACCACCCCAGTACCCACCCAGAGAAAAATTTAAGAATTCAGACAAGACCAACTCAAATATGAATAATGCAGGAATTTGCCATTTGTGTGGAATAAGAACGACTCACCTTTTAAAACATTATTATTTATGAATTTGACTTTAGCTGTTCTGTGATTAAATCTTTTTTTTTCTTTTCTGGTCAAATATTTGTGACATGAAAAATGGAATGGAATTTATCCCTAGTGTGATACTTCCAGAAGTATATTAAGTAGAAATCTCTGACCTCACTGAGCAAAAGGGCATCATGTCTAAGAATTTAGAGTGGAGATCACACTTTCCTCCCTGGTACACCTGTTCTTGGGTTCCTCTCTGAAGGGTTTCTCTTGGAGGGGATTGTGGCAAGTATTCAGCAAAATAGGATGTGCTTCTCCTCTTTCATCATTGAAAAAAAACAAACAAGTATGGTGTCCAAATGATTCACACTAAAAAATCATTCAGGGTTTTGTATTTTATAAGATGTATGTGCTTTCTCAAAGGGTAAGGAAGGGCTATATGTGATTTCTTCATAGAGGGACTGAAGTATCTAAATAAGCATAAGTATGTATGTGTTTGATGGCACCTGTTATTCTCATCCCTTCATCCCCTCCATGTGGTTCTCCCCATCATGCTGGCATCCTCTCTCAACCCTTGCTAAGCTGCCAGGAAATCAGGTCAAGCTTTGGCATCAGATTGATTCACTCTTATATCACTCTCTGTGTAATGCATGGCCAAGTTATCTCTGCTGAAAGCAACTGTTCACAGGACATATTGTTCAGGGACATATGTCCTTCTTCTCCAGAGAAATAAAACCAATAGGGTAAATGTGATTTATCATAAGGAATTGGCTCATGTGATTTTGAAAGCAGGCATGTCTCATGCCCTGTAGGGTGGCTCAATAAGCTAGAGATTCAGGAGAGCCAATAGGTTAGTTCTAGTCTTAGTCTAAAAGCCTAAGAACCAGGAGAGCCAATGGTGTATTTCCCATCTGAAGACCAGGAGGCTTATGATCCAGAAAGCGCCATTTCAGTTTGAGTCTGAAGGCAGGAAGAAAATATCTGTCCCAATGTGTAAGCAACCAGGCAGGAAATAATTCTTTCTTGCTGAGAGATGATTAGCCTTTTTGTTCTATTCAGGCCTTCAGCTGATTGGATGGGGTTCACCCCCATTATGAAGTGCAATCTGCTTCACTCAGTCTACCAATTTAAATGTTAGTCTCATCCCCAAATACCCTCAAACAGCAATAATCTTTGATTTAATAGCAGAGTACCCCATGGCCCAGTCAAGTTGACACATAAAGTTAATCATCACACAGGGCAATCCATCAAGGCTGTGTTCCCCAGAGCTCTCTCAGAAGTTTTTTAAACATTCATTTCCCTCCCAGCTATTAGACTGAGGCTTCTATTCTTTGCAGGTTGTTAGCTGGAGGTTGCCTTCAGTTCCTTGCCATATAGGCCTCTCCAACATAATAGCTTGTTTCATCAAAGGCAATAAGAGGTAAAGAATCAGCTAGCAAAATGAAGTAACTATCTTTTATAATCAAATCACAGAACTGATTTCCTATCACCTTTGCCACATTCTGTTGGTTAGAAGCAAGTCATGGGGTTCAATCCATAGTTGAAACATTACATAAAGGTAACACCCCTGGGCATCTTTAGGAGATGGGCATTGTAAAAGTATGCCTGTCACACAACTGAAATGCGTATTGAATGTTTGAGGGAGGAATAGAAACAGTGGAACGGCGAAGAAGGGACCTACCTCAATGTCATTAAACCTGGATTTGAGCGTCATTTAAAGAAAGACTTAAAGGGTCTATGAGTTTGGGCAAATTAATACCATTAACCCTATTTTTTCGTGTATTACAGTGGATGTATGTTTTTATGCTGTTTTTTTTTTTTAAGATTTTATTTATTCATTCATGATAGTCACACAGAGAGAGGCAGAGACACAGGCAGAGGGAGAAGCAGGCTCCATGCAGGGAGCCCGATGTGGGATTCGATCCCGGGTCTCCAGGATCACGCCCTGGGCCAAAGGCAGGCGCCAAACTGCTGCGCCACCCAGGGATCCCTTTATGCTGTTTCTTACACAATATTATTCCCTTTTTTTTCTGGTAATAGAACTTGGTTTTTGTTTTGTTTTTGTTTTTGAGAACTTGGTTTTCTTTGGCTCTCCCATTCTCAGGCCAGATGATTAAGGTAGGGTGACGAATGCAAAGCTGATATAATCCCCCTACTCCTCCAGGGACAGGCATAGGAAGCAACTAGTTGAGGATGGAACATAAGTTCCATTCTGTGTCCAGAAGAACCAGGTCTGAGATTTTTTCTGGAAGTACTAGGAAAGAGAAAGCCTTTGTTTCAACGAGCTTGAAGCTGAAGGAATGTGGGCCTGAGGTTGCCTATAGCCATCTGATTACTGAGTAGGAAAAGCCTGAATGAGAATAAAGTTAACCTAAGAATTCGATCCTGAGCTACAGAGGAAAGTAATGGATTCCTGAAGATGTGAAACCCCTGGATTCAGCCTTGCCTGAAGCTAGCAAAGGTATTAAATACCTAGATCCAGCCTTGCCTGAAGTCAGTTAAAGATACTGAACACTGAGATATAGCCTTGCCTAAAGCAGAAACCCTGATTCTTTAGGTATATGAATCAATACATTTCTGCTTAAGTCTATTTGACTTTTGTTGCTGGCCACGCCTGATTCATGCAGCACCTAGAGCAGTGTGCAACACACAGTTGGCTCCCAACAGATATACACTAATGTATGAAAGTGATTTTTTGGAAGATTAACATTGAAACCCAATGGGTAGGAAGTTGGAACATATCCACCACCACCATCCCCACGAGTCGTTCTGAATCCTAAAATTCTACACTTGGCTGCTTCCCAAAACACCTCTTTGAGGCTTCTCCTTTGAACTCACGTCCAGAATATTCGAGGATGGCTTAGGCAGCTCTCATCTGTTCATTCCTTGCTATCCACAGACGGCTGTGTAGGTGGGCCAAACTCATAAAACTCTATCTCTCAGCACCCTCAGGCACAGGAAGTTGGCTCATAGAAGTTCCAAAAGGAGAAAAAAAATTCACCCAACATATAAGACCCAGAGCAGGAAGCAAAACTAATGAAAAAATGTCCCCAGCTTTCACAGGAAATTATTTTCACTCCACCTCTATAAAAAGTAACAGATTTGACCCCTCGCCCCTCCCTACCTCCTTCTCGGCTAACCTCCCTATAGAGGCGATGGGAGAGCCAGGGCCAGACTGCAGCAATAAGAGACGGGCCACTTTCCATAAAAATGTTCATCAGAAACCAGTTTGTCATAGCCAGAGGCTACCGAGAGTATTTAGGGCTGGCAAGATGTGGAACTGGACAGTTTTGACTAAAGAAATTCATAGCAGTTAGAGATCACAGAAGCAAAGCATCTCAGAGACTCAAAAAGTGTGTTCAGGCTGCTTTTCTCACTGTGTTGGGACTATTTACCCAGGGAAGTTCACATATTTTATGTAAAGATCTTGATTCAATTTTGACACTCTGTTGGGGTGAAAGGTAAAGGGCTGAAGTGCAGCCAGTGATCTGAGATCAATGAGACCCAGGCTGAGCCCTCTGAAGAACACATTCATTCTGCAATTTTCTTTGCAGCCCGTGACGGCTAGAATCTGGCTAGCCAGCCTATTGTCCACTGGTAGTGGGGGGTGGCCAGGGAGTACCTATGAAAAAGAATAGCCTGGATTCTTCTCTACTGTGCAATGAAAGTACATTCTCAGGTATGTATGAATGTATTTATACACACACAGAGACACTGATACACATGCGTGCAAATAATTACAATAAAATACGCACTTAGACAAATAATTACAACAAAATGTAGTAAGTGTTAATGGAAGAAACAAGAACGCATGTAAGCTGTTGAGTAATCCACCTATGGCAGCCAGAAAAGCTTCACAAGGGTGGTGACAAGTTAAAGGAAGAAAGAGAGTTTGGCAAATATCCGAAGTTAGGGGAAGACTTTCCAGAGAAAGAATAGAGTGAACACAGAACATTGTTTGATAGAATGGAACAGAAAATCTTGCTGGATGGTGCCAGAATATGAAACTCCAAAGCTGAGGCCAAATCTTCAAGGGTTTGCAACATCAAGCTCATATCTTGTCTGCAGGCCATGGGAGCTATTTAAAAATGCTAATGGAGGAGGAGGGGTAAGGTGTTCAGATCTGCATTTTATTATCCAGATCTTCCAACAGGGGAATCTGAGCAAGAAAGGTTAGAGGACTTTCTCTGGGTCATCGGGAGAATAAAAGAAGCCAAGTTTTTGCTGCATTGGAAATGAAATGCCAAATAGCTACTTCCTGCTCACTGCTTAATTATTAGAGACAATATTTGTCATGTGGAAAAAGAGTTAATTATAATCAGACTGGAAATTCATGTACCTGAAAATCTTTAGAAGGGAAAATGGAAGGGAAGGAACAAGATAGAATAGCAGATACAAAACAATTCTTATCAGTCTGAATCTGTTTTACATTTTATTCCAGACTGCAAATTAGCACCAACACAATGAATCTTTGTAAATTAATGAGAGTAACAGCGGGAAAGAATCAATCAGCCACTCTTGTTCCAAAACCCTCCTAGGTAATAACCTGAAATGAACCTTGGAGTCATGACCCCAGACTAATAGCCTGCTTCATACTCTTTGAACAAAACAATTAAATAATCACATTCCTCATGGTCCAACTTCCTGAATATATTAATTAGATTAAAATGCAACTTGTCAGGATCCCTTGAGAGGAAGGGGTTTGCGGAATACGTTTCCTCCTGCCCTCCAGTTTCCAGTGGCATGTCCTGCTTTTCCATAGATGGAGCCTATACCTGCCCACGCAAGCCGCTTTGCCTGCACCTTCTAGAACTGGTGCCCTCATCCCTTCTCTCACCTGGACTCCTCCGCTGAAGGCCTCCTTCCTTCTCTCTGGAGAAATGCAGCCATTCAGTTCTAACTAGGTTACAAATCCTCTTAAAATATCAAGGCCAGCTAACAACTCTACTCGGCTCAATTTTAACATTCATCCCTCTGTCCAATCCATCCATCCGTCCATCTAGTCTCTATGAGAAGTGGGTTCAAATCCTGGTTTTGCTACCTCTTATCTCTGCAATCCTAGACAAATTATGTAATCTCTCCGTTACTCACTTCCTTCATCTGTAAAAAGAGAATGAGAATAGGCCCTACCTTCCATGGTATACATGTGGCATCCTAGCAGCACAGAGGTGGGGTGACCACAGCCAGGCCAGGGAATGCTTGCCAAGGTCTACATGTGAGCCACCTGGCTCTTCTGAGATACCCCAAAGCTTCATTCTCTTACTTCCATCGGGTCTCTGCCAAGTGATTGGCCTCTTCTGATGGTCCCACCTAAACAGCAGCACCCACTGCAGTGTATCAGGCTCTCTGTTCCCTTCTGCTCTTTTTCTTCAGAACGCTTATCACAGGTATTATGTAATGCATTTGCCCTTTTATTTCTTCATACCTCTTGTTCTCCAAGTGTGGTCCATGGAACCTAGGATCTTGTTAGAAAAGCAAATTCTTGGGCCTGATCTTGACCTAAGGAATCAGAATATTTGGGTGTGGGATTCAGCCATCTGTGTTTTTAACAATTGTCTACAGGTAATTTGGATGTTCAATAGAGTTTGAGAACCACTGGTTTATAGTTTGTCTCCACAGGGGAGTGACAGTTCCATGAAGCAGGGATGTTTTCCATTTTCCGTTTACTGCTATATCCCCAGAACTGAAATCCACATCTGACACGTGGTAGGCATTCAGTCAGTAGCGGCTGAATGAATGGACAAAAGGATGACTACATCTCACTTGGTGACTGAGCCAAAATCACCAGCCAGGCAGCTCTCTCATCTAGCTCTATTTTCTTTTACAACCTGGCTGCAAGATATTATTTCAATATAAAAAGTTTAATCATTTGTATGCAAGTTAAGAGACAGTGGCCTTGGGGGGGCATACATTTGCATAGATATATGGCATATATTATATAATATGGTTTTTGGTATAGAAGTTACTTAGAAAATGCTAGTATTTATATAGGTAGAAAAAAAAAACCATGCATATAGTCAGAAGCTCATCAAAGCACCATCATTTGAGCATATGTTTATGTCGGAGCTGGTTTCATAATGCTCAGGAGACGTAAAAAGGAGTTGGATAGAAATACAATTGTAGCAGATTTTTGCATCCAGTGAAGAAACAAGAACCTTCATACTGGTCAGAAGATGTCTGTATCCACCACAAATAGCACAGAAAGACCAATGGGAAAAGAAGAGGGAGGGAGATGACATCAGGGCAGGGGAGGAAGGCAGAGGTTGAAGACAGAGACAGAGGGGATGGAGACATGCTGGCACCATAGATCTATGACCTTATTTTTCCCAAGAAAGCAGCCATGGCCTGTTGAGCACCATAGCCACAAGCTCCCTTCGTGTACCGCCCCTGGCATCCATCACAGGCACACAGAAGAGACGCATGGATGGCCCATTAAGAAGCCAGAGAGAAGTGAAGCAGAGAGCTCTCCCTGCACAGAAGGCTAAAAGCAGAGGGCTTGAGCACTCTATGCGGTGGTCTGGTGCTCAGACTTCATCAGACCCGTTCCTAAGGAAGAGATGGGGAAAACTGCATCTGTGGTTAAATGTTTGGATGTGTGTTGAGCTGGGGGCCTGGGGTGCAATGAGGCTGCAAGTCACTCTATCAAAGGACCAAAAAGTGCATTGGCTAAGACTAAATTCATCATCAAATGTTAAGCGGTTTGCTCTTAACAACATGAAATGTGTCCCTTCTTCCCAGGGTTTGACCTGAGCTCATTGCACGAAGACCAACAGCAAGCAAAGAATTATTTTCTTAGGCTTTACTGTTAGCACCTTTAAACTAGGCATAAAATTCCATTTTCTCAAGCCATGTATTATATTATCTTAAATAATGGTGTGTGAAAAATTCTTGGTGTTTGGTCTTTCTAGCAAGGATAGCCTAGGTTCTGCTGAGGTAAGAGATCCACCCCTGAAGGATGACTTATACAAATGAAGGTTTTTTTGTTTTTTTTGGTTTTTGGGTTTTTTTTGTTGTTGTTCAAGCTATTTGTGCAGTGACTTTGGGGCAGCGGGGGTGACACTGTGTCCCACGTAGGGAATGCAAAGCCCCGGGTGGATTCTCCAACATCTCAACAAGTGGTCTCATGTTCACCATGGAGGAAGTGCCGAACCACTCAGAAATGGCACACATCCCTCTGCTTATGACTAGACCCAGTCCCATGCTCCTTTGCAAGCGGCGAAATGAGGGGGACCAGATAGGTATTCGGTCAGCAGTTACCATTTCTGTGACAGAGGCAGGGTAGGTGCTTAGTAAATGGGCCCACACAACAAAGGCCTAGATATTTACCACTTTTGAGTTTCACTGTGTGCCAAGCATTCTCTTTAGTCTCACAGAAATCCCTGAAAGCACATACAATTATCCTCATTTTACCAAAGAGGAAGTACATCCCTTGCCCACAGTGTCTCTCTCACAGTGAATTGTCAGGATGTAACTAATACATCTTCCACTTCTTCCCCAACTCCACTCCATCTTCAGAATTTGTGCAAGACCCCAAGGTCTCCACTTGAGAGTCTTGTGATAGTCATCTCCAGGGGTAGACTTTCCTGACCTCAATTAAGCAGTTAAGTTCTTTTATTTGTTCTCACTGCACTCTGAATTTCTCCTTCAGACACATGTCATAATTTTAATCAATCACTGGTTACTCTCTGTCTCACTGGTAGAATGGATGATTTGTGAGGGCAGAAGGGTATGTGTCTGGGTTACTATACATCTCTTCCATCAAGCATGGTGACCCCCATACAATCAACAGCCAGTAAATATAGCCACATGAGGGATATTCTCTTCTGCTATTTCCTTTCTCATCTCCCCCACACTTAGTCAGATTAATGGTTCAAAAATGCTGAATGTATGCAGTGTTGCCCAATCCCTCAAACCTTCCCATTGCTTGCAACACATGACCATGCTATGCCAGTGTTTCTCAACCTTAGCTGCCCATGAGAATCCCTTGGAGAGTTTCAAAATAATACCCATTCTACCCCAAACCAATGGAGTCAGAATCTCCATCAGTGATGCTAGGATATCACTGTATCTTTAAAGCTGCCCCCACTCAATGATCCTAAAGTGCACTCAGTATTGAGAACAACTTGTGTGCCATATGGCCTCATTATAGAAAGACCTACTAACCCTTCTTCTGATAACAGAACCATCGTACTACAAGAGGCTTGGGATGCTCAAACAGAGCTTCCTGACCTGTGTTCTGCTCTGGTAATAAAGCCTAGCTTGCAGCAGAACCACAAACCCTGTTTGTTTCCATGAACATCACTCTGAGGGATGCCAGTTTTCCAAATTCAGATTAAAAAAAAAAGAGAAACTTAAGTCAAATACCTCTTTGCTTTTCACTCCTATTACAGTGCTATTTGAAGAGGGGACTGGTGAAATCCTGTTTTCTAAATATTTAACTCCCAAATTATCAAAATACTAGGAAATGCCAAAAAGGTCTTTAAAGCCCCATTCCCTTTTAGCAGAAAAGACACTTGTTGGAGGGAAGACAGTAATAATAGGTTGCAAACTAAAATAATTGAAGCTTGCAAATTAAACACTTAAAACCATAATGGCTTTCAATCTCAGGATAATGAGATGGAGAAAATGTTTATTGTCTTAGCATCTAATAAGAGGAATCTCCCGGGAAAGACCAGTCGATATAGTGAA
This sequence comes from Nyctereutes procyonoides, assembly GCF_905146905.1. Classification (NCBI taxonomy): domain Eukaryota; kingdom Metazoa; phylum Chordata; class Mammalia; order Carnivora; family Canidae; genus Nyctereutes; species Nyctereutes procyonoides. Next base: position 21,544,186 of record NW_026575159.1, read on the forward strand.
AATACATAGAAAAATGCCCTCTTGATATAGGTGAATTTCTAAAGGATGTAGTTAGGATTGAGGCTGTAGTTTTGGATATAGGAAATGCTTCTGCTTTATAGGAGGCAAGGATAGCACAATGAAAGAACGAGAGAATTCTGTGATTCTGCGTGCTCAGTGACGGGGCCCCTTCCGATGAATCAATGGATTTCAGTTCAATGCTCACTGTGATTGGGTTTATTTAGAAAGTGATAAAGAGGCTTATTTCTACTTTTAGGCTTACACAGGACCAATTCCAAGGCAGGAGCTGAAAATAGAATTGTTAGCTCCTGGGCATTTGCTAAAATCTCAAAGTCTTTGGACATCCCTGTGCTGTGGAATTGAGAAGATTTGTGGAAATTAGTCCTAGAAAATCGGGAGACAGCCTGGTACATCAGGCAAACTTGTTGTTTTCTCCTTTGGATTACCATGGTAACATTTGAAAATTTTGTTGCAGTTAGTAGATTTCATTTCCACCAAGTGGAAAGCTTCAACTCCCCAAATAATGATGCAGATTTTAAAATAGTCCAAAGTTCACAAGGCATTCTGTGTCATGGGCTTTTAGGTAAAATGGGGACATTTTCAATGAGGCTCCCTTCCTCAGAGACCACTTTCCATCGTGTTCCGTCAAGCCCACATGAGCTTGTTAGTTTCCCTTATTTGCTTTGTTTAAGAAGCTTTGCTAGTGGCTGGTCTCCACCCAGGCTCTAAAGTAGCCTGCCCAGGACATTGGCATCACCTAAACCACTAATACCAATTGAGAGTGAGAGAAGTCTCCCACTCAGAGCACCCAGAAGCCCAAAGAAACAGAGGTAATTGAGAGCCAAGTTCCAGTATTTCAAAGGGGTCAAGCATCAAGCCAGGCAAATTGCCCAAAGGGCTACCCATAGAAAAAGATCAATGGCAAAAGGTCAAAAAGCACACAGATGAAAAAGTCTTAAACTGGGTAATGGCTTCAATTGTATCCCCCCAAAGATATGCACACATCTTGATCCTTTTGACCTCAGAATGTGACCATATTTGGAAATTGGTCCTTTACAGATGTAATTACGTTAAGATTAGGTCATCCTTCATTAGCCTGGGCCCTACATCCAAAGACTTTTGTCCCTTATAGAAGAGGAGGGGAGACATAGACACACAGAAGATAGGGCCTCCTGAATATCTTGGCAGAGATTGGAGCAAGACAGCACAAGTAAATAAACACCTGGATCCACTAGAAGCGGGGAGAGGCAGAGACAGATTCTTCCCAGAAACTTCTGAGGAGATGTGGTCCTTCCAAAACCTTGATTGCAGACTTCTGGCCTCTAGAAATGTAAGAGTAATGTCTGTTGTAAGCCACCCAGCTTGGCGGCCAGTGTTACAGCCGCCCTAAGAAACTAATGCAGGCTGGGGGTGAAATTTGGGAACCCTGTAGACAAACACACCTGGAGGTAGGCAGATTCTATCTGCTCAGTTGGGTTTCTTTGTCCAGTTCAGGGATCCCATAATAGTATACTGCACTGTAAATTTTCAGTTGTATATTCCAACCCCAGGCATTATGCTCCCTGATATCAGAGATCATGACCATCTCCTTCAGATCTCATCCCCAGCAGCAAGCCTGGTGCCTGCCACATAGTAGGTCTTCAATACATTTGTCCAGTGGAGTCAGTGGGTTGACCTGGGTAACGGAGAGGGGAGGGCAGAAGGCTGGTCTGAAGATCTTTCTGATGCTGAGTTTCCCTGCTATTGAAGCAGGAATTTGCTTATTAAAACACCCACCTTCTAACACTGGCTCTGTCTCTCTCACTTCTGTTCTGCCTGCATTTGGATGTAGCAATCTGCCTGTGGAAGCAGAGAACAATCTGCACACTGTCTGTGTGTGCACTCGTGTTGGAAAAGGCTGACCGCACCAAGGGCCCCTGCACTGCCGGGTCCTGAGGGTGATCACATTTGCCTTGGTGTCCTCCAGGACCTGCAACCTGGACGCTGCCAGGCATTGAGATTCTTCATCTTGACTATTTGCAGGCCTCTCCCTTTCCAACGCCAGTGGGTCTGAGGGATGAGAGGGTCTCTCCCAGGGGCTCTGTCTGCCTGTACTGCAATTTTGCAAGTCTAGCAAGAACTGGCTTTCATTTCAAGCACGTCTCAAGGATGGAGACTTTTAGAGGGGAAAGCAAATTTGCAAAGGAGAAAAGACTCCGAGACTCCAGATAATAAATGGGGCTTAAAACAAGTTTTATCGGCCTCCTTTTCAACACTCTGCCCCAATCTAACACCATTAATTCTGTGCGTGATTGGTGGAATTGAGCACCAATAAACACAGTTCATAATAAATAAAATATAGGGGATTTTTATTTGTTTCTTTATAATATCCTCTTCATGGTTGCCACAGAAAATTGAGGGGTTAATAAATCAAAAGTTTCTTCAAATAAGGCAAGGTTATATTAAAAATAAATAAGGGGTACATGTGCTTACCACACAGAAGTTGTGAGCAGAGGCCAAGCTGTGCTCTGGTATAGACATGATAATGCATAGCTGATTCCTCAGCCTGGCTGTGGATCTTGATTCTTCCATCCGGTGCTACTGCTACCCCAGCAGAAAAGACTCCTCAAAACTCCTCAGGGTACCTTAGTAAATAAGTAGAATAACATATGGTTATAGCAGCTTAGTCTTTAGCAAGCAATCACAAATGATTTTCACATCGTAAAAAAAAAAAAAATCAAGTCATAATTCTCTGCAGAAACCCATAGAAAATTACATATATATATAGTTGTCTCTCATATACTTAGAAACTACATTTTTCCCTTTATAGATTTATAAATGTACAACAAAGCCAGAACATGGTAATACTTATGGATATGTATATCATGCACAAATGTGTGTGCATATAATGCTTTCCTTATAGGTGACCACCATCTTTCTTCAAAGCAATATTCTCTCTAATAAAGTAAACACATGCTCAAAATTAACATTGATTCACTAAGGACTATGTTGAATATCCAATGAGTCAATGCGCATAAACACACAGAAGAGCGCCGGACGCATAGAAAGAGTTCAGTGAAGGTCATTTATTATTATGCTTGTTTGTATTATTCTTTGTTCAACTAACTACAAGTATTTATTGAGCAACTATTGTATTTCAAACACAAGTAAGAAGGAAGGCACCTTTTCTCTCAGAGTTTAAAATCTAGAGGAAAGGCAAACACTAATTGTGATTAATCAGTGTAATCCAGAAGATGTGCAGTCTCACCGTGAGAAGAGATTTGTACTGATATTCAATATAGTCATGCTCTGGGCCTCTTTCTGAAATACAGGTGCCCTAACAAGGGCAGATTTATGTTGACTTTTCATAGAGAGAGGTACATAAGCCAATAATTTGTACTGGCTTCCTTCCATTCTTGGTGGACATGTCTCTATTCTTGTCCCTTGCCAGCATCTACGACTTCCTTGACAGCCTTCCGTAATTCAACAGAGCTTTAGTCAATTTCTCTCCATTCACACATCTAATGTCATCGTTAGGAACTTTATCATCTATGTTAATAATTCATCATACTAGCTTATTTTATCTTTCTTTTGCCTCCCTGATGCTAGCAGGCATCACACTCATGCCATTTTCTGGAACATTTCTATTATGGTCAACTGGAACCATCCCACTTCTGAATCAAGTTTTCTCATATCTAAAACCTTAAATGTCATCCTTTTGGTTTCTGACTACGACTCCCCTACCCCCCCCACCCCTCCTCTGAGATTTCTTTCTGGCCACATTTCCACCAAGCTTGTTCCTTGGCTTCATTTGGTTTTCTGCCTCTGAAAGTTTCTCTTTGCTCCAGAAAGATTCCTATCCTTTTCTTAGTTTCCCTTCAGTTTGTGTTGAACCTAGGTCCCTTGATGCATCTCTAGTGAATCCTTAATTTACTTGTGCTACATTTTCATTTAATGCCAGGTATCATGCAATACTGAAGATGTCACAACCATGTGAACAGGCACCCTCACAACTTTATACTCTTGAATGAGATCTACTAATCACACAGAACTACATGGGGATTCTGGTCAGGTTCTCCCTCATTCCTCCTGCATCTTTGTGTCCCTCCAAAATCCATATGTTAAAACCCTAACCTTAAATGTAACAATATTTGAAGATGGGGCCTTTGGGAGGTAATTAGATTTAGATGAGGTCATGTCAGTAGGTCCCCCATGATAGGATTAGTGTCTATATAAGAAGAAGAGGAGACCAGAGTTTGCTCTTCCAGTGTAATGTGGAGACACAGCAAAAAGATGGCTGTCTGAAAGCCAGGGAGCAGGCACTCTCCAAACACGAAACCTCCAGCAGCTTGATCTTAGATTTCCCAGACTCTAGATCTGTGAGAAAGAAATGATTTTGTTTAAGCCACCCAGTTTATGATATTTTGTTATAGCAGCTCAAACTGACAAGATATCCTCCAACCAATTTTCTCAAATTTTCTCCAGCCTCTTTAAGACTTCTGCTATGACCTCTTACCCTTCCCCTCCCTTTCCCTCTCCTCCTCCTCCTTATTCTTCTTCAATAGGTTTTTGCCTCCTTCTTTTAAGATCAGAATTTCATCCAGGTCATCTGATTCATTTCACCCTTTATATTCAAAGATATGTAGTGTTTTTATGTTACATGTTGGCTACTGCAGAATGTGTTCTCCAAACCATATTTTTCTCCCTTTCGTGTATCTCCACCAGTAGATCCCCAACTGAGCAACCAACATTTAACCTGGTATCACTTCATAACCTTTCTTCTCCTGTGATCTTTCTACTCTGCCATGTGAATAACCTTTGGATGCCATTAGATTCTGGATGCTGAAGTACCAGCTTGACTGGTAGAAATTCTTGTTTGATATATTCAGATTCTTATAAAGGGATATAACTATTTAAGAGGTAAATACAAACCTTTTGATTCAAAACTTCCCATTCTCTTAAGCATCTATGGGATGATGAACATATCATATACCAGCATTTGAGTTGTGATGAAAGAAATCATTGTCCATCAGCCAACACTTGGATCACGAATACAGCATTCTGCTCCACTAAGGCAGAGTGTTGCTATCAATTGACCATGTGGCTTTTCATGGGTTATTTCTACTTCTCAAACCTCTGTTCAGTCGTGTAGAAGTTAAGGGAGTTGAACTAGATGATCTCTGAATTTTTCTTTCAACCTAAAAATTCCTTCTTCATTGCTATTCTCACCATTTTAGGTATTTAGTAAAACATTTACTGTGTCTACACTGTAGAAAGTTCTATGGCAAAGTGGAGAACATATAAAATGACATTGGGGGTTTTGATCCCTGCATTTGGGGGTAGGAATTCAGTTTACTGGAGTGCAGTGAGGAAATGTTCATTCTACTTGGAACTTTTCCACTAACTTGTGGAATGAGGGTAAGATATTCATTCCTCCTTCTAGATACTAACTCAGTTTGTCCTTCTGCAAAACAAGGATACTGAACAGTTGATCTGGAAGGCCCCTTTGAGTTCTGAGATGCTGTTGTCTACTTACAGGGAAAAGATTAAGACATCAGTTAATTCAAGAATAAAACACAGTGGTACAAAATTATCCCTCACAATCACTGGGCTGCTTCTGGTGAGGATACAGATGTAGAGTAATTTATGCAGCCACCTCTTTGAGAATGCTTGCTTAAACACTGTGGGAGCTGAGCCAGCTCTTCAGTGCTCTTCACTCAATGGCTTGTCAGTTCCTCTTTTAATAGTAACATTGCACCCTCAATGAAGTGCTAAGGCATTTTTCCTCGCAAGATGAAAAGAAGTGGTCATGGAACTGGCACAGCTCTGGGCTGCAGACATCCTTCCAAATCTCTTTTCTTTGAGGAGCCAAATGATTCATTCAGGAAATGTATGAGTGCCCAGTGCAGAGGAAATTAGGAAGATTATCTCCCCTGACCTCCCTCCATTTCCCCCATTCTCTTGATGTTTGCATTTTGGGAGCTCTCAAAAGGTTTATTATCCAACTCCTCAAATTTTCTTTCAGGAGTAGAGGATATAAAATTGAAGTCTAATTAATCCAATGAATAGAAGCACATCTTCACTTCTGAAAACTTAATAGTATCGAGGAGTAGATGGAAAATATACTGCTACTGCTCAAAGGTATAGTTGTCTTTTGGAAGGAAGAGGGGCTCCACCCTCTGCCCTTAAAATCTCATCCCTCTCCTGACATGTCCAGTAGCCTTCCTGTTGCATTGAGTTTCCGGGCCAAAAAGCTGTGCCTCAAAAGCTTAAATGAGCTCACTTCCCTCGAATTTCCTCTTGTTCCTGCCTCCTCGCCCCTCGGCCACCAAATCCATGCATTCCTTCAACAGACCTTTGTTGAATGTCTAAGAGACAACAGGCTGTAACGGCAATAGCATTTGATTAGGGGACTGGTGTTCATGTTCTGCGCCCAGACTTGTTAATGGTGTGTGATGCTGGTAGAGCTCTTCTTTGCTCTGTGTTTAAGTCTCCCCTTCTGTAATGGTTTATTGCTCTGCCCAGAAGCAGTCAACCCTGTACACACTGGTACGACTGGTAATGACTAATTGACCAGAAACTTGATGAAGATAGAGACCCTGATTCCTTTATCTCTGTATTCCTAGCCTCTGGCAAATGCCTTATTCACAGAAGGTATTCACTATAAATTAGCAGAATGAACAATTTAATGACTAAACCTGAGTCTTCCCATGCTGCTGCAACTAAAGCTGCTGAGAGCTCATGAGACACAGGGAGTGGGGTGCAGATGGAAGAAAATCCCCCAATGCAGCAACGCATACACACACACACACACACACACACACACACACAAACTAGAGGCTCATAGGGATTCTCCACTGACTAGAAACTGTCCTTTGCCCATTTTACCTATTTCCTATAGATACTTTGTTTCTCTATAGTAATCGATCCTTACGAATAATTCCTTTTCCATGGTTTTACATAAGGATAAAAGAAGGTTGAAGACAGACTTACTGTTGCAATTACGTGGGACTCATACCCCTTTGGGAGGAGTCTATGGAGAACAAAATGCTAATGATTGTGGAAATTATGAAAATAAATCTAGCAAAAGGGAAACTATGCAAGCCAGCCAGGCTACCTCCCCTTGGGCTCATCCTTGAGGTTAAGCCACCTTAACAGCATGCTGCCAAGGTGAGTCCAAAAAATGAGGCCCCATCCCATGATACCCGCGATAAACAATCATAAGCTACTTCGACTTTACAAATTCTTCTTCCTGACACATGTGACTTAAAATCAGACAAGTCTGGGTCAAAATTTAGCTCTGCCACTTTCTTAAATATTGTTTTCTGGAAAATCCCTTAATTTTCCTGAGCTCAACTTATGAGTTGAGCTCAACTTAAGTTGAGTTTCCTCAACTATAAGCAGAAGATAATACAATAATGATATATTTAATTGACAGGATGGTAGGGAAAAATCAAGATAGAGAATAGACAGGGCAATTATAAAACTCTATCCTCTTGTATGTGTTAATGATTACCATAATCCTGGAGCCACGGTCTTGGTCCAGGTCTAGGTCCTGGCCCTACACTCCAACTGGGGAGACCCGGTGAGGTCTCAAGAAAAGACTAGTCAAAAGGCAAGGCAACATTGCAGGAGATGACATGAAGCTATGGCAGATAAAGTACTAAGTGAATGGAGAGAATCTATTAAGCTGTGTTTTCAGAACTCACTACTGTGTCTGGCTCTCAGAGAGCCATCGTTGCTTTAAGTAGCTGCCTAGAGGTCCATAAAATGTTTAAGAGCTCTGTCCAGCCCCACACAGAGAGCTTTAAAAGTTTAAATGGACTCTCTCCCAACCTCAGGTTTTAGTTGAACATCTATGCAAGGGTTTGGTTTAGTATCTTTAAGAGATTAAGGAGTCTCCAGAGGGTTTCCTACCAGTCCCAGAATCTTAATAGAGTAAAACATACTGGCTCCATTTCAAAATTAAAGAGACAGATGCTCCAGAGTGATCTTCCGCTGACATCCAGTGCAGGTTGGATGTCCAGGCATGGCGCCAACACGTCTCTTATTTGGGAAATGAGTGCTTGGACATCATCCTAACTTCCTGCCAAAGGATTGCACAGCTTGATCCCTTGCAGACAAGAAGCCATAAGCACATAATTGACATTGTTGAGTGAGATTGACAAAGACGTATCTATAACAGTGACATATTCATAAAAATTATTTATTGAGAGCTACTGTAGGCCGCAGACTGTGCTAATCCCTCTTGATACAATATTACTGACAAGAATGAGCAAGAGCTCTGTGCACTAGGTATTTTATTTCTCATTTTTTAGAGGCGGTAACGGACTCAGACATTACACGACTTGCCCGTGATTGCTTGACTAGTACGTGTCAGAGCCCAGACTCTGGCTCAAGTCTTTATAATAATATTATTGTTATAGTAATAAAATATAAGCCATCATATCAATGGCGAGAAAAACAGTTAAGTGGGCAGCCACTGGGCTCGAAATATTAGGATTTAATCTTTGTAACAATTGTGTCCCTTAGGTACCACCATCCTCGTTTTACAATTGAGGAAACTGGACCTTGAGGTTTTTTAAGTATATTGCCAGAGCTTATGTAACTAGTGAGTGCTTGTCTCACTCCCAAGCGTGTGCCCTTTACACTATCCTGCACTGCCATTCAAAGAGAAAACATAATTTACAGTCTCCCTAGGCAAGAACTTTGCCATTTCAATTAAGAGCAGGCTCCTTGTGAGACATGTGGGACTTGTCTGATGATGGCTAGGAGAAGCGGACTGTGTGGGCATGTCTGGGGAAAGGGCACGCAGTGGGGGGGATGTCCTGCATCCCAAAGCCCTGCCATTTGGTTTGATGTTGAGGGTATTCATCCAGATGGTTCTGAGGATAGAGAGCAACTCTACATTTCACTTCTGTGGCTTCAGAGCTTTGAGTGAGGTAGATGACCATCTGATGTGAAACAAAACAAAACAAAACAAAAAACGAAACAAAACAAAACAAAACAAAAAAACAAAGGCTTGGGAGTTCGGTTTAGACTGGTGCTTACAAACCAGGGCCTTAGTGCCAGAACTAACTAACATGACAGATGGGTTTTATTTTATCAAGACAAGGTGTGAACAGAAATGGAACTGGCTAACAACTTTTTAAATCAATAGATTTCACAAGAAAATCCAGATTCCAAGCTTCCTTTGGGGAAAAAGAACTCAAAAGATTTGGCATCTCTGGAGCTACACAGCAGCACAGTGGTGGTCAGGCCCCTTGGGAAGGTTGGACACTCTTGTTTGCTGCAATGTTTTCCCTGCCCACATCACTCATTTCCGTTATTTGGTCCTGTAGGTATTGGAGCTTACCACTCTTGTGCCAGAGCCAGCTTACCCTTACCTGGCTAAGGCAACAGAGATAAATCTCTAAACATTTCTAAGAATAGGAGAGAATTTTATGAGATCAGTAGTTTGCAAACTAGTTTTGAGCCATGGACTGTTTTCTATTAACAAAACTTGCCCTTGAAACTCAAGTGCAGTACAGGTAATGCGTGAAGTATTGACAATGAGTGAAGAGAGTCTAAGGGCCGTTATCATCCTCACCCCCCATTCTGGAAATATTCTTGAAAGTACTGTGTAGTAGAGTACCCAGGAAAACTCTAGACTGACCTGTAAGGCTGGGTCAAACTTGCAAGTGTCCCAGTGTTTATAGCAGCAATGTCCACAGTAGCCAAACTGTGGAAGGAGCCTCAGTGTCCATCAAAAGATGAATGGATAAAGAAGTAGTGGTCTTTATATACAATTGAATATTACTCAGCCATTAGAAATGATGAATATCCACCATTTGCTTCAACGTGGATGGAACTGGAGGGTATTACGCTGAGTGAAGTAAGTCAATTGGAGAAGAACAAACATTATATGGTTTCATTCATTCGGGGAATATAAAAAAATAGTGAAAGGAATTAAAAGGGAAAGGAGAGGAAATGAGTGGGAAATATCAGAGATGGTGATAGAACATGAGAAACTCCTAACTCTGGGAAACGAGCAAGGAGTAGTGGAAGGGGAGGTAGGCAGTGGTATGGGGTGACTGAGTGACAGGCACTGAGGGGGGCACTTGATGGGATGAGCGCTGGGTGTTACACTATATGTTGGCAAATTGAATTCCAATAAAAAAACATACAAAAAAAAAAGGCAAACTTGCAAGTGTGAGGAGCAGGACATTATTCCTCCCTGGGATCTTTATACTGATCATTCTTGAACATCCATGGTTCTTTCCTGGTTTTTCATCTCCATTCTTTTTTCTGTGTTCCTTTTTGGTTTCCTTTTGTCTTGTTTTGTTGTTTTTTTCTTTAAAAGCCTTAATTTGGTGAGCACATCACCCAATAATATTTTTCAATTTTTAAAAACCAAGCTATAATTTACATGCCAAAAAAAAATCACCATTTATTTAATAGTTTATGAGTGTTAGCAGATGTATCCAATACCACCATTATCAAGATAGTGAAAAGTTTCGTCAACCAAAAAAATTTCTCCCATGCCTGCTTGTAATTAATTCCCAGTTCTTGGCAATCACTGATCTATTTTTCTGTTGCTACAGTTTTGCCTTTGCAAAAATGCCATATAAATGAAATTACATGGTATGTAGCCTCTTGAATATAGCCTTTTTCATTTAGAGTAGTGCATTTTGAGATTTACCATGCTGTCATCAGTAAGTCTTTATTTTCTATGGTTGAATAGTATTTCATTTCACGGCTATCCCACCATTTTTTCATCCGCTTATCAGCTGATGGTCACTTGGGTTGTTTTGGCTTTGAGAGATCAGAAATAAAGCCGTCAGCATACAGATCCGTGTGCAAACATCAGTTTTCACTTCACTTGCATATTCACCTTGGAGTAGGATTACCAAGTCATGTGAGATATGTGTAATTTTATGAAAAGCAATTAAATCAGTTCCAAAAGTAGATATTCCATTTTGCTTTCACATCAGCAATCTGTGAGAATTTCTGTTGCTCTGTGTCCTCTTGTCCTTGGGATTGCCATGTTGTGGTTTTTTTCATTTGATGATTTGTTTTGTCATTCCAATAGGTGCACGAGAGTATGTCATTGTGGTTTTCTTGTGCATTTCCCTAGTGACTGAGGTTGAACATTTTTGATGTATTTATTTGCCATCTGTATATCTTCTGAAATAAAGTATGTATTCAAATTTTGCCTATCTTTGGTTGGGTAGTTTGTTTTGTTACTGTGGGTTTAAAGGCTTCCTGATACACTCAAATCTTTTGTTAGTTATGAGATATACAAAAAACCCAGTCCGTAGATTCCTGTTCCATCCTCTTATAGTTTCCTTAGGAGAACAGAAGTTCTTAATTTTGATAAAGTTCAATTTATCTTTTATTTTTCTTATACAGACTGTGCTTTTCACTACATCATAGTGAAGTATTTGTCTCGTCTTAGTTCACAAAGATTTTCTTCTCAGTTTTCTTCTGGAAATTTTACATTTAGGTCTCTAATTCACTTCAAACTAATTTTTATATAGGGTATAAGTAATGAATAGAAGTTTCTTTTCTCACATGGATATGTGAAAAGTTTCAGCTTAAAAGAGCATTCTTTCTTCATTGAATTACTTTTACACTTTCGTAAAAAATTATTTGATCATATATATGTGAGTCTACTGCTGGACTCAATAATATTTTGAAATGAAGTATCTCCTACTTAAATATAAGACATTATATAAAGATCGAGTCCAGATTTCATTGTGCAGGAGAGAAAATAAACCCCCAAAAGTGGGGGACGATTTGTGGAATCTAAAACTTTCCATGGTCTCTAAGTGTAAGGAGGAGACTGTAGATTTTATAGGCCAAATTAGAAAGAGACTTACCTAGGCATTAGAAGACCTAATCAGAGAACCAGTTCTACTATTAACGTCAAGAACTTTTGCAAATTACTTACATAGTTCTGTGCCACAGTATTGACAAGGATTATGTGCACTGGTTAGCATGGCACCAGAGACGTGGTAAGTATACGAAAAACAAACAGTGCAACAATTATTAAAATACATTGGCTCAGGAATCCAACCAAATGAGTGGAATCCTGAGATCTCTTTCTCCTTCATGATCCGATGCTGATTTGCGGTGTGGTTAAGCCATAAGCTACAACCTTCTGAACCTCAGTCTCCTTATGTATAAAATGAGGTAATTATGCCCCATCTGCCAACCACAAAAGGTACTCACGAAAATGAAATAAAATCTCTTTGTGAATGTATGTTTAAAACACACCTGGAGGGAATAGAAAAGGTCTTTACCTGATGGTGTGAAAACACAGGATGGCGAGAGGGTGTTTAAAATAACATCTGGGCAACAATTTGTCTTCTGTTTTGAAAAGTTTTAACTAAGTTCTTTCTAACCAACTTACGAAGAAAAGTCCCAGACGGCGGATGGACTGCTCAGTTTGGAAAAATGGAGACTGTGAGAGGCTGCCAGCAAAGTGGACGGAGATTGTGGTCTGCAGGAAGGCAGAGGAAGGAAATATGGTAGCAGGTACTCATGCTACTGTTAAAAGATAAACGAAGGCATGTTACAAATTTTAAGAGTTTATTTGAGCAAACCTCTGTGTGAATCAGGCAGCACCAAACTGGAAGTGACCAGGAGCAGTGAGCCAACAGGAACCAAGGGAAAAGCTTCTCACCAGAGACAGATACAAAGCAAAGGAAATATTTGGTTGGCTATAGCTCAAATGGGTGCTTTATTTGGGAAAGGCTACTTGGCTCTTGGTGATTGGTTGCAATTTCTTGATCTGGAATCATTTACAGGGTTAGGTTTCGGTTTGCTTCTGTAGGTTGGTTAGGTGTTAGAGACACTTCATTCTAATGGCCTTCTTGTGTCATTAATTTAACAGTGTGAAGACATTATCCAGAAGTCAAAGATCCAGATGAACTCATGAAAAAAGTTCAAGGTAAACAGAAGATTGGAAAACAGGTGTCAGAACACATGTTGCGTGAGAAGCCATGGTGGGCAAAGAAAAAAATATATATTAATATTTAATATGTATTGAGTGTTTGCTGCATTTCAGGGGCTTGATTGATTGATTGTTGGTTGATTAAATCCTCGTGACAATTTTATAAGAAAACTACTCTATGCTCTTTGCTGCTGAGAGACCAGAGCAGAGAGGTGGGGTAGCACACTGGGCTTTGCCATTTACCCATCTAGTGGTCCCCACTTCCTATCCTGCTCTGTGCCACTCCACCGATATGCTTCCACAGGCTTCCTTGCCCTTGGGCTTCCAGATGGTTCAAGATAATAGAAAGCCTCAGCTGGAGACCCAAGGTGGGGAGACAATTATTCCCCTGGCTTCCCTCTCTGTAGGGGCAAGGTTAACTTCCTGCATCCCTCCACCTAGCACCAGGATTTCCTTCTCTTTGGATAATTCTCCCTGACTCCAGGTGAATGCCTCCCATGTCCCCTCAGGTTTCAGGGTGATAAGGTAGTAACCCTGGGGTATCTCACAATACCTTGTGATCTTCTTAATCCCAGCCCATACTTTGTAAAAAAATCTATCCATTAAACTCCTCTTGAATTATCCAATTTGTGTTTGTCCTCTCTTTCTTGGTCATACTCCAAAAGGTAAAAGTAACTGGCCCAAGGTGATCCTGCCAAACAGTGGGGATTCAAACCTGGGAACCTGATACCAGAGAAAAAATCAAAATCAAACCAGTTCTCACTTGGTGCCTGAGGGCAGGATGATAATGTTTCTTCATCCCTGAAGCAGGTAAGTATTAATCCTGTGATGAAGGTACCATGTTAAGTGCTGAGCAAAGAAATCTCAGCAAAATTCTGCTATCAAAGACTAGTTGTATAGAAAGACAATTTTTTTTAATAGAAAGACAATTTCAATATGCAGTCATAAGAGCGGAATATATAATGTTCTCTGGAAGAAAGCAAAAGAACATGGTGGCTAGAGAAAGGTTAGAGGGTATGTGCCTTCTTATAAACTGATACATGATCCCCCTAAGCTATTTGGACAAGCTTCTGAATGCAAAGTTTTGCTCAGAGAAAGGTAATTATTTTCTTGTAATGCCTGTAATAAGATGTCTGCTAGGTTGTGACAAATATAAGTTAATTTTTTGAAGTTATGAAATAAATACAAGCAAAAGTAAGTTAATCAAAATCAACCCAAATCATACTGACTAACCTTAACATTTTATAAATATTTGAATATCCTTCATATATAAATGATTATACAGGGCATAATGTTTTTTACCCTGCCTTTTTCATTCTAAAAAGTATGTTGATTCCTTTGACATTGAGTTATTGTCATGTTATTAGAGTAGCTACTGTAGTTTGCCTACAAAATTCCTTTTTTTTTTTTAGTTCATTATTTAACATACGATTTAATTTGACAGGAGCCCAACTTTCTCTGGAACCTATCCTCAAAGTTAGAGAAGTTCTGCCAGTATTTCAGGAAAATTTCCATGGAACAGTGTCTACCTAAGGCAAATGTTTCCAGTCACAATAAATTATAGGGCCACACAAATATTAAGCAGCTTCCAATCCTGTTTTTTGGTCTAATAAAACGGGGACAAATCCTTTATCTACATAGCATTTGTTCATGGATAGCCCATTGCTTAGAGGCCTATAATATTACTATAATATTAACATATATCAGAAATAGGGAAGGTTCCTTGGTTCAACCATTGGCTTGTCATCTATTCATTCCTTCACTTATCCCTTCATTCATTCACTTCATTTATTATGACTTGCTCTTCACAATTCAGGTTCTGGAATGGCTTTTGGTTGTTCTGGCCATACTGAGCATAAACTTGAGTTTGCATGTGATCTGTTTTTCCAGTGCTTGGACAAGTAGACTTGGTTCTGGAAAAGTCTTTGTCATCTGGCATCAAACACTTGAGCATTTCAGACTGCACACTATCTTACCCATGCTCTGCCTCCCCACTTTCCATTTCTCTTGTGCTCCCTAACACTCATCTGTCACAAATCTGTCAACAACAGTAAAAGGAGATCATTCTTTATGTCTTTCTTTGGTAGCAAGTCTACTTTTTAAATAACTTATAGATTAAAGAGTTTTTGAATGTCTGCTTGAAAGAACAAGAATGTTTCAGTGTTTCATACGCTAGAGCTAACTCCAATGGCAAGAAATACATAAGACATTAAATTAGTTTGCTTATTTCTTTGCTATGGTGGGCAGAATAATAGCTCCTCAAAGATGTCCATGTCCTAATCCTCAGGACCTATAAATATGTTAAATTACATGGCAAGAGGAGAGTTAAAGTAACTAATCCTCTAGTTTTGGGTTAGGGAGATTCTTCTGGATTTTCTGTCTGGGCCCTGTGTAATTATAAGAGTCTTTATAAGGGAAAGAGTCGGGAGTTAGGAGTGTAAGTGATGTAATGTGAGAAAGTTGTGGCTATTGCTGGCTTTGCAGATGCAAGGAAGCCACAAGCCAAGGAATGTGCGTGGAAACTTGAAGCAAGAAAATAGACTCTTCCTTGGGGTCTCCTGAAGGCAAAGTAGCCCTACATCTTCATTTTAGCTCAGTGAGACCTATTTTGGACTTCTGACCTCTAGAAGTATAAGATATTTAGTGTGTGTTGTTTTAAGCCACAAAGCATGTGGTACTTTGCTACAACAGCAAAGGGAAATAAATACAGTAGTTTACTGAGCGTTTGTCTGTTTTTTTTACCCATGAATCATTATGAATTTTATCAATTTATGTATCTATTAAGATATTCATTTATTTTTATTCCTTTATTCATGAAGGTGATGGGTTACCTGAACAGTGATATGTCTTAACCTTTTTTGGATTTCCATTATTGTGATCATCCTTTTTCCAGAAGACTGGATTCCATTTCATAATATTTTGTTTGGGAGGTTTATATCTACCTCCATGGTCTTTGTCTCCTTTTGCACTCAGGGGAAACTTCTCTGTACATAATGTATCATTGGCAGACATCCTGAGTGTCAATAAAGTGTAAAGGTGAGGAATCAGGGTTTTGCCAAACTTGAATCCTATCTTTGATACATACCTATTGCCTGAGTTGGGACTAGGTCTCTAGCCCATTTCTATACCTCAATATCTCCCACCAAAATACAGTAGTAACAAGGGTAATCCTAACTCTAAGGATTATATGGACTATATGAGATAGTCTAAGCATTCATCATGGTTTCTGGAGCTTAGGAAAATTCAATATCTATTATCATGAATATGAGTATTATCAGTACAAGGAAGAAATTCAAACTAATTTTCAACTGTTATACAAATTAGTCCCAGTAATTCATGACTCATACTCTGTTTACCTAATCTCTATTTGAAACTTTCTCTTAGAACTTAGGATAGAAGGCTGACTATTGATGGTTTGTATATCTGCTTCAGTTAGAAACCTGATGTGGAGAGGAATCTAAGAAAGCACATTTTTTTCAGTAAAAACTCATTGAAACTCTTTTCTTGGGGGAAGTTTCTATCTTTAGAGGAAAGAGTGGCTTCTATCAGGTTTCCTGAACCCCTCCTCTCAAGGGTAAGCCAGTCACCTGGTGAGCTGCTTCCATGGGATACACCTTCACTATTCGATGCAGTAGATCTGAAATTATAAAATTAACTCCTAGAGTATTGCTATGAACTTCTCTCCCAGCCTCGATTGACTTTTGTGCCTTTATCTTGATTTTGAAATCTGTGTTGGAGAAAAAAAATATAGCATGGCTATACAATCTCTAATTTAGCACAGCAATCCCACTGGTGATACAGGAAGAGAATGGACATAACAATAAGGATTACATTCAGCTTCGTAACATAGAAAAAAAAATTTAACAGTGACTTAAATCAAATAGATCCATTTCACTCTATAGAAAAGTCCAAAAGTAGCCATTCCAGGTCTTAATGTCAACTCTATGATATCAGGGTCTAGGCTTCTTCTATCTTTCATCCTTAGTGTGAGATTCAACGTCATGATTCAAGGTAGCTGCCTGAGTTTGTTATCAATGTCCACCTTTCAAGCAGCAAAATGGAAAATGGGAAAGAACTCACCCCTGCTTTTAAGAAGAATCCTCCAAAATGACAAATACATTTCACTTGCATTTCAAAGGAGAGATCTGAATTATATAGTCATGATTGACTCAAAGAGAGGCAGGAAAATGTAGTCCTTCAGCTAGGTGGCTTTATGACCAGCTGTAAATGAAGGTTATGAAGGTCACTGATTAGCAGCACCTCTATACTTATTAACACCCAGATCTTCCAGACTTGCCCCTTACTGCAGTCCATGGCCCTAGGTCAAGATTGAGAAGGACGGATATTACCCGTCCCTATTCTCTTCCAGGATGCTAAAATGGCACACAAAACAAAGCCAATTGTTTTCTTTCCTTCTCAGATCCCCAGACCCCAACTCCAGAGCATCGCCTTTTTAAATACTTTATATATTAATCTGGAAATGTTTTAGCCCATGGAGGTCTACTCCATGCCTTTTTTGACTTTTGTATTTTTGTCTAAATAACTTAGTAGTACATCTTCTTTAAATGTCAGCTAGATCTCAGCTATGGAACTCTCTTGCTCTTGTATGTCTTCTTCCCTTCGATCTTCTTAAACACCTTTCCATTTCTTGGTCATTGTCTGTCCAAATTTTCTACTTCTTGTTGAATATAGTTGGGGTAATTTCCCCTCGTTTTATAAATGTGCTATGGAGTCTCATGAAGCATATGCTCAAATTACTTTAATCTCTTCATCCTTAATATTGCATAACTTTGAGCTCTTTGTCATTTATCAAGTTAGCAAGTTAAATAGAACAATTTGTCTATTTTTATAATTATCTTTAAAGAACTGGCTTTTTTATCCTATTCATACTCTTTTTTTTTTTTTACCTTGTTCTTGTTAAAACCCATTCTGGAGATCATTTTGTATTGATATATGCAAATTTAGCTCATTCTTTTTAATAGATAAATGTTATTTCATTTCAGAGCTGTGGTATAATCTTTTAAACTCATCTCTTATTAGTAACTATAGAACACACTGGAGAGTTGTTTACCAAATTTGTTTATTTTCCCTCTGAGCAGATGATTAAGCTACATTTTCTAGATTCCCATGTAAATGGGTAGGGCCATGTGACTGATCTCCAGCTGCTGGAATGTAGACAGAATTTACAGGAGCCTCAACCTCACCTGGTGAATAACATATGTAACTACATTTCCCCCCTCTTTTGGAGACCTTGGAAGTGCAGTATTAATGATGATTAGAGCCACACATGTATTAAGGTCACATCCCTGAATTACTATTTGGAAGAGTGGCCCCTGTGAATTGAGAACACTTACTTTGACTTTAGATGAGTGAGGAATAAATTTCCATTATGTTGCTGTGCTCTATAGGTTGATTTAGTTTATCTTGTAAGACAGCAGCCCTACAATTCATTGACAAACAGAATGACACTGTACATCCTTTTACACATAACCCTGAACTCATATAAACTTAGCCTGTGCATTCAGTTTGCTTGATCAAGTATAATTCAGTTTTAAACATTTTAAATTTCCTTCCTAAAAGTCTGAATCAATCTGTGCTTTTACAAATGGAATATCCAACAATTCTAACCAATATTGTACACTGTCAAAGTATTTGGTCTCTGTCAATCTGATTTTGAAAAGTGGTAGCTAACAGTTGTGGGGTGAGGCTAAGCATCTTTTCATGCTCTTGACTTTCAGAACTTATTTACATTTCTTCTGTTATGTGAACTACCCATTAGTGTCATTTTTCAGTTTTGCTCTTGCGTTTTTGGTCATTTTCTCAGTGATTTGTAAGAGATTTTATACATCAAGATTTTAAGACATCTTAATGTGTATACATCATGAAATTCATCCCTTCCTGTGTTGCATATGTTGGAAATAGCTGTCTCTACTATTTTGTTCATCATTCAACTTGGATTATAGCATTAACACAAAGAAATTCAGATTAGGATCTAGTCAAATTCATAATTTTTCTTTCGAAGATTTGGAGTTACATTTTCTTATAAAAGCTTTACCCTATTTTCTAATAATACCCTTTCAATTGTTATATTTAAATTCAAAAACTTAGCGTATCAAAAATAATTTTTAGATAAATGTTGAGCTCTGAGGTATAGCTCTTTTTTTAAAGAAATGGCTAATTAGTTGTTTAACCACCCCTTATAGAATATTCTTTTCTCGGTCGATTTGAAATGCTTTCTTTATCATGTTACATTTCTACACATCTATCAATTGATAGATTCCTGATTTCATGTGATTGAACAATTGTCTCTCTACCCATGAACCAGAACAAACCATTTAAATCTGTTACAGCATTGTACACACCCAAGAATTTGTCAGGCTTATATTCTCTCCATTCCTATTGTGCCACCTTTTGCTACCCATTCTCTTTTCCACTTACTTCTGAGGAAAATAGCAATTAACATCATTATTGTGCTTATATCAAACTTTAAGATTATTAAATTTATAATCAGTAGAGACCTGCAAGCCTTATCTCACAGAGTCTTTCAAGTTTTTTTTATTTTAATTCCAGTATAGTTAACATACAGTGTTTTTTAGTTTTAGGTGTGCAATACAATGATTTTATAATTCTATACATAACTGGGTGTTCATCACAGTAAGTGCACTCTTAACCCCCATCACCTATTTCTCCCATCCTCCATCTATCTCCTCTCTAATAATCTTCAGTTTTTTTCTCTATAGTTAAGAGTCCGTTTCTTGGCTTTTCTCTCTCTTTTTTCCCCTTTTGGTTTGCTTGTTTTGTTTCTTAAATTTCACGTAAGAGTGAAATTTCTCTTTCTTTGGCTGACTTACTTTGTTTAGCATTATAAGCACCAGTTCCACCCATGTTGTTGCAAATGGCAAGATTTCATTCTTTTTTAGGTCTGGGTAATATTCCATTATAAGTATCTATCTATCTATCTAGATATATATATATATATTAAAATTATTTCTTTTTTTAAGATTTATTTTTAGAGCAAGAACATGAGAGCACAAGGTGGGGAGCAGAAGAAGAGGGACAGAGAATCTCAGGTGGACTCCTGCTGAGAATAGAGCCCAACACAGGGCTCAATCCCATGATCATGACCTGAGCTGAAATCAAGAGTTGGACACTTAACCAACCCAGCCACTCAGGTGCCCCGAATTATTTTTACCCTTTAAGTCAATTTTCATGTTTCTTTTCTAAGTGTACATTTTACATACAAATAGTGACAATTTTATTTCCAACTTTGAAATTATTTCTCCTTGACAAGTGTCATTGACTACTCCTTTCTAAAACAAAGTTAAATAATGGTGAGCTAGGGCAGCCTGGGTGGCTCAGCGGTGTAGCACCACCTTCAGCCCAGGGCCTGATCCTGGAGACCCAGGATCAAGTCCCACATCCTGCTCCCTGCATGGAGCCTGCTTCTCCCTCTGCCTGTGTCTCTGCCTCTCTCTCTCTCTCTCTCTCTCTCATGAATAAATAAATAAAATCTTAAAAAAAAATAATGGTGAGCTAGAAGACACCTTTACCTTGTAACAAAGGCAATTTTTTTTGCCTAATTTTAGCAGATAATATTCTTTTCATGTTTGATTCAAATGGTATTATATCTAGAAAATATTCTTCAGAGTCAGTGATTTGGAGGTATCCATTCCTTGGGCTCAGACTTAATGATATTTTCTTTCTATCTATCTTTTTTTTAGTAAAGTATAGTCGGTTTACAAAGTTATATTAGTTTCAGATATACAACATATTATTGATTTGACAATTCTATACATTATGCAACATTCACCATGATAAGTATAGTCACCATCTGTCACCATACATCATTACAATATTATTGGCTATATTCCTTATGCTGTATACTCTTCATTTCTATGACACATTTTATAACTAGAAATTTGTACCTCTTAATCCAATGTGTTATTTTTATTTCTTTTATATCCTTTTGTCACTTTTGGTTCTTTTTGGTTGATTTTAGGGAGAGAATATATGTAAACATGCATTTACTCTTCACATTTCCTGAAGTCCAAATCCCTTTGTAAATCTATTTGAAGTATTTTATTATTCCTGACATCTTTTACAAGAAATGATTAGATGGATAGCTCACAGATTGTTTTGGGATCCCAAACAGGAAGCACATTTGTGTTTAAAGCAGAAATCACCCACATAATTATATTTATGTCAGCCTGCAAGCAGAGAGTTTCTTAATTATTATTATTGATGACTTCTACAGAGGATTTCCTGAGAAGCCTACATATGTTCTGAATCAATTGCATTGTCTCCAGTTAGTCCCAAAATACCATGACTGAACCCAAATCAGGGAGCCTAGGTCGAGGCTGGCTTCACGGCTAATTAATCTCCTTCAGGGGAAGTCAAGTAAGTTATACAGCGACAAGACAGAGAGGTGGTACTCTGAGCAGCAGGAGCCTGGGGCACATGCTCTCTCCTTGTGAAAGAAGCAAAGAAAAGAGAGAATGGAGACCCTGTGAACTTTCTGCCTCTCAGTGGGAAGGAAGCTGGAGGCATTTGGTTCCTCTTACTAGAAGACACCAAGATCTCTGGCCCATGACCTCTACTCACTTGAGAAGAGCAACACAAAGGCCCGTCTGGAACATGGGGCTGTCTGCATCTTGAGGGTTCCTGTGATAGAAAGTTAATTTAGGGCCTGAAAACCAGGAAAGATGAAGTGAACAGTGCCTTATGCTCATTGAGCTGTGGGGACTTGAAAGGGAGCAACACAGTTACTTTTCCTGTTGACTTGCCAGGTCAGGTGGTGCAAAAAAGAGAAACTGATTCAAGCCCAAGGGTCCCTGTTAAGTGTTCCCTAAGAGATTCTGCACTAGTCACAGGTGTATAGATGTGAATAAGACATAAGCATGTGGACAGGAGCAAGACCCGGAACAAGACAGCTCTGTATTAGAATCTGGAAAAGGAGACAGAAATGATAAGGTATGATTATAGAATCTGTGAAGCTCTAGTGTTGCAGTGATAAAAGGACTGTGAAAGCACACAAGCCAGGTAAATTGGTTTGAACGGAGTAGTTAAATGTTTCACAGAAAGAGGCAGCACATAGGGTGTCTTAAAGGGTGTGTAATGGTTCACAGACTCAGAAGGGTCAAATAGACTTTTTAGCTGGAGGGAGCAGGAGCAAAGTACCAAAGGGTAATGCTTCCTAGGATCTAACTGCATGCGGGTGACTGGCTGAAGTATTTTAACATATATTAATTCATTTGAGCCACAACATTGCAGAGTGATGCAATCATTGGCAAGGGGTCCATGGTGCTTGCTGCATGAAATGTGAGGCAGAGGGATGAATGCAGGAGAGGAGGCAGACAGGTACATCGGATTCAGGCCACAGAAGTCAGATTTGGAAGTCTCCAAATGTTGGAACTCCCATGCAGGCCAGTATACCAAACAACACTAAAGAATAATAAAGGTTGATGAAAGAACTTAAGAAGGCAGATGCTTACTGATAAATTTTCTTATTTGGAAAATGGGAAAGATAATCTGTTTAAGATTATTTTGAGAATAAAAAATGAGCCAATTAACAATAAATTCCTCTGGGTGCCTGGG
This sequence comes from Nyctereutes procyonoides, assembly GCF_905146905.1. NCBI lineage: Eukaryota > Metazoa > Chordata > Mammalia > Carnivora > Canidae > Nyctereutes > Nyctereutes procyonoides. The sequence continues at coordinate 21,566,696 of NW_026575159.1, forward strand.
TGGCTCAATGGTGAAGCATCTGCATTCAGATTGGGCCATAGTTCCAGAGTCCTGGGATCAAGTTCCATGGCGTGCTCCCTGCTCAGTGGGGGGTCTGCTACTCCCTCCTTTCCTACTCTGCTGTCTTTCACTGTTTCTCAAATGAAATAAATAGATAAATAAAATCTTAGAAAAACAAATAATACAGTCCTTCATGAATTACCAGGTCCCATCAAAAGTTGATTCTTATCATTTATAGAGGAAGATAAAGGGCAAGAGAAATTCATTTTCCTGTGCATGCAACAACAAATTGTTTGCAGGAAGAGTAACGTGCTGTCCATGTACCTGAGAAGCTGCTCTTATCCCAGAAAGTTTGGCTGTAGCCTGACCTCCTTCTTTGTAGGGAAATAAAAGTGTTGGAGCCATTCAGGCTTCAGGATTTTTCTCTCCCAAGATAATGTGAGAAATTTACATAGTTCACATTAACTTTTCCTTTTAAATGTAAATGTGGGGTAGGCAAGCAACAAATCCCTTTTAACGTGGAGGGTAAAATCAGCACTCACAGAAAGGGTTTCTAGTAAGCATTTATAAGGCTTCCAGACATAACTCTGTAAATCAATTAACAAAATGGATTATCATGCCTCGTATTGGTTTGCAATGTGTAACTCGCAGAGTTCTTCTCCAGACATTATCCCCCTGGTCAATGGTCAAACTAATTTTTATTGAGGGTCTATAATGTGTGAAGTGTTGTACATAAATTATCCACAATCCAAGCAACAACCCTGTCAACAAGGTCACATCCCCAGGAGGGAGCAGGGCCGGGATTCAAAGACGTGTGTGTCCAAATGCAAAATCTGTTTTCTTTCTACCAAACTGCATTGTGTTTTGCACACTTCCGAAGACTGTGATTCCAAAATGGGAATTCTTTTCTAGGTAGGATTTTAGATAAAGCCATCCAATGTCCTTGGTCTCGGTTTTCTTATGTCTACAAGGAGGGGATTGGAATAATTATCTTTAACATTGCTTCTCTCTCCAGCAATCTATGAACCCTTGGTTCAAATTATGTACATCAGTGCCAAAGACATGCAACTCTGCTCTCCACACCTCTCCCCCAGCCAGCCAATCAACTGCATCAAGCCCGGCAGCCGGCGAGGTGACAGATGTCACAGCCAGGTCTTCCCGAAACCCAGTATGTGAACCTCAGCTAAGATCTTCCATATGTCCTCACCCACGGGGGATACAAGAAAAACAAACACAATCTAAGGGAAACGCCAGCACATTAACTTTGCACGTGATTGGGAAATGCAGGGTTTTTAGATTCCTTTCAAATGAGACTGAGTGGCTGACAGCCAGCAAACTAAAATCTCAAGCTGACATAAGATGGAGAAGACCAGGAAAACGCTGGAGCTAAGATATTTGAAAATAAGAATTGGGAACAGACCTGACGAAAAGACGAGATACACCCATAAACTCCTTTGCACAAAGAGGCATGATCGTATTGAAAACCTAGGGATTGCTGGTATTTGCTCAACACCTCCCTCTCCTGAAAAGTTCAAAAGGCCAGACAGTCATACTGGACTTCAAATGCATCTTCACTGAATTCTAATAAAGAAGGGATGTACTGACCTGGAATTCACTCCTCTCAGGGGCATTACTGTCCAGAGGAAATGCTTTCAGCATGAACATTCTGGATGCACTAAAGTGCAGTAAGATCCAGGATCACTGTGCTCACGAAGAGAATCCCGTAGAGCAAAGACTTCTCAGAGAAGTGGTCTCTTTCCTTCCTCTCCTTTAGCCATTTGCCCCCAAAGAGCTCTTTCCACCTAATTACCCAAGTGGTGAACTACAAGGGGTAAACATTCATTTCAGTATATACTGTGGGAGAAACGAGTCTTGATGCTTTATCATCCCACCTCTCATAGGGTTGTTTCTCCAACACACTGTAATCAACGGTAGATGTTAGAGCATAGTGTGCCATCTCAAGTTTTGCAAAGTTTTAAGAGTGTGACAACTGAAAGTTTTAAAAGATGATGCAAGAGGGGAAACATTTGTTTCCTACTCTGAGCACCTCCTCTGTCTATCAGATATCCTAAAAGGCCTTTTCTTAAATCATCACACAACTCTGTGCGACGGGTACCATGCTGGTGCCTGATGGATGAAGAAAGCAAGGCTAGTGAACTTGATGTGAGTATTTGAAGTCTAAACCCCTCTCCGTGGCATTGTCACCCTTACTAGTTAGCCTCCCGCTAAATAATAATTTAATCACTCTATTCTCAAGAACTCATGCTTTGGCAAAACTGGAATCACAAGCAATGTTCCTTCTCTCTCATGTCCTCATGATTTTCAACAATATTCTTACCTTTGGTAAGTAAAGCCCTTTTTGGAAACCTTCACCGCCCCTCTTTGTCCCTCTGGTGAATCCTTGCTGACTCCCCTGGGAAGAATTACAGCCTTCCCCATGCCCCCTTCTCCCCACTTCATGAAGTCATTACACAAGGTACAAAATGACATTGCAACTAATTATCTGTTTTTGTGTCCCTAACTCAGTAAGAATTAAATCCTCTTTGGGGGGCAGGACTGTTTTTGCCTTGTTTTGTTTTGTTCTGTTTTCCACCACCCTGTGGCACCAGCATGAAGGAAACAGTCGTTCTAACTTTGTGAAGATGAGGAAGGCAGGTCAAGAGGAGGAAGGAGGTAATGAGGGAAAATAGGGAGAAACTAAATGCTAGATAATATGAATGAATTGTTTTTAACATGTCGTGGTTCACTAAGGCATGTTCAATTTTATTAATTCCCTTGATCTTCAAAACCAACTATGTAAAATAAATTGGAGTGAATATCGACTTCATCTCATAAATGAATGACCTGAGGCTCGAGGAGGCAAAGCATATGTTGCAAGAAATGAAGCAAAAGAGCAGCCTCATTCAAGAGGCAGGACTCCAAGGTAAGTCTTCTAACTCCACATTCCTTTTTTTTCTTTTTGAGTTTTTTTAAGATTTTTTTTAAGTACAACCTACCACCAACATGGGGCTTGAACGCAGAACCCCAAGGTCAGGAGCCACATGCTCTATTGACTGAGCCAGCCAAGCACCTCTCATTTCTTTTTTTTACACACACATAAGCAGTGCTGTGGAATTTTGATAAGATGAGGTCTCTCCCCTCTCAAAAGCCCTCATGTGAAATGAAAGAGCAAGGGAGACCAAAAGTCCAAATTTAAGGGCTGTTCACTGGCTACTAAAGAACAGCCTCATAGTTAGAAAGTGATTTTCTTGATTTGAGCTTAATGTCGGCTATCCTGGAAGCCAGAGCTCTTTGCACTAGGTTTTGGGGAGAAAATAATGTTGGCCACACATTGGTTTATTCGGTTCCTCCAGCAAAGAGATAGCAACCAGATGACCCATGCTCAGAGGGAACGTTCTCCTCTCCACCAGGATAAGAAACACAGGATGAGAACAGGTAGGGGCCTTTGACCCTGTATTATTTTCATGCGGATAACGTATCAAATTATCTACAACCTTGCTCGCTTAAAAGAACAGAAATTTATCCTGGAAGACAGAATTCCAAAACCAAGTGTCAGTGGGAATATGCTCCCTCCAAAGTCTCAGGGAGGACGAGACTTCCTTGACTCTTCCAGCTTTTGACATTTCCAGGTAACCCACAGCTTATGGCTGCATCACCCCAATCTCTGTCTCTGTCTTCACATGGCCTTCTCCCTCTTTCTTATTCATCCCTCTCTCACCTGTCCCTTATAAAGACACTTGTCTTGGATTTAGGGCCCACACAGGTAACCCAAGGTAGACTCATTTCAAGATCTAATTGCAAAAGCATTTTTTTTCCAAATAAGGTCATACTCAGAGGCATCTGGGTGGCTCAGGCAGTGAAGCATCTGCCTTTGGCTCAGGTCATGATCCCAGGGTCCTGGGATCAAGCCCCATATTGGGCTCCCTGCTCAGAGGGAAGCCTGCTTCTCCCTCTCCCTCTCCTCCTCCCTCTGGTCATATGTGCTTTCTCCCAAATAAATAAATAAACAAACAAATAAATAAAGTCACACTCACAAGTTCTGGGTGGACATATCTTTTAAGGATCCTCCATTCAACCCACTTGCAGGTGTATTTTCTTATTATAAATCACTTTTTCTGGGGCCTCTGCATGGCCAGTCAGTTAAGCATCCAACTCTAGATCTCAGGCTCAGGTCTTAATCTCAGGGTCCTGAGTTCAAGCCCTGTGTTGGGCTGCATTTTGGGTGTGGAGCCTACTTAAAACAAAAAAGTAAAAAAAAAAAAAAAAGTAAATAAAAACAAATCACTTTTTCTGTTTTCTGCCTGGTTATTGCTGGTATATAGAAAATTTCTTGATTTTATTAAGATTTCTTTATATCTAGACTCCTTTCAAAGCTCTCTTTTTGGTTCTTACTGTTTTTTAAGTGATGCTTAGAATATCTAGAGAGACAATCCCATCATCTGCATAAATGATAATTGTGTTCCCTCCTTTCCAATTCACAACTGCTTTTGACATTCGTGCTTTTGAGACATGGTTCTCAAAAAGCAAATTATCTTAAGAGCTGGTGTAGGAGTTACTGCTAACAGTTAGAGGAAATCAAATTTGCCAAGGCACAGAACAAAGTGAGAATGTCAGGGTAATTCAGGTCATAGACTTAAAGAGCTGTGAGGTCTTCAAAATTATTTAATTTCTTCCTTTGAGTCTGCCAATGCACATAACAAGGCTCAGATACCTGAAGATACTTGCCCAAGATCACTTGACAGAGAAAGAATTCACAGTACAAAAACATAAATCTTCTCCTTTCAACCCACCGTAGTCACAATGATATTTTAGTAAAGATTTTATTTATAAGGAATCTCTGTATCCTATGTGGGACTCGAACCCACAGCCCCAAAATCAATAGTCTCACACTCTTCCCCCTGAGTTGGTCACACACCTCCAAAATGATATTTTAAACTTAAAGGTGTAACCGCGGTACTCCCTTAAAAATCCACATTAACAGCTTTGGGTTTTTTTGTTTTTTTTCTTTTCTTGTTTGTTTGTTTGTTAAGATTTTATTTATTTATTCATGAGAGGCAGAGACTTAGGCAGAGGGAGAAGCAGGATCCCCCTAGGGAGCCCGGTGTAGGACTCAATCCCGGAACCCCAAGACCACGGCTTGAGCTGAAGGCAAGATGCTCATCCACTGAGCCGCCTGGGTGTCCCAGCAGCCTTGTTTTTAACGCAGTCTCACAAGACCTGCAAAGCCCCAAGAGAACTGGCTCCAGACTGTCCCTGCAGCCCTGCCTTCTGTCTCTTTCATTGGATCTCACTCTGTTCTGGACACACTTACTTGAGGCAGCCCCGCTAGTCTCAAGGCTTTACAAATCCTTTTCTATCTGGCCTGAAGAAAGAAAGTTCCCTGTGCATACACCTACCCTTTCTCTTGGCTAGTCCTGTTCTCTGTGAACTTCCATTGCCCAAGAGAAGGTTGGCGTCACCTGCCAGCCCAGATGGGATTAAAGCCCATGCTTCTCATTCTCATCAGAAATCTGAAGATCTTCCATATCATGTATAGAAACAGCAATTAATCAATGTTTTATGTAATTTATTTGTTTAATGTCTGTTTTCCCCACTAGACTGCAAACTGCGTGAAAGCCAAACCCCAAACTTATTTGCTGTTCATTGTTCAATCCTACACCTTGCAGAGCCCCTGGCTCATAGTATTCATTTAATTGTAAAAACTCTTGAATGGATGGAACATTCATAGTGATGCTTGTTCTATGACACTACAGCCTTTACTTCTGCGGTCCTTCAGGATACTCCACTTGTTTCTTTTCCTGATAGTTGTATGTATTTCCTAAGCCTGTTCTTTCTTGTTTTGAACCACTTAACAGAGTAGTTACCTTAGGAAAACACAATGCTTAAACAGTATCAAATAATAATTTTAAACACTCAAAAGCTTCAGAAGGATTGTGGAAAAGATAGTGTGGACACAGTCAACTAGATTCAGAATATATCTTAAGTGGTCCTTTTCTGATGACCTTTATTTATGCTATAATGGGAACAATAACCTCCATAGCTAGCATGTATGAGATGTCTCCTTTATAAGAGGTGTTTATTCTCAGCTCTCACTTCCTTCCCAGACCTAAAGGATCTCATCTTTCTTGAGCATGCCGTAAATAAAGAAACCAATCAACAGAATTCCTCCTATTTTTTTTTTTTCAGAAGTTCTGCAGGGCATGAGCCATGGTTGAAGACTAACGTAAAGCTTAAAGATTCCCAACAGGAGAATATTCAGACCCTCAACAGTCACCTCAATTACGTATTGTTCTTGTTTCCTATCTGTGCCCATAAAAACTACTAGTAAAACACAACAAATCAATTTTTCATGAAGACAATAGCGTACAGTAATTTTTTCCCAAAGAGCCTGCCAAATTATTTTCAGGAAGCATAGAAGATGGATATGTTCTCAGCATCTCACATATTGAGTCTCAGGCCCAAATTGCATGGCATGAAGGAAAACAAAATCCCATTCCAAGCATCAGGGTTTTATCCTCTTGCAATGTGTGTAAAATGTACCCAAGATGAGTTCCTTAGGGTGAAATCATTCTTCCTTCCTCCCTCTTGTTTAACTTTTTAAAATTGTGCAGTGATTACTGAGTAGCACCAGATTTCCAAACCTAAAAAGTTATGCTCAGTGGCTTCTTTGTGAGTTTATTACACAGCCAAATGATCATATGGGATACGTTAACAAGTATTAATAATTCCTCATTATGCTGTATTAAGCATGTTCCACATGGAAGGAGTTTCCCCTTTAATTCTAAGTGCACACTACAAAAGAGGGAAAGATAAAATGAAGTATCATCTACCCAGGGGATCCAAATGAGGAGGGAACAAAAACTATGTCAGGTGGCCAAGAATTAAAGGAAGGGGCTAGAGATTTGTTATCTAGATCTGACAGGTGGACACCTGGAAGCTGCCTGGGCATATCTAAAGGTGGTCATGTTGAAGAGGGTTAGGCTTTTTATTTTTAACAACTGATTGGAGAATGGACTCAACAGATAAAAGGCCTAGAAACACAAACTTTAGTTTTCTTTGAGGAAAAGTATTCTCAAAAGCAATATGGTTAAAGGTTCCATGGGCAGCTCAAGACGATGGGGGTTAGCAACCCTGTCCCCAGCGCTGGCAGACTGCTAGTGTGAGTAGCTTTCTGCTGGAACTTTCTTAGAGGGTTTCTAAGTGTCCTATGGAAGGTTGGACTCTATCAGTGGTCTGCGAACTATAGCCTGCCAGGGCGAGAGAAACATATACTAAGGCAGTCGTCTGGGTCTCCTATTTTTGTTTGCTTGAATCTTTCCCGTTACTTAGGAATTTTCAGAGTAGTGCTTGCGTTCAAGCAACTTTCCATGGCCACTACTGAGGACTGTTGGTTTTGTCTCGTGTTTGTTTTGGTGTGTAGCATCCTTTGCAACTTGTAAATTGTGATGTATTGGATGTGGTTTAATGCATCGCAGTGATTATTATTGATTGCCAAATGTCCCATCAAAGGCCAGCAAGAGCCTCTACAAATGGTCTCCTGTGTCCTTTTGACGTGACACCATTAGTCTTTGAGTGCCTCTTTACTCTGACCGAAGTGTTCTAGGCTCATCTAGACTGTTCCTTTCCTCTGACTGAAATCAGCCATTTCTCCAAGGAGCCCTGGTTCCATTTAGCCTAGAAGGTATTAAGTGGAACAAAGCAGTTCCATTTATATATGCTTTAGGTATAGGAGTTTGGATAAGAATTCATTTGAAAATAAAACAAAACTTTGTTATAAAAATGGTCTAAAAAATAGTCATCTAGATAATTTTTAAAATCCCTTCTTCTTTGAATGCCTCTAACTACAATTAAATCCTAAAATAGAAATTTAGCCTTTTCTGTAACCAGAAAACTGGTTACAGAGTTTTATCCAACAATGTTTACTATATAATAGTTGGGGAAAACTATGGGTTGGTAAACACATTTTTTTAAACAAGAAAAAATTTGTGGATTTGGGACCACATTGAAACAGCTTTTTTCTTTTTTTTTTTCTTTTTCTTTTCTTTCTTTTTTTTTTTTTTTTTTTGCTAACACAGTTCTGGTTGTTTTTCAAAAAAACATTTCCATTGTAATACAGTTCATACAAGCGTAGAATTACATAAAATAATACAATAATAGCTGTATAGCTAACATAAAAACTTTAATATTTGCCATGTTTAATTTTTGAAGTTCTAAAACACAGCAGATATATTAGGATCCTGGGGATCCTTCATGGCTTCCCCCTTTGAACAGTTCATTACCCATAATTTTGTGTTTCTCATTCCTATAACTTTTTAAAAATACCTATCTTATGTATCTGAAGTTATTTTGCACATTTTAAGCCACATTTACCTTGAATCATATCGTCCATATTATTCTTCAGTTTGCTTTTGTTTTTGTGGATTTTTTTGAAATTGAAATTGCTTCTGAAACATAGCCTGCAAATACATGTTGTTCTTTTTTTGTGTGTGTGTTAACTGTTGTATTATATTCCATCCTGTGAAAATAGCACAGTTTATAATATTGACATTAATTGTGTCACACTGAAGACTATTTAGGTTGTTCTGAACTTGTTATTACAAACTGCCATAACATTCATTCTTAAACATAGGTCCTTGTGCAGCTGTGAGTGACCTGCTTCAAGTTATATCCGTGGGGGGAATTTCCTAGGTTGCATGATGGACACATCTACAACTTTACTGGATTTTACAGAATTGTTTCCCAACCAGTAATACCATTTTTTACTCCTATTAAAGGTGGATGAGTTCTACCTAGTGACATCTTTACCAGTATTTGCTATTTTATTTACCAATTATTTGCTATTTTAATACTTTTAAAATATTGTCATTCTAATGGGTACAAAATAGCTCACTGAGAAGTTATGTGATTATTAGTGAAGCTGGGGACATTTTCATATGTTTCCCGAATATTCAGATTTGTTCATCTGTGAATATCCGGTTCACATTTTCTGCACATTTTTCTACGTGTTGCTTGTCTCTTACTGATCTGTAGATGTCCATACCACATACTTATCATATGATGGTTATGTTTCCCAATCAGTTATATTAGCAAATAGGAATGCTATTGTTTGTTTTTTTTTTAAGAATTTTTTTTTTTTAATTCATGAGAGACACAGAGAGAGAGAGGCAGAGACACAGGCAGAGGGAGAAGCAGGCTCCGTGCAGGGAACCTGATGCGGGACTCAATTCCAGGTCTTCAGAATCAGGCCCTGGACTGAAGGCAGGCGCTAAACCACTGAGTCACCCAGGCTGCAGCCCCCCCATTGTTTTTTTATACGACTATCATCTACCTAGAAAACTCCCTGATGTTTATCATTTCTAAAAATTATTTACATATTTTCTTATATTTGCTTTTTGCTGATAGTTACATTATCTTGTTTACAGTTTTTGTCTTTTCCTTCCCAATTCATATACCTCTTTGTAAAATCTTATTGAATAGTCAAGAAACAGAAAGTTGAAAATAGAAACAATAAGTACTCTAAACGTAAAAGACATATACTTTTTTTTTAAGATTTTATTTATTTATTCACGAGAGAACCAGAGAGAGAGAGAGAGAGAGAGAGAGAGGCAGAAGAAGAACCAGGCTCCATGCAGGGAGCCCAATGTGGGACTCGATCCCGGGACTCCAGGATCACGCCCTGGACTGAAGGCAGGTGCTAAACCATAAGCCACCGGGGCTGCCCCATATACCTTTTTTTTTTAAATTGTTTTCTTGTTTCCTACTCACCGCATTTATGCCATTTTATTATATTATTTCTTCAATTTTCTTTAAATTTATTGTTTATCCCATTAAACAGATATAAATCCTTCATCATTTATATTTATTCCTTCTACTTTATACATGCCTCTAAGCTATGAATTTACCACTAAGTGCCACTTTAATGCGTGTTACATAATGTTATATTATACTTTTATTGATGTTCCATTCTACCTTATTTGTATGGTGGTGTATGCTGTCTTGACTCAAATTTTGGATGTATTTGTTTATAGGGTCTATTTTGATCCATTTGCCTATTTTGGAGCATCTCATAGCGATCTGTATACTATAACTTCACAATAAACTTTGATATCATTTAGGAAAATTCCCCCAAAATTGTTCATCTTCAAAATTATGTTACTCATGGTTCTTCTATATATATATTCTAAAATCAGCCTATCAAATCCCACAGAAAAATTTATCTTGAACCTTATTTACCAATCAATTCAGAGCAAATGGCATATTTATGGGGGTTTTTCCCTATCTATAAATATGGCACATGTCTCAATTGACTTAAGTTTATTTTAATATTGTTTAGAAAATATTAAAATTCACTTTACCTGTAAGCATCATGTCTGTCTTTTGTTAGGGTCATTCTTTGGTTCTGATATTTTGGGTGCTTTTATAAATAGTATATACAATTTACGTTTTTTTTTTTAAGATTTTATTTATTTATTTGGAAAGAGCATAAGCAGGGGGAGCAGGAAAAGGAGAGGCAGGCTGCCCACTGAGCAGGGACCCTGATGCGGGGCTTGATCTCAGGACTCTGGGATCATGACTTGAGCCAAAGGCAGATTTTTAACCAACCAACTGAGCCACCCAGGTCTCCTATTTACATTTTTTTAAAATATTTTATTTATTTATTTCAGAGAGGGAGAGAGAATCCGAAGCAAACTCCACACTGAGTGAAGAGCCCTATGAGGCGCTCAATCCCATTACCACGAGATCATGACATGAGCCAAAACCAAGAGTCAGATGCGTAACCAACTGAGCCACCCATTTATCCCTATATTTTATATGTGAGCTATCTGGGCTGGTGTTGAAAAATATAATTGCATTTTGCTTGTTAATAATCAACATCATTACATTTTTTTCCCTGCTCTCTTTCTTCTTTTGGAAATTACGCATATTGCAGACCATTTTATATAGTCCCACTGCCTTTAGATTCTTTTTTTTTTAATTTACTTTTTGTTCTCTTTGCCTTGATGTTTCCATTGAACTGTCTTCAAAATCTTCATGTAAGGAATATGCTTCACAAGGATATATTTTTTGCTGTATTGACCTTAGGCTTGGACATATACTTTACACTGTTGATAAAATGTACATTGGAAGTTTCAGTTACCAGTTCTGGGCCTAGACCTGAAGAAACATATGCTATTTCTGCTTGTCCATTTGGGGCAAGTTCTATGAAAAGAACATACTCCGGGAAGCATCATGTTGAATTCAGCTCATGGTCTGGAGACAAGCCAATCTGAGCTCAATCTAAATCAACTAAAACCCATTGTGTTACTATAAGACACAAAAAGTTTGTTGGTCTGCTACTTAGAACTATGTAAAAATAACTAATATACTGAATCATAGTGCATGATAACATTTGTTCAGTGTTACTGCTAAAGTTTTCTGAAGTTCTTACATAAATTTATGCATCAACCTGCAGTGTAACTGCTTAACATTTTTACCAAAACTGGGAATTGTCCAATATGTTAATTTTAATCTTTCTGGTAACTGAAAGAAATACCTTTTTATTGAATACATGAAATATGAGCATATTTATGTAATTGATTTTTTAAAGTCAGTTTTTAAAATTTAATAGAATCTTATAAAATAGTAACAGTAGTAAATAAACATTTTGAAAATCAACCAGGATTTTCATCTGGAAATCTGGAAAAAATTAAGTCAAAGTATTCTTCGTGGTGGAAGGGAGACAACTGCCTATACTTGTGGCTAAACAATTCAGGGACAACTTGGAAATTTCTAAAATTGTTTCCAAAAAAAAAAAAAACCTTAATGGCAACAGGTTGGGCTACACCTACGCAGAGTAAAGTGTCTATATCATATGGATTATATTAATTGTGATTGACTTGCACCTGTACAGTATAACATTCTTGTCTTTAGCCTTAAAGGAAAAGACTTTTTGTTGTACAAGTTGAATAACTGAAATAAGGTTCCTTTTAAATACCTTGTTATAGTAATGATTCACCTGAGAAAATTTGTAACTGTAGTAAAAGGACAAGAAAAATACAGAACTTTATAGTCATCTTTTTTAAATTTGGTTAATTGTATTAAATGAGGGATAAATACCCACATGCATGTTCTATTTAACAAACCTCCTAGGTACACAGGAATGAAAAATACAAAATGTACTAATACATGTTCTGATTCCTAACCATATAAAATCAAATCATTCTGTCTTCTTGGTTCCCTCTACTTCTTCAATACCTCCATGAAGAGCTTTCTCTACTGCTAGCACTAGAACCTTTGACCTAATAGAAAAGAGGCCCAGAAAAGCATTTAATACTGGTAACAAATACCTGCAGCCTTCAGTAGGGTCTGCCTTCAGGAGGGAAACATCACTCAGGTGATGATTTTGGGGTAAATTCAAGCGCCTACTTATCAGGGTAAGTTCACACACATGAGTTAGATTGACTTCAGATGCTCTTGGAAAGATTTCCAGCACAACCCCTCAAGTTTGGTTCTCTTTTTCATAGCTGCATTCAGAGATACACCACAGGAGGCTTTTTTTTTTTTTAAGATTTGTTTATTTGAGAGAGAGAGAGAGAGAGGAGGAGGAGGAGCAGAGGAAGAGAGAGAAAGAGACTCTCAAGCAGACTGTGCCAAGCATGGAGCCCAAAGTGGGGCTTAGTCCTACAACCCCAAGATCACAACCTGATATGAAACCAAGAATCAGATGCTCAACCGACTGTGCCACCCAGGTGCCCCATATGGCTTTTTTTTTTCAAGTAGCATTTATACCTAGAGTTTATATTCTTCCAAGTAACCTTTTGGCCTTATAGATAAAGGCAGTACCCAGATGGTAAAGGTACAGTTGTTAATGGTGAATGCTATGGACAAAATTATGTCTTAGCTAAAATCTGTAAATTGAAACCTGAACACCCAAAGTGACCATATCTATGACAGAGTCTTTAGGAGGTAATTAAGGTTAAAAGAGGTCATAAGGGTGGAGCCCTAATCTGATAGGACTATAGCTTCATAAGAGAAAGAGAGTGAGCACTCCCCTCCCACCTCTCTCTCCATGTGAGGATTTAGGGAGTCAGTAGGTGTCTACAAACCAGAGCATTCTCACCAGAAACTGAATTTCGCCAGACTGTGGTATTGAACCTTCCAGCCTCAGAACTTCCAGAGAGTAAGTTCCTGGTGTTTAAGCCTCTTAGTCTGTACGACTTAGTTCTGGCAGCCCAAGCTAACACATATGGCAATGGTGTCGCTGTGTGAAGCACTTTGGCCAGGTAAAGGTGGACAGTGTCATTCTGGGGGGCTTCCAGCCCATCTGCTTATCCTCGCACTCCTGAACAGAGCAGTACATGCATATGCATCATGCTTTTAATTGTTGAAACTTGGACTGGATACATATGGTTAGAGTCCAATCTGAACCTTCCATCTTGGTATTACATTTGCAGATTGGTTGGTGTAGCCGATGTTTTAACAGATATCGTTAACAGATCATCTGAATGTGAACTATCTCTAATCAAGGAAGTTCCTTCTGGCATCTCTTTCGATTTCTCTTCCACGTCGTCAACAGTTGTACTGCCCCAGGACTATTTTGTTTGTGCTCGGGCAGGGCTTTTCCTAGTTGCACTGCCTCCTGGGACCACTCCTTAGCTGACTCCGATCCCTTCTGTGCTGTTCCTGGAGAGCACTAGGTGTAGCAGGGTTTGGGGAGAAGGATCACCTCGGCAAAGACAGAGGGCCTTGGAGCTGGGGTCACAGAGTGGCACACCTCCTTCCTGGAGGTTAGCGTGAGCCCCAAAACTAGTCCCCGTGGTGTGTCTGAAATAGTGGTAGAGGTGGAAGGGATGATGAGCTGCTGGTTCTTCCTTCCCAGGTCCAGGTGAACTGATGGTAAAGTCCCCAGCCTGTGCAGTCGCCCGCATTCACCTGCTGCCAGCCCCTACCTGAGCATCCCTGGTTGGGGGCTGCAGGTGCAGGGGATACTAAGACCACATGCCTTGGAGCCCATGTGCTAGTTCCATACCCAGGCAGCTGCAGGTGGCTAGGAGCCAGCAGGCTTGTGCTTCAGGAGGAAGCCCAAGGCCCAGGAGCTACAGCTGTGGCCTATGAGATTGATTTTTAATTACATTTATTGACATACTGCCAGTTTTGGCATTGTTTCTTGAATTCCATGATTTACTTCTGAATTCACATTTTTCAAGCTGAAATATCTCCTAATTGTTATTTCCATGATAATCTGTGGTCAAGAGGCTCTCTTGGTTTTTATCTGAAAACATGTTTTCTTTCTCCCTATTTATTAAGGGTACGAAAATCTTGATTGAAGTAATTTTGATATGTTATCCTGCCAAACCATAAGGGGAGGTCAACACCAACTGTAATGATTCCACTTCTTAGCTGAATTAACAAAGGGACAAAGAACAAGCCTTTACAAAGGTCAGTGTTTGAAACTGGTTGCTTCTTTCATCCCAGAATATTAAACTCTAATCAGGGAAGGCTGCTATAAGGATAGCTATGTTAATTCAACAAATTCTTCATGTGAAATATCCATGCTTGGTACCAAGGGTGAAACAGAGTGAGACTATTCAATTCCCGATGAGAACATATTAGGTAGGCATAGAAAAGCTGTACAGCTGTTAGAATAGGTAAAGACCTTGGATACTTAATACCTAGGATATTTAACAAATCAGTAGTGTCTGGTGAACACTTATTCTCCTACTTTACAGGTAAGTTGAGTAAGTTGCTTAACCTCATTGAACTGCTGGGTTGTTTTTCTTTGCTTTTCTTTTTTCATTTTCTTAAATGATGGATGAATACATTGTTCACTTGCTGGAGTTGATATAATTAAATGGAATAGGATTCTTGGTTCAACGTAAGTACTTTGCCAATGGCAGTTTTCTGGAGCTGGACATTCAATGGTTAAATGCTAAATGGGGAAAAAAAAAACTCAAGATGGGAATCTTGGCTTGAAATGTACCAATATCAGTCACCAACTGTTAACAAGCGCTGCCAATTTTCCTACCAAGTTTTCTAACCCTGTTAGTGTTATCCTGCAAAGTCTTATGCATCAGTCAGATAAACCTTGTTTCAGTTTGTGTTTCTTTGATGACAATGTGGTTGACCACCCTTGTATTACTATATTTGACCTATTTGCTTTTCTGGGAAGCAGGTCTTCTTATCTTTTGCCTGTGGGTTTTTTGTTGTTGTTATTCTGTTTTTCTGTTTAGGTGTTGGCTTCATTTTTTATTTGTTACATGTGTTGTATCTTAAGGAAATCATCTTGAACATGTTCAATGTTCAATAAAAGTAGATTGTGAAAAAGCAAAGGTAGTTCAATAAAGGTGGGTGGCTAAATCCTGCTAAAAATAATTTTTATAAATGAAGAGCTAAAAGTTAAATAACTCACTGAACCTTCGCACTGGTTAGCCAGGATTTTAATCCAGTCCTTATTGACTAAAAAGTCTGTGTTTGGAAAGATTGCGTTTGTTTTCCCACATGCCAGCAAACAGAAATAAGCGGTAGACTGTCTGTGTGTGCGCGCGCGTGAGGCCCTGCATGAAAGAGAATCAATCACTAGAGGATTCCTGGAATTACTACTTGTGTAGGATTCATGTTAATCCTATGAATTTCAGCAAGGTACTTAAACTTCAGAAGCTTTACTTCATCTGTAAAGGGGACCATGATGATAACTCCCTACCTAATTTTTCACACTTGTATGATTTTCATACAAATTAAATGCTGTACAGATTGTGTCCTCATATGAAAATGAGACCATCTATTTAAAGTGGCAGTCCCTAAGAGGCCATTGGGCCCATTCTCCTCTCTCTTTACCTTAGTTTGGGGTGTGATTCTTTTAATTACACATTAGTTGGATGACTGAGAAGGTTTCTTTAGGCCTCCTCGACTGGCACACCAGCCAAATCCAGTCTCCACCTAAAATATGGGTGGAATTTGCAAAAGTTCCTAGATGAATGTTCCTCCCAGGGAGAATTTATGACAACTTTTCCAAAACTAAAGCCTCAAATCTTTATTATATTCTGTTAATGACTCAGTGGACTTTTGGCAGAAAAGACGACTTTCCTTTGGTTCAAACACTTCTAAGGAGGGTTCTGATTAATCTATCCGATGGTCTAAAATCAAAATAACATATGCAATCTTTGGCTGAAAGAGCTCACCCGTGGTGTTATAACAATAATTCCTCTCCTTGTTTTCATATATAACCTTTTGGAAATATTCCTGTTGGAGCCAAAATTTCTATATTTTGGAAACTTGGCCTATGGATGGATGATGGCTGAAGTATGCCATTTATTTTCCTTTAGCGGGGTGGTGGTGGGTACTAGAACAGTCAGAATGGTTGTTAGACTATTTCTTAAAGAAAATTTTGTAGGATAACCCAATTTGAAGTGAAATAAAGCCGCCTTCTTTGACTTCATGTCGTAATGCATATTCCTTTCAAAATGTTTTTCCTGACCACCCAATTTAAAATACTTCACACCCCCCAGTAGTCACTTTCTGTAAAGAGCCAGATAGTAAATATCTTAGGCTTTGCAGGCCATATGGTCTCTGTTGTAACTACTGAGTTCTGTCACTGTAGCATGAAAGAAGCCATAGACAATATGAAAACAAGTGACTCTGGCTGTGTTCCAATAAAACTTTATTTATAGACACTGAAATTTGAATTTCCCATCATTTTCGTGTGTGACAAAATATTATTCTACTTTTGCTATTTTTCCAACAATTGAAAAAATATGAAAACCACTTTGAGCTCCTAGACCATACCAAACCAGGCAGTAGGCTGGATTTGGCCAGTGGACTGTAGTTTGATCCTTTGTTCTAGAACAATACTCCTTTTTTGTTGTTGTTAACATATCTTGTTATTTAAAAGCATTTACTTATGTATTTATATTGTTTCTATACCATCTTGTGCTAGAGTCTAGGCTCTGTTCTTGTGAAGGCAGGGATATTATCTCTCCTCTTCACCTCTGAGCACAGCACTATAGACACTCAGTAAATATTTATTGAATGTATAAATCTACAGCTTCCTGGTAAACCAGTTCCTCTGAATGAAGTAATTAGTTTAGCATGTATAGCATTTTGAATTATCTAAGAGATTTTTTTTCCTGAATAAATTTCACATACCCTATAGAATTTCATGGTAAAGGGAACATACAGAGAAGTGCTTTTAAGCTTTGGAGTTAATGATGACCAGGCTGCTCTATCAGTATTTGTGACATTGACAAAGTTACTAAACCTGCCTGTTTTCTCAACTACAAAAAGAGAATCGTGTTAGTACCTATTTGATGGTGGTTTCTGCTTGGTCTTTCATTTTCCTCCCCAAACCCACTCCCAGCTCTTCATCCTATTCTGTGCTTTGGCAGGACCACAACAGTGGTATACACCCTGTCCTCTGGACTCCAGTTGGGTTTGCCAGTGAGGGGTGGGGGCTAGGGAAAAATGAGGAAGGAATGTTTATACTCTGAGTTTACTCCCAGATTTCAGGACTGCCTGTGTCTGCTGGGGAAAAAAAAAAAAGTTTTGCTCACAGTATAAAATTTATGGATGTTCTGTGATGCATCTAATCAGTATCCCTTTTAGAGCAAGAACAATCCTGTTATTAGCTCCAGGTTACATGGTTTCTCTACACCCATAACATTAAAAACTGTCTCTTTATTAACATCTCAAATAATCCTAAATTCCTTCTGGGACAATGAACTGATCCCAGCAGTTTAAAGAGAAAATGCTTGTGAGTCAATGGTAGCTATCCAATTGAAACTCTTCTTACTTAGAAATCTGGTTGCCTTCTTTGAATTTATATTAAAATAATAAATGATTTCCCTTGATTCAAATTTCCCTACAGATTTATAAACTGGGTACCTACAGGATATATTCCAGCTTGTGGAAATTTCCCCCGCACAGAGTATTTAAAAGCTGGAAATTCTACAGCAAAACCTGAACTGTTTTCAAACTCTCTTGAAAACAGTCCACTTACTTGCTAACCGGGCTGGCCCACTTCATGGCCATGATAAATCAGTTTGTCTGAGTAGCAGGTGCACCATTCACATGGGCTTTGCACCTGATAGGCAGCTTTGGTCCTTACCCCTCCCTACGCGATGCTTCTAGTTTGGTGTTTTAGGTTAACTATCTGACCTCTATGGACCTTTTCTTAGAGAAATACAAGGTCAAGTCCTCAGCCACCTGGAAGGCTGGGGGAGAAGGTGATGTTGCTTTGAGGAGCAAAATGGTGTATACAGTCATCTACAAAATGGTGTATACAGTCATCTAGAAAACTAATAATACCTAGAGGTGTACAGCAGGAGTGCAAAGTGGGACTGGGTGTCCTCTTGAAGTTTGAGTTGCATGTGGAAAGTATAATCTGTGAGCAGGGCTGTGTGCATTTGTCCTGCTTCTTTAGCCTGAAGAGACAGCAAGTTGGAATTGACCAACAGGTTGGAGTTTTGCCCAGAGAAAACCACAAGGGCCAGAGAGATGAGGATCTTTGTGAGGCCAGGAACATAATGGCGGTCATGGAATCCAGGCCAATCAAGGAGGGAGTGAGGACAAAAAGGGTGATAGATAGTGGGGGGTAAATAGAATCCTCACGGTAAAGGACTCTCACTATACACACTGGAGCCAGACTGCATGGATTCAATCATCTCGACCCATATTAGCTGGGAAAATATTTAAATCTATATACATGTTATATATAAAGTGTAGGTATAACTGTATATAACATATTGTTACGTGTGTGTGTGTGTGTGTGTGTTTGGAACACTGCCTGACTTGTGGGAAGTTCTATGGCATTGCTACAAGGATACTTTTCCTTCCCCACACTGAATTTGACTTTAAAAATAAAACTTCCATAGTTTCAATTAAGCAATATTCATTGAATTTTTATGATAAACATATAAAAGAACATTAACAGAGATAAGAGAGATAAATCAGATATGAAGCCAATCAGAGACTCACAAAACATCTTTAGGACAAACGGGATAAGCTGCCTAAAAGAAAACACAGGGTAGGCTGTATATGGGCAGGGTTCCTTAAAGACCTGGTCAGTTTCAGACACAGCTAAGAAAAAAACCAGGCAGCTACTATGTGAAGTCTGTCAGTAGGTGCCGAGTCTGGGATTTCATGGATTTTTCTAGCATTGCCTTTGAAGCAGAGACTGGAATTTCCCCAAAGGCTGATTCATAAAAAGAATTTCTGGTAGTGTGCCAGTCTAAGCTGGGAGATATTTTTGAGGAGGTAGATTTTTTTTTTCTACCTCATTTTTGTTTGTAAGGAAAAAAAAAAGGACATGTACATGATAAATATGTCAAGCAGTAAAAATGGCTGTAGAGAGATAACAAACTTTTTTTATCGAACCCTTTGCCCCCTTTCTAGAGCAATCTTAGAAATAAATCCCTAACATATGGTTTTTGTGACTATCAAAAAACATTCTGTTCGATTGTAACATGTATATTTACACACATTTTTTTTTTGTATCCTTTGAAACACCCTGCACTACAACTTTTGATTTTTCAGTAGTGGAAACTGCTCAAGTAAGTCTTATAAAGTCATCCCCGTGATAGATGTGCTCTCGTGAACTTCATCAGTTCCTATGGGCACACAATCCCCTACCTCCTAAATGTCTGCTCTCACAACCAATAGGGCCACAGAAATCGTGGTATAGAATGGCACACTTGCTGGCTGCCTGTAGGATGAAAGTTCGGGTATACATTCGAAAAAAAAATACATGTCTAGAATATTCATGGATAAATGTTAAATTATTCTTCAATATGATTATACCAGCAAATTCTCCTACTAACCTTGTGGGAAGAATGGCTGTTCGGTTTCACCAGCACTAAAGAACATTTCTTCCCATCCACCTATGAAGTAAATATTCTTTTGTTTTATTACATTTCTCTAATTCTAAGGGAAGTTAAACGTGTTTATGTTTTTTTTTTTAAGATTTTATTTATTGATGAGAGACACACAGAGAGAGAAGCTGAGACAGGCAGAGGGAGAAGCAGGCTCCATGCAGGGAGCCCGACCTGGGACTCGATCCCAGGTCTCCAGGATCACACCCTGGGCTGAAGGTGGTGCTAAACCGCTGAGCCACCCGGGCTGCCCACATGTTTATGTTTTTAAAAAAAAACACTTGTATTTTGTTCTGTAGAACATAGTTTGTGCCCTTTGTCCGTATTTGGATTGAGCAAGTATCTTAGGATAAGTGTAAGAGAATCTAAAAGACTTGAAATCCTTTGGCCTTATCATATATACTGCAAATAGTTCTCAAGTTGTTAGGATACTGATTTCGTTTCTAGTATTTCTTGACAAGTAGAAACTTTAAAACCTTACTAAAAAACAAAACAAAACCTTATAAAGCTGTATTTATCAGTCTTTCAAAAATTCTAAATTCTAGATCTTGCTTAGAAACAGCTTGCTGCCGTAAGGTCAGAAGAAAACATTCATTTGTATCCCAATTTTGAATTTTCATCCATAAAAATTTTTGAATAAGTGATCCATTAGGGACTCCCCTTAATTTTTTTTCTTGGTGGTTTGTCCCAACACCACTTATTGAATATTCTCTTTGTCACACTGCTCTGGAAGGCTGTTATTATTGTAATCTATCCATACACTTGAGTCTTGTTCAGTATTCTTTTTTTCCTTTGATATTTCTATTCATACACCAGTACAAAACCTACACCAGTTTCCTAATAATATTTAATTGTGTAGTCTGTTCCCTTATCTATCTTCTTTAAAGTGTTTCTGCTTAATCTTCCCTGGAACTATCGATTCAGGATGTCTTGTTTCATACAGACAGTCCTCTTGGTAATCTTATTGGAATCACCTTTGATTTACAGATGAACATAGGTTAAATGAGCATCTTTACAATATTGCATTCTCCTCCCTAGAACCGGACATTAATTTCCATTAGTTCAAATTGTATTTTATGTTTCTGGGGTCACTTTAAAGTTTTTCAAAGTTCTTTCTGTGCTCTATGAGAGCATCTTAAGGTTTATTCATATAAATCCTAGCACATTTCTTCTTACCTCTATTTCTGGGCATTTATTTCTTTGAGACTTTTGCTTCATGAATTTGTCTTCAAGTAATAACACAAGAGCTTATATCTTCTTTGAAGATAGTAAAGTCAATGGGGTTTTAGGTATTAATTGAGAAAATTTCCCTTTATTTAGAACCATTTTACCAGTTGATTCTCTTGGGTTTTTCAGGCTTATGAAATTATCCAGGCATTTTATTTTATTTTATTTTATTTTATTTTATTTTATTATTTTATTATATTATTTTATTCTATTTTATTTTGTTTTATTTTATTTTATTTATTTTATTTTATTATTTTATTTTATTTATTTATTTATTTATTTTTATCCAGGCATTTTAAATGGAAAAATTTCGTTCTCTTTCAGAATGTTTATACCTGCTATTTATCTTGTCTCAATTCATTAGGACTTCCACAGAATTGTAGGCAGCAGGAGTAATAATCAGAATCCTTTTTTTTTTAATGTCTTAATTTAATGGGAATGCTTTTGTGTTTTTACTATTATGTTGCTAGTTAAGCAGTTTGGGTAGGGATGGCTTGTTCGTACTCCTTTCAGTATCAGCTAGAACAGTTCAAGTGGGAGCTTCAGATTCCATTTCCAACATGGGTTCATACTCATGGCTGGTGAGTTGGGTCTGGTTGCTGCCTGGGAGGTCCGTTGTGTCTGCGATCCATAGTCATGTTCTTTTTTTCTCTGTGTGAGACTTGCCAAAGTCTGCTTAGGATTCCTTACAATACCCTGGCTGTTTCCAAGAGAACAAGGCCAGGTGTATGGCATTTCAATGATCTAGGCTCATAAATCACAATCCATCAATTCTACCAAATTCTATTGGTCTAAGCTTGCCTTGTTCAGTGCAATAGCTACTAGACACATGTGTCTATTTAAGTGAATTAAAACTACATTCAATTCTATAATCATCCTGGCTACGTTTTAAGTACTCAATGTGGCTAGTGGCTACTGTATTAGACAACACAAATGGAACCTTTCCATCACTGCAGAATGTTTTATTGAATAGCCTCCATCTAGGGGGTCACAAAAGTCCACTCAAGTTCAGGGACAAAGGACCTAGGCTCCACCAGTTGCTGGAGGAAGCATCAAGTTTCCAGTATAAGGGATCCCTGGGTGGCGCAGCGGTTTGGCGCCTGCCTTTGGCCCAGGGCACGATCCTGGAGACCCGGGATCGAATCCCACGTCGGGCTCCCGGTTCATGGAGCCTGCTTCTCCCTCTGTCTGTGTCTCTGCCTCTCTCTCTCATTCTGTGTGACTATCATAAATAAATAAAAATTTTAAAAAAAGTTTCCAGTATAAGAATAGCATGTGGAATGGGAAAAATTCTTGTGGCCATTTAGGGGAAATAGAATCTGCCATTTCAATTAATTCAAATGATAAAAACAAAGTGGGGAAAGAACTGACAACTGATAATGGACACTACAGTTTAATAAATGCATATCCTGGGCGGCCCGGGTGGCTCAGCGGTTTAGCGCTGCCTTCAGCCCAGGGTGTGATCCTGGAGTCCCGGGATCAAGTCCCACGTTGGGCTCCCTGCATGGAGCCTGTTTCTCCCTCTGCCTATGTCTCTGCCTCTCTCTCTCTCTTTCTCTCTCATGAATAAATATAAAATCTTTTAAAAAAATGCATATCCTATGATCCAGCAGTTTTACTCCCAAGGATATAAAGACAAGTTGAATCTTGGCTCTGATTGTTTGCCATAAAAGTTGCAAAACCTCTCAAAACTTGAGTTTTATTAACTGTAAAACAGAGGCAATTCTATGCATGGGATTGTTATGGAAATTGAGATCCCAAATACAAAAGGATCTAGAATGTGGTTAGCACTCAACAAGTGTTCCTCTTTACATCATCGGTGACCACCATGGTTTCTTGGCATGCATGAAGTCTTTATAAACATGGATGAAACTAATGAATTCATGTAATAATCTGACCTGTCCATCTGAATCTCTAAGCTGACACCCAACAAACAGTTCATAGAAGTGGATTTTCAAGAGGTCCTGTTAGAAAGGACCCTCCTTTGAGGACAAGGACAAGCCTATCAATATCTGTGAATGAGTAAACAGATGGATGGATGGATGAATCTTGTCCTTTCCCTTGCCTGTATGCAGAAAACCTAACACAAATCAAAGTAATGAGATTTTAGCCTATATTTTAAAATCCCACCACTCCCCACAGGAACTCTTTTTCATGATTTTGACCCACACTTGGCAAAGTAATATTGGAATCTTGGAAAAGTTAACAGAAAGAATGGTTGTGGATCTGAAGAATAGAGTGCCCACCTCAGGCCGGGGAATTACAGCTGGATGTCTCTTGAGAAAAGGACACCCACATGAAATTCCAGGGCCTCGGGTTTCTCCGAGGTCTCAGTGAGGGAGGGAGACCACAAGTATGACCTTCCTGTTGGTATTTGGGAACCTTCCCTTCAGGTCCAAACCAGAAGCAGGAAGCTCAGTGCTTGCTAAGCAAGAAAAGGAAATAGACTCCAACATTCCAGCTTAAAGCTGGCATTAGGATAGTTCTTCCTTTGTTAAGGGCATTTCTTTCATTCCTGCTAATGAGCCCAACCTGCTGGAAAGGAAACCTCCTCTCCCGGAGCACAGAGCAGAAAGGATTCACTCACTTGTGCACTGCCATCCAAACCCAGGGAGGCCTGTCTAGTTGAAACGTCTGTTCGTTTCCTATTTTAGTGTTGTTTCTGATCGAGTCTCAGGCTTTAAAATGAGAGTTCAAAGTTGAAAGGGTGTAGTTCTTTCATCGGGTTCAGAAAAGAGCTATTTATCTTTTATTTTTGCTTTTTTTTTAAAAAAAAGATTTTATTTATTCATGAGAGACACACACAGAGAGGCAGAGACCTAGGCAGAGGGAGAAGCAGGCTGCCCCTGGGGAGCCCAATGCTGGACTCGATCCCAGGACGTCAGTACAATGCCCTGAGCCAAAGGCAGATGCTCAACTATGAGTCACTCACGTGTCCCTCATTTTTTATTTTTTAATTGTCTTTTCTATTTCATCTAATCAGGTAAGTCTTCACAGAGGAAACCACAACTGAATGGCACATAAGGGACAGGAATGGAACTCCAAACAAAGAGTAATACTTAACAAAGACATGAAGAGGTGAATCAGGGATATATTTTGTAGGGAAGGTAAATGGTATCTCTTGGCCTGTGGCATGGGGGCCTGTTGGGAGAAAAGGAGCAAGGTGAAAAACATAACATTTATTAAATGCTTGCGGTCACCTAAAACCTGTGCAGAGTTCCTCACTTGGGTTATTCACATTCTGAAACCAGGGAGTTGAAGCTAATCACAAAAGCTCAGTTACAAAGTCATGAACCTGGAATTAAAAATTGTTCTAACCTTTTCCAAGAACAATGCATTTTGGACTAGAAGATCAAGCTTGTAGGCTACTTCCAGGTGGAAAAAGTGGGGGTGGGTCTTAAATGCAAAGCCAAGCATCTAGCTTTAATTTTTGGAGCAAGTTTGAAACATGATGGCGACGTGAGGCGGGTGGACTGTGCTGACAGTTGTCCGTGGGGTGATCACAAGGAGCAGGGGACAGCCAAGCTATGGAGTGTGTCACACAGACAGCCTCAGACCCAGGCAGTCAGTTCATTTGTTTGCAAAGTGTTCAGTCATGGTGCAGATGGGCTGGTCGCTAGTTTTCATTATTCGCTCCAAAAAACTGGAATAGAGACCTGAACCAAGGTTACCACCAGCATTGGAACCAGACCTGGGATGGACTCAGGTCACTTGGATTCTAATTATGCTCATGTCCCCTCTTGCTACTCTACTAGGCATTCAACCTCCTAATCCTGGTGTTCCAGTATGAATTTCAAACTCCTACCATTTCCATATTCTTCCTAATACATGTATGCCACCATCTAAAAGCCTGAATGGGGCAGCTGTTTATTATTCTCTCCCACCCCTGGGTCCCCATTGCTCCTTATCTGATTTTCATGAGTAGGATATCCTTGCAGGCAAAAATTGTGTAGGTTGTTTTTTTGTTTAGCTCTGATATATCCCATCTATTTTACATTGCTTCCAACCTTCAATATTCTAAACATTGAGATATAAATGTTTGTTACCTGCACTTGTATGCATATTTAGCACTTTCTCTTTTCCTAGAAGTACAATTACCATTTTCTAACATTTTATTTTTCCCCCCACAGGTGAGTTCTATGAAACATTTTTTTTATTTAAATTCAATTCTAACATTTTAAGTCCTCAAAGCATTTTTCCTAAGTATCCTCAAAGTTGCCTTTTTACCTTCCTCCAACACATTAAGATAATCTCATGTGATATTCTCAAGAAGTGAGTAAAGCATTGCTTTAAGATTTGATGGAAGGGAGCAGTTGTTTAGAAGAGGAATGACTTTGCCAATGATTCGTACGTTGCCCTTTCCATCCCCTGAACACCGCCCCCCACCCAGCCACTCTGTAGCTCTGGGACTACATTTTTGAGGTGCCCCTTTCTGTTGGCTCCCTGGTAGACTTGGCCATTGGGTGGCACTGGTGGCAAAATGGAAAGTGGAAGAGGAGAGGAGCCAGGGAATTCCAGGTAGGATCTCTGACATGACTACATCTCTTCTGAAGTTGGTTCCACATCCTTTCCATCTCTGGTCTTTCTCTGGTCCCATCTCCCACATGGTAGCTCTGCCATCATTAGCCCCTACCTAACTGTTCATCCTCTATGACCTGCTACACCTCCTCCCCTCTGTGTTCCCTCCAAGCCCCTTGTTGCCAGTGGCTCCCTGCTGTTGCTATTCTTTAGATGTCCAACCATCTCTTTTAACCACTCTCCTCATACCTTTGTATTAAATGGCCTCTTTCTCCCTAGCATGGGATCTGTTTTCCCAAAGATCTGCTAGGTGATATACCTACCCAAATATGTTTGGCTACAGATGGTGATATAAGGAGCAGAATCCAGACCTGCTGTTGGAAATCTGGTGTTCCATCTGTAGATCCGGCAAAAAGTGTTGATGTGTAAAAGAGGGCATTGAGTGAGAGGTGAAGGTGACTATGGAGCCAGAGGGGACGTGACGATAATGGTCTGAAGTGGTCACAGATGGCTGTGTGGAAAGGGTGTCCTTTAATAATGTCTCAAGGGTGGATCTAATGCAGATGTGAAAAGTACTAGATGGCCCCAACCCATTTCAGGCCTTTATCTTCTTGTTATTATCCCCAGGAACATTTTTTTTCTTTTCTTTTTAAAAGATTTTTATTTATTTATTTGAGAGAGAGAAATAGCATGAGCAGGGGGGGATGAGGGAGCAAGAGAGAAGGAGAAGCAGTCTCCCCACTGAGCAGGGAGCCCAACATGGGGCTTGATCCTAGGATCCTGGGATCATGACCTGAGCTAAAAGCAGATACTTAACTGACTGAGACACCCAGGTACCCCTTTGTCTTTTTCTTTTTCTCTTTCTTTTTCTTTCTTTCTTTTTTTTTTTTTTTTGTTTTTAAGTAGGCCCATGCCCAGTGTGGAACCCAATGCAGGGCTTGAACTCACAACCCTGAGATCAAGAATCAGACACTTAGGGATGCCTGGGTGGCTCAGTAGTTGAGCGTCTGTCTGCCTTTGGCTCAGGATGTGATCCCAGAGTCTTGGGATCAAGTCTGGCATCAAGCTCCCTGCAGGGAGCCTGCTTCTCCCTCTGCCTATGTCTCTGCCGTTCTCTGTCTCTCTCATGAATAAATAAATAAATAAAATCTTTAAAAAAAAAAAAAGACACTTGCCAGCTGAGCTACCCAGGTGCCCCCCACCCCCCACCCCAGGAACCTTTTCTTAATGTGAGAAAAATATTTTGAAAGATTATTTGAAATTGTGAAGTACCTATTAGGAGAGGTTTTTCATGTACCTTAATCTTGCTTTACTGTTAGTGATAGTTTTATGTTTAGTTGCCTAAGGAGGGAACATAATCTTTAATTTCCAGAATCTTGAGGCATTGTAATCCAGTTTGGGGTTACATAAAGGAAATGAACTATCCCAAAAGATCTCTCTGTATTTTCTGAACTTGTGGTCTCTAACCTATTTCAATTATTTATAACTGTTTTTGAACTTCCTGAGCCAGAGGTCAAAATGGTCTTTATAAGAAAAGACTTCCTGATGTTGTGCTTCTGTTTTCCTATCACAAACCCCTCCTTCCCCAGCTGAAGCATCTCTACTTTTCCATCTTAGCCTTTCCTTCTTGGACCTCAATTTCTGTCCACAGGGTCTGGGTAGGCATTTCTTTTAAAGCGGTGGCTTCTACTTTATGCAAAATGGGCATTCTATAATAGAACTCAAGTGACCTCTTACAAGGTTCAGCTCTGCCAAAAAAAAAGTATAAATATGGTTTCTTGTGTATCTTCCTCCTTGATCTACATTTAGACAGTAATTGATTGATTCTAGTTTTCCAACACTTTCTTTCTCCCTTTCAGAACAATAAAAAGTAACTGGCCTAAAAATCTAATTGACTGAAATGATCAGTTTTAGCACAGTTCACTAGACTCACTCGGAGAGCTGTTCTGCATGGCAATTTGAAAGAGCGGTCCTTTGAAATTGGTATTTTCAGAGTATTCTCCTAAATTACAGTTGGGCCATAAATACAACAGGTTAAACTAAGGCAGCTGAGAAATTTTATAGGTGAAAAATTACAAGGATATGATCTTTCCACTCAGGCATGTAAAGATTTAATCTCCCAGATTAAAAACGCAGAACACAGTGATTGTGTCAAGATAACAGCTGGGAGGAGGCTCTGGGATGCGGTTCCCAGGGTATCTTCTTCTGGGGAACTAGTCTGTGGCCGACAGAGGCAGGTGTTTCACTGGAGAAGCACAGAGGAGCCCTTCCACCAGCATCGGGCCAGCTGTGAGCTTATCTGCGGCATCTTGCTTTCAAGGAACGGTTCCCCAGTGTCTGCTGAAGGGCAGGGAGAGGAACCACTCATGTGGGAACCCCACTGCACATTGACAGGGGAGAAAGAAAAATCGCGAAAGAGAAAGCAGGCCAGGAGGCATAGCCAGGTGAAAGAGGGGTCTGTTCTATGACAAGACAGTATTTTGTACTAAAATATGCATTGTTGGGCAGCCTGGGTGGTTCAGCAGTTTAGTGCTGCCTTCGGCCCAGGGCGTGATCCTGGAGACCCGGGATCGAGTCCCACGTCAGGCTCCCTGCATGCTCCCTCTGGCTGTGTCTCTGTCTCTCATGAATAAATAAAATATTTAAAAAACATATATGCATTGTTGTGACTTCTGTCCATTAGCTGGGCAGGTGGTGCGCTCCTTGCCAGGTGGACTCGGAGGCCGCACCATTCCCTCTGCACATGCCCATTACCAACTGCCCTCCTCTGCATCCCCCAGACTGTACTGGGGGCTTCTAACCAAGTCTCTCATCACTGCTTTTTCTTCATCCATTCCTTCTGTTGCATCTACAGTGGTTCTTCTAAAACAGAAATCTGCCCATTCCACGCCTATGCATAAATCCTCTCCAGTGGCTACATCTTACTCTCAAGAACCAGTCCGAGCTTGTTAACCTACTGTTGCAACCTTCCAGGAAATGCCTTCTGCACGTATCCCTGGCTTTGAGCTTCTGATTCTCTGCCCCATACACCCTATACTCCAATCACATAATGTACATGGATGGCTTTCTTCCTTTGCCCACGACCAGATCCACTTTGGAGGAGTCTCCTGAAAGCCTCAAAAAGGGAATAAGCCATTACACACTTCTTACACGGCCGCTCCGTAGGCATGTGGACTCTGAAAGGCAGGCAGAAGCTGTATTGCCTTTTACGACCCAGCTCGTAAGATTCAGAGCATCACTTCTGTAGCACTCAATTAGCTGGAGTATTCACAAAGGCCTGCCCAGTTTTAAGGGGAGAAACATCAATACCACCTCTTGATGGGGGTTAAGGGGGGGAGGGCATGATTCTGGAAGAGCATCAGAGACTGGAAGGATGTTAAAGTCGTTTTTGTAAAACAGTTTGCCACAGCGAGGGAGTATAGATTATTGTTCTAAGAAGTTCGACTAAGGAGAAAAGGATAGAAAGATAAGAGAACAAAGCAGGATCAAAGTAAATTTTCTTTGGCCTGGCCGTGTGAATGCACCACTGACAGATGGAGTAGTCTGGAAAGGAACCCAGGCAGTCTGCAGAAATTTGTACTCTGAACCACATTGCCTGCAGAGCAGGGATCACCAAACCATGGCCTGTGAACCAAATACGGCCCGTTGCTTGTTGTTCACGAAGAGATTTAAGGTGTTTTAAGTGAATAAATAAATATCCATTTTTATTTTTAATTTGCTATTAAAAATCTCTTGTGACCTATGAAAATTCTTGTTTCAGCCTCCATAAATATGATTGAACACAGACATGCTCACTCATTTATATATTGTTTTGGTGGCTTCTGTGCTATGCCAGTGGATTGAGCAGCTACAACAGAGAGCATATGGCCCACATGGCCTAAAATATTTATATTTCTCTTTATCAAAGTTTTTGCCAACCCCTGGTGTGCCGTGTTTCTCATAGACCCATTTGTGTCTTTATATGCAAGATGGATGTTTCTTAAAACAGGAGGGTCCCTTCCACATGTGGCATGATTAAAAAAAAAAAAAAAAACCCTCCAGATTTCCTGACTTCCTTGCTAGCTTTCTATAGGGATATAAAAAGAGTGGCTAAATGTTTGCTTTTATTCCTGGTCAATATTGACTTGCACTTTATCATTTATATAGCATTTTAGACCTGTAGTTTTGCATGTTGTGGCTACTTTCTCATTTGTGTCTCTGGCCTTAAATATCACTTCCTCAGAGAGGTCTTCCCTTATGAACCTGGTTCAATCAGGTCCACCCCCGCCTCCTTATTGCTGGAACACTGACTAGTCCCCTCAGTCACTGCACCCAGGCTTGTCACATTATTTGCCCACCTGTCTGACACCAGAGTGTGTGCTTCCCATGGCAGCGGGGACCTGGCTCATCCCCAAATTCTCAGTGGCAGTGTTTATACTTTATCCATCTGGCATGCTGCCAGCTGTATGGATATGTCTGTGAATGAATGAATGGTTTCCATATTTTGGTTTTAGCTTCCAAAAGTAGAAGGGCACTTTTGATTTCAGCATAATCTGAAGCACCGATCTCTTGATTTCTATTCATAAAAGACTGTGACTTGCGGGTTGGGTGAGTCTGCATACCCTGGGGTTGGGATTCGTGGAACAGAGAAACAGTGTGACACTTCCAAAGCTGGCAGGGGCAGAGCAGGGGAGTGAGGGGGTTGTAACCCAGAGCCCGTGGCCCAGCCTCCAGCCACGATTGGGCTGGAGGACCCCGGGAAGGGGCCACAGGCAAGAGGATGACTGGGATGGAGCTGCCGGCTTGGGGCTGCTTTTGCCCTCTGGGTCCACGCCTTCCAAGCTTCAGGAGGGCAGGTTGCAAGTAGTCAGGGAGGGATGCAGTTAGGCTGGCTGAGACTCCTGTCAGGGACTGAAGAAGAAACAGAAGGAGCGAGGAGTCTCCCTTCTGACCTTGAAATCCTGGTGCTGCATCCCCCACCCCCCTTCTTCCTCTACCCCCAGATGCTGCCTTTTTGTACCAACCAGCCTCCCCTAGCCCCTGCCTCACTGCCCTCATCTGACCCGTGGCTCTTATTCATATCATTTCTTAAAACCACTGCAAGAGCTTCCACTTCATCTCCTTCAGCGTCTTCTCCCCTGAGATAAGCTTATTAAGGCTAAATCTGATCATGATTAAACCCCTCCAGTGGCTCCCTAATCCTCACCAGATAAGACCTCAATAGTTTAAATATTGACACAAGCTCCACCCATTTTGGCTTTTTACGTTGCTCCTTCCCTCAAGCCCCATGGAATGCTCCATTGTGGAGGCAAAACAGGGCCATTTCCTTCGCCTTTACCTAGAATGCCTCCAATTTTTACATGCAACTCCCCCCACTTTGAGATTCTTCTCAACTACAAACACCTCTGTGAAACCTCCCCCAGGGAGAGTTCTCTATTCTGTTCACCCCATCTCCTATCCTTCTGCCCCTGCTTGGCTGTGTGGCTCTCCCTCTACCTGCCTCGCCTCACAGCCCCCCATCCCATCCCATCCCATCCCCTACTCTTTCTCTCAAGGGAACACGGTGGAAGACATTACAGTTTTTCTGTGTAAACCTCTTTGTCTTCACGCTGTTATGTTGTGTGATGTTTCAGCTGTAAAAATCTCTTATTATCTTCTCTGAATCCTCAGCCCCAAGAATATTTCCTGGAACACAATAGACTTGTATCAAGTTTTTGGCAGAGGGGAAAAAGAGAACCAGAGGAAGGTAATAAAGAGGAGAGGAAGAGAAGAAAGGCAGGAAATTAGTGTCTGTAGAAGTGAGTGAGTGTGGACCCTGTAGTGGTCCACGTAGTGACCACGGAGATGGCTTGCATGGCTGTGTGGCCTGTGCTCTGTGGCAGGAGAATTGATGCTGAAAATGATGGGCCCCAAAAAGGCCACTGCAGTGGATTGCACAGGTGATGGAAGAAGAATTTCATTAAAACCTTGTGGTCTAAAATCCGATCGCTTGGTTTCCCCGTTGAGAGTTGTGAAACCTTGAACACTGGGTGTGCGCTGAGCATTTATACTGCCTCACCTGCCAATAGGGATGATGTCTGATTTCTTAAAATTTTAAATTTCACCTTAACTATATTTAAATGAAACAAAATATCTGTAAATTCTTTAGATCAGTGTTTGGTACATAGAAAATAATCAAAAGCTAGAGCACATAAGGGCACCTGGGTGGGCTCAGTGGCTGAGCGTCTACCTTCGGCTCAGGGCATGATCCCGGGGTCCTGGGATCGAGTCCAGCATCGGGCTCCCCACTGGGAGCCTGCTTCTCCCTCTGCCTGTGTCTCTGCCTCTCTCTGTGTGTCTCTTCATGAATAAATAAATAAAATATTTTTAAAAAGCCCATATACCCCCACAAACAATGTTAAGATAATCACACAGGGTCATTAACTCAGAGATCTATTAACATGACCCTTTATTCACAACTGAGGAAGCAGGTCCAGATAATGATTAGCAGCAGTGGGATGGGAACGAGCTCTTTTTAATCAAGTCCAGTGTCTTCTCATAGAAGTCACGGCAGTGAAGAGGTATAGGAAAGTCCACTTAAGGAAAGGATCCGGGACACCTGGGTGGTTCAGCGGTTGAGCATCTGCCCCCAGCTTAGATGGGGATCCCAGGGTCCTGGGATCGAGCCCCACATCGGGATCCTGGCATGGCGCCTGCTTCTCCCTCTGCCTGTGTCTCTGCCTCTCTCTCTCTTGTGTCTCTCATGATTAAATAAATAAAATCTTAAAGGAATAGTAATTCTTAGAGATAGAAGCATGTGCCAAAAGCTGTTTCATCTGCTCCTAGCATCCCCCCAGAGAAGGCAACATCATTCTAGATTGGCAGATGAAATCAAGGAAGTGGCCACTTTATGAAGACTGAGGGGCAAAAAACATTCAGTAGTAATGCCATAAAGCCCATTTCAGACGGGTTGGCCTGCGAAGATACCCCGTGGCTGCTATAGAATGCCATATGCTGGTAACAAAATGACCAGCCATGCATGGAGTCAGAGAAAACAGCCTCCCAGTTAAGACAAACATTATTCTAAGTCTCTGCTGTAATAATGAAAAGGGAGAGTGGACTGCGAAAATACAAGTTGTCTCAAAAAAAGAACATAAATTGATAGTTGGGCTAGTTGCAAAGTCCTGGTTTGTGTGTTACAAGAACTAGCCTTGGATGGTTGCTTTGAAATACATAAGGCAGAGAACAAAGTAACTGCTTCCAGAGATTTTCTTTCCTATTTCTTTTTTTCCTTTGTCTCTCTCTCTCTCAAAAAAAAAAAAAAAAAAAAAAAAAAAAAAAAAAACCTTAAAAAATGTCTTTAGGAAAACTCACCAGTTTGACTTACAGTCATCATTTTTTAAAGCTCGGTAGGTGCATACTTTCTGAATATTACTCAAAATTATGCTGCCACCACATTTATGAACACAAAGCATGAATCAAATGTTGCCACTCTCCTTCTTTTAAGAGAGTCCCTGGCTTCTGGAATCCTCAGGCAAGTATTCTGAAACTTATGCACGTGGAGCATTGCCAAAATACAGATTTAGGATGGTTTAGGGTTTATCACTAGAGCAATGTATGGAGTTATTTTGGAGACTATTAATTAGATCAAAATTATCTTTACCTCATTAACAATTCCTGAGAGAGAGAAAGTCATGTCAGCAGTTCTGGGATCTTTTTTTTCCTCAACCTCAGACAACACTTTTTTTTTTTTTTCAAAGTTTCTGTTTTGCCGGATACTTCAGTTAATAATTGGTTGACATAAATCACTTTGCAAGATGTTAAGAGCTAAGGTTACTTTGAGGGAAGGCAGTGGGCGGCTATAAATAAGGCAGCTCTGAGGGTATGGAGAACTGCCACATGCTGGCAAGTGGCTGGAAGCCTGAAGCTTTTTCAGGTCTTGTGCAGGTCGTGTGAGGTTCTGAGTCTCGTGATCTGGGCAGAGCATCCATGTCGTGCCCTCATGGTACTGACAGAAACCCTAGACACAAGAGGTGGGGATAAATGAGGAGAACCGTGCTGCAGCCAGTGCCTCCAAGAATGAGGCCATGGGGGTCAGCATTAGGGCTTTGAGGGCTGGAACTGACGGCCAGGTTCTCTGGAGAGATGAAGAGTGTGAAGAACCAGAGAATAAGGAGACACATAGAGAATGTGCACAGAGAATGAAGGGAATGGAATTCCATCCTGTGCAAGGGGACTGTGGCCACATGGCTAGAGAAAGCCTGTGAGTGGCACCCTGGAGTCTTTCTTGACAGCTGACTATATGCTGTACCCCTGGGCCAAAGGGCTTAAATAAATCCTTTCTGGGCAGGAGCTCTTATTTTTTTCTCTGTTTCTGGGTTCCATTTTCCATGTCTTTGAGTCCATCGAAGAGAGCCAAAGCAATCTCCACGTTATTTTTCAAATAGCCCCTTTCCCCTTCACTTGTCACTACGATAATCTACTCCTATGGGTAATTATGAAGCATCAGTTGAATGATGTCTATCCTATAGATCGATGTCAAAACCCCTCTTTTCAAATAGAAGGATTTTACCATGAGGCAATTGGATTTAAATGAAAAACAGTGGTATTTAGACTGGGGGGAATCAAACTCTGGTCCTGCCACTTTGGGGGTGAGATGTTGGTTTTGGTATCAGGCAAGTCATCTGAACATCTT
The DNA here is from genome assembly GCF_905146905.1 of Nyctereutes procyonoides. NCBI lineage: Eukaryota > Metazoa > Chordata > Mammalia > Carnivora > Canidae > Nyctereutes > Nyctereutes procyonoides. Next base: position 21,600,935 of record NW_026575159.1, read on the forward strand.
AGCCTCACTTTCTTCTCATGGAATGCTGAAGATTAGAACAATAGTGCATCTAATATGTTCAGTACAATTCTGGATCAAAGAGGTTTTCTCCATCAAAATTAGTTTCCTTATGCTCAAAATCTCTCTACTTTTCACCGATGCTAAACAAGTATTAATGCCAGGTTAATTTTTAAAAATATCCACTGATTTGCTTCAGTTGAATTCTATCTTTGAAGTTTCAAGGAAATCATCACAGTGAAACCTTGTCATCCACAGATGACATGTCAGGATGTACTGATGAAGTTTTTCTTGACAGGGCAGTGGAGAGACTTGGTGGCTCTGAGGGAATTCAATGAGGGAAGGTTTTCTGATCATCTCTGCAGTTCTAGAGCTTGAAAAAAAGAGAACAAATTGAATTTGTATTGATTTCTTTCAAAATACACTTAGAGAAAAAAATGATTTCTTGAGCAACTTTTTTTATTTATGGCTAAGCACAGACCTCAGCCACAGAAGGCATAAATTCTCACATGAGAAGCTACTACACAAACACCTAAAATGCATAGCAATGGAGGAAGCATACGCAGCAGTGGAAGAGATTAACTCAAGGAGCAAGATGTACTGACTCTGGCCACCCAGGGAGTTCCCATTTACTAAGAAATATTAATAAGTAGATAAGGCTCTTCATACATCCTGAGCTAGAAAGTCACAGCCATCAGCTACTGCCTCACAAGTACATCGTACCCACCTCTCACCCTGTGCCCTCTTCCCCAGTGGATGTGAAACTTTCCAGTTGGGAAGAAAGTACATCTAACACCATCCACATCCTCTTGTCCCCTGTGAAGTAGCCTTGTCATTGGCACAGTGGCAGGACCTCACTAACATTCCAGGCAGTCCATTCCAACTGCAAACATCCCCAACCATTGGACCAGGTTTTTGTTTTTTGTTTTTATAAGATTTTATGTGTTTATTTGACAGCACTAGAGAGATAGAGCAAGCATGAGTGAGGGGGCAGAGGGAAAGGGAGAAGTAGATTCCCCACTGAGTAGGGAGCCCGGCTTGAGGCTTAATCCCAGAACCCTGGGATCATGACCTGAGCTGAAGGCAGTCATGTAACCAACTGAGCCACCCAGGGGCACCTGGACCAGTTCTTCATATGCTTGGCACTCTGTGGTCTCCATCTACTACTGGTCCTAGTTAGTTAGACTCCTACAAAATCAAAGATTAGAAAAACCACCAAGCAGTCAAATATAGTATGATCAACAACCAACTCCCCAGTGTCTTACATGTGTGTATCTAAGTATGTGCATATTTAAACATATTTTATTGCTATAAGCAAAGTATAATAAAAATAGAATATTTTAATTATAAATTCTATATAGCCAACTGATTCTCACAGAATATTTTCAATGATTTTACTGAACTCTATTCCTTATAGCTAACCTGTGGTTGCAACTGACTGATGCTGGTTATTATTTAGTTGTTGTTGTTATTTTTTAAGTGTAATTAACATACAATGTTATATCAGTTCCAAGTGTGCAGCACTGATTCTAACGTTACCCCATGCTCACCAGGGTTAGTATATTCATTGTCACCACACAACCCTACTACAATATTATTGACTCTACTACCTGCACTATACTTTTCATCTTTGTAACTTATAACTGGGGGTTTATACCTCCTAATGGCCTTCACTTATTTTGTCCATCCCTCCTACCATCTTCTATCTGGAAACCACCAGTTCTCTGCATTTAAGAGCCTAGTGTTTGTTTTTGTTTTTGTTTTAGATTCCATATATAAGTGAAACGATACGGTATTTGTCTTTTTCTGTCTGACTTCACCTAGCATAATACCTTCTAGATCCATCCATATTGTTGCAAATGGCAAGATTTCATTCTTCTTTATAGCTGAGTAATATTCCATGATTGATTGATTGATAGATAGTTCTTACATCTTCTTTATCTATTCCTCTATCCATAGACACTTAGTTTGCTTTCATATCTTGGCTATGTAAGTAATGCTGCAAAAAACATACATGTGCGTATATTTTTTCAATTTAGTGTTTTTGTTTCCTTTGGGTAAATACCCAGTAGTAGAGTTATTGAATCATATGTTGTTACTATTTTTATTTGTTTGAGGAAGATCCATAATGTTTTCCAGTGGTTGCACCAGTTTGCATTTCCACCAATAAGGTAGGAGCGTTCCCTTTTCTCTACATCCTCACCAATACTTTTTTTTTTTTATACTAGCAACTGACTAGTCTGAGGTGTTATCTCATTGTTTTGATTTCCATTTCCCTGATGATGAATGATGTTGAGCATCTTTCCATGTGTCTGTTGGCCATCTGGATGTTTTTTTGGAAAGATCTCTATTCAGGTCCTCTGCCTGTTTTTAAATCAGATTGATTTTTTGGTGTTGATTCATATAAGTTCTTTATATGTATTTGTATATTAATCTCTTATTAGTTATATTAATATTTACATATTCTTATCAGTTACAATATTTACAAATATATCTCCTAGTCACTAGGTTGCCTTTTTTTTTTTGATGGTTCCTTTTGCTATGCAAAAGCTCTTTATTTTGGTGTAGTCAAAATTATTTATTTTTACTTTACTCTCCCTTGCCTGAGGAAACATATCCTTGAATATGTTGCTAAGGCTGATGTCCAAGAGATTACTGTTTGTTTTCTTTCAGGCATTTTATTGTTTCAGGTTGCACATTTAGGTCCTTAATCCATTTGAGTTTATTTTTGTGTACGATGTAAGAAGTACAATGGTTTTATCAACATCATGTATTCTCGCCTCCTTTTGTTGAAGATTAATTGACCATATATGTGTGGGTATATTTCTGGTCTCTCTATCCTGTTCTATTAATCTACATGTCTATTCTTTGCCACTACCATACTGTTTTGATTACTATAGCTTTTTAGTATATCATGAAATCTGGGATTGTGATACTCTAGCTTTGTTCTCTCTCAAAGTTGTTTTGACTATTTTGTGGTTCCATTCAAATTTAGGATTATTTGTTTGAATTCTATGAAAATGCTATTGGTATTTTGATAGCAGTTGGTTGAATCTGTAGATTGCTTTGGGATAATGTGGACTTCTTAATGATATTAATTCTTCCAATCCATGAATATGGAGTATCTTTCCATTTGTTTATATCTTCTTCAATTTCTTTCATCGATGTTTTTTTATAGTCCTCTGAGTATAGGTCTTTCACTTCCTTGGTTTAATTAATTTTTAGGCTTATTTATGGTGCAATTGTAAATGGAATTTTTTCTTAATTTCTCTTTTGCTTAATTATTAGTGTATATAAATGCAACAGATTTCTGTGTATTCTGTATCTTGCAAGTTTACTGTGTTTTATCCATTCTAACAGATTTTTTGGTGGAGTCTTTAGAGTTTTCTATATAATGTATGCCATGTGCAAATAGTGACAGTTTTACTTTTACCAATTTGTATGCCTTTTATTTCTTTTTCTTGTCTGATTGCTGGAGCTAAGTCTTCAATACTATGTTGAAATAAAGTGGTGAAGGGGTGCCTGGCTGGCTCAGTTCATAGAGCATGTGACTCTTGATCTCTGGTTCATCAGTTCAAGCCCCACATTGGGGGTAGAATTTACTTTAAAGAGAGAAAAGAAAGAAAAGAAAAAAAGAATGAGGTGAGAGTAAGCATCCTTGTTTCGTTCCTGATCTTAGAGAAAATGGTTTCAGTTTTTCAGCATTGAGTATGATGGTTGTGGGCTTCTCATATGTGGCCTTTATTATGTTGATGTATGTTCCCTTTGAAACCTACTTTGTTGACAGGTTTTTATCAAGAATGGATGTTGTATTTTGTCAAATACTTTTTCTGAATCTATTGACATCATATGGGTTTCCTAATTTTTTAAAAGATTTTATTTATATATGAGAGACACGGAGAGAAAGAGGCAGTGACATAGGCAGAGGGAAAAGCAGGTTCTCTGCAGGGAGCCCAATGCGAGACTCAATCCCAGGACCCTAGGATCATGACCTGAGTCAAAGGTAGATGCTCAACCAGTGAGGCACCCAGGTGCCCCATGGGTTTTTTTAATTTAAATTCAATTTGCCAACATATAGTATAACACCCAGCGCTCATCACATAATGTGCCCTCCTTAATGACTGTCTCCCAGTTACCCCATCCCTCACTCACTTCCCTTCAGCAACCCTCTGTTTCCCAGAGTCAAGAGACTCTCATGGTTTGTCTCCCTCTCTGATTTTTCCCCATTCCGTTTCCCCTCCTTCCCTTGTGGTCCGTTGCACTACTCCTTATATTACACATGAATGAAACCATATGATAATTATCTTTCTCTGACTTATTTCACTCAGCATGATACCCTCCAGTTCCATCCACATCAATGTAAATGGTAGGTATCCTTTCTGATGGCTGATCCTTTCTAGTGTGTGTGTGTGTCTCACATCTTTATCCTTTCGTTGAAGGGGCACCTGCACCCCAATGTTCATAGCAGCAAAGCCCACAATAGCCAAACTGTGGACAGAGCCAATATGTCCTTGGTTTTTATCTTTTCTCTTGTTAATGTAATGTATCACATTGACTGATTTGAAGGGATATTAAAAAATCCTTACATCCTGGTATAAATTCCACTTGATTGTGGTGAATGACTTTTTAAATATATTTTTAAATTCAGTTTACTAATGTTTAGTTGAAGATTTTTCCATCTATGCTCATCAGGGATATTGATGTGTAGTATTTTTTTTTTTTTGGTAGTGCCTCTCTGGTTTTAGTATCAGAGTAATACTGGTCTTGTATAATACATTTGAAAGCTTTCCTTCTGTTTTTTGTTTTGTTTTGTTTTTGGAATGGTTTGAGAATAACAGGTTTTAAGTGTTTGGCATAATTAAGTTTGTTCTTCTTTTTCTCGCTCCCTTAGGTGTAAGGTTAGGTTTCTTGGGATTTTTCTTATTTCTTGAGGTAACCCTCTATTGCAATGAACTTCCCTCTTAGAAATGCTTTTGCTGTATCCCAAGATTTTGGACCATTGTGTTTTCATTTTCATTTGTCTCTACGCATTTTTTGATGTCCCCTTTGGTTTCTTGGTTGACCCATTTATTGTTTAGTAGCATGTTGTTTAGCCTCCATGTATTTGTGTTCTTTGTAGATTTTTTTTCTTGGAATTGATTCCTAGTTTAATACTGTTGTGGTAGAAAAAGATGCTCAATAGGATTTCAGTCTTCTCAAATTTATTGTAACTTGTTTTGTGGCCTAACATGGGTCTAGCCTAGAGAATGTTCCATGTGTACTTGAAAAGAATATATAATCTGCTGGTTTTGGTGGAATGTTCTTTATATATCTTTGGAGTCCATCTAGTCTAATGCGTCATTCAAAGCCATTGTTCCCTTGCTTTTCAGGCTGGATTATCTATCCACTGATGGACACGGTGTGTTAAAGTCCCCTACTATTATTGCTTTATTGTCAGTTTCTTCCTTTATATCTGCTAATATATGCTCTATTTAGGTTCTCCTATGTTGCATGAATAGATATATGTAGTTGTTATATTCTCTTATTGGAGAATGTGTCTGTATGTGTCCTTAGATCTGCAGTTGAGTCTTTGTAGGCAGTATATAGTTGTGTCTCATTTTTTATCCATTTAATCACTCTGTGTCTTTTAGTTGGAGCATTTAGTCCATTTACATTTAAAGTAATTATTGACAAGTATGTCCATCTGGCCATTTCGTTCATTATTTTCTGGTTGTTTTTATAGTTTTTCTGTTCCTTCTCTTATGCTCTTCCTTTGTGGTTTGATGGCTTCTAGTGTTATGCTTGGATTCTTATTATCTCTTGTGTATCTATGATAGGTTTTTGATTTGTGGTTACCACTGGGTTCATATATAACATCTTACATGTATAGCAGTAATATATCGATGGTCGCTTAAGCCAAACACATTGTATAAGGGCTAAAATTTCACCTCCCTCAATATTTGATGTATTTGATGTCATAGTTTATATCTTTTGTGTGTCCCCTTGACTAATTGTTGTAGGTATAACTGATTTTACTATTTATGTGAGTTAGCCTGCTTATTGGCTTTATAAGTAATGCATCTATTACCTTTACTAAATGCTCATTTTTACCTGTGAAATATTTTCCTTCCATAATTTTCTTCTACTTATGGCCTTTTCTTTACAAAGAATTCCCTTTAACATTTCTTGTAAATCTGACTTGGTGCTGATGAATTCCTAACTTTTGTTTGGGAACCTCTTTATCCCTTTTCAATTTGGAATGATGATCTTGTTGAGTAAGTATTCTTAGTTGTAGTTTTTTTTGTTTTGTTTTGTTTTTTGTTTTTTTTTGTTTTTTTCCTTTCAGCATAGTGAATATATCATGCTGTCCACTCTGGCTTGCAAAGTTTCTGTTAAAAAAAAATCAGCTAATAGCCTTTTCCCTTGTATGTGGCTTTTTTCTCTTGCTGCTTTTAAATTATTGTAACTTTTGCCTTTTTTATTATTATGTGCCTTGGTATAGACATCGTTGGATTAATCTTGTTAAGGGCTCTCTTTGTTTCTTGGACTTGCATGTCTATTTCTTTCCACCTGAAATAAACTTTCAGGTATTATTTCTTCAAACAGATTTTCTATCCCCTTCTCTCTCTTCTCCTTCTGGAATCCCTATAATAAAAATGTTATTACACTTGATGTCACTGAGTTCCCTTAAACTGTTCTCATTTTTGTTCTTTTTCCTTTTTGGTGTTCAGCTCGGTTGTTTCCCATTATTCCGGATTGCTGATCCATTCTTCTGCATGGCCTAATCTGCTGTTTATTCCCTTGAGTGTATTTTTTAAATTGCAGGTATTGAATTTTTCATCTTTTTTTTTATTTTTTACCTCTTTGTTGATGTTTTCATGTTCATCCATTCTTTTTCTCAAGTCCAGTGAATATCTTTATGACCATAATTTTGAATTTTTCATCAAGTATATTGTTATGTTTCATATAGCTTTTTTATTTTGCCTTCTCTTTCATTTAAGACCAATTCCTCTGTTTCCTCATGTCATCTAACTCTTTGTGTTTATTTCTATACATCAGGCCAGCTATGTGTCCTGATCTTAAAAGCAGTGGCCTTGTGTAGAAGAGGTCCTGCAGTGCCCTATAGCACAGTCCCTCCTGGCCAACAGAACCAGCCACTCTGGGGTGTCTGTGTGGACTGCATGTGCCCTAAAGTTGTGGTTGAGCTGCATTTGCCTTCAGCCCAGCTGGCTGCTGTGACTTGTTTTGCCTGTTATGGATGCACTAGGCAGTGTTGGTCCCCATACTGTTAAGAGGCCTGAGGCCACCATAGTCACATTGGTGGGTGGGGCTGGCTGTCCAGCTAGCTGCAGTTACTGATGGTCAGGGTTTGCTCTGTGAGCAGCCAGCTAAATTGTGGATGCTATTGTGTAGAGTGATTTCTCCCTCTCCCCAGAGTAAGTCATTTTGGAGTGGTGCCAGTCCCTGCCCAGGCTAGCTGCAGAGCTGTTGGTGGAAGAGGAGCCACTTTCTGGGGATGTCTGATTAAGTGGGCAGGTTGTATGGGGCAGGTCTACAAAAGGACACCAGTGCAGGGCATGCAGTGCCAACAAGGTAGATAGGTAGTGTTAGCACTGGCTCCTCCAAGCATCCAACAATCTAGATTGGGGTGGGGGTGAGAATTTGAGGCTGGGAAGGTGAAGAGAAATGGCACCTACCAGCACTTTTATTCCCAGAGAAATCTCCTGAAGATCCCTGCCCCAACAGCAGATGTTATGTGATTAGTAAATAAATCTCCTTCCTGTATACTGCAGGCACTTTTCAAACTGCTGCTTCTGCGCTTTGTCTCAGGATGAGTTATTTATTATGCTGTCTCTTTAAGGATGAAGACTCAGTTTCCAATCCCCCCTCACGCTCTCCCAGAGTTAAGCCCTGTTGATTTAAAAAAGCTCCTGACATTAAACCCTACTGGTTTTCAAAGCCAGATGTTAGGGAGAGTCATCTTCTTAGTGTATGTCCCCAGTGCCAGGAGTGCCTGGTGTGGGGTCTAATCCTCTTCATGAGTGTGGTGTCCCTCCTGCTTGTGGTTAATCTCATCAGGGGTTTGGTTCCTAACCACTTCTCTGCCCCTCCTACCCTTTCCGATGTGGCCACCTCTCTACTATTAACCATGGAAGGACCATTCTGGCAGTCTTCACGTCATTTTTAGAGGTATTTCCATATATGTAGTGGTTATCTCAGTCCATGGGATGGGGTGAGCTCAGGATCCTCCTATTCCACCATCTTCCATGAACTTATTTGTTGATATATCTTAGTACTGGTGATGAGATAAAAGTATAACAACAACAACAACAAAGACCTGTTGGAACTTCTCATTTATTAATGAAGGTGGGTAACTCCTAAATTGGATAGGAGTTCTCAAATATTAGAGGAATATATTCTCATTTTTTGTGCTACTCACATGTGATACCCATAAAGATGACACACTTTTTACTTTAGTCTTTTATTACTATCACTTTCATAAGTCCATACAGCCAACAAAACAATAAACCAAGGCTTGATTTGTAGCATTTGCTGATTTCCATTGTGTAAATACTCCTGCCTGGTAGATCTCAAGCCATCAACATGACCTCACTAGACAGGAAGCAGAGAAATAATGGCAGCAGCACAGCATTGTGCAGTATCTCTACCATATAGATAAGTCCAATAAAGTTAAATAATTGGTAAATGAATTTGAATATTATTTTTTAATGTTATGCTCACTTCAATATTTAACGTAAATTCAAGGTTTATCTAGCATGTCAATGATGGCTGTGTATAAAACCAGTTCACAAAATTTCTAAAACTAAAACTCTCAGTTCTCACAGTCCACGCCAGCACACTCTCACTTACATAGACTTGGACTCAAACTGCTAATTTACAAAGGAGGAACTGAGGCCCTGGGCAGAAATTGAAATGGTCCAAAATTCAGTAATTTGACTGCTTTGGGTTTAGGCAACAGAACCATAGATTTGATTCTTGTTGTTGCTACTTACTGTCTGAGCGTTCCTACCAAGGTTATTTGACTCTCTGAGCCTCAGCTCTGCCTTTTGTGTTTTATAGAAATAATAATTCCTGAATGATAAAGTTAGAATAAAAGATATCTGAAGGCCTATATTGAGCACAGTAGCTGATACTCAGAAACTCCCCCATAAATCATAGTCATTATTGCTCACATGAACCTTCTAATAAAGACAGCTCTAATCTCAATTCCACATGACAACCTTCTAGATCTCTGTAGACATTCTAACATTCCACTAAATATAATCATTACTTCACCGTATGACCCACACGCTTTCAAAAACTCAATAATCTACTTGGCACTTGGAGCTGGTAACACAATAGTAACATAACTATGTTTTGTTTTGTTTTGTTTAGAGTCATCCTCCTCTTTGACCATCTATACTTCAAAGTGTCCTGAACTAGGGCTTGTGTCTTGTTTTTTTTTTTTTTTTTTCTGAACTGTCCATGACTAAGGAGTTAGATTCCAGTCTGAGTATTATATTTCAGGAATGGCATTGGCAAACCAAACGTGTTGAGGGGAGGCTTTTGTGATTAGGGGTCTGGAAGCTGTTATAGTTTCAGAGAGTTGAGGGCAGTGGGCTTATGTGTCCAGGAGAAGACAAGACTATCATATAAAACATAGTTTATTTGATCTCAGGATTTTAAGTTCAAGTTCCATATTGGGTATAGAGATTACTTAAAAATAAAATCAATGAATGCATGTCAGTATGCTTTTTTCTTCACATTTTAAAAATCTTCTTTCTGGCTTACAACTGGGGTGTGATGGCTGGAGTTCCAGCAGCAGCTGTCTAGGAGTAGGAAGTGACTTTGGGAATGGAAGCAATGAGGTAGATCTGAATGATAGAAGGAATCTAGATTCCTGCTTACAGAATAGCACCAACCTTCATGGGAACATTTGCCTTCAGAGTCCCTTTCACATGAAAGAGAAATACACTAGCCATAACCTGCAGTCTCTATGACAATTTCAGACATGTTCAAAGTCAAGGAGACGACTATACAATCATCCTGATCATTGAATCCTAGGGCACTAAGCCAAAACCACTACTATCTCTATTGGGCAGAGAGCTCCCCAGTGACATTTTAGTTTATTAATAATAATTAATAGTAGGGAAGTGGACAGCTCAGCCCATGAATAATAAAGTTTCTCCTCAAGTATCTATGCTAAAAGTAAGAGAAGGAAAAACTGCTGACTCCATGCCTTTGATTAGGAATTTCCTGAATCAGAGATTGTTACCATTTGGCCACCTCTTTTATAAAGAAACATTTATGTACTATTTACTATGTGTAAAGTGCTGTTCTAGGTACTTTAAGTATACTGATGCATAGAATGGGCATAACAACACTTTAAGTTTGGTACAATTAGACACCTTTTTCAAGTCGTGACCCTGAGGCAGAGATGAAAATGCCAGTAAATTGGATAATCTAGCTCTAGAGTCTGTATTCTTACCTGTACTCTATGTTGTCAACTAAGAAAAGGGAACCTGGTCACAAAGTTGGCTTAGAAGCCCCATCTCCTGATGGATTCCTGTTGCATTTTTCCCTTGGAAATTTGTTTCCATTTCATTTAACTTGGATTTGAAAAATATCCTGGTATGGCTGCTACATTTCTCAGACAACCTTGTGGAAACCAACTGGTTTGCATTGGTTCCTGTCATTAATTCAGGAGCACATTCAATATTAACTGCCTTAGACAAGAAAGAATAACAGCAGTGTCACTAGTCAACCAAGATCACCAGAATGCAGCTTAGTCTCCTCCGCAGGAGCTTTTAGTGTCATTACATCTATGTAAACAGATGTGAACATAAAGAGTTCCCATACTTCTGCAGAAAAGGTACTTTAACATCTTAGGCTGGAAATGTTTTGTTTTGTTTTATAGTTGAGCAGCCTCAGAACCAGTACCTCAGTAACAGTATTGAGATTTGAGCCTAAGTCCCAAATCCCCTGGATTCCTTACATGATTGCATACTACTTCTCCAGCACTACCATCGAAAGCAAAATCATAGTATGGAAACAGTCCCATCCCTGTTTCTTTATGCCTCCTTATGTTTTTGCATTTTCATAATGAAGAAAAATGAGATGTAAACCTTTTGAATCTACAACTCAGGAAATTTAAAAGGCAAACCACAGAACAGATGGTTGGCTACGAGTTGGAGGTTAGGGAACAGAAGAAAGGGATGAAGGCAGTCAAAAGGGACAAACTTCTGGTTGTAAGATTAATAAGCCCAGGAGATGTAATATCCAACATGGTAACTATACTTAATAATGCTGCACTGTATATTTGAAAGTTGCTTACAGAGTAGATCTTAAAAGTTCTTACCAAAAGATGGGGGCACCTGGGTGGCTCAGTTAAGTTTCTCTTGATTTTGGCTCAGGTCATGATCCTCAGGGCTGTGCAACTGAACCCCAAGGAGGGGGGCATTCTGTGCTGAGCATGGAGCCTGCTTAAGATTCTCTCTCTTTCTCTTGAGGGGAGGAAGATTCTTATCACAAGAAAAAAAATTGTAACTATGCAAGAAAATGGATAGTAACTAAATTTGGTCTGGTAATCGTTTCAGAATCTATAGATAAGTCATTTATGTTGTATACTTAATACACAGTTACAGTTAACTATCCCTCAATAAAATTGGGGTAGGGGTGATAAATCAAGAATCATGGCAGCCCTTTCTGGTTACAGTGTCCTTCTGCCCTTCTAGAAGCGTCATTCCTTCTCAGCACATCTGCCAGGGGGTGTTCTTCTGGGTCACAATGAACATTTCAATTGTTCTCACCTACTGTAAAATCTCACTGCAGGTATTAAAACTGAGGCCCACAGAGGAAAAGGACTTTACCAAGTTCAGTTGATCCTCAAATCCAGGTTTGGGAGCCCATTTCAACGTTCCCCTCACTGTATCATGCTGCCTTTATTGAAACAAAATCTCATTTCCCACAAGTATCTATTTTTGTCTATTTTCCTAAGCCATGGAGTCATAGCACTCAAATTCATTTAAAAACTATGGAAGAAAAGTGTAAATTTAACTTGGTCTATTTTTAAGGCATTAAGAGATTACAAATTATCTTCTTAGAATAAACTGGAACGTATTCCAACCTTATTTAGCACAAGAGGAAACACAGGCCACGGCTGAGCCCCTCATCTCCCTGCTCTCCTAACACTGAGGGATGAGTTGGTACTTGACAAATGACTGCCTGGTAGAAAGCATCTCCCCCCACCCTCCATTATTATCCAAATCCCTCCTCACAAGAGGAATATACCCTCAAGAATGGGGCCTGGTAAAAAGTGCTTAGAGTCTGGGCTGAAGCAAAGCCCTTCTGATTCCATTTATCAGTGGTGGTGGTAGTGGCATCTTTTGAAGTGGCTTCCTTCAGCCTTGGCAGGAGCTCAGAACCACCAGCGTAGGAAGACCTACCACCCACAGCCTCCATGAGGCTCCTCAAGGAGGGGGCACCCCACAGCTGGGGCTGGGCCCTGCTGAGAGTAGGCTGTGCCAGGGAAGAAGAGAAGGAGAACCTGCTGACTCTGCCTTTGGCTACTTCTAAATTATTAGGAATTTCCTGCACCAGGGATTACATGCATAATTTATCCTTCTAGGATAAGAGAAGTCATGAGCCTTTTTCTAAGTAAGAGGGAAGAAAGAATTTACTTTCTTTGAATGTTTTAGAGATGTTTTATCTCCTACCTGTATATATTTCATTAGCCCTAGAGATCCACTTTCACCCTTCCCTATGCTGCCATGTTCCCTAGGAGGCAGGTCTCCTATAAACTATAGCAACGGGCTCCCTTGCCATCAAGCTGCCAGGTGGCTTTGGCTGGTTGGAGGCACTAGTAAGAGACATAAAGGGCTAGAAAGGAGTAAGACCAAGCTATGTATTACTGTAGTCTTCTTTCTCTGCCAGGTCCCCTTGGGTTGGTTGAGTCTATTTTTAGTGGTCAAGCCCTGCCAAGCCATTCTCTCCATAGAGTTACCTTCTCCTGTCATTTGCTGAAGTCTTAGAAGAGGTACCTGTCAAGTGCCACTCTGACAATCTTTCTAAGCCGGCCTTGGACTTCAAATGTTAAGTGATACACAGATGAAGAAAGAGAATTGATGATGCCTGTGTTGGAGCCTTGAACAACAAAGGTCAGTGGCTCCTAGTAAATTCCTGAAGCTATACTAGTACTATCCTTTTTCAGGTCTTGATTCTTCTTTGCATCCTTAAATGCTATGATCACCCACATTCAACTGAGGAAGAAGTAACTTGTTTGAGGTAACACAATTATAAAGCAGAAAATTTGAGATTGAAATTCAGATTTGTTCCCAAAACACCGTACTGCTTAGGAGTCTATTACCTGTACAAAGAGACTTGGACTCAATCTGTTGTTAAAAGCTGAGTAGGTTCACTGGAGATGTCTACCTGGTGCCTGGAAATAGGGGAAAATACAAAATAAAGAGCAATTTAGAAAATCACTACAACCAATAGAATTCTTTTTTTGTGCAGAAGAGAAACTGATCATCTTTGTATAAAACTGGTCATTTGCAAAAGACTTTTCATTCTCATGTCTAATTCTCTTCTTACATTTTTCGCTGTTCTGAGAGTAACTAGAGAAGGAAGCAGATACTTATACCTAATTAACAATGGGATTTTGTAGTATATGGTATCTGCTACAGAATGAATATTTGTGTCTCCCCCCTCCCAGTTCCATTTTGAAAACCTAATGACCTAGGTGATGGTATGAGGAGGTGGGGCCTTTGAGAGCTGGTTAGGTCATGAGGACAGTGCTCTCATGAATGGTACTTGTGCCTTTTTTAAGAGACTCTGGAGAGCTTCTTGCCCCTTCATCCACATGAGGACCCAACGAGAGGGGACTTTCTATGAACTAGAAGGCAGGTCCTCACCAGACACTGAATCTACTGGCACTGGGATCTCGGCATTCCTAGCCTCCAGAACTTTGAGAAATTTCTATTCTTTAAAACTATTTTTGTCCCATTTGTCAGATGAGGAAATAAAAGGCAACACGGGCCAAGTCATAATTGAAAAAGGCAGACCCAAGAACTAGAATTCGGTTCATGTGCTCTTTTTTGGCTGCACTAATATTCCTCAACAAAAATCCTATTGGCATCCTTGAGACAATCCAAAACTACAGGCACTGGTTGAAAATCTCAAAAGAACATGAACCTATTACTGTATATTTGTATTCAACTTTTCCTCTTGAATTCCTATACTCAGTCTTTTGGTCCTAAACATGGTAGAAAACATCTTTGTTGCATTTTTTAGAATTAACCTATTTTAAATTGACATATTTTGCATGTAATATATTTTTCAGGTATATAAACTAATGACTCCATATTTTTATACACTGCAAAAGATCCCCATATCTGGTTAACATTTGTCACCTTATATGGTAAAAAAAAACTTACAAAATGTATTCTTGTGATGAAAACTTTTAAGATTTACTCTTAGCAACTTGCACATATACAATACAGTAGTAGTCAACTTGCTGTTATATCTTCACTTTGTTGCTGTGTCTAAGAAGTGATGGATGCCAGTAGAGGTGTGGGATCCTATATGAGGAAATCCCAGTATCTGACATTGCAGAGCCTTCTACCTGCCACCTCTGAGACACCAGTCAGTGAGGAGTCACAGTGTAGGAGACCCAAGAGATACCTGGGAAAGAATGCATATTAGTGCCACATAATGTAAAAGCTCAGTTATTAAATGTTTATTGAGTGTATAATGATGCCCGGCACACAGTGAATACAGTGGTAAATAAAACTGAAAATTTCTGGCTTTCCTTGAGGGAAGAAAAGATAAATTTAAGTGGAAAAAAGAATTTAAAAGCTATTCAGGCTAACTACTATAGTTATAAAATAATAAAAATGATACTATGGGCACCCCGGGTGGCTCAGTGGTTTAGTGCCACCTTCAGCCCAGGGCGTGATCCGGGAGACCCAGGATCAAGTCCCATGTTGGGCTCCCTACATGGAGCCTGCTTGTCCCTCTGCCTGTATCTCTCATGAATAAATAAATAAAATCTTTTTTTAAAAAATGGTACTATGGATTTAAAAAAATTAACTGGTGGATTTTTAACATGGTTCTGGGACAACTGGGTATCCTTATACAAAAGAATAGAGCTGGAACTGCTTCACACCACACACAAAAATTAACTTACATGGATAATAGAAGAAAACTCTTATGACCTTGGGTTAGGCAATGGTTTCTTCTACATGACACCAAAAGCACCAGCAATGGGACAGAAATAATTAGGCTCTATCAAAAGAAAAGAAAACTGTTGCAAAGTAGACATCAAGAAAGTAAAACTACAAATCTGAACAGGAAAAAAATTCTTGCAAATCATGTATCTTCTAAAGCACTTGTATCCAAAGTATATAAGAATGCTTACATTTAGGTCATTTTTTTACTATTTAAATTTGCATTTTCTTTCCTTAGAGCCATTTTTTAAATGGGCAAAATGCTAAAGAATCCCCTTTAAGTGGAATAAAAAGGCCAAAGATATGAAAATTATGAAAGAAAAATTTCACTGGTAAAAGCAATCATATAGTAAAGATAGTAGGTTAATTATTTACAGGCTACCTCAAGAAACAAGAAAAATCTCAAACAATCTAACCATACTCCTAAAGAAACTAGAAAAAGAACAAAATCCACAGTTAATAGAAGGAAATAAAGATCAGAGTGGAAATAGAGAATTAAAAAATAGAACAGATAAGGGAAACCAAGAGCTAGGTCTTTGAAAAGACAAAGTTGATAAATCTTTATCCAGATTTATCAAAAGAAGAGAAGAATCACTCAGAAATGAAAGAGAAGTAACAAGCAATACAGAAATTAAAATAATTATAAAATAATATCTAAGTTGGGATATAATTTTTTGAACTATAATGGGATCTTATAACTACCCTATAAATTGGACAACCTAGAAGAAATGGATAAATTCCTGGAAACATACAATTGTCTGAAACTGAATCAGGAATAAATAGAAAACCTGAACAGACCAATTACTAGTAAGGAAATTGAACCAGTAACCAAAATACTCCCATCAAACAAAATTACAGCACTGGATGGATTCATAGGTGCATTTTACTTTTTAAAAATATTTATTTGAAAGAAAGCAAGTGCACAGAGTGGCATGGGTAAGGGGGGGAGAAAGAGTCTTAAGCAGACTCCACACTGAGCGTGGAGATGAACTCAAGGCTCTATCTCAGGACCCTGAGGTCACAAGGTGAGCTGAAACCAAGAACCAGACACACTCAACTGACTGTACCACCCAGGTACCCCTCACAGGTGCATTTTAACAAATGTTTTTAAAAGAGTTAATACCTATTCTCAACTATTTCAAAAATAGAAGAGGAAAGAAAGCTTCCAAATTCATTCTGCAATACCAGCATTATCCAGATAGCAAAACCAAAGACACTACATTAAAAACATAAAAAAGAAGAAGAAATCTATTGGCCACTATACTGATAAGCATAGATGTAAAAATCCTCAATATATTAAAAGGATCATTCACCACAATGAAGTGGGAGTTATTCCAGGGATACATGGGGGGGTTCAATAGTCACAATCAATGTGACAAATTAACAAAAGGAAGGATAAACACCATATGATCATCTCAATAGATCCAGAAAAAATATTTGACAGAATAAAAACTATCAACACAATGGGTTTAGAGGGAATACCTCTCAACATAAGAAAGGCCATATATAAAACACCCACAGCTAACATCATAATGATGAAAAACTGAAAACTTTTCCTCTAAGATCAGGAAAAGAAAAGTATGTCCTCTTGCCATTTTTATGCAACATAGTACTGGAAAGCCTAACCACAGCAATCAGCAATTCTACAGGAAAAAGAAAAGGCATCCAAATTGATAGGTAAAACAGTCACTAGTTGCAGAGGACCTGATGCTATATATAGAAAACTCTAAAGATTCCACTAAACTACTAGAGCTAAGAAATGAATCCAGTAAAGGCTAAGGACACAGACTTAATATACAGAAATCTATTGAATTTTAATACACTAATAACTACCAGAAAGAGAAATTTAAACATTCTCGTTTATAATTGAACCAAAAAGAATAAAATACCTAGGAATAAATTTAATCAAGGAGCAAAAGGTGTATATTCTGTAATGAAATTGAAGGTGAAACAAATAGAAAAGTATACTATGTTCATGGAATGGAAGAAATAATATTAAAAATGTCCATCATACCCAAAGCAATCTGTTTTTAATGAAATCCCTATCAAAATACCAATAGCATTTTCTTTTTCACAATAGAATAATCCTAAAATTCACTTGAAACCACAAAAGATCTCAAATAGCCAAAGCAATTCTGGGAAAAAAGAAAGCTGGAAGTATCACAACCCCAGATTTCATAATATACTATAAAATTATAGTAACCAAAACAGTATGTTACTGGCACAAGAACATATAGATTAATAGAACAGAATGGAGAGACCTGAAATAAACCCATGGTTATATGGTCAATCTTTGACAAAGGAGGCAAGAATATATGGTGGGGAAAAGAGTCTTTTCAATAAATGGTATTGGGAGAACTGGACCACTTTCTTATAACATGCACAAAAATAAAGTAAAAATGGATTAAAGACCCAGCTATGAAATCTAAAACCATAAAAACCCTAAAGAAAACATAGGCAGTAATCTCTTAGAAACTGGCTTTAGCAATATACTTATGGATAGGTCTCCTTAGGCAAGAAAGAGAAGAGCAAAAATAAACTATTGGGACTACACCAAAATAAAAAGCTTTTGCAAAGGAATCCATCAACAAAACAGGGAGAAAGAATGGGAGAAGATATTTTCAAATGATGTATCTGATAGGGGCTAATATCAACAATAAAAGAATTTATACAACACAACAGGAAAAAAAATGACTTAAAAAAATAGGTAGAGAACCTAATTAGACATTTTTTCCAAAGAAGACCTGCAGATGGCCAACAGACACATGAAAAGGTGCTCACCATCACTAATCACGAGGAAAATGCAAGTCAAAACTACAATGAGCTCTTACTCTAGTCAGAGTGGTTATTATCAAAAAGACAAGAAATAACAAGTATTATAACAGATTTGGAAGAAGGGGAACCCTTGTACACTGTTGATAGGAATATAAATTGTTACCCTGAGGAAAACAGTATGGAGATTCCTCAAAAAATTAAAAATAGAACTATTTTACTATGATTCCAAAATTCCACTACTGGGTAGTTACTCAAAGAAAATGAAAACACTAATTCAAAATGCCATATGCACCCCCATGTTTATTGGAACATAATTTGCAATAGATATTTATAAGATAAGGAAGCAACCCAACTGTCTATTGATAAATTAATAAATAGGATATGGAATATCTGGATTATTACTCAGCCATAAAAGGAATGAAAGCTTATTTGCAACAACATGGAGGGACCTATGGTATAAGTGAAAAAAGTCAGAGAATGATAAATACCATATGATTTTACTCCTATGTAGAATCTCAGAACAAAAGTAATCAAAACAGAAATAGACTCTTAAATACATAAACTGATTTCCAGAGATGAGGAAGGTGGAGGATGGGCAAAATAAGTGACAGGAATTAGGAAGTGCAAACTTCCAGTTATAAAATGAGTCAGGGAGATAAGAAGTACAGTCAATAATATTGTAATAATGTATGTGGCTATAATAGATGGTGGCTACACTTATTATGGTGGGCATTGAGTAATGCATAGAATTGTTGAATCAATATACATCTGAAAATAACATAAGGTGTATGTCAACTCTACTTCAATAATAAATATAGAAAAAATGTTTCTTTTGAAAGTGAGGAATATGAGATGAGTGACTACTCCTAAAGTGCAAAGCCTTTCATGCACTGTTTTTGTACTGTTAGTAAAAGACCAACATAGCCGAAAAAACAGAATTTTTTAAAGTGGGGGGAAAAGGGCAAAGAATTTGAATAGACATTTCTCCAGAGCAGATATACAAATAACCAGTAAGCGCATGAAGAGGGCCAACATTATTCATTAGGAAAATGCAAATCAAAAGCACAATTGAGTACTATTTTACACTCATTAAAATGGCTTTAAAACAAACAGAAAACAGCAAGTGTTGACAAGGAGGTAGGACAAATAGAACCTTTGAACTTGGTGGAAATTAAAAATTGGGCAGCTGCTGTGGAAAGCAGCCTGGCAGGTCCTCACAAAGTTAAACATAGAGTTGCCATATGATCCAGCAATTCTACTCCAAGGCAAACACCCCCAAATGAAAACATGGTCTGCATAAAAACTTGTAAATGAAAGTTGCATTATTCATAATAGCCAAAAGGTAGAAACTGAAATGGTAGATGAATTGGTAAACAGATTATATCTACACAGTAGAATGGATATAACATTGTGACACCTGCCACAACTTGGGTGAAAAGTGAAAGAAACTATTTACACAAGGCCACATGTTATATGAGCCATTTATATGGCATTTCCAGAATAGGCAACTCAGTAGAGGCAGGAAGTAGATTAGTGGTTACCAGATTTTGAGGAAAAGGGGAAATAGGAATGATCCCTAATGGTTGTGGGGCTTCTTATGGCAGTGATGAAAATGTTCAAAAGTTAGGTAACGATTGTTGCACAACTCTGTGAATATACCAAAAAGCACTGAAATATATCCTTTAAAAAGTTAAAGTTTATGGAAGATGAAATAAATATATTTCAATAAATTTGTTATAAATAAAGTAACTGGCAGGGGCACAGAATTACTCAGTCCTCACCTCTGCTCCTAAATAATAAATTATGGATCTGAGTTTATATTTTAAGTGTGCATGTTTGTATGTGCATATGTTTTTTGAAAACCTGAAGCAAAAGTCCTGGAATATACAATGTAATGTTGGAGGAGGAACTCCAGAGCCTGACAGCTTAGGTTCACAATAGATCCTATGACTTCCCAACTACAGAATCTCAGACAACTTCTTTAACCTCTCCTAGTTCCAGGTTTCTTACTAGCAAATAGGGAAAAACAGTACTTCTTTGTGTATGTGCATACGTGTGTGTGTGTGTGTGTGTGTGTGTATTAAACAAAACAATGTTTACAGTGGTTCAGTATGTTAACTGTTATTATTGTTGTGATTATTATTACTCTCCCAACAGAACTGGATTTAACCTGAACATTATGGAAAGGTGACCAAGGCTTCTCTCCTTTCCTATTGACATTTGATAAATTTGTCTGCTGCTGTTTCTCTCACTGTTCCAATTTCTAGAATTAGTTGCCATCCCAACCCCACCCCTGAGTTTCCAGGGATTGTTTTGCTTTAGGGATGAAACTGCACAGAAGGAATAAGTATGGGGACCACTGGAGAACCACTTGTATCCCCCAATTTCTCCAACCTTCTGTCCCCAAAGCTGAGTCTCAGCAGCAGTATTCCTGGAATCTGCTTTATCCCCTATGTAATTTCCCAGCAGGCTTCTAAAAATATCTCTTAAGATTGAACCATCACCTGTTTTGGGGTAGTTCAAGACTTACTAAACAGTTCCATCTCACCCTGGGAGGAGCAAATCCAAGGTGATGAAGAGGAAAACACAGTGCGGTAGAAGCAGGCTGTATCATCCTTAAAGCTCTGGAAGAAAATGAACATGGCTGGTAAAGGAAAGTGAGTACTTACATGTGTCCCAGGAATAATCACATCACCCACCACCACCGTGTTGTGCCTAGGCCCCTGAGTCAGAAACTTGTTCATTGAACACTTGCTCTGAGCCAGGCCCAGAATGAGTAAGTTATAGAGAAACCTAAGTTAGCAACAGGGGCAAAGGGATAAATGTCTACATAAACGGAGTCTATTATCTGAGACATGGGGAAGGGTGGCAAAATAAGTGAAGGGGATTAAGGAATGCATGCATGTGTGAATACTAAACAGTGTTTACAGTGGTTCAATTTATGTTAACTTATTTTGATGGTGAATATTCTCCCAACAGCACCAGACTTAACCTGAATACCATGAAGGGAGTGGATTCCTAGAGGAGGCCACAGTAGTAGACCCACTGAGAATTGTATTCCTTTCTTGGCCTCCCATCTCTCTGATATTTTATATGAATAAACTAATTTATTAGATAGTTTGAACCCAGCTCAGTCTGTATCCAAAATTAGTCTCCCATCTTCTATTTATCTCTGTGGGGCTGCCCTGGAGGTATTCGAGGAGGGATAGAGGAACCCTAACAAAGATATTACTTTAAGGAGGAATGAATGAGATTTACAAACTTTGAGGGCAGAGCATCTTAATAAATTGTTGACAATAAGCAAAAACAGCCTGGCAGGTTTCACAGGCAAGGCTCACCTTTAGATTGACAAACATTTTCTGAACACCCTCTCTAGGCCACATGCTGGAAATACTCTTTGTTGAATGGCCAGCCCCAGCAGGCCTTGTTCCCTGTCCTCAGTGTACAGGTAGGGCAGTGAATCCTAGATCTATGGCCTTTGTTTGCCAGGCCCCCAGAGCTGAGGGATGATCCTTGCCCCACCTGCTAGAAAATCTCTCTGCATTCATCATGAACATCTACAGAAAAACTCCAGATAGGAGGGGATTAGGGCATGTATGTTAGTATGGCAAAGCCACAAGAGGCTTTAAGTAGTTGAAGATCCTTCAGAAAGGGAAATGTGATAAAGTGTCAGACTCAATTTTTAAAAAGAAAGAAAATATAAGTGTGGCTTTAGAGAGCTTTTCTTCATTGAGAAAGTTTATGAGCAAGGATTTGACATGCAGGCATTGAAGCTGCTCTTCCCTGCACCTGTTTTATTCCCTCTGCTCTCTGTCGGCAGAACTGTTAGTGCAAAACTAGGAACTGATGTTAGCCCTACCCTAACCTCAGTTAAAAAGAAATAATAGCTGAAAATGTCCCTAACGTAGAGAAGGAAATAGATCTACAGATCCAATAAGTCCAGAAAAGTTCAAACAAGATGAACCCAACAAGGTCCACATCAAGACATATAATAATTAAAATTTAAGATAAAGAATCTTGGGCATCCAGGGTGGCTCAGCGGTTTAGTGCTGCCTTCGGCCCAGGGCATGATCCTGGAGACCCGGGATCAAGTCCCATTGTTGGGCTCCCTGCATGGAGCCTGCTTCTCCCATCTGCCTCTCTCTGTGTCTCATGAATAAATAAATAAAATCTTAAGAAAAAAATAAAAATAAATATTTTAAAAAAGATAAAGAATCTTAACATTAATAATGAGTTGCCTGGAAAGAAAACCCCATAATGCTATCAGTTGATTTTTCAGCACTAACTCTGCAGGCCAGATGGGAGTGGCATGATATATCCAAAGGGAAAAAACCTACACCCAAGAATACTCTATGTAGTAAGGTTAACATTCAGAATAGAAATGGTTTCCGAGAATAATGTTAAAGGAGTTTACTACTACTAAACTGACCTTACAAGAAATGCTAAAATGATTTTTTTCAAGTAGTAAAGGAAGGTCATAACTAGAAGAAAAATATAAAAGGGGGATACCTGGGTGGCTCAGTGGTTGAATGTCTACCTTTAGCATGATCCCAGGGTCCGGGGATTGAGTCCCACATTGGGCTCCCTTCAAGCAGTCTGCTTCTCCCTTTGCCTATGTCTCTGCCTCTCTCTCCGTGTCTCTCATGAATAAATAAATAAAATCTTTAAAAAACAAAAAGTGTAAAATATTACATCATATTATATATACATAGAGTGATACAGGAAAAAACAGTGTTTGAACTTAAGTGACCATCCACTTAATACAGATTTAGGATGTTATATATGAAACTCATGGTAACCGCAAACCAAAAACCTGTAAGAGAGACACACAAAAATAAAAAATCTAAGTGTAACACTAAAGAAAGGTTATCAGTCACAAAGGAAGAGAGCAAGAGACAAAGAACAGAGGCAGACTATTAAAAAACATCCCAGAGAACAATTAGTAAAATGGTAATAAGTACATACCTATCAATAATTACTTTAATGGACTGAATGCTCTAGTCAAAAAGACAGAGGGTGATTAAGTGGATTAAAAAACAAGAGCCATCTATGTGCTGCCTACAAGAGACTCACTGCAGACCTAAAGACATGCAGAATGAAAGTGAAAGGATTGGAAAAACATGGCATGCAAATGGAAGTGGAAAATAAAAATGCCAGAGTAGCAATACTTCTATCAGACAAAATGACTTTAAAACAAAGACTATAACAAAAGACCAAGAATGGCAACACATAATGATAAAGGGATCAATTCAATAAGAGGATATAACAATTGTAAATTCTATGCACCTAACATAGGAGCACCTAAGTACACAACACAAATATTAACCAACAGAAAATCTCCTACTGTTATTGTATTACCGACAATTTCTCCCTTAAACCCCCCACATACATCAACAAATAGATCATCCAGACAGAAAATCAAACAGTGGCTTTGTGTGACACATTAGACCAGATATATATAGATATATATATAGATATATATATATAGATATAAACATTCCATCCAAAAATAACAGAATATAAATTCTTTTCAAGTCCAGATGAAATACTCTTTACGTATGGTCACAAAACAATTCAATAAATTTAAAAAGATGAAAACCATATAAGCATCTTTTCTGACAACACTGGCATGAATCTAGAAGTTAATTACAAGAAATAAACTGGGAAAAAAACAGTATTAACATGCTAAAACAACAAATGGGTCAACAAAGAAAGCAAAGAGAAAATTTAAAATGCCTAGAGCAAATGAATATTAAAATAAAATGATCCAAAATCTTTGAGATGCAGCAAAAACAGTTCCATGAGGGAAGTTTATAGCAATACAGATCTCCATCCAGAAACAAGAAAAATCCCAAATAATCTCAATTTGCCCCTAAAGGAACTAGAAAAAGAACAATTAGAGCTCAAAGTTAGAAGAAAAAAAAATAATAAAGATCAGAGTGTAAATAAATGAAAGAGACTTTATCTATCCAGTCTCTATTCTATAGAGTTGATACCTATGTAGTCTATACATACATATGTATACTCATATACATACATACATCCCAACCACGCTCAGTGGTTGAGCATCTGCCTTCAGCTCTGAGTGTGATCCCGGAGTGCTGGGATTGAATCCCAAATTGGGCTCCCTGTGGGAAACCTGCTTCTCCCTCTGTCTATTTCTCTGCTTCTCTCTGTGTGTCTCTCATGAATAAATAAATGAAATCTTAAAAAAAATCAACAAAATTGATGAACTTTAGCCAGACTCATCAAGATAAAGAGAGGACTTGAATTAAAAATGAAGAAAACTGACACCACAAAAATACAAAGGATTATGAGAAACTACTACAAAGAAGTATGTGCCAAGAAATTTGGCAACCTAGAAGAAATGAATAAATTCCTAGAAACATACAGCATTCTAAAACTAAACCAGGAAGAAAGAAAATCTGAAAAGACCAATTATTACTAAGAAAACTGATTCAGTAATCAAAATCTCCCAACAAACAAAAGCCCAGGACTGGATGGATTCACAAATACATTCTAAAAAATGTCTCAGATGAATGGATAAAGAAGATGTGGTTTATGTATACAATGGAATATTACTCAGCCATTAGAAACAACAAATACCCACCATTTGCTTCAACGTGGATGGAACTGGAGGGTATTATGCTGAGTGAAGTAAGTCAATCGGAGAAGGACAAACAGTGTATGTTCTCACTCATTTGGGGAATATGAATAATAGTGAAGGGGAATATAAGGGAAGGGAGAAGAAATGTGTGGGAGATATCAGAAAGGGACACAGAACATAAAGACTTCTAACTCTGGGAAATGAACTAGGGGTGGTGGAAGGGGAGGAGGGCGGGGGGTGGGGGTGAATGGGTGACGGGCACGGAGGGGGACACTTGACGGGATGAGCACTGGGTGTTATTCTGTATGTTGGTAAATTGAACACCAATAAAAATTAATTTATAAAAAAAAATAAAAATAAAAAATGTCTCAAAAAGAGTTAGTGCCTATTCTGTTCAAATTATTCAAAAAATAGGAATGAAAGCTTCCAGATCAGCATTACCCTGATATCAAACCAGACAAAGACACTTAAAAACAAAAACAAAAAACAAACCTCACTATGGGTCAATATCTCTGATGAACATAGATGCAAAAATCCTCAAGAAAGTATTACCCGACTGAAATCAAGAATATATTAAAAGTGGGGGTTATTCCAGGCAATGTACATGTGGCTCAAGATTCACAATCAGTGTGACAAGTTAACAAGAGGAAGAATATTCACCATATAATCATCTCAATAGATGCAGAAAAAGAATTTGACAAAATACAATAACCATTCATAATAAAAGTGGGTTTAGAGGGAATACACTTCAATAAAATAAAGGCCATATATGAAAAACCCATAGCTAGCATCACACTCAATGGTGAAAAACTGTCACTATGTACAGATGACCTGATACATATAAAAAACATACTCCATGTTTCTTTTCTGGCCTCAATGCTATGAAACTAGAAGTCAACCACAAGAAAAAATCTAGAAAAAGCACAAATATATGGAAGTTAAACAGCATGCTATTAAACAGGGAATGGGTTAATAAACAAATGAAAATGAAAACACAATAATCCAAAATCTCTGCAATGCAACAAAAGTGTCTCTAAGAAGGAAGTTTATAGCAACAAAGGCTTACCTCAAGAAGCAAGAAAAATCTCAACTTTATACCTAAAGGAGCTAGGACAAACAAAATTCAAACTCAGCAAGAGGAAGGAAATAATAAAGATGAGAGCAGAAATAAGTGAGATAGAAACGGAAAAAACAATAGAGCTGATCAATGAAATCAGAAACTGGTTCTTTGAAAAGATCAATTGATAAACCTCCAGCAAGACACATTAAAAAAAGAGAGAGTGGACCCAAATAAACAAAATGACTAATGAAAGAAGAGAGGTAACAACCAATACCACAGAAATACAATTATATTATGATAAACCTATATACCAAAAAACTAGACAACTTAGAAGAAATGGATAAATTCTAGAAACATATAACCTGCCAAAACTAAAGTAGGAAATAAGAAATTTGAACAGACCAAATAACCAGCAATGAAATTGGTCAGTAATCAAAAAGCTTTTAACAAACAAAAGCCCAAGATCAGATGGCTTCACAGGTAAATCCTACCAAACATAAAGACATAATACCCATTCTTCTAAAACTATCCCAAAAAAATACAAGAGGAAGGAAAACCCAAATTCATTTTATGAGCTCAGCATCACCCTGATACCTAAACCAGATAAAGGCACCACCAATTAAGGGGAACTATAGCCCAATATCTCTCATGAATAGAGATGCAAAAATCCTCAACAAAATATTAGCAAATAAAATCCAATTTTTTAAAATTCACCATAACCAAGTGGGATTTATTCCTGGGATGCAAGGGCGGTTTGCTATTCACAAGACAACCATCGTGATACATCGCATCAAAAAGAGAAAGCATTAAGCCATATAATCATTTCAGTAGATGCCAGAAAAAGCATTTTACAAAGTACAGCATCCATTCATAAAAACCCTTCACAAAATAGGTCTAGAGGGAACATAATAAAGGTTTCACATGAAAAAACCCATAGCCAACATCATACTTAATGGGGGAAAAACTGAGAGCTTTTCCCCTAACATCAGGAACAAGACAAGGATGTCCACTCTCACCCCTTTTATTCAACATAGTACTGGAAGTCCCAGCTACAGCAGTTATACAATATGAAGAAATAAAAGGCATCCAAATTGGTAAAAAGGAAGTAAAACTCTCATTATTTGCAGATGACATCATATCCTAAATAGAAAATCCTAAAGATTCCACCAAAAAAAAAACAAAATAGCCTACTAGAACTGAGAAATGAATTCAGTTTAAGGTTGCAGGATACAAAATAAATATGCAGAAATCTATCACTTTTCTATACACTAATAATGAAGCAGCAGAAAGTGAAATTAAAACAATTCCATTTACAACAGCACCAAAACAATTAAATATCTAGGAATAAACTTAAAGAGGTGAAAAATCTGTACTCTGAAAACTATAGAACACTTATTAAAGAAATTGAAGATGACACAAAAAAATAGACATTCCATGCTCATGCATTAGAAGAATAATGTTAAAATGTCTATACAACCCAAAACAATCTACACATTTAATGTAATCCCCATCAAAATACCAGCAGCATTTTTCACAGAACTAGAACAATCCTGAAATTTGTATGGAACCACAAAAGACCTCTAATAGCCAATGCAATCTTAACAAAAACTGAAGTACCACAATTCCAGATTTTAAGTTATGTTACAAAGTGGTAGTAATTAAAGTAGTATAGTACTGGCATAAATGTATACATAGATCAACAGAATAAAATGGAAACCCTAAAAATGAACCCGCAATTACATAATTAGTCTTTGACAAAGTGGGAAAGAATATACAATGGGGAAAAGAGAGTTTCTTTAATAAATGGTTCTGGGAAAATTGGACAGCCACATGCAAAAGAATGAAACTAGACCACTTTCTTTCACCATACAGAAAAATAAACTGAAAATGGATTAAAGACCTAAATGTGAGACCTAAAGCCATAAAAATCCCTAAGAAGAGCACAAGCAGTAATCTCTCTGACATTGGCTATAGAAACATTTTTCTAAATATGTCTCCTGAGGCAAGGGAAATAAAAGAAAAATAAATTTGGGACTACCTGAAAATAAAAAGCTTCTGCATAGTGAAGGAAATAATCAACAAAATGAAAGGGCAATCTACTGAATAGAAGAATATATTTGCAAATGATATACCTGATAAAAGGTTAGTATCCAAAATGTATAAAGATCTTATATAACTCAACACCAAACAAACAAAAACACACAAAGACTCCAGTTTAAAAAGAGGCGGAAGACATGAACAGACATTTCTCCAAAGAAGACATCCAGATGGCCAACAGACGCATGAAAAGATGTTCAACATCACTCATCATCAGGGATACAAATCAAAACCACAATGAACTATCACCTCACACCTGTCAGAAAGGCTAAAATCAAAAACACAAGAAACAAGTGTCGGCAAGGATGTGAAGAAAGGGGAACCTTCTTACACTGTTGGTGAGAATGCAAACTGGTGCAGCCACTCTGGAAAACAGTATGTAAATTCCTCAAAAAGTTAAAAATAGAGCTACTCTATGACCCAGCAATTGCACTTCGAGGTATTTATCCAAAGGATATAAACATAGTGATTCAAAGGGGCACCTGTACCCCCAATGTTTATAGCATTATCAATAGTAACCTAATTATGGAAAGAGCCCAGGCATCCATCAATATATGAATGGATAAAGAAGATGTGAGATACACACGCGCGCGCATGCACACACACACACACTGGAATATTACTCTCCCATCAAAAATAAATGAGGTCTTACCATTTGCAATGACAAGGATGAAACTAGAGGGTATTATGCTAAGTGAAATAAGACAGTCAGAAAAAGACAATTATTATATGATTTCACTCATATGTGGAATTTAAAAATCAAAACAGATAACATAGGAGAAAGGGGGAAAATAACACAAAATCAGAAATGGTGACAAACCATAAGAGACTCTTAACTCTAGGAAACAAACTGAGGGTTGATGGAGGGGAGGCAGATAGGGAAATGGAGTAACTGGGTGATAGGCATTAAGGAAGGCACTTTATGTAATGAGCACTGTGGTATTATCTGCAACTGATGAACCATTAAACTCTGCCTCTGATACTAATAATACACTATATGTTGATTAATTGATTTTAAGAAAAATATTTTATACCAAAAAATGCATCAAAAAATATAATGGGGCAAATGGAAAGATGAACAGATATGTGACAAATTAAGCATGCTATAATGTTAATAGCAGAATCCAGATCATGGGTATGTGGGTGGTATGTCAAATTCTTGTAAATTTGCTGTAGGTTTGGAAATTTTTATTAAAAAATTGGTGGAAAAAAACAAAAAATAAAAAAGGGGCCAAAGAACTGAAAAGACATTTTTCCAAAAAGATGTATAGATGGCCAACAGGTACATGAAAAGATGGTCAACATTACTCAATTTTCTTTTGATATACTCATTTTTTTCTTATTGATTTATAAGTATACTTTATATATGCAGGATAATTTTTTCTGACATATATATTTCTGTATACCACTTTCCACTAAGCAGGGTGATACAAAGAAATGCTATTTTCAATTATTTACATTATCAATCCTTTTCTGCCCAGGACTAGGTCTTAAATATGTTTATGTTTAATACTTGTTACACATTTTATAATTTCATTATTTTTGCTTAAACATTTGATATAGCTAAAATTTATTGAAGTATGTGATGGAAGTTAGGAATTTTAAAAATATTTTTGGTAAAATAAAGACAAATTATATTTAATACTTATGTCTCTTTTTAAAAACTTTCACTTCAAAATTTGCCTCAGTTGATGTTTTAGAAATATTTAGCCACTGTCAATATAAGATATGTAAGAAAAAATAGAATATATGGCTGTTTCAGAAAATTTACAAATTATCAGGGATATAATAAAGATGTAAATAGTGTGTTATGGTAATTATGGTAATTGTGCAATTTTAATGAAGGCCAGATGAAGGGCAACTTTTGGGAAAAGTGAGAATTGAGCTTCAGAGGATGAGTAGCATTTGGTAAAGTGGAAAGGAGGAGAGAGGGCGTGAAGGACAGAAGGAATGACAAGGGCAACAGTGGGACATAGCAGCAAGGAGACAAAGGTGTCAGGGCATCGAGCTGAACAGGAACAGAAGATGAAATTAACTAGGGGATTTGTTGTAGTTGATGGTGAGCAGCTAATCTGGTTTCTTTTCCCATTTACATTCAGTTTGCAACCAAATTCGATAATTTTTAGATTTTATTTACTTTAGAGTGAGATACAGAGTGTGAGCAGGGGGAGGGGCAGAGGGAGAAGGAGAGAGAGAATCTCAAGCAGACTCCGAGCTGAGTGTGGAGCCAGACGTGGGGCTCTATCCCACTGCCCCAAGACCATGACCCCAGCAGAAATCAGGAGCCCAA
This sequence comes from Nyctereutes procyonoides, assembly GCF_905146905.1. Taxonomy (NCBI): domain Eukaryota; kingdom Metazoa; phylum Chordata; class Mammalia; order Carnivora; family Canidae; genus Nyctereutes; species Nyctereutes procyonoides. Next base: position 21,630,967 of record NW_026575159.1, read on the forward strand.
TGTTTAACTGACTGAACCAGGAACCTCAGAATTTGACAACTTTTAAAAAAATTGAGTCAACCATTGTTCTAAACTAGGGAAATCGAAGGAGAGAATACCGTTTTCAACTAGGGTGCCAACAATTTGTATAATTCATTCCTGTTTTCATTTGCACATTCATTCATCAATTCCATCCATTTTTCAGCTGGAAACATTTTTTTATTTTCATTGAACAAACATGTTTGTAATCTCTGATGTGCCAGGCACTTTGCAAAGCACTGGGGATATAAAGATGAACAAACCTGATCCCTGCTCTGGAGGAGACTCACAGTAGTGGGGAGACAAGAATGCAATGCAGCCGATAGGCTGCAGGCTGTCATGGAGGACTGTTACCCAGGCTGTAATGCTATGTGGGGTTCTCAGAAAAGCTACACAGCCATTGGCATTGAGCTGATCTCTGAAAGTGAGTAGTAGTTTGAGAAGGTGTAGGGTCAAGGTGGTCTTCTGGGATTGGAGCTGGTTCATGGTATGTGTTGGGGGAGGTCATCAGGGAAGTCCCTACTCCACCATTTGTTCCCCATCAGTGGGTAGCTTTGTCCTGCAAGCATTTAGTCTACTTACATCCCTCCTTCTGTACGTATATGCTTGACACCACTGGTCAGTCACTAGAAAATCTATCAGTTGGATATCACCTGGGCATCTATGCAAAAAAGGAACAGAATCATGGCAGGTGACATTTTTTTTGAATGCTTATCATGTGCCAGACACTGTTTTCATCATTTGTGCTTATTTCATCCACACAGCAACCCTCACAACCTCTTACTGTGCAGCTGAGGAAACAGAGACCCAGAGCTGTTTAGGAAATTGCCCCAAACTCCTGGGTATGTACATACTAATGAAGACAGGATTCAGACTTAGGCAGCCAGACTCCAGAGCTTGTGCTATTGATACCAAATCCATTCTGCCTTGAGTTCACTGTGATTAAGGAGAGACACCACAGCTCTGACCTAGAGTTATTTACCATTGATGGTTCTTCTCCTAGAAGGCTCGGACTAACCCAGAAGAGAACACTGAAAAGCGAAAAGGATCACAGAATAGGTGACTGATGGATGTTAGGATTCTTAAGGCAAACATGGTGTGGAGTTCAGATGAAGGAGTTACGATAAACATTTTTTATTGGTTAAATAAGAGATGCATGCACAGTCTGCTTAACGATAATATATCGATCCTGTCAATTTGGTTGTTTTTCTATTGCATTTACTCCAAAATGAATGCAAGTGGGGTTTTTTGGTTTATGCATAATTCTCGAGGACTCTGAATACAATTATTTGGGATTGCACAAGGCTTCCAAAATTATCATCTAAGTAAAAATGCATCTTATTTTTATTTTTTTAAAATGCATCTTTTAGATAAAACCTCAGAGCTTGCTGAAAGCATCTCCATGTTATCTAGCTTGAGAGGATGACCAGCAGATGCAGCAATGAGACTAGATCTCAGCTTCCTCCCAGCCATCCTGTTCCCACAGCACTAACAATTCATCAGGTGCAGTGGCTATCTGTGGGGTCATTGCTATATAAACCCATGCCTAGAAACTATTCAGTTTGACCCCACCTAGGAAAAAAGTAGCATTTGGGAGAGCAATCAGAAATTCAATCAGAATGGTCAGTGGTGGTCTAGCTTTCAGGATGGCCTAATGCTGACTCTCATGTGGGGCAGTTGTGTAAACTCTGCATGATTTAACATCATCATGAAGAGCCGAATGCCTAAACTAATGGCTGGTGATCAGCCCTATAATGCAATTTGCTTAGCTCTTCATATTTTCAATGAATGAATAACATACCAAAATGTAAATATTGAGAGATTTTTATGAAATATCTTGTCTTTCAATTTCTTGTAAAAAAATCAAAAGAACTGACAACCATAGTCCACATTTCTGCATGGTAAAGACCCACCATAGCTGACTTGAAGCTACATGATTTAGATGGGACATTCCTTTCCCTGTGCTCAACCCAGTGCCCGTGTCACTCAAGTTATCTATCTGGCCCCTAGTTGGGATTTGTTTTGAACACTGATCTGGAGCATTGGGAAGAAGATACCTGATCTTCACATAGTCCCCAACACTTTTTTTTATGACTACATACTAAATTATCACTATGGCAAAGCTGATGACTGATCTATGGCTAATGCACACAGCAAGTGTTGAACAACCATCATATGTGTTTATGTTTCTATTCATAATTGTGTTTAGTCTTTTATTTCGAAACATAAATCAAAGCCCTTCAGAAGGGTTTCTCTTTCAGTTGCTGTGATTAATGTAAGAAATTGTATGTGAACTACTGAGTTCCCTGGGGTGAAATTCAAATACTCCTGCAATGTGCAAAGAATACTCATGCTTCCTAATACTAATAAGCAGACAAGAAACACCCTATTAGCAGAGAGAATAATCTAACTAAAACACTGTGTATATGGCTATGTGTGAAAACTATCCTGAGCAACTGGAAAAGCATCTAGATGGAAGGGAGGCCTATAATTAAATCTTATCCTGAGATACAGGAAAGCAAAAGTTTGACTTGTTAAGACATGGGTATCATTGTATATTTTTTAAGCCATGGTTCTTTTAATTAAATATAATAGGCTTTCAGGCAAAATTCACATGACAAGGTTTTCACATGTTTAGCCACCTGGCAAAATCTTATCAGTCACAGCCACATCAAGCAGCTTCTGTGAAGCATTTAAACAAAGCTCCATCTCTCCTTTGTAGCTCTCTGTGATGATCTCCATCCTTGGTGGTCGTATTTATTTTACTGAATTACAATTATTAGTTGCATGTCAGTCTTCCAGTTTTGATGGTGAGCTCTTGATAAAGCTTTTTAATTTTTTTCCACACACCGTGTATCTGCCCAGTGAAAACAATTAATATCATTGAAAGAAAATGTGGATGGATAAACAAGTGAATGAATATTTAATAATTAGGTATTAGGCACATTGTGGGAGGCAACTGTATATCTGTGAACACAGCCCTGGGTAGAGTCAGAATACTTGGAATTGAATTTCGGATCCAGTACACAGCTCTGAGACACTGAACAAGGAATTTTGCAGATGGACAGCTATATTTCCTCATCTATTTGCCGAGCAGGGCTATGGTGAACATCTCATGGCATAATGCCTATAAAGTTAACTTTAAACTGTTAAGTGCTCATCAAGTAAAGGAGCTCATGGAGATGAAGAATTCTATCACTTTCAGAAACTAATAACAATAAATTCCATTCTTTTTAATAGCTCTCTTGGCTAAAACTTGCAAACATGGCCAATAACTTTCTTGTTTTTATATTTTTCACTGGGGCCCTCTCAACAGAGATTTGCCTTAGTGTTGATATTGTTTCCATGGGTTCCACTGTGAAAAACCAAGATGGCGGTGTACACGTCAAACTGCTCATACTTGAAGTTAGATTTTTGGCAGGAGCTGGGAATGGAAACAAGGAAGTTTGAAGACAGCGGAGAGAAAGTTATCAAGGGATCCCAATTAAAGAATGCAAAAGAAATCTAAGCAAATTCTTACCATTTATAACGGGAGAGGAGGAGAATATACATAGAGGTGAGAATCGTGCTAAAATCCTTGTTTATCCACATAAAGCACGTGACCTTGGAGCCTCGATATTCTCACGTGTAAATTGGGAATGAGGATAAATAGGCTTTCAGGTGTCAGGCATTAAATGACAACCTATCTAGAGCATCTGGTACAACATCTGGCACATTCTTTCTAGAGGAAGTGTTCAGTCTCCCTGTGAATGCTGAAAACAGAGTGCTAGATTGGCAGTCACGGTTTAGCCTGAGGGAAGATTTAATGTTGCTTTTCACGTGGGACACAGCCCCGGCAGTCTTCAAGGGAAGTTATTGCATCTGGCCCCAGAAGCAGAGCTGACATTTTTGACAGGGCCTTAAGTACAGCTCTCCCTGGGGTGTCATAACCGAGACAAGATGGGGCAGGTGGCAGTAATTGGCATCACATCCACTCAGGGATTGGATATAACCTGGATTACCATGGAATTCTTTTTTTTTTTTTTTAAAGAACAACTTCTATGAATCTTAGCCAGTTCTAAACCCTTTGATAATTATTTCTATCATCAATTACACAGCTGAAGGTTGAAAGGAAAGGCGGTATTTTCTTAAGAATAAGACTTGACCCTATAGCTCCCAAAGAGAGCAGTGTGGTGTTAACAGCTACCAGTTTGCCGTCCCTGTTTTACTGTTCACACTTACCGACCAGTGCTCAGACCCACAGTCCAGCCAGGTGGATGGAGCCACAGGTGCCACTCTGTTTCTTGATACACTCCAGGTGACCTCTATGACTTGGACACACCACGCTCTTTCATATCCTCATTCCTAGCTGCTTGTGATTCTTCAACTTAAAAAAAATTCTCTTGCCTTTCCCACTTCTAATAACGTGCATCTTTAGAAGGCAGCAAAGATTAAACCTAGAACCTAAGGCACACTGCTTGTCCTTTCTAGTCCTCAGATTTGCTACATGCAAAATGGAAATAAAATCCAGCATAGCCAAAATCAGGCTTCAAGATAGTATGTACAAATGGCAACACACAGTGTGGCAGAAATAACCATGGGGGTGTTTAGGGCTCTTGAACCAGCCCTGCTCTTCCCCTTGCCATTAATAGCAGCACAATGTTGCATTATTTTAAGGAGAAAGAGAAATAGATAGGTAGAGGGGGAGAGAGAGATATATATATACCCAAACCAATACTTGGCAATGTGAAATTGGCTGATAGTTTGATGGAGAGACAGAGGATATGGTTACTTTGCCTAGCATCATTCACCTTCAACACAGGTCACTTTTCAGCTCTATCTAAAAGCCTAATTATATCCTGAGTGGAAAAATAAGAAGATATAACATTTATAAAGAAATAGGATTGGGGGATCCCCGGGTGGCTCAGCGGTTTAGCACCTGCCTTCAGCCCAGAGTGTGATCCTGGAGTCCCGGGATCGAGTCCCATGTCAGGCTCCCTGCTTGGAGCCTGCTTCTCCCTCTGCCTGTGTCTCTGCCTCTCTCTCTCTCTCTCTCTCTCTCTCTCTCTCTCTCTCTCTCTGTGTGTGTGTGTGTGTCTCATGAATAAATAAAATCTTTAAAAAAAAAAGACATAGGATCAAATAAATAGTAACCATTTTTAAAGGTCTGTCTCTGTATTTAGCTAGGGTTCTACAGAGAGACAGACCAATAAGAGAGGGGTGTGTGTGTGTGTGTGTGTGTGTGTGTGTACAAAATCTGTCATAAGGTACTGGCTCATGAGATTATGAAAACTACGAAATCCCCTGATGTGCCATCCACAAACCTCTCAAAGGCCTGTGAGGCAGAGAGCTGATGGTGTAGATTCCAGTCCAAGTCTGAAGACCTGAGCACCAGAAGCATGAGGACAGAAGATTAATGTCCCAACTTCAACAGTAAAGTGAACTCAACCCTCCTCCACTTTTTTGCTCCATTCAGGTCCTCAGAGGGTCAGATGATGCCCACCCACACTGGAGAAGTTCATCTCCTCTACTCGGTCCACCGATTTAAATGCTAATCACTTCCAGAAACAACCCTTACAGACACACCTACTAATAACGCTTAATCAGCTATCTGGGCAGCCCTTGGCCCAGTCAAGTTGACACATAAAATTAGCCATCATGGTCCCAAAGGCTTAGGCCAGGCAGGCATTTGTGAAGAGTGAGGGACTGTGGAAGCACCTGCACTCTGCTTCTGGAGAGGAGGTCAATCCAGTTCTCACTCAGGGACACAGGAGACAGGGCTTATGCAAAGGACATCCTCCTTTCATCTCACATTAGGAATCATTGATTTAACAAGTATTTAGTAAGCATCCACTCTGTATCAGGTAATGGCAAGCAAAGATGACAAGATGAGATTGAAGTCCCTGCTCTCGTCTAGATGACACCTTAATGTAGGAAAACATATTCACACTAATGTACTGTAACCATGAAAGCAGTATATGTGAAGCTAAGAAAAAAGGAGAGGAAGAACTATGGTAGACTGGGGAGGGGGCCATAGAAAAAGCCTGAGAGGGATGGGATTTCTTAGAAACAAAGAACTGACTTTCCACTAAGGCAACGTGGATATGTTCTCACTCTCCTTTTCTTTTTAGTTATAAAAGAAAACATGAAAACTTCCCATTTGAAAGTAATCTCAGACAATAAGTCTTCACTTACTACTTCCTGTCAGGAGAGTCCAGAAATAATAAAAATCACAGTCCTGGTGAAAGTGGGCATGGCTCAGCCATCCTCAGAGAGCAGGGAATGAATATTCAGATCTGGAAGCTACAATAGATTCGGTTGTTGTCAAGAAGACAGAAACGCAGAAGAATACATATTTAATGATAATCCCTTATAGATAAGCAGAAGCCTTTTTTTCTAAATTATTAATACAGATAACAATTGGAGTAATAATAATGATGATAATAGGGCTATTAACCATGTGCCAGTTCCTGTTTGAGGCACATCCTGTGCATAATATAATTTCATGCTGATAACAGTCTGTTTTATTCACATAAGTATCCAAAGGGCTTTGTCTAAAGAGCCATGAAAAACTGTGGATTGGTTCTGGTAGGTACAACTCTCAGAGAAGCTAAAGGAGCGGAGCAGGCAGGAGGGTGTGGGGGAAGTCATCAGTGAGGGGAGGGTGGTGGTCATGGCTCCAGATAAGACCAGAGCAGTCAGGATTCAGGCAGCTCCAGGTGTTAACAGTCAGGCAACATGTCAGAGAGTGTATCTTAGCTCCGGCACAAATACTAATTAATTTGTTTAATTGTTCATTCAACAAAAAATGTTTTGACATCAAGCATATGTTAATGACAATGAATCAGTGAGTAATTACCATTAATATTAGAGCACTATTACGTGGACAAAGATCCTGGGAATCAGAGAGGTGGGTCTAGTCTCCGGCTATCTAGTGATGCCAACATGGTCCCAAGATTGGGCTGGTGTAGCCTAGAGGCCAGGTACATGCACTTTCTGATCTAATCCAAATCTTGTGTTCTCCATGCAGGAAAAGAGAGGCCTAACCAGGAGAATAACTTGCTCCGATCTAGTGGCAAAGTCACAATTCAAATCAGGTCACTAGCCTCCTGGGCAACTGCATTTTTAAGGTGTGAAGCTACCGTATGTCAGAAATCAGATTGACATGGCTGAGCCGTGGCTTCAAAGGTTGAAACGGGTCAGTCCTGCACTGATCACAAGTCCACAAAGATGTAAGGAAGATGCATCCCCACCCCCCCCAACCATGTGATAAATAGAACTAGACGAGTTGGTGTGCAGGACTCAGGACAGATCATCTCCACTTGATGCAAAGCAAGTCAGAGCCTACGCCTGCCCTATAAAAGAGACAAAAGCATTTTTTTCTGCAGAAAAATAGTGATTTTCATCTCAAGATCAGGCTGCTTTTCAAGGGTCCCTTTCACCCTCACAACTGAACTTTCACATACAGCAACTGACAAACACCCACAAAAAGAAAAGACGACTCCTTAGATTTTATTTACTTTTATGAAGCATGGGGCTAATGAATTGCATACTTCCTATCAGTTTTTAAGGCTATTTTATGAAGGCAAAAGAACTACCCCCAGAGTCTTCGGACAGTTTCTCAAAAACTCCAAAACAGGGACACCTGGGTGGCCCAGTCAGTTAAGCATCTGCTTTCAGCTTAGGTCCTCATCCTGGGGTCCTGAGATCGAGCCCCGCTTCTGGCTCTGGGCCCAGTGGCGTGTCTGCTTCTCCCTTTCCCCCTGCCCCCCCAACCCCCACTTGTGCTCGCTCTCTCCCAAATAAATAAAATCTTAAAAAGCAAAACAAAACAAACCTCCAAGCAAAACACTTCAAGCATCAAGCAACAGAGTATGAAACAGTACTCTTACCAGTCATCTGAACAAACTGGTTTTTAACCCTGGTCTACTGTAACCATGGGCAAGAACCATGGCCTCTCTGTTTTGCTTTCCTTCTCTGTAAAAAGATGAGCTCTAATATCCCTTGCTGCTTTACCTTTCTGCAAGTTCTAAATTAAGAACCTGCAGAAAGTAGATGAGGTTATATCAAGGCACAACAGCACACACCATCTCGGGACAGGACTGGGGGTCACAGAAAGAGGTTATCCTCAACCGTCTTCCCATCCCAGGCTAACTGCCAAAGGATCCTGAAGGGGAAATTCCAGGCTCATTCCCAGGCTGGTTTCTTAGGATTCCTCATCGCATTTAAGCACACAAAAGGGGCTTTTACATATATTAATATTTGCATATCCCAGGTCCTAACTCTTCCCCACCAAAGTTGAACACTTTTATATCTCCATCAACTCTTTACAAAAGGTTATGTAACACCTCAAGTTTATAAATTAAAAGTACAGGATATAATTTGTATCATTTTTAAAGAAAAAAAGTCGGGGGGGAGGTGAGTAGTCTAAATGAATCATGTCAGAAATAGAAAATGTCGTATTCTATATATAAAATATAATATGTATAATTTTGAATTTAAATATTCATCTCATTTGCAATCACGTTTTTTAAAGTTTTAAATTAACATAGGGCAAAATTAAGTTTCATAGGAGTATAGTTCTCTGCACTGTAACACATGCATGGTACGCATATATATATAGATTTGTGCAGTCACCACGCCAACAGTCACGATACGGGACGGTTTCTTCATTCTCTGTAACTCCCTAGGCTGTCCCTTTGCAGTTACCTCCTTCCCCCACACCTGACCCTTAAGCAACCAACTGATGTGTTTTCTGTCATTATAGTATTTTTATAGTATTATTTTTTTTTACATTATGCAACATTTTGAAACTGGCTTCTTTCACTCGCCTGTGGGATTCCTTCAAGAGGTTGTATCAATATTTCAATTTTTTTTATTTGTGAATAGAATTCCATCATAGTGATGTACCACAGTTTATCTATTCACCCACTGAAGAGCATTTGGGTTGCTTACAGTTTGGGTCAATTATGAATATAGCTGCTATAAACATGTATAAATTTTTGTGTGAACATAAGTTTTTATTTCTTTGAGGGGGATTTCCTAAAAAAATGGATCACATTCTGTATCTAGCTTTAACTTTGCAATAAACTGTCAAATTGTGTTGCAGAGTGGCTGTACCATACACAGGCATGTTTGAGTGCGTACGTACATTAAATTGACCCATATATTCCTTAACTGGCGCCACCTGTCTCTTGGTTCAGCTCCATCCTCTTTCTCAAGTATTCCACCCTATTACCCAGCCAAACCGCCAGATCTGCACATCCCCAAAGCCCCCATGGGGCCCATACTTATGCCTCTGTTTCCTCTGCCTAAAATAGACAACCTTCCTGGAAAACTTACTATTTCTAAATTTGGACTGAGTTTCAGTCCAAACTGTGCTTTAGAAGGTTAAGTCTTCCTTAACCTTCTTTCAAGCAGAATAATGCTTTTTGCATTGTTCCCTAGTCACACTTCCTCCTCCAAATTCTATCAACAAGGCAGAAGGAGAATACTGTTTGATGTGCTAACATCAGTCATTCACACATTCAGCAAATATTTATTGAACATCTACCAAGTCCTAGGTGTTGCCTACATTCTGAGCCTTGAGCCCACCCAGCTTCTGGCACAAGATCAGCAGTCAGATATATCCTGAGGGCATGGCCTGGATGACATGGTCAAGGCGGCACATGCTTTAAAAATTAAAAACTGGATCTATCAATTGCTCATTTGGTTATCTATCATTAAACTACACCTCACCCAGAGGCTACTGAATTATTTTAAAACTCACTTTTGAGGAAAGGAGCTATTTTATTAATCTTTATATCACATGAACTGACACATAGGTGCCCAGAAAATATTTGTTGGACTTGGTGGAAACTATTTTACAGGGGTCCGTTTGCCATCTGATACAAAATCAAACTGTTTTTAAAAACATTTTATTGGACACTAAAGTTTTTGTTTTTATATTGAAAGATTTGGTCCAACAAAAATTATGTCTCCTCATCATAGTCAAGGTTTTCTTAAAGGAAAACCTATACTCTCATTTCATATTTCATGCAGTAAGCATATTTCCTCTATGGCAGCTCATTTTCTTTGGCACCTGAGATTAGCTTAAATAATTGAGGGGAGTCTGCAACAGCCGTCTGTGATGTCTTTTCTAGCATCTAGATAATAAAACATTGTGGTAATTCAGTCATTTTGTTCAAATAGCTGCTTGTTTTAATAAATACCTATTAAACCTGTTTGGCTAATATATCATTTATTCATCACACACTCAATGAGTGCCAGCATCATACTAGGTGCTGGGACTGCAGAGATGAATAACACAATGTCCTGGACATGCTGAATAAGAAAAGGACACTGTGTAATCTAGTCTAGGAAGGATGGGACAAATGGTCACTAAGTGAATGCATTCTGCAAAACTTTGAACACTACCACCTACCTCTATATCGTTGTCCGTATTCTTTTGTTTCAGGTTCAACCAATTCAAATCCCTTAAGGGTTCTTAAAGAATTCCAATGAAGTATGTTGGATTGAACCAACATTCCCACATTTTTCAGGTACTCTCTGAATCTAAGTATGATTAATGTTCTTCTAAAGCACTTTTAAAATGAAGTTAAGTTTGATCAGGAATGTTTTGAAGCAGTATATTCTTAAATTGTTTATATTACAAAGTAGCTTAACTGGATACCTGGAGTATTAGACATTCTCTCTGTCCCTTTCTTTTTTTTTTTATAAATTAATTTTTATTGGTGTCCAATTTACCAACATACAGAATAACACCCAGTGCTCATCCCGTCAAGTGTCCCCCTCCGTGCCCGTCACCCATTCACCCCCACCCCCCGCCCTCCTCCCCTTCCACCACCCCTAGTTCATTTCCCAGAGTTAGAGGTCTTTATGTTCTGTGTCCCTTTCTGATATCTCCCACACATTTCTTCTCCCTTCCCTTATATTCCCCTTCACTATTATTCATATTCCCCAAATGAATGAGAACATACACTGTTTGTCCTTCTCTGTCCCTTTCATTAGCCACACCTAGACAAGTGTCTGTAGTAAGTTGGTCAATATGTATCACCACCACCACCACCACCACCACCACCACCACCACCACCTCTTTCCCCATGGAGCTCACCATCTCAAATGCAAACACAGACAGGAAAATGTGATTATGCTACAGGAGCACAAAGAAAAGAGGCATTAAGGGCAGCCCTGGTGGCCCAGTGGTTTAGTGCCACCTTCAGCCCAGGGTGTGATCCTGGAGACCTGGGATCGAGTCCCACATCGGGCTCCCTGCATGGAGCCTGCTTCTCCCTCTGCCTGTCTCTGCCTCTCTCTCTGTCTGTCATGAATAAATAAAATCTTTAAAAAAAGAAAAAGAAAAGAGGCATTAGCTTTGCATGGAGGAAGGAAGTCAGGAATGACTTTATAGAGGAAAAGTCACTGAAATGAATCTTGAAGGATTAGTAGGTGTTTATCAGACAGACATGGGACTGGAAGCATTTATAGAGGAAAACCAAGGAGTTAGAAATGGCCTGGGCATATTGAGGAAACTCAAAATTTTTGAGTATTTAATAATGCCCAGAGGAGCTATTAGAATCTATCATTGGTAAAATATATGGAACCTTCCTCTTATTTTTTCCACTGATGCATTTGAAGTAGCTTGAAAGGTCCCTGAGTCACAGTGGGTGCTCACAAAGCACTGTTAAATGAGAAGCAAGAGGTGTTGGCAAGCAGGAGGCAAATAACAAAAAGACAGAACTGAAAGTAGAGGTCAGAAAGGGGGTATAAGGGTCTGGTGGTCATAGCTGCAGGAGTCATTAGATCTTGAAGACTAGGATTCAGGAACACGTTGAGAGCATTCATGTTCCCATCTTCCGGAAAAACAGCTTTATATCCAGTACCTAGGCCCTTGCCTGATGCATGTAAGAACTCTATCAATATTTGTTGAATGCAAAAATAAAGCTTTTCCTTCCCAAATGTGATTTGTACTTTTATCCCATTCAATCTGAGAGTAGAGACAAACGTGAGAGGGAAAAGCTATAAACTGTCTAACATGCTTTTTCTAAAATTCTAATTTTTCTTTCTCTAGAAGGAAGAAACAAATAAATAATAAAATAAGAATAAGGCCATGCATACATGGTAATTAATTTTTTGGCAAAGTTTCTCAGAATATACAGTGGGGGAAAGAATAGTGTCTCTAATAAATGGTGCTGGGAAAACTGGGTATGCGTGTGCCAAAAAACAAAACTGGACTCCTAGCCTATGCCACACACAAAAATCAACTCAATGGATTAGAGACTTAAATATAAGACCTGAAGAAAACAGGAGAATAATTCCTTGACATTGGCAAGAACTCCTGGCAATCATTTTTTGGATCTGACACCAAAAGCAAAGGTAACAAAAGCAAAAATAAACAAATGAGACTATATCACACCAAACCTTCTGCAAACAAATGGAAATAATCAAAAAATGAAAAAGCAGACTATGGAAGAAATATTTACAAACAGCATATCCAATAGGGATTAATATCCAAAATATACAAGAGACTTATACAACTCAATAGCAGAAACACCCAAGTGACCCAATTAAGAAAGAGGCAAATGATCTGAATAGATATTTTTCCAAAGAAGACATACAAAGGGCCCATAGGTACATGAAAAAGTGCTCAACATCTCTAATCATCAGGGAAATGGAAGTCAAGGACACAATGAGATATTACCTGACACCTGTCAGGATGTCTATTATCAAAAAGACATTAAACAATAAATGCTGATGTGGATGTAGAGAAAAGGGAACACTTGTACCCTTTTGGTGAGAATGCAAACTGGTAGAGCCAATATGGAACACTATGAAAGTTCCTCAAGAAATTAAAAATAGAACTACATAAAATCCATCAACCCTACTGCTGGGTATATATTCAAAGAAAATGGGATTACTATCTGGAAGAGATATCTACACTCCCAGGTTCATTGCAGCATTTGCACAATAGCCAAGGTATGGAAACAACTTAAATAGGCATTGGTGGATAGATGGATAAAGAAAATGTTAGATTAGATGACATTAAAATATTTTAAAATATATATAAAAATAAATATATATATAGGAACTGTGGGAGGATGGCAGAGTATGAGGATGCTAAGCTCACCTCCTCCTATAGATACAACACATCAGTGTGAATAACTCAGAAACTGACCCAAAGATGCCAGAAGAGAGTCCAAGACTAATGGTAGAAAAGAGGTCACATCAAAGAGGTAGGAAAGGCAAAGAAAGTAGGAAGTGAAACAAACCACAGCCATCCATGGATGGGAGGGAGCCACAGGCACAGATAAGGACAAGAAACAGATGATCACACTGGGGAGTCCACACAGGAAAGGTGAATCCTCACAACATTTGGCATTGAAAGCAAGAGGAGCTGATTTTTGCGAATTCTTACAACCAGGGGAAAGAAGGCCTGGAATTTTCACAATCAGCAGACTAGGTTCTGGGAGATCCTGGAGGGCATTAGGACGCTGAGTTTTTGCCCTTAGAGAGACAGCATGACAAACAGCCTATAGAGATACAGCATAGAAGCAGCAGTTTGAAAAGTGCCTGAAGCATACAGGAAGAAGAATTATTTACTCAAGTGTGTCTCAGAAGAAGACTCTTCCAAGAACAAAGGAGTTGGCAGATGCCATCTCCCCCCTACCCCAAGCATAAACACACAGCCACCTGTGAGGACCAGTAAGGCACTGGCATTTATGACCTAACTTGCTTACACCATGTCCTCCCCCCTGAACTTCAGCAGCTCTGCCTTGCGCAGTTACACTTGCCTCAATCCCGGTGCAGCAGGTCCACTCCCAGAGAAAATTAGTACAAATCTCACCAACACTGCATTTCCCAACCCGTGTGTTTTGGAGGAGTTCTGGTCCCAGTGGCAGCAGTGGTGGCAGTGGCAGTGGGCCTTATGGAAACCCAAGATGCACCTTGTTAAGCTTGCACCCCTACCCATGTGGCCCCAGTCATGAAGGTGGCAGCAGGTATAATTTTCCAAGCAGACCTGTGTGCACCTTATTAAAATTTCCTACCTCACCCTGGCCAGGGAACAAACACTGCCCATAACAAACAAGGGGAGACTCTGCAGATGACTTGACTGAAGGAAAAAGCAGCCAGGACAAAATAGCAGGACACACATATCACACATAGGAGACACCTCTGAAGCACCAGGTTCTGGTGAATAGGGAACACTACATGGCAAGGCACTACAGGATTTCTTCTTCATAAGGCCACTACTTTCAAGAGCAAGAGATGTCGCTGACTTTCCTAACATAGAGAAACAGACATGGAGAGTTAGACAAAATGAGGAGACAGAGGATTATGTCCCAAATAAAGAACAAAACCACAGCAAGAGACCTAAGCAAAACAGATATAAGTAATATGCTGGTCAGAGAATGAAAGTATTGATCATAAAGATATTCACTGGACTTGAGAAAGGAGTGCAGGACATCAGTGAGACCCTTAACAAAAATATTTAAAAAGAGTCTATCAGAGATGAGGAACACAATAAATGAAAGAAAAAATACAAGAGATGGAATAAATAGCAAGCTAGAGGAAGGTGAGAAACAAATTAGTGACTAGTCCCTAATCTGGGGAAGGAAACAGACAACCAGATCCATAAGGCACAGAGATTCCCCAACAAGATCAAACCAAGGAGGTCCACACATAATAATGAAAATGGCAAAAAGTAGTGATAAAGAGAGGATTTTAAAAGCAGTGAGAGAGGAGCACCTGGGTGGCTCAGTCAGTTAAACATCTGCCTTTGGCTCAGGTCATAATCCTAGGGTCAAGCCCCACATTGGGCTCTCTGCTCCATGGGGAGCCTACTTCTTGCTCTTCTTTTGCCTGGCACTCCCCCTGCTTGGATGCATGCTCTGTCTCTCTGTCAGGTAGATAAATAAATAAATAATTTCAAAAGCGTTGAGAGAAAAGAAGACAGTTACATACAAGGGAAGCCCCCTAAGGCTAGCTGTGGATTTGTCAGCAGAAATATTGCAGGCTAAAAGAGAGTGACATGATGTATTTGTAGTGCTGAAAGGAAAACAGCCAAGAACACTCTATCCAGTAAGACTGTCAATCAGAATAGGAGGAGAGAGAGACAGTTTCTCAGACAAATGAAAGCTAAAGGAGTTCATGACCACTAAATCAGTCCTACAAGAAATGTTAAGGGGGATTCTTTGAGTGAAAGAAAAGACTGTAAGTGAGAGCATGGAAAATAAACTAAAAAGCAGTAAAAATAAGCATGTCTATAAAATCAGTCAAATGATTCACATACACACACACACACACACACATACACACAGTAAAATAACACCATTAACTAAAACATGGGGGAGAAGAGCAAAGGATGGGTTCAGACTTAAGCAATTCTCAACTTAATACAGACTGTTGTATGTGGAAGATGTTATATAGAAATCTAATGGTAACCACAAATCAAGAACCAGTAATAGATATGCAAAGAATAAAGAGAAAGGAATCCAAGTATATCACTAAAGAAAGCCACTTAACCATGAAAGAAGGCAAAAAGGATCAGAGAAAAATTATAAAAACAATGACAAAACAAATAACAAAATAGCAATAAATACATATCTACCAATAATTACTTTGAGTGTAAATGGACTAAATTCCCCAATTAAAAGACACAGGCTGACAGAATGGATATGAAAACAAGACACATCGATATGCTGCGTACAAGAGATATATCAGAACTAAAGACAAATGCAGATTGGAAGTAAAGGGATGAAGAAACATATATCATGCAAATGGATTTCAAAAGAAAGCCTGCCTGATACTTATATCAGACAAAATAAACTTTGAAACCAATACTGTAACAAGAGACAAGGGACACTATATAATAATGAAGGGGAGGGATCCCTGGGTGGCGCAGCGGTTTAGCGCCTGCCTTTGGCCCAGGGCGCGATCCTGGAGACCCAGGATCGAATCCCACATCGGGCTCCCGGTGCATGGGGCCTGCTCTCCCTCTCCCTGTGTCTCTGTCTCTCTCTCTTTCTCTGTGTGCGACTATCATAAATAAAAATTTAAAAAAAATCTTTAAAAAATAAATAAAAATAATGAAGGGGAGAATCCAACAAGACGATATAACAATTGTAAATATTTATGCCCCCAACATGGGAACACCCAAATATATAAAAACAGTTAATAATAAACATAAAGAAACAAACTGTTGTAATACAATAATAAGAGTAGACTTTAATATGCCACTTACATCAATGGACAGATTACTCAAACAGAAAATCAAAGGGAAAGAGTGACTTTGAATGACACACTGTACCAGATACATTTAACAGATATATTCAGAACATTTCATCCTAAAGCAGCAGAATACACACCCTTTTCAAGTGCACATGGAACATTCTCCAGAATATATTACATATTGGGACAAAAAAACAAGTCTCAACAACTTCAAAAAGATCATACCATGCATATTTTTTCTGACCATGGAACCATGAAACTAGAAAACAACCACAAGAAAAAATTTGGAAAGAGCACAAATACATGGGGGTTAAACAACATGCTACTAAAAAAATGAATGGATCAACCAAGAAGTCAAAGAAGAAATAAAAATGGATATAAATGAAAATGAAAACACAATGGTCCAAAATCTTTAGGATACAGCAAAAACTGATCTAAGACCGACCTGAAGAAGCAAGAAAAATCTCAAATACACAACCTGACCTTACACCTAAAGGAGCTAGAAAAAGAAAAACAAACCCTATACCAACAGAAGGAAGGAAATAATAAAGATTAAAGCAGAAATAAATGATATAAAAACAGATTTAAAAAAAAAAACAAATAGAACAGATCAATGAAACCAGAAATTGGTTCTTGGAAAAGATCAACAAAATTGATAAACCTCTAGCCAGACTCATCACAAAAAAAGACAGAAAGAAAAAGGAGAGAGCAAGCAAGGACTCAAACAAAATCACAAATGAAAAAGGAGAAATAATTGACATCACAGAAATATAAATGATTGTAAGAGAACAGTATGAAAAATTATATGCCAACAAATTAGACAACCTAGAAGAAATAGATAAAATCCTAGGACCATTTAACCTACCAAAGCTGAAGAAATAGAAAATTTGAACAGACCAATCACCAGCTATGAAACTGATCAGTAATAAAAAAAAATTTCCAACAAACAAAAGTCCAGGACCAGACAACTTCACAGGCAAATTCTGCCAAACATTTAAAGATGAGTCAATACTTATTCTTCTAAAACTCTTCCAAAAAATACAAGAAGAAGGAAAACTTCCAAGTTTATTCTATGAGGCCAGCATTACCCAGATAAAAGCATTACAAAAAAAAGAGAACTACAGACCAATATATCTGATGAACATTAGAAGCAAAACTCCTTTAAAAAAATATATTAGCAAACCAAATCCAACAATGCATTTTTTAAAAAATCATTCACTATGATCATGTGGGATTTACTCCCTGGAGATAAGGGTCTCTCAGTATTGGCAAAGTTATCAACATGATACATCTCATCAACGAGAGAAAGGATGAAACTATATGATTATTTCAATAGATATGGAAAAAGCACTTAACAAAGTATAACATCCATTTAGGATATATATATATATATATATATATATATATATATATATATCTGCAAAGTAGGTCTAAAGAGAACATATCTCAACATAAAAAGTTCTCATATGAAAAACCCATAGCCAACAACATATTTAATGAGGAAAAACAGAACTTTTCTCCTAAGGTCAGGAAAAAGACAAAGATTTCCATTGTTACCACTTTTATTCAAGATAGTACTAGAAGTCCTAGCCATAACGATCAGACAACAATAGCAACAATAAAAAATAAAAGGCACCCAAATTGGTAAGAAAAAAAATAAAATTTTCACTATTTGCAGATGACATGATACTATATAGAGAATGTTATTAAGACTCCATCAACAAACTACTAGAACTGATACATGAATTCACTTAGGTCACAGGGTACAAAATCAACATACAGAAATCTGTTGCTTTTCTATACACTCAAAATGAAACAGCAGAAAGAGAAATTAAGAAAACAATCTCATTTACAATTGTACCAAAAGTAATAAAATACCTAGGAATAAACTTAACCAAAGAGGTGAAAGTCTTTACTCTGAAAACTATAAAACACTGATGAAATAAATAGAAGATGACACAAAGAAATGGAAAGATATTCCATTTTCATAGAGTGGAAGAAGAAATATTGTTAGGATGTCTATACTACTCAAAGCAATCTACAGAATCATGCAACCCCTATCAAAATTGCAGCAGCATTTTCACAGAACTAGAACAAACAATGCTAAGATTTGAATGGAACCTCAAAAGACCCTGAATAGCCAGAGGAATCTTGAAAAAGAACAAAACTGTAGGTATCATAATCCCAGATATTAGGACATACTACAAAGCTGTAGTGATCAAAACAGTAAGGTGGAGCACCCGGGTAGCTTGGTTAGTTAAGTGGCCTACTCTTGATTTTGGCTCAGGTCATGATATCAGGATTCTGGGATTGAGCCCCACAGTAGGCTCCACCCTCATCGGGGAGTCTGCTTCAAGATTCTCTCTCGTCCTCTGCCCTTGTCTCCACTCACTTCCTCTAAAATAAAAAAATAAAAAACTTTTAAAAAGCCAGTATGGTACTGTCACAAAAATAGATATATTAGATCAATAGAACTGAATAGAAAACCCAGAAATGAACCCATGATAATACGGTCAATTAGTCTTCAAAAATCAGGAAAGAATATCCAATAGGAAAAAGACAGTCTCTTCAACAAATAGTGCTGAGAAAACTGGCCAGCTACACGCAAAAACAATGAAACTGGACCACTTTCTAACGCAACACACAAAAATAAACTCAAAATGGATGAAGAACCTAAATGTGGGACCTGAAACCATAAAAATCTTCGAAGAGAACACAGGCAGCAAGTTCTCTGTCATTGATCATAGCAACATCTTTCTAGATATCTTCTGAGGCAAGGGAAACAAAAGCAAAATGAACTATCAAGGCTACATTAAAATAAAAAGACTTTGCACAGCAAAGGAAAAAAAAAAACAATGAAAGTAGAAAAACAACCTGTGGCATGGGAAAAGATATCTGCAAATGACATACCTGATAAAGGGTCAGTATTGAAAACATATGAAGACTTTATACAATTTGACATCAAAAACACACAAACAATCCAATTCAAAATGGGCAGAAGACACAGACATCTCTCCAGTGATGACATCCAGATGGTCAACAGACGTATGAATACCACCAGACAAATGCAAACCAAAACCAGAATTAGATGTCACCTCATACCTGTCAGAATGGCTAAAATCAAAAACACAAGAAACAAGTGTTGGCAAGGATGTGGAGAAAAAGGAACCCCCTTGCACTGTTGGTAGTAATGCAAACTGGTGCAGTCACTCCAGAAAACAGTATGGAGATTCCCAAAAAAATTAAAAACTACTCCACAATCCAGGAATTGCACTAATGGGTATTTTCACAAAGAATACAGAAACACTAATTCAAAAGGATACATGCATCCCTATGTTTACTGCAGCATTATTTACAATAACCAAACTATGGAAGCAGTCCAAGTGTCCACTGGTAGATGAATGAATAAAAAGGATACAGTGTGGGGGGGTGAGAGGGGGGATGTTCGGTGTGTGCATAATGTAGCCATAAAAAAGAATGAAATCTTGCCATTTGCAATAATATGGATGGAGCTACAGAGTATAATACTCTAAGTTAGAGAAGCCAGTCAGAGAAAGACAAATACCATATGATTTCACTCATATGTGGAATTTAAGAAACAAAACAACCAAAGGGAAAAGAGAGAAACCAAAACACCAGACTCTAAACTATAGAGAACAAGCAGATTGTTACCAGACGGGAGGTGGGTGGAGGAGAGGGTGAAATAGGTGAAGGGGATTTGGAGTACACTTATCTTGATGAGCACTGAGTAATACACGGAAGTGCTGAATCACTATATTGTACACCTGAAACTAATAGAACACTGTATGCTAACTACACTAGAATTAACATTTTTAAAATATTTTATTTATTTATGAGAGAGAGAGAGAGAGAGGCAGAGACACAGGCAGAGGGAGAAGCAGGCTCCATGCAGGGAGCCCAATGTGGGACTCCATCCCAGGACTCCAGGATCACGCCCTGGGCCAAAGGCAGGTGCTAAACCACTGAGCCACTCAGGGATCCCTAGAATTAAAATTTTAAAAACTAAAAACTATATATGATATGCAAATATACTGTACTAATATACATGATATACATAAATATATCGAGAGAAAGTTTATATATAATGGACTGTTATTCAGTCTTAGCCAAAAAAGGAAATTATGGCATATGCAGCAACATAGATGAGCCTGGAGGGCATTATGCAAAGTCCAATAAACCAGACCAGGGAGGGAGGGGAATTGGGAGAGGTTAGTAAAAAGCTACAACTTCCAGTTATAAGGTGAATAAGGTCTGAGGACCTGATGTACAACATGGTGACAATAGTTGGTACTAATACTATATAATTGCAAGTTGCTAAGAGAATAGAACTTAAGTGTTTACACACACACACACACACACACACACACACACCAGGGGCAGGGGGAGGTGGAAAATATGTGAGGTCATGGTTATGTTAATTAACTCAATGGAGAGAATTCTTTCACAATATATACATGTATCAAGTCCTCATGCTGCACACTTTAAATATATTACAATCTTATTTGTAAATTATATCGTAATAAAGCCGGTAAAAAAAATTAGTAGAAACAAATCTTGCTGTCCTGGGATATGCCAACTTTGTTTTTTTTTTTGTTTGTTTGTTTTTTTATAAATTAATTTTTATTGGTGTTCAATTTACCAACATACAGAATAACACCCAGTGCTCATCCCGTCAAGTGTACCCCTCAGTGCCCGTCACCCATTCACCCCCACCCCCCACCCTCCTCCCCCTCCACCACCCCTAGTTCATTTCCCAGAATTAGAAGTCTTTATGTTCTGTCTCCCTTTCTGATATTTCTCACACATTTCTTCTCCCTTCCCTTATATTCCCTTTCGCTATCATTCATATTCCCCAAATGAATGAGAACATACACTGTTTGTCCTTCTCCGGTTACTGTGGCCAAGTTCAAAAAGGGTGTTGCCTGAGTTCTTCTCTGGGATTTTGATGGAATCTTGTCTCACATTTAGATCTTTCATCCATTTTGAGTTTATCTTTGTGTATGGTGCATGAGAGTGGTCCAGTTTCATTCTTCTGCATGTGGATGTCCAATTTTCCCAGCACCATTTATTGAAGAGACTGTCTTTCTTCTAGTGGATCGTCTTTCCTCCTTTATTGTATATTAGTTGAGCATAAAGTTCAGGGTCCACTTCTGGGTTCTCTGTTCTGTTCCATTGATCTATATGTCTGTTTTTGTGCCAGTACCACACTGTCTTGATGAACACAGCTTTGTAGTACAACCTGAAATCTGGCATTGTGATGCCCCCAGATATGGTTTTCTTTTTTTTAAAATTCCCCTGGCTGTTTGGGGTCTTTTCTGATTCCACACAAATCTTAAAATAATTTGTTCTAAGTCTCTAAAGAAAGTCCATGGTATTTTGATAGGGATTGCATTATACGTGTAAATTGCCCTGGGTAACATTGACATTTTCACAATATTAATTCTGCCAATCCATGAGCATGGAATATTTTTCCATCTCTTTGTGTCTTCCTCAATTTCTTTCAGAAGTGTTCTGTAGTTTTTAGGGTATATTTTGAGAACCATTTGAATGGTAAATGGTTCTCCAACCTTTTATTTTCAGGTTGTAGGTGTCCTTCTGTCTAAAATGAGTCTCTTGTAGACAGCAAATAGATGGGTCCTGTTTTTTTATCCAGTCTGAAACTCTGCGCCTTTTGATGGGGTCATTAAGCCCATTCACGTTCAGAGTTACTTGAACTTCTTCTTAAAGGGGAGTTTTAAGAGTCCCCCTTAAAATTTCTTGCAGAGCTGGTTTGGAGGTCACATATTCTTTCAGTTCCTGCCTGTCTTGGAAGCTCTTTATCTCTCCTTCCATTTTGAATGAGAGCCTTGCTGGATAAAGTATTCTTGGTTGCATGTTCTTCTCATTTAGGACCCTGAATATATCCTGCCAGCCCTTTCTGGCCTGCCAGGTCTCTGTGGAGAGGTCTGCTGTTACCCTAATATTCCTCCCCATGAAAGTCAGGGACTTCTTGTCTCTTGCTGCTTTAAGGATCTTCTCTTTATCTTTGGAATTTGCAAGCTTCACTATTAGATGTCGAGGTGTTGAACGGTTTTTATTGATTTTAGGGGGGGATCTCTCTATTTCCTGGATCTGAATGCCTGTTTCCCTTCCCAGATTGGGAAAGTTTTCAGCTAGGATTTGTTCAAATACATATTCTGGCCCTCTGTCCCTTTCGGCGCCCTCGGGAACCCCAATTAAACGTAGGTTTTTCTTCCTTAGAGTGTCGTTCATTTCCCTTAATCTGTCTTCATGGTTCTTTAATTGTTTATCTCTTTTTTCCTCAGTTTCCCTCTTTGCCATTAACTTGTCTTCTATGTCACTCACTCGTTCTTCCACCTCGTTAACCCTCGTCGTTAGGACTTCTAGTTTGGATTGCATCTCATTCAATTGATTTTTAATTTCTGCCTGATTGGATCTAAATTCTGCAGTCATGAAGTCTCGTGAGGCCTTAATGCTTTTTTCTAGAGCCACCAGTAGCTGTATAATGGTGCTTCTGAATTGGCTTTCTGACATTGAAGTGTAATCCAGATTTTGTAACTCTGTGGGAAAGAGGGCTGTTTCTGATTCTTTCTTTTGAAGTGAGGTTTTCCTTCTAGTCATTTTGCTCAGTGCAGAGTGGCCAAAAACAAGTTGTATTGGAACACGGGGGAGTATCTCTGGTCCGTCTAGCTGGTCTTCTGGGGGAGGGGCCTGCTGTGCTGATTTTCAGGTGTCAGCACTTGGGGGAGCTGCTCTGCCCCTGCCTGCTGCAGGGCTCAGCGGGGTTTGTTTACCCCGTGGGACCCAGGGAGGAACAGCAGTAGTTGCTGTGGCAACTCTGGAAGCCTGGATTCAGCCTCCGCAGGAACTACGGGGCTCGGGGCTCTCGGCTCTCCGTCCGCAGGGCCTGGAGGCTCCGGGGCGGGGCCGCTGATCTGCTCAGCTCGGGGCAGGAGCGTCCTCGCTGTCCTGGGCCCTCCCGGCCTCTGCCTGTCCCGGGGGAGGCCGGATCCTGGGCTGTGTCCCGGCGCCCTGTGCTCCGGGGCCTGCGCTGGTGGATTCGCGCTCCCGCCCCGCAGCCCCCTCCGCGGAGCCGCTCCCGAGCCCCTCCGAGCTGCTCCGGGTCCCGCCGTGCGCGCTGCAGCCCTTAGGGAGCTCGGCGCACTCTCCTGCGCTCGCAGGTGTCTGTTAGTGTCCCCGGGAGCCCGAGGGCATCCCCGCCCTCCTGGGTCCTGCTCCAACTCCCTGCGGGCCCCTTTCCGCCGGGAAGGTTGGTGCAGCTCCTGCTCCTCCGGGACGGGGCTCTCCTGTCCTGGGGACACTCGCCCCAGCCTCAGCCCGGCTCCTCGCGGGGCCCCTCCCCCTCGGAGGCCTTTTGTTCCTTTATTTCTTTTCCCCCGTCTTCCTACCTTGATAGAAGCGTGGACTCTTCTCACTGTAGCATTCCAGCTGGTCTCTCTTTACATCTCAGGCTGAATTCGTAGATTTTCAGGATGGTTTGAAGGTTATCTAGGTAACTTGGTGGGGACAGGCGATTTGGGGACCCTGCTCTTCCGCCATCTTGCCCCTCCCCTCGGATATGCCAACTTTGGAGCTGCATCCCATGATTATTCGAATGTCTTAGAGGAAATCATGTTCTGCATTCATCTTTGGTGATATTAGCTCCAGAATTTCTACCCTCTTAATGATTTAGGAGAGTCAGTGATGCACTAGAACCAACTGGTATTGGGAATTTTGCTAGCCAGTTGTTAAATTCACCCATCTCTAAAATCAGCCATGATGGGAGTAGTCACAGTATAAAGACCAACAAACACTACAGAGCAGGGTTGCTTTTGTTTTTGAGAGCCAGTTCACAGCATCTGAAGAACTGAGTAGAAGCTACATTTTCATAAAAAGCATACTGTTTTCCTTTCCAATATGTGCTTTCCTGGACAATGTGTAAAGAAATGATGAAGAACATGAAAAATCCCAAAGCTACTCCTTGATTTCACTACTTCACTTGGTTGACCAGTTGTACCCTTGGAACTCAACTGCAGACTGAACACCTTTGCACCAAAGGAGATGCAAAGGACTTCCAGTAGATTCCTCAAGCTTTGAGTACATATGGTTACGTTGTAATACACAGGGTATTGAACTGAGAAAAATGTTCAAGGATCAATTGATACATGTCTATAAAATTATAAAAATGTTGCCGTATCAAGCAAAAATTTGTTTTCCATTACAAATGTAGTTATGTTTGGCATTATGAATGGTGGCCCTGCACAGTGTTCAGTTCTGGAGCATCTGAAAAGCAATCATTATGTGTGTTCCTAACTCCCACAGCCCCTCCTTTAATCAGATGAGCCTTTCTAGCCATTATAAAAAGCTCTTTAGTTTAGCAAGAGTTTGTGAAACTCTTCAGTGCTCCCAAATCTGCCTTCCATCTCAAGCAACACCCCAGGCCACCCAGATACTCTCATGCTGCCACAACCGCCTTTCAGGCTTGGCCACACTTCTTCCATACTTTACAGTCATTTTATTCTGTATTTCTTTGGCTCATCCTCAGGTAAAGGAAAGAAAAAGAAGCTAGCTGCAGAGTATGACTTACTTTGGGAAATCCTTGCAGGAGAAACTGCCTTTGACTTGGAGAAAGTAAAGGACCCATATAAAGGTTTGTTATGGGACCTTATATTTGGCTGTGCACTGAGATTACAGTTGTAGACGTGCCAGTTTGAAGTCAGTCAGTCTTGAGTGGAGACTGCATAGGCTCTTCCCAATCTCACCTCTGAGATCTTGACCAGCGCATGCAAGCTTTCTCCTCCTCAATGCCCTTCTCTTGAATATGGAGATAAAATCAATGCAGCACAGGCTGGTTAGTGCTGCCTAAACTAAACAATGTCTGGTATAAAAGAAGATCTTAATAAATGCTTTTTATTTTTTAATACTGTAAAACCTTAGCTCAAGGGAAGTTTGTGTCATATATGGTACGCCTGTAGATCATTGTAAAGAATGCCATCATTATTTAGAAAGTGAATATCACAATGCCTGTGTGACAAGGCCAACAATAGAGTTACATGAACACCAATCATAAACACTTGCATAGAATTAATAGCACTACCCAGTAGTCCAAGCACTTTACACATACTAACTCATTTAATCAAGGAAGTAATCCTATGAAGTAGGAACTACTTTCATCATTTCCAATTTACAGATCAAAGGCATTGAGACAAAGAGAGTTTAACTTATCCAAGGTCATTCAGCCAGAAAGCAGCAGAGCCAAGATTTAAACTCAAGAGTCTGACTGTAGTATCTATGCCCTAAACCACTAAACTATCTTGCCCTTTACAATAAAGAAAGCATTTGTGTGTGTGTATTGTCTCACTGACTTTACAATAACCCTGGGAAATAAGCCACTTCAGAAATTCTCTGGCATTCTTCCCTTTGGACTCTAGCTTGATTTGCTCTTTCTGAATCTTAGTCTTGGCTATGCCCAGGGCTCACAGCATTCAATTTTGCTGCCTTGAAGTTGGAGACTGAACTTCCTAGTTAATCTACTTTCTAGAACTGTATATATAACACATGGCCGTCCCAGGAACAATATTCTCTGCTGGTCTCTGTATGGGTGACAGCCTGGGGTTTTAATCAAGGTTCTTTTTTGGTTGCAAGCAAAAAAAAATTGCACAAATGAGCTTAAGCAGGAAAAACAAGAAAAAGTGGAATTTATCCAAAGGAGACTCAGATATTCCATGGAAGTCAGAGAAAGGAAATATACTCAGAAGAGATTAAAATCTGGAAAAGAGAAACCTGTCAAAAAAACTCAAGTCCCAAACTGCCTTAGGCCCTCTCTCTATGACACTGTAGGAGTTCAGAATGAGTTGCCCCAAGATGGCATGCAGATCCGTTTGAGCTGAAAATAATCAAGTCCAAAGACTCAGGAAGAAACTTTGACCTTCCTGCTATTTACCTAAAAGGATTTATATAGAAGATCTACTCCAGGAAGGGAGCTATCACTATGGGTAACTACAATTTAATGTGAACTAGGGGTGGTAGACAGGAAGAAATATAATGAATTCTGTTAAAATTCTTCTCTATCTCATGTCAAGTTGATTCTTAGACTTGCCAGAAGAACCTGAAAGGATAGAGATAAAATTTCCTCCCCAACAACATCATGCCTCACCTTGTGTTTTCTTTACATGTCTTCTTTTCTTTCTACAAATGAGTTTTCTCTCATTTTCTAGATGTGGTAAAAGACGGCCATTCTATACCTTTGGAGTTTACACGCCTCGCATATGTGACCAGAAGAATACGGCTAACATCTTTGAATCCCAATGTTAAATCCTGAATTAGGAGAATATGATTGAACATTTTGGGGGTCACATGCCCACTCTTGGCTCTGTAAACCATATTGAAAGGTAGTGTTGGGGGAATAGGGTCACACAGTAAAATTGTGGTGGCCAAAGCCCTCACCTGTTGGAACATGGCAGTTGTCAGAAAAAGAGGTATGGCTTAGTGGCTGAGCAGAGAGCCCAAGAAAAAAATCTACTGTATATGCATAAAGGGTCTGCCTGGATCATATCTTCCTGCAATAAGGACTTTGACGTTTCTCAGCTCCATTCCCTTTGCCATTAAGGTCCCAGTGATTATGTTATTCACTAGAAATCTTGCAAATACCTTTTTATCATAGCAATTAAGAATCTTTTCCAACATAAAATTCTCTATCAGAACACAGTTCAATACAATTACAGCTCAGTATGGGCAATGTAACCTAATGTACACTATAATAGATGGGGGACATTCTCAACACTGTGAACTGTGTTTTTCAAGATGTTACGATGAAAGTTTAAAATGTTCTCCTGTTTTAAAATTCAAATTTTTTTCAAATGTACATTTACTTATTGCATGGAATCTTTGTCACTCTTACAAAGGAAAAACTGTTCAGATCCTACCTTCAAATGAGAACATTTTTTGCTCAGCAAACATTCACTACTTGCAGAAATATTGCTGAGAGCAGGAGATGATTGTTTCTGCGATTGCTCAGAGCTGGTGACTCTTTGCCAGGTGACTTTAAAAGTCATTAGTTATACTCAAAAAGTACATATTTAAACATAACTGAGGTTTTTCTTAAAACAATATCAGGATTTAAGAAAAAAAAAACCTTGAGGAATGGAGGGTGTGAAGAATAATGTAAAACTGAATGGAAGGCTAGGGTTTCTGCTCTCTCATGTCTCTGGTGATGGGGTGGTGGGCTTCTTCTAATATTAGGAATCCCAGCACTTCTCTTCCTTACCCAAAGAACTCAAACAAGTGGTCCAACCTCTTTGAGCCTCACTTTTGCCACTTTAATTTTTTTATTTTCATTTAATTTTGTTATTTTTAGAGAAGGAGAAAGAGCACAACGGGGGAGGGGCAGAAGCATAGGGAGAGATAGAATCTTAAGTAGGCTCCACATCTAGCATGGAGCCCAATGTGGGGCTCGATCTTGCAGTCTTGAGATCATGACCTGAGCTGAAACCAAGAAACAGATGCTTACCCGACTGAGTCATCCAAGCACCTTCACTTTCCCCATTTTTAAGTAAGAATAACTATGCCTACCTCTTAGGATTGTGGTGAGCATTACATATGATAATGTGTGCAAGATTCTTAGAGTTCCTGCAATAATAACATATGCTAAATGAATATTTGTTCTTTTCTCTATTTATCCAACCATTTCTCTATCACTGGGCCTGCTCTATTTCACACTGGTCCATTTCATAAGAAGACTTAATACCTCACTAACCTGAGATTTATATGACATTTTTACTAATTGGCTCTGTATCCAGACATCTACTGTGTGCCAGGTAACATGGGAGAAAAGAAGGAACAATTAAATTCTCCATATCTCTTTTTGACCTACATACATTTCTGGTAAGAAGGTGCTACTATCATTTGTCTGTGACCAAACACAATATAGTACATTATAAAAAGACAGTTTAGGTGATATGAGAGATCATGTGGTCAAACTGCCCATTCTTCTCAACCCAACCTCTACCTCTGCCAACCCAAGGACCCTAGTTATATCCCATAAACCTATGTCTAGGTGGCACCCAGAATAAAATTCATTGATGTGTATTCTGGATGTGTTAACTTGAATTCTTTGGCTATTAGTGAGTCTTTTCAGGTTTTCTTAGGTTCATTTGCTATTTTTATGTTTCTTTTATAATTACTTGTCAATGTCTCTTATCTACTATGCTGTTAGTTGGTTATCTTCCTTGAATTAATTTCTAAGAGATCTTCATATATGTTATTTCTCTATCAAATAGGTTTGAATAGCTTTTCCAGTTTATTGTGAGATGACTTTTCTTTTTACCAAATAGTATTATTTTTAAAACTTTAGATATTCAAAAAAATTTTTTTAAACATTTTGCTATTCAAAACCAGGTATCTGGTTTCAGAATTTATGTTTTTAAAATTTTTTATTCATTTCATCTCTAGAAAGATGTTATAAACAACTATTTCAGATTACTGTAGGGTAGCTTATTAGGACAGAAGAATTTATTGAATGAAATACAAATAAACAAATCGGGGTTAATGAGCAAGATTTAACCCAAATGAAGTCCAGAAAGCAGCAAATCTGTCCCAAAGCATAAATTTAGACTTCATGATTCAGTATTCAGAATTCTATATCTGAGGCCATTTGCCACTCTGCTCTTTCCAATATACTGTCCGTGGCCTTTCAAATAAAGAATCGGACCTAGATGTGGAGAGACAGGGACCCTTTTACAAGGACTGGCATGGATTGTGAAGGCTCAATTAGAGCAGGAGGGGACGCTGAAGAAATAGATTCATGGCTCCGAGGTGCTAGCCTAGGGCACTTTTAATTTCCCTCCCCTAGAGGGAGGCTGGGCCAGTTTTGATTTCATGTCTCTCTAGCTAAAGTGTGCCCAAGGTAATTTTGCAGTACTGCAGCCAGTGAATATCCATGTAGCTATACCAGAAGCCACCAACCATTAGGAGGAAAGTACCTCTCATGTCCTGAGCACCTGTTATGCAACAGACACCTTATGTGCCTTATCTCTCATTTAATTCTCAATAATACTTTGTGATAGCAGCACCTGGATTGCCCAGTTGGTAGAGTGTAGGACTCTTGATTTTCAGCTCAGGTCATGATTCCAGGATTGTGAGAATGAGCCCCATGTCAGGCTCTGAGCTGGGCATGGAGCCTGCTTGGGATTCTCTCTCTCTCTCTGCCCTTCTACACCTCCCCCCACCCTTTCATAATAATGCTTTATGATAGGAATCAATATTCCTATTTCACAAATGAAGGAACTGAGGCTCAGAGAGATTAATGGTTGTCTTCAGTGTTAAAAAGCTCATAACTAATGGGGGCAGAATTGGAACTCAAGTCTTTGATTCTCAAATAG
The DNA here is from genome assembly GCF_905146905.1 of Nyctereutes procyonoides. NCBI lineage: Eukaryota > Metazoa > Chordata > Mammalia > Carnivora > Canidae > Nyctereutes > Nyctereutes procyonoides. The sequence continues at coordinate 21,660,591 of NW_026575159.1, forward strand.
GAGCTTTTATTTACTGTCTCATAGAACTTCTTGTGGCCAATGGTTCCAATAAAAGCCAAATTCTTTTTAGTCAAAACATACCTCCCAGGGGCTAGTGATGAGTATCATCCCTCCACTCTAAAATTCACAGCTTTCTTTCACTTCAGCCAGGACATGCATCTCTCCGATTGCTGTGGGAAGTCCCAGAGCTGGCTAAAATAGGCTACAGCCCTTTGAGCTGAGCTAAAAATAAGAGTCAACCTTCTGGAGGGATTTGATCTCCCACTTTGGCTGTTATTTCATTAGTGGAAAACACTGCATTGCCCTTTCCCTGACCTCCTTTGCAAAGAAGGAAATGTTTCTCTACACCAAGACTCCCAAATCTAAAAGAGAGCTAATGAGGTCATACAGTCCACACCCCTGCATCCAAAGCAATATGGTACATCATCTTCAAGAAAGATAATTCTGTCCTCTCCTATTATATGCAATTTCTTTTAGACACTTGGGCCTAGTCCAAGAAACAAGAGGAAAATGTCATTGAGGGGCTTTAGCTGGTAGGTGGCATGTTTTAGATACACCAATGAGAGGCAGCATAGATAATTAAATTGAGTGTTCAAGTTTGGAAAAGTCAGGACACCTTTGTGGTAATTCAAAAGATGATGAGGATCTAAACTGGAGCCTACTAGCAGCAGTAGGAATAAAGAAGAGGGATAAATACAAAGAAATAAATGTGATTTAATTATATTAATAGAAATACCAATATCATAACAAAAATAATAGTTTATATTTATTGAATGCCTATTAAGTCCCAGATAATAACTCAGTATCAAACATGATAACATTTTATGCCCTCAACCAAACCTAGGTAGGTTGTATCATCTTCCTTCCATTAAAAAAGAAGAAACAGAAATGCATAGGGATTAACTGGCTCCCCAGGTGTCATGGCTAGCATAAAAACAAAACCAGGATTTGACTCCAATTCTGTCTGATTTCAATGTCATTGCAATTGTGTGGGACAATCAATGGTGGAGAGAAAAGAAGAAGGAGAGCAGAAGAATATAGACTAGAAAAGGAAAAAACAAGTTTCAAAGTAAAGTATTGAGTTCAGTTGGGTGATTTAGGGTTGCTGGAGGTGTTGAGTGTTTGGAGAGGTCTGATAAGGATTGAGAAACACACAGTAAATAGTGGTGGAAAACATGATTCAGGAGGGTATTCAGAGTCAGATGAGGAAAGTGTTGGGATGAAATCCTAGAGAAAAACTGGGCTCTAGCAGTGGGGATATGAAGGAGGCAATATTTTTTAAAGTGGGGGGACAAGGAGGAGGGGCAGGATGGCAGAAGAGTAGGGTCCAAGTCACCTGTACCCACCAAATTACCTAGATAACTTTCAAATCATCCTGAAAACCTACGAATTCGGCCTGAGATTTAAAGAGAGAACAGCTGGAATGCTACAGTGAGAAGAATTTGCACTTCTATCAAGTACAACTTGTTCTTGGCCACTCTGCACTGAGCAAAACGACTAGAGGGAAAAACTCACTTCAAAAGAAAGAATCAGAAACAGTCCTTTCTCCCACAGAGTTACAAAATTTGGATTACAACTCAATGTCAGAAAGCCAATTCAGAAGCACAATTATAAAGCTACTGGTGGCTCTAGAAAAGAGCATAAAGGACTCAAGAGACTTTGTGACTACAGAATTTAGATCTAATCAGGCAGAAATTAAAAATCAATTAAATGAGATGCAATCCAAACTAGAGGTCGAGGTAGAACGAGTGAGTGACATAGAAGACAAGTTGATGGCAAAGAGGGAAACTGAGGAAAAAAGAGATAAACAATTAAAGAACGATGAAGACAGATTAAGGGAAATAAATGACAGCTCTAAGGAAGAAAAATCTACGTTTAATTGGGGTTCCCGAGGGCGCCGAAAGGGACAGAGGGCCAGAATATGTATTTGAACAAATCCTAGCTGAAAACTTTCCTAATCTGGGAAGGGAAACAGGCATTCAGATCCAGGAATTAGAGAGATCCCCCCCCTAAAATCAATAGAAACCACTCAACACCTCGACATTTAATAGTGAAGCTTGCAAATTCCAAAGATAAAGAGAAGATCCTTAAAGCAGCAAGAGACAAGAAATATCTAACTTTTATGGGAAGAAATATTAGATTAACAGCAGACCTCTCCACAGAGATCTGGCAGGCCAGAAAGGGCTCGCAGGATATATTCAGGGTCCTAAATGAGAAGAACATGCAACCAAGAATACTTTATCCAGCAAGGCTCTCATTCAGAATAGAAGGAGAGTTAAAGAGCTTCCAAGATAGGCAGAAACTGAAAGAATATGTGACCACTAAACCAGTTCTCCAAGAAATATTAAGGGGGACTCTGTAAAAGAAAGAGGAAGTCCAAGGGAACAATCCACAAAAACAGGGACTGAATAGGTATCATAATGCCACTAAATTCATATCTTTCAATAGTAACTCAACGTGAATGGGCTTAATGACCCCATCAAAAGGCGCAGGTTTTCAGACTGGATAAAAAAGCAAACCCATCTATTTGCTGTCTACAAGAGACTCATTTTAGACAGAAGGACACCTACAACCTGAAAATAAAAGGTTGGGAAACCATTTACCATTCAAATGGCCCTCAAAAGAAAGCAGGGGTAGCCATCCTTATATCAGATAAACTGAAGTTTATCCCGAAGACTGTAGTAAGAGATGAAAAGGGACACTATATCATACTTAAAGGATCTATCCAACAAGAGGACTTAACAGTCATCAATATTTATGCCCCAAATATGGGAGCTGCCAAGTAGATCAATTAATAACCAAAGTTAAGACATACTTAGATAATAATACACTTATACTTGGTGACTTCAATCTATCTCTTTCTACCCTCGATAGGTCTTCTAAGCACAACATCTCCAAAGAAACAAGAGCTTTAAATGATACACTGGACCAGATGGATTTCACAGATATTTATAGAACTTTACATCCAAACACAACTGAATACACATTCTTCTCAAGTGCACATGGAACTTTCTCCAGAATAGACCACATACTGGGTCATAGATCAGGTCTTAACCAATACCAAAAGATTGGGATCATCCCCTGCATATTTTCAGACCATAATGCTTTGAAATTAGAACTAAATCACAAGAAGAAGTTTGGAAGGAATTCAAGCACGTGGAAGTTAAGGACCATCTTGCTAAAAGATGAAAGGGTCAATCAGGAAATTAGAGAAGAATTAAAAGATTCATGGAAACTAATGAGAATGAAGATACAGCTGTTCAAAATCTTTGGGATACAGCAAAAGCAGTCCTGAGGGGGAAATACATCGCAATACAAGCATCCATTCAAAAACCGGAAAGAACTCAAATACAAAAGCTAACCTTGCACCTATAGGAGCTAGAGAAAAAACAGCAAATAGATCCTACACCCAGTAGGAGAAGAGAGTTAATAAAGATTTGAGCAGAACTCAATGAAATAGAGAGCAGAAGAACTGTGGAGCAGATTAACAAAACCAGGAGTTGGTTCTTTGAAAGAATTAACAAGATAGATAAACCATTAGCCAGCCTTATTAAAAAGAAGAGAGAAAAGAATCAAATTAATAAAATCATGAATGAGAAAGGAGAGATCACCAGCAACACCAAGGAAATACAAATGATTTTAAAAACATATTATGAACAGCTATACGCCAATAAATTAGGCAACCTAGAAGAAATGGACACATTTCTTAAAAACCACAAACTACCAAAACTGGAACAGGAAGAAATAGAAAACCTGAACAGGCCAATAACCAGGGAGGAAATTGAAGCAGTCATCAAAAACCTCCCAAAACACAAAAGTCCAGGGCCAGATGGCTTCCCAGGGGAATTCTATCAAAACGCTTAAAGAAGGAACCATACCCATTCTACTAAAGCTGTTCGGAAAGATAGAAAGAGATGGGAGTACTTCCAAACTCATTCTATGAGTGCAGCATCACCTTAATTCCAAAACCAAAGACCCCACCAAAAAGGAGAATTTATAGACCAATATCCCTGATGAACATGGATGCAAAAATTCTCAACAAGATACTAGCCAATAGTATCCAACAATACATTAAGAAGATTATTCATCATGACCAAGTGGAATTTATCCCCAGGATGCAAGGCTGGTTCAACACTCATAAAGCAATCAATGTGATTGATCACATCAGCAAGAGAAAAAACAAGAACCATATGATCCTCTCATTAGATGCAGAGAGAGCATTTGACAAAATACAGCATCCATTCCTGATCAAAACTCTTCAGAGTGTAGGGATAGAGGGAACATTCCTCAGCATCTTAAAAGCCATCTACAAAAAGCCCACAGCAAATATCATTCTCAATGGGGAAGCACTGGGAGCCTTTCCCCTAAGATCAGGAACAAGACAGGGATGTTCACTCTCACCACTGCTATTCAGACATAGTACTAGAAGTCCTAGCCTCAGCAATCAGGCAACAAAAAGAAATAAAAGGTATTCAAATTGGCAAAGAAGAATTCAAACTCTCCCTCTTCGCAGATGAGATGATACTGTACATAGAAAACCCGAAAGCCTCCACCCCAAGATTGCTAGAACTCATACAGCAATTCGGCAGTGTGGCAGGATACAAAATCAATGCCCAGAAGTCAGTGGCATTTCTATACACTAACGATGAGACTGAAGAAAGAGAAATTAAGGAGTCAATCCCATTTACAATTGCACCCAAAAGCATAAGATACCTAGGAATAAACCTAACCAAAGAGGTAAAGGATCTATACCCTAAAAACTACAGAACACTTCTGAAAGAAATTGAGGAAGACACAAAGAGATGCAAAAATATTCCATGCTTATGGATTGGAAGAATTAATGTTCTGAAAATGTCAATGCTACCCAGGGCAATTTACACATTTAATGCAATCCCTATCAAAATACCATGGACTTTCTTCAGAGTTGCAACAAATTATCTTAAGATTTGTGTGGAATCAGAAAAGACCCCGAATAGCCAGGGGAATATTAAAAAAGAAAACCATAGCTGGGGGCATCACAATGCCAGATTTCAGGTTGTACTACAAAGCTGTGGTCAAGACAGTGTGGTACTGGCACAGAAACAGACACATAGATCAGTGGAACAGAATAGAGAATCCAGAAGTGGACCCTGAACTTTATGGTCAACTAATATTCGACAAAGGAGGAAAGACGATCCACTGGAAGAAAGACAGTCTCTTCAATAAGTGGTGCTGGGAAAATTGGACATCCACATGCAGAAGAATGAAACTGGACCACTCTCTTGCACCATACACAAAGATAAACTCAAAATGGATGAAAGATCTAAATGTGAGACAAGATTCCATCAAAATCCTAGAGGATAACACAGGCAACACCCTTTTTGAACTTGGCCACAGTAACTTCTTGCAAGATTCATCCATGAAGGCAAGAGAAACAAAAGCAAAAATGAACTATCGGGACTTCATCAAGGTAAGAAGTTTCTGCACAGCAAAAGAAACAGTCAACCAAACTAAAAGACAACCTACAGAATGGGAGAAGACATTTGCAAATGACGTATCAGATAAAGGACTAGTATCCAAGATATATAAAGAACTTATTAAACAGCAAAGAAACAATCCAATCATGAAATGGGCCAAAGACATGGACAGAAATCTCACAGAGGAAGACATAAACATGGCCAACAAGCACATGAGAAAATGCTCTGCATCACTTGCCATCAGGGAAATACAAATCAAAACCACAATGAGATACCACCTCACACCAGTGAGAATGGGGAAAATTAACAAGACGAGAAACCACAAATGTTGGAGAGGATGTGGAGAAAGGGGAACCCTCTTGCACTGTTGGTGGGAATGTGGCCTGGTACAGCCACTCTGGAAAACTGTGTGGAGGTTCCTCAAAGAGTTAAAAATAGATCTGCCCTATGACCCAGCAAGTGCATTGCTGGGGATTTACCCCAAAGATACAGATGCAGTGAAACACCAGGACACCTGCACCCCGATGTTTCTAGCAGCCATGTCCACAATAGCCAAACTGTGGAAGGAGCCTCAGTGTCCATCGAAAGATGAATGGATAAAGAAGATGTGGTCTATGTATACAATGGAATATTACTCATCCTTTAGAAACGACAAATACCCACCATTTGCTTCAACGTGGATGGAACTGGAGGGTATTATGCTGAGTGAAGTAGGTCAATCGGAGAAGGGAAAACATTATATGGTCTCATTCATTTGGGGAATATAAAAAATGGTGAAAGGGAATAAAGGGGAAAGGAGAAAAAATGAGTAGGAAATATCAGAAAGGGAGACATACCATGAGAGACGCCTAACTCTGGGAAACAAATGAGGGGTGGTGGAAAAGGAGGTGGGCAGGGAGTGGGGGTGACTGGGTGACGGCCACCGAGGGGGGCACTTGATGGGATGAGCACTGGGTGCTATGCTATATGTTGGCAAATTGGGCTCCAATTAAAAAAATATGTAAAAAAATAAAAATAAAAAATTGAAGTGAAAAAAATAAAAATAAAGTGGGGGGACATCCAGAGCATAACAACAATGGCCAATATTCATTGCATACATGCTAGGTATAAGCACTCTTCTAAGTCTATTAATTGAGTAATATAATTCCCAGAACTTAGGAAATAGGTGCCATTATTATTATCCTTTTAAAACAAGGAAATTGGAACATAAAGTAGTTACGGAACTTAGTCACATCCCTATAGTTAGAGAGCAATAGAACTAGGATTTATACCCAATCTAGCCTTTTTTCTAAAATCTTTTTATTGAGGTATAGCCTGTATTTTAAGACTGCAGATCATAAACATGAAATACAGTGAATTTTCATAAATTGGCACATATATGTAACCATCATTTGGGTAAAAAAAAAAAAAACCCAATACTGCCAACAAGTCAGTGGCTCCTTTCTCACCTACTCTGAATCACTACTCACTCCTTCCCCTCTAAAATAACAATTATATGACTCCTAACACCATATATCAGTTTTTGATAACATTTGAAATATATATAAGTTGAATTATACTATTTATATCTTCTGTATATAGCCATTTGTATTCAGTGTTCTTTTGTAAGATTTATCCATTTATTGCTTTAGCTATGATGTTTACATTCCATTGCTGTGCAATTCAATTTTATGAAAGTATCAAAATGCATTCATCTAACCTACTGATGATGGACATTTGCATTTCTCCATTTTTGGATCTAACACAGACTGCACACATTTCTGTTGTGTATATTAACAAGGGGTAGAATTACTAGGTCATATAAGATACATGTATATATTGAATCTGACCAGACAACGCCAAGCAAATTTTTTAATGTCATTGTCATACACATATAATTGCAAATAGTAAATCTGATAAAGTACATCTATCCATAGTATGTAGAAAATTCTTATAATAAAAAATTAGACAAACATTACAACTTTTTTAAAAGGGTGTGTTACAGGAATATATTACTTTACTAAAGATGCTATACAGGGATGCCCGAGTTGTTCAGTTTAGTGTCTGCCTTTGGCTCAGATCATGATCCCTGGGATCCTGGGGTCCTCCATTGGGCTCCGTGCTCAGCAGGAAGTCCGCTTCTCCCTCTCCCTTTACCCTTTCCCATGCTTGTGCTTGCTCTCTCAAAAAAATAAATAAAATCCTTTTAAGAAAAAGATGTTGTACAAATGGACAGTGAGCACATGGGAAGATGCTAAACATCATTAGTGAACAGCAAATGCAAATTAAAACCACAGTAGAAATACTTTTGCATATCCATTAGAATGAGTAAAACCAAAAGACCGATAATGCCAAGTCTGGACAAGGAAGAGGAGAAACTGAAATTCTCAATTATTATTATGAATGTGAAATGGGACAGCCTCTTTGGAAAATAACTCTGGTTTCTCAAAAAGTTAAATTTTAAATGCACTTAATTGTGTGCTTTAAAAAGGTAAAGTTTAGGTATGTGGATTACGGCTCCATAAAGCTGTTAAAAAGTTACCAAATGTTTCAGCCATTCTCCACCTACTCTGAGATACTTACCCAATGGAAAAAAGCCCACATCCTCCCACAGATTTGTATACAAATGCTCTTGGCAGTATTAGCCATAACAGCCTCAAAATGAAAGCAACCAGAATGTTGACCAACACAGTAATGAATAAACAAGATGTAGTATAATCAGTGGAATATTATTCAGCAATAAAAAGTAGCAAGCTACTGATGTATTCTATAACATGGGTGTACCTCAGAAGTATTATGCTAAGTGGACAAAGGTAGATAGACACAAAACCTATATGTTGTATAATTCTATTGACATGAAATGGCCATAAAACACAAATCTCTAGACACAGGAAGCCGATATGCATGTGACTTGGATTTGGAGTGAAGATTGCCTACAAAGGACCAGGGAGCTTTTGAGGGGAGTGGAAATATTCTGAAACAAGACAGCAGCCATGATTGTACCATGCAATGCAATAAATTTACAAAATATTGAATCATACACTCATAGTGGGTAAACTTCGTAAGTTGTAAATTAGAGCTCAAAGAAACAGAATACAATAAACCAGAAAGTTATCTTTTCCACAAAGAATTCTGGACCCTGAAACCCAAAATTGTTTGTTCCCCTACAAACATGTCAAAGCAGTATTTCACCCATCGGAATTTCAATTTGTTTTTTTTTTGTTTTGTTTTGTTTTGTTTTTGAGACAGGGAGTGAGCATGAGCTGGGGGAAAGGGCAGGGGGAGACAGAGAAGTAGCCTCCCCATTGAGTGCAGAGTCTGACACAGGGCTTAATCTCAGGACCCTAGGATCATGACCTGAGTCAAAGTCAGATGCCCAACCAACCGAGCCACCCAGGTGCCCCAGTGCTTTCTTTCTCAACCTCTTCTCCTAATTATAATGGAAGTGTATTAGTGTGATAAATTGGTCTTACCATATATTTTTTTTAACATCTATTTACATACGTGCCTTCCCCTATGCCTGCAAGTACTTTGAGGAGAGTACAGCTATTCCAGCATCTATCACAATGCCCTGAAGAATGTACCTGCTCAATAAATGTTTGTTGAAGAATGAATGAATAAAACATTAATACAGAAGAAAAGCAGAAATTTAGTATTATGTATCTGTATGACTTGTCATAAATTAGTATCTCTATGAAATTTCATTTCTTCATTTTACAACATTCTCTCATGTACAAGGAAATTATATATGTGGACATACTGGCACACATATGTTTGGGGATTTTGTTTTTGTTTTTTACAGGTGAGAAAGAACAAGTCTGGGAAGAAAATTCATGAAGCTAAAAGTAAAGCTCAGAATTGCAGCACTTATTAAATATTTTTCCATACTGGAGAATATTAGACAATGGTATTTAAGCTAAAAGGAGGTACATTCCTTTATCAAAACAGAGACAAAGTTAGAGGAACTCTGGATAATTACCAAGACTTTGATGCAGCACTTTGTCTGTGCAACCTATCCTCTATCATGCTTAAATGTTTCTTCACTTTGGCAAAAGCAGCATGTGACTCCTCTTGCTACAATCTCATATGCCATATGGCAATTAAGATATTAAGTCTCTCCTGCCCCATCTCTCCCACTCCACCATCAAAACTCATGCTCAGACACAAACACATACACACACAGATTCATGCATGCACAATGATGAATTCTTAGACACATTTGTCACATATTCATACACAGACATGTTCAGACATGAATGCCACCTAAACCATACACACACACATCAATATTCATACAGGTACTTGAATGTACATTGTACAACTCCAGGGAATATCATTCACATCACAGACAATGCAAATGGTGTCTTCTATACTTGTGCGGTGAACTTATACAATCAAACACGACAACCTTACACACGCAACCTTATACACAACCGTTCAAAAATTCACACATCTGTGGCTCTCCCCCTCTCTCTAAAACTGCCTTTCACCAAGTATAATACATCAACATGGAAAGAAAAAAATGCAAGGGGAATTTTAAGAAGTGAGGTAGTGACCTGAACAGGTGAAATTAGGGAAGGATATCAACAAGATGAATGGCCCACAGCTTCCTGACCACAACCACCATCAGATGGAGATAAATGGATATATTTTAGACCTTCTAAATGCACAGCCAAGCAAGCAGCCAGAAACCATGACTGTTTTTTCCTTAGGAGAAAAAATCAGATGAAGACAAAAGCTGATCAGAACATGGGTACTCAAATCAAAGCCATAGTTTCATAGTTGTCTTATTTTACCCATTGTCCTGGAAATGCACACTTTCCTATTCTCACTTCTGATAAGGAAAACTGTAAAAAAAAACTATTACATTTCAAATTATAAATTCTTTAAGTTAGGACTTACTTCTAGGTTCTGAAGGTCATAAGTCCTAACCTCCATTTGAGGCTTGACTTCTAAAAATATTCTATTAAGGTTGAGTTGGAGGATCCCAGAACCAGGCTGCCTGTATCTGAACCCCATCACCATCAATTCCTAGTTGGGTGAGGTTGGGTACATATGCTAATATCTTTCACCTTGGTGTCCTCATATGTAACATGAGAAATAAAATCATGTATCTTATGGAACCTGAGGAGGATTCAATGACTTAATACATAAACAGGTTTAGAAAGTTACTGGAAGATAGTAAGTGCTCAGTAGATATTCTCTGCATTTATTATAATATCCAAGACTAGCAATTTCAGATTTTCTGCTTTAGCATTTAAACTAGGAGTTTCTCAGCCATGCAAACCTGAACATAAAGCCTGGTTCTGGCACTTGGGAACTGGGGAATCTTGTACAAATACATATCTGAGCCTAACGTTTCCTCATTTGTAAATGTGTCTGGAGGTCAAGGATTATGGCAGTGATACAGCACAAAGTAAATGTTCAAATGTTAGCTTCCCCCTTTGTCAAGCCATATGTAGACCACTACTGCTTCTGAAATGTTACTTTGCAAAAGACCTCCTCGTGCACACCTCACTGAGAGCACACATACCACTGCATCAAGAGTATATTTCATGATATCAATGTTCTGTTGGTTCCAATGCTCCAAAATTTCTGCCCCTAGATCATTTATGCAATTCCTCGAGTACGGAAGCTAGAAATAATACATCTTCTCATCATAGAGATGCAAGCATTACATGACAAAACTATTTTTTTTAAGATTTTATTTATTTGAGAGTGAAAAAGCAAGAAAGAGAGCACAAGTAGAGGGAGGGACAGAAGGAGAGGGAGAAGAAGACTCCCCTGCTGAGCAGGGAGCCCGACACAGGGATCGATCCTACAACCCCAGGGTCATGACCCAAGCTGAAGGCAGATGCTTTACCAACTAAGCCACCTAAGTGCTCCAAGACAAAACTATTTTTTAAAGATATTTTTATTCAAGAGAGAGAGCAGGGGGAAGGGCAGAGAGGGAAGGAGGGAGGGAGTAGGAGAGAGGAAAGGGGGAGAGAGGGAGAGGGAGAAGGAGAGAGAGAGAGAGAACCTCCAGTCGAATCTTCACTCAGCAGAGCCTGATGCAGGTCTCAACCTCATGACTCTGAGATCATGACCTGAGCCCAAACCAAGAGTTGGCCACTTAACCAACTGAACCACCTAGGCAGTCCTATGAAATGTAACTTTTGTGAAAATTGGTTTAGAGTCTCTACTTCCTTAAACATAGCTACTTTTAAAAATAACAGTGTCAAGTTCATCTTTGGGATGGTTAGTGATTTACATGTCATGTCAAGTTCATCTTTGGGATGGTTAGTGATTTACATGTCATGGAGTACTCATAATAGCCCCATAACACAGGTACTCTTATCCCCATTTTACAGAAAAGGGAAGAGAGTCTGAGAGAGATTAACTTGCTCAAGTTCATGCAACTGGAAAGAGGCAGAACTTGGACTTTGAATCCCAATGCTGTAAGTCCAAAACTTCCTTTGTAGTCTTCTGCTGATTGACAGGTATCAAAAGTTGTGACTGGCATAATATATCCAAAATATTTGGTGAATGAATTGTGAACGATGAATAATAAAAGAAGCACAATGAGCAAAACCTCAGGAAGATGATAATACTATAGCAGTGTAGAGATCTGACAACCTTATATCCCACAATTTTTAGGAGAGACCAGAAATTCAATCATTTATTAAGCTAAGAATAGTACTGGTAATAAACATAGGACATAATGGGGACCGGGTTAGGTAACAGAGCTATAATGAGGCTCTCAGGATCTCAGGAAATAGTTGGTTATACCATTAGTTTGAATTTAATTTGCATAGAGAAGATCTAGACATTAAGCCTCATAATGTAGAGGCAAAACCTGTCTCTTGACAGAAGCATTTTGGAATGACACAGAATTAGACAAGGTCCCATTCTGGAGCTATTTTTACAGATAGTGCTTTTGTAACATCTTTTGGTGGGGGGCTATATTGTAAAGATCACTAGGGTATCTACAGGCCACTGTTCATCAGTACCATTACCTCTGCACTGGTACCAGTGATACACAGACAGGAGATATTGGCAGAGATTTTCTGCTTTCCAACTTACTATCTTCAAAAGAAAGCTATTCGAGTTTCAAAGTAATGTCATTATTTGACATAGTTTCTAAAATGGATCTACGATTCTTTCAGGCTATTGACCTAGGAGACAGGAGACAAGTGGTCTTCCAAATCTGTGTTAAACAAGAGAGGCTCCTTGAACCAAGGGTCTAGTGTTTGGGGGCATACCGGAGATTTGGTGCTGGAGGATTTTGGCATGGGGGTGGGGGGGATCAATCATACAGCTGGGTGCCATTTGTAAAAGAGACACTTAGAGCTTAGAGTCAGTAAAGCCAGAACTGAAAAGATGTGTCATAGGCAGGGGAGAAAAAGTGCCAAACTGAAGGGATTTTTTTTTTGTCAGAGAACTCATCAGGGAAAGTCAGAAGAGGCTAAGGGGAACTCATTCCAAGGATCTTTATTGCCTTTTACAGATGAGGAATGAGGACCCCAGGGGTGATGGGATTTTCCCTGTCAGAGTCGGAAATCCAAGACCAAGTGCTGGTCTTCTGTCTTCTCTTCCAGTGAGCTGTCCTGTCCTCTAACATATGTGGGGTTTGTCTGCCTCAACCTACTGGTCTCTTCATTTTTCTCCCAAGAGGGAGACTGTATGTGTGTGCAGGGAAGGGAGGGTGAAGTGAAGGACTTCTCGCTAGGGCTACAGTAGTTGTGAAAAGGTGAACAAGGCAGAGTATTTTCCATGTTTGTTTGCTTGCTTAGGATGTAGTATATACCCCTTGTGAGAAAAACCGTGAAAGTCTTCAAAATAGAAAGAAAAAGGAGTCATTTATCATTCCGCCATTGTGAGGTACTGTTATCACTTTATTATATTTCTTTCTAGTCTTTTTTGTACCTTTCATATAAGTTGCCTAATACTGAAGATAGAACTGTTCCCTATGCTTTTTTGCTTAATTTTATATCACAGTTTCCCACATCGTCAAAAATCTTCCTGAGCATAAATTTTAGTGACAGCACAATATTTCATTACAAGCCTGTACCAAATTTATGCCCCACTGATGCTGGACTCTGATGACTTCCAGTTATTAATTTCTGTAACAAAATGACACTGAAAATCTTGATGCCTAAATCTTGGTCTACATTTCCAAATGTTTCCTGATGGTTGATTCGTGGAAGTGAGATTTCTTATGTCAAACAGTAGGTATGAACATTCTTTTTTTTTTATTATTAACTTTGAAATTTTCTTTTTTTTTTATAAATTAATTTTTATTGGTGTTCAATTTACCAACATACAGAATAACACCCAGTGCTCATCCCGTCAAGTGTCCCCCTCCGTGCCCGTCACCCATTCACCCCCACCCCCCGCCCTCCTCCCCTTCCACCACCCCTAGTTCATTTCCCAGAGTTAGGAGTCTTTATGTTCTGTGTCCCTTTCTGATATCTCCCACACATTTCTTCTCCCTTCCCTTATATTCCCCTTCACTATTATTCATATTCCCCAAATGAGTGAGAACATACACTGTTTGTCCTTCTCCGATTGACTTACTTCACTCAGCATAATACCCTCCAGTTCCATCCACGTTGAAGCAAATGGTGGGTATTTGTCGTTTCTAATGGCTGAGTAATTTAAGGCTCTTGGTAACTTTATAGGGAGGGCTTCTGAACATTCGTAAGGCTCTTGGTAACTTTTTTTTGGGGGGGGGTTCTGAATATATACATTTTCCAGAAGTGTCTGTGAATAGAAATTTTAATTTCTTCTTTCCATTTTCTTCCCTTCCTGCAATATAAGTTCCAAAGACATTGGACTGCATATATATAAGCCAACTTGATGCAATTTTGTAAAATAGTAATTAAACCCTCTGACATTTCTCCTGCCAGTGCAATGAAAATGATCAGGCAAATAAGAATTTATTAAAAAGAAAAGGTATGTTACTTCACCTTTTTAGAGCTATCTAAATGCTCTAGCTCTGAGCTATCCACTGGCATAGCCACTAGCCACATATGGCTGTTGTGCATTTGAAATGTGGCTGGCCCAAACTGAGATGTCCTGTAAGTGTAAAATACATGCCAGATTTTGAAGACTCACTAGAAGAACCAAGAATTAAAATATCTCATTAATATTTTTATATTGATTACATGCTGAAATGATAAACATTTGGATATATTTGCATTAAGTGAAATATACAATTAAAATTAATTTCATCTGTTCCTTTTTACCATTTTAATGTGGCTACTAGAAAATTCGAATTATTCACATGGCTCTCACTAGATAACTATTGGACAAGGCTGCTCTAGCTAGTTCCCAGATTTATCCATGTAGGTATGTGGCTAACAATTCTGTTTTGCCTTCATAGCTTTTGTGAATTTAGAAAATTGACAATGTGAAACCAATGTTTCCTACTTTCTTATGCATTTCTCACAGAGTTAAGCATAGTCTTTGTTTCCTTCTATTTTTTGTGCCTGCCTATATATTTTTTTAAAAGATTTTATTTATTTATTTGAGAGAAATCACAAAAGTGCACCAGCGGGGGGGGGGGGGAGATGGGTAGAGGGAGAGGAAGAAGCAGACTCCCCACTGAGCAGGGAGCCTACAAAGGGTTTGATCCCAGGACCTCGAGATTATGACTGAGTCACCCACATGCCCCCTGCCTATATTCTTTAAACTGTCACCATGAGACTTCACCCAATAAGTTCACTTTTGTTCTCTCCATTCTTTCATTCAATTAGAAATCACTAGTTGATCACCTAAAATGGAATCACTAAGCCTTCTAGGCCTAGGAGTACAAAGATTACTAAGACACAACTTTTGCCCTCCGGAAGCACACAGTCTCACGAGGGAGACAGTCCCTGATATAATTACAGTCCAGTGAGATGACTTTTACAATAGAATTAGGTTCTATGTGCTATGAAACTAGAAGAGAAAGAAAGGACCAATTCTCTTTGGGTGTAGAGTGGGGTGGGAGGAGTGATGAAGGCAGGTGTCACACAAGTGACAATCGATCTGGACCTTGAAGTAGAAGCCTGGAAGTTGGGAGTTTGCCAAAGCCAGGGAATACCTTGGGATAACCACCAATGTGTGGAAGAGCACAGCTGAGAACTCATTGCTAAAGAATGGACCCAGCAGAGGGCAAGGAGTAGGCAGATGTTGACGTTGAGACCATGCTGTGAAATATACTACGCTATGTTGTTTGGTCTGTATCTCCTGCACAGTGGTTGGGAAACCATGTAAGTTACTAATTAGGGACTGTAAATATTCAGACATGGAGTTTAGAAAGATCATTTTTGCAGCATGAACTGGATAGGAGAAATACAGTAGGCAGAGAGAGAAGTTAGGACTGGGTGTTGTTCATCTCTTTGCCTGGAGGGTAAGAGAAAGTCATCTTACGTGAACAGTATGTTGAATGGTGACAAAAGAGCATGGAAACAAATATAGGTTTGGGCCAGAATGTACAGGATCTTCAGCAGACTGGCACCCAGAGCCCATTAAGTCCTCAATCAATTAATTGAAAATATTTTATTCACCTTGTATTGCCTAGAGTTGTGCTGAATTCTGCAGGAGAGAGGATGGAATTATTAGACACCATTCTTATGTCCATATAGAGGATTCAGTGGCTAAGCTTGTAAGCAGCCACCTTAGGGATCCATATGTAATTAAAGAATTGACCCCTACATGGATGAAATGAAGACAGATCCTAGAATGTTAGATACAACACTAGGTACAAAAACCAGTAATGAAATATCCTTCTTAAGTCGTGGAACCACAGGATATCAAGGGCAAAAGAAACATTAGGAGAGAAACACCCTGCTCCATTTTGTACTTAATAGAGGATAGAATTAAGATGCAGGGAGAAGCTTCCCAGGTATCAGAAATTCTAATGGCCCAGCTGGGATCCGAATGCAGATGTCTTAATCACTATAAGGTGAAACATGAGAGCAGGAAAATAATTTGATGGAGTCACTCTTTATTAAGCAACATTCTGTGTCAGATACTCTATGCCAGTTGTGATGTCATTGGCATTAACTATTTCAGCAAAACATTTAACACTTCAAATGACCTTGAAAAATAATAAAAGTATCTATTTGCATGAATATGTAAATACTACACTTGTTGAATTATGAATGTTCATCCCCCCCACCAAATGTCAGGACCGCTACGTTCCAAATATATGTTAGTAACATCTACTGAGATTTAGCATTGGTAAGTACAAACGTTTCCTGTTCCCAAAGACCCCCAATGTCCTGTAGTATGTTTTATGGCATGGTAAAAGTAGCATATGACTAAGCATCATAAAGGTGGGATCTGAAATGATAAGAGAAGGGAAGACTAGCTCTCTCTAGAGGTGGGGAGGAGATGGGAGGGGCAGCTCTGCCACTAATCCGCGGAAGGGCTCTCAGTAATCCAGTTTTCTTTTCAGGACCCAATGCCCTCACTGTTCTGGTAGTAGCAGTATAGCAGAGTGCTTAAGAACATGGGATCTTAAATCAGGCTGCCAGCTTTAGCCAAAACAAAACAAAACAAACACAGCAACCCATATGGTATACTCAGTATCGAATTTCAGATCAACAACAAATGAGTTTTTAGTCTTTGCATGTCCTCTGCAATACTTGGGGTATATGCATACTAAATTTATTTTCAATGCTTATCTGAAATGCAAATCTCTCTGAATTCCCTGTATTTTATATGACAACTCAATTCTGGAGTTGGACTGCCTGTCTACTGCTCTGAAACTTATTTCCTGTGTGACATTGGGCAGATCCTTGAATTTTCAGTGTTCCACAATATAGGTATTTATGTATCTACATTGAAAGAATACCAATAGCATCCACTTCAAAAGATTTTTGTGAGTATAAAATGAGAAAATACTTACAAAATGCTTAGGACAGTATCTGAGCCATGATATGTACTCATCAAATTGTTCTTGCTGTAGTAATTGGGTGAAAGTAGGTGATGTCTGAGAGGATTTAAACTCTATGTTTCTCCCAATAATCTGCGAGCAGCCTTACTTCTGAGTATCAAAGGCATAACTTTATATCAGAGTATAATAAATACAGGGCAGAAATAGTTTCTTATGTGATTGGCAAATTGGCCTTTTCATTGAATTTAGGAACACTTTCCTATAAGAAGCTGAAAAATATAAGAAATGGCACTTTCCAGTGCAAAGGTCTCACAATGACATGTTAGGGGACTTTAAAGCAATTTAAGACAAAATTAGCCAAATAGCACATTGGCCTCTTTCCTATGGCTGTATAGTGCAGAACTGAAAGCAAGCTCAGGATTTCTGAGTGGAGTAATGAGATAGGCCTCCCTCCCAGAGGATTAATTCAGCTCCCCACAGATTATGGCAGCCACCTTTCATTTCCACGAACAGACTCCAGCAGCACAGTGATTTCAATTAGAGAAGTGAAGTTCTATTGACTTATGCTAGACACAAGGAGACC
This sequence comes from Nyctereutes procyonoides, assembly GCF_905146905.1. NCBI lineage: Eukaryota > Metazoa > Chordata > Mammalia > Carnivora > Canidae > Nyctereutes > Nyctereutes procyonoides. The sequence goes on from NW_026575159.1 coordinate 21,678,478, forward strand.
TAGCAGACAGATAACAAACTAGATTACAGCATTAATCTTATGGTCATGGCATCAGAAAGATTTTTAAATGCATTACCTCTCTCCCATAGGAATATCATAGAAGGTTTTCCCCCTCCTGTTGCAAGAAGTTTAATCTTTATGCAAGGTGATGGGTTGATACATAAATTGATAGTGAAGGCAAGACCTCCTCACTTCCTGAGAGGTATTAAATTTCTGGCTGGACTTGACTAGAGCTGTCTCTATCAGAGACCACACCTCCAAATGCTGGCCCTGCCCAAATCTCTAGATGGAAAGGAAACTGCAAGTCAGTTGCCTGGGTGTCCATCTAGAAAACACCTGAGCTAGATTGGTCAACAACTTGATTATATAGACAAGGTGAAAACACCCTCATACTAATAGTTAACAGCTTGTGACGTTAACAAATGATGCGGAAAAAGTAATTTAGAGGAGAATGTTGGCTCTCAGTCTAGGCTTCTGCTCATAATCTTCACATGCCTTTCTCTTTCTTAAACTCTCTCTTTTTGATAGTGATTCACCCTTCATGCTCTGTTTCGGTTGGATGATACAACATTATTTACCTTTCCCTGAAAGATACAGAAACCCATTAGATCCCATATCTTGAATTTTCTCATGACACCATGGGCCAAATCCCAGTTATCAGGCTGGATCTCAATATATGCCCAGACCTAGGAGATCATCCAGATTCCAACCTCCTGGTTACCAGACGAAGAAGATATAGGAAAAGAATGCCAAGGGCCGTGGAGAATCTCAACATCAACTGAATTTTAAAATGCTAACCTTATGAAAGTACACAATCAACAGAGAAAAAAATAACCTAAGGAATGGGAGAAAATATTTGCAAATTATGTATCTGATAAGGGATTACTATTTAGAATATATAAAGAATTCCTACAACTCAACAACAAAATAAATAATGTGATAAAAAAAATTGGCAAAGGACTTGAATAGACATTTTTCCAAAGAAGATATATGAGTGGCAAATAAGTATATAAAACAGTAATTATTAAATAAATGTAAATCAAAACCACAATGGACTACCATTTCACACTCAGTAAGATGGCTACTCTCAAAAAAAAAAAACAGAAAAAATTGGCAAGAATGTGTAATCGTTGTACACTGCTATAGGAATGGAAAACAGTATTAAAAACAGTATGGGGTTCTCAAAAAAAACTAAACCTTCAAACATCATAAGATGTAGCAATTCCACTTCTAGGTATATAGCCCGAATAATTGGAAGCAGGGTCTCAAAGAGATATTTACACACCTACGTTCATCACAGCGTAGTTCAAGAGCCAAAAGGTAGAAGCAACCCAAGTGTCCATCAACAGATGAATGAATTAAAAAAAATTGGTATATACAAACAATAAAATATTATTTAGCCTTAAAAAGGAACTACAACATGGATGAAACTTAAGGATATTTTAATAAGTGAAATAAGCCAATCACAAAAGACAAATAGTGTAGGATTCCATTTACATGAAGTACTAGAATACTCAAACTCATAGAAAGAGAAAGTAGAATGGTGGTTTCCAGGGGTTGGGTGGGTGTTTTAACATAAAACATCAGTTTTACGAGATGAATAGAATTCTGGGGATTGGATACACAATAGTGGGAATGTACTTCACCCTACTGAACTATATACTTAAATATAGTTAAGATGGTAAATGTTAGGTTATATGTATTTTACCATAGTTAAAAGTTTTTTAAAGCCTCTAACTCATGTGCTCTCAACAAAAAGGATGTCACCACTATGAGGATAAAAAAAAGAAAAAAGGTTTTGAGAGATGAAAAAAAAACTTACCTTTTAATATATAAAGCATAAATAAGCATAAAGTTCATAGACAAAATACAATATACTCATGGTTTTAAAATTCTATGAGATGATTATAAGTAAAAAGTGCTAAAAAGACTCCTTAGGGGGCCAATAATGAAAAAATGTTGAGAAACTCTGCCCTAAAGGATCACCTGTGTTTCAGTTTTCAATCCCAAAATACCTACAACAGATGTCTTCCCACTTCAGTTGTGGCCATGAGCAAAGGCAGAATCTGTTTCTGTTACCAAAGTATATTGAGTGACCAAGAGTGTCAAAAGTTGTGTGATGGACTATGGATTTTCCTTGGAGAAATGAGATAGTAAGAAGATAGTCATGTCAATTCCCTGCTGACCATCCTTCAATGCTTACCCAAAACACTCAACTTAGAAGCCCAAGCCCCATGCTATGGCTGGGGCCTATAAATTCCTACAACTGATAAATCTGATCACCATAAATCACCCACCTCAATCTGATCAAACTGATTTCTCCCAGCATGATCTTCCATTGACACAGAAGCTCACTGGAACTTTGTACCTCTCATTACCTGGGGTTACAAATCCATACCTTCCTACAGCTTATTCTTTAGTGAATGCTATTGAAAATGCTTACCAGCCAACTCAAGGGCTATCTCCCCCAGAAAGCGAAGTTGTCACTCCTTTCTCTAGGGTCCCAAGCCCACTGTGTAAATATATCTATTAGGGGTGCGTGGGTGATCCCAGCTCAGGTTATAAAGCTAGGGTTGTGAGATTGATCCTGTATGGGCTCCCTCCACACTGAGGGTGGAACCTGCTTGGGATTCTCTCTCTCCCCTTCCCTCTGCCCCTCCCCCTACTGTATTAAAAAAAAAAAAACTCCATTGGGTGTTATGCTTATTTTTTTCCACTCTGTTCATTGTATGCTTACCTGCCCCATAAACTGAAAACTTTCTTAGAGCAGAGAATATGCCCTAATGTTATGTTCCCCTCCTTTGAGTATAAAATGCAGAGTGCTGGATGGATGAATTATTAAATGAGTGGAAGTATAAGAACTATTTTTTAATTTAGAGGATGTGATATTTTTGTGGATTGAGGGGCATTTGAATTTAAGTGTAAAACTGACTATCTTTCCAAAAATATACTATTAAAAATGATTTTAAAATCCTCTCTGGATTACCAAACTAACACTTTAAGTTAAAAAAAAATTCAGAAATTACAGACATATTCAGCGAAGCAGGGAAGAAAATCACCTCTTCTCTCTACCCAGAAGCAACCACCATTAATATTTTAGACATGTTTTCTTTCAGCGTTGAACTAAGCATCTTTCTCTACAAAATTGAGATAATATAATTTTATAATCTACCTTCCTTACTTAATGCTATATCATAAGAATTTTCATTATCATTAACAAGCATTATAAATATAATTGTTAATGATTGCATCCTATTCCTTCACATGAATATATATCATAATTTACATAATGATTTTCATAGTACTGGATTTCTAGGTGGTTTCCGGTTTCTTGCTCTCATAAATAATGCACATATTTACTCATAAATATTTATTCCCATTTCTGATTATCTCCTTGGGATACATTACTAGAAATAGAAATAGTCAAATGGTATTAGAATGTGAAGGCTTTTGAGAAATAATACCCACGTATTTTGTGGAAAGTGGGTAGCAGTTTATGTTCCCATGGGTAATGTGAGAGGTTTAGGTTTGAGGGTATTTTGGCAAATGCCAGAGAATAACGGCATTATTATTACCTTTATTTTTTCCTTTTCCACCAAAACAAATCTGTCATTGGTCCAAGTGTTTCTTATTGTAAAATGCTGCTCTCTTTCTCACTTCCTCTTCATTCAAGTTGCTTTTCTAAGCTGGATTCTTGGTTATTTTGCACATATAAGCTTCCCCAAATCCCTCACTTAAGTTCACTTTCCTCATATCCAGGCTGACACTAACCTCAGACTTCATTTCAGCCTCTTCTAAATGCCTTTTCCTATGTAATCAGTATCAAAGAAGCTCAAATTCACTTGTTCTTTGGTTCAAATGAATTATGTTTGTCTTCTCGGGGCAAGACCATGCACATAACAATTCATTCAACCAACATCTGATGAGCATGATACTGAATACCAGAGCTGCAAGGAGAATGAGACACAGTTCCCACGTCCAAAGACATAAAGATCCCGTGGGGAAGGAGTTAGTGCACGATAAGAGAGATGCTTCAGTAGGAATAGTCACAACAGTAGGAAGGAAAGGCAACTATTATGATCTTTGGGAGGCCTGGAAAGGCTTTATGGAAAAGCAACATTTAAGTACAAATCCTATGCTGTCAGGGAAGAATTTAGTGAGGCAAAGCCATTTGTCATGAACTGTATGTCTGTGTCCCCTCGAAAGTCATATGTTGAAATCCTAACCCTCAATGTGATGGTAGTAGAGGTGGCACCTTTGGAAAGGAGGAGCCCTAATGATGGAATTAGAGCCCTTATAAGAAGGGACACAAGCTTGTTCCCTCCTTCTTGCCCTTTCCCTCCCCCTCTCCTTCTCCCTCTACCATGGAGGACACAAGAAAGTGGCTCTTTCGAAACCAGAAAGAGGGCCCTCCGCCAAGAACCCAATCATGCTGATGCCCTGCCCTTATCATGGACTTCCAGCTTTCAGAAAAATTTTGGTTAAGTCACTTGGTATTCATTATTCTGTTATAGCACCCAAACTAAGGCACATTCTAGACAGAGAGACATGCATGTATAAAGATAGGGGTGAGAGAGGGGAAAATGTGGAAAGACAAGCCATAGACTGAGGGAAAATACTTGTAAAACATCCACTTTATAAATGACTTGTAAACAAAGGACACTGGTAAGAACTAAGGAAAACTGAATAAAGCATGGACTTTGATTAAATAATAATGTTTCAATGTTGACCCATTAATTGTAACAAATGTGCCTTACTAATTTCAGATGTTAAAAGAGGAAACTGGGTATAAGATATATGGGAACTCTCTGTAACTGCGTTCTTAATTTCTGCAAATCTAAAACTATCCTAAAAAAAGTGAAGAGTTTTCTTTAAAAAAAAAGATTATATATAAAATATATATTCATATATTACATATAATTTTATCTTGATTTTACACATATGCAAAAATAAACTCTAAGGGAATTAAAGACCTAAATGTGAAAAATATTCTTAAAAAAAAAGTCTATCAGAAAAATAGGACAATTCCTATATGAAATTAGGAGAGGAAATGAGATCCTGAACAAAACATAAAAAGTACAACTTCTAAAACATTAATGAATTTGATTATATCAAAATTTTAAATTTTTGAATGAGAAATCACCATAAACAAATGTTAACACAAGCCAAACACTGAGAGACATTAATTGAAATCTATAAAACAAATAAAGGATTAGTATTCAAAATATTTATAGAATGCCTCAAACCCATTAGAAGAGAACAAACATACTCACTTTTTTCAATAAATTAGGATAAATTGTTTGTTTAATAAATAAGAGATTATAAAGTCCCTAGTGTTGTTATCCTTCTGAAAGTCATATTCAAATGTGATCCTTGACTTTAACAAAAAAGAATTCTGTTGTGAACTCCATTCTATGGGGAACTCTGTTTTCCTTTTAAATAAACAGTTGTATAATTTTTTTTTCAATGAAAGACAAAACAAATCAACAGAAAACAGCAAAGAATACTGTGGGGGTTAATTTTATGTCTCCACTTGGCTAGATTATATTGCCCAGGTGTTTGGTTAAACTTGAATCTAAATATTGCTATGAAGGTATTTTCTAGATGTGATTAACGTTTAAATCAGCAGACTTTGAGTAAGACAGATAACCCTCCCTAATGTGGGTGGGCATTATCCAATCAGCAGAAGGCTTAAGAGCAAAGGCTGAGTTTTCCCAAGGAAAAAGGAATTCTCCAGACTACAGCATAGAGTTTCTACCTGTGTTTTTAGACTTTGAACTCAAGACTGCAATGTCAACTCACTGAATCTCCAGCCTACCAGATTGCTCTATGCATTTTAGATTTGCCAGTCCTCACAATCTTAAGAGACAATTCTTTAAATCTCTCAGTAGATATACAGATAAACAGTATAAAAGATATATAAAGAACAATTTGGTCAAGTTGAAACTGTGTATGTTGACAATTCAGATATTCCACACTGAGGGACAATCTAGATAAATACTCAGATACCTACCAAGGAAGTAGAAAACTGCTCACTGTAGCATCAGTTGTACCAGCAAAAAAATAAAAGGAACACATCCTAAAAGTCCCTCACTAGAGAAACATACAGTGTGGCTTTTTAAAATGACTACACTAGCTATTACAATAGGAACATTAGATCTATATGCATCAGCAGAAATATAAAAGAAAAATGCAGGGGGTGTATTGTAAAATGGTATATACAGTTTAGTTTGTTAATGAAACTGCATATTTCTAATACATGGAATATGAAATACTGTTTATAAATACATGCATGTATATATTCTAAAGCATCAGTGGGAAGAATGAATAACAACTGCAATGGCTTTTTGTTTCTGATGAAGGAGGAAGATGAGGGAAGGAAATGAAGAGAGATACTGGATGGGAATTTCAACTAAATTTATATTTTGTTTTATCGAAGTCTGAAGCATGCATAAAAATGTTAAGATTTGTTACTAACACGGTGGGAAGTTCATGGATATTTACACTATAATTTTCTATTTGAATCTTTATAATTAAAAAAAAAAAACAAAAACAAAAACTGAGTCATTTTAGCCATCCAAATGAGAGACGAAGGAGGCCTGAGGGTAGTTCAGTGTTAATCGAGAAGAGTGCGGACAGGTAGGGCCAGCCATCAGCAACACTTACCTTACCACAGAAGGTGAGAGAGAGGGAGCAGTGATGGTATGTGAAGGGTACCATCCACTGAGAGAGGACTGGAAGAGGTATAGTAAGCTGGAATGAGAAAGAATTTTCTATTACACTGGTCATAATGCAAGACACGTTACAAACACGCAGTAAATGTTCTTGTGACCGACTTGAAAGGAAATATCCAGGGAGCTGCCATAAGGGCATTCTATTTCAAAGACTACACTCTCCTTTCTAGGTATTTTGGGTATATTGGCTCTATGTACTCATCACAGGACAAGTCAAGTAGGTGAGTAAGGCTAGGGGAAGCATTCTTACATAATCTAGCTACAGATGTTATTAGACAACAGATTCTAAGTGAATCTTATTCTGAACTTTAACAACACCCTAGAGAAAATAGCTATTACATTTCAAGTGGCAAAATATGGCTCCCCTTTAAAAAAAATCAATAGATTCTCTGGAGGAAAGCAGTAAATGACTTCCTTTTTAGAATTTTATCAGTAGCTTTTCTACTATACAGGCACAGTCTATAAAATCATACTCAAAGATGATCTGGTTGAAAAGAAAGTCAACAATAATATAGATCAATAGCCTGCTTCATACTTGAAATGTCTGCAGTATTTGCCATTTATTGTTAGAAGTCCCTTCAAATCTAGCCCAGTTACTATAGAGCCTGAGTGACCAAACTGACCTCCTGTTTGGCCTCACCTGGTTTCTCCTTGACCACTACTAGGTGAGAAGCAGAAATAATTAACACAACATCTATCACAATAGGTTATGACTATTTGTTCCCATGCCCCTTTTTGTGGACCATTAGACCATTTGGGAATAAGAGGCAGAGAGTCAAATAAGGGGACAGCTGGGCAGGCAGCTAATAGGGACCCGTAATCCATAAGGAATTGTAATACAAAGCTGGAGCAAAGCAGAAATATGGCACCCACTGGGTTATACTTGTTCATCAATTCTTACATAACAAGCAAAACAGAAACTAGCCCCCACTACCTCAGAGGGAGATGAAACATCTGAGTGGGGGTATAAAACACTATTCACCAGCCTCAGTCTCTATTGAACATTTTTGTTGCAGGCATGTGTAAATTGCAGTGTGCAGCTCCCACCTCACCCCTGACCCAGCAACCAGACAAATGGGTACTATCTGGCGCCCGCAAAATCATTTATGATCCCCACACCGAACACAATTCAGTTCTATTAACTAAAGCCTGTGTCTTTATCCTTATAGTAGGTAGGATAACCATGAAGAAGGCTGATGGCTCAGAAAATTATAATCCCAGAATTTTACATAATGAAGAATATTTTACATCCAGAACATGTAACAAGTCTCTTATTTTAAACATAAAACGTTACAAAAGTTTTTTCTATGGAAAGTAAGTTTCTCTCATCCTACTTAGTAAATATTTAAATATAAAAAATATTTTAGCTTCCAGTTATTGCCTAGATGAGTCTTCTATTTCTTACTTGGCCATATGCGAGACCATGTGCGTAGTTCCAGTCTTTTCTCCTAATGCTGAGTGCAGTGTCTGGCACCCCGTAAGCAGTCAACAGGTGTTTGATGAATGAATGAATTTAACAATACTCATTATCTATTCATCCTTCAGTGTTAAAAAATCCACTAGCTCCTGTGACATCCTGTGATTTTATTATAGCACAACTCTGATTGTTGGAAAAATAATTTGTAAAATTTAAGTATTTATTGGTCATCTTAAGTCTCCCAATCATGGATATATTCTTGGGACACACTGATATAATTTTATGGACAGATATCATTACAAATGAAGTATGGAACTTCATCCTGAGTCCTCATTCCTAAGAAACACAGAGACCCTACCTGACAACATTTGAACTGTGAGCATTCTAATTGACCTTTCATACGACCTTGACCTTCACACACATATTTTTGGTGGCAAGGGAGAGGAGAATTGGCAGGTATTTTCCAGAACTTCTATTTGATAAAGGTGAAGACTTTCTTTAAAAGTAGTGGAAAGAGAACACTAAATCTGAATTTCTCTTTCTCCAAATACATTCAGGAAGAAAAGACTACTAGTACTGATGGAGCATGATGCTTTCCCCATCATCTCACTGATTCCTGACAACCACCCCTGAGCCATGTACTACTGACTCCATTTAAAGGCAGGCCATCAGGACTCGGAGAAATGAAGTAATTTGTTAAAATCACAGAAAGCATGGTGTGGCCATCATCTGTATCCAGGTCTGCCTAGAATCTTGTCCACCTATGATGTTGGCTAGGTTCAAAATAAGTAGGATTGGTATGTATTCTTCAACCAACTCATTCAATGACCAACTGGTCTACCCACACCTACACTGTGAGCAGGAAGGAAAGACAAACTTTTCAAATTATTTCCATAATGAGATGCTAAGGTCAGAGGAATTAGGGGAAAAGACCATCAAGAGAATTCATGGGGATTGTCAGAAACTCTAAATCTGCCCAAGGTTAAAGAGGGTAGAAATGGCTTTAATATGTCTGTAAGATAAGCCACCCTGCCAACAATCTGTTATTTAAAGGGCATCACTGTGGTGGTGATTCTCAGAAAAAGGAAGCACCAAAGGGTCAGCTTAATTCTTTTTTTTTTTAAGTTTTTAATGACTTAGATAATATATCCCCAGGGAGTGTGTGCGCCTGTTGAGTCTTTGAGAGTCACTTAAAGGAAAAGAAGAAGGTTGGTCTATTTTGTTGTTGGCGTTGTTTTTTTTTTTCCCTATGAAACAAAGATGAGCCATATGAAATCATATCTATCACAGAAGTTAAATGATCTATTTTTAAACTCAGGCCACTTATTTGTATTTTATATATTCAACACTGCTAAACTGTATGCCACTCAAAGTGAGGGACATTGACCTGAAGCATCAGCACCAGCTGGCAGCTTGTTATAAATGCAGAGTCCCAGGCCTCGCTCTGGTCCTATTGGTCCAGAACTTGCATCTTAACAAGATCCACAGGTGGTTCTTATGCATTTTGGTTTCTGAGAAGTACTGGTTCACATGCCACCTGAATATTCTATCCCTTCCCTCCCCATTAGTAGGAGGTAAGCTTCCCTCCTGTGAGTTCAACAGCAGTCACAAGTCCCTCACCACACACTTATGATGCTATGTTCAAACTGCTTGCCTGAAGGTCTCCCTTTCCTGCCTGGATATAAGCTCTTTGAGACAAGAGTGGTGCCTTCCATTTTCACCACAATGATTGTTGGCTACTAAGAGTGCCTTGCCCAGAGAATATTTTTAGTAAATGTTTAGAAATCCCATAGAATTGTGAGTTTCTCAAGGTCAGGAACCACATACTGTTTGTTATCTGTGCATCGTTAAAACGTAGCAAGGTTCCAGCATTGGATAAATGCTCAGTTTAGGCTGATCTCCTAATATGTTGCCTGACTCACTCCAGAACATGGAATGGGCTGAAAATGTACCCAGCGGCACTTCTGATGTCTTCCAGTTCTAATGAAGCACTAGTTCCCCCGTGTTCCTACACCGTGTTGCTTATTGGTAATAACAAAAATGAACACTTGAATGGTTTTACATTTGCAAAGTAACTTTATCTTCACAGTCTCAGTAATTCTTAGATCAGCACAAAATAAATGTTCTTGAGGGTTAATCTCCAAAGTTCAACTAAGTCCTTGATAGAGTCAGATGCAAAGAATATGTAATTTTCTCAGTGTCACAAAGCTGGTAGATGTCGGGTCAGGATGTAGCCTCAGATCTGTTGGCCCGATGCTCTTTCCCACTGCACCACACTGACTATTGTAATCAAATGGCATCTGATCTTTAGGAAAGTTACTCAGACTTTTGCCGGCACCTGATTTTACTTCCCATTTTCATTACAACGACCTCATTCAGCTATATATACTAATTGCTACTTTTTGCAGAAAAATTTGTCTGCCTGGTTCTTAGTAAGTGCCTCCTCTCTCTGTACATTTATCTATCTTGCTATGCATTCATCCACTTATCCAACTTCTATTGACTCATCTTGAAGAGTGTCAGCCCAAGAGTGGTCATTCAATATTGGTTTAGTTGAACTGATTTGCCTCCTTGGGTAGATATCGATGATTCGAGTCCTTGAGATTCCCCTGGTAAAATAATCACATCACCAGATGACAATTATAAAGTCATCGAACATTAGAGCTAGCAGAGGCCTTCAGAGATTCTCTCCTGTAACCTCCACTTTTGCCAGATGAAGAGGCTGAGCAGAAGAGTGATATGCTTGAGTTCCCATTACAAAATGTTTTATGTTGCTTTTCCTTTAGAGACCTGAATTATCTGCTTTATATGCCTGCATTGATCATAAGCCAGGTTGTTGCCAGATTCCCCACTTAATTTGGGCATAGAACCAAATAATTTAAAAATACCCCCAAAGCCCCCATATAATAGATGCCTTCTACAGCTTGCAGCTGACAATGTACTCATATTGCTGATCCTAAGAGAAATTTGGAATGACTGAGATGGACTGCCACTTGTAAATATTCATGACACACACGCCATCAAGCCTTGAACAAGAACATATGTGAATAATTAACAAGATTGTGATTTGTAGCATCATGGTAATAGATAACCTGGCTCCTAGTGAGAGCCTAACGGAAGCTGCTTTTCCTTCTACAAGGCAACAAAAAAACTTGAAACAGCCAATTTAATGTTTGTTATCACTTTTGTGAGACACGGTTAGGGAAGTTGAATCCTTCACAGTTTTTCTTCTAAAGTAGTTAAACAGTCATTACTGGACACTATATTTAAGATGGTACATTCTAAGCTCTTAGAGAAAGTGACACATGGTATAATTATATGGTTTATTCACTCATCTGTAATGTTAGAAACATTACAGATTTCTAATCCTTTTCTTTTCCTTCTTTTCCACCTTAGATCTAAGATGTTTTTTGTTGTTTGATGCAGTATTGAAACAGGGTTATTTTCGGATTAGCACCATGATTGTTCTTAAGAATGGCAGGTAGAGTCACTACCCTCCCTTGGATGCTTTTCCCTAAGAACAAAACTCTTCCCACCTTTCTCATCTCACTCAGAAGAAAAGAAAATCTGAAGATACAGCCTCCCATCTTACATATGTATCCTATAAAGGTGTGGTCCAACTTCTCCCTCTTCCTCCCTCCCTCCCCACAGAGGAAAAGTCTATTTCCTTCTTTTACATGAAAATTACTACTGTGGAATACTTTTGAAACTACTTTTTTTTTAAAGATTTTATTTATTTATTTACTTATTCATGAGAGACAGAGAAAGAGGCAGAGACATAGGCAGAGGGAGAAACAGGGTCCTTGCAGGAAGCCCAATGGAGGGACTCAATCCCAAGACCCCGGGATCGTGACCTGAGCCAAAGGCAGATGCTCAACCCCTGAGCCATCCAGGTGCCCTAAAACTACCTTCTTTAAAGCTGAATACATATCTACCGTATGGCCCTGTAATTTTTTATTCCTTGACAGAGGTAAAGGAATACATTTGCCTACCACATGACAAGGATAAGAATTTCATAGCGGTTTTATTCGTAATAGCTAAAGACTAGAACCCAAATGTCTACCTACGGAATAGATACATAAATTGCAAAATATTCATAAAGTGGAATCCTGTGCACAGCAAAACAGAACATTTGCTACAAGCAATGTCACAGTTGCGTCTCACAGACACAGCAGTAAAGAAGTTGACCACAAAAGACTGGACACTGTATCATTCAGTATATGAAATTCAAGAACAAGAGAAACTGAACGTAATGATAGAAGTCAGAATATTGGCTACCTGATTTTTTAGGGGGTAAGAGGCAGACAAGGTAAGGATAACCTTAGAAAGGGGAATGAAGGGTCTTCTGGGTGTAAAAATACTATATATATATATAAATCTGTTGATTTGTACACTTAAGATTTGTGTATGTGGGGCTCCTGGGTGGCTCATTCAGTGAAGTGTCTGCCTTTGGCTCAGGTCATGACCCAGGGTCCTGGGATCAAGCCCCGCAAAGTGGGGAACCTGCTTCTCCCTCTCCCTCTGCTGCTCCACCCGCTTGTGCTCTCTCTCCCTCTCTCTCAAATAAAGTCTTCAAAAAAGATTTGTGTATGTATCTACACCTCAGTAAACGTTTTGTTTAAATGATAATTGACATTTTCCTACCAACAGCTGGCAATTGCCAGAATTATGTACATAGTGGTATTGCTAGCTTAGTGCTCTTTGCCTTAGCAGCCACCCACTTTGGGTTATCCGCATTTTTTTTTCGTTAAGGAGTTCCTTCTAGAAAGCATGTATCCTGACCACAACAAAATATTTTGAAATAAAAATCTGAACATAGCTTAACAAAAACATTTTAACAAAAAATCATTTTCATTACACATGCAAATATGGGGCAGATGTGTTCAGAGGAATAACCCAAGTCCACCCACCACTAGTAAAAAAGTAAAAATGAATAAGCATTTCTGAAATCTTGCAATGATTTTCCCTCTGGCATCTAGTCAAGACTGGAAACAGAAATACAGAAACACCAGCAGAAAGGCCTTTCTGGAAGATGGGACAGGAATCCTCAGACAGTGGTGGGTGACTAGGGAAATTTAACTCAGCTTTGAAATCTAGAAGGATCCCTTATGGGGCAAAGATGAAGCCCTTTTGGGGATGACCCATTCTATCTTTTCATGTATACTTGTATTGCCTCATTTAATGCCTTTAAAATCAGTAGCATTATAAAGTAAGGCTTACAGATGGACATTAAGCAACTTTCCCCCAAAGCCAAAGAGCTCTTTGGTTGGGGACCCCGATTGGAGCCTTTATTGTCTAACTCTCAGTTTATGACATGCCATTTCTAATATTACTGGCTGGCTTTCTTAGTGTGGCTTCTAGACTGAAATACTTGGAAAGGACTTAAGGATTACCTAGATTAGTCATGGTACGTTTTCCCCCAATAAAGTGCATAATATCTTTTTTTATTTAGTCTATCTTGATAAAGTTGTGAATTTACCCTGCCACAAATCAAATGAAACTAAAACTAGTGCCCTGTATTTCACACAACTGTTTTATTGTGTATCTTGTTTTGTTCGGATTGGTTTCTCCTTCTGAGAATTTTGGAGGTGGGGATATGGTTATGATCCCCAACTTCCACCCTGCTCTTTGGGTGCCTGGGTCAAGGTGTACCCTGAGAGCTATGGAAGTTCACCTCTAGTTTCAACTAACAGCTTGTTCCTAATTACTGACTGGCTCAGTGCTCTTGACTTTGGAACCTAGAAGAGCCACAGTCTGGAAACCAACTTCTAGCTCCAAACCAACTTCTAGTTCCAAACACCTCTTGCCGCACCAGGCTCCACTCAGCAACCACCCTGGTCATTTTTTCAACTTTATAGCCTTCCAATGAGATCTTCATGTATCAGAATTTGGAGGAAATATATTTTGTGCACTGAAAGTCTTCTACGGAAGCAATGCTTAAAGAATTTAAAATTGCCAGCTTTCTCTTGGCTTCCCTTAGGTCTTTCACAAGTAGCTTTGGTGCACTAGTATCCCAGACAGACCTGGGGCAGTCTGATCAGATTCTACTAGCACAGTCTGTTTGCAATTGTGGACGCTCCTTCAGGAAGGCAGCGTGGAACCTCCTAAGTTCCTGAGATGGCAAAAGGCTGCATGTAGTAGTCGCTCGACGTGTATTTGCCACCTTTCTCTTTCCAAGTAAGAATCACGGAATCTTTTAGAGTCTAATTACATTAACCAAAGTCATAGTTTATAAGAGTAGAGTAGCTATGGATAATTTGGGTGCATTTTGATATTAACAAAACTCTAAGCGACAGAGGTAGAAACTGAGGATTTTGATTATTAAAATGGGAAAGCCACATAATAGGAGTTTCTCACCCTCTTAGAAACATTGAGGAAGGGATCCCTGGGTGGCGCAGCGGTTTGGCGCCTGCCTTTGGCCCAGGGCGCGATCCTGGAGGCCCGGGATCGAATCCCACGTCGGGCTCCCGGTGTATGGGACCTGCTTCTCCCTCTGCCTGTGTCTCTGCCTCTCTCTCTCTCTCTCTCTCTCTCTCTCTCTCTCTGTATGACTATCATAAATAAATAAAAATAAGAAAAAAAATTTAAAAAAAAGAAACATTGAGGAAGTTTGTGACCTCCTCTCTGCCCCTCACTCATACTTCTGTGCAGGCGAGCAAGTAGCTCAGTTGGCCTTCTCTGTTCCTGTGCCAAGGTCACTGGGGCGTGGATTCTCTTCCCTGTGCTTGCTGGTCAAAGTCAGTTCAAAAGTCAGTTCAGGTGGAAGACAGGGAGTCCATTCTGGGATTGGGTTTAAGCCACATAGTTCAGTGTAGTTTGCCAGTAATAAAGCTTATTTTTAAAAGATCATGTGCTTGTATATTTATGAGACATGTGCTTCAGACATCCAAGAGGTTCAGGTAATGCTAGAGGTCACTGCAAAGAAAAAAATACTTCAACAACTTGACTTGAGAGCTAAACCAGTATCCCTACACTAATTGTATTTTTTAAAAAGATTATATTTATTTATTCATGAGAGACACAGAGAGAGAGGCAGAGACATAAGCAGAGGGAGAAGCAGGCTCCCTACAGGGAACCTAATGTGGGACTGGATCCCAGGACCCTAGGATCACAACCTGAGCCAAAGATAAATGCTCAACCACTGAGCCACCCAGGTGCCCCCTGTATTTCTTTGTATACCCTTTCTCATGCCCATTCTTCTTCCACACACTTCCTATCACAGGGAGAACCACCCCTGAACTTTGTGTTTATCATTCCCCCTGAATGTTTTCAAATTATTTATACTCACGCATTCTTTAATAATATCAAACTTCGTTTTGCTTGTTTATATTTATATATGAAAAGTATATTAACATATCCATATAAATAGTTTCTTTCTTACTCAAGTAACATATTTTACTCAATATTATGTTGTAGAGTTCACTCGTGTTGATAGATGTATTGCTAGTACATTCATCTTAATTGATTACAGGATCCCCGTGGATTAATATACTGCATATACAGGGTGATAGATATCCAGGTAGTTTCCCATACTTCACTATTGGAGGCATGCTATGATGAATATTGTGACATGCTTCCATGTACACATATGTGAGAGCTCCTCCAGGGTATGTGTCTCAGAGAATTGCTGTATCCTAAGGTAAGTGCATTTTGACTGCCACTGTGTAATGCTAAGCTGATATTTGGATCTCTGAGTCCTCATCTTTTTTTTAGTTACTGCAGATATCACAGGACAGAGGAGAGGACTTACACTTCCTTCTTCTACCTAAGGTAATCTTTCTTCTTCCTCCTTTTGTTTTGCCAATGCTTAATCATTTCTTAAGACTCCCCTAAGTTTTCTGTCCCGCGAAAGCTTCCCTGAGTCCAACAGAATGATTACTCCCCCTCATCTGAGCTTTCAGGACTGGCATTTCTGGGAGAGGACTTGTCAATTACCAAACTCCATGGATCCTACCTGTGTATATATTGGCACAAATTTCACAAAGACTATAATCTCCAGAAAAGAAACCAAACAGTAGACTCCAAAAAACAAACAAAAAAAAACCTAATATAGGGACATTATGTCCTTCAATAGAGTCCTAATCACTGAAAACTCCAAAGACTAAAAAGGCTTACCCAACAGTAGCATCCTTGGCATTGCCCTTGATCCTCTCTTACCCAGAACACTTGGGTTGTTTATGGGAGTTGGAGTGTAAAATCAATTTTGTTAACTCTAACATCTACATATACACAGTGGCAACACAGTCCCTACCCACATTCTCCTGCCATCTACTTGATCAGAGAAGGTACACATGTGAAACTATTATAACAAGGAAAATCCACGTGTGGAATTACAAAATTGTGGGGCTTTGAAAACTGAAAGAGCTCACAGGTGCTATGAGCACAATCTCCCGTTGATAAACAAGAAATAATCTTTTGAGGTGATATTTCACCCGATTTAACACAGTCAATTAGTAGCTAAGAGCTCATAACTCGTTTTCTTTAATTCAGCAAATATTTATAGAATACTCAGCCCTACTACATCTCTTTGTCTATGTTAGGACAAACCTAAGTAATTCAATTTTGTTAAAACTTCTTTCTTGTAGATCTACTCTGTGAGCACTGCCACATAAGTATATCATGCACTTTACAGAAGATATTATCACAAGCGTTTTCACAGAACTTGTGCTTCATCTGGTGGCAGTAAAACAGGAAAATGGTGACACCTGAGTGTGTAACAGGATGTAAACTTAGAAGTCTCAACTGAGGAGGTGAGATAAAATAGATGAGAAATCCAAGGTGGGAATGGCCCACAGTTATAAGGCAGATGGTGGGGTGGGGGCTTGGGAAGTCATCACACTCCCCTCTGTGTGGATTAGCAGCTTTCTGATATGAAACCTCACTGGAAAGATAAGTCATTTAAATAAGAATCCTATCAAAGTAGGCTTCTTCCAGAGGACAAAGGGATCCATAGAATATATGTGGGGTAGACTGCCAAAAATATGCATTGAGTATGGTTAAAGACCACACTAACCAAAAGTAAAGGCACTTTACAGGTCTATGGAGTCCCACTTAGAGAAACCCAGTAGGAGAGCTGTCAAAGAATCCACAGAGATGCCCAATAAAGTTTAGCCAAACCCATCGGTCGGAACCCATCCTGGAAGCCAAACTTAACAACTGATCAACTAAGAATTTTCTCCGTCTATTCCCATTTCTCCCCCTGCATTCAACAGAGGATAGGTTATCAACTTCAACTTAATAGGTAAATAGATGGTAGAAATAAGGAAGGAAGGGAGGAGGGGGGGAAGGGAAGGAGGGAGGGAGGGAGGAAAGAAAGAAGGGAGAGAGGAAAGAAGGAAGAGAGGAGGGAGGCTTAATCATACCTCATTCTCCAAATCATAGACTGGCCTATTTGGGCTGCCCCAATGTAGTATAGTGGGTTGGGAGAATGGTCTTACCTTTAAATGAAGACTAAAGTATTATTTTGTAGATTACCATGTCTGTTATTCATTGGACATTTCTGACTCATCTGATTTTAATATATAAAATAATTGGTTATTTTTATTTCCAGGAATATCCAGAAAATGATGCAATGTGCCACAATTTTCGGTGGGGTAACTGCCCTTAATATCTAAATAATTAACAGTTGGAGGCAAAAATGAAGCTGTGCTGTGATTATATTTCATGAGTCCTGGTGTTCCACATACCACTTACAAACAAATATGACCTCATGCTAGGCATTTCAAATGATTTCATGTAATTCTTATCATTCAAGCTGGATAGTGACACACTCATTTTTGGAAATAATTCAGAGAATTTAAGTCACTAACCTAATTAAATATATTACTATGTGAGTAACTAGAAGAACCTGCCTCCTCCCAGCAAACAAAGAGCATCTGTGTGGCTCCCACAGGCATTTTCCTTCTGCTGTCATGGCATCAGGTAATCGTGCAGACAAATGGCAGCATGAAATAACAAAATAAGTAGCACAAAGTTTTATTGGCATAACCTGAATGGTTAAGTCTCGTCTTCATGTCAAATCGAAAAGAAAACCCACCTCAATCACACAGAAAGTCTTAGAACTCTAAGTATTGACTAAAATCACTTCAAAAGGCACCAAAGAGAAATTATGCTCAATAACACCATGTAAAATTTCTTAGACTCTCTTTCCCCATTTCTCTTCTAAGCTCATATAATCAACTGCCCTCAATCTCTCACCTCTACTCTCAAAAAAATCCAAAACTCTCTTCCCTAACTCAGAGAGCTTACTGACTTTACTCTCTAAATTCTCTTGCTAGCCTGTCAGATCGATGGTTTCCCCTGTGACGGTCTTTACTCTTTGTAATAATAATAAAGCAAACATTTCTTCCTTCTTGCACCCAGTCTACTCTGACCTTCATCACCATAATCAACATGCTGAGAAGAGTCAGAGGTGATGGGAGAGGGGAATGCCCATAAATATTTTATGTTACATTTTATCGCTCACATGGGAGTTCATAGAATGGGAATCTATTTGTACTTGAGTAACAGAGCAACTTCAAACAAATAATAGCAAGGATATCGGGTCTCAAAGGAGGGAGTTGAACTTGGGTACTCGTAATATTGGTACATCAACATTATGTCTACTCTCTCATTCCAAATGCTAAGAGGTTGAAAGACAAATGCAAGTGCAGTTGACCCTTGAAGAGTGTGGGGGTTTAGAGCTGCTGACTGCCCCCACCCCCTTGCAGTCAAAATTCACATGTAACTTCTGACCACCACCCCTAAAACACTTAACTACTGATCACCCACTGTTGACTGGAAGCCTTGCTGATAACATGAACGGTTAACAGATATTTTGTATGTTACTATGTATCATATACTGTATTTTTACAGTAAACTAGAGAAAAGAATTTTAAGAAAATCATAAAACACAGTACTGTATTTATTAAAAAAAAAACAAAAGAAAACAAAAAAAGTCCATACGTATACGTAAGTGGATACATGCAGTTCAAACCCATGTTGTTCAAGGGTCAACTGCATTCTCTACCATTAGACGTTTTCTCCTACCTTTCAAAGGTATTTCCTGAGGAGACCAGCCTCGCTAAGTGCAAGCTCTAAGAAACCTATAATCAGTTTCTCTCTCTAATTGAGTACTTTCTTTCCTTCAGTTTTGGTAGAAGCATGAAAATAATTTACTGATTTAGGAACTGGGTGGAGTAGACCGCAGAAGGACAAATCAAAAACATCTGGAATGAACTAGTTGGGAGAGAGAGGGAGCAAGGGAGGGGGAGGGAAAGGGAGAGAAAGAGAGAGAGGGTTTTCAAATGAAACAAAGTACAGATGATTTGGCCAAATTTAAGCCAAGCCAAACACTCACATTAAACATTGCACTTGGGTCTGGTTCAATAGCGGGAGCCGGCAAGAGGGAGCGTCAGCCAACATTGCATCAGACGCACACTGTGGATAGAGGAAATGAGTTTAGTCAAGCCAGCTGTGACTTCAAAGGAGCTGCTCTCTCAGAGAACAGTGGGAAAGGGTTCCCTCTTCAGTGAGGATAGCAAAGTTCAGCCAAAGCCAACGGACTTCGACTTCGGGAGGAGGGAAATTATATTCAATGTACAAGAAAGGCTGTTTTCCTTCCATGAAGGGTCTGTGACAGCAAAGGAAGGAAGATTATGGGGAAGAGAGATGAGAAGAAAAGCTTTTACACTCATTTGGAGTCTAATGTGCATAATTCTGAAAAGAGGTGTTTGTGTGTAGAGTAGGTTGCTTTTCAGCTCAGACACCTCCTTCCCTGAATCCTGCTTCCAAATCTGTGGGAGGAGAGAAAAGAGGATTCTTCCCCCAACTGATTCCCATAGTTTCTTTCCCTCTTCGTATTTCTAGGAAACCACACATTTCTTTTGTATTATTTACTCAACACAAATTTACGAAGGGACAAAGAGTGGATGGGACCTTGGGAATACAAGGCAAACAAGACAGTCCTTGTTGCAGGAGTTCATGGTCTGAAGGAGGACTAGACACATAAGCAGAGGATTATGGTATTGATCAATAAATCTCATGTTACAGCAGTGATTCCCAAAGTGTGATCACCTTGGCCAGCATCAGCATCACCTGGGAACTTGTTAGAAATGCAAATTTGTGGATCCCAGCCCAAACCTACTAGATCAGGAAGTGGAGGCTGGTTTAATAAGCTCTCCAGGAAAAAATAAAATAAAAATAAGCTCTCCAGGTGATTTGGATGCATGTTAAAGTTGTAGAACTCACTTGATAGTGGAAAACAGAGGACTCTGGAGCAGAGAGACAACAACTTGAGCCAACCTAGTGCTCCTCTGCCATCTCTAACTCGCCTCTCAGTCCCTTCCAGGACAGATGCTAAATAGGATGCTCTCTGGTAATTCACAAGAATGATACACAAGTACATGTCTTCTATGTCAATTGTAAGAATTTCAATGGCAGAGGCTAATTCCTCTTTAGTTTTTTTTTTCTTTCATTTCTCTTCCTTACAAACATCAGCCCAAAAAAGATAGAGGCACCGAAACGAACTTTAATTCAGAACTTGCACTGGTGCGGGGGGTATACATTCACAAGGAGAATTTGGCAAATGTATCCTTAAAAATTCTCGTAACTCTCATAGGTTGCAGGAGAACATAAATGTTATCTCCCCCAAGCACTCATTTGATGCTTGAATCCTCTCTGTGATTTCCTTGCCAAGGGTTTGTTCTTACGCTTGAGTGCCTCCACTGATCTCACCATCTAGGGATACACTTTGCTTCCTTTCAGACAGCTCTGTTAGGAAGAGCTAGCTTCTTCTGGGCTGAAATTTACCATCATTTAAATTCCATTTGTTAGTTATAGTCCTATCTCTTGGGGACCCATAGCAAAGACACTTACATATTAATGTGACATATTTCAAGTACTTGAAGTTAGTAATTATGTAGCATATGACATAGGTTAAACTCATAGACTCTGGAACAAGATTGCCTGCATTCAAATTCCTGTTCTGTTACTTATGAGCTCCGTGACCTTGGAAGAGTTATTTACTATCTCTGTAGCTTTTGTTTCTTGTATATATATATATATATATATATATATATATATATATATAACTGTATAATAGCGTTAAACAAAGGGCTTTTGTAAGGAGTGCATGAGTTAATATATGTAAATGCGCCTGGAAGACAGTAGGTGCTCTAAAAGCTTGGCTATTGTATACATAAACCACATCTTCTTTATCCATTCATCTTTCCCATGGTCACCGAGGCTCTTCACAGTTTGGCTATTGTGGACATGGCTGCTAGAAAAACATCGGGGTGCAGGTGCCCCGGCGTTACATTGCATCTGAATCTTCGGGTAAATCCCTAACATGTGCAATTGCTGGGTCGTAGGCGGTCTATTTTTAATTCTTTGAGGAACCTCCACACAGTTTTCCCAGATGGCTGCACCAGTTCACATTCCACCAACATTGGGTGTAAAGAGGGTTCCCTTTTCTCCGCATCCTCTCCAACATTTGTTGTTCCTGCCTGGTTACTATCCCCATTCTCACGGGGGTTAGGGTGGTATCTCATTGTGGTTTATGTAGACAATGAATATTACTCAGCATTAGAAAAAAAACCAACAAATACCCCGATTTTGCTTCAACGTGGATGGAACTGGAGGTATTAGCTGATGAAGGTAAGTTCATCGAGAAGAACAAACATTGTATTTCTCACTTATTTGGGTATATGAATACTAGTGAAGGGAATAAAAGGGAAGGGAGAAGAAATGTGTGGAGAGATTCAGAAAGGGACACAGAACATAAGACTTCTAACTCCTGGGAAATGAACTAGGGTGGTGAAGGGGAGAGGGCGGGGTGTGTGAATGGTCGACGGGCACGGGAGGGGGACACTTGACGGATAGCACTGGTGTTATTCTGTATTTGTAATGAACACCAATAAAAATTAATTTATTAAAAAAAAAAAATAAGAAAAAAAATAAAAAAAAAATAAAATCTTGGCTATTATTTAATCACCATATCAGAGAGAGCTTGTCAGGTATATGACAAAGGTCATCTTTCCAATTCTTTAGTCACTCACCAGGTGAGCCTGTTCACTCCTATGGCTTCCATCACCATCTATAGGTTTGTGAAAATGTCTCTTCGTTTTCCCTCTGAGCACACAGCTAAGTGCAAGGGGCCAGTTGGATCTATATGAATTGTTCTGGCCACTATAACTTGGGTAGAAATGATGCACACCACTTCTATTCCTGGCCCCTAACATCATCCTGAGAAACCCCTCATTCTCTTTCGCTTTGTTCATCAGCTAGGAAGGAGGCCAGACAAGGACTCCAAGAAGGCTCCAGGGAGAGGTGGAGTTGGAAGAAGCCTAGATCTTTGAGTCAGTGTTTGGAGGGGAGCTGCCTGTGAGAGCTACCAGACTGGAACATCCACATAGGGTCTTGTGTGAGCAAGAAATAAACATTTATTGAGTTAAACCATTGAGTTTTTATAGCCTATCATGCCTAACACAATGACTCCTTCATTTATATGTATTGCTCAGACTTCGCTTCTGAGCTC
Organism: Nyctereutes procyonoides; assembly: GCF_905146905.1. Taxonomy (NCBI): domain Eukaryota; kingdom Metazoa; phylum Chordata; class Mammalia; order Carnivora; family Canidae; genus Nyctereutes; species Nyctereutes procyonoides. The sequence continues at coordinate 21,701,144 of NW_026575159.1, forward strand.
CAGAACTATACATTTAACTTTCTATTCAGTCTTTCTACAATGGACCCTCGAGTAGGGTAGTAAGTCAATGTAGGGCTGCAGGGATCAGACCATCTGTGTTGAAATGCCAGTCCTGCCAGGGACCAGCGACGGGACCATTGGGTGAATGATTTAAGCATTCATAGCTGTATATACTTCACAGTTGTTTGAATATTAAGTGGGTAGATGTGTATAAAACACTTAGAATGGTCAATGGTCCATAGTAAATGTTCAGTAAATGCTGTGGCACAGTTATTATGACCATCCTACTCGGAATTTGTTCCTTCCCTTTAGTTTTCCATAGGAATAACTGGACATTTCCCCACCATTCAACAGCTATTAAAATCAGAAACTTGCAACTTAATCTTAAATCAGTTGTTTTTCTTCATCATCCCACGTGGAACAAATCACCCAAAACTGGTTGATCATACTCCTTAAATATTTCTCAAATGCATCTACTTCTCTTCATCCTCTTTTGTTGTGCCCTCTCCATTTTAAAGTCACCAGCATTCATGGCTCTATTGCAGTGGTATCTTTACTAGTCTTTTCCAATCAATACTTGTGTTCCTTAAATTCATTCTCCACAGGGAAATGAAAACATTATTTTTAAAAATTCAAATCTGAGGGACCCTGGGTGGCTCAGTGGTCAAGCATCTGCCTTCAGCTCAGATAGTGATCCCAGGGTCCTGGGATTGAGTCCCACATCAAGCTCTCCACAAGAAGCCTGCTTCTCCCTCTGCCTATGTCTCTGCCTCTCTCATGAATAAATAAAATCTTTAAAAATTTTTCAAATCTGATCTGGTCACTCCAATATTTAAAATGTATTAAGACTTTTTGCCCTTTGGAAGAACCAATTTCCTGATGTTTCACTTCAGCCTCTCCTCATACTCACCTCATGACTTGATCTCTGGAGGTCAGCCATGCTGAGCTTTGGTCGCTGGGCTTCCATGGCCACAGGTTGTTCCATTTTTGAAGTTTTCACATGTTGGCTACTTCTGCTTAGCATGAACTTTCTCCCTGCCCCTAATTTACCTAATTAATTCCTGACCATTCTTTACATTTCAGCCTGAGTGCTGCACTCTCCAGATAGCCTTCTTCACCATCTCTGGCTATGCAAATACTAGAACTTTCTTCAGCCCTCAGTCAAAGAGGGGGGGAAAAAGAGTTGATATGAGCCTTTGGCACCAGCAACCACTTTGTAGCCGTCCCCAAAGCATGTGGGATTTCTCTAGCTTCTCTGGAGTCGTGACCAATGGTTCTGTCGCCTTCCCTGGTTCTAATAAAACTCTGTGATGGGTTTTGGATTACACTCGTTCCAAGAGGACTCCTTGTCAGTCCTCGAGTGGCCTTTGTTGTCTACAGCCCCTCGCAATGAATTTGAGGGCAAAGGTCTTGGTTACACCCACCACTGAAATCAGACTCAGCTACACTACATGAGGAACATATTAAAGGGTGGAATCCAGCATTCATCCTCACAGCACAAAAGCAATAGCTCTGCAGCATTTCCCTGTCTTTACTTGTGATGGTTCTATAACCCACTGCCTCTGACGTTGCAGACAGCTAGGATTTCTTAGCAAACTCTGACCTGCACAGAAAATAAAATAGCACGCAGCAACGGAGCCAAATCAAGCCTTGGGAATGTTTTCGTGAGGAGAAGAGGTTGAACAAGTTTCAATACAAAAACTTATAAATCCCTCTAAGTACTTTCCCCATTTTAATAGTCCTGGCCAGTGCCTTATTATTATTCACCCCATGTTTGAATAATGGAACGCTTAGATCACTATTTCATCGAGGGAAGGAAATGCTGTATATTCTAAAAAGCACTTTGAATAGAGCTCTCTTCCTCTGCAAGGCCATACTTCACTGAGTTTTCCTAATTGCTAAATGCACAGCTCTGGCTTGAAATTCAAGAATTTGAAGAATCGTAGAACACGTCCTGCACCAGTGAAAATCAGACCATAACAGATCCCGGGGCCTTCATTATCTAAGCAAACCGTTCCAGTCCCAGATTATTGCAAACAGTGTCAAGATTTTATATCTATATACACAAACACTATATGACTAAATAGTGTCAAATACGTGTTTATATACATGAATCATGAATATATATGATGATTATATATTATATATATATATATATAAGAGAGAGAAAAGGCCTCAGTTCTGGTTCTCAGGCACTGCTCTCCAACAGTAGATTGAATTTGTTTCCTCAGTTTCCTTATCTGCTGACTGGGGATCATGCATTTGTCTTGGTCCCCAGTTAAGGTTCTTTTATGGCCCTAATGAGATAATGCAGGTCCCAAGGTTCAGTGATATAAGATATATTTAATAACTTTTCAAGGAAAGGGATTTTTTTTTATATCATGTGCACTATCTGTCCTGGAATCACACTAATTCAGGGGTTACTTTCATTGTTAAATCCACAGCATCTCTGATATCTTCTATGGGAGCTCATGGCAGAGCTGATTTGGACAGCTGAGAGCCCTGCTCTGAGCAGGCCAGGGTCTCCTCCCATTTCCTGTCTAAAACCATTCTGAAGAAGTTAATTCAAGTGGAACAATCAGCCCATTGTTTGAAAGAAGCCCAAGATTCTTGAAAATCTAATTTTTGGGTTCATTCCCCCAGGTGACCAATAATATGCACTTAAGGCAACACTTTATGAGAAAAGTTTGATTCAACTTCACTTGTTCCAACTGGCTTAGGTGGTTGTGTGTACAATAACTCTGAGCATAAATTATTTGAAACAACCCAAACACCCAGTCACTGGGGAAGCACATTCGCTGGATGGATCATTATACAACCATGAAATAGCTATGAAATTTCTGAGTATGAGGAAGTGCTCACGTTATATCCTTAAATAATAAAGCAAGGTTCACATTTGTGCAACCTGTATTTATCAATTCTGTGTCAACGAGTTTTGTCGATCACAATGGACCCCAGGGTGTATAAACAGCAGTTTCTTCTTTTAAATGTCCCTTTAAATCTGTACGGTGGGCTCCTAGATGCTGGCTTTTAACTTTTCCAGGTCGTCTCAGATTTTGAGATATATTCTCTGATCATCTTCAGGGATGAAAACAGTCTTATTTCAACAATAAATGTATCTAATTGAAGTATATACCCACTAATGCAATTGAAGATTTCCCTTCTATGCCAGCTCAGATTCTGTTTCATGCTTGGGAGACCTGCAGTGAGGAAGAGATAGATGGTTACCTTCTTTTCCTTCCTTTCTTTCCCCTCTTTTCTCCCTCACTAGTCTTCCCCAGAGTCCCCAGAGTTGAGGCAGGCTTAGAGGCTTAGATATAACTTGCTCACTGCGCCCTGTAGGGTGGGATACTATGGATGACTCCCCCCCTTTTTTTATTAAAGATTTTACTTATTTATTCATGAGAGACACACAGAGAGAGGCAGAGACATAGGCAGAGGGAGAAGCAGACTCCCTATGGGGAACCTGATGTGGGACTCGATCCCAGGACCCCAGAATCATGTCCTGAGCCAAAGGCAGATGCTCAACCGCTGAGCCACTCAGGCATCCCTGGATGACTTCTCCTTAAGGAGCTTTCTTGAGTCCATCATAAGTACCCCGGGGGCCCTCCTCCTGCAGCATCAATAACATGCCCTGTCCCTCACACCACCTTTCACTTCCAAATCTCAGCCCCTGACCTGGTGGCCCATCTTTCTGCTGAGCCACTTAGCTACTTCAAGCAGTCCTTTTAGGTGTGAATACTTTCAAAACAGCCCAGACCTATTGCATCTTGGGTTCTTCTTTATTTGAGCATATGAGCAGCTATGTCACAGTATAAAACAGCAGCTTGTGTCATACCACAATACCACCACCACTGGCACGAACATTGGACAAAGTTCTATGCCATATGCTAAGAGGAGGTCAGAGTGTCCCCATTATCATTCCTGCCCTCAAGATACTAACAATCTAGTAGGGAAGAAAGATGTATTTATAACCAACTTAAAAGACCAGCTGGATGAAACATTTGCCCTGCCCTGGCTTCCCAAAGCCAGCACGACACCAAACGCTTACTGCTTTTCATGATGCTCCTGAGCCTTCCTGTAAATATCCCTTTCTCTCCAACAAGACTCTGAACTCACAGCATGCAAGTTATGCCTTGTTCATCTTTACCCTCAGCTCCAACTGTGGCTTAAGATAGGAATATGGATGTGTTTATAAATTCAGCAGTTGAAACAAATGTCAATTTTTTGAAGGCGCTGGTATACTGTAAGGGTCAGATAAGATTTTTTTGTAGTGGCATGATGTGAGAGTGTAAAATGTGAAATGCTTTTTCCAGTTAACTGGTCTTAACTTCACTGTTTACTGTTCTGAATGTGTCTCCTGAGTTCTAGGTCCAGGATGACAATGCCTTCCTTACTCATTAGGTGCTAATAAATTTAGAGTGAGATATATTTGTTTGGGTATTTTGTGAGCTAAGTGTTCTGCAAGTATTCATCATTTGAGCAATGAACATAACTCTAGGAAGACAAAGAATTCTCTGCCACATTTTAGCCAAATACCTTAGTAGGACCTTCTCTGAAGCTCATTTGACCCATCTGGATAGTGGTACACCAAAGATTAGCTCATTGCACTATTATGAAAATTCTTATAAGGAAAGCATCAAGAGCACAGGAAGGATTCAATAAATGTAAAACTTTATGAAAAGCATTAATTACTAACTCTAGGTTAGCTGTAGACTCATTCCTTTGTAACAAGCACAAATATAGGTGTAGCTTTATGGAAACAGTTTCCTGTGAGCAAACTTATTCTATGCCACAATTAAAGGCAGTTGTAGAGTTGCCTCTCCTGGAAGGTAATGAGCCCCTTTCCTTGGAATGGTTCATGTTCAAGGTGATGACTATTCAGAGATGTGCATAACACAAGTTACAGTAGATGGCTTTGAGGATCCCTTCACTTGAGGTTTTCACAAGTTTGAAAATTCAGAAATATATCATTCATTCATTCGACAAATCAGAATTTGCTGGGCTAGGCATTTGCCACAAAAGTCCCTGACTACATAGAGGCAGATACACAATAAACAGATGAATGAATCAATGTTTAGAATGTCAGGTGATGGTACCTGCTAATATAAGACCTAACATTTTCAGCTGGAGCTGAGTTTTAAAAGTTAATTTAGAGCAGTACCCCCTAGCCTCAAACTTCAGCAGCAAGAAGGTAAAGAGTTTCGTATGCAATGGCCTCTGAGTCCCAGATGTTTCCTTTTCCTAGCATTTAATATCATCTGATGCAGATGGATCCCTGGTCAGTTGAGTGAACTAATTAATAGTTGATAAGTTTCATCAGGGAGAAGATTTCTATCACGGGCTTCAGTATCCTTCATCAAAGAAACCAGGTGATACTATGAATTTTTCCCTTCTGGTTAATCAGGAAGGCTAAATCCAGGAGAAGGGTTCCACAAGGTCAGAGAGATGGAAAAACAGCTACAATTGGCATTCTAGAGCACATGATTGTATCTATTTATACATACCTCCAGGGACACAAGGGGAAAAGGCTCCCATATGCACAGATAAGATTTTCAAAAATCCTAAAAAGCTAATAACTGAACCACTCAATCCACTAAGAGAAGATTAGTAATAAATATCTACCACTAGACAATGTTAGTTTATTTCATCTTATCAGAAAACCTCAGTACAACTTACAATAGCAATTGTGATACATTTGCCCTGTTTCAAGGACTGGATTAGGCTGTGTTTAAACAGAGACACAGACATATTTCTAGGTTTAACCTCACACATAAATAATTCCTAAAGTGATTTTGCATCTATTATTTAACAGACTTATTCCTGCACAAACCAAGCTCGGGGTTAAGCAAAATAGGTCTTAGGATTTCAGGTAGTGGCAGGAGGAGAATGTAGGTTTTTGGTATCATGGGTTTTCACATACATTGAGTCCCTCCCTGTTGGGGGCTCTCAAACTTCAATGGGCTTCTAAGAGAGGGAAGTGTGGGTGGCCATGTGCCACCCATTCCCTCATTTCTTCATCCACAAACATGGCAGTCACCGGAATGGAGTCTGGGGCTCACGGTTCGGGAGAGAGGAAGACAAGCTCGACAATAGCTATAATAAAAGATGAAATGTGGAGAGCACCATTAGAAAGTTATGGAGTGTTCTGGGAGTTCATGGGAGGAATATATCACATTAATTTTCTTGTCAGAAGATCCCAGTAGGCTTTGAGGGCAGCTGTACTCAGCCCGGCTGGTGTGGGGGAGGGGAGAAAGAGCAGAATCACGGTGGTCCATTGTTCCAGAGGATGCACCCAAAACTTCACAAAGGACTGGCCTTGCCAGATGCTTAGGGTGAATGTGTCTGCTGTTAAAGACATGCCCATGGAGTCAGACTTGAGCGCAGAGACCAATCCTGGGCTGTGGGACTTTTAGTGCCCAAGAAAGTTCCAGGCTAACCAAATGAGTTGGTCATCCTACATGGTAAAGCTGCACCCTCAGACCCGGCAGCTCCCCCCAGTAGACCCTGACCATGGTGACAACTGGAGGCCATCTGCTGGCCCTTCCCTTCACCTGTGCATCAGGTCCTTTTTTAGAATGGGGCCTCTGGGGCAGTGTTTCTCCATGGCTACCCTCTTACCTTTACCTTAGGTGTTATACCATTTTGTAGATACATTAGGCTCAATGAATTGCAGTGCTTCACATAAGGACCGGAGCTCTGTAAAATCAAAGAATTAGTCATGATCCATGTAGGCTCTGAAACTCTTAAAAGGGTCAACAAGTTTGTCTTCAGGGATAGCATCAAGATGAGATGGGAAGACAGGAATACATTTTTCTTTGGCCGCTTTAAGGAAGACAGATCATGGAGGAGCAAGTAGGAGGCCAAAAGTTTAATTGGTGAAGGGGGGCAGTCACAGCCCTTGGGGTCTATGGCAGGAAAGGGGTGAGCCCTGGACCTGGCTTGGGAGGATTGGTAGCCCCCAGGATGGGTTTGCTGAGGGCTTTGTAGCCCCATGGGCAGCCTGCTTCCCTCCTCTTCATTAACCCTATTTTATAAACCAGCAGGGATACACACTGAATTCTGTGGAGGTGTTCACAAGAAGCTTTCCCCCCTCCCTTTCCTAGAGGGATAAAAGACAAACGAGGGGCTGTTCATGGTAATCCAAGGAAGTGGTTGGAGTGAATTCTACAATTCTTTGGCCTTTTAGTCCTGAAGATGACTAGTTAAATAATTTGATGCACAGACCCTGACCACCATTCTAATGAGCTCTGGTAAGCTGGCACAGAAAATTAATGATAATAAATTAATTCCAGAGAATTCCATTTTATGTACTCAATTATTAATGGTATTACAGTGTTATTAATGGTGTCAATTATTAATGGCATGAATAATTAAGAAATCATATCCATGCTATGATGTACAAGGGTTCCAGTGTTGAGCAAAATGCTCAGAATAAATAAATAAACATACCAGAGTTCAGACCTATAATGTTCAGCCTTCAGCATGTTTCCTGGAAAACACTGGTCTATCTGTTACCAGACTAATTTTATTGATGAGGTCTCTGTTACTAGGACTCCTGCCCAAGGCTTATATTATGATAGTAACAGGAAAGAGGGTAGGGGATGGGGACCACGTTTCCTTGGCAGTTCTGCCTTCACCGGAGACATAGGGGAGACTGTGCCTGAAACTGGTATCCACTGGAAACTGGATATGAGACGGGGGAAGGCTGTGTGACTGTAGTGAATCCAGAAGAGCTGACAGGTAAGCCGAGGCTGATTAGTTGAGTTTGACTCGAAAGACATCTGAAGCCCCAAGCAGCTAGTGCCACAACCAGTACAACCAGATTGGGTTTCTGGTAAGCAAAAATGAGGGAGGGACTTCAGGAAAAGTATAGCTTCCAAGGGGGCAAAAGACTGGCTGTGTGAACAAGTGACCTACAGTATCAGCCTGGGCCTCAGGATTTTCCGTTGTGTAAGGGGATGGTATTTATTCTGAAGGCTGATTGACAAAGTGAATGTATGGTTCACAATAAGGCCTCGACAACATCTTATATGACTCTTGTTTTTATGATCATTATGAATTTTATAATCCAACTTGATCATTTTATAAGTGAAGAAATTGAAGCCTAAAGATGTGACTTGTTGGGTATCTTCCCCTTGCCTCTTCAGGTACTATCTTCAGCCTGGACTCTTTTCTAGGAGCCAGCCTCCATGCATGACACTGACAGCTCCAGTGCCTTGGTGAGCTCTGCTAGCAGACTGAGTGGAGGGTGGTCTGGGTAGCTCAGTTAAGTGTCTGCCTTCAGCTCAGGTCATGACCCTAGCATCATGGGCCCGAGCCCCATGTCGTGCTCTCTGCTCAGCAGGGAGCCTGCTTCTTCCTCTCCCTCTGTGTGCTTATACTTTCTCTCTCTCAAATAAATACATTAAAAAATCTTAAGAGAGAGAGAGAGATCAAGCAAGAATGGGAAAAGGGGGCAGGAGGAGGCCAGGGCATCTATTTTCTTGGTTCCTTCCTTGAGAGGTTCCCATCAGCTTGCCATGCATCTCTATAGAAGACTAGAGGTATTCTCAAAGCAGCCAATTCTACATGATTTTCTCTTTCTGGAATCCTGAAACTACTCCCACTTCTAGACCCTTCTAGTCTATAAAAGATGAGTTCGCTATTGCCAGCTGTGAATGACTGTGCTATCCCTGTGTGAAAAATGTTTGTCAAATTATTCTACTTTGAAATAGCAGTGACAGAAGTGACATGGACTCCATGTGTAGTATTTTCTTTATACTCAATTTTCATCCATATGCTCATTAAATTATTGTCTACTTAGAATAAGATCACATGCTGGGCACACTGATATGAAAATCAGGAACATACAGGTGCCCATTATATTGAAACACCACTTTATAGGACTCAGATGCAGGAGTTAGCAAATTGTTTCTCTATAAAGAGCCAGACAGCAACTATTTTAGACACTGGGCCCTATGTTTTTGTTGCAACTACTCACTCTGCTGTTGTAGTGCCAAGGCAGCCATAGATAGTATGTCCACCAAAAATATGCCTATTTATCAATATGACTTTATTTATGCCCATTGAAATCTGTACTCTGAATAATTTTCATGTGTCACAAAGTACTATTCTTTTTTTTCTCCAGAAATTTAAATTAAAAAATATAAAAGTAATTCTTAGCTTCTAGGATCTATGAAACCAGACAGTGAGCCAGATTTGACCTATAGACCATAGGGTGCTGGGAATCCTGGGGCTCAGTAGTTTAGCACCTGCCTTTGGCCGAGGGCGTGATCCTAGAGTCCCAGGATTGAGTCCCACATCGGGCTCCCTGCATGGAGCCTGCTTCTCCCTCTGCCTGTGTCTCTGCCTCTCTCTCTCCTCTGTGTCTTTCATGAATAAATAAATGAAATCTTAAAAAAATAATAATATTTTTAAAAAAGACCATAGGTTACTGACCTCTGTGCTAAAACATGAATTTGGTGTTGAGGGAACAGATTTAAGGAGGCCAAGAGTTAAGAAGAGGAAGCTGGGAGAGGATCCATACAAGAAGTGACATTGGCCCAGGGTACTAATGGATGATAGAGTTGGTTTGGCAGGGAAGAAGGGGAAGTATATTTGAAGCACAGGTGATGGGCAAAAGCAAAGACTCTTAGAAGTGCCAGATATGCTCTGGGAGTGCGGCCTGAACTTGTAGGGCCAGAAGAAAGAGGCATATGGGGTGATTAGAGAGGGAAGACCCTGGTGGAAAAGAGGGCAAGGAGGCTCTGAGCTACATCCTGGAGGACCAGAGTGTCTTACTGAAAGACTGGACTTGATAGGTGGGAAAGCCAAGGGATGGAATCGGGGGAACCAGCATTAGACCTGAGTGCAAAGCCCACCTCTACCATTTTCTGACTGAGCGATCATAGGCAAACTATTTAACCTCTCTGAGCCTCATTTCTTACATGCAAATCAGTCATCACAACAGCAGCAACTTCATTACAGTTGTGAGGAGTAAATGGGATAATACACACAGACTGCTCTCAGCAGGACTGGCTCATGGTAAGTGCTCAATAAAGGTCTGCTATTATTAGCATTCCCATGATTAGGCTCATTGACTAGCCTGGCTCTCACTGTGTTTTCTCTAGTCCAAGTTCAGAGAATTCTTGCCATTGCTGATGGGGATGGCAGCTGGACAGTTGGCAGATCTGAGATGAACATAAGGTTTCCCTTCTAGCACCATGACAGCATCATCCCTAATGAGCCTTCAGTGGCAGAAGTCCATTTTTCTGGACCTGAACCCCATAAACCTTGGGATATTGGACAAGGAGCCACAACCATAGCTCCTTAGTCCAGACAATATTCTTCTTAGAGTGTTCATCTATTATTACTTTGCCTATGAGTTTTCTTTCCTGCTTAGGCTGCAAAGGGAAAGGACAATGTTTGGATAGTTCTCCTTTTTAACAATTCCCTTGAGTCTCCTGGGTAGTGGCCTTCAGTGAATTTCCATGGTGTTCCATCCAACCTGAAGAAGGAGTAGGGCTGAAACAAGTGGACATTATTTAGGGACTTCACTTGAAAGATTCAAGTTCTGCCTATCTTAAAGATGCCTAAAGTGATACATTTTACAATTACTTCAGTGGATCTTTAAAAGATTTCCAATCTGATTTCAATGTGATATTGGATAGAAACTATAGCATTTTACTCCCAAGGCACCATAAGAAGACTAAGAAGTGGTGAGGAAGAGGACTGATTGCTTACTTATTTTAAAGACAAAATAATTTTAATATTTAATTATATTTCAGGCAATTAATTAAAATCATTAAACAGACTTTCAAGACATATTTGAAGGTAATATATTTTAACTTCACTTAAAAAAAGGACAAATTCTGTTATAAAAGTAACAACATTTGTTATTGTTCAGGTAGCAGGTAAATACATTTATCACTCAACATTTGGGAAAAAAGAAAAAGCTAGAGAAAATCAAATTACAACTATTCAATAAGCCTAACCTCATAGACTGTATTTTTAACATTAATTATGTATTTTTTCCAAAGTACTCTTGTAAGCATATTGTAAATCTAGAAACAAACCAAAAAAAAAAAGAGCATGGGAAGTCTCACTTGAGGATATAAAAGGGTTGAAGTGAAAGATGGTAGGAGAGCTCAAATGTTCAGAGTAATAGGGTTTTGTACCCTTACCCTTCACCCTTACCATGGGTGAGGAGGCACATATTTGTCCCTCACCCCAAAATGAGAGGTAGAAACACGGATGGATGGATGGATGGATGGATGGATTGAAGGAGAGAGAGATGAAATAAAATGACATAAAGAGAATCAAAATCTGGAGTAAATGATCTGGTAATATTTACTGGTACCTATTATTTAAAATTTAAAGGATAGAATCATATTCTTAGTACTATTTGTAAGTTAGCTGTCTTTGTGTTCTTGCCTACAAAGAGAATAATAAGTCTTAAACCCACCAATGCTTCAAAGCTCGTTATGTTTACGTGAGGCAAACTTGCTCTATGAGGGCCGTACCTGATTTAAGTTCATTTTAGGCTCTAAAACTTAAACTGACTAAAGCCCGTGACACAACAGTCAGAAACAGTCTTGCACCCAAAAATAAACCATGCATTTGTTGGACCATGCCTTTTGTGTTGGCTGTTTAAGAGTGACAAGTAGTTGTGGCCCTTTCACTCTCAGTTCACTTCAGACTGACACATGAGTATAGGATGTAACACTTCCACTTCCAGTTATTGGGACACAAAAAGCACTACAATTTAGAGATGAACCAACAGGTTCAATTTAATCTCAAACTAAATTTAGGAGACCTGTCCTTATCCAAAGTGCTTGTAAGAATCTAACTCAATCCTCTTTGGAGGAAGGTAACATTCATATGGGGCATCCTATGACCAATAAAGAAGTTATAAGGCATATGAAGAGGTAAGATTACAAAAAAATCAGACTTGCAAGAGATGCAGATATAGAAGTTATGACACTGAGACTTCAAAATAATTATGCCTGAAATGAAAGAAATCACATGCTAAGATGTAGAATTTTAGCAGAAAACTAGAAACTGTTAAACAAAGGAAACTCTGAAACTGAAAAAGAAAATAATTGAAATTTTATTTATTTTTTTTTTAAATTTTTTTTTTAATTTATTTATGATAGTCACAGAGAGAGAGAGAGGCAGAGACATAGGCAGAGGGAGAAGCAGGCTCCATGCACCGGGAGCCCGACGTGGGATTCGATCCTGGGTCTCCAGGATCGCGCCCTGGGCCAAAGGCAGGCGCTAAACCGCTGCGCCACCCAGGGATCCCAATAATTGAAATTTTAGAATCCCATACACGTGTTTAATAGTATAGCCAATAATGTTCAGGAGAGAAATGTTGAGTTAGAAGACAGATTGGTAAATAAATAAATAAACAAACACAAACAAACAAAGTTGCTACTTAAACACACACAAAAAGGAAGAGGAGATGTGGGATGTGGAAAAGAGTCTACAGGGCTCAGGAGACAGCCAAAGGGTCCAACATACATGCCTTGAAGTCCCAGAAATAGTGGAGAGAAAGAGAAAATGGAGAATGATATTTGAAGGTACAATTATCCAGAAGTTGTCAAAACTGAAAAAAAAGAAAAATTGTGAAAGCAGCTGAGATGATAGATGATAGATAGGCGATTTCAGATGGATAAATAAATAGATGATACATAGATGACAGACGGATCTTTCAAATGAGCATCAATAACAATAGTGAAAGTGGACCACATAAAAGAAAGGATGGAAAACAGAAAAAAACTGAAATTATTCAAAATGTTGAACAAAATAACTACTAACCTAGAATTCTATACTCAGTAAAAATATCATTTAAGAATAAAGGTGAAATATAAAGATATTTTAAAAAAAAACTTCCCATGTTCGGCCCTACCCTAAAAGGGAGGTCTTCAGGCAGAAGGAGAATTGTGCGAGCTCGGAAAATCTGGATGTAATAAGCAACTGAAAGGATAAACATGTGTAAACCTAAATGAATATTGAGTATACAAGCAGAAATAATGGCTCACAGAATAGAAAGTATATGTAGAATTCAAAGACATGACAATAGCTAATAAGGTGGGAGAAAGGAAATGCAGTTGAATTCTGTTTAATAATAGAAAACATAGTGAAAGAACATATAGCTAATAAGAGGAAAATGAAAAAAATTAAAAATAATTACTCCAAGTGAAGGCAAAAAAAACCTGAAAAGGTGAGTAAAATAGAAATAGTGAAATAGTACACATAAATAAAAATGTATAAGTAATTACTTTAAATGTAAATAGACTAAATATTCCAATTAAAAGAACAAAGGTTAACAGCAGAGATTAAAAATAAACCAGCATAAGCTTCTTAAAAGAGACATACCCTAAGTACAAGGATGTAGAAGTTTGAAAGTAAAGGTAAGAAAATTTATACAATGTGAACATTAACAGAATAAGTTGGATATATCTGAGTATCCAACACAGTAATTCTAAAGCAAGAAATTTACTACAGATTTAAAAAGGTACAATTTTTTATAATAAAAAAAATCTACCTATGAGAAAATGTACCACTTCCAAATTTGCAACCACCTAATAACATAGCTTCAAAATATATACGGAAATTATTAACAGAACTAAGAGGAGAAATAGACATGAATGTATACTTCACTCAGGTTCTGATAAAATAAGTAGACTCCAATCAACAAGGATGTAGGATATTTGAATAACATGAGAAACAAACACCAACTACTTAACACAGAGAGAATAATGCATGCATTAATTGCAGAAGAGAATAATCAACAAGGGGATCAGATGAGTGAAGACAAAACAAGGATTTATTGCTTTTGAAGCTGAATTAGAGGAAGTGATTTAACCTTTTGTCAGAATAAGGCTGCCAACTATTCCACCACCACAGCCTCCATCAGATTAAACTTTTTTCCCTATAGGAACTGGACAGTTGTAGGCCCTCTCTAACGAGGAGAAAAAGGAGAGGGAAAAAAAACCATAAGCTCTGTACAAACTCCACATTCAGAATAGGTACTTCTTTTGGGAGGTTGGTGGCTCACATGGCCAAAAATGTCCCTGTTCCAATTTTGGGGAGCGCAAGTCTCCTCTTAGAGATGTGATAATAGGAAATTGGGCTCCGAGCCTCTCAACAGTATCTCAAGGAGATACTGCAATTCAGAGAATAGCACAAAAATATTTGTCTTAACACTGATCACATTTTTATTTTAATGAAATGTCTATATTCCTGACACTTCATCTCCAGAAACCAGATCTAATTAAGATTCGTATCCCCACCCCTCAACATAGTGCTTGGCACATCATTGGTATTATAAAAGAATTTTTTTAAAAAACAAAAAGAAAATAAATAAAATAAGGTGTTGAATAAATTATGAGTCGCTCAAAATTTGGAAAAAGGTGAGGTAAGGCATCTAGCAGAGACCAAGCTCAATCTAGGAGTAATGACCAGTCCTTTACAGAAGCAGCCCTTCCTAAGACATGGCATGCAAATGTGTTCCTGAGGAAACCTGGAAATCACCCAAATTCAGAGTAGCTGTTCATCCTCCAATCTCTAGTTGGTTCATGTATTGAACTGAAACCGGACGTTCTGAGGGAAGATAGGTTAACAGATCCATGCGGTTTGCGCAGACATGAAATTTGGCTCAAGGTCAATAGCTTCATATAAGGAAGAAGCAGGAGCTCTGATTGCCCAGTTTCAGGCTTTTTAGGTCCCAGAGATGGGGACTCCTACATTTGGAGTGCCAGGAAATCCCACTTAATCCCCCACAACTATCCTTAAAACCATTACCCCCTTGTAATGGAATAAAACACCGAGGTCTAGAGAGAGTAAGACAATCACTCAGGACGCCTGGGTGGCCCAGTTGTTGAGTGTCTGCCTTAAGTTCAGGTTGTGATCCCAGGGACCTGCTTCTGATCCCCTGCAGGGACCCTGCTTCTCCCTCTGCCTGTGTCTCTGCCTCTCTCTGTGTGTCTCTCATGAATAAATAACATCTTTAAAAAAAAAAAAAAGAAAATTGCTCAAATTACTGCCAAAACTGAGGACCAAATCCTGATCTTCCTATTCCCCCCAAACATGGGTTTTTTCAACTTCTGTCCCATCCAAGTACTAACCAGGCCTGACCCTGCTTAGCTTCTGAGATCAGACGAGGTCAGACACTTTCAGGGTGGTATGGCCATAGACTCAACTTTCCTACACAGGTTCCCAAAACAGCCTTGAGAAGAGGTTGTGAGTCTACTCCCTCTGTTCAGTAAGCAAGCTCTTGATGTTAACTTGACTTTCCTTGGGAACTTCCCACAGGGAAGAAAGGTGATAACAGACAAAAACTCTTGAAATGGGAATCTGGCTTAATATTCAGTATCTGATGATATTAGTTAGTTATTAAGACTGTAATTGATTATTGAGGGACTGGAAAGCCAGAGTACTGAAAGGCACCAGCCCGGCCTGTGGGGGCCCTATATCTATGTGAGGTTCTGCAGTGCGAACAGCATGTTGGGAATGCTTCTGTCTTTTTAATACCTGTTTAAAGCACTCATTCAACAATTTACCTATCACTTATCATAAGAAATCAAAAGGGCAACCCAATTTCTTTCCTTTATTTATGTGTTGAAACTCCACATTACCGATTTTGAAACTTTTGAATATGGGCTGCCAATATTTTTCTTTTGCATTTGTCCCTTAAAATCTATTTTTTTAAATAGAAGTACATTCTTTTGTTCCTCTCTTTCTTGCCACTCCGCACCTCTGTGGCTCCCTCTGTCTCACCCCTCTAACTTTTGCTTCATCTTTCTCACATTCATCTCTTTACTATCCATACCTTGTTGATCCTTATTATCGAGGAGCTTTGAATTTTAGTCCAACCTACCAATCTTTCCACTCACTCTTTAACCCACTATTGTTTATTTCCATAGAACAGGAATTTTTTTTCTTTTAAGTTCACAAGGTGGGGCACCTGGGTGGCTCAGTCGGTTGACCATCTGCCTTCAGCTCAGGTTGTGATCCCGCAGTCCTGGGATTGAGTCCCACATTGGGCTCCCTACTCAGCGGAGAGTCTGCTTCTCCCTCTGCCCGCTGTTCCCTCTGCTTGTGCTTCTCTCTCTCTCTCTGTCCAGTAAATATATAAAACCTTAAAAAACAAAAACAAAGTTCACAAGGGGTTTGGGTCCTCAACAGACACTGTCCTTCCTCAGTTTCCAGGACTCTTTCATTTCTATCTCTAAGACTGTGCCTTCCTGTTTCCCTTCATGGCTTCTCTTCCTCTGTCCTCTATTTTAACAGGTGCTCTCCAGGAATTGGTCCTCTGTATTCCTCTTCCTTTCATCCTCGTTCTGTTTCTGAGCAATTTCAATGAATCCAAGGGTTCACCGAGGAGATATGTTGGTATGTGGGGAAAAGTGAAGACAAAGGGTAAATATGCTACGCTTGATCTTAGCCAAAAGGCGGAGAAGCGATGACAAAGGGTAAATAGGGCACATCTTTCTAGAACATTAATTTTATGAAGACTTGGAGATGGGTTGTTTTCTAATAGGACAGAAATGGCTTCATTGTGAAACAAAAGGCAAATTCACATAAATTTTAAAAACAAAACATCAAATGTGAAGAAATGTCAGAGTCACTACATATGATTTTTAAGTCATGTCTCCAGAGGCCCTGCACTTATTTTTTCATTATCATCCACCACCACTAGTACATTCATGGTAAAACAAATGTGCACAGAACTGATGTAGGAGCTTTCTTTATGACTGATAAATTATATCAATAAATCTAATCAATTTTCCAAGTCCTAATCTTAAATCCCCAAATGTTTCCTAATGCTAATTGGATAAGCATTATTGCACAGAATGGTAGAGAATTTTCCTATGGCAGAAGCAGGACAATGATTGCCTTATTATTAATACAGGAGTAACTATCTCTATCCTTATCCAGAAACCTGCCCTAGAGCGTATGGAAAGACCAGGCCAGGAACGCCTGGTATTCATTTATGAACCAACACTGGTAAAACACTGTAAAATCAGCACCACAAGTCTGAGAGGTATAGTTTTAGGAGAGTTGACTATTGCTCAATTCAGGATAAAACATTCTCATGCTTCCTTTACTACAAAATGGGTCTGCCGGTCTGATGCAATATTGTATGGGAATCCCATGCTGGGAGACCCTGCTGTAAGCCTCCAAATAGTGGTGATTACTTAAATCCCAAAGGCAGTAAAGGCAAATCCAAATTCAAAATATTGTTTCTGTTCCTATAAGAAAGAAGCATTGACTCATATAGAATGGAAAGAGCCTGTAGACAACTTTCAACCAAGTGGCCAATTGGTCTTCTCAAGGCTTGGTGCTGTCTCAGGTGTTCATGGTTCATTTCTGCTGCTGGCTGGTCAGACCACCCAATGCCATGCCATGTCAGCAGCTAATCAGACTTGGTCAGTGGGAGTCCATACCATAAAGCCCATGTGTAATCTCCACTGCCTTGGCCATGTCATTCATGTGCCTGTCCTGTTAACCCAGGGAAGCTTGATGACGGAGGCTGGCTGACATGAACGAGACCAGTCATTTTGTCTGCTTGACTATTTGGTGCCTTTCCCATAACAGACACTCTCAGGCAGCTGTCTGCCTGTGATACAGAGGTACATTGAGCCTACTCCCAAATGTTCATCCATATGTCTCTAACCCAAACTTCTGTTCCTGGTCCTCCAATCTTTTTCTTTCCATATCACTGACAAGCCTGCCAGGCCATTTGCTACTGACCACATCCCCATACATATTCTAACCTCGGTCAATTGTCTTTTCACACCCCTAGACTCTGCCCATTAGGAGCATTTTTCCTTGCTGCTGCAGTTCAAGGCCATGAATGCTCAACAAATTCTCAGCCAATCTGATGGGGATTTCGGGAGTAAGTATTGCCTGCCAGTAGGTCCCATGTTGGCCCCAAATGATTCAATCTTTATGTCCCTACCTCATCTAGTCATGAAATGTAGACTGCCCAAGGAAGGGTGAGATCTCAGGGTGGGGGCACAGGGAGCTTTCAGGAGGGGGAGTTCTCCAGAGCTGAAATAGACCCTAAAAGGGCTGGCAGCTAGAGATTGTCTGCTGATCCCAAGCCTCACTGTTGGGCAGCAAGTCCTCCTTGAAGGGGGATCTGTACAGCGCGTCTCTAGGTCTACCACATACCTTCTCTAACACAGTGATTGGAATAGAGTGTATCTTTTTAATATTTTATTTATTTATTTGAGGGAGAGACAGAGAAAACCAGTTGGAGCAGGGGGAGGGGAGAAGGAGAGAGAGAAGCAGACTCCCCTCTGAGCAGGGAACCCAGTGTGGGCATTGATCCCAGAACCCCAGGATCACAACCCGAGCCAAAGGCAGATGCTCAACCAACTGACCCACCCAGGCACCCCTGGAATAGAGTATATCTTGAATGCATTTTTTTTTTTTGCAGGAACAGAAAGCCTGACCACAGTTTTCTTTATAGGACAATGTATCTACAGCTAATTGATTAACTTGTGCTGGTTCAAGAAATCCATAATGTCTATAGCTTTCTTGTCATTATCCTCACCGTCACAAGGTGGCAACTATCATATTCACCTTCAAGGCCAGAAGGAGAAAGGGCATTGCAGTGTGTCTGTCTCTTTTCATCAGAAAATCAAAACCTCTTCAGGAATTCTGCAGGGAAATTTCCTTTCCTTAGGTCCCTTTGGCCAGAAAGAAGGTATACGAGGGCTTCCAAGAATGCTGAGAGAGTGAGAATAGGATTATCATGATTGACTTACACCAATAAAAATTTATTGCTTGGGTGTGAACATAATTCTTCCCTCAAAAAAAAAATAAATCTCCACAGGCAGGGGATAAGGAAAAGTCATTGAATACTAGGTAGAATGCTAACAATATCTGCCACAGTGAATAAATATTTATTGACTGGAGAATGGTTTTGTGCCACATACACAAAAAAAAAATGCTGCAATGGGAAGAAGTTTGACTAAATAATTTCTGAGGTCATTTCAACGACAGGCTATGAACCAAAGGGAACATTAAAGACCATCCATAATTAATAAAAAGAAATGCTTTAACGATGGCAAACCATCAAGAGAGCCAGCGAAAGAGAGGAAAAGTCTTTAGCATCATCGCCAGACTGATTCGGTGTCCCCCAAAGGAAGCTTGAGGCAGCCATCGACTTTGGGAACAGAGCTGCTGAGGCCACGGTGGGCCAGGCAGGCATAATAACCCCTTTGTCCTGACACTGGATCAGGGAAATAGTGATCAGCTGGAGCGTCCATGAAAAGCCTCCCTCTCACCACCTTTAACGACTCACCCCCGCCTTCCTCCCCACCCTCCACGGATTCCCCTGCTCAAGATCTGACGTCAATTGTTTCCTTACCATGGCAAGCTGCCTGAGATTTCTGGGAAGTATGTTTAAACAGGAGTCATGCCAGGGCTGGAATGAGCAGTGCTTCTGTGTAGCCTGCGATGGAAGCTGTAATTAGGGATACTGGGATCTCGGAGGCTGTAGGCCAACTACGAGGTGTGTGTGTGCGCGTGTGAGTGTGTGTGCACGCAGGCACACGCGTGCTCGGTGGGAGGGGGGAGCTGTACAGATGCATTCCTTTTTTTTTTTCCTCTATTTGCTTCTTAACTTAGAATATGAAAATCAAAAACCGTAAGAAACTTTGTTAGTTTTATGAAGTGTAATATCCCTCCCAAGTCTGCTTTTTGGTTCTTTCTTTCCCTTCTTTCTTTTCTTCTTTCTTTCCCTTTCTTCTTCCTTTTCTTCCTTTCTTTCCCTTTCTTTCTTTCTTTCTTTTCTTCTCTTTCCCTTTCTTCTTCCTTTTTTCTTTCCCTTCTTTCCTTTCTTTTTTTCCTTTTCCTCTTTCTTTTTTTCTTTCTTCTTTCTCTCCCTTTCTTCTTTCCCTTCCTCCTTTCCCCCCTTTCTTCTTTCTTTCCCTTTCTTCTTCCTTTTCTTCCTTTCTTTCCCTTTCTGCTTTCTTTCCCTTTCTTTCTTTCTTTCTTTTCTTCTTTCTTTCCCTTCTTTCTTTTTCTTTCCTTTTCCTCTTTCTTTTTTTTCTTTCTTCTTTCTCTCCCTTTCTTCTTTCCCTTCCTCCTTTTTTCCCCTTTCTTCTTTCTTTCTTTCTTTTTTTCTATTGAAGACTTTTCTTGGGTAAACAACAACTAATAAAATATATAAGAATTACATCCTCATTAAAAAAAAAAAGGAATTACATCCCCCATAAAGCTTGTAGGTAAAAGGCAGACTTTAAACCAATTTTTAAAATTGTTTCTTGATGACGTCTACTCTCTTACCTCCTTCTGTTTTCCCTATTCTTCACTGTTTTGAGGCTGAAGTAAAATACTGCCTGCTGAGATGGTGTAGTTGAAGAAGCATGAGCTACAGAATAAAAAGACTGATTGAAATTCCAGCTGAACCACTTACGACCTGTTGGACCTTCGGCAATTTACTTAACCCACAAGAAGCTTTTTTTCTTGATGTGAGCAGATGGCCATTCACATACGGATGCATCCCCCTTTCATTCTTCTTCATTTCCTCACTGATACTTTCTTCAATAAGCTACCCCAAATGTGTTGGTGATTTTGCATGAAGTCATCCCTCTTCTTGGCATACAGATACTCATTGTGTCCTAATGACTCCAGCTCATTTGCTGGACTTATTAAATTGTACTGAATAATAGCATACATAGAGAATAGTACACAACTCACAAATATACAGCTTAATGGATTTTCATGAACTAATCAAACTCACATAAATCAGCATCCACATCACAAAATTGAATATTATCAGCATCCCAGAAGCCCCTGTAATCTTGTCTGGTCACCACACCCCAAAAATAACTACTATCTTTATTTCTAACACCAAGAACATCAAGAAGAAACACCATGGAGACTCTTGCTCAGTGTTTCTTTCTTTAAACTCCCCATTTATAAGATAAATCAAGGTTGTTAACTACAGTGTTACTCTTCATTCTCATTGTATAATATTCCACTGTGTAAATATATCACAATTTGTTTATCCATCCCTCTTGAAGAGGAATATTTGGATTGTCCCAGTCTGGATGATGATACATAGTACTGCTGTAAACATTCTTCTACATGATTGTTAACATACGCACACTTTTCCTTGGGACACCTAGGACTAGAATTACTGAGTCATTGGTCAATACTGTCAGTTTCCCCAAGTAGCTGCAACAGGGTGCACTCCCACCCACAGTATACAGAGTTCTTATTGTTCCACATGTTCACTAGCCCTTGTTCCCAGTAATTCTTACCATTGTTCCTATTGGTTAGTTCCTACTAACTAGTGTTGCCATTGTTCAACATGTTTTGATATGTTCTGTCTTTTGAATGATTTTGGTAAATGTACAGTGATATTGTGTTGTGATCTTAACTTTCATTTCCCTGATGACTAATGAAGATGAACAACCATCATAAGTTTATTGGTCATTTGGACACACTCTTTTTATGAAATTACTATTCAAGTTTTTGCCCATGTTTTGCTGTTGTCTTTTACTTGCTGACCCATAAAAGTTCCTAACATATTCTGTAGTGTCTTTGTTAACATATGTATTGCAAATTTCTCTCACCCTGTGGCTTGCCTTTGGTTTAATCTTTTTGTTCACTTTTAGATACTGTGGAAACAATGGAGCTGAATTATGCCTCCACAATTTCTTATCTGTGAGAACTCAGGTGAATTAATGAGTGGCTCTGGATTTCAGTTTCCTATCTATAAAATGGGAATAATGACCCCTACCCAGCCTATATCATATTGTTGTTGGGAGGAACAATGAGATGCTATATGTGCAATAGCTTGAGAATTTATATGACGTCCAGGTCAAGAACTATAACTATGCTTTATAACTATTACAGATAAATTATATTACTATCAGTGGCAATTAAGTTGTCACCAGGCAAAGAAGTAATTTACATGCTGGGGAGAACAAAATGGGTTTGGTATAAATCATCTATGAGGGTGATATCTTTGGTTCATATCCACGGGATAAAGAACTTTTAGTTATACATCCCACACAGGAAATAAATCTTGGAAGTCTCAAGTCATGCTCCCAGATGTGAGCAGCAGCACTCACATAATAAGGATTTTCAGAACCTGCCACTTAACATACCTTAATTATTTTTTCTCTAAGTTCCCTTGCTTTCCAAAGGATACATTCAATCAGGCAAAGGTGTCTTTCCTAAGAAAGCAGTACCATTACTTAGAAATCCTGGTCTATTCTATAACAGAATGTTTTCCATATATTTTATTTCCTTATACCAAAGAGTTTACTTTTGTTGAGAACTTAGTGATTTAAGGGTTACAGGGTATATAAGAAATGTGGAAAAATAGAAAGTCAGACACTGACAAATTGAGATCATCTCATTCTACACCTACTACTAATTCTACACCTGGGGAAACATAGGTTTGTTTGTTTGTTTGTTTGTTTGTTTAGGGGGCACCCAGGTGGCTCAATGGTTGAGCATCTGCCTTTGGCTCAGGATCCTAAAATCCTGGGATTGAGTCCTGCATCAGGCTCCCTGCAAAGAGTCTGCTTCTCCCTCTGCCTAATGTCTCTGCCTCTCTCTGTGTGTGTCTCTCATGAATATTTATTTATTTATTTATTTTATTTTATTTTATTTTATTTTTGAAACCGAGGTTTAGATCTTTTTTTTTAAGATTTATTTATTTATTTATTTATTTATTTATTTATTTATTTATTTATTTTAGACATAGACAGAGAGAGAGAGACAGAGACAGAGAGAGGTAGAGACACAGGAGGAGGGAGAAGCAGGCTCCATGCCGGGAGCCTGACGTGGGACTCGATCCCAGGACTCCCGGATCGTGCCTTGGGCCAAAGGCAGGCGCTAAACCGCTGAGCCACCCAGGGATCACCTGAGCCACCCAGGGATCCCCGAAATCGAGGTTTAGAGAGATTAAGTTGCTTACCTAAGGATGTACTTGGAGTGAAGAACAAAAGCCTAGAATTTTACTTTATGCTGTGACTTCTGTAGGGCCAGGGTTTGTGTTTGTTCTGCTCATTGTCATGGCGTGTGACATACCAAGCACGAGGCTTTCCAAACAGTTTCCTTGCCACTTCCCAAACATGCAAAACTCATTCCTATCCTCAAAGACAACTAACTAAATAGAAAAGGCTGAGCACTTAAAAGAATTATAGAATAACATAAACAAATGATTGATTGTTTAGGAAGTACACACAGCTGGGAAAACTTGTACAAATAATTAATTGTGGGATACTTCTCATATTCCTCAGAGAATCCTTCCAAAACCACCCACACCCTAAGACAGAGTTAATCTGTGTTTTCATAGGAACGTGTCCTTAATTCTATTGTAGCAGTATGTCCTGTATTACCTCATGTTATAGGTAGTGATTCATGTATCTAAATCCACTAGACTGCTAAGATAGACTTTGGTACTCAGTAGATGATCCATACATAGTTGTTACACAAGTGACTCACTCAACCAACAAATAGTTGGTTTATTACTATAGTATCTACTACTAGATGTACTAATGGTATATTACTCTAGTATCTATATTTATAATCCAGTGTTATCATTAGCGATTTTGAGATCATTGAAATTGTAGGTCAAGAACGTTGTCTGGAGAAATGGGAAGATGCATACATATAGACATTTTTTTCTATTTCCATGAATTTATAAGTTATAGCATGAAAAAACATAGACTATAAGAGGCTGTTTGATAAAGTATAACAACTGTGTCAATTGTTTTCATTTCCTCTTTTTAATTAATTAATTCATCCATCCATCCATCCATTCATTTACTCATCCTTTTAACTAAAGGCTAAAGGTAAAGAGTGGCTATCAAGAGCAATTTTGTCCCTTAGATTTACCACCATCTGCAGACATTTTTGGTTTTCACAGCTTGAAGAGAGAAATTGCTATGGGCACCTAATGGGTAGAGGCCACAGATGTTGCCAAAAATAAAAAATGCACAAGACAGACCCCACAACAAAGAATTTATAGTCCAAAATGTTAGTAGTGCTAAGTTGAGAAACTCTGCTATCCGTCTATTGTAGCTAAAATGTTGCCCATTAGTCTGTATAATCCAAGAGAAGCTTGAATTAATTTAATTAAGAGAAAGCATTAGTTTCATCCATGGGCAAGAAGTATGCAATTATGCAGCTCTCCTTCTCTAAACTTTGCAGCGAATGAGCCAATCAGCCTTGTTCATCAGTGGAGAATCACTGGCCATTCCAATCTAACTGAGAGGTCATCTTAAAAATTTAAATCACCTAAATCATTCCGTAATTAATGACTATATGCCTTATAGTAGCCCACTACTGTATTATGTTAAAAGAGAAGGCAAAAGAGAAACAATTCACATTAAATCACTACTTTATTTCTCAAAGCATCTTCCTATGTGACCTCACAACTTCCCTTTATGGTAAGGAGGATAGGAATTGCTGGCTCAATCTGACAAATGAAGCTACCAAGACACAGAGATACATATAGAGTCTCTATTCTCAAAGATTAAAGAGTTCTCTTGATAAAATAAAAATAAAATCTTTGCTTGATAAAACTGACAACAAGAAAAAATGATAGAACCCATTAAAATGGTAAGGTTTGTAGTTGCCTATCTGGAATGGAGAAGGAGGCAGGAGGATGTAGGACCAGCTCCTTATCTCAGTCTGTGCAGGCCACTATAATAAAGGACATAGATTAGTGGCTTATAAACAATGGATATATATTTCTTATAGTTCTGGAGGCTGGAGAATCTGAGATCAAGGTGCTGACAGATTCTGGCACATTGGGTGTCTGGTGAGGGTCTCCACTTCCTGGTTCCATCTTTTAACTGTATCCTAACACGACAGATAACTGAGAGGGAGCTCTCTGAGGTCTCTGTTATAAGGGCACCAATCCAGTCCCTGAGGCTCCGCTCTAACAACGTCGTCCACCCCCTAATGCCATCTCATTGAGGGTTAGGATTTTAACACATGAATTTTGGGGAGACATAAAAAAAAATACAGTCTATGATACTCTTTTAAGACACCTCTTTGGTAAGACCACTTATCACCATCAAGATCAAGAAAACTCAGCTAAACTGATAATCCTAAAAGGTTTTTTCTACCTGGGCAGAGTTCATGGGCCCATTAAGATAAATGTGGCTCAGAGTAGTTGAACTAGTGCTATCTGGGCTATCTTAGAAAATGTTATCATTTAAAATAAATACAAAAATAAAATAATGCATATTTTAGTAAAAAGCATTCTTATTTCTCATTCTTGGACTTTAAGAGAAATAAGTCAAGTTTTTAGTTTTGAGAATTTACTGAACAAACTCGGCTCCAGGAGGTTAGATGATTTGCCTGAGGTCTCATGGTTTCAGTGTCCTGATCACATAACTAGGTATTTTTCCATTTTTCTATTATTACTTTTGTCCCAGAACTCTCCTCTTTTTAAGTCATCACCCCACCATCCTGCACCTTAATTTTCTCCAGGACAAAAAAAAAAAAAGCTGTTAAATGGAAACACAAAACCCAGGGAAGTATGGCACCTCCAGGGATTTTTTATGACTCACTAAAATAACTGGGTGCATCCTCTGGGAAACAGAGTCAGAGTGAAAAACGTGGGAAGATCTTTTCCTTCTTCTGAATTCATGGTAGGACATTCTTTGACATTCTCAGATTCCCATGGGGAAATTAAAGCTCCTTGTCTCTCAAGTACGGAACTCTGAGCTGAAAGACATCTTTCTCGTTTCTGAGAAAATGGGATCACTAAAACCAAGAGACACAACCAACCGAAGACAATGTCTCCTACAAAGGAGGCCCACCGATTCCAGACCTGGCTGTGGTCAAGTGGACCAGACACAGAGTTCTGATCATTGCCTCTGCTACCCTGGATAGTCCTTATTTCACTGCTAACCATTTTTATCAGCCTCAACTAGAACTTGCTAGATGAGACATACATAATTTCACGATAAATTTGTGTTTTGTGTTGAGTCACTTGTAATAACATATGTTCCCTAATGGGGTTTTGAGAAGATAGAATAATAACAAGTAGAACTACGCCAGTTGGTCCCAAGATCACCTCTGATACAGGAGCACAATTAAACTCTCCTAGTCTGGAAGACAGTGTGTTTTCAGTAACACTATCATGCTTATGGAAAGGGGAATTTATTAATTCATATAAAAATACAGTACAGGGGATCCCTGGGTGGCTCAGCGGTTTGGCATCTGCCTTTGGCCCAGGGCGCAATCCTGGAGTCCCGGGATCGAGTCCCACGTCGGGCTCTCGGCATGGAGCCTGCTTCTCCCTCCTGTGTCTCTGCCTCTCTCTCTCTGTCTCTCTCTCTCTCTCTCTCTATCGTAAATAAATAAATAAATCTTTTTAAAAAATATAGTACAACTATAGTTGTCAGAGTTCTATAACACCCTAATAGTACCAGAGAGAGAAGAATCAGGCACGATTTCACCCTTATAAGACAACTGACTATCCAATGCTATGACAGTTAGTGATTCAAGTATTTAATTTGTACCATGCTCCATGCTATGCACAAGAAGGATAAAGAAGAACTGGAGAAGCAATCCCTATCCTCAAAGAGAAACAGACACATTCCTAGATAATTGCATGGCACAGTGACAATGCCACAACCATTGTCTGCGCTGTATGCTGTGCTGGCACGAACATGGGAATGACCAATTCTGCATGGGGTCAAAAATCTTGGAAAGAAATCCAACAAATGTTTGTGGCTGTTGTGATGACCGGTAAACTCAGTCTTGGTCTTTTAAGATGGTCTTCCTAACCCGAACTCAGTGACCAGTGGTTGATTCAGTGACCACACGGACACACAGACTTCTTTAACTGCCAGCCCATTCTGGTACAAGATTGGTCTCACTGGGCACATTTCCTTTAGGGCTGATGGATTCAATTCTCTCCTCCCATTTCATCCACTGAGGTCAGGAAGCTAGTCCAGAATGTGACTAAATCAAACACTTAAGTCTTACAAAATTTTCACAAAGAGGAAAGATCATTCCATGCATGTGCTGAGCCAGATGTCAGGAGACAATCGTCTAAATGGAGACAATGACCCAAACTATTGCTACTCAGACTCTGCTTCTTCCAGCACAGCTGAGCAAGAAAGAGAGCTCTCTGACATTTAGTCTTTTAACCCTAAATGAGCATTATGTCATCCAAATGATCAAGAATCGAGTAACATGATATGGCCTTAAACAGTAAATCTTTGGTCTCTGGCCTCTCAGGACTAGTCAGCTAATATTTTCCAATATTCCAATGATCCATCAATAAATAAGACAGGTCTTAACATGAGGCACTGCGAAATCAATAACAAATGAGCCACGTCTTTATTGTACCATCCAGGAAAGAGACAGATACCAAAAGAGGCAATTAAAAATCTGATTCCAAGAAGTACCCAGAGGGGAGCTGGAGAAATGTTCAGACCCCGCACCCTCAGGCCCAGGTCTGGGGGAGCATGAGGCTCATTGAGTTTTGTCACCTCTGGGCCACAAGGTCAGGGTGGGTGTCGGGACAGGGGCCCAAGAGAGCCCAACATAGGGCAGAAACCCCTCTGGGAGCCTCTCCCAAGCCATGGATGGCCCCAGTCTTTGAGAGCTCCAACAGCCTCTGCTGGCAGGTGTGGGCTGTGGACACCCCATCCGGATGCATCATCTAGTCACAGCAACTCAGACTGAAATGGGGGCAGCCTTCTCTTCCCGCTCATACCCCAAGGCCACCTCAGCTTGGCTGTCTTCTCCCTGCTGTGCTGTTTTTGTCCTGTTAGCATTGCTGCCTTCTACCTGGCCCAGGAGCATTTACCACCATCTGACAAGCACCAAATTTGCTTGCTCATCACCCCGTTGCTCCTTGAACCTGGGACCTGGGTGTCACTCACTGCTGCGTCTCTAGCACCTAACAGAGCCTGCACCCCAGACAAGACCTCATGTCAGGAGGGAAGAAAGGGTCTGGCATTCACCTCATCTCCACACTGGTACCTCAGCATCAGAGTACAACTCCTTGGTGGTAGACATCACTGGCTTCTGTTGCATATTGTCAAGCAAAAAGAACCAGGTGATATGGCTGGGATACTTCCTACAGTAGCCACAGAGGTCAGGGTGGGCCCCAGACCAGCTGCCAGGGCAAAGCCAGGATGCCCTGTGTGTGCCCAGAACCAACTGTGACCGCGTCTCCCAACAGCACAGAGTGGGAGCTTCCTTGTCTCTGGGTAGCACCCTTCTTCCTGTTTGCTCCTTCAACTTTTCCACAGTCATAGCCAGTTTCCAGCCATGAATTCTCTGTCTGAACTACCCTCCCCCACTCCCAAAAAAAATCTGACTCCAGTGTGTTCATATAAGTTCAGAAAGAGGACACACCGCAGGTGGAGGGAAGACTTTCCAAAGAGAGCAGCTAACCTTAGTGTTGGAATAAAATGTAGGGGAGATCTAGGTGTAAAGGGGCCATTTTTGGGAGTAGTGAAAACAAAAGCCTACAGAGGGAAAAAAGAAGTTCAGAATAGAGGGAGTGGAGCAGGGAAGACAGGAAAGCTTCAGAGCGGAGAGGGATAATGCTAGTAATGCCAGTCAGGTTACACAAGCTCAGATTTATGCTGAAGGTAGCAGACTCTGCAGGTTTTTAAGAGAACAATAAATTGTGTGTGTGTGTGCTTAAAGAGTACCCCAAAAGCTGCTTCAAGAATAGGGGACAGAGAGTCAATATTGAAGGTAGAAACCAACCAGAAGGCTGCTTCGTGGTCCATGCAGGAAGTGTTAGGAGTCCTGAAATGTTAAAGAATGGCAGAGAGACATTAGTTCCTCTGAAACTAGAAGAATTGGACACACGTTAGTATCATGAAGATTCTCCAAGCACTTGGAAAGAATGGGAAGCTGACTGGTTGATGGAGCTGAGGAAAAGCATGCATGACAGCAAGGTTCGGAGCTTGGAAGGTCCTGGCCTTGTCTATTAAGAAAGGGAATACCTCTAAGCAGTGCAGTAACTGTACTGGGGAGACCACTTGGAGAAGCCCTGAGGCCACGTGCACAAGGACCCAGCAAAGCGCAGGCTCCCAGCTCTCAGCCAGAGCAGCACAGACGTGAGTGAAGCTGCCTGGAGCCCTGCGGACTAGCCCAGATGTCATCTGAATACCATCAGCGGCCTGATCCACGTGGAGAACCACTTCCCCCTACCCGAGTGTGCCACGGCCCTGATCAGCAATCAGGACATAAAATGCCGTTTTGAGTCAAAATAATAATAATAAAGGGAAGAACAATACTTCATTTTTAAGTTTTTGGTTTTTTCTCCTATTCTTTTTTTTTAAGATTTTATTTATTTATTCATGAGAGACACACACACACACACACACACAGAGAGAGAGAGAGAGGCAGAGACACAGGCAGAGGGAGAAGCAGGCTCCATGCAGGGAGCCCGACATGGGACTCGATCCCGGGTCTCCAGGATCAGGTGTGAGCTGAAGGCAGGTGCTAAACCGCTGAGCCACCTGGGCTACCCTTTTCCCCCTATTCTTAAGTACCTTATGAAATAAGTGACAATTTGTGGCTTTCTAGAACCAGAGTTCTGGACCTAAGTTAATTTTTTACCTTATCTAAAGTCACCTGATTTAATATGTCCCTTAAATTTGTACAAGGGAGGGAGTCAGACATTAAAGGTCCCATAGTGTATGACTCTTTATATGAAATATCCGGAATAGGTAAATCCAAAGAAACAGAACGCAGATGGCTAGTTACCAGGAGCTTAGGGGAGGAAAGAATGGGGAGCCACTGCTTAGTATAGGCTCTAGAGTTTTATTTTGGAGGATGACAATATTTTGTACCTACACAGAGATGGTGGTGGCACAACAATGTAAATGTACTAAGTACACAAAATTGTTCACCTTAAAATAGTTAATTTTACATTAAATGAATTTCATCTCAATAAAATTTTTAAAAAGCATATGGGGTGTGGTGGTGGTGGTGGACAGATCACCACAGGGAGAGCTCCGGCTTCAGCTTGGTTCAGATTCCCATTTAGATGTGGAGGATATTTGATTTCTGGTCTCCCTCAACCGTTTCAAGAGATACTCACTCCCTTTTGGGTAACATCATGTTGGGCCTGACAACATCAATGCCACAATCAGAGAAATAGCTGAACTTTCCGAATAAAGCAAGTAGCATCATCCCTTCTATCCCTCGGTCTGCATGTTCTGGAACCTCTGACACTGTCATGCTTTTGCAGGGGTGGGGAGGCCAATGGATGTGTTGATGTCCTTGTCTGCCTTCAAGTTTCACTTTTTTATGCTCTTACAGCCAGCCTTTCCGTGGGCCCCCAGGCCATTTCGCCAAAGCAGTTGTGGGTACCACCTTACAGCCCCCCTCCTGCGGTAACCTGCCACGGTGTCTCTCCGAGGACATGCTGCGTTTACGGGGTATCCATTTCAAAGATTGGCTAATTGCTCCACAGGCTGCAAAAAGTGCACTCTCAAATCATAAAAGGGAAACGCTCCGGCTTTTCCCAGGCCACAAAGCATGACCAAGTTGATTAGGACTCATAATTCACACTCCCGATACCTGAGCTTGATCCTCCGCAAAACAGCTGCCCTATAAAAGCTGAGACAGAACATGTATATCACACTGCTCAGGCCGCCGCAGTCACAGCTCTGCTTCCACAATAAACGGCCTCTGCTATGGCTGGGCCAGGCCTGCCCTGGAAATGAAACAATAAGAGTGGAAAAACGCCTTTATGTATTGAGTTCACCTACCCTTAACATCAAATCAACACCCAGCCTCCACAGCTCACAGAATCCAAAGAGCTTAAGATGGAAAAGACCACAGTGGGCAAGGGATCCTTTCCCCCCCAGGAGCCAGCACTGGACTTTACGCCACAGGACACCCATCAGTGTCCTGAGCTCCAGCATCTGGAGTGACGGAGCAATCGGTGCTCCATGGTGATGGTGACACTCCCCCACGTGAGGGCTGATCGTGCTCAGAAGGACCATGAGAGTTCCTGTGTCTTGAAACAGGACACTAATAAGTGGAATGTAAGGGAAGGCAACCATCATGATAAAAGTTACACAAAGAAACTTTTTTATGGCCATTCATGTCAAAATGAGAGATGCAGTGTGAAAGAACATGTTTCCTAATGGGGGAAAAGTCACATTTGATGGCAAAACCAGGTGGGTGAATGCTGTTCTGGAGAAGATAAAGCCCATGCTGGATCCTATGTGCTGTGACAGGTCTTTCTCTTTCTGACAAGAGGCTCTAAATTGATGCTACATCTTGCAGGGTTGGGTGCACATGTTTCGGAATCACCCCTGAAGTGACTTTGAATCATAGCTCCGCCTCCTCATTCATTCAGTCATCCAACAAATAATTCCAAGTAGCCATTCTATGCTTGAATTTAACAGAGTGGGCAAAATAGGGTCCTCCTCTCGAGCTCATCGCCACGGAGTTATTGAGCAAGAAACCTGGCATTATAAAAAGCTGAGCAGTGCTGGATCACAAAAGGGAAAATGAAATGAGGGGACAGGTCGGAATTCCTAGACTAAGTGGCATTTAAACTGAGGCCTGGCGGCCAAGTAAATTGACAAATTGAAATACTATGTGCGTGTATAAGGGGATTAGAAAGAGTATATTTAAAGACCCAGAATATAGAGAACTCTGGGAGAATCAGAGAAAAAAAGAAAAGGACCTAGAGAGGTAGCATTATGAGAAGGAGTCTTTATAGGAAGAAGGCAAAGGGAAGAGACTTAAAAATTTTATATAGCAGGGATGCCTGGGTGGCTCAGAGGTTGGGCACCTGCCTTTGGCTCAGGTTGTGATCCCGGGATCTGGGATTGAGTCCTGCATTTGGGCTTCCCATGGGGAGCCTGCTTCTCCCTCTGCCTGTGTCTCTGCCTCTCTCTCCCAGTCTGTGTCTCTCATGAATAAATAAATAAATCCTTTTAAAAAATTTATATAGCAAAGTGACAAAGGAACAAAATTCTAGGAAAATGTTACCAATCAGGTAACTTTGGACCAGACTTAATCCCTCTGAGACTCAGTTTTTTTTAATATTTTATTTATTTATTCATGAAAGAATAAAGAGAGAGGCAGAGACATAGGCAGAGGGAGAAGCAGGCTCCATGCAGGGAGTCTGACGTCGTACTCGATCCTGGGTCTCCAGGATCAGGCCCTGGGCCAAAGGCAGCGCTAAACCGCTGGGCCACCGGGCTGCCCTGAGACTCAGTTTTTAATTGGATAACACTACTTAACTTGCTATACAACTTAAATAATACAATGTATACAATATGCATAGTGCCTGAAACCTAGTAACTAATTACTCAGCAGTAACCACAACAAAATATTCATCAGCTCAAATTTGATATAACTTTTGACCTTCCCTTCCTATACAGGTTGCAATGTTTTATGAAACGTTTCCTACAAATACAGGCACAAACTAGTTGATTCATTATTTCAGCGAGTGGGAGTCTGAGAAGTTCATTCGTTCAGTCAATTAATCAACGTACATTTACTGAGCATCTTTTCTGTGCCTGCCGCTGAGGCTGCAATGAGGAAAGTACTGACCGAGTGGTGATTTGGTTAGAAGAAATACTTGTTCAAGTCAAATACTGAGCAAATCACTGTGGTATAGTGTGGTTTGGGGTTTGTGGCAGAGACTACCAGTTGCCACCGAGTATCCATTCCATCCTTTTTCTTTATAAAAAGAATTCTTATTTTTAGTGCTGACACTGTTCTGTTTAATGATCTGGGTATTGTTTACATAGATGGACTCAGTTTGAGAACACTCATCATGGTGTATACTTATATATAACCATCAATGAAAGTTAAAATTTAAAAACCTTCAATTTGTGTCTGGGCGTATTTTTGCCTGGCTAAAAAATATTGTTTCTAGGACTCCCTTGCAGCTAAAGGATGTAACATGACTGAGTTCTGCCCAATGATGTATAAACACAGATGCTGAGTGGTACTGCCAGTAAGTTTTTTAAAAAGGAATATGGCATGGTCTTTCCCAGTTCTCTCCTTGATCTTGCCCTAGAAACACACATGATGTGTAGGCTGTCTTGGATCATGAGAACAAGAGCCACATCCTAAGGATATTTGAGAGATTAGCTGGAAGCTCTGTCCCTGCCTAACAACTTGTCATGAACCACTCTTTACCTCTAGATTTAGCTTACATGAAAAAAAGGGAAGGGGGAAATGACCTTATTTAAAACATTGTTGTGTTGGATTTTTCTATTAATTTAGCTGAAGTTAATTTTAACTAATACAATGTTCAAGGTGGAATTCTGTTCAATCCTTGCTTTCATATCAGGAACACCCAAATGATACAACAAATAACAAGTTACTTTAAAAAAAAGCAATAATAATAGCAAAACATTGAACCTTAGAGGTCTGGCTTCACTTTTTACTGCTAAATTGCAACCCCACATTCTTGTATGTGATACAGAGATTTAAAATCTACTATGTTTTCTCTGTTAGAGTTCTTTTCTGGCAACAACCCAGTCTAAATCTGGTTAACTTAAA
The DNA here is from genome assembly GCF_905146905.1 of Nyctereutes procyonoides. NCBI lineage: Eukaryota > Metazoa > Chordata > Mammalia > Carnivora > Canidae > Nyctereutes > Nyctereutes procyonoides. The sequence goes on from NW_026575159.1 coordinate 21,734,642, forward strand.
CAAAAAGGGAATTTATTGGAATGTTGTCAAAGATCTCCCACAGTAAATTGATAGGCTAGTGTCCAGGCTTAGAAATAAGGCAAAAATCAGAACAAAAACTCAGAATGGGATCAAGGCAACAAGAACATTCTATCATCTCATCATAGTGCCACACCTGGAATGAAGGATTTCAGCCATTTCTTCTTGGTGGGAGTCACTCAACACAACATGCCAAGTTGTGGGAGAAAGTCTGATTGACTAAGTGTAAATCACAAGCCCTTTGGCTTCTTTGAAACAGTGAAAGAAAAAGTCTGGAGGAAAGAGAATGCACCAACCTCCAGGGGCCTCTAGTTCTCTATTAGGAGGGCAATGGACATTGATTTATAGTCCCATTGAGAATGTACAAAACAGAGGCTAGTTAGGTCCCTCAAATTAATGGAAGCTGGACAGTCATAAATCAACAAAAGTCCACCCTTTCTACCTCACAAGGTTGTTGAGACTGGAATAAATTAGGGACAAATGCTCTGAAAACTGAAACCCACTACACAAATACTCCATGCTATCTTGTTAAAATAGTTATTGTTATTAATATCAGAACTTATGAAAAGATAACTTTAAAAGCATAGTCATTTGAAATTTTGCAGATTTCCTTCCTTTACTGAAGAAATTATTTCATTAGTATTGGGCACTACATTTATAGAATATCTCAAATTAATAAGAGGGAAAGTGTGTAGATAATATTAACATTAGTAAGTAAAAAATAAGTCTCCTTTTAACATAGGTTTGGAAGGTCACATCTCATATTAGATAGGTTTAAAATAAGAGCATGGATAATCGGTAAATGCACATATATAGACAGGATTCATCACCTAGAATGGGATTCTTAGCTGTGGTCTGGGTGCGTGAACAGCTTCAGAGGCTTATGAAACCCTGATATTGCATATAAACATTTAGTTTGTTACATATAAAAGTATATATGTATATATATATATATTTCTCAAGGATATGGGAATACCTTTTATCATTTGTTAAAAGGTACATGACCACCCCCCCAAAAACACTAAGAATCTTTTTTTTTTAAGATCTTATTTATTTGAATCTTCGGGGTAAATCCCTAACAGTGCAATTGCTGGGTCGTAGGGCAGGTCTAACTCTGGGAAATGAACTAGGGGTGGTGGAAGGGGAGGAGGGCGGGGGGTGGGGGTGAATGGGTGATGGGCACTTGACGGGATGAGCACTGGGTGTTATTCTGTATGTTGGTAAATTGAACACCAATAAAAATTAATTTATATAAAAAAAGATCTTATTTATTTATTCAGAGACAGAGAGAGAGAGAGAGAGAGAGAGAGAGAGAGAGGCAGAAACACAGGCAGAGGGAAAAGCAGGCTCCCTGTGGGGAGCCTGATATGGGACTTGATCTTAGGATCACGACCTGAGCCAAAGATAGATGCTCAACCACTGAGCCACCCAGGTGGCTTGAGCAAGAATCATTATTTTTAATGCTATGTGTTATCCCAATCTATGGAATCAGAAATATCTAGGTTCAAATTCTGGATACCCATCCACTGTGTCAATCAACATAGGAATTCATAAACCACTTCCCATTCTTTGGGAACTTAGGGTCGCACCCAAGAGATAAGAGTAGGTATATTAATTAAAATATCTTGAGCTACAAATAACAGAAAAATAAAATCGAGGTTCACTTACATGATACGGAAATAATTCACAAAGTTCATGGGAACAGAAGCCCAGAGATAAAGCAGGTTGCAGAGATGGCATGATACCAATCCATGGCTTTAGCTGCATTCCTCTATGGGCCTCTTGGTTTGGCTTCCCCTATGTGCATACTTCTTCAGGCTACCATTAACTGTGATTGCAGAAGGGCTGCGCATGCTCCAAACCGAGCGGACACAGTAATACCCATACAAGTAGGTATCATTCGTAGCCCACCTTCCTCCTCAGAGTACTCTGCACAATTAAGTATTCAATAAACATCTCCTAGATGACAGTGACCAGACAAGTGAATGAAATATTTAAATAATAACACAGGACAGAATGATTAAATGAGCACTTTAGACACTGTAAACAATAGATCAAAGAAAGAAATTATAAATTGAAAAACCTACCCAAATTCAAAAAGTTGCTAACGAATACCCTGCTTCAAACAGATAGAGGGGGACAGAAATAGCATTCCAGACACACAGTTGGCACTTTGTTTAAAGAGAGTGAATTCATAAATGAAAAAAAAAGATACTTGATTTCAGGGGAACTTTCCATCCATTCCAAGTGGTTTCATATTTTAAGTTGCAACACCATGAAGTTATTAGGACACTGGAAGTTTCCATGGAACCTTGCATCCTACAGAATCTCAAGTTACTTCATGCAATAATGAACATGAGCACCTAGAATAGTAGGATTAATATATATGATGAGACTGAGGTTTATAGTTTTTACACAATAAAGACTCATTATATTTTTGATTCTCCACTATTTTTGTATCTCCTTTACACATTCGTTAAAAACTTTCCATATGTCAGGGATCTGTGCTAGGTACTTTCAGATGATTTTTTTTTACCTTTCATAGTAAGGTTAGTATTATTATCTTGACTTGTACAGAATGTACAGAAATGGAAAACGCAGTGAGGGTAAGTGCCCTGGCTAGAATAGCCAGCTAATACAGGTCAGAGCAGGAATTACAGGTCTGAGTGAGTTAATTTTAAGTGTTTACATTCTGTCTAAAAGCCAAGCTACTTTTAAATATACTAAACAACAATTTAAGGTGAAACAAATGATACAGGGACTAAAAATTCCTTCAGGCTAATTAATTATGCAGGTAGGTCCACTTGCTATTCTTATTATCTTTCTTGTAGTCAGATTCTGGATAATATACAAATGCAAAAGCAATATAATTAGTTTCTTCGAGACTACTGAAACTTTAGACCTTCCCCTCTTAATTGAAACAATGTGGTATACCAGGAAGCACGTTATGGTGCCAGGAGGAACTGAAGTCCAAACTTGGATTTTGAACAAATCATATAATTTTTTTGAGTCAGTGTTTTCATATCTGTAAAACAGAGGTTTTAATCACCACTGTTGAGAATTGTTGTGCAATAAAGTGAGATGGGACTAAAGTGTGTTTTATGGACACGTAGATGCATAGAATAATTTCCCCTGCCTTTACTCAACTAGACCTATCTTTCCAATATTCCAAGTTCTAGAGAAAACAAATATGAAAGCTGATCTTGCTGGGCTTATGACTACTAGTTAATCCTACTGAAGATCCAGGTTACTAATTTAGATACTGCTCTGATGGGATATTCTGGAAATGACAGAAGTAACAATATTGTAGCGGTGGTTCATTTTACAAAACACCTACTGAGGTTTGTCCCTTAGCCTGTGTTTTGGACTTCCAACTTTTTAACTACTAAGTGGGAGCCATTTTTGTTTCTAATGAGTAAAAACTGAATTCCAATGGACTCAAAAGATACAGGAAATTTTAAGTCCATTGGACTTAAAAGATAATCAGAAGTCCAGAAATAAGGCACTTGATCATGGGGTTGACCTGCCTTTGGATGAAGCTGAACCCATAGAAGTGGAAGAAGAGTATTCACATGCCTGGAGAAGTTCTAAGGTTCATATTCAAACTTCACACCTTCCAGAAGAAGAAATTAGTCTTTCAGTAGCTGAATGAGAATAATAAGCTAGATTCTTTCCCAGATGCCATTACAAATCCTCATCTTTCATCTAACTGGCTTTAATTGAGTCATGTATGTTCAACTGGGATCCAAATCCTGTGCATGATAATCCCCAGAGCTTTGGTCTGTATTATCTACACCAATTGGTCTGCAAAGTAGAGGGAATTACTCTGAATGGCTTAGACCAATCAGAACTTCCCCATGGAGCCTGGGTGGGTTTAACTTCTCCAATGGTAAATGGACAAATTGAGAGATGTATAGATCTGAGTATCATTAAGAAAGGGGAAAAAGAAAATACTGAATATACAACACAAATATTCCACTTCAGTAGTCAGTTCCTAGAGTAGATATACGGATATAGATCTAGATACAGACATGGGTGTGCTTATAGATATGCACATACATAAAATATTTTATCTAATTACAAAAATGTATGCAAGGTTGGTAGCTACAAAAAAATCAATGAATTTGCCTATAATCCTATCATTTAGACATAAATATGTTTATTATTTTGGTGTATATACTATACAGTTATTTTTTACATACAATCTTAGTGCATGAGCACATATTTTTTTAAATTGAAATCACAGCATCCATTTCGTCTCCATCCTGCTTTTCTCATTTCTCAATATATCATGAGCATTTTCATATGCCTGGAATGTAGATCCTTGGTATAGGTCCTTATTTTTATTGTTACTCTAAAGCTAAGGTTCAATAGCTATGCAATAGTTAATAATATGGAAATATATTATACTTTGTTATTATATTTTGTTACTTTGTTTAAGCACTGCCTTATTGTTATACTTTTAATCATTTCTTATTTCTCCCTTTTAAAACTATTCTTCAATAAACACCGTTTATTAACTGAACTCTCACTAATCATTTCTTATTTCTCTCTTTTAAAACTATTCTTCAATTAACACTGTTTATTAACTGAACTCTCACCTACAGTTTGAAATTCTCAAATCAGATTAACCTAAGCTAAAATTATGAGTTAGCCACTTAGTACCTACCTGACCACCTGTGAGCTGTTTACTTTTGTGATCTCACTGTCCTGAAACAGTAACAGTACTTTCAACATAGACTTGTGGTAGTGTTTAAATGAGGCAATATATGTAATGGGTTTGAAACACAGAAGGAACTCCATAGTTACCATCATCAACATCATCAACCTATACAAGAAGAAATAGGTTCCCCTCTAAGCCAATCTCATTTTTAAGAGGTTGCTAGAAGAACAGACTTATACAAATATAACTCAGCTTCCTTGAACCAGGTTTGTCTTTTTTTTTTGTCTAAGCTGATCTTCATGTGAATAAATAACTGTGTAACTTACAAAGTGTCATATTTGCAAAGTCAGACTATTGACAATGTCACCCTCTAAAGATTACCTGCCTTTTAAAACATTATAGACCTATTTGTAGAAAAATAATGGTGAGATTATTGGATTTTTTATTATAGCGATAGCAGTATTATTTCTGAAATTCGACATTCACTGGCCTCAAGAACTAAAAGGGACACCCAGAAATTGACAAGTTCTGTGCCCATCTTTTATGTATGGAGGCAACAGAATAAAGGTACCTGATGGTAGACAAGCCAAGTGGGTCTGAGTCCTGAGGAGTGTTTCTTAGTGGTTTCTACAAAGGATGAAGATCACACACTGAAAGGATTCAATAGCCCAAAAATTCCAACTAAGTAGAAAAACATTGAAAATTCTTGCTCAGAGTCATTCTAAGAGGAAAATCATGTCCCTAGGGTTTCTAAGTCTTGCCATTGTTGATCTTGGGAGCCAGGTACGAAATTGTCCTATACATTGTGGAATGTTCAGCAGCATCCCTGGCCACTAAATTTAGCAACTCTTCCCCACTTGAGAAAGTCAAAATTGTTCCAGATAGAGCCAAATCTCTGCTGGGAGATAAAATTAACCCTGGTTGAAAACCACTGACCTAGGCTGAAATAAACACACACTGGTGAATCTCTTCCTCATTTACCCTCTATTGGAAGATAATATAAAGTAGTGGCAATATTGTAAGAAATGTTGTCTACCAAGGGCACCTGGATTGCACAGTTAGTTAAGCCCCTAACTCATACTTTTGGCTCAGGTGGTGATCTCAGGGTTATGAGACTGAGCCCCACATCAGGTTCCATGCTCAGCACAGAGTCTGCTTGAGTTTCTCTCCCCATCTCCTTCTGCCCCTCCCCCACCACACTCGAGCTCTCTCTCTCTCTCTGTCAAATAAATAAATAAATCTTAAAAAAAAAAAAGGTAAAGAAATGTTGTCTACCTGTCTTCCCCTGGCTAAGTGAATTATATAAGGAAGCCATCTAAATCAAGAAGATATTTCTACTCATTAAAATCATTGGAAATTTCCTGATAGGAAGCCAATATTGCCAATAAGATGTCCTCCATTCTGACGCCAGTCCACTTCAAAGAACTCTTCATTCTCTATATCCCTTCACATATAAGATCTACTACACATTACCCATCCTATTTAACACAAACTCCACTGAACAAATGCTCTAAGCCCAAGGCCAGGGGAGGAAATGAAATCAGGAGAGACACCAAGTGGGTAAAAGGGACTTTATAACCAAGCGGAAGGGCAGTATAGATGAGAGAGTCCAAAGGGCAAAAATGTTTCTCTCTTGACAAAGAAGGGGGGTGTCATGGATTGAATTACGCTCCCACCAAATTCCATATATTAAAATCTGGATCGCTCCCATACCTCAAAATGTGACCTTATTTGGTAATGAGGTCATTGCAGGTATAATCAACTAAGATGAGGTCATCCTAGAGTAGGGCAGCCTCTAATGCAGTAGAACAAGTATGCTTATAGGAAGGTAAATTTGAAGACTGACATGTAGAAGGGAGAGAAGCATTATGTGAAGATTGTAGCGATGCTTCCACAAGCCATGGAATCCCCAGGAGCTGGGAGGCAGACCTGTAGCTAATCCTTCCCTAGCACCTTCAGAGAGCAGGGGCCTGCTGACACCTGCTCTTAGACTTCTGGCTTCCAGAACTGTGAGACAATAAAATCCTTCATTTTGGCCACTTGGTTTATGGTCATTTTTAGTGGCAGCTGTAGAAAACTAATACAGGTGCACAACTAGTGAAAAAACTCTACCAGGTGATGATTTTGGAGGAAGCTGAATAGATCAGAGGAGCCAATCCCAAGTCCCTGCAAGCTATGATTTGATGGAATTGAAATACATAACTCAAATTGGAAGTAAGTAAATATGTATTTTCACCTTCTTCTGGAATCACTGTCTCATGGAGAGTAAAATTTGTTAACCGATGTTAGCATTCCTCCTTTCTAAGTGTTGATGTCTAGCAGTTGCTATAACTTCATGCCTAAATATTCTGGGTTCTAACATTCTGTGTCTCCTACAGAGACCAACCAATTCAAGTTAAAGTTCCAAAAAGGCTGCATCTAGGAGAGATAGCAATTAAGTTTAGTAATAAAATAAGCCAGAAGTTACAGAAAAGATAGATTTTCTTTTATTTTTTTTCCCTTCTTATCATCAGCTCCTCCAGAGGTACTCTTATCTCAGTCTACAGAGTGCTTTCACATACACAGACTCATCTGTTTCTCCCAACAACACAGAGCAGCAAAAGGGAGGCTGTTCCCTTATACAGGTGGGGGATCTGAGGCCCATGGAGATTACGTGAGTTTCCAAAGGGAACTGACACAGCAAGTTGAAATAGGTCTAGTATCCTTCTCCCTACATCATAACCTTTTTTCATCAAGAGATAAATATTACAGCACACAAAGATAAAAAGTTGGACTTTGCCCATTCTCTTTAAGAGAGGGATATTTGATTCATGCTTACATGCTCCAAGGACCTCAGCCAGACTTGGGGTGTGGTCCAGATTTAAGATCTTGATTCCTGCCATGGCCTTTTGGCTTCTTGACCCTTCTATTAACTTACCAAGCTTGAGTCATAATTCTGGATGGTCCTTCAGGGAATCTTTGACTCAAGAGAGGCTCATAAAAGTTCTTCTGGGAAATCAGACACTAATGCCAGAGTTTCGCACAATTGAGGTATCTTTACAGAATCCCAGATCAATACCACCAAAATGTTCCTTCTCTGCTGCCTCTTGGCCAAAGGCCCTAGAACAAAAAGATTTGTGGGTTTTTTTTAATTGAGGTACAGTAGTTCTCATATCCCCACTTGTCTTTGCCAAACAGGGTCAGGAATCAGCCCAGAATGTGGGGTTATGGTATGTTTTCTTAGACTCATAAAATGTTAGTACTGGAAGTGATCTAAGAGATACTCTGGTTTAACACTGCCTCACTGTGAACACTGAGACCCTCAGACAAGAACCAAACTGGCCAGTGCCATAAGAGGAGTTGATAGCAGGGGTGATATTAAAATCTAGGGCTCTTAACTCCTAAGTCAATGTTCTTCCCAACATAATGACTGTATCCATGGCCCAATTATTTCCAATACATAATTACTGACTTTCTATTTCCATGTCATGGATCAAAGAAGTAACCAATGTTGATGTGTGATTTATCAAGCATGGTAAAAGCTTCACACTGACCTCAGGTCCCATTCCATGTTGTCTGCAGTGGTATCTGCTTCTTCAGTGTTAATTATTAAGTTATCAATGATTTTATTTGATAAGGTATTATTTACAAACTATGCCTCTCTCAGCCCCTTATTATCAATGACTGATCTTGCTCATTCCCATTATTTCTGAAAATATAAAGGTCAGAGTACAGTAGGAGGAGACATCTGGAGAATTAGGAAATATAATTTGGTAGAAACAATTATGCTATAAATGAGATCTGGAACTTAAAGAAAGGGGTAACTCACTATTCTGGGAAGGAAAGTGTGGGGATAGGGAGAAGGTTCACAACGGAGGTGCCATTGTGATGTTGAGCCCAAAAGACTGGGAAGGAGTTTGCAAGCTGTAGAGGCCAAAGGGTATTCCAGACAGAGGAAACATCAAAAGCAAACTATAATAATGGTGGGTCACCTGGGATGGGGTTCATAAATTCCACAGAGGGGAGCAGGGGAGGCACTTGGCTAAAAAGCTGGGATAGAGCCAGGCAGTTAGGAGCCTTGAAGGCCATGATAATAAAGCAAATGTGTGGGCTTTGCACAGAGGATGCTAGAGAGCTTGTTTGAATAGGGTTATGACAAGTTGTATGTGTGTTTTGAAGAGATCAGAGATCACTATGACACTACTAAAGAAATGGCTCACAGGTCAAGAGTAGAGGCAGGAAGACCATTTCAAACATTTCAATACTCCTAACAATCAATGATAAAGTCTCAACTGCAAAAGTGGGCTTGGAGAAAAATCTGAGTTTAGGAGACATCAGAAGACAAGGCTAAGTGGTTCACTGAATGTTGGTTATGATAGGAGAGCAACCCCGAAAGTGTCCGGAGATGCTAATCAGGAGACTGGTCACATGGTCATGAAACAGTACCCACCAAGAGAAACTCCTTAAGTCTTTAGATTCCGTGGGTTTTTAAGAATCTGGCAGCAACTCTGAAGCCTCTACCCAGAAAAAGAGACAAATAAGAGGCATTTTTTTCATGAAATTTCTTTTTTTTCCCCAAAGAATTATTTATTTGTTCATGAGAGACACAGAGAGAGAGGCAGAGACACAGGCAGAGGGAGAAGCAGGCCCTACGCAGGGAACTCGATGTGGGACTCCATACCGGGACCCCAGGATCATGACCTGAGCTGAAGGCAGATGCTCAACCGCTGAGCCACCCAGGCATCCCAATTTTTCATGAAATTTCAAATGCTTTCTGAGCTCCCTGGAGCCTATAAAATGAGTAGGACTCCAGATAATGAGCCCTTGTTTTATAAGAGGAATTTAAATGCAAAAGCACCTGTGAAGTCTGTGTTGTCCATTATTAGTGTCCTAGAATTAACCTGTCGGCTTTTGATGCTACTGGTTGGAAAGATATCTGTGTTCTAATGTAACAAGTGGGTTAAGCTTGAAAACACTTGCCACATGGTGGTCATGGGATAGGGAGTGTGGTCAATGAGTAGAAATAAAAGGGGGGGATCAGAAAGATTATCATTAGCATCCCCTAGATTTTTCTCAATCAGCACAGAATCACGGTCCTGAATGAATCAACTATATCCCTTATTTTCACCATCCTTCCACCTCTGAGGCTTTATTTAGCAAACACAGTAACCCTGTGATGTTAGGAGGGAAGACCAGTAGATCCGTGTCACAAGATGTGAAGCGATCAAAGTTCAGAAAGATGGCGTGGCTTTCTCTCCCAAGGTCACCTACATGAAGTGGCAGAGAGACAAACTATTGCTTCCTCTCCAGGGCTGTTTAATTTAAAGACAAGTTGGCCTGAGACAATAAGAACAGAGATCTGCTTCTGCTCTGGATTCTGGTCAAGGTTTTCCATCTCACACTGATGATGCCATTCAGAGTATTGGTATCTGGGACTCTGCATTCAGGAGGCAGTTGGGAGGCCTTGGGTTGGAGCTATTAAGTACATTGTCTTCAGCTTTAGATAGACTTGGGCTCAAATGCCAACTATGCCACTTGTGAGGTTGTGAGGTTGAACAGTCTATGTAATCTTATTGGCCTTAAGGTTCTCCACTTAAAAATAGACACAGTAATATGTGTATCCAAATTTGCCAGGCTCCAATGAGACATGATAAGAGAAAATGCCCTCTCTAAATGCTGGCTCCTCTTCTGAAAGCTTCGGCAGGCATGGTAATTTCTCTGAGATCATAAATCCTAACTGCAGGCTCCTGACACCAATCCCCTTTTCTCCGATCACTCACTGGGGGCAACCAGCCTGCCAGAATGGTCCACTGGCTGACCTACCTGAAACACACAACTCTCTTGTCTCCATCACCAGAACAATATGTTCCAAGAATATGTGACACCTTAATACTTGAAGGGTGAGTCTTCACAGACTTAATGAAGATCTATTTTTTTATAATTTTTTTTATTTATGATAGTCACACACAGAGAGAGAGAGAGAGGCAGAGACACAGGCAGAGGGAGAAGCAGGCTCCATGCACCAGGAGCCCGACGTGGGATTCGATCCCGGGTCTCCAGGATCGCGCCCTGGGCCAAAGGCAGGCGCCAAACCGCTGCGCCACCCAGGGATCCCTGAAGATCTATTTTTAAATACACATGCTCAGAAATAGAGAACAATAAGATGGCGAATGTAGAACATTCTTGATGAGGAGAGTTGTTATAGAGTCTGTGGCATGAAACATTCCAGCTACGTTTACTGTTTTTATAATAGCTTAAACCTATTCACATACTTCAATAGTCACTTAGAACATTTGAAGGCCAACCCCCTATAAGAAATTAAAACTTATGATGCATCATGTATTATTTCAAGAAAAAAACAATAAGAATGCTGAGAACTGTTTTTTTTTTTCATTTAAGTAGTTCATGACAATATGAATGAATCTTATCACAATAAAGGGGAATGTTCTTCCCACAACAGTCACTGCAGAAAAAAAGGGGGAAACTCAAAATCCATAGTATTGAATATATGATGCTCAGCACTTGTTAACTGTGTGACTTTAGGCAAACCAGTCAACCTCTCTGAGCTTTTGATTCCTTATCTCTCAACTGGGGATAGAACACAGGCTCATCACCCTTATAACCATCTTTAAAAGATTATAAACACCCATATTCAGATTATTATCGCCTTCCTGAGATTAATTCTTCCATCCCACTGCTTCTAATCACAGTGCTCAGGATTCAGTGTGCCAAGGACATAAATCCACGTAGGGCTGCCTTCCATTCTGAAGTCTGCTGTTCTTCATTGTTTACATTAAACAGTGGGATATATTTCCGTTCCTCAGGCTGGATATATGGTGACAAAACATGAGCTTTGTACTCAGCTGAGGCCTGACTGGAATCCTGACTTGACCAACTATGTTATTGTGGCCTTGCTTGCCTCGACTGCGAAGTAATATTAGTACTAATAGCCCTTCCTCAGGCTGATTTTTTATTTTATTTTATTTTTTTAATAATTGGAGCCCAATGCAGGGCTTAAGCTCATGAGATCAATACCTGAGCTTAGATTAAGAGTCAGATGCTTAACCAACTGAGCCACCTAGACACCCCACACAGGGTTGATTTTTAAGAGCTTTGTTGAAATATAATTTACTGACCATACGTTAAATTCACTTTAAGTGTAAAACTAAGTGAATTTTAGTATATCTACAAAGCTCTACAGCCTAATTTCAAAACACTTTTGCTACCCCCACAAGAAACACAATGACCATTAAGTCATTCCCCATCACCATTTCCCTAGGAAACCACTAATCTATGTTCAATCTTTATAGACTTGTCTATTCTTGCTATTTCATGTAAATGGATCATACAATATGTGGTCTTTTGTGACTAGCTTCTTTCACTTAGCATGATGATTTTAAGGTTCATCTATGTTGTAGTATATGCCATAATTTCATTCTCCCTTATTGCTGAATAATATTCTATAGTATGAAGATACTATATTTTATCTATCTGTTCATCAGATGATGGACATTTGGATAATTTACAATTTTTATTTATTATGAATAATGGTCCTAAGAACCTATATTTGTGTGAACAGATGTTTTCATTTCTCTTGGGTATTTATCTGAAATTAGAATTTCTGGGAATTGGAAAAATAAAATAAATCTGTTTTTAACACTTCTTTTTCCTAAAGAAATTGCACTATTTATATTTCTACAACCAAGGTATAGTGGAATTTCTACACATTCTAATCAGCATTTATTCTTGTCATTTTCGTCCTGGTGTGCATGAAGTGGTATCTCATTTTAGTTTCGTTTGTGTTTCCCTACTAATAATGTTGAATATATTTTCATGAATTTATTGTCTATTTGCATATCTTTGTTTGAGAAATGTCTGTTCATACCGTTGACAATTTTAAAATTGAGGTGTTTTTTTTTTTTTTATCATTGAGTTTTAGGAGTTCTTTGGTTCTGGTTATAAGCTCCTCATCAGATGTATAAATTATAAGTATTTTCTCCCATTATGCCTATAGACTGCTTTTTCTTTTCTTCTCTGATAGTGTTATTTGTAATAAAAAAAAGTTTTATATTTAGAAGATGTCCAATTCTCAATCTTCTCTTCTTGCTTGAATTTTGGTGTTATAACTAAAAAAAATATTTTTTTTATAAATTAATTTTTATTGGTGTTCAATTTACCAACATACAGAATAACACCCAGTGCTCATCCCGTCAAGTGTCCCCCTCCGTGCCCGTCACCCATTCACCCCCACCCCCCGCCCTCCTCCCCTTCCACCACCCCTAGTTCATTTCCCAGAGTTAGAAGTCTTTATGTTCTGTGTCCCTTTCTGATATCTCCCACACATTTCTTCTCCCTTCCCTTATATTCCCCTTCACTATTATTCATATTCCCCAAATGAGTGAGAACATACACTGTTTGTCCTTCTCCGATTGACTTACTTCACTCAGCATAATACCCTCCAGTTCCATCCACGTTGAAGCAAATGGTGGGTATTTGTCGTTTCTAATGGCTGAGTAATATTCCATTGTATACATAAACCACATCTTCTTTATCCATTCATCTTTCGATGGGCACCGAGGCTCCTTCCACAGTTTGGCTATTGTGGACATTTTTTTTGCATAACCTAAATTCACAAGGATTTACTCTGAGGTTTTCTTCTAAGACTTTTATAGTTTGAGCTCTTACATTTAGATCTATGATCCATTTTTTAAAAGATTTTTATTTATTTATTCATGAGACACACACACACACAGAGAGAGAGAGAGAGAGTCAGAGACATAGGCAGAGGGAGAAGCAAGCTCCATGCAGGAAGCCCAATGTGGGACTCAGTCCAGGGACTCTGGGATCACACCCTGAGCCAAAGGCAGATGCTGAACTGCTGAGCCACCCAGGTGTCCCTAGATCTATGATCCATTTTGAGTTCATTTTTGTGCATTTGTGTGAGGAAGGTAGCCAACTCTACTTTTGTCAACGTGGGTATCCAGATGTCCCAACACCATTTGCTAAAGACTATTCTCTACATTGCATTGCCTTGGTATTCTCATCAAAAACCAACTGACCACAAATATAATATTATTTTTGGAGTCTCAATTCTCTTCCATTCATTTATGTGTCTTTGCTTATGTCAGAACCACACAGTCATAATCGTGTAATCAAGTTCTGTAGTCAGTTTCAAAAATGGGAAACATCCTCTATTTTGTCCTTTTTGGGGATTGTTTTCTATTATCATATGAATTTTAGAATCAGTGTGTCAATTTCTTTCAAAAAAGCCAGCTAGAATTTTAATAGGGAATTCTTGGAATCTGTAGTTAAATTCTGAAAGTACTGCCATATTAGTAATATTATAGTTTCTGGTTTAGAAGGAATGTATCTCAACATAGTAAAGCCATATATGAAAAACTGACAGCAATTATACTCAATGGGGAAAAACTAAGAGCTTTTCCCCCGAGGTTAGGAACGGGCAAGGATGTGCACTCTCACCACTGTTATTCAACATAGTACTACAAGTCCTAGCCACAGCAATCAGACAACAGGAAGAAATAAAACACATTCAAACTAGCAAGTAAGAAGTAAACTTTCCTTGTTTGCTGATGATATGATACTATATGTAGAAAACACTAAAGACTCCACCAAAAGACTGCTAGAACTTATAAATTCAGTAAAGTTGAAGGATACAAAGACCAATGTGCAGAAATCTGTTCTATTTCTATACACCAACAATGAAGCAGCAGAAAGAGAAAATAAGAAAACAACGTTGAGCCAAAAATAATAAGATACCTAGGAATAAATATAGCCAAAGAGATGAAAGACCTGGATGCTGAAATCTATAAAACATTGATGAAAGCAATTAAAAATGACACAAAGAAATGGAAAGACATTCCATGCTCATGTATTGGAAGAATACTGTTAAAATGTCTATATTATCCAAAGCAATCTACACATTTAATGCAATCCCCATCAAAATACCAAGAGAATTTTTCAGAGAACTAAAACAAACAATCCTAAAATGTATATGGAATTACAAAGACCCCAAATAGCCAAAACAATTTTGGAAAGTAAAACCAAAGCTGGAGTTATCACAATTCCAGACTTTAAGTTGTATTACATAGTTGCACCATTTGCTTTGACATGGATGGAACTGGAGGGTATTATGCTAAGTAAAAGAAAGTCAATCAGAGAAGGACAATCATCCTATGGTTTCACTCATACAGGGAATATAAAAAAATAGTGAAACAGATTATAGGGGAAAGAAGAGAAAATGAGTGAGAAAAATTAGAGAGGGTGCCAACATGAGAGACTCCTAACTCTGGGAAACGAACCAGGAGTAGTGGAAGAGGAGGTGGGCGGGAGAATGGGGTGACTGGGTGATGGGCACTGAGGGGGGCACTGGACGGGATGAGCACTGGGAGTTATACTACATGTTGGCAAAAAAATTAATAAATAAATAAATAATTTTTAAAAAAAAAACAAAGCTGCTGTAACCAAAATAGTTTGGTACTGGTACAAAAATAGACACATAGATCAATAGAACAAAACAGAAAACCCAGAAATAAACCTACAATTATATGTTCAATTAATCTTTGGCAAGCAGGAAAGAATATCTAATGGGAAAACAACTGTCTCTTCAACAAATTGTGTTGGGAAAACTGGTCAGCTACATCCAAAAGAATGAAACTGGACCGCTTTCTCACACCATACAAAAGATAATGTCAAAATGGATTGAAGACCTAACTGTGAGACCTGAAACCATAAATATCCTAGAAGAGAGCACAGGCAGTAATGTCTCTGACATCAGCCATAATAACATTTTTCTATATATGTCTCCTGAGGCAAGGGAAATATAAGTAAAAATGAACTATTGGGGCTACATCAAAATAAAAAACTCCTTCACAGTGAAGGAAACAATCAACAAAACTAAAAGGCAATCTATAGAATGAGAGAAGATATTTGCAAATGACATATCCAGTAAAGGTTAGTATCCAAAGTATATAAAGGACTTATACAACTCAACACCAAAAACCCCAAATAATACATTTTACAATTAAATTTACAATTAATTGTATAATACAATTAAAACTCCAAATAATACAATTGAAGACAAATACCATATGATTTCACTCATATGTGAAATTTAAGAAACAAAACAAATGGACATATGGGAGGGGAAGAGAGAAAGTCAAACCAAGAAACAGACGTAACTAGAGAGAACAAAGTGAGGGTTACTGCAGGGGAGGTAGACAGGCGGGTGGGTGAAATAGGTAATGGGAACTAAGGAGGGCACTTGCTAGGATGAGCACAGGGTGTTGTATGTAAGTGATGAATCACTAAATTTTACACCCAAAACTAATATTACAGTATGTTAACTAACTGGAATTTAAATACAAATTTGGAGAAAGAAAAAATGGGCAGAAATTACCCATGTCATCTCCAAAGAGGACATACAAATGCCAAAAGACACATGGCTAGATACTCAACATCACTCATCATCAGAGAAATAGATATCAAGACTAGGGAATCCCTGGGTGGCTCAGAGGTTTGGCGCCTGCCTTTGGCCCAGGGCGTGATCGAGTCCCACGTCGGGCTCCCAGCATGGAGCCTGCTTCTCCCTCTGCTTGTGCCTCTGCCTCTCTCTCTGTCTATCATGAATGAATAAATTTTAAAAAAATCTTTAAAAACTGCAATGAGATAACACCTCACACCTGTCAAAATGGCTAAAATCAAAAACACAAGAAACAAATGTTGGCGAGAATGTGGAGAAAAAGGAATCTTCGTACACTGATAGTAAGGATTCAAACTGGTGCAGCCACTGCAAAAAACTATATAGAGGTTCCTCAAAAAGTGAAAAATAGGGGCAGCCCCGGTGGCTCAGTGGTTTAGCGCTACCTTCAGCCCAGGGCCTGATCCTGGAGACCCAGGATAGAGTCCCACGTAGGGCTCCCTGCATGGAGCCTGCTTTGCCCTCTGCCTGTGTGTGTGTGTGTGTGTGTGTGTGTGTGTGTGTGTGTGTCTCCCACCCCATCTCTCATGAATAAATAAATAAAATCTTTTTTAAAAAAAGTTAAAAATAAGACTACCCCACAACTCAGCACTACTGGGTATTTACCCAAAGAATACAAAAGCACTAATTTGAAGGGATAAGTCATGCACCTCTGTTTATAGCAGTGTTATTTGCATTAGCCAAATTACAGAAGCAGCCCAAGCATCCATATGAATGGATCTCCAGATGAATGGAGAAAGAAGATGTGGTATATATATGTGTGTGTGTGTATATATATATGCAATGGAGTATTATAAAAAAGAATGAAATCTTCCATTTGCAATGATGTAGATAGAGCTAGAGAGTATAATGCTAAGTGAAGTAAGTCAGAGAAGACAAATACCATATAATTGTACTCATAAGTGGAATTTAAAAACAAAACAAGTAAAGGGGGAGAAAAAGAGACAGACAGATAGACCAAGTTCTCTTATCTATAGAGAACAAACTGATGGTCACCAGAGGGGACATGAGTGGGAAATGGGGGAAATGGGTGAAGGGGATTAAGTACTGTACTTGTTTCGATGAGCACCAGCTGATGTATGAAAGTGTCAAATCACTATATTGTACACTTGAAACTACTCTGTATAAATTATACTAGAATTCAAATAAAATTAAGTTAAAATTTTATATTTTGTTTAAAAAAATAAAGGACGTTACATTCTCCAGTGCATAAACATAGGTGTGTCTCTCGTTTTTAAAAAAAAAAATTATTTATTTATTTTAGAGAGAGGGGAGTGGACAGGGAGAGGGAGAGAAAGAATCTCAAGCAGGGTCCCTATTGAGCACAGAGGCAACACGAGGCTCCACCTCACAACCCTGAGATCATGACTTGAGTGGAAATCAAGAGTTGGACGCTTAACCAACTGAGCCGCCCAGGCATCCCTCTCCATTTATTTAGATCTGTAAAGTAGGACTCAAGATTCACTATGTTCCCTATGAATATCCAATTGTTTCAGCACTACTGAAAGTTCTTCCATTTCCCACTGAATCACCCTGGCATCTTTGCCATGAGTTTACTAACTGTGTATGAATCTATGTCAGGAGCCTCACAGGCCCAGAATTACGGCAGCTTGTAGTAAATCCTGAAATCAGGTATTGTACATAGTCCAACTTTATTTTCCTTCTCTAAAGTTTTCTTGGCTATTCTAAGTCCTTTAGAGATGTATGGACATTTTAGAATCATCTTGTCAATATTTTTTAAAAATGTGTGAGTTTTTTATTGTAATGCATTGAATTTAGATCAATTTTGAGATAACTAATTGGTCATATATGCTACAAACCCTTGGTCTCACCACTCTTTTATTGGGAGCTATATGCTCACAAGAAAAAATATGTTTTACATCACTCTTTTGTGCTGTAAGTTTATTTGGGGAGTTCCCACAGACAGTCTTTAGATTGTCTGCTTATGTTGATGACAGAGTGACTGTATTTCAGGGTGAAATATCAAAGTTACTTGCTCATGCATCTAAGCCAATAGATCTATCAATAATAAAGCTGACAGTTTATTCTCTGTCTACCCCTCAAAAGTCAAATGAAAAATAGTCATTAATTACTGCTGTCTTCAATTAGACACATCTTGCAGAGCCAATAAAGGAAGCTGAACTACAATTGTTTTTGATAAAGTGTAAAAATTATTATATGGGCTAACAGAATGAAAGCAGTACTGAAATTTTTCATTTGACATTTTGATCACATTCATAAGGATATTTCTTATGAGAAATACATAGAATGTTGATGGACCAACAATTACTGAGCCATAAACCTCTCCTTTAATCCCCAATTCAGATTTCTAAGGTATTATTATTCCCATTAAACAGAGAGGGGAAACATTAGAGGTTAAGTAACCAGAGGCCTGAATTCCCATAGTTTATAAAAGCACTCAGAAAAGATATATCAAATGTTCATGTAAAGTCCTTACAACCCTCAAATGGTTTCACATGCAGTATTTTATACAACCCTCAGAATAATTTTGTAAAGAAGTCAGGCAATTATCCCCAGTTTACAGATGGCAGAACTGAGGCTCAAAGAGCTTATATGATTGGTTCATGGTCATGAGCCCCACCAAAAGATGGTAATGGGTCCTGTTACTCACAGTAAGTCAATCTACTACTATATTATGCTTCTAATTCACAACAGTGGACTATTTCTAGGCATTGTTACTTACTTTTGACACAAGGTCCCTGAGCACCTACCTCATTTTTAAACCTAGAGAGAATAGAAAACTGCAGACAAAGTAATGGATGTTGTAGGATTGGATAGACGGAAATCTATACCAAGTCATCTGGCTGTTTTGGTGCTGGTAACTAGTAGAAAATACTCTTATTTGAGTAAGCATTTCATTTCAGTCACTGTAAAATAACTGGCTGTATTTTAACTTTCTCTCTAACTCATTGTCTGTATTTTTTTCTTACTGCTTAGATGATTCCTTCTAAGTAGAATCAAGAGTGGTTCTAGTTATAAATCAAAGATGTCAACTTATGATATAAAATGAAGAGACTGCCTTTCCCTGCTGTGATTCCGTCCTGCGTGGCTGTTCTGAGGAACAGTAGTCGTGTGTCTCCGTCCGCCTTCTCTCCCACCTAAGTGCGTGCCACCGCCCCATGGAAGATTCGATGGACATGGACATGAGCCCCCTGCGGCTGCAGAACTATCTTTTTGGTTGTGAACTAAGGCTGACAAAGATTACCACTTTAAGGTGGATAATGATGAAAATGAGCACCAGTTATCTTTAAGAACGGTAAGTTTGGGAGCTGGTGCAAAGGATGAATTGCACATTGTTGAAGCAGAGGCAATGAATTATGAAGGCAGTCCAATTAAAGTCACTCTGGCAACTTTGAAAATGTCTGTACAGCCAACGGTGTCCCTTGGGGGCTTTGAAATAACACCACCTGTGGTCTTACGGTTGAAGTGTGGTTCCGGTCCTGTGCATATTAGTGGACAGCACTTAGTAGCTGTAGAGGAAGATGCAGAGTCAGAAGATGAAGAAGAAGAGGATGTGAAACTTCTTAGAATATCTGGAAAGCGTTCTGCCCCTGGAAGTGGTAGCAAGGTTCCACAGAAAAAAGTAAAACTTGCTGCTGATGAAGACGATGATGATGACGATGATGATGATGACGATGATGAAGATGATGATGATGATGATTTTGATGATGAGGAAGCTGAAGAAAAGGCTCCAGTAAAGAAATCTATACGAGATACTCCAGCCAAAAATGCACAAAAATCAAACCAGAATGGAAAAGACTCAAAACCATCAACACCAAGAACAAAAGGTCAAGAATCTTTCAAAAAACAGGAAAAGACTCCCAAAACACCGAAAGGACCTAGTTCTGTAGAAGACATTAAAGCAAAAATGCAAGCAAGTATAGAAAAAGGTGGTTCTCTTCCCAAAGTGGAAGCCAAGTTCATCAATTATGTGAAGAATTGCTTCCGGATGACTGACCAAGAGGCTATTCAAGATCTCTGGCAGTGGAGGAAGTCTCTTTAAGAAAATAGTTTAAACAGTTTGTTAAAATTTTCCGTCTTCTTTCATTTCTGTAACAGTTGATATCTGGCTGTCCTTTTTATAATGCAGAGTGAGAACTTTCCCTACCGTGTCTGATAAATGTTGTCCAGGTTCCATTGCCAAGAATGTGTTGTCCAAAATGCCTGTTTAGTTTTTAAAGATGGAACTCCACCCTTTGCTTGGTTTTAAGTATGTATGGAATGTTATGATAGGACATAGTAGTAGTGGTGGTCAGACAAATGGAAATGGTGGGGAGACAAAAATATACATGTGAAATAAACTCAGTATTTTAATAAAGTAAAAAAAAATGAAGAGACTGATCTAGTCTGATTGATTCTCTTGTCAACCTATTCTTACTTAATAATCTTAGCCCTTTAAATGGCCCCAGTTACTCACAAAAACAAAATAAAAAACAAAAGCTATTATTCCAGGTAAAGTATATAACAAGAGCATAAATGAAGACATTGTCAGTAGTAGTGAAGTGCCATGGTACCTAATATATGCCAAGTGTTCAATGAATAATTGTGAAATAATTAAATGTCTATATTCAGTGAATATTCATCTAATAAAATTAGTAGGACATTATAGGAGATGAGGTGAGGTGAGGAAAGAGAATGAATCAAAGATGACTCCCATATTTCTACTCTGGAAATCACTGAGATAGGAAATCCAGGAATATGCAAAGATCATAGGGAGGAGATGATCAATTTTCCTTAAATTAATCAATCTAAAAGTGTATGGGGCATATGGGTGGCTTATGTTGGTTTCTGAAGTGTCTGATTCTTGGCTTCTGTTCAGGTCATGATCTCAGGGTCATGGGACTGAGGCCTATGTCAGGCTCCACACTCAGCGGGGAGTCTGCTTAAAGATTCTCCCCTTTTGTACCTCCCCCAACTCGTGAGTGTGTTCTCTCTCCTCTTTCTCTCTTAAGATAAATAGATCTTAAAAAAAAAAAGTATGGAACCTCCATATGAATATGTGGTAGATAATTCAAAGATGAATGGGTCTGGAGCACACGAAAGATCTTAGGGCAGGATATTTATGTTCCAGTATCTTCTGTTTACAATACAAGGTAAAACTCAAGGGAGGGAATGAGAGTAATTTATTTATTCATGGAATCTGTATTGAGGCAGGGGGCTACATGCTGGAATAAGAGAACTCAAAGTCAAAATTCTTAAGGAATATCAACATTTAATGCATAGAAATAGAAGAAACTAAGAGCTTTTTTAAGAAGACATTTAAGGGTTTTTAAAGATTTATTTTATTTGTTTATTTTATAGAGCGACAGAGACAGGGAGCTGGGGGAGGGGCAATGGAAGAGAGAAGGAAAGAGAGATGCAGATTTCCTGCTGAACATGGAACTCCTTACAGGGCTCCATCACACAACCCTGAGGTCATGACCTGAGCTGAAATCAAGAGTCAGATGCCTAACCAGCTGAGCCACACAGGCACGGCAGAAGAAATTGAGTTTTACACATTGATCAACTTAGTGTTTCTAGGTCAGCATTTCTATTGCTGAGAGATTTGGACATATTCATTTAAGGGACTCCAATGGTCTTTTATACCTTTGGACCTTCTTCTCAGTTTCTAGCATTATAGAGTGCTATTCATATTCTTTTTTTTTATGATAGTCACACACACAGAGAGAGAGAGAGACAGAGAGACAGAGAGGCATAGACATAGGCAGAGGGAGAAGCAGGCTCCATGCACCAGGAGCCCGACGTGGGACTCGATCCTGGGTCTCCAGGACCGCGCCCTGAGCCAAAGGCAGGCGCTAAACCGCTGCGCCACCCAGGGATCCCTGCTATTCATATTCTTAACCTATTATCCAGTTACCTGAACTACCTAAGTTAGGATTTAGATTGCTTTAGCATACACCACCAGTCACCTGCCCAACATCCATCTCTCCTAGCAGAAGTTTGCTTTCATTGAGGTTTTCACGCAAGTTCAAAATGGTCACCAGTGATCCCTACTTCCCAGTATTCACATCCTTGTATAAATCCTTCCCCTGTAGTTTGGGCCAGGCTGATAGAACTCATGTCAAATGAACAGAACATGGAAAAAATGATGCAATGTCACTTCTGAAACTAGTTTATAGACAGATGGTAACTTCCATGTTGGGAGTTTTTCTATACTCTCTCATATCATTGCTTCGGTGAAAGGCAGCTGCCATGATGTGACGGAGCTCTGTGGAGAAGCCGCATGGCAAGGGAATGAGGCCCGCCAACGATCACTGAGTGAGCTTGGAAGCAGACTTCTCCCCAGTCAGGCTTTCACACGAAGCCACAGCTTTGATCAACAACTTTGCAACTTGACTTAGCCTGAGTCAGAGGTGTCCAAATGAACCATATGCTTATATTTCTAGTCTACAGAGCTATGAGATGACACATATTTGTTGTTTGAAGCCACCATGTATTAAGACAACATGTTATGGATAAGCAGATACTTATACAATGAATAATACATTTAACTTATATACTTAGAACTTATGCAACAGATAAGCTCTACATCGATAGCTCTTGGTATTTTCCACCCAAATCAACTGTCACATGCCTTTTGCTGCTATCATTTTAAATGTGTCTGTGGCTGGGACAGAGTGTTTGTAGGAAAATCACAAGGTCATGCTTCATTTTACTCTCTACACACCATCCTACACATGCCCCATGTGCTGAAAATATTATTTTATATATTAATTAATCAGAAGTAAGGTGTAGCAGAAAGAAAGTGACCAATGGACTCGGGCAGATCTCAGTGCAAATCCCAACCTCTCCACTTACTTGAGTGACTATGGTCAAATCAATCCCTATGAACTTAGGTTTCATTATTCACAAAGTGCTGATCAGTGGTGTAACAAGAAAAGTACAAGATGCAATTAGACCACAGACCAGGAGTTCCTTACCTAGCTTGAAAACTTCGGAGAAGGCATTCCAGATCAAATGTCATGTAAGCAAATGCAAGAAGGATGAGCAGAGGTTACCAAGAAAAAATGAGAAGGAATAGCATTCTCAGCAAAGACAGTAGCTTATACCTTGGACATACTGAACTGAAACATTGTGTGATTTGCAAGGAGAGGAGCAACTGATGAGTCTACAGAAATTGACAGGATTCGGATCATGAACTTGATGGCGGAAGAATCTTAGACTTCTTTGCAAGGGTGATTAGGAGTCATTGAGTGTTTTAAGCAGGGACAGTAAAATGATTAGGTTTGCATCTTGGAAATATCACTCTATGCCTGGTAAATACAGAGGCCTGCAAACTTTTTTGTAAAGTGTTAGTAAATATTTTGCATTCTGTGATCCATATGGTCTCTACCACAGGTGTTTAATTCTGCTATTGTAAAGCAAAAGTGGCCATAAATGATATATAATGGATGGACATGGCTGTACCTAAATAAAACTTTATTTACAAAAATAGACAACAGACAGTATTTCACCCACAGGCTGTAGTTCACTGATCTCTGGTATAAAGGTACAGAAGGAAGTCAAGCATAGAGACTGGGAAATATTTGGAAGGACAATTAGTTAATTGCTTAATTCATTCATGTAGCACATATGTAAAAAAATGCCTTGTATGTCCTGGGAACGCTTCTAGATACTCAGGCTATAGTGATAATAAAAAAGAGAGACATAGTTCTTCTTCTAGTAGAAGTTATAATGTAGCAAATAAGAACAATGAAGTGGGGATCCCTGGGTGGCTCAGCGGTTTAGTGCCTGCCCAGGGTGTGATCCTGGAGTCCCAGAATCGAGTCCCACATCGGGCTCCCTGCATGGAGCCTGCTTCTCCCTCTGCCTGTGTCTCTGCCTCTCTCTCTCTCGCTCTCGCTCTCACTCTTTCTCTGTGTGTGTCTCATGAATAAGTAAATAAAATCTTAAAAAAAAAGAAAAAAAAGAATGAAGTGAAATTAACCTTAATAATAAGCTTTGTATGATGCCTGGTTGGCTTAGTCCATTAAGCATCTGATTCTTGGCTTCAGCTCAGATTATGATCTCAGGGTCATGAGGGTGAGCCCTATGTCAGACTCCACACCGAGCATGGAGATTCCTTAAGGTTTTCTGTCTCTCTCTCTCTCTCTCTCTCTCTCTCTCTCCCTCTGCCCCTCCCCTCTGCTCACATGCTCTCTTTCTCTTTCTAAGAAATAAGATAAGCTTCATAAGCTAAAAACCATGAAATGCATATAAATCATCATTACTGTAACGATTTAATATTTGATATGATTCTTTTCCTAAAAGGCCATTAAAAAAAAAATCATGTCAAGCATATATCCACTGACTAACTGCATAGAAAGACTTAAATTATAGACAGGTCCAGGCAAATGAACCTAGAAGAGAATTTAGGAGACATGCCAAGAACTCTGTAGTGATTTTCTATATGTGACCACCTCTGACACTCAGTGTCTTTTCAAGCTGTCCATTATTGGCTCCATTTTACAGATGTGAAAATGTGGCCTACGGGAGTCTCCTCACTACCTAGGTCCTAGGGAGCTGGAATTTAGATTCTAAAGAGGACTCTCTTCCCCTCCTTCCACATCGCTAGCTTGAGACTAACACAGGCAAAGCAACCGGGAGCTGTATGCATGAGCTAAGCAAAGGCTTGGGATGAGCCCCTCAGGGTCCCACAAAGAACTCGGGACCAGCCTGGGAACTGAAATCAGGAATCCCAATTGCCACTTCCTGCTTCTAATCACTTTCCCAAGAGAGCTGTCCCAGCTGTTCCTGAGCAGAAGGAAGGCTGAGAGAATCTTTTAAAAATCCAAGCCCTTGTTATAAATTTAGACTTCAGGGAAGGAAAAGAAGAAGAAAAAAAGAAATTGTTGGCTGAAGAAAGTGATGTTTCCCATTCGTCAGATCAAGGGCAGCGGACAGAGGAAGAGAAAGTAAATTCGGTCACTTTGAGTGCTGGCCCCGAGGCCATGAAGCCCCAGCGTGCCCTGAACGCTTGCCCACCCCACTCCAAGGGAATGTGGTCATGCCCAGAAATACGTGGCTATACAAGGAAGGCTTCTGTTTCTTCCTAATGAGTTGATTATATCCTGTCAGAAGAATTGTAAGGCCATCAAATGTCAAGTCAATTTTCTCAAACATATTATTTTCATAGCAGCTGGGTCTGACTAACTGTTGAAACAGAGCATCCTATTGTTACATTTCACTGAGAATGTTAAAGTGGAACTCAATTTAAAAAGGAAGAAAAAAATCTGACAGGACACATGATCCTGATTCATGCAAGTTTACAATTTGGTATTTAGAGGCCAATTTTATTAAGATCATTTGGTCACTTAGCTCACAATGAACTAATAATGAAAAGGGAAATAAATGAGTAACGTGTTATTTGCCCACAAGAGCCACTTTCTCAGAAGGTGGGCCAGATGTCTCTAGTTACTGGCTCTACCCATGGAGGGTGGGTGGGTGAGCTAGGAGGTCCAAAGCGCTGGGTTCTAATCCTTCCACTTCCCACACATGCTGCTGAATGAATCTGGCATTCTCAAAAGACAGGAAAGTATCAGGACGGGACAAATGAATTTGAGCATCAGACAACCAGAGCCTTAGCTTACTTATGTGCTGAACGGTCCTAAGTGAATTTAGGAATCAGGCACAGCAGTTGACTACAGAAGAGTTTTTAAAGGAATTTAATGATGTAAGATACATAACACGTTGGTTCAGAAGAAGCGATCATTAAAGGGTAGTGATAACAATGCTGGTGACAATGATACTAGTGAGGAAAATGGAAAAAGAGGAGGAATTCTGTAAAACATGTCCAGGACCAACCAGACAGTGAGTAAGGAAGCCATGAAATACGAAGCTGGAACTAAAAGGCAGCCTCCAATTTTACAGCGATTCATGTTTGCGTTGGACAAGTTGCACGTGTACAGGGTCAAGTGTGATGCCAGGAAGATACATCTTCCTCCAAAAATTAGATCATGTTTCCCTCTACCCAAAATCCAATTCTCATCACCAAATTTTATTATAGATACTATTTGGCTTTCACTTGTTTTCTTTCTTTCTTTTTCCTTCCTTCCTTCCTTCCTTCCTTCCTTCCTTCCTTTCTTTTTTTTTTTTGGTACAATTTGTTTATGTGGTGGGGAGACTTCTAAGCAGCCCCCAAGATTCCTAACCCCCTACCCCCGTGTACTCATACCTCCCATTTATTTAGCCAAACAGGAACATACAGCTATAAAGGAACTTTGCAGATATAAATAAGGTCCCACATCAATTGACCTTAAGATTAAGAGAGTATGAGGGTACACCTGACCTAAACACACGAGCCCTTGAAAGGCAAAGGGTTTTCTCCAGCTTGCAGCAGAAGAGAAGGTCAGAGATTCAAAGCACGCCAATGATTCTACACATCACTGCCAGTTTGAAGACAGAAGGGGCTATGCAGCAGGGGAATGCAAAAGGCCACTAGAAGCTGAGAGCCAGCAAAAGAAACCTAAATCCTATGATCATAAGGAGCTGAATTCTGCAAATAGTAAGAATAAAATTAGAAGAGTATTTTTTTTTCTTACAGCCTGGAGATGAAAATTCAGTGTGGCTGACATCTTCATTTCAACTCCATGGTACCCCGGGCAGAGGAATCAGCCATGTCATGCTGGACCACTGACATAGAGAATGTGAGCTCAATAATGGGGTTGTGCTAAGCCACTGATTTTCTAGGCATCTGTCACATAGCAGTGGAAACTAATAAAGGTGGCCTGCATGGCTCTAGAGTCAAAAAGTTGCTCTGTGTCCTCTGGCCTCTACTGAGTAAGCCTGTTTATCTATCTAAACTGATAGAAGGAAAATGAACAGTAATAACTCTAATCATCCCAGCTAAACACTTATGTGTTGCATGCACACGCACATATTGTCCACAGGCCTTGCCTCAAAATATCAGAATAACCTTTTTAAAAGATTTTATTTATTTATTCATGAAAGACACACAGAGAGAGACAGAGATACAGGCAGAGGGAGATGCAGGCTCCCTGGGAGCTCAACACAGGACTTGATCCCAGGACCCTGGGATCATGACCTGAGGCAAAGGCAGATGCTCAACCACTGAGCCACCCAGGTGCCCCAAAATATCAGGATAATTGAGGCAAAGGTATATATTATAACTGAAGTACTTCAGCAAATTGCCCTCATTTTCCTTCTCACAGCCAGCACACCATTTCCTCAGTAAGTACTTAATTCAGTAAGTACAATTACTATATGCTGGGCTCTAGGAGAGACCACAGGGATGGAACCCACACACAGTTAGTTCTTCAAAGAGATCAGTGAACAGTGCAAGTAAACAGGGAGATAAGGGGCATTGTAGAGAAAGGAATGTAACCCAGTCCTCGAAATCGAGGAAGGCTTCCAAGAGCAAATTGTTTCGAAGCTGAAACCCGAGGAATTACTTGCTCAACACTGATGTGAAGGGAAGCAAGTGCTTCCAGGAAGCAAGAATATGATGTAAAGACTACCGACAATGATGAAGGCCAGAGCCCTCTAGAAGGGCTGCAGGGGTGGGGTGAGAAGAGAAACTGCAGAGAGGAGCAGAGATAAGTTGGTAGAGTGAAATCCTCTGTAAGGAATTCAGAATTCTTGCTGAAGTCAAAGGAAATCCATGAAGACTAATAAGTAGACAAGCAACAATATCAGCCTTGCTTAACCAAAGATCAATCACCTTGCTGGAACTTGCAGAATGGTTCAAAGAGGGGCACTCAACACTGAAGACAGTAAACCATTCCAGTAATCCAAGTGAAGCTGACAAAAGAACAGTGGCCTGAACTAAGGCTGTGCCAGTGGATGGAAAGAACAGAGAATTGAGAATTCTCATTTTAGAATTTTCAGACATCTGGCTTGGGAAATGGATTGGGTAGGAATGCCAATCAATGATATGGGCACCGTGGAGAAGAAACCATTTGTGTGGTGAAGGGAGAATGGGGGGAGTAGGTGGACAGTAATGAGTTTGGTTTGGGTCATGTTGGATTTTAGGTGTTCATGGGAAAGTGAAATGGATATATGGGGTAGGAAGCTATGTGGGGGAGTTTGGCAGAGCCGTATGTGACTCTTTATATATAATCTCTTGTTTTTATGGGTTGTAAACACTAAAATCATGAATTCCTTAGCTGCATCACAAATTTCTTAAACTTTTTTTGTCTCATTTCTTCCTCCAGTTAATTGAAGTTGGTTAAACTTTGAGGAAAGAACAATTGATGAAAAGTGGAATATCATCTGCGTTGTCATCACAATTAGTCCTCTCCTTTCCCTTCAGGTGGATGGATGGACAGTGCACTCACTGGAGGTTTTAAGGGAAAGGAACACAGAATCATTCAGAATGCAGAAAGCCCCAAAGAGAGCAGATCAATGTGTAAGACATGGTTTCCTTTTATTAAACCTATTGTTTCCTATTATTAAATAGTTAATAAGAACACCTGCTACTTATACTCTAAAATTAAAATCAGGATAAGTAGGGAATCAAGTCCACCTTAGAAAATAAGCAGTCCCCTTAGAGAAGTACTCCCTGGTGTCTGCACTCTCGAGTTTTATAAAAAATAAAAGCAACGTGGTTCCATAGCTTTAGTAAAACAGCGACCAGGAAGGAACATCTTCCATTAGAAACATTCTACCTAGGTTTCATTTTATATAGTCACGTATTGAGCAAATATTAAGGCTTGATGCAATCAGTAAACAATGACAAGTAGAGGCATAATGCCATGTGAAATAAGATTTTAGATGCTAGGATGGCATAGACCTGGGTTTACATTCTAGCAAATCTAAAGTATTTTCTAGATATACAATCTTGGACAAATTGTATATTCATTCCAAAGACTGGTTTTCTCATGTCTAAAATAGAATAATAGACCTCATCTCATACAACTGATGTTAGCATTCGGTGAAATAATGCGTGGAAAGAACTTTGTATGACATTATTTACATTATCACTTTTATTATCATTACTTGTATTCGTTCCTTTATGAAGGGCTTCTGACATCTGTTATTAAACTCTAAAGCTCTGCTAACTTCAGCAGCACATGCGCTAACCTCTAGAGCTAATATTCTATAATTCTATAATACACCTAATATACATGGAGATTAAATGTTTGTGGCATATGCAAACACAAAATAATACATAAAACAATAAGTATATTTTAATTGGTTACTATGTGCCACATAGATATTCCAAGTGTTTCTCTTCTTTTTATCTATACAACACTGAGTGCAAAAATGGGTCATAAACAGAGCTGATCAATCTCAAATCACACCGAACCACAATAATGTGATGAACATCCAAATTAACTACCTTATGTATCAGTGTATGTATGTAGGTAGGTAGGTAGGTAGGATTTATATGTATTTTTTTCAAGTGTTAAACTTACCAACCATTACATTGTTGAATCTCCAACACTTGACCTTGGGCTTCTATGAGCCTAGCATGCGTCTTAAATCAACAAACTAAGAAATTTATTTGAAGAACAACCAAGGGCATTTAATAGTGCTCTAAACTAGACATATCTAACTCTCCTTTTTTTTTTTTTTAAGAGAGGGAGGGCAGGGAGGGCCAAAGCGAGACGAAGAGAGAGAATCTTAAGTAGGCTCCACACTGGGTGTGGCACTTCATGCAGGGCTCAATCTCATGACTCTGAGCAAAAATCAAGGGTTAATGCTTAACTGACTGAGTCACCCAGGCACCTCAAATTCTATGTATTTCTTAAAAATTACATAAAACAATGACATCAAAATATTCAAGCTTTAATCAACGACTATTCCACTATAGCTAACATTCATTGAGTGCTTAACCACAGGCAGGCACTTTGACAAGCATTTTACATGCATTTAATCCTCAATACCACTTTCTGAATCGGAAATTATTTTTATTGCTTTCCTGATAAAACAGAAATTTAAGAAAGCTAAATCTACCACACTTGAGGTAAGAGATAAGAATTGAGCCAGGACTCAAAAATGATTCAGAACTAAATCCAAAGTCCCTTCTCTTAAAGCCACTTGGTTTTTCTGCATTCCTCTCCTACTCTTAAATATGGATAATTTTTCATAAATTATTAATTTAGTATTAACTTCTTGGCTTGAACACTACTTTCAGATTCTCTCAGAAATGTATTGGCCAGAGTTACTTGAACTTCTTCTTAAAGGGGAGTTTAGTAACTCTGAACGTGAATGGGCTTAATGACCCCATCAAAAGGCGCAGAGTTTCAGACTGGATAAAAAAACAGGACCCATCTATTTGCTGTCTACAAGAGACTCATTTTAGACAGAAGGACACCTACAACCTGAAAATAAAAGGTCGGAGAACCATTTACCATTCAAATGGTTCTCAAAATATACCCTAAAAACTACAGAACACTTCTGAAAGAAATTGAGGAAGACACAAAGAGATGGAAAAATATTCCATGCTCATGGATTGGCAGAATTAATATTCTGTGAAATTAATTAATTAATTAATTAATTGGCAGAATTAATATTAGTGAAAATGTCAATGTTACCCAGGGCAATTTACACGTATAATGCAATCCCTATCAAAATACCATGGACTTTCTTCAGAGACTTAGAACAAATTATTTTAAGATTTGTGTGGAATCAGAAAAGACCCCAAACAGCCAGGGGAATTTTAAAAAAAGAAAACCATATCTGGGGGCATCACAATGCCAGATTTCAGGTTGTACTACAAAGCTGTGTTCATCAAGGCAGTGTGGTACTGGCACAAAAACAGACATATAGATCAATGGAACAGAACAGAGATCCCAGAAGTGGACCCTGAACTTTATGCTCAACTAATATACGATAAAGGAGGAAAGACGATCCACTGGAAGAAAGACAGTCTCTTCAATAAATGGTGCTGGGAAAATTGGACATCCACATGCAGAAGAATGAAACTGGACCACTCTCTTGCACCATACACAAAGATAAACTCAAAATAGATGAAAGATCTAAATGTGAGACAAGATTCCATCAAAATCCCAGAGAAGAACTCAGGCAACACCCTTTTTGAACTTGGCCACAGTAACCGGAGAAGGACAAACGGTGTATGTTCTCATTCATTTGGGGAATATGAATAATAGTGAAAGGGAATATAAGGGAAGGGAGAAGAAATGTGTGAGAAATATCAGAAAGGGAGACAGAACATAAAGACTTCTAACTCTGAGAAATGAACTAGGGGTGGTGGAGGGGGAGGAGGGTGGGGGGTGGGGGTGAATGGGTGACGGGCACTGAGGGGTACACTTGACGGGATGAGCACTGGGTGTTATTCTGTATGTTGGTAAATTGAACACCAATAAAAATTAATTTATTAAAAAAAAAAAAGAAATGTATTGGCCAGATTAGATAAATAAGAGCAAGAAGAAGTAAAAAAAGGATAAACTTGTGGGATCAGAGAAGAGACTTGAGCTGGTGCTGAAGAGCATTTTGGCAGATGCTGTCACATGCCTACCCAGTGCCCAGAGCACCTTCCTTCTTTGCCAAAAGCACCTGTGATGTGCTCACTTCTGGATGATTAACCATTATCATCTTCTGTTCTATTTTCCTTCTAGCTATGGTTCAAATTTTAGGAGAAGTTTCTGATGCTTCCAGAAAAGATTTTATTTTCCTGAAAAGAAAGAAAGTCATGACTGCTGCTTTCCATCATATTTTTAAAAAGATTTTATTTATTTATTTGAGAGAGAGAGAGAGAGCAGGAGTGGGAGAAGGTGTTGGGGGAGAGGGACAAGCTAACTCCACACTGAGTACAGAGTCCGAATTGGGGCTCGACCTCATGACCCTGAGACCATGGCCTCAGCCAAAACCAAGAGTCAGATGTTTAACCAACTGAGCCATCTGAGTACCCCCTTGTCCACCACCTTAACTTGAACATAGAAATGATGTCTGGAGCTGCATTAAACACCTGAGTCTGTTAGAGAAAAGCCAAGTAAAACATAATTGAACCTTGACATAACTGGACCCTTGAACTTAGCACTACCTCTCAAGTTTCTTGTTAGATGAGAAAACCACTATTAATCAAAGTTCTTGTTGCTTGGATCCAAAGACATTTCTACCTGATAAAGTTATACCAGCTGTGGCTAAATACAGAGATGGAGGTATTAGTATGAGACTTCATAAGTAAATGCAACAAAAGATTTATGCCAACTTTAGTATTTAATGAGTTTTGTTTTGTTTGTTTTTCCTGCCACTTTCAAGTGGTTTTTCTAGGTATGGTGCAATGTCCCTCAAGAGATGAAAGTTAGCTCCTTAAATGACCCAATAGAAGCCAGATCCAGCTTCATAGTTTGAAGACTAAACTATGCCATAAAATAACACATAGCTAAATACTTCAGAGCACTGAATGATAGCAGAACCAACCAAGGGCTTTGTGGAAAACTGACTCTGGCTCTTCATATGGGTCTAATTCACTGCCCCTTGGTACCTCAGCATGTAATAGGCACAATAAAGTTTCAATGCAATAGACCCAGCTCATAAAGTTTCCATTTCCACCAGGACTTTTCCTAATGTAAAACTGGACACCCCAGCAACACATTCACTGTCTGCAAGTGTTAAAACTGTGGTTAAAGCTGAATATTAACAGCATTTCACACTTGTGCTGTCATCTGGATTATATAACAATGTGCAGAGTTTATAAACAGCAACTGCTCATTTTTGTGGTTGGCTTTTTACTGGATGTGCCCAAGAGCCATCTGACTAAATAAGTTGGAAGCAATGAGATTGAGCATAAGGGAGCACTGACATTTTTTGGCACATGCAAAACCAAGTCCTACAGAAACTCACAAAAGAGAAGGCTACTAGAAAAGTCTTTATACTCCTGAGCAATAGTCAAAATGCCACAGAAATATAAATGTGAATTTTCTTGTAGATTGACTCTGCCTTCTGAGAGCATCTCACACATGTTCTACTACACCATTTTGCTTCAAGAATACTGTTGCATCATAATACTAAAATATTGGGAAATGGTGTTGTCTAAAGGTAAATCACTTTTAGAAGGTACATATTGAGTAATAAAAGTACCTGTCAAGAAAAAATCACTGTTGTATGTATTGATTCCCAAGAACAAAGCATTTTACTTTTGCCTCACAGATGACCTATTATTATTTCATGGAATGATGGAATATCTTTAGAAATGTTTTTGTAATACTAGCTCTGAGAATTGAAAGGAATGTAATTGCCTAAGACTATGTCCCAGAGACAATTTAGGGAATTTGAAAGGCAAAAGTAATCCACCCAGGGAGATGAGAAAAGATGAGTAAAGTACCAAATATTGTACACGGATAACATCTTTAGGGAAGAACAAGTAGAAGTAAAGAGTTAGATATGTATGACTGAAGGGTCCTATATGCTACTGAAGATACTGTTCTGATATAAATATACAGTTGGCTCTTGAACAAAGTGGGGCTAGGGGTACCCCTCAAACCCACATCACTAAAAATCCAGGTATAACTTTTGACTCCCCCTAAATTGTATTAATAGCCTACTAGTGACTGGAAGTCTTGATGGTAACATGACCAGTAGATTGACAGATACTCTGTTTGCTCTATGTATTATATACTGTATTCATATAATAAAGAAAGCTAGAGAAAGGAAAATGTTATTAAGAAAATCATAAAGAAATTATATTTACAATACTAAATTGTATTTAGCAAGAATAATCCCCATATAACTGGACCAGTGCAGTTCAAATGTATGTTGTTCAAGGGTCTTCTTGCAAAACATATATATTTAAATGTATTGATGCATCAATAAGCAAATATTCACTCAACATCTAATGACTACATTAGAATTTGTGAGAAGCAGCTTGTAAAGGTGCTTCCATCGTTGCTTTTGGCCTGTGGGTCTTCTGATACAACTGTGGAGTCAAGGTGCAAAGTCATAAAAAGACATGAGCAACAGAAGCCACTCAAAAGATGTTCTGTTAGGTCGTGGGATAAAAAGCAAATGCAATGATTTAACTTATAAATGTTAATCAAGCTTTATTGGATAAATCTGAATAGCATTTAGTTCTGGGGTTAGAATGAAAAATAAGACCTGGCTGACCTCGGGGCATTCACAGCATGCTATGGAAGAAAGTCTTGCTGCTTTACTTAGATCCTTGGGTTGCAATCTTTTTATGTCCATTCCCTGCATCAAGTCTTATACTTAACTCATGGTTTCAAGGTTTCAGCTTCCTCATAACATTTATTTATCCTGCCCTCTCACAATTCTGACTCCATACCAATACCCTAGCCCCCACCCCAATATGTCCTCCAACCTGATTCTACCTCACAGCTTCCCCTATACATCACTCTCAAAACTTTAAGCTGCTCCCCTACCTAACTTATCCCCTCCATGTTGCCTGCATCAAATTCCAAAGAGAGCACACTTACTGAATACAACCATGTTTTCAGGACAGGACATACTTCGGGGTACTTATATCCTGTAGGTTAACACTCCCTGCTCTCAAGGACTCTGGCTGGTCCAACACCATGACATACAGTTAGTACAAATGTGGGGTTTAAGGGACCAGCGGGATTTCCAGGTAGTTGAAAGCTCAGGAGTTGGCAAACTTTCTGTAAAGGGCCAGACAGTAAATATTTTAGGTTTCACAGACCAAGAAACAACATTTGGGATACTTATTTAACAACTTATATCACCTAAATGACAATTTATGTAATGTAGAGTACTATATAGCAACCATTTAAAAACATAACCATTTTTAGCTGTCAGAGTACAGGCCATAAAAATCAAATAGGCCAGATTCGGCCCATGAGCTATCATTTGCCAAACCCTGGTCTACCTTAAGATGTGATATTGGAATACACATATTTTACTTCTCAATATATAAATCATTCTTCCAGGGGTGATAGGTAGCCTTATTGAGCTCCACCATTCACGGAGTCCAGGCTTGCCTTCTCTACTTGGGTTGTACTTGCTATCAAATGGAATTATGTGACTGGGTTCACCCAGAAGCTGATCCTGAGAGCAAGTGGTTTATTTAAGAGGCAATACCAGCGGATACTCGTAGGGAAATGGCGAAGTCATTGAAGAAAGAAGGCAGTTTCTAAAGGGTGTACTGGTAAGCCAGTTACGACTATGGAGACCTAGAGCTTAGTTCTCCTGGGAACTCTAGTAGGAGTCAGCACAAAATTCACACCTCAGAGTCTTCTCCTTCAGGGTGAGGGAGCTGGGGGTACTCATTCACCATCTCCCATCAGCCACTGGTTGGGGAACTCCCAATATTATTTCTCGAATACATCTAGCTTTCCTGATATTCAGACAATCAAGAGCTTCAGCTAAAGAGATTTATAATTTCTATTTAGGAGTGATGTAAAAAGGATAGGACAAAATGATTTGCATGAATGAGACTGTGTTTTTCAGTAAAACATCTCATTTTCTACCTATTTGCCCAACCTACATTTGATGCCAAAAAGCATGCATAAAACACCCCCATCATTAACTACCATCTAAGCAGGGTGAGGAGCTCTATTATTTAATCTGCTGGGTAATCTTGTTAAGCTTCTGCCCCAAGGTTTCTTTTTCTTTCTTTTTCTTTTTCCTTTTTTTTTTTTTTTACAGTTTTCATCTTGTTTTCTCTCCTAGAAAATGGGTTAATATCTCCCTGAGAAATCCACCTTGTTTTCCTGGGGATGAAAAGTGATATTAAAAACCACGTGCATAAATCTGGCACATTGTAGACACCCAAGAAATGTTACTCTACTTTTTTCTTCCCGCCCACTTATCCTAGAGGACGTCTATTATTTTCCTACCCCATCTGTGATTAGGAATCCTTTTGTGAACCAGAGGCTAGAAATCTTGCACTGATTGGAATATGGCAGTCATTCAACATCTCCCCTGTCTGCTCTCACTAAGTTCATCTGACCCAATGGGAATGGAGAATCTCAGACTGCTCCATGGGTCACTCTGGAAAATTCTAAATTGAAACTTTCTTGAGAAAAGAGACATTACCTCAGAACTTCCACATGCAGCTATTATGGCATTTCTGTTTATATGAATGGATATTTTCACCAGATATTGGAAAAATGCTAAAGCTCGAATCCAGTGCAATAAAGGCAACCCACTTAGCCGTTAGCTCATGGGATAATGAAAAATATAGTTGAAATTAGACAAATGCTCCACCAGGAATTATGGCCAGGATAAATTATCATTTCAAGAAAAAAAGATAAAGAAACAACAGATTGCTGTCACTTTTCCTTCTTGCCAGTGTCTTTGAAAGATAGACTAAAAGTCTCAGATGAATACCTTAAACTCCAAATGACCATGAGAGATTAAGGAAGCCTCATGCCTTTGCTGATTGGATGGATAAATGAATATTCAAGGGTTTTTTTTTTCTTCTGTGAATAAATCAGTGGAATAGTAACGGAGGAGGGCTTCAGAATGCTTCTGAAGGGTAGGCACTTGAAGAAAACAATGAGCAATTAGAAGTGAAGTTTGGGGAGAGGATATTTTTGGCTAAAAGGAAAGTACAGAGAAAGGCATAGAAAGAACAAAAAAGGACCATTCATCTCCCATGTGAAGAACCGTCTCCTCACTTTCACATTCCAGCTGGAAGAAGCAGGAGTTTTTTTTTTCCCAAATAGAAATCATAAAACTAAAAAATGAAAAGTTCTTCAATCTTGTTTCTAATAATATTTTCTTATTTATTAATGTATTATTCATTTCTCTCTAAAGAATATTTACTTTGGATAAAAATAATGAGCCTATACTTGATTTTATTTTTTTTAAACTAGCATAATTCCATAACCTAATACAACTTTTATTTTCCATATGTCTCCACTGCTCTTGTCCAGATAAATTCACATTCATATAATTATTACCAGAGTGTGGATGCTATTTGATATTCCTTTTAGACATTATTTTGTAAATGCTTTACCACTACTATATTTAATTGTTCATAACATTCCATTCAATGAAGAAACCATAATTTAGTTGGATCGCTCGAATGTTTCAATGTTTTTGTTACTGTACAGAAATTTGCAAAGAATATCTCTATTAATATGGCCTTTTATTTTACTTAGTTTCTTTCTTGATGAATTCTCATGAGTGGCATTATTAGATCAAAGGATATTATCTTTATTGTGGCTCTTGATACATATTGCTAATTGTAGCCACAAAATAATTACAAGCTATGCACCATGCAGTAGTACATTAGCATTCTAATTTCACTGAGCTCTGTGAGCATTGGGTACTATTATTTTTTTAAATTATTGAAAAATTTAGCAGGTATACAAATGATCTGAAGAGTCTTAACTTTAATGAACTATTCCCCTACTACTAATTAAGTCTACACATGAATTGTGGTGATTACTTATTTAACAAATATTTGTTGAACACTGGTTTTGTTCTCACTCCATGCATCAAGAACAGGGTGCAAAGACAGGCACAAGGAGAGAGATGACCAGAGCTCTGGACACATAAGGCCTCTGGGCCCTGATTAGGATTCTAACTTTAATTGCAATGCTGTGGGGAGCCACTGTAAGGGAATAAATGATTTCATGTGATCCCTCTCCATCAAGCACTTTAAAAAATCTTAATGAAGAGATTAGAATCAAAGGCTGGCCTCCAACCCCCAAGAAGCTTGCCTCTAGCCCCATCCCTACCACTGTGCAGAGACCACAACACCATGACCAATCCTTGCAGAGAGCACCCTCCATCTCAAAACAGAAAGAAAGGAGGGCACCAAGGGGCCTCCTACCCCTGAAGCAGTGCTAGGAGCTCTATATATCCAACCTCATTTTATTCTAACAAGACTCTTGTAAAGCCAGTCCCATTTTTACAAATGAGGAAAACTAAGGCTCACTATACTCATTTTGGGAAGACCTTCTGTTTATCTTTCTTATTAAGGGAAAGAAATTTAGAAGCCATAGCATTCTCAAGGAGCTCTGATAAAATTAGAACCATTTTTACCCTGCCTTACCCATTTTTAAAATCTCCAGGGTATCTTCATTATTTCCACCTTGTGGATGGACACCAGGGCACTCCATGCTTCACTAAATGGGCCCATTGGGTGAACTGGTCACCACCTACATTCTTTACCCATCTCATGTGCATTTAGAACTTCCAAAAGAGGTCGCCTGGATCTGAGAAGAGTAAATTCACAGAACTAGGAATATGTGAAATTGGAGATCCAAATCCATATTCTCTCTTATGATTTCAAACAAGCCCCCTCCACTCCCTGGATCTCAATTCCTCAAATACGCCAGGCAAGGACAGGGAGATAAACCAGAGGACCTCCAGGGATCACTCCTGTTTTAATGATCTATAACAAAACTCTCCCAGTGGTCTGCACACAACCAGGAAGGAATAAGGCTGAGAGCTATTTCTCCCCAGAAATGTCATTCTATAGTTTCAGTTTCCTGGAACAACTGAAGAGTGTGGTAATAGAATCCATGGAGAGAGACTTTCTGTGGCTAATATTCCAAAGCTTTCTAAGTGCAGTAATAAACAGAGCACATCTTGGTGACACAGAAATTATGAGGCAGAGACCATAATAATAACTCATGTCTGCTTCTATTCACCAGAATAGACAAGAGACGCTTCCACTCCCAAGACATCAGAGCAAGAGAAAAAGAAATAATTCCATTAGTTGCCGCCACATGTATTTTGCTTTATGCTACTTTTTTTCCCTGCCACCCACTAAAGGGAAACCCGATCATCTGCAGAAGGTGCCTTATGTCTAGGAATAAGTGGTGGTTAATTAACTGAATCACATGAAGCTAGACATCATGTTTTCCATGCTGGAAAGCAAAGCTTCTGTTTACTAGGCATCTTTGGTTTGCAGCAATATACAACCCATAACTGGAATACAATTTTGAATACGTCACACTGGCAAAAGATTCCCCAAATTCTGAAAGTTTCAGGAAAACTAGGTGATCGCATTAGACAAACTTACTTTCTCATCTCTTCCATCTCAGCATTCCTGTCCCTGAAATAATTCTTGGGAGATTTTTATCTAACTTCTGCTGATTACACCAACAGACATGGAACTTGGCTACTTTACTATTTTGTGATTCATCCCATTCTATTTTGTGTGACAGTTTCCAATGATCAGAGTGAAGTATGCTGTCTTGGTCCTGCTGGAGTCAGGCAGGAAGCATTTATTCTTTGACTGCTTGGCTGTTCAAGGTCATGGGATGAGCCTGACATCTTCTAAGTCTTCTTTTCCCCCTCTGAAGCATGCACAATTCCTGGACCATTCCTGGCTGGACAAATCTCTGATCCTGTCCCCATCACACTCACACTTCCTGAAGGGGTACCCCCTGCCCATCATACACTCTAGCAGAAAACACTCTACACTTACGACCAATGTGAGCTGTGTCAGGGAAATTTTTGGAATTCTCGCCTCTTGTAATCAGCACACTCCAACTCTCTTAACCTCCCTTCAGCCTGCCTTGTCCTTTTTTCAGCACCTGCAGCATGCATTTGGCCTGTGTTCAGTCCTGTTGTCAGTTCGTGAGCTTTGCTCTCTCTCGAAGGCACGAGCAGGGATATATTGAGAATCTGATGCTGGGTCACACTACTATGTAGAACAGAATAGAGCCTCTTGACAAAATCATAAATCAGCCCAGACTGTATTTTGGACATGCCCTTCCTTTTTGCTGCTCTTGCCTTTCTGTGTCTTCTCTACCCCCAACACACCTGCCAAGCTTCTCCCCCAAAGTAACATATTGCCATGGTTGAGAGCTTGGTCTGTGGAACCAGCCTGCCCAAGGGTCATCTCCCAGCTCTGACATTTGCCAGCTCTGCAGATTTCTGAAACTCACTTAATATCTTTGTGTCTTCATGTATAAAATAATAGTGCCTCCCACACTATGTTCTTATGAGGATTTAATGATCGAATGTATGTAAACCACTTAGGACAGTGCTTGGCAAATACTGAGTGCTGCCTATACCATAACCCTAGCACGTAATTAGGGACAATAAGGCCTGGGGGAAAGAACACTAAGGGTACACTCATTACCCAGGCTATAGCAACCTATGCCACTTTAGGATTGTTATGTTCTCTTTCGGATCTTCAATTTTTCCATCTATAAAATGGGGAAATCAAATGTGATGCCTGTGTTCTGTTCTAACGCTTCCACTATTCAAACTATGATTGCCTGTAAGTCTTCGATTGTCTGGGCCCTGGCATGAGTGGGAAAGCATCCCCAGCCTTGCTGGGAAGTGACAAAAGCTGAGCTCTGACTCCTCTTGTAGGGGTGGCTTTTATCATCCAATCAGATAAAATATAAAGGCAAAGGTGTTTTGTAATTATGGAAGACAAATTGGGGAAGACTTCTAAGGACAGTGGCATCTTTTCAGAGCCTCCTTACATCACATCACATATGCAGCCTTCTCACTCCACAAGCTGCTGTCACTGGTAACGTGGGGAAGTGATGCTAAAAACAGCCTGGCAGTCAGGGATGAAGGATTGTGTCATTCTGAGGATTGAAATAGAGAAGAGCATCAACTTTTCTTGGAAATACTTGGTTTTGCATGGGCTTTTGAAAAGCCACACAGTAAACACAGTGGAAAAGACAATGCACTGTGGCAGAAAGCCAGAGGTCTGGGGCTGCCTCAGCTACAAAACCAACATGGCACTTAATTAACCTTGGCCATTGTCTCAACCAACCAGAGATGCAGCTTCTTACTTGGCCCAATGGGATAACAATGCTCTCCCTTCACCTCCACACAGCACTGCAGAAGATTGTAAATGTGAAGACATTTTGAAAACAGGGAAGGACCTTGACTCAGTGACACTGAGGTTCCTGATTCTCCAAGGCTAGAATCCCTGTCCTACAATCTCTTCCATCATTTAGTTCCTGAAGCTAGATCAAAAAAAATGCAGCCACTCTAAAAGATGAAAGCGCATTTCTTTTCTCTCCCTGCTCAATGCCCTTCAGTGGATCCCTTGACATCTATAGCTCTTTGTACTATTCACTATCGCTCGGTATGTGACTAGTAATACCTTTGATGATCTAACCATCTCATCTCTTCAGCCTCCTCTCTCTCACATCTGCTCTGAAGCCTAAGATCTAGTTGACTGATCTTCTAATTTCTTGAACATTCTTCAACATTTTCTCCCTCTTTATACTATTTCATCTGTTTAGCTGGCTCCCTAATTATCCTCCCCAAGTCCCAGCTTTTTACCTATTTAACCCTTTCCCCAAAAATCCACTAAGCTCTGTGCCCCCAAAGTCCCTGTACTTCTTCACCATGGTCCTCACCACCATCAACTGGAATTACAGGTTTAATAGGTTTTCCTCCATCTTTGAATCTTTGTGCAGAGACTAGATACATCACTTTGACTCTCAGTATCCTCAGTGCTTATCAGAAAGACGCATGTATATTCTCACTTAATCAACAAATGATTTGTATGTTAAAGGTAGATGGTATCTTTTCTTGGTGTTATATAAAGCCCTTCCCCTCACCAAAACCCAACTCCCTTTCCTATTTGCTTCTTGATATATCCTTCTAATTCTCCTTATTTCCAGGACTCCTCACTGGCTTGAAGAACCATTCCATTTCAACTCTCCTTGTAATAATCCTTAACTTCAATATCACTTCTTCCAAGAAGGTTCTCCAACTCAGTTCTCAGGCAATGAGGCATTTATTTCCTCCACCCTGCAACTTCTTTATGTCTACCAAAAAGAATTACTATCTATATTACTTGTTTACATGCCTATACCACTGAAGTCTAAGGCCTGAGAGTGTAGAACTCTGTTCATCTTTGTTTCCCTTCACTTGGTAGTGTCTGAAAGATGAAAATGTCAAGCTTCCCCAAAGATAAGAGACCTACTGATTCTGGAAAGGACTCAGACTACCTGACCCTCATTGATTCTTTCATTCTTTTATTCAACAAATATGTCTTGAGTTTGCTAGGTGATAGTCTTGGTGGAAAACAAAAGCCATTCTGTAATCACTTTAAGATAGAAAGCTTACCACCATCCACTTACCACTAATGATATTTTCATTTGTTTGTCTGCCTAAAATTAACTGATACCTTTCTTCTAAAAGACCTCACGAGAATTAGACTTCTTTAATTTTGCCAAAGAGTAAGTGAAATCCCACAAAGTACAGGAATTTCATAGTAAAAGCTTAGCTGAAATTAGTGACTACCATGACACTATTGGACTACTTTTTAGTGTCATATCCTTGATTGCATATGCCAACTAGCAACGTATGGCATTTATTGAAATAAACTCTATGGTCACCAAGAGTTCATCAGTGATTACTTGGGGGACTGAAATGGGAATGTGGGAAACCCCCAGAGCCACAAGGCTTTCTGCTTCTTCTCGTGGGAAGACTCTGCTAATGGCATTGTTCCTGTCCTCTCTAGTTTGGGCTGCTCATGCAGACTCATCGCAAACTCCTTCTGCTTTAATATCCAGTGATTGAGTACCACACCACCACGATCATAAGAGAGTCAGGAAATAATCTAACACTGAATTGGAAAAGCCATCACCCTCTTTATAGGAATCAAGCAACACTATGAGGGATTGGATTGCACAGAAGTGGATTTCAGATTACTCACAAAACTTGCGTGAATTAGCCAAACTCGGATTACAGGTTAAATTTCTGAAAAGAAAGAGAATAAGATTTTTGGACCCACTTATAATTCTCTTAACCAAGACAGCTTGTAATTAAATCGGTTTGTGGAATGTGAGAGTACACCATCAGATCACTTTGCTTTAGACACAGGACAACATAATTGAGTCCCTGCAACTAAACAGCATCATCATGTTTAAAATCCTGGCTCAGCCCCTTACCAACTGTGGATCTTTGGCAATTTGCTCGATCTCTCTGGGCCTCAGGTTCTATAAAAAGTGAATGGTGATAACAGCCACCAGGCACGGCGATTGGGAAGATTAAATTCTGTTATGGATGTACTGGCGCCTGGAACATAGTGCCAGTTTAACATTAGGTCCCTGGCATTCTCTAAATTTGAGTCCTCATTTATAGAAGGTCAGTAGGAAATAATCCAAATTGAAAGTCAATTCTACATATTTTGAAGAACTGTGTTATGTAATGTTAAGTAAATACTAGTTCTATCCCTCCCTTATGCCAGTCCCATCTGACTCATTGATTGTTTCTCTGAACCTCAACTCCTTATCTGTAATAAGGCAGGCATAAGAAGTTTCTCGATGATTATTGTGATGATCTCATGAAGCAGCCCATGTAAAGGACTTAACTGAAAGCCATGGTGAGTACTAATTAATATTGGCTGTTATACTGACGGACAGCATTTGTATTAATGTTTCTGATTCCTATCAATTATACCTGCCTTCTCAAATATAATAAATATGAGTGGCCCTGGCAATGTGAAGCAGTGGGTAAAGATGATTTTTGATCTTCCCAGTGCCAAAAATCAAAATCAAAATATATCAAAATCATATGAATCCATGACCACTTAAACTGTTGTATAGGGGTGCCTGGGTGGCTTAGTCAGTTAAGCATCTGGCTCTTGATTTTGGCCCAGGTTGTGATCTCAGGGGTGTAAGACTGAGCCCTGCACTGGGCTTCACATTCAGTCAGGAGTCTGCTTAACATCTCTTCTCTCCCTCTGCCCCTCCCTCCCTCCTAAAAAACAATGAATAAATAAAAAGCCTATTTGGGTTGCTTTTAAATGGCTGTATATGGTTATAGCCTAGGCACTTGAGAACC
This sequence comes from Nyctereutes procyonoides, assembly GCF_905146905.1. NCBI lineage: Eukaryota > Metazoa > Chordata > Mammalia > Carnivora > Canidae > Nyctereutes > Nyctereutes procyonoides. The sequence goes on from NW_026575159.1 coordinate 21,778,432, forward strand.
TGGTCCTCAGAGTTCAACTCATTAAACTCAGAGTCCCAGGGTTGGGAGTAAAGAACAGAGGAGCTGAGGTTCCTAACCTCCAAGAACTCACATTGTAAAGAAATAAACAGATTAAAACATAATCTCTTTCCCTTTTTCCATCACTTAGGGAAAAAAATTATATCCTCACTGAAAATTGTAAAAGTTGCCATAATCATGGGAAAGGACCAATTTGTCTGTAACCACAGTAACAGGTAACCATCAGAACTGCCTTTAAACCTGTTGAATTCATCAACAACTCCTCTCAATGGACCTACTTTGTCAGTCCAGTCCATTAGTGACATTCCATTTCCAAGCTCCTGGCTTTGGAAAGATAGCTTATCAGGAACTGATTCTCTCTAAGAAACAAACTTCTGAGTGTCAATCAACAGCAGCCTCCCCTAAGTAACCTTCCTTATGTAGATGTCAGGATACTTAGACCTATAAAACTCCACAAGGCCCTCAACGACACACTTCCCCACCTTCCCAAACCATGTAAGATGCACTGCCCTCTCTCTTGGGTCCACCACAACACAGCAGCATACATCTCCCTGATTAGGAGCAATAAATTCAGTGTTGTCTCACAATCTGTAATAGTGTGAGTTAGTGAATGATGATCTCCTGATCCTTTGACACTACTATGCACTTTATAGAAAATTTATTCCAGACAGATTAATATTAAAACACATGAGAGTGTATGTGTGTCAATGACCATAAAAGCACTAGAACAAAACATGTTTTTCTAACTAAGGACTGATCCCATGACCCTGAGATCATGACCTAAGCCAAAATCAAGAGACAGTGGCTCAAATGACTGAGCCACCAAGGTGACCCAAATATATATATATATATATATATATATATATATATATATATATATATATATATAGTTTTACCAAAGCAGTGATCTTTTTTAAAAAAATGATTTTATTCACTTATTCATGAGACACAAAGAGAGAAGCAGAAACACAAGCAGAGGGAGAAGCAAGCATCTTGCAGAGAGCCTGATGCAGAAATCTATCCCTGGACCAGGAGGAAGCCCTGAGCCGAAGGCAGATGCTCAACCACTGAGCCACCCAGGCATCCCCCATAGCAATGGTCTTTTTCAAAAAAAATTTTTTTGAATGGCACCAAAGGCAGAAACTAAAGCACAATATGCTAGTGGCTGAATTTAAACTTTCATATGGTGAAACAACACAACCCCATCCTCAGTGCTAAAATCTACAACACCATCAGTACCGCCACCAACAGAAAACAACATTACCAACAGCAATACCAAACCTAAGAGCACCAGCAGCATCAATTTCCACCATGATCACTGTTCTACACAGAACTAAAAAGCAAAGGACAGAAAGAAGGGAAAATATTTCTAATATATATGATAGCATAAGGATTAATGTTCTCAATAAAGAGAGAGCTCTTAAAAATCAGTAAAGAAACAAACAGAGGTGGATTTAGGAAGGTAAAAGGATACAAAAAGAACCACCAAAAAAAAAAAAAGAAAGAAATGGAAATACCAAGAAAAAAGGAAAGAACAAAGTATAACAGATTGAAAAGAAATTTTTATATTAAGAGAGGCAAAGAAATGCATATTTTAATAGATGAGCAATGCTTATTTCTTTATCAAAAGTGTTGAGAACATCTATTTTCATATGCATCTGGTGGAAAAGTAAATTGGGCTAATCTTCCTGAAAGGCTATTTGGAAATATAAATTAAATGCCATAAAAGTATATGATTTATATCCTACAATTTTACTTCTAGGAATTTTTTCCCAAGCAAATAATCAGAAAACAACTAAGGTATTTTCAAAAATATTTAGTGCAATATTGTTTGTAATAATGAAAAATGGAAACAACTCTAATATACATCAATGAAGGATTGCCTTAATAAAGTATCATATGTCCAGGGAGGCAAAACATAGACCACTCTGAAGTCCCTAAAGAACTGTGTAAATGTTCATTTATTAATACAGCAGAATGTACCCAGTATGTTATTAACGGGAAAGATTAGGTTGCAACATTCCAGGTACAATATAATCACATTTTTGTAAAACACGATTCACATACATGTCATTCTCTCATTCGACAGAAAATGACATACATGTCACTCATTCTCAATCACCTGTTTTGTGTAAGGCACTGCTCTAACCATTGAAGAAAAGCCAATGAACTATGCAATCATGGTCCTTAACCTCATGATGCCCTGAATGCCCTGAAACAACCTGACTAGAGCAACTGCATATTCATTTTCCATTTCCTCTCTTCTTCTCTCTACTCTTCTTCTCTCTCCTCTTCATATCTCCCCTCCTCTCCTCTCTTTTCTTTTCTGTTCCTTGCCTTTTATCATATCATCCTCTTGCTCATAGTAGTCCTCAAAATCCCTGCCTTTGAACTGGTTCTCAATAGAATGCATTGTCCCGGGACTTATATGAAGCCATTGGTTTTAATAATGGATCACAAGCTGGTGGTGAATGGTGTGGGCACCTCACCCTTACTTACCTCAGTAGCTGTCTTCATGCCAAGCTCTGCACAGAAAAGTTCAAAACAGGGCAGTGTTAGCCAGGGAGGAAAGTGTACTTAATTTCATATCCAAAACGTATCATCCTCCTGAAAACCAAGTTCCTTAAATGCCTGGAAGGGTAAGATAACATCATTTGATTTGTATTAGATTTCTCCACTAAGGGATTTTTTTTTATTCCTCCCTGCTGATACAGGATCTTTTCTATACACACATGTAGTAGCTTTCTAAACTGTACAAAGCTGTATAAAGCCCACTGACTTTTTTTTTTTTGTCTCTCTCGAGACAAAAGTTTTTGATCTCTTGAGCGTTTCGGGACACATCCTTGCATACATATTTGAAGGGAATGCTGAATCAGTGTTAGCCCCAAGCAAAGGGTAGGACCCAGGCTCCTAAGCCAAATGCAAAGCACGGCAGGGCAAATTGAGATGCTGACTTGGAATGGGGGGGGGGGTGGAGGTGAGGGAGAAATGAACAAAAATGTAATAAAGATTAAGGGGTGAGATGAGGGCAGACCCAGGATAGGAAAAAGACAGCAAACATGAAGTGCTCAGAGAGCAGGATATATTCTGTGCAGTTTCCAACAAGCTTTCAGAGTTTGCTCTGGGTGAAGTAGGTGCTGATGATGTTAACGAGATTCTGTGGCCTCAGATCCAAGTTCATTAGAATCTATTGCTTCTGTCTGTTCACCCCTATAAAGCACCAGTTTTGCGGCAAAGTTCAAACTGTAATAGATGTGGATAATGTGGCACTAAGCATGGAGGTGCAGATACCTCTTCAAGATCGTGATTTCATTTCCTTCGGACGCTGGATCCAGGTTGCTGGATGCACTCCCAGGTTCATTGCAGTATTATTCACAAAAGCCAAAACATGGAAAAAACCTAAGTATCCACAAATAAAAGAATGGATAAGGAAAAGGTGGTACATGCATGCACGCATGCGCACGCACACACACACACACACACACACACACACACATTGGAAATCATGCAGCTGTGAGAAAGAAGGAACTCTTGCCATTTGCATGCAGCACATGGATAAACCTGGAGGGAATTATGGTAAATGAAATAAGTCAGAGAGTAAAAAGACAAATACTGCATATCTCACTCTCATGTGAAATCTTAAAAAAGATGAGCTCCTAGACACAAAGTAAAATGGTGGTTGTGGTGGTTGGGGAAAGAGAGAGGTTGGCCAGAGGGTATGAACTTTCAACCATGAGATTGAGTAAGTACTGGGGATCTAATGCATAGCATGGTGGCTGTAGTTAACAATACTTAATTACACATTTGCAAGTTGCTCAGAGAGTCTTAAATGTTCTCACCACATACACCCTAAAACAAAGGCAATTACGTGAGGCCACTGAGGTGTTAACTAACTTTATTGCAGTAACCATTTTGCAATGTATATGCATATCACATCATCCCAATGTATATCTTTAATTTATGTGATGTTATATTTCAATTATATCTCAACAAAACTAGGAGAAAAGAAAATTCTATACTTAAAAAAAAGATGCAATATGTGGAAACTAGTCCAGATCCCTGGTTTTGTGCTTCTCAAAATGTGGGGTGCTGCTGTTAGGGGAGTACAAGAATGGACAGGCACACGGAAACGACCTAACACAGTGAGACCATCACTCCCCTTTCAATCCTCCTAGGTCACTAGGAAGAAAGCACTAGGCACTTGCTAGGCTACCTTAACCTCTCTGTTATTTGCAAAGCAGCATTTTCAACAGGGAATATGCTTCAAGCTCAGAGTTTTGTAGCAGGAAAGATTTTCTAGTTAGAACATACTATTTTTATGTTATGTATCTATTTTTTATGCCCTACCTTCACAGAGTAATTCTGGTCTTCTCTTCACAGTACTTTCATAAACGTGCAGATATTTCCTTAAAGAATAAGTAATTACTTAGATGGACATGAAAATAGGGCACAATTCACGGTAATGTTAGAAAAATAACCAAATGTGGCAAAAATAAATATCTAAAAAATTAAAAGGAAAACAGTCCCTCGACCCTCTGCTCCTACCAATTTATGACATCTGGTACCCTGGAACGGTCTCATGTCTCAGCCTGACTCGTGAAGCACTTTTGTGCATTGGTCCACCTTGCATTGGTCCACCTTGCCTCGGTGACTGCTTTTGTTATGGGTGTGTCCAGGGTCTGTGCGGCAGGGTCATGGGTCCCCTCAGGCCAGTGCAGAGAGGAGCTGGTGCATGCTCTTTCAGCTGTGCAGGGACTTACAACTAGAGTCTGCTTGTTCAGATGCCATGGGGCAAAAGCAGAATCTGATCAGCCTAAGTCACCATGGGACCAAGGGGAGAAAAGTGCTCTGCTGAACTATGTAGATAAATACTTTTGTTTAGCCAGTCAGATTTGGGGGTCATTTGCATTTGGCGGTCACTTTCTTGGAAAGATAGTCTGAGACTGAGCAGACACGTGGAATATTTGTTGGGGAACACTCTCCAAAGACAGCTGGGGGACAAAGAAAAGAAGCAGACCTGGGCAGTTAGAGAAGGTGGGCTTTGGTACAGTCACCGCAAGGGCACAGCTGGTTCCACCAGAAGCTCTGAAGGTGTGATGGCCACTAAGTTGTCCCACATGGGAGACAGAGGGCCAGGCCCTTATGCCTTTGAACCAATTAGTCATTGAATCAAAGCTGTTCCAGAGAGGAAGCTGTGATGTTGGGTAAGGTGACTTTCAGCCAAGGGCAAATCCTGGAGAGAAGTGAGCTGAGAGCCATCAGCTGTGAACACTCCCAGCAGCTGGAAACCTGGGTCTTCAGTCCTGAAAAGGGATCTGGGAAATGCATCTCTGTATCCACTATAGGGCATAACCCAGTCAATTCTGACTTCTGTGCAGAGGTTAAGCAACTTCCCCATGGGACAGTGATGCAAGTGGCAGAACTGGGATTCAAATTCACATCTGTCTGACTCCTAATTTTTACCATTATATTAAACTGACTACCTATCTCAACATCATCCTGTGCCTGTTTTTCATTGGGAGGCCAGTTAGTGGGGTCATTGCCATTTGTAAGGTATATTCTCTGTGCTGTATTTATATCAAAATCTTGAGGGATGAGTGTGTTCCTTATCAGGTGGAAGGCAATCAGATCTTGCAGAAGATCAGCTATTTGTCCTGGTTGAATAGTTAGTAAATGAGATATGGATCCCAGAATGCTTTGCTCTAAGACCTACATTCTATTCCTAAACCCTGTGGGCCCCAGCAGAGGCTTGAAAGGAAAAGTCACTAGGCTCAGGTTTAGGCAGTCTCCTCTGCATTAGCACTGACATTCGATGAGGAGGGGATACCCCTTTTAGAGGCTTCATAACTAAGACTTTTCCAGATCACCCATTTCTTTAACTTTATTAGTGTAGCTGTTGGAGTGCCTAATCCCCCATAACCTTCTAGAGAAAGAAGAGATTTCCTTTATTAGAGTGCCCCTTAGAGTACAGAGATCAAGACACCTGTTCTATAGTTCTGATCCTACAACTCTCTGATGAACTTGGACAACTGGGTTTTCTTGGCCTTGAAGATAAGGGAGTTGGATGCCATATATAAGTTCTAAATGATGTATTTTACAAGAGTTTATTTATTTATTTATTTATTTATTTATTTATTTATTTATTTATTTATTTGACAGAAGTAAGCACAAGCAGGGGAAGTGACAGAGAGGGAGAGAGAGAGAGGGAGAGCTCCCTCCTCTCAGCAGGGAGCCCGATACGGTGCTCAATCCCATGACCCTGGGATCATGACCTGAGCTGAGGGCAGATACTTAACCAAATGATCCACCCAGGTGCCCCTAAATGATATTTTCTTATTCAGATTCAATGTTTCGTCTTTGTGGAGCCTGCACTATGTGCTAAGCACTCGACTGGATCATATGCGTCGTGCCAAAGATTTTTAGAGCTCCTTCGACCCCTCGGACAATTATTTCCATTTGACAAGCAATAAGTATCTTAATCCAATCAGCAACAGAGGACTGTGAGCCCTATGAGGAGGGAAACAAAATATCTGAGCCTTCCAACTGCTCCCAGTTTTTAGTTGGATGTACTTTCCAGAATGCAGTATAAGGAAGAACACCCAAAGACAACACGACATTCTCACTCAGTTGAAAAGACTGATCCTGCAGGTCAAAGAGGCCAGGGCAGCAACAGAATTAAAATAGAAACCACTGTCAAAAAGATATCTTGAAAATTCCCATTTTTCAATTGGATTATTCATTTTGGGATGCTGAGTTTTATAAATTCTTTATATATGTTGGATACTAACCCTTAATCAGATATGTCATTTGCAAATATCTTCTTCTATTACCTAGGTTGCCTTTTAGTTTTGTTGATGGCTTCCTTCACTGTGCAGAAGCTTTTTATTTTGATGAGGTCCCGATAGTTTATTTTTGCTTTTGTTTCCCTTCCCTCAGGAGATACCTACATCCCAATGTTTACAGCAGCAGCATCAACAATAACCAAATTATGGAAATAGCTCAAATGTCCATCAACTGATGAAGGATAAAGAAGATGTGCTATGTGTGACACACACATACACACACACACACACACACACACAATGGAACATCACTCAGCCATCAAAAAGAATGAAATTTTGCCATTTGCAATAACACAGTTGGAGCTGGAGGGTATTATGCTAAGTGAAATAAGTCAGTCAGAGAAAGACAAATACCTTATGATTTCACTCATATGTAGAATTTAAGAAACAAAACAAATGAGAAAAGGGGGAAAAATAAAGAATGACGAACCAAGAAGTGGACCTGATAGTTAACTATGGGGACAAACTGATGGTCATCAGAGGGGGGGTGGGGATGGCAGGAGAAATAGGTGATGCAGGTTAAGCAGTGCACTTGTCCTGATGAGCACCAGTTGGTGTGTGGAAGTTCTGAGTCACTCTGTTATATACCTGAAACTAATATTACACTATTAACTGGAACTAAAATAAAATCTTAGGGATCCCTGGGTGGCGCAGCGGTTTGGCGCCTGCCTTTGGTCCAGGGTGCGATCCTGGAGACCCAGGATCGAATCCCACATCGGGCTCCCAGTGCATGGAGCCCGCTTCTCCCTCTGCCTATGTCTCTGCCTCTCTCTCTCTCTCTGTGACTGTCATAAATAAATAAATAAAAATTTAAAAAAAAATCTTAAAAAAATTCTCATGTGTTTGAGAAATAAACAGTGCATTACTAAATCATAGATCGAAGAATAAATGAAAAGGGGAATTATGTTATTTTAAACTAGATGAAAATTAAAACAACAAATTTTGAGAGGCAACTAAAGCAGTGCTCTAAGGGAAAATATTAGCTTTAAATGGTAGTCTTCGAAGAAAGCACTAAAGTCAATTATCTAAAAATCTAAATTATCTAAATTATTTATCACACATGAGAGATTAAAAAAGAGTAAATTAAACCAGAAATAAGCAAAAAGAAAAAAAAGGAAATAACAAATGTATAATACACCACAGTGACAGGAGGCAGATGGGTAGCTGCCTCGCTGGTGTTGAGGGGCCATGGTCAGGCAGGGACAGCGTAACATTTTAGGATATGAGAACCCCTCTATGTTCACTGTAGTGGTGACCATGTGTACGTGTAGACTTAACCAAAACTAACTGAAGTTTATGCTTGAAATGAGTATGTAAATTCTTCCCCACTACTTCTGATTGTAAACATTTTTAACAAGTGCATCCAACACTCACTGAAGATGGAAAGACAAATTAATGATGAGATTAATGATGGTGATTCTGATTATGCAGCTAATGTAGTGCAGTTAACACCTACGACGTTCCAAACACTGACCTAAGCCAGACTGCATTTCACATGTGACACATTAATCACAAAGAAAGCCTAGTGGTCGGTCTCATCATCCCCCCCACCCTTTTTTCTAGACAAACAAAGACCTCAGCATTTAATCAAGTGACCCATGATCATCCAGACCCCAGGGAAGGAGCAGAGTCCAGAAGACTGATCCACGTGCACCGACCTCCAAGATGCAGTGTGATGGGGACACAGATACGTCACAGCCAGCCGCTGTTATTGGTGGAGGGGCCCAAACGTGACCTTAACCCTAAGATGGGTGTCTCCCTGTGATTCCCTTGGCAGGCATCCCTCCTCCTGTTCTGACTTACTGCCTTGCATCTGACGCATTCCCAGTGATCCAGAAGTCTGGTTCTGCTTTCTTGGTGATGCTTCACGTGGTTCATGCTTCCTACCACCGCCCCTGCCCCTCCTCCATTCTCACCACTCACCTTGCATGCTAATTTGCTGGAGTATTTGGTGTTTTCCACCTGGCACGAATCTCTGGGAGCATCTCTGAGAGCACGCACCTGGGGGAGCGCTCCGCACAACAGTGCTTCCTTTTCTTCTCCATCTAGACCGTCTTTCCCGTCGTGGCAGGTAGACTGCCATGGGCAACGGGCCAGGCTGCACACACAATCTGGCGAAGGGATGGAAACAGAAGCGGAACTCGGAGGCACGCTCTCAGCTTTTAAGCATTTTACAACATATGTGCAGGGAAGGTGTCCCACTGGCTGCATTATTCCAGAGCCCGGTGTCTGGGGCAGAGCGAGACAATGCTGCAGTGAGGGCATGTGCCTCATGTGTGTCGGGCTGGTAGCAGCTGCAATAATGCTTTCCTGCCTGCAATAAAGGTTCTCTTTAAGTTGACTAATGAGTCATAAGAGATGGGTCTATGCTTGCTGGGTTTTATCCCTCTCTTCCTTCAGAAAGAATGGATTTCACACCTGCAAGACCATTTCTCCCAAATGCGATGGTTTAAAAACCTGCACTCGCCTTGCAATTGAAGGCTGTAAGATGGACTTGAGACCTGGCTCTGTCAATCAGATGCTGAGAGATTGTGGGTAATTCACTGATCATTTTCTTCAGTGGCAAATAGAGGGGGGAAAAAATACCAGCACTGCAGGCTGGGAATGAAAATTCAGCAAAATAATACATTCAAAAAACTTTGATGTGAGCTGTAAAGAACTGGACCATAATATATAATTACTGTTCTTGGTAAACATCTCATTGTGTAGCCCCTTCCCCTCAATAAATACCCCTGCTTTCCATTCAAGAGAAAATCCCCTGAAGATCACATCATAAAATCATAGAAGAATGTGCTAGAAAGGAACTTAGAATCTAAAACTTGCAGTTTTCACATGGGAATCTGCAGTCCAAGGAAAGGAAATGTTTTGCTTGTAATTCCAAACATGGTTACTCTTCCCTGCTCTGAGGCTTTGACACTTGTTTGGATTCTAGAAACTTATGTGATCAATTAATATTATTATTGCCAAGATGCTTCTTTGTATTTCTCAATTCTATATGTTTCTTATGCCACCATCTAGAAGTTCCCCCCAAGACACACTTCTTTCTAGACAAAACATCTTGTACACAGAGAGCATAATATCAATATTTTGTAGGTTTTCCTATCATCCAAATTCCAGCACTGGAAACCGAATCACGCAGAGTTGGAAGTGAGTGAAAATAACTGAGTCATTGTATCTGTACGTTTTTTTGCTGGATACCCAGGACTCCGGGATTTCTGGAACATACTTCCTGAGACCCAAGCTAAGTGGTGTTCAAGGGATGGCTGTTTGCGGCCACAGTCCACATCTTTTCTTATGAAGCCACTTACTGTTTGTGGAGATGAGACAAGGAAAAGGATGGTTTTCAGGAGCTAATTCTCCCCAGGCCACTACCTTCCAGAGCAAAAATCTAAGATCATGAGAATTCTAAACCCAAACCTGGCCTTCTAGATTGTTATGACATATTCATCAAGGCAGGCACATAGATTTAAAAGTTTATTAACTTGGTGTGTAACATTTAAATGTTTAGACACATGGTATGTGCGCCTCTGTAGTACTCTTGTCTTGGGCCCTGCCAATGTTAGGGACAGACGTGCTGGAAGCCACACCTGAAGATTATTTGCTTGAAATGAATAGCGATATTTTCCAAAGCAGAGCCAACATAAAGCTGATCTAGGAGCTCTGAATAGGTGCTCCGTGGCATAAGATTTGTGATAACTACATGAAGAATGAATTCCTGCTTATTACATAGCTATCTCTCTCTCATTGACTATAATTATCACCATTACCATTTTAGTAGTAGTAGGAATATCACTATTCCCAACCTTAATAGGATATTGTACTATTTTAAATTATTGCATTTTTTTTATTATCTGTCACTCCACTGAAATAAAAGTTCTAGGAGAGGGTGGGCCTTGTCTGGCTTACTCACTGGTTTCCATAGTGCCTAGAACAGTGTTAAAAATGTAATAAGCATTTAATAAACTCTTTTTAAAAATTCACCAGAGATGGGATCCCTGGGTGGCGCAGCAGTTTGGCGCCTGCCTTTGGCCCAGGGTGCGATCCTGGAGACCCGGGATCGAATCCCACATCGGGCTCCCGGTGCATGGAGCCTGCTTCTCCCTCTGCCTATGTCTCTGCCCCCGCCCCTCTCTCTCTCTCTCTGTGACTATCATAAATAAAAAAAAATTCACCAGAGAGCTGATTTTTAGTATACACTCACAGCTCATAGGCCCTGAAGACTGACAAACTATTAGTAAATAGTAACAATTGAAACCCACCCCCAAACTCACTTCCAGCTTTCCCCAAGCAGTACCTTCATCAAGTGTTTGTAGAAATCATTAGCCTCTGATATATTTTAGGAAATATCTATGTCAAGATAAGATTCGTCTTTGGGTACCTAACAGAGTGGCTGATTCATTCATAGTCAACAAAGTAATAAAGAAATGGATGGATGAAGGACTGAGCAAAAGCATGAAAGTGGGTTTGGGACCTAGCTCTGTATCTTACTACTGGCATAATCTTAGGTAAACTTCTTGATCATGTTGAGCTACTTTTTCCAAGGCTGATAATGTCTACTCTACCTTCATTGCAAGACATTTATAAAGAACAAATAAAACAATAACAGCAAATACTTATGTAGAATTTACTATGTAGTGAGCATGCTCTAAACACTTAGTATGTGTTATCTTACTTAATCCTTACAAAAGTCCTATCAGTAGGGGCACCTGGGTGGCTCAGTCTGTTAAGCACTAGACGTTTGATTTCAGCTCAGGTCAAGGTCTCAGGGTTGTGAGATCCAGTGGTGGGACAGGGGGCCCCAATCAGCAGGGAATCTGCTCAAGGAGTCTTTCCCTCTCCCTCTGCTCCTCCCCCTACCCTGCTCGTGCATGCACACACATGCACACTCACTCATGTGTGCATGGGCGCTCTCTCTCTCTCTCTCTCTCTCTCTCTCTCTCTCTCTTAAATCAATGACAAAAATCCTAAAGTAGTCATAGTATTTATCACTCTCAGGAAAATAAGATGGCCAACAGGTAAGTGACTTGCCCAAGTTCACTCAGCTTATAATTGGGAAGAGCTGCATATGAACCCAGCAATTTGGCCATAGTGTCCCTGCCCATGACCTTCTCTCCACGTGGAAGTTAGTTACCATTCTATTAACTATAAAGCACTATTCAAACAAAAGAATTTAGTGTCATTCCCTCTCGTAGAAAAGACCTGTTTCCCCTGCTTTGGGCATCCGATTCCTATCCTGATTCTCTGCAAATCTGTTTGGATTCTCTTCTCCTGAAGTCACTAAGTAGAATTTTGGTTTTCAGGAAAGGAGCAGACATTTCCCACTTCACTAAACTTGCTTGTCAGCTCCGTTAGACTGAGTAAGGCTTTGTTTTTACTTTTACCTCCTTCCAGCCCAGCCCTGGTAGTATAAATCTAGGTTTTTCATGAACAAAAGAATTCAGAGCTTATTACTTGTATTGCTTATTACTAGATCTGCGTCCTGAATCCAGCTATCCCGCCACTACCACTGTAGCCCCAGGAGTGGCGTGTTTAGAGCCTCATTGATTGAAACCAGCCAGATGTTTGGAAATTGAGATGCTTGCCCATGCTGCCGCAAAGGAGCCTCCGCGATGTGAATTCCTGATGGCAGGCAGGGAGGGGGGTGGAGGGAGGGGAGGGCCCCCATAAAATGAGCAAACAATAAAGAGATGATTATAGGTGTCTCACTTCAGCGCCTGGGTTGGTAGCCGAGCATACCTGAATTGGGTTTTAAGCATTAGTAATGAATTTAATTCTCCCATTTGGGAGAGGGTGGTATCAGCTTTCAGCACAGTGGAGACGGTATTACTTTCAAACGAAAACTTGGGAACTGGAGAAACAGAGGTGTCTGACCCTGAGAATGGGGGCCATTTGTGATCACAACTTTTTAGGAAGTAGCACACTGCAATAGAAAGGGGCTTGGAATCAGGGCTCAGGTCTTAGTTCGGTCACTGGCCACCCACGTGACCTTGAGAAGATTCTATTTTAAAGTTCCATTTTCTCCTCAGTAACATAAATTATGAGTTTACCTTAAGTGGCTATTACAAGTATAACCACATTGTTCTCTTATTTCTCTGATTACATTTGAAAGCCAAGACGAAGGCTATGAAGGGATAAAGGATAAGAAAATTCTACACGAGAGAGGATTGAATCAAGCAAGCAGCTACTAGTCAGTCATTTGACAAATATCTGGTTGTTTGCCTGAATTTTCTGCATACTTTTCAGAACATCCAGGTTCCCAATCTGGTTGCTTCCTTAGCATGTCCAAATCAAGCACTCAGGTTAACCCACGTTCACATTCCAGCTGTATTATTTGTGAATTTTGTGACTGTGTGACTGTTGGCAGTCTTCTTAACCATCCTAAGACTCAATTATTTCATTGGTAAAGTGGGAATAATAGTTAATATTTATCACATAGAGTTGTAAAGATTAAATAGGGTGCTATATATGTGTTTGTATATGCATATGCATATATATATAAAGTTTTTATTTCAATGGCATATGGTAAATACTCAAAAGATGGTTGCTATTATAGAATTAGTATCATTACTATCATTTCAAATATATACATGTGTTTTATGGATAATATACCATATTAGTGCACCATTTGGTAGCTGGATATGGTGGGAGGCAAATTTTGTTTTTGATATTTGGTGTCGTGAGGCAACATTTAATTAAAATATTTGCACTTACCTAGCACCTATGATCTGCATGTGTTCCTAACATACAATTCTGGTGTCAACAAACCCATAAAGCAGCAAGACATTGGAACCATTGGGTGGCCTGTGTCTCAGAGTTTGAGTGACCCAGAGAACACTGAACAGCATGTCAAGGGCAGCCTGAGAACCTGAACACTGGAAATGCCTCCTACGTGAGCAAATAAGCAGAAGGGACTGATGGGACTCCAAAAAGTTGGCCACTAAAGGCTGTCCAGATCTGATCCTGCCCCCCCTGTCCCTGTGTCTTCTTCCTTCATGTCCTCAACACACATTCTGAGCTCCACTGTTTAAAATATTTAGAGATCTAGGGGCACCTGGGTGGCTCAGTTGGGTTAGACTTATTCTCTTTAATTTTGGCTCACTCAGGTCATGATCTCAGGGTCCTGAGATCAAGCCCTGCATCAGGCTCTGTGCTCAGCATGAAATCTGCTTGGGATTCTCTCTCTTTCCATCTGCCCCTCCCCCTACTTATATTCTCTCTCTCTAAAATAAATAAAAATAAAATCTTAAAAAAAATACTTAGAGTTCTTCAACATACGTGCAGATCCAAATTGTGCAGATGCATGGACCCCTGCCCGGATGCCTCTTCACAGGTATTTGGGCCCCAGCCCACCTCGTTTATTCCTACCTGTGCTTCTACTGGTGGCTAATTACCCCTCTTCCTGAGCGTTATCATCGTACATGCATAATGATAATAAAAAAACATGCATTTTGACTTTTTACTATGTGCCACATACATCATATTACCTAAGCTCCTATAAGGCATCTCATTGTTATCCTCATTCATGAGGAAATAGAGGTGGGAAAATCTGCTGAAGGTCACAGATTTGTCTGTATAAGCTGAATTCCAGAAAGAGGAAAGACTCTATGAGTATCGTCTCCAAGGCTTTTGATGATGAACACAATAGGAGCTCCAGGGTCAGTAAAGCTGAATGCAAAAACCCTGGCCATTGGTGATGTTTTTCCACCTGCCTGCCTCAACTCCCCAGACAGCTCTGCCCCAGCATCCTGTATTCTGCACACTCAACAAGCAAAGCATTTTCTAAGGAGTAGTTATGTGTACCCCTCAGTAATGCGACCAGGTAAAAAGAAAACATCTTTCCTAATACACAGCACCCACTGAGGCATAGCTGATGCTCAGCCATGTGGGTTTGAAAGATAATTCTAGCCCTCGTCTTGACTACCAAATTCTGAATGCTAACACTTAACATACATTATCATCTCTGGTCTTCATGCCAACCGCCAGAGACAGGTTTTGTTCCTGAAGATCAAAGAGGGGCAGTGACCTGCTGAAGACCAATGGGTAGGTTGGTGGAGCTGGAATTCAAATCCAAAGTCCGTAACTCTGAAGCCCTGATTTTAACCACCACGTTATACTGCCTCTGGGCAACACTAAAACTCCAAGCACAAGTAAACTCCCTTAAGAAGTTTTGTAAAAGAATAAATTCCAAGAAATCAGCCATTACATGTAATGGACACTAGATTAATTTGGCAGGAAAATTAGAGATCAAAATATTTATCAGCTTCACTCAGCAGATGTGGAACTTGAGGTTTGGAAAGGAGACATGATTTGAGCAACATGGTGAAGTTTATTAGCTGCACATGTAACAAGACAACCCAGATGCACTTGACTTCTTAAAATGTGTTTGCTTTTTAGTTTTGTCCTATGAAATAAACATTGTGCTTGCTGGATGAGTGAGCCAAAGATGATACAAGGAATGACAGAACTGCTCTAGGGAAAAGGTTTTCATGGTTCACCCGAGTTTGTCCAATAATGCAAATGTATTATATTCCATTGGTCATTCCAACATTACGTTAGACACTGGGAAATCAGTAAATACAAAGCATAGCCCTTACCCTCAAGGAGCTGCTTCTTTGTTGCAAAAGAAAAGATCGAAGCATGAAAAATCATCAACACTACAATTCAGGACATGCTATGGTGGTGGGGATCATTGTCTCTGTTCTGCAGATACTGTTTTGCAAAGTCCTATATGAATGCAGAGAAAATTCAGTGGACATGAAAATGGGACTTTGGTCATCAAGGAAGGCCTCACGGGGGAAAGAGATGCCCTCACATTGGAAGAAGGTGAGATTACTTTAGTTAAGACTTTGTTCGTTGCAAGGAAGAACTTATTTGCGTTACCTCAAGGAAAAGAGATTTATTTTTGAAGTCAATTAAAGTATAATGAATACAAAAGAATAATAGCTCTGAATTTATCAATCTATTATGTTCCAGGAATTATGCTAAGCACTTTATCTACAATCCCACAGGAATGGTGCTATCAGCTCTAGCTCCACTTTACCTCTGGGAAAACAGAGGCTGGCCCAGAGAGGTTAAATAAATTATTGAAGGTTACACAGCTAGAATTTAAATTCAGGCAGCATAACAGCAGAGCCCTCACTCTTAAGCTCTGAGTACTAAACAGACCAGAAATGGGCCCTGAAATAATTCTGTATGTATTCACACATGTATGTGTCTCAAAATTTACATAAAATCCCAGTTATAACATCCCTCCTGGCTTCTATCTACCTGTTCTGTTAGATCCTCACTACCAGCCAGGTCTGCCATGACTGAAGCTTATTTAAGATCCATATTGTCTATACAATCTTGAATTGACCTCACAGCCTTTGGGTTCAGCTTCCAAGTAAGTCAGTCCCACTATCCTTTTTGCTGTCCTGGACTTCTGGCTCCCCATCAGTCATGCAGGATCTAGGTCACCGGCCTCCCAACCTGTGGACTGCTTTTCACTCAGGTACTCAGCCTTCTTGTCCTCTAGGCTGCAGTTTGAATATAGGAAAGAAGTCACGTAGTCCACTGCCCATCTAGCTGAGGCTGTGGACACAGCAGTGGCCTATAAAGGATGAGGTCAACAGTGTAGGCAGTGATCTCAAGGAAAGCATTTGTTTTCAATTCCAAAACAGATTCTCCCTTTTCTTTCCAAAACAAAAATAAAAAACTTTTGAGATAGAAGAGACCTCAGATCCACTCCTATATTACATATGAGCACGTTAGGGCTCAGGGAAGTCAAACTGCAGGTGCAAGATCAGAGCACAATCTAAAGGAAAAACAGAGACCAGAATTCTAGTTTCTCAGTTCTGCCATCCAGTTCCCCTTTCCTCGTGGCACGCTGGAATCTAAAATGGACATTAAACTGCAACACCAGTCTCATGGCCCCACTTTCTCGTGTAGCATCACGTGACTTTGAAAGAGCTGGGGGTCAAAAGAACTGTTTGCTTCTAATTGTCTCAATAAATTTTAAAGATGTTATTACATTGTAGTGATTAAGAACTGGTAAGAGTAGATGCAATGTGATAAGAGCAAGGCCATGAAGCTTAATAGTCCTTAGCTGATTGTCACCCTCTTATTTTTTCCTTTTTTTTTTTTTTTTTTTTTTAAAGAATGAACAATTCCACCCAGGACTTAAAGCACCCGGATCCAACAGCACTTTATATTTCCTGCCATAAAATTCCTGGACTGGAGCAGCTGCCAGTTGAAGTGAGGATCACATAAATAAACACCAGAGTTCTGATCCCTACAGCATGCCAGCCTGGCTTGTGAGCCCAAGAGACAAACAGAACAGATTTCTGTGCAAAGAAACGTGACCTTTCACACACTTCCAAATACCCTGCCTCTTGTTTCTGTTGTCTAATTCTTGCTTTCCCCTTCTTTCTTTTATCCTTCCCGTCTTCCTTCCTCCCTTCCTTCCCTCCTTCTTTTGTTTGAAGCAGAATTCAGAGAAAATATGTTAAACAGCAGAATCACCCCCGATAGTGGGCAGGATTCCACTAGATGAGCACAGCAGAATTCTAACAGGGCCATACATTTAATGCCTACTACATACAAGAGCCAGACTCGGTGCTTTACTGAGGTCATCTCATTTCATTCTACCTTGCAAGGCAGTTATTATTAGTCTTGTGATATAGAGGAGAAAACAGTCTTGGAAGAGTTCTTAAATTATTTCCATTTTATCATATGGTTATGGAATGGTAGGATCCATTTAATGGTTCATTGATTGATTTTCAAAGCCCTAAAATACCCACAAAAGTACATTTCAATGTTGGCAAGAAACTACTTCAGTTCAAAGTAGTTTCCAGGAAGATCCATGATCTACCCAGATTTCCTTAAGGGCTACATTTAACATAAAATGACAAATCTCTCTTTATTAATGTTAAACCGAATAAAATATTTAGTATGTTCCCCCCCAAATCTTATCCCCTCTTTGACACCTATCAGGAGTCAACATTTGCCATTCTCATAAATTCAGTGCATTTGGCTGAAAGCGGTATTGCTGTGTCTGTCAGCACTATGACAATGTAAATAGTAACAGAGGTGAGAAGAATTCCAGGACTCATTTTTCTACTCCATGGATGTTCACACAAGGACACTGTGCTTTGGTGAAACAACCTACCTAAACGGTACACATCAGTGGAACTGTTTTGTATCAAGAGAACATGGGAAATAGCAGTTATATTATGTAACATTACAAAGCAGTAAGCAGTGACAACAAAGTAAAAACCAAAGGGATAGTCTATCTATTATGCAAATGCGTGGCCATTCAATGTCATTCCAAGCTCTTATTGCTTAAAGGAGATAAATCAGATACTCCATGTGGAGGCTTACCTGAGTTCTCTGCTCTTGCTTGATATTAGACCACGTTTCTGGCAGCATCAAGTGCTTGCAAGCTTAACTCGAGACTCTTCCTCAGATGAAGCATAAAAAGGACAAAGCTGAATACTCAGAATGAAAGAAAAGCCAAAGAAAGACTAAAGGTACATGCAGAGCCAACTGATAGACCCCAGTCTGAGGAAATGAGAGACCCATTGCCAGTGTCTGAGGCATAAATCCAAGACCCCGACTTGCTGGGGAGGGCAGGATGCAGTCAGGGGAGAAAGGACGCTCACCTGTGCAGGCCTGAGCACATGCTAGGCCATCAAGTCCCCATCTGAAAACCTCTGGGCTTCCTTTTACCAACATGCATGATTTGCTGCTTTACTATCTGCTTCCCCCTCCAAAGGCCATATTTCTATAAGACAAGACTTCCTCTGCTCTGTGCAGTGGGCACCCACCGAGTGCATGGGAATTTGAAAACATACTGGTAAGGAATAGAGGCATTGGGCTTCCTTCCACACATCTGCCCTCTGCTCTACCATATTCTAGAATGCCGGGGATCCAGAAAGGCACACTCTCTGTGTCTCTCAAGTAGTTAATCTGAATGAGAACATTTAATGCAATGTCTATCCCTGACAGGATTATATCCTGGGGAAACTTTCTCCCTGAATAGAATAACTTCCCCATTCCAACAATTTGGCTCTCCTCAGATATATGGTACCATGCCTTGTATGAGACGTCTTTGAGAAAAAAAGAGCCAATATTGGCAGATTGTGTTGTGTTCCCAAATTAGCAGTCTAGTACCCCCACCAGGGCCATGGGAGGCCTCTTCAGATAGAAGGTGTGAGGGGAAAAAACATGTGGCTGAAATAAAAGTGTCTAGAAAACTTGCTGTAGTTGCACCAAGGAAATATATTTCATATTCTTCTCTTGATTAGCATTCTAATGGTTTCTGACTTAGGTCTAACAGCTTGGAGAGAATATTACAGGCAATTGTGTAAATAATACAGGTTTTTTTTTTCAGTGTGTCCAAATGTATAATTAAATGGATAATGTTACAGCTCCCCAAACCCGCTAAGGCCTGCTGCCTAAATGGAGAGCTTTTGAAATTTCATCCCAATACATGGTTACATGATACATTGCTTTTATGGCCCGCTGGGCAAATGACTAGTGGTTTGGAAAAGGTCTGAATGCATATTTATAGTAGAGAGCACAATGATGTTCGGAGGGCCAGTAAAATCGTTCTAGTAAATAACATGAATTATACAAAAGCATCTCTTTATGTATCTGAACTTTTCTGATGCAGGATGCGTGTCCACACAAACACACTTCATCTCCTTAATGTCTACAGGTAACTCTTGTTCCAAATTCTATGCAATCAGATGTCAGGGTTAAGCAAATTTGAAGGAGAAATCCTACTTCTGAACTCCCTCGGCAATGTTCAATGCCTTCTAGAATTCTCAGAGGATGTAGCATCCATTATTGGTGAAATGGGCCCAGTCCTGAATCCAGGCATTTGTGCCCATGCCCACCCTTTTGCTCACACATCTAATGGAAACCTCTGACAATGAGGACAAATCAGTGAGGCTTTTGTTGAGGACTCTGAAGGTCACGAGTAAGAACAGGGCTGGTTGGGAGGCCGTGTGTGTATGTGTGTGTGTGTGTGAATGTGTATGTGTGTGTGTGCCATGTTGTGCTTAGAGTCCAAGCTTCAATGTCTGGTCTTCTCCACAGGCCGTGTGTGTACCCTCAGGAATGCTTCCTCCCTTCTCTGACCTCAGTTTCTCAGTCTGTAAGCAGCAAATAATCCTATCATCCCTCCCTGCCTCACAGACAAAACAGGGTGGTGGACGTGGAAGCAGATGGTGCATAGTAAGCCATTTAGAAGGTAAGTAACTACTGCTTATGATCACATTTCCTCAAGATAGAACAGTCACAAAAAGACAGGTCCCTGGCCTCTCAGAGGAGTTTACAGCACAGAGGAAAGGAAAAATAATGAAATGCATTATGGTGCATGTTAGGATGGAGAAGTAAAGAGGATGTCCTGGGTAGAGAGGAAGCATCAGTCCTGCACACGGACAGGGGTGCAGGTTGAGGTTGGTATTGGGAGGCTGTATAAGAAAAGTTTCAAGGGGAGATATGACAGATTTAGTGTGAATCAGGCTTTGACATGAGAAGGGAAAGAAACAGAGAGAGGAGTGTTTTCCAGCAGAGACAGGAGAACCCTGGAGTACAGAGGGGGCTGTGGGTTGGTTGCCAGGAGAGGAGCAGGTGGGCCAGGGTTGGGTGGTGGGGATGGCAGACAGCTGAAATCTTGGGAGTCTTGGAGAAGGGCCATCCCCAGAGTTCTCCTCAGCTTCTCCAAACCCTCTCCCTACTACTCTTGGGCCTTTCTCTGAGGGAGCTGTGGGTTCCCTTATCTTGCTCTCCCTCCTTTTAGCCTGGGAGCCTGCAGCTGCCTCTCTTCAGGCTGGGCAACATGACCCTTCGTAGGTAATGCCCCCTCCATAGGGTTTCTGGAGGTTAGAAAAGGTTCCATTTCAAATACACTTGAAGTGTAATCTAAGAAGTACCCCCACCTGGCAAAAGGAGAGCCACAAACACCACACATTTCCTAGCTTGATCCCTGGGTCTTTTTCAAACTGAGAGCACTGCCCATTAGTGGGTCTGGAAATCAAACCAGTGGGCTTTGATCAGCAGTACTTTAATAATAGAATAGAATAGAATAGAATAGAATAGAATAGAATAGAATAGAATAGAATAGAATAGAATAGAATAAAAAATAGAGTGCTTGGCTTTACAAGAGAACATTATACCATGAAATAATGTATTTCAATTACATAATATTTGTATATGTGTGTGTGCCCTAGGTTGCAAGGCAAAATTAATTTCGTTCTGTGAGCCTCTGTCAAAAAAGTTTGAAAAACACTGCTTTAGTGGTAACAGGATATGAGGTTTAGCCAATTAGTTTCCGTAGAACTCAATGTTAATAGATGTTTCACAAAAATAAAATTGATGCTAGCAAATTGTTCTTCTACAATATAACTTAATTATATTGTCGAGAACATAAACATATAAATGCAGGTACACAATTAAAGTTGACACTACACCATAAGAAATGAGGTATTTTTGCACAAAATGAAAAGAAATTGCCTGAGACCGCTGGCTGTGTGACTGGGGAATTGCTGGAGGCAGTAACCAGTGCATTAACGTGCATGGTATATGTTATGACTACAGGTTAGATGATGTATCTTTCAACACATTTGGACATGATTCAGTGTTTATCATTCATCAGACATTTATATCCTCAAGAATGGCTGCTGGTCCTATTAGTACATTATTTTAAAAATTTTCTACGAACAGGTAAGTTTGGGAAATTCTATCATCATTGCTTTAAACTAGGAAGGGCCTGACTGAGTACTGAAATGCCTCATCCTTAGGTGAAATCATGGAGATTCTGGGCAGTGAAGGGTCTTGCTGAAAAATGAAAACAGCAGCGATCATGTGCTGAGAACTTACCACATGTCTGTTACTTACATGACCTAATTTAATTCTCACAAGAACTCTATAAGACAGGTAATATTTTCTGCAGATCACAAATGTAGAAAAATTAGACCTCATAGAGAGGTGCCTGGGTGGTTCCGTCAGTTAAGTGCTGACTCCTGATTTCTGCTCAGGTCATAATCACAAGATCGTAGGATGGAGCCCATCGTAGGGCTCTGTGCTCATCAGGGAGTCTGCTTGAGGATTCTCTCCCACTGTCCCTCCTCTGCCCTGTGCTTGCATGCTTGCTTGCTCTCTCTCTCTCAAATTAATTAATTAATTTTTTAATTTAAGAAAAATTAGACCTAGGGAGGTAAATTTATCAAAATAATTAAACATATTTCCATTCTGCACAATTAATGGTGGATAAGGACTCAAGCCAATGACGGGAGGGGTGGGGCTCTCACCCCTCCTTTTCCTATTATCACAAAGGAGAGCACTTCTTGTCTGCTTCACCCTGGTCTTTCTCTCTGCCCCACACTCTTTATTCACTACAGGAAAAGGAGCAGTGGATTTATATAAAGGAAGTCTAAAATCCACTGAACTTTTCTTTTTTCATTTTTAGTAGCTAGACACAGAGCCTAACATGAGGCTTGAACTAACAACCTTGAGATCAAGACCTGAACTGAAATCAAGAGCTGGATTAATTAACTGAGCCACCCAGGACCCTTACTGGTTTTCTTTTTCTTTTTTTTTTTCTTTTTTTTTTAAGATTTCATCCATTCATTCATGAGAGACACAGAGAAAGAGAGGCAGAGAAGCAGGCTTCCATGCAGGGAGCCCGACATGGGACTTGATCCCGGGTCTCCAGGATCACACCCCAGGCCAAAGGCAACTTAAACTGCTAAGCCACCCAGGCTGCCCCACACTTACTGTTTTTAATAGAAGGAAGGGCCACTTGACCAAGTGGTACTTCCTCTTGTGCACTTCATTCTACCAAAAACTGTGAATAGGAGCCACACCACAGGTCCCCACAAGGCCAGCTGAGTAGCAAACTCTATTTTGCAGATATAAGTGTTCTCAAACTAGATTTTGACATTTATATTTAGAGAAAAAAAAATAGGAAACCCAGCTTTGGGCTTGGTTGTCAGCCCCGAGCTTTACTGAAAAGACTTGAACATTCAGAATGATAAAGCCATTTACATCAAGCAGATGGTTTCATTCCCTTTTGGCTTTGTGGGACTGTGTGTGTCCTAGCAGTGAGAGGCTACAGATAGAGAAGTGAAGTAGGGACCCCCAATAAACACAACCTGGTGATGTTGGTGTTCAAAACACTCCCCAGTCATGCCCTCATCTTGGTGAATTAGAGTAAAACTCATACTTTGGTTTTGGAGATCTACAGCATTCTAGAGGTAATCAGACTGAACCTTTAAAAGACAACAAAACTGAATCTATCTTAAATCACATTGCTTTCTTAATATATCTTTTGCTAAAAATAAATCCACAGAAAGCTGGAACTGGATAGAAACTGACAGAGCACATAACACAATCTGTTCATGTTCCAGAGGGAGAACAGGGACCCCAAGTGAGGCGTCACTGCAAAGGTGTCTCTGGGTTTTAATACTGCAGTTCCTGTGTCTCCTTGAATCCATCACAGTTGTGTGGGGCTTTGGGTTTGAAGACGATCCACTTCTTGTAAAGTCCATTTCCTGCCTCACAGAAACAGGGTAGGTGGTTGGGTAAAGCAAGATGCCAACCTTCAGCATAGCAAGTTACATCAATCAGAGACTTCTGAAGACAGAACTGCGAAATGAGCTAAGTATATTCCCTAGAGGGGACATTCTTTCTTAAAGAATTTTTACATCCTTAGCATGCTTTGAAGGGAGCCCCAAACAAGTATAAAAATAGAGACCAAGAGCAGGCTAAGGCCAGGATGATAGCAGAAAATACTATTTGAATGAATAGGCCTTTTGCCTCTATTCTAATTAAATCCCCACAGGATGGCCCAAGCCAAATATTCCAAGAATAAAATACAACCTTCTGTTTAGCAGATTCCTCCAGGGAGGCCAGGAGTGTTATTTATGGCCCCTTTATGCTCCTATAGTACTGAGAAGGAAGGAGGAAAAGGAAAGAGCAAGGAAGTCCGCAATGAGGAAGCACTGGTATCTCTCCTAAACATCTTGATAGCCCAAAGCACTATCTCATTCTACAGGAGAAGGGTAATAGGTAGGGAATAAACTCTCTAAAATACAACAGGCATGTTAAAATCCACAATTCTGTTTTGCAATACCATGTAATTTTGCAACAAATAGCACTTAAAATAAAACACATGTTCACTGTCTTATGGAGAGTCCTCCCAATATGGCGTCCAAGGACCTACTGCGCAGCATTGCTTTCTCCAGGCTACATTTAAGGACCTGTGTATACACCACATGACAGCCTTTCTGAAACACCAAAAAGCCCTGGAAACCCATCTGGCCAGCCTCTCCATTTTACTGATTAGCAAACTGAGCCCCAGAAAGTGGAAGGGTCTGGCCCAATGACACACAGGCAGGAACAGTGCCAGGAAGAGCCAAAAATCCTGCCCTGCTGTGTCCTTTGGAACTTACTCTCCAACTAGCTGCTCATGCTTTATCTTCTTGACATGGAGTTACAACTTGACTCTAAATTGTATCCTTTATTTCTAGTGATTCCTGGTGTTTTAACAGTCCAATGGCACTTGGAAAAAAAAAACAGGAAAATAAATTCTAAAAGTGGTTGCTATGATTCTTACAGAGGAAAAAACAAATTTAGAGGAGAATGTTTCAAGAGAAGAGGCCTCTGAATTAGGGAAATAACTGTCCATCCATTTACACTGAGAAAATATCACTCATCTGGTGTGTGTGTGACTAAGGGAGACATGTTTTTTGTTGGCTAAGAGTTGAAGTGACACTGATGAACCAGAGGAAAGTTATCATGACAAATGGCAACAATCACTCATGTCCTCAAATGAGAGCTAGATTCTAGTCCTTCTCTTTCATCTCCTTTTCCCTCTTCTTCCTTCCCTTCCTCTTCTTCCCACCCCTACCCCCCACCCTTTCTTCCTCTCCTCTTCTTCTCAGGAAACTCATTTAAATTTAAGTTAGTTTGGACCTTAGCTATGAGATGGTAAGTCTTGATCCAGAAAGTTGGAGAAACATTTGAAAAGTGAGTAAACATTTTTACAAGTTGGTGGGTGATTCATTTTATCTTTCTGCTTGGAACTTCTGGACTGGTTCAACCTGCATGACTACGTTTTTTTCCTCCTCAGGCCTTGATGAAACAAAACAAAATCAGCAGTGAG
The DNA here is from genome assembly GCF_905146905.1 of Nyctereutes procyonoides. NCBI lineage: Eukaryota > Metazoa > Chordata > Mammalia > Carnivora > Canidae > Nyctereutes > Nyctereutes procyonoides. The sequence continues at coordinate 21,803,443 of NW_026575159.1, forward strand.
TTTTGTGCTCCAGAAGCAAGTAAACTCACTTTCACTATCCACCAGCCATTGAAAGTCCCATAACCACTTTTATGCAATTGTAGCAGGTGTCTTGTAGGCCAAAGATATCCTAATATTTCAAAAGTATTCAAGAATAGGGATACAGAGTGAGAGCAAACATGGGGAGAGCCCCCAGGTCTGTGTGGCCAGAGAAGTCTGTTAACTGAAGGCTCCATCTGGCTGTGGGAGATGGTTGCTTACCTAACAGGTGCAAGATCACACACGCTCACACACACACACATGCACATATACACAGAAACTCTGCACATTTCATCTGGCTTGGGTTCCCCCACCCTTGTCGTTTCTGGTAATGATGAGATAGCCCCTTGGGCTATATAGTGAGAAGTTACTTGAGAGAGGCCACCAAACCCACTGGGCTCAGCCCATGTGTTTCTGTGCTTTCCCTTCTACGCATGCAGGAGGTCTCATTGAACTTACCTTCAAAGGACATTGTCTGGTTACCGTCAGAAGGTGCACTAAGACTTAGGTTACTGAACTAGATAACATCAAGTCTGTTTGTGGGAGAAAATATCTTACTTAGTAAAGCTTTAACTTTCCCAAAAGAATCATAAATTCTGGGAGTAAGATGCAGGTGTTCACTGAAGAGCTAAACAGAATAATTAAGGAAACAAAATTAAGTAAAAGATGATGACCAATTACCAATAAACACATTTGAAACCTCAAGCCAGGTGACAAAATATCACTCTCAACATGAAATAATTAGAGCACTTTGGTCAAACGACAGAAGTCACTGAACTAGAAACTGAGTACCAGCTACGTTGTTAAAGATGCTGTTTCTTTTCCATATTTCTTTAAACTTTGATTCCCGTCCTTCCTACCCCAAACAAACAAATAAAATTTGCTATTCTGACCTTTGGGAAAATAATCAAGTCCAGATAGTCAAGTTTTACACTTAATTTTTTTAAATGTAGCTTTCAATTGCAAACTGTTTTGTCCTTAATGGACTTAGTACTTTAAAAATGAAATAAATTTTGTTTCGAAGTCCCTTCTTGCTACAAAGAGCCACAATTTAACTTGTCTGAGTAGTAACTAGTTTTGACTAGTGAATAAACTGGTTCTCAAATATTGGCTTACCATTGAAATGAAGGAAGATCCAAAGCTACTGTTTATTGTATGTAATATACAGATATTCCAGGCATGGTATCTATATTCTTTGCATTAATGCTCTTAAACACCTAATCATTATTCCCATTTGCTGTTAAATAAAAAGCTCCGAGGGAAAGTTCATGTAAGGTTGCAAAGCCAGTGGGTGACAGAGCCAGAATCTGGCTACCAAGGTTGGTTGTTTCCCTCACAGCATTAGGAAACAGAAGAGGGTGGGAGGAAGCAGGATCGGAAGCTCTGGTGGGCTGTCCCCCAGGCAACTGTTGCCAGGGCCCAGAACTGGTAGAGCTTGAAGATCTGGACTTAGCAGTGCCTCTGAAATGCTTGTCCTCAGGATACGTGATAGGGGTTCTCTTTTTCTTTCAGCCTCCTTTTCTTCCTGAAACTCGACAAAAAGCCTATTTAGCTTCATGGCCTCCTAGGTACTTCTACATTTGCTCAAAATTAAGTCAAAAAGCAGCCTTGTCTCCTACATCTGCTTCGTGCAAAACTTAAGCAGTAGTTTCTTTGCTATAACACCACAGGCCTCAGGCAGCTATATACTACTCAGAACCCACTAACCTAATCATTTCACTTGTCAAATGTGATCATAGCAGGTAAAGAATGAGCACCAGTCACTACTTAAAAACAGTTTACCAGAGGGCACTTAGCTGGCTCAGTCAGAAGAGCATGTGACTTTTGATCTTGGGGTCAGGAGTTCAAGCCACGTTGGGTGTAGAGATTACTTAAATAAATAAAACTTAAAAAAAAAAAGTTTACCAAAGTGATATTGGAAAAGACTATTCAAAAACTGTATAATTTTTATGATTTATGTAAATCTACCATGAATATAATAGCCAGTCAACATTTTTAAGTAATTTTGATTTAAATTGTCATCAGACAGAAATATATTGTACCTAGAAGGCTTCACCCCTTTTCTTCACTCCAGATGGAAAATGAGAATAAAACTGGCATAATTGTTTTAATATTAGACTGTGGTTCTGGTTGTACAACCCCTGTGAATCTACTAAAATAAGCCCTGAATTGTACTTTCAACAGGAGATATGTATGGTATACATACAATAAAGGTGTTATATATCAATAAAGGTGTTATCAAAAAACTTGATCTGAAAGTCCCTTTCCAAGTGTATATATATCAATAAAGGTGTTATCAAAAAACTTGATCTGAAAGTCCCTTTCCAAGTGTAAGTTTAAGCACAGAATTCATGGAACTTTGGAAAAAAGGACACCAAAGCTGAGCCATGTCAAAGAAAACAGTTTTTTTCTCCCAAGGACAAGGGAAGAAGAAAGAACATGAGAGGGAAAATGAGAGGAGAGCTAAGGGTGAACAGAGCAACTTGGTGAGTAGTAACAAGAGTTTAAGGATTTGCCCACTCTCCAACATCCCCAACCTTGAACATCCCTTCCCCATCACTTACATGAGGGTCACAGAGCTCCCTAATTTACTGACAAGTTCCCCTCCCAGCTAGCCCACACTGTTTGCAGAATTTAAGACATTAACTGAATTTTTAAAATTTAAGAACTCTCCTTAAGAAGTTAATTTCATCTCATGCTATCATAGCCTTCTGTGCTCTTTTACCACCACCCCTAAGAGACCCTGGAGATGAACTCTCCCTTCTTTACATCCCATTGTTCTTGGCTCCCACAAGATATCCAAAGGCCCAGGCTTCCCTCATAACCTGATTTCATTTAATTTCATTTCATCTGAGGCTGTAGGTGTTGCTGAAGCAAACGACCCAGGCTCCTCTAAGCCTCCAGTAAAATAAACTGAAATGCTTTGGATGAGTTCTGCTCTCTTTTTCTTCTAATTTTTATTTCTGGAACTCATGGAAAGAGGCTAATTTCTATAACTGTCAATGGGAAAAGAGGCAGCATCTTCAAGAAAGCAGGAAAATTTATACAATAAACAACAAGAATTCAGAGCCAGAAATGACTGTGGAGAACTTATGTCCCCAAGGAATCCAAGCAGTGCTAGAAAGTTTTTTTTTAATGTATTTACCTCCATTCTTCTTTATTGAGTAATTTGACAACTCAAATTTGAAAAAGAAACAGACACATGGGAGGAGAGCCTACAAAAGCAAAATTAACTTTAAAAAAACAAAACTGGTACAACATAATGTAGGAAAAGGGACAGCAAGTTAAAACCCACAACTACAAAAGATTTCACATATTTTGGTCAATCCTATGTATATTAATTTGAAGACTTAAATAAAATGAAAAACTTATCAGGAAATTTAAAAAATGATTAGAATGAACCCGAACATAGATTTAAAACCACACAGATGATAAAAGACATGGATGAGGTGATTAAGAGTTCACCCCTCCTTGCCCACAGAACCAAAAGTTTCCGATGAATTTTACCCAAACTTTAAGGGACTTTCATTTGCTTTTTTTCTAGATCCTGCAAAGAAGAGAAGTGGTGTTGTGCAATCCTATCGACAAGGCAAGAAACAGGGTGGCTCCTGCTCATTCCCGAGTTGCAGAGCCTTACTGCCATTATTTCAAAAGCCTGATAAACAGGCACCAGTAGAGCTATGGACCCCACCCTGGAGTCTTCAGTTAAGTTGCTGTCTTCAAGACCTGCTTGCCAGAGAGCATCAGTGGCTTGTCTGTCTGCCTGTCTGTCTCTCTGTCTCGCATGTCACAGGAGCACAGACGTGAGCAGTGCCTCTGAGACAACATGGGAATCACCAGCAGGCGTTCCCCCTCCAACTGCTGCTCTCTCTCCATGGCAGAGTGGCCCGTGTCAGATGTCTAAATGGGCAAAGTTTCCAGGGGAAAAAAGTAGAAGGTAATATAGAATGAAGCAAAGGGAGAAAAAAAAATATTAATTATGAGAAGATGAGATATGAGTGAGAAATGCTCTAAGCTACCAGTAAGAAACCTTATGGAGAGTGACTTTAATTAGAGGGTTTTTTCTCTCTCTTTCCCTCTTTCTCTTGTGAAGCAGCCATTTGCAATGTGGTTTCTGCTGGCCCAACCATCAGATCCTCCTTCCAGGCAGACAGAATTGGGGGAAGAATGGAGACAGAGCCTGTGTACTACTATGTTTTGGGAAATCAGAAGCGTTCCCAGGCACTGTCCAGCCAACCAGTCCTCACACCTCATGCCAGACTACTTCATGTGGCATCTCTAACTGCAAGGGGCCCTGGGAAGAGGAGAACAAGATCTTCAAGACCAGGTTACCCTGAGACCACTTATGATCCACTGCATGACTTGGGACAATTTCCAGTCCATATATAACCACAGTTCTATTAGCAAGAAAGGAGATCATGGTACTGAGTGGGCTGCTAACAGGATCTGCCGCAGGGGGTGTGGTGGCATCACAGAGAATATTTTGAGGCCAGACAAAAGACAAATACTTCTAATCTCAGACTAATCCTGGGAAAGGATCTCAAAGCAACCTCTCCTCCAGTCTTCTCATCTGGGACCTGGAACATACATCAACCCATAGACATCCATCACTTAGCACTTGGTTCTCTTCCATCCTCCCTCTCCATTCTGATTCCACTTTAAGGTCCCTTTCTGTTCTGCTACTTTCCTCAGAATGCCTTTCAGCCTCATAAGCAAATGTCAGGAGACTATCTCTTCCTCGAATTCTTCATGAACCTTCCCCTGGCCTGCCCCATGGAAAGCATCTCGCTCCCCATCAGGCACCCCCAGCCCTGGGAATGTTGTCTAGAAATCTCACATTGCATTATGGCACACATTAGTTTCATGCACTGTCTTATGCAACACCCAGAGGGCCTCTGGAAGGTAGAGAGTTCCATGCCATTGAATATTTTCAAGCAGAGGTTAGGCAGCCACTTATCTTAGATGATGCAGAGGAGGAGATTCAAGCATGAGGCAGAGATCTGCAGGAGATGAACTTTGAGGTCACCTCCAGCAGTCACTGAACAAGCACTCTGTGCCAGGTTGTAGGCCACATGCTTCCCTACAAACTGTATGTAACCCTCATACAATCCTGAGAATGACATCATTGCCCAACATCACAGATGAATAAGTGGTAGAGCTGGAAGTCCAATTAGATCTCTGATTCAAGGCTTATGTCCATATCAAATAATAGTTACACAAAATAAAGAAATAAGATGGATGATTTCCACTCTAGCACTCCCAACCTTATAGAAAGAAAATGGTACAGAGACTAAACATCGCTGAATTTTCTTGGACCCAGTAGAGAAGTGAGCTCACAGGGCAAACTGCCACCCTTCAAATCCAGAGACAGGTAAATCTAGACAAGACCTTATATGCAGCAGAAGACCCTAGAACTATAAACTAGTAGGAATATTTAAATTGTAGTTCTCATGAACTGCAGGAGACAGACTGTAGACTCTTTAATGGTAAGAAACTCCTAGAGACCAGTCTTAGGGAGGTCCACATTTTTATGGGCTTTAATCTCTAGGAACTATACCAGGTTCTCATGAAGAGTCAAGAAAGATCTCCCAGTGGCTCAAGCAGAGGGAAGAGTAAACACCATGGAATACGCTCAATATTACACAAGCCTACTGTGCAAGGGTAAGGACAATACCAGAGTCTTTACCCTCCTGGAAGAAGGGGCTTCTCTATCTCCAGCATCCTCTAGACTTCCTGTGTCACCTAGGCATAGAGAGAGGAAGGCAAAGGCACCGTCTGGGGCACAGGTCCACCATAACACTGATCATGGGTCATGAGATTATACAACACTCTACTGCCCCACACCTCACCAGCATACCAAGGCTCCAGTGTATGAACTGCAAATTACAGCTGCAAGAGCTACAAGACATGGATCCTATCAGATGAGCAGTTCTTAGGGAAGAGCAAAGGCAATGGTGGGACAAAACAAAGGGCACTAGAGGAAGTGGAAGTGTCCAACACCTGCAGCTACAACAGACATAAAGTGCATGCAGCTTAGCTCCTGACCACATTAACAAAGAACCTCAGCCTATTGCCCAATATATCAGGTCCAGCTGGAAACAAAGAATCACAAGGTATACTAAAAGAAAGGAAAAAAAGAAAAAGAAAAAAGAAAAGAAAGGAAAGGAAAGGAAAAGGTATAGGAAAGGTAAGGAAAGAAAAGAAATATCTAACAGTCTGTGATGCCTTTAATAGAGATACACTTGGCTTGAACTGTTTATTTTCAAAACCCAAAAACAATATGACAATGTGTTTATCAGACCATCTATTCAAGAGAGCAGCCTCCAAAATGTATTTTTCTCCCCATCAGCAACAAAAAAAGTTAAAAGATAAAATTAAAAGCCCACTTTTTGAAAGATATAGCTATGAATTATACACATCCAGTGCTTTTCTAACAGGTTGTAGTCATCATAAATCACACAGAAATTAAAATTAAAACAGATGAAATAAAAAGTAATTACAATCATGGGATGCCTGGGTGGCTCAGTCAGTTGAGCATCCAACTCTTAGTTTCAGCTCAGATCATGATCTCACAGTGGTAGGATCAAGGCCCATGTCGGGCTCTGCACTCAGGGTGCAGTCTGCTTCAGACTCTCTCCCTCTCCCTCCTACATTTGCCCTCTCTCTATCTCTTTCTCTCAAATAAATAAATAAACTAACAAACAAATAAATTTTTAAGTTATTATTCATAATATAGGATCTAACTTTTGTCCCCTACACCTGATGAGTGATATGCAACTTGAACCTACAGCTTGTTTTAGAATCCACTGGTATGGCAGGCAGTTATAAGATGCTCATCCCTGGTACCCAAACTTGTATGCAATCTCCTCCCTTGGAACAAGGGCAGAATCTGTGGTTTGCATCTCACCAACAGAATGTCGTAAAGAAAATGGAATTTTGCAGATGTGATTGGGTCTCTCATCAACCAACTGAGTTAATCAGAAAGAAGATTATTTTAGGTAGGCCTACCATGGTATCGGGTGAGCTCTTTAAAAGAGGGATCTTCCTGGAAGAATGAACTCAAAGCTGGAGAGATGGCTTGTTTCCTGGTGGCCTTGAGGAAGCAAACAGCCATGTTGTGAACTGCCTATTGAGAGGGCTTGTGTCCAGGAGTCGGGGACCTCCCTCTCATAACCACAAGGAACTAAATTCCATCAATAATTTCAATCAGCTTGGAAGAGGACCAAAATCCAGATGTGAATGCAGCCCAGGCAACACCTGGAATGCAGCCTTGTGACATGCTGCACAGAAGACCTAGTTAAGGGATACCTGGACCACTGGCTCACAGAAACTGTGGATAATAAATGGATATTGTTTAAAGCCTATAGATTTGCAATAATTTGTTACACAGCATAGAAAACTAATACAACTCATCTTAGCAAATTGCTTGACTCTAAGAGTTCACAATTTTCAGTGAAGAGAGGCCTCTTGGGATGGGAGAGACCATCCTTTTGAGTGCATATCAAATGAGACCCAGCCTGTGGAATGTTCCCCTTTTTTCAGATTTTCTACGGCTAGCTTTCCTGAGTCTTATAGCTCAGTCGAGGGGATCAAAACATGACATCATGTTTACTCATTTTACCTCTCAGAAGCCCTACAAGTTCACTAAAATTCCTCAGACTTAAAGGTTCTCAGTTACAGCTCCTGAGATGAGTGGTCATTAAGATTTTTTGAACAGGTGGTGCAGTGGGGGTGGGTAAGGCACAGACAATGTCTTGGGAGTTCCCACAGCAGAAACAAGATTTCTGTCGCTCGTGGGAACACACACCTCTCTTCCCCTACCCCTGGCCCTCTGATATCAACCTCACACCCTGCAAAACACACATACACACACACACACACACACATACACACACACACATGCCCTTGTAACATCACCCTCAACACACATACATGCACACATGAACACACACATACATCCCTCCAACATCACCCTCAACACCCATGCATATGCATGCATGAACACACACAAACACACCCCTGTCCTCTGCCCTCCTCCACCCACAACACACACCTCTGCTGCAAGGTTCAGATGAAAATCAAGTGAGGAGAACAGATTTAAATGGGGTTTTATATTCCAAACTTAAGTGTTCATCATAAAAAGAATTGTCAGGAAATGTTTGGATGTGATAATACTGTTTTACTGATATTTCCACCTGGGATGCTCTGTGTTCTGAAGTTTATCTAGACAGGTGTGAGCTCGGAGCTTCTGCTGGCCCACCCTCTCTGCATAGGATCACCATAAAGTAGGATTTCAAGGTGAACCTTTCAAAAATCAGAAGGACTGGGGTCACATCTTGGTTTGTCTCTTACTAACCACATGAATTTTAAAAAGCAATTCATTTCCCTAACACTCTACACAATTAAGCTATTAACACCTACCTCATAGATTGCTGTGAATATCAAAAGTGGTAGGGTGAAGAAGGGCCTCCCATAACACATGACACGATCTAAAACCGTATGCATGCTCATTACATCGGCTGTCTTGTTTCTACACTTGTATTTTAGGATTAGGACTTGCATTTCACATGTTACCTTATACTCTGTTTTCATCAAAACAGTAGTCTGCTTCAATTTGGCTCCTTATTAGTCTATTTATTTACCCAACTAATGAGGGCCATTTTATAATTTTTTTAAGATTATTTACTTATTTGAGAGAAAAAGAGAGAGAGAAAGAGAGAGAGGGAGAAGGAGAATCTCAAGCAGACTCCCCACTGAACACGGAGTCCAACACAGGGTTTGTTCTCACAACTTAACCGACTGAGCCACCCAGGCATCCCTAATGAGGGCCATTTTAAAGCACCAAATCACTCCTAATTAAATGCCTAGCGTTTTGAGGAAACATTTTGCAATTTTAACCCTCTAGAAAAGAACAAGAACATGTGATGAAAATATGAGTGAAATATAAATCAAACCATGAGTGGACCTCAGTTCAAGGATCATTTTTAAAAGAAGAAGGAGGAGGAGAAGAGGAAATAATTAGGGAAAAGGATGGTGGAATAGAAAGGACAAGGAGTTGGAAATGTAGGTCCATTAATAATTCTTCTCAGTACTTTCTGTGTGACTTTGAATGAATAAACTTTCTGTACTTTAGTTTCCTCAAACATAATAAGTGTCAGTAATAGTAACTGATGTGATTTGCCAGTTGAAAATGTTTGAGGAGATAGGAGGTAAAAGATTCAGGAGAATCACTGAGTCATATTATGAAGGAGTCAAGCGGCTTCCTCGAGCTTGTCTCAACGGAAGGGAAGTGCTCTGCCCAAAGCTATGGCCCCTTTGAGGAAGCCTGAATCCACTGACTGATGTACTCCAGGGTGTGAAAGCTTGACCTATTGCCCCAAGCAGGGACAACTCTACGTGGTCATTCCATCTTCAGAGCTCCCTGCAGAGGTGCCTTGAACCTCTACTGAGCAGCATCACAGCTCTGCTTCTCTCTACCCCAGTCTATGGTTCTAATAATATGCCCTAATAAACTCCCAACCTGTTCATCTACATCAAACAGTTGGCTTCGGAGGAAACCCAACCTGTGGCAGGCTCTTATCCCAAGGCATCCAGACATATATCTCTTGTATAACCTCTAGATTTATGTTTTTGCCTCTTGCAAACAGCAAATGTCATCTGTCTGTCCCATGCCAAATTCTATGGTGTTCATTCTAATTATCTATCTCAGAGTTTCTCAGTCTCAACACTATTGACATTTTGGACTGGATAGTTCTTTGTTATAGAGAACTGTCCTACACATTATAGGATGTACAATGGCCTTTACCCACCATATGCAGTAGCATTCCCTCCCCAAGCTATAATAGTAAAAACTGTCTCCAGACACTGTCAGATACACCCTGGGTGCCAAAAATCATTCCTATTGAGAAACGCTGATCTACTTTTATTTACATAATTTATGTCAGGTATTAAGGGTTGATATTGACTTATGTCAGTTCTCCAGAGACACTTGCTTGGCAGTGAGAACTCCTTTGGAGGTACAATGCCTTAGCATGAAGGGACACATTTCTAATGGCAGGATTCTTTGGAACTCTTCCAAAGATACCACAGTTATCTGCCTGATTCCCTGAAAATAAAACTTCATACCTTTTGCAAAACTATTTATGAAAAACCAGGCTTTGAGAAACAGGGGCTTATGGAGTTGATGCATTCTAAAGAAAGGGAGTAATTCAGTTCAGCTATTAAAGCCATAATCCAAGCACTGCATTAACATATATCAAAGAATTATCATAAGAGATCTGTTCTGCGTAACTACCCAGAAAACTCAGGGACAGGAGGTCAAGTTATCAAATTTCTATAAGATGAATGGTACAAAGTCCACAGTACTTGACCATTTTTAACCATTACAAAGACAGTAATTTCACGAGACTCAACCTCGTCCTTGGCCAGGACTCCATTCCAGTTAAGCTATAGAACACAGAGTGAAATAGTTTCATGCAACTTCTGATTGATCACAGTTGCCAGGAAAGATTTCTTTGACCAATTAGTGCTGCCTACCCAATGCCAAGGGAAAGATCACATCTCATATCTCATATTTCCATCCCTTTTTGAAAGAGAGGAATATTGGAAAATGTCCTACTGAATCTCTGGGGTAGAAGGGTAATGTGGAGGAAAATGCATTTGTGAGACTGGCTACGAGACAGAGAATCAAGGAGTCTCCTTCTTGGTCCTCTGGAGTCACTGCTTCCTATATGGCATGCAGAAAGAAGTCTGGATTGAAACAGGATGATCCAGCCAAAAGTCCTCTGAATTGAGTCATAAAAATCCATGCTGGATGTCTTCTAATACCACCAAATCTGTTGGATTGCAGCTTCTTTTCAAAAAGTGGTCTTAATCCAAAAGAAGCCTCTTCTGATGGTACATACAAAAGAGGCTAATCATTTAGACTCAAGCATGAAGAGATGTCCACTCCTAAGCCTACTGAATTTGTTATAAATTTTAACTAAGTCACACTGCAGCCATCCCCTGTTTTCTGGCTCCGGCATTAGCAGCTGGAGAGCCTCTTACAGGCAACTCCCATGAAAATGTCCCATTCACCAATGTGTTGTTCTCTCTTTACAACTGAACCAAAATTTTTTTAACTCATTGTTCAGAACTGACTGCTTGCTATGGCTGAGCTCTGTACTTTGTACTGAGATTGGTTATAAATTTGGAAATGGCGCAACACCTGGCTTCTAAGGTTTGTCACAAAATGAATAATCTGGAACAATGAATAACAGTCTTGAGCTGATGCCAGGGAAGAAAGCTGTATTGGGTACCATGAAGACTCAAGGAAATCCTCAGTGCTGGGGATAGGAAAGGGGGCCACGGTTCATAATGCCTTACAAGGGGACAGGCTATCTGAGCTGACTTACGAGGGATGGCAAGAAGTTCGCCATGTTGATGAGAAGGATAGAACATTTCATTTGAGAATGGGGGAGCATTTCAGTGAGAGGGAACAAAATGGGTATAGAATGGAGACATGAGCCAGCCAGGCATGCCATGGAATTCAAAGGAAGCTAAGGCAAAAGCCAAGGGTGTAAAGGGGTATTTAGTGCTGGAAGCTATGTCCCTGTCACTGCCAGCTCTGCATCCTATTCTTATCTCAGAACTGACAAGCTGATGAATCTTTGCACCTATGTCCTAATTGTTCACTGCCTTTAGTTTTACTAACCCACCAATCACTTTCAAATACTCCCTGTTACCTGTAGGATAAAGTATAAAACAAGTACTTAAAATGGCCAATGGGGTCCTTCATGACCTGGTGTCTGAACTTTCCTGGCGACATCTCCTACCATTTCATCACTCATTCAATCATTCATTCAACAAAGATTTTATCAGTCACATCTATATTCACAGTATAAAGGGCTATGCAACAAAAGAGGCATGGTTCCTAGCCTCACAATAATTACTTGCTAACACACACACACACATACACACAAAATACATGTCATATAGCCACAATAAACTCCATGCAGTTCACCAAAGTCTCCATGAGACCCTACACACAGCCTTTATACATCCTCTGATCATTTTTCAGAATGTCCTCCCCTCCCTGACAAGCTGATGAATCCTTTCCATCCTCCATAATCCCACTCTGCTTCATTTCCTCTGGAAATCTTCCCAGAATTGAGTATCCTGCTCTCAGAACACACTGTCCTTCCCTCTTTGGTAGTTCTTGCTATTTGGCTGGCTTATCTGCAGGAAAAGTATTGAAAAGATGTAATAGGTGGTGTGGTAGGAATTCTAACTAGTTCTAATGGAGATTGGCTGTAAGCAACCAACACAGTCACACCAGTGTGCCAAATGAATTTCAATTCTCCTCCCCTCAGACTGTGGCCACTGGGCTTTTGTCTGGTTCATATGTGTGTCCCCAAGGCCCAGCACATGCTAAGCCCTCAAAAACTCTCCTGAATAAATAGAGAACTGTTTTTTCTGGACACAGACTCTTCACTCTGCCTTCTTCACCAGGCTGTTATTGGGGTCAATTATCTGTGAAAATGACAGAAAAATGTCTAGCGTGGCTATTGAGGTGATTTCTGAATTAGTCATCAGTGCTACATGTCAACAGAAGCCAGATAAGGCACTTTGGCTGATGGTAAAGAGATCCACAAGTAGTGCTGCTGCAGGCTGCCTCTCCCCTGTCACTCTGGTCTGAAACTTGAGCAGCATTTCATCGACAGACCATCATGCCAGAAAAGCAGGGGTGAAGAAAATCAGAGCCATTTCCCCATCATAAGCACTCTCATTATTTTCCTTGAAATTCCCAGGGTGCCAGAGATGTAAGAAATCTTGGATAGAAATCATCTTAGGAGCCATCTCTGATCAGTTGGTAATGGCTTCCTGGAAGGATTCCTAGTGAAACAGGATCAACATCAATTAATGATATCTACCAAGGATAAGGGAGAGGAGAATGAAGACATGTGTGCTATCGATTTGTCCATCCTCATCTAGTCCTGCTCCTTAAACTAATGGATGACTGAGCTGATGTCCAGAGAGGGGTGATTAGCTCAGGATAAGCTTTTAACTCCATTTTACAGGGGAAAGACTGAAGGTTGAAAGGAGTAAATAATTTGCTAGGGGACAGTCACTAGCATTCATAGCTCTTGATTTCTGGGCCAGGTATCTTCCATAACACCCTCTTTAGGCATATAAAGTGAAGGAGCCCGGCATCCAGTGTGGTATCTCTGATCATGTTTCTATTCTCCTTAATAATAATTTTTGGCAGAGGTTTGGAATAACATCCAAAATGCCTCTTTTTGTTCTTCCTCCTGCCTGGCTCAGAAACCAGTCACATGATTAAAAACACTGCAGGTACCCCCTTATGGGTATACATCTTGAACCTATTGTCCCCATTCGAACTCTTCCTCTGCATCATAGCTTACCCCTCAGCTCCTTGTCCCACTGGCTCCATCCACAGCTCTGCCTCTCCTTCAAATCTCTACTAATTAAAGGTTTCTCTCACCAAAATGCTGTCATATAAATAGTAGCTTCACTTAGCAAACAAGTGTTTGGTCCTGAGAACAGAGTAAGATTTCCTGGACTCAAAGACCTGCCAGTATAATGGGGATGACTGGACAAAGAACAGAGTATGACAACATGATGAGATTCATGTTAATGAGAAACACATGCACCAGAATCTACAGCAACAGAGAGGAGAGGGGCCAAATCTAGAGCCTGAGCATGGGCATCAGTATATACTGGGATGGGGAGAGGGAGGGAATGTGAGGGAAGACTTATCCAAGGAGTCATGGCAGGCACACACACACAAATAAAAATTAGGAAGGGGAGAAACATCCCCACAAAAGCAAATAACACCTGGCATATTTGGAAACTTAAAGCATTTAATGGGGCTAGAGCAGAATGCATGTTTGTGTGCATGTGACCACACACAGGCACACGTGCTGGGAGGAAACAAGATTTGATCAAGGAGGAGAGAGAAGTTAGCCTGGGAACATGAGCAGAGCCTAACACCCTGACCTCACTTAGAAGATTTTACCCCAACCAGGACCTCAGCAGTCTCAGAAACTACTTGAGAGCCTATTATCTACTCACCATGTACCAAATGTTTCCTGTGCATCAGATCAGTTCACCCTACAAATAAATTTGTGAGTAGGTAGCTTTTAACTCCATTTTACAGGGCAAAGACTGAAGGTCAAAATGGGGCAAATTATTTGCTCCAAGTCACACAGCTGGCAAGTAGCAATCGAAACTGGAAATCGAGACTTTTAATCTTGCCACTCCTTTACTCTGCATGCCCATGTGCCCTCATGGAAATCATGCCCTTGGTTGAGCCCTCACAGACATCAAGCAAAATGAGTCTTCTGACTTTTTAATAGACAAAATGGGGAAAGAGTCAGATGGCACATTTCCTCCAGGAAGAACAAACTGTCCAGAAAGATGAGCAGTTTCTTTCAGTCCCTCCTGCATTCATTAATTTAAAGAACATGTTCTGTGCATTCACTGGGTGCCTATCATTCTAAGTACTCAGGTTACAAGCATGCATGTGAGATAGTCCCTAATGTGATCCCAAGTCACTTAGAGTAGGAATATGAAAGGCACAGGAAACTAAGATAGCATGGTAGCTCTCAGGAACCCCAAACTGCCCAAGAGTTTGAGAGGTGCTGAAGTTGAGCCCATTGACCCAAGAAGGAGATTATCAAAGCCACGTTTCCCCTATCTCACATGGTCAGGCTTTGGCTGGAGACAGGGGGATTCTGAAAGGGTCAGCTCCATGTGTACTCCTGCCGTACTTTTGGCAGCACTGTGGACCAGGGAGAGACTGGAAACAGAAAGATAGCTGCTCATTGCACTAGCTCAGGTGATGGGGACAGACCTTCATCTGTGGTAGGTGTGGGGGTGAGAGGCAGATACAAAATTAAGGATATATTTAATTAGTAGGGAAAATAATTTTGTCTAATCCATTCATTTTGTAGGTGAGGAATAATGTCCAGAGTATTCAGTATTCCTACAGCTTGAACCCATTCCATATTTAGATCATCCATAATCACTTCTTATATGACACGGAGATCCCAACAGAACTAAGTGTCAACTGGTTCTCAAGCCAGCCAGTAGTTAGACCATAAGCAACTTCAAACAAAACTCCTTTATCATTTGTTTCTCCTTCTCATGTGCTCCTTTCCCCTGCCTTGGTCACAGCCTACTGCTCAGGGTAAGGCCCACAGTAAGTGCTCAATTCACTTCAGTACAATTGCAACTGGCCTGGCAAGGGCTGGGGGTGGGGAACTATTGGTCTTTGTTTCTGGAGTTGAGAGCCTAGAAGGAAATGGCTCCCAAACACAGAGTTCACTTACAGCACCCGGGAAAAGTATGCAGGGGACCAAGCTGCATAGAGCAGAATACCTGTCACTAGATGCTGTTTGAAGTGGAATTCCATTCAGCAATCTCTTGACAAAGTCCCTTGGAGAGGGCCTTTTGCCTGTGTCATTTCTAGACAGGCTGCCAAGAGTCTTTCTTGATATCCTTGCAAGTAACCCCTTTAGAGCCGAAGCCCTGTCATTTTACTAGCACCTTACACTCTTGAAAGGGTTTTTGCTTCCAATGTCTTATCTGTTACATGGAGGTGATAGAACACTGACAGCCATTAGGACAGGGACAGTCTTTTCCATTTTCTGGGACAACAGGAAAGCCGAAGCTTTCAGGGATTAAGAATTTATCACAAAATGAGGCTAAGTGTTGAAATATCTACCACTACTGCCAAATATAGTTTGGTTCTATCCAATTCTCAAGAATGCACACTACCTATAAGCCAAGAGATGTATCCCTTAGAAAACGCTCACATATGTAAGGTACAAGAATGTTTCTTGTATGTTTTGATGGTTAAAAAAAAAAAGTGGAAAAATTCAACTGCCCATCCAGCAGAGGAATAAACTGAAAAGTGTGCTATATTAATAGAATGGAACACTATGTAGCCATTGAAAGGTCTAAAGTATACACATACATACATACATACATAAAAATATATATAAAGTATATATATATGGATATATATACATATATATGGATATATATACATATACATATATATATATACATATATAAATTCTGTGTCAACTAGCACAGAATTCAAGAAATATGAGGCTGAAACTTAAGCAAGTTTCAGAATGATTGTAGGATATGACACCCTTTCATAGCTTAAAACAAACCCAATATTATATATCAGAGATTCATAAATTTTTTCTGTAAAATATATATAATAAATATTTTAGGCTTTGTGTGCCATATATGCAATTTGTTGGCCTATTATGCTTTTTTGTTGTTGTTTCTTTTTTACAACTCTTTAAAATGTGAAAACTATTCCTAGCTCACAGTCTTTAAAGAAACTGGCCATGGGTTGAATTTCCCCCACAGGCTCTAATTTGCTAATGTATCAGTTGATGCATATATTTGTGAAATAAGTATGTGAAATCTTATTAGTGAAAGTATAAGATAAAAATCATTCACAGAAGATTCATAATAGTACTTACTTCAGAGGAGAGGTGGAAGAGGACAGGAATGGAATATAAAACAGAGGGTCAGATTTATCTGGAAAATTTTATTTCTTTCATTAAAATCTAAGGCAAATATGAAAGAAAATGTCACCAATGGTTCAGTTTGGGATAATGGGTGCACCACACTTTCTTATTCTTCATACTTTTCTACACTTAAAATATATTCTCCAAGTAAAAGAATATGCAAGAAAAAAGCAGTCATCCAAAAGCCATTCATTCAATGTCTGCTGCTTTGCTCAGCCTGAAAATGTTATTCGTGAAACTCATTCATTCTTTATTGCATGAAGCAAATTTTTGCTAAGCACCTGCTCTAAGTGTTCTGGCTGGGTGCTGTAAGTAGTATCAGATTCCATCAAACATATAGATGTGGATATAATCCTCAAGAGGCTTAAAGCTGGGGAAGAGAGAAGCTCACACAAAAGTAGCACCACACATAACAAGGAATACTATTTGCCAAAAGAGATATTCAGGCCATGTGCTATGGGAGCTCACTGCTAGTTCATAAGAAATCTAGAGAGCCATACCCAGAACATTCAGCCTGGCACCTACATACAATGGAAAGCCACTAATGATTTTTGAGCAGGGACATGGTATAACCAAAGAGATTGTTTTTTTTAAAAAAAATTTTTTGGATGGGGGGTGGGGAAGAGAGAATCTTATGCGGACTCCATACCCAATGCAAAACCCAACACAGGGCTCCATTTCACAACCCTAATACTGGGACCTGAGCCTAAATCATGAATCAGATGCTTAACCTACTGAGCCATCCAGGTGTCCTATAAAATAGTTTTTAAGTATTATATGTGTGAATAAGAGAAAAAGTAAAGGAAAAGCAGAGAGAAAAGCCAGGCATGCAAAGCTTTAGAGCAGAGTAAAGGACTTGCTCCCTTTGGGAGGCCACAGGATTCTCTAAACACTCATCCCGCAAAGTCAATGTCAACTGCTACAGTTGAATTGGAGGCCCAAACTAGTGTCAATGCCACCTGGAAAGGAAGAAATAGTGAGAAGAGGGTAGTAGTAGGGTAGTAGTCATCTAGTTGGGGGCCCAAATGAGAGGTATAGATAGATAGATAGAAGATAGATAGATAGATAGATAGATAGATAGATATAGATGGCGGGATGGGGTAAGTTTCTGTGCACAGTCCCTAGGGCCAAGCCTACCTCACTGTAGTCACCATCAAAGCCAGTCTTTCACTTCTAAATAACAATTTATCTTTCCTTCTAGGAACAGGTCCAAGAGAGCATTTCTGGAGGCCCAGAAAACACTGCAACATATCAGTGGCTCACAAAGGAATGCCATTTGTGTATTCATAGTATACGAGTAACCCTTTGGCAAAGGTTCTGACTCCCATGTGCTTTGGCAAAGAAGCCTGCTCTCTGAGGCTGATGCAGTGTGTGCAGGGCCCTGCCACATGCTCAGGTTTCATCTTTCTGTAAATTAGGTTTTTATTGTTGTCAACTATTTTGTTTCTACATTTATTTTGCTTTTGCTTAATATTCTAGTCTAGAGACACTAGATGGCCTCCATCAGTTGCTCTGATTTTTCCAGCCAAATCAGGAAAGCACAGGTGTAAGAGGAAATCCAGGAAATTGCCAGAATGAGATATTGCTTCCACTATAACCTCCACCTCATAGGTCTGTTAGGAGGAGATGAGAAAAAAAGCATGAAAACACTTTATTAACTGCAAAGCAATATCCTCAAAGGTAGGTACTATTCTAAATACTAAATGGAACAGGGGAAAAATAAGCCACCCCTCGACTCTGAGATACAGCTAAATTAAATCAACAAGTCGAAGGGGCGCCTGGGTGGCTCAGTCAGAAAAGTCAACAAGTCACTGATGATGATAGATAGATGATAGATAGATAGATAGATAGATAGATAATAGATAGATAGATAATAGATAGATAGATAGATAGATAGATAGATAGATAGATAGATAGATGATAGAGGAAATTACAAATGAGGTCAGTTATCTTTAGAAGCTTCCATTCAACTGATTAATCTCTCTGTTCCATTCAACTGATTCATCTCTACAAAGACAAAAGGTAGAAGATCTTGGTAATCTAATCAAATGCCCTCTTCATTCTAAGAAAATCTAGTGAAAGTCAAAAGTATAAAAGCGTATAAATCAAAATTGCTTAAATAATATAGGTCTGGTATGAAAGAAAGTTTGGGAAAGGAAAGGCAATGAATATCTACCTCCTCTGTGTATACCTAACTAGCAGGAATCAAGGAAGGCACCACTTATTTGGGCCATTTCAGGACAGTTGGGTTGTCTGGGCTAAAGTCAAGGCCAAAAAGATTGGCTGAAATTGAATGTCAGAGACATAGTCCCAGAAAGAACCAAGAGAAGGGCTGAGAAATTCAAGCAGAGACCAACAGCAAGTACAGTATTAATGAACTAAATTGGAAGTGAAAAAGTCAGGGTCCAAAGACAAGTGGACATGATAAGGAATGAGATGCGAGCAGTAATTCAAGTAATTTAGGATTGGCTTCATTTGACTTTGCTTGCCACTGCCCACACAGGGTAAATACCAAGTGACAAAGGATCAACAGCAACAATTGAGAGTTTCCAGTACTGTCCAAAAGAAGGGACTTCTCATCAAAAGGTTAAACAACTCTTTAACAGTTATCTCTCTATTTTAAATAGGGTTATATTCACTGTTACCCAGAACCATTAAGATACCGTTAACTTCAGTAAGGAAACTCCAAATGTATTTGTCTTGCTGTTTCAGCAAGAAACAAACTCACCAGAAGACTCAAGGATCATATACTGTTGTGCCAAACTCTTTTTCATTTTTAATTAATAAATGGGTAACCAGTGTTTGCATTAGTGTCTTCTCATTTATTCAGCTTGGGTGGATATCATGAATAACCAAATTTTCAGATATGAAAACTCAAGTACCAGATCCCAGAGCCAGGAAACAAGCCACACAGTGCTGCAGCCACCTCAGAAGCCAGGATCCTCAGACAACAACTCTACCAACACTTCATAATATATCTACAAGGACAAGACTTGCCTTCGGGGAGAGTTATGTTGAGTCAATGATTATTAAAGCTTCATGGAACAATACCAGCTAAAAGAAAGCATCACTGGGTTTTAACCCATTCAAGATATCAATGTTTCATTCCAGTATTGTAAGTACCAACAAAGAGGAACCAACCAAGACACTTGCAACTTCAAAAGGAGGAATAACTAAGTCCCTCTCAAGAAGGTGAAGAGGAACTAATGTAGAAACCACTAATGTCTGTTTACACTTTTTCTCATATTGTTTGGGAAGTCACAGAAACTTTGGTTTAAAAAACAAATGCAGGAACACCAAACCTGACATAACACAGTGAGAGTGAAAATGATTGCAGAACTATATCTAATTCTTGGGACTTTTCAGAAGTTGAGAAGAAATGGAGGTCTAGAAATGAAGGATTTTAAAGCCAAACAACTCCTGCCAACTGAGGGTCCATCTGAATGACTGTGGGCTAGTTTCTTGGCCTCTCTGTGCTTTAGTCTCTTCAAATGCAAGATGAACTAGTAAAGCTTACATTTCTTTATTGAGTGATCAGTAAAAAATCTTGAAATTACAGGTGTTAAGAATGCTCTAGTTTTCTCTAAATCAAAAGATCATCTGTTAATTTGATGTCCAGTGTGCCAAAGACTGGTAGGATCTCATAAATTCCTTTGACTGGCTGGCTGGCCATGGCTCAAGATTGGCAGGTCTCATTAAATATTTTAATGCAATCTTTATGTAAATTTTGACATAATATAATATAGCAAAACTCTTCTTTCCATTCCATGACATTAAGCAATATATCTTAGGGTGATTACAATACCCAATCTGCTAACTAATTAGGGACTAATTAGTCAACTTGTGTATTTATGAATGTTTCCAGTTTCTTAATTGCAGGCTTGTAGAGTCCTGGGAAATATTTGTGCCTGTCAACAGGCTGAAAAATACCAGAACATTGGATTACAAAGCAGTAATATTAAAGATTGGATAATAATAATCCTTCATGTCTTAATAGGATGTCAAAATATACATATAGCCTTTCTATCTATATTAGCCTATTTGATTTTCACATCTCCTGGGAGAAAAATATTGGGACTTTTTTTTAACCTGGCATTAGTGCCTGGCATGCGGCATGCCCTCAATAAGGGTTGACTGAATGAATCGAACAAATAAATATTAAGTGTTCAATAAATGTTGGAATGATGGATGGATAGATGGATGGATGGATAGATGGATGAATATAATTTACTCAAGACAAAAAGGTTATACAGCTTGATCTGCTAGGACCATCTTAGCTACCCCATTTGATGATGACTACCCTCTTTGCTTGGACAGATTGAATTTTATAGCCACTACATATGCCACAATGCCTTGGTCTCAATAAACTGATAGGGCTAATATGAGTGCATTTCTATACTCATTTCCCCTAATAATAATATTCACAGAAAAATTTAAGTTGGAATACTTTGCTCATCTCTTCCCCAATATTTCTGAAAATATGGGAAATGCACAGCCTGCACTTATCCAAAACAACGTAATTTTTAACCACAAGACAATACTAACATGGTGGGCTGATATGTGAAACTGGAAGACCTACTTTTCTCCTCCATGGTGCCAATTTCCTGTGAGAATATCATGGTTGTATTACAATGATTGAACATACAGAAAATGTCTTCTTTTGGTCTTTCTTGATTCATAGGGCTCCTTGATGCTCAGATTAGGATGTATTTTTGAGGGATCTACTTCCCACTTACCTGAAATGCATCACCTTCTTAGTATACACCAGCTGCCTCTGCTGAATTCAACCTATCTCCTTATAGCGAAGCTGACTTAGGAAGAGGAGCTTCCTTCTCCTTTCTTCAGTGTGGTGGCGATGTTTTATTTTTCCTTTTCCCTCAAAATTTCCTGCTCTACCCCTTTTCTGTCAAGTAAGATGGTCTATCTCAGTGACCATCTTTATTCCTGGAGAATCTAGATTTCTCTCCCTCTAAAGCAATGGCCCTCACTCACTCCTGGCTGCATTTGAAAAGCCCCTGAAAAGCTCCTTAAAATGCCAGTGCATAGAACCTATACCCAGGGAGGGGCTCTAATTCAATTGATCCAGAATGGAGCCTGGGGATCCATGCTAAACCAAACACACAGACTTTCCTCAGATGATTATAATGGGTAGCCAAGGTTAAGCACCACTACTATAACAGAGAGTACCCCACAGTGCACAGTCCCAAATATTCTAAGAACTGTAGTAATAGCAATGATTGTTCTTGCTTAGTTGAGTAAAAGAGAAGTCATAGGTACAACCTACTGCACCAGTCAGCAATGTATGAGCCATGTAACATGAACAAATAAGCCCCCAAATACCTCAGGGGCTTACGAACTATAAAGGTTTATTATTCACCCAAATTGTATTCCTTTCACAGGTGAACTATGGCTCTGATGTTTGCCTTCTTCATTCTAAGACAAAGGCTAAAGGTGCATCCTCTACCTAAGACTTGATGGTCTAGAGGCAGAGAGAATAGGATAGAGCAGAAACTCATTCAGAGCTGGTCTATGCAGCCTATCACGTTTCACTGGCCAAAGTAAAGCTAGGTTCCACCTAGGGAGTGATGAGGGGCAGTACTCTCACAAGAAAACTTCAGACACCAAAGCCATAATAGCAATTTGACAAAGTAAAAGGAGTGAATGAAGATTTGGTTTTTAAAGAGAAAATAGATCTCTGCACTTCTGAAAGCAAGAGCAGTGGGAAAGATTGAGGAGGAAACTTCTCTGCATCTATCACAGCTTCACATAGATTAGTCACTCAAGTCATATTTCATGATGGATTTTGAAGGAGATGTCAATCACCTGAGGTCACAGCAAGAGATAAGCGAAGCCCAGGCAAAAGTGGAAATGTATTCTCTCCCTCAGCCTTTTAAAAGTTGGAAGTGCTACATGGTTACAGGCAGATTTTAACATGTTCATTTCTTCATAGATGCTGTTTAAATGGAGCTCCAGAGTTCTTGCAGCAGGTGACATGTATGACAGAACTAAAGAACCTGAACCAGAACGATGAAAGCTTGGGAAAGCTGATCCTACAAAATGAGAGAAGCACATGTTTGCTGCTGGATCCCTCTAAAGGGAGAATCCCACAGGGTTCATATCCCACAGTGCAGTGAACAGGGCATGGGCACCCAGCTGATCACCTGCTCCTGTGTAGCCCGAGGAAAGCCACAGATATCGTTAAGCCTCATTTTCCCCATCTGGAAAACAAGACTTCACCCACTTTACTGGATTGATAGAGCACTCATAATAAGTGACAAAATATGTGTGAGTCTTGTCAATGGCAGCAATTTATTACTGCTGTTTGTGTTGACCCTCTCAATCCTATAAGATAGGCAGGATAGATATTATTGCATTTTACAAAAGAAGGCACTGAAGCTTTAAGACGAAAAAGCAATTCATCCAAGGTCACATGTCTTGGTGTTCTTTGCAAAAGAAATAAAATGACCTTTTTCCATTATCTGGTGATGAAGTAACTATGTTTGTTTTAAATTTTCTTATTTTTGCAAGGACAAGTGCTTGTGATAAAATATTAAGAAGAACAAAGCAAACAATGGGATATACATAATAATTTTAACATTTATGCATGTAAGATTATCCGTATTTTTAATTATATCTATATATTGAGTACAATAATTTCTTTAAAACACTTAATGGAGTTCCCAGCACATTATAAGCCCTAAATAAACCAGCCAGCATTCTTATAATTGTTATTGTAACTATAAATGCAAAGAAAAAGACTGAAAAGAAATATCCATGGTAACAAGTTCATAATGATTATTTCTTGATAGAGATTAGTGGTAATTATTTTTTATGCTTTTCAGCATTTTCCAATATTTTAATAATGTGTATTTCTTTTATATAAAAAATACATGCTTATCTGTTTTATAACATAAATAAATTACCAAATTATTCCTATAAAACATGGAATGAGCACAGATAAAATGAAGGATATATATTTCATTTCAGGGTGAGAAATGACTTTGTGTCTGAGAGGTCCAGAGAGAAAAAGAACTACAAGAAGGCAGGAATACCCAGCTTCAGTAAGAAGTCAACAGCAGTTGCATGGCTGCTGGCAGGGAATTTATAAAAGGAGAGTTTGAGCTGATAATCCTGAAACTGTATGATCGTATAAATTATATTTAGACCTTAGGGTATTTATACTTCAGAGAAGGATCAGTTTCATAATTTGCAGGGCACAGGGTAAAATAATGTGGGTACCTTTTCTGAAAAATATTAGGAATTTCAAGGCAAGGAGAGCAGAGCACTCAACCAAGTGCAGGACCGTTTTGAGAGCAGGACAGTGAATGACCGTACAGGTCATATTCCCATGAAGCCAGCCATGCTGTAGAGTCCATGGTGTGAAAGGCTTGTTTACTCAAGATGATTTGTACAAACCAGTTGTCTCCTAAAAGCTGATTAAGAAGAAAACTTCAGCATTTCAGGAGGACTTAAAGAATCTAAAGCATATCCTAACCATCAAAAATCCTTTTTTATGATCTCCTTTACACTACAAAGTAAATCAAAGAAGTTACTTTCCTGAGGGAGGATTCAGGTGAAAAATGGTGAATAGACTGAAGACATTTATCATTTATATTCCACATAAAATCCAGCCAGAATGAAAGCAAAGGAATGACAAGAATACAAGACAAATTGATCAAGAGAGGAAACAACAGCGTATCAGCAATTTTGGCTACATTCTGGAAAAGTAAAAGTGGGTAGAGAGCTAGTATCTGATTCAGCAAGTTAGAGAAAGTTACAATCTAAAGGTCTATAGATGAAAATATCACCAGGAAGAGACCCAATTTGGCCCGCAAAATTTCTGAGTCCCAGCATTTAAGAGCAGCGGGAATGAGGGAATGCCAGAGCAGTTGGGTGCTGGTCTAAATACAGACCTATTGGTGGGAAGACAGAAAAGAGGGTGGTAAAACCTATGGACCTCCCTTCCCACATCCAGGAAGACCAGAGCTTTATAACTGAACCAAAGAGGAGCACTCTGGATTCAGCATCCTCAGATGCAGCCTGGGCTGGTTAAGATGATTTTGAGCTAAATAAGTCTACATGCTGAGTGGTGAGACTTTTATAGAATAGAGAGAAAGCACAGAATATATACTGGCTCCTTGAAACAAGAACAACCTGCCACTGAGAAGGAACACTCAGAAAATGATGAAGGGCTCTTAAGAATCAATAACACCATAGTCAAAATAAATAATTCAGTAGGAGAGCCATAAAATAAAACCAAATGAATTTACAGGACAAAAGGACAAAGAATAAGAAATGGGAAAACATTTCTTTTTTTAAATAGAGGCTCTATGAGAAAGTTCAGCACTCCATGAAAATGTGTTCTGGAAAGAAAAAAGAGAAAATTGTACATAGGAAATGCTTTGAAACACATGAAAATTCCCTGAAACTGAAGAATGTGAGAATCTACAGAAAAAAGGCAAATCACATATGAGGATCAGGAGATAGAATGCCACTGAATTTCTCCATAGCTATATTATAAAAAAGAGGAGAGGGGAGAAATGATCAAAATTCTGTTTTTTAATACACCTATGCTGCAGACCTTCAAACTCTTAGTCAACAATGAGGGAAAAGTAAAAATATTTTCACATATGCAAGGTCTCAAAAATTTGACTCTTTGTACATCTATTTCTAGAAAGTTACTTGAGGATGCACTCCAGCTAAACTTTACATGACTGCAAGGAAAGAAAGATTTGGGATCCACAAAACAGGAGATCCTGAAGGAGAGAATAAAGAGACACCTAAGCAAGGTGACTATAGCCTAAAAAGAAATTATCCAAACTTTACTTCAAAAGCAGGTTTTAGGGGAGAGGTCTTGAAAAAAATCTTTCAAAAAATGATTGTTTGAGCTTAATTGTATGCCTGGAACACAGATGTTCTGGCCTTCAGGAAAAAACAAAATACACACACACACACACACACACACACACATCTCAAGATGTATATGTCTTACAAAGACCATAGGAGAACCAAGGCAATCTGGGAAAATACCAAAAAACAGAGAATTACCGACCAAGAAATAGGAAAAGTCATACAAAGGAGGAGACAAGGGGTGCCTGGAGTTGAGCAGCTGACATTGGCTCAGGGCATGATTCCAGTGTCTTGGGTTGGAGTCCCACATCGGGCTTCCCACGGGGAGCCTGCTTCTTTCTCTATGTCTCTGCCTCTCTATCTCTGTATCACTCATGAATAAGTAAATAAAATCTTTTTAAAAAATGATTATTCTGTGCTACTTGGCTTCGCAGTGAACAGTATTTATAGAGTGATCGCTGGGGGATACATGTTATGTAGGAAAAAGGATATGGTGGAAAGGAGAAGTGTTCAGTCCTCAACCACCAGAAAGCATTTATGGAGCAGAAAGTCAATGCTAAAATTTTTGTTATTTGACCTCTATTGTGTATATGCATTACTGTGATGAAAGTTAAAATGGAGACATTAAAATACAAATAATTAAAAATAAATGTCATTCTAATGCTCAGGGTATGCTAATTCCCGTAACAAACAACCCCCAAATTTTAGTCGCTTTAACACCAATGAAGGTTTCTTTCTCATTCAAGTCACAGCCCCATGGATTGGACCAGTGTCTGAAACCTCCAGAGATCCAGGAACCCAAGATTGTCCCTTCTCTTGGCAGCTTGATCTATAAAGCCTGCTGTTGAATGGAAAAAGAGCAAATTAGAATCATTCAGAGGGTTAGTATGACCAGTTTGGGAGCTGTGGACAACACCTCTGCTCTGAATCTGCCACAGGATCCTAATCCACTTCAGTGAGGCCAGGACGTGTGATCTTTCTCTGTACTCAGGTTTGGTGAGGACTCAGTACCTTTGCTTGGGCATTTCAAAAATAAAATAATAATAATAATAATAATAATAATAATAAAGTAAAATGCTGTTTAGGAATGCTCTAAGGCAGTGGTTCTCAACCAAGAGGCAGTTTTGCCCTCCTAGGACAAGAGACACAGATGGCTGTGTCTGGAGACATTTTGGTTGTCACGACACGGGGGGTACTCCTAACATCTACTGGATAAAGGCCATGGCTGCTATTAAGCCTGTCAAATGCACAAGATAGCCGCCCCCCCCAGCAAAGAATGATCTGGGCCAAAATGTCATAAGTACTAAGACTGAGAATTCCTGCTCTAGATCCTCTATTCTCTGGGATTTCTGATAAGCAGAGATTAAGACCATCAGGAGCAAAGAGTTCTTGTCTGAGTCAGAAGTTCTCAGCTCCTCTGTGTGGCCTTGCCCCAATCATCAACATTCTGACACTCATTTAGTTTCAGTCATCTCCATGCTTCCAGGAAGGGTCACTTGTAGATGTCTAAAAAAGGCTCTTAAAAATTAATGCTGTAGTTTCAGGGGTCATAACTAAAAATTTTTTTTAAATGTCTTTAATGGAAAGTTCACCAACAATGATTACTCAGTGGTGTTACTAAATAATAGAGTCACTGAAAATAAATGTTCAACAGCAAGTAAACAGGAGAGGAAATCAGATTCAGCTAATATAGATGATTGCTATAACCACATTTCCTAGATTTTCTGGAGCTGACACATGGCAATCCTTTATGTCATTCACATGTTCTGAAAATTACATTAATTCAGTTTACAAGATAAAATCCCAAGTGGCCTTTTGTACCAGACACAGCCTAGAAGTCTTTTGGCAAACCTGGATCTCTATTTTTAGTTCAAGGCATGATCAATCATAGGTAGGGGAGAAATACGCTTGCCTTGTTTTTTACTCTATCCCTGGTTTCAGAGTTACTGGCTCAGAGTTGGTGTTTAATAATTGTTTATTGATTGCACAGCTGAATGAATATAAAAAGAAACACAAAAAAATAAAAATAAAAAGAAACACACAAATATGCTACAATTTAATTCAACCATGTTGTAAGATCTGAGAAGAACCCTACATCTTTTTTCTTTGCATATTTGCGATGACTAGCACATAAATGACACTCAAAAATGCTGAATTAACTAATGGTAATTACTAAAATTAATTTCTTGAGCTAAATTTATGCTAGACATAATTTATGATAAACATAGGCAGGTATTTATAAGATCATTTTATGAGAAGCATAGGAGAGAGTACAGAGTTCTCTAGGCGAGAAAATGCATCAGACAATATTTAAGCACTTGAAGCACTAAAGAGGACAATGCACCAAGCAAACACAATTTATCACAGTCATATCACTGGCCAACTGGGGGGTACTGTGGCCTTTGTAAAACGATGTGATAAAAGCTGTCTGTGGTCATCCAGAAAGTTGCATTGAAGAGGCAGTCCCTACGCAAGGGCTCATAAGATTTGAAGACACTATGGAGAGGTATGGGGACTTAGGAGAGCCAAGCCCAAAGTTAGGGGTATATTGGGAGCAAACGCACTAAACTATCACTGCATTATTTTAAGTCTACAATTCTCAAACAGACCAAAGAAACTTGCATTCTATTTTTTAATAAAAAATTTCAAACAGAGAGAAGAAAACATAAAGAAAACACTTGGGAATCTTATAGCCCAGACACAATATATATCTGAAAATTTTCTATATTTGCTTCAGAATTGTAATAAAAAGAACCAAAACAGGACACACACCGTTGAAACCCATGTTTCTCCCAACTCTAAGCTGATGATCCTTCCTCTTTCTAGGTTAGTCCCTTGCTTGGTTAGTGTCTACCTTCAAGTCTGTATCTGTATATTTCTATGACATTTGTACATATTCAGAAATAAACTTCTTCCAGTTAAAAAATAATGGCATCATACTGATCATATCCTTCTGCAACTTGTGTTCTTTGATCACAAATATCATATCTCAGGTTTTTCATATTGATCTATGTCATTCTAGTTCATCCATTTTTAGAGCTCTCTGGTAAATACCACATTCCATAAATGTGCTCTAAATGCTTTATTCATTCTCCTGATAATGAATATTAAGGTTGTTTCCAAGTTTTGTTAGTTTGTTGTCTTTTGTTTTAACAAAAAAATGTTGCCAGGAATGTTGTAGTTCTGAGTGGTAAATTCTTAGAAGTATAATTGATGATTTATAAAATATGCATATCCTCAAAGTTTTACAAGATACTAAGAAATTACAATTCAAAATGGCAGTGCTAATGGCAGACATTCTCACCAGCAAGTCTGAGTTTATGTTTGCTTCACATGTTTGTCAATACTGATATGATCAGACATTTTAATTTTGCCTATGGAATGGGTTCAAAATCTCATTTTTCCCGACAGATTAATTTTTTTCATGTCTGTATTAGCTAGTCCAGTTTCCTCTTCTGCAAATCAGTGGACCGTATTCTCCACTGCTCCTTTATTGATCTTCCTTCTTCTTGTAGTTCTTTATATTAGACACAAATCTGGGATCCCTGGGTGGCGCAGCGGTTTGGCGCCTGCCTTTGGCCCAGGGCGCGATCCTGGAGACCCGGGATCGAATCCCACATCGGGCTCCCGGTGCATGGAGCCTGCTTCTCCCTCTGCCTGTGTCTCTGCCTCTCTCTCTCTCTCTCTGTGACTATCATAAATAAATAAAAATTAAAAAAATTTATATTAGACACAAATCTCTTGTAATTTATAGAGTAAATAACATGACAGAATTTGTTGCCTTTTTATGTCTTTTAAATACTTTTTTTAAAAAATATTTAATCTATTTATTTGAGAGAGAGAGAGCATGAGCAGGGGGAGGGACAGAGAGGGAGGGAGAAGCAGACTCCCTGCTCAGCAGAGAGCCTGACATGGGGCTCGATCCCAGGAACCTAAGATCATTACTTGAGCCAAAGTCAGATTCTTAACTGACTGAGCCACTCAGGCACTCTTAAAGTACGTTTGTGTTTTTTTTTTGTTTTGTTTTGTTTTGTTTTTTTACTTAGGAATTTTTTTAACTTTCTTTTATTTTATCATAATTTTCCCAGTCTAAACAAATCTAGTTCTCAGAGACAGTTGCTGAGAGAAAGGGGTAGAACAAAAGAGGAGCTAATGACCTTTGCTGCAGATACCTACCTAATAAGCTATCTCTGTCAGTTTCCCCATGAGAGAGCCTGAGATGACTGCTTTTAAGGTAATAATTTACTGGGGGAGTTTCCTCAGGATATACGGAGGGGAAAGTCAGGCAAAGATGTGATTTGGTGGAAATACAGCCTTTGCCTGGTCCCATGGAGTAGTCTGAAGTATGAATGACGTAAGAGAGTTCCCCCACCTTAGAGGACAAAGCATTCTGAACACCCAAGTCAGTTAATCATTAGTTGCAGGCTACTGCTCACTTTCTCCAAACCCAGGCAGAGAGAACAGCATCCCAGAAATTTCCAGACAAGGTAGTTCTCATCCGCAGAGCACAAGGGCATGCAGACATGAAGCATTAGCAGCCAAAAGTCACAATGGCTGCAGGATAGGAAACTGCCCCACCCCATGAAGTGGAGCTCTGCAGGACACCAAGTAGGATCTACTACAATGAGTTAAATCATTTCATGTCTCTCCAACCATGTAGCACAGGAAATGTCATCTGCTATTTGGGTCAACATGAACGGATGCTGAGATGTGCTGATAGACTTGCTCAAGGACCACACTAACAAACCAAAGAATCCCAAAATTCAGACCTACTCATTTCTGACTCCAGAATCTGTACCCTATATAATTCGCCATGGCAGCTCCTCTACGAAAGTTTCTGTTCAGCACTTCACCGGTTAATTACAGACTAAGCCAGGGAAGCTTTCCTTCTGCCTAAGGGTGGTTGCAGTTGCCTTCAATTATCACCAGGAGAGGAAATGCAGAGTGAACAGACTGCCCGAGTCGGGGTGGGGGGAGAGAGAATGCTCCACCAGGCTCACCTTCTTTGAGCACCCCATTTGCACCCCATTTCAGTGTCTTTCTCTGGAAAGTGACAAAAGATCTCACCTCCCAGCAAACAGGTTAGGTACCTGAAGGAATCCAGGCTCACTTTGAAGGAAATAAGTGGTGAAGACATTCAGTATCATGACTTGATGTTTGGGAAATCCTCTGATTTCACCTATGACTCCTTCTTCTAGTGTCATAAAAGCATGTGTGTGTGTGGGGGGGAGATAGCAACTGTACTCCTTATAAATTAAAGGTCAACAGATCTGAGGCTTTAGCCCTGTCACCTTGCTACAAATCGAAATTGTCACGGAACTTTGAACATGTATTGTTACAGGGGAAGGTCTGCACGGTTCAGCGAGAAACTGTTTATCTTTGTGCTTAATATTATGAAGATTCAAAGGTGCCTCACCATGCATGCCACTAGGAACGCCACTCCCGGCTCTACACCAGGCTCACATGTGTTCTCTCACTTAACAGAGCAAATGATCTAGGAGCATTCAGTGTTTGTTGTCAGCTGCTTTCTCTCGTGACAATTTACTCATGAGCCAGCCTGCCATTTGTAAAAGCGATAGACAAAAGATCTGCCAGATGGTTTGGGGATCCGAGAGTAGGAAATGTTTCTACACAATATGTTCTGTTGGGTTCCTGATGACACAGGCACTAAACCAAGGTGACGGAGATGGGGGTACTTGCAGGGTTGGGAAGAATTCTGTTTGTTTGCTACAAACAATGCCATCCAACCCACCATGAGGACCCCAAGGATCTAAATTACCCTCTTCCTTCTCTAAACACCACTTTGTTCCCTGTCTACCAAAAGAGAGGCCACTGAGGCCGTGTGGCACTTATAAAGTGTGGGGGGGGAGGCGTCCCGTCATGCCCACATGCTGCACTGATCAGTATTCAGCACTCCAATTAAACACTGCAAAGTTAAGTGGTAGTAAAATTAAAATGGAGTCGCAGAATGGAAAGGAATCTCAAACCAGGTGCAATTACACTCATTTTTATATCAGTCTCTTAAATTTTAATGCTTTTTATGGGCCCCTGAATAAATGAATTATACAAGATTCATAACTTTTGAAATGAATTTCAGCTTTCTCCAAAATCCCCTAGTTTCACAGAGATGGTACAGTGGACAATATCCTTAAAAAATGGAGTTGAAAAACTTATCCATAGATATTACACTGAAGAAACCGCTATGTAAAAATTGTTACATGTATAGTAGATCCATAAAAATCCAGGGTGATGAGGAAGACGTTGGATGAAATTTGACATGTCAAGTTGTTTTTTGTTTTGTTTCTGACACCCTCGGAAACACCTCTGCCTACAGGAATCCCCATCACTGGGTCTCCCTGCTATCCAACAAGGACCAAATATGTTAAGTAATTCTTTATAAGGCATATTGGTCCAGCTGATCAAGACCCCTTCATTTATTCTCCATCAACTTATACCTGGTGTCATAGGGGAAATAAATTCTTTACGTCTTCATTCACTTATTCCTTTACTCCTTCATTCTGCCCTGGGCTGAGAGTGTAGACTCTGCATGCTAAGATCAATTTACTTAGCTTCTTCAGTTTCTTCATCTATAAAAGGCAGCAATGAATACATTAATTAATTAATATGAATTCTGTACTCATTATTGTGAAGGTTAAATACATTAATCAATGTAAATTGATGTGGACAATGTCTGCTATAATGACCACATAAGGTAAGCCATCATTATTATTCATTCAACAAATATTTTTTGAGCCTTTGCCTCATGTCAGGCACAGCCATAGGTATAGAGTCCTAAGAACGATCCGAGGAAGCCCCATCTCTGACCTCAGAGGGCTCACCTGGATCCCAGATCTCTTTCCTGTTACGGCCCCTCAGAGATGCTACAGAACAGAAAAGTCAGGGACTAATATTTTATGGACAAGTTTCATATCAAGTACATTAACAAAGCAGAGTACATGCACATGTTACTACTAGTAAAATAGTAGGCCTAATAATTAAAATACTTTCCCTTTAATGAGCACTTAAAGTATTTGACAATATATACTTTTTATTTTAATTATATCAGTGCTTCTTTCATGATACTTATTTTTCCTATTTCATATTTTTACCCTTTTTCTCAAGTTAGGTATGCCAGTCTGTCTATTTATCTATCTATCTATCTATCTATCTATCTATCTATCTATCCATCCATCCATCCATCCATCCCATATTTATTTCTATACATCTGGCAAGGAGTTATTTGAGGCAGCTTACAATAAAAGCAGTCAGGCTGAAAGCTTTCAAATAAGGCCAGCCTCGCACACGCACACATACATACACACGTGCACCACAAAATAGGAGTGCAGAGAAAACATTATATCCAGAGAGTTAGTTAAGGAAGATACAATAGCTATCGTGCAATACTCAGTTCTGATATCTCTGGAAGTCAGCGGGGGGGGGGGGGGAATGATGAATCAGATGAACTCATCATCCAGATAAATATCCATACGAGTTACTAGGGGAAACAATCTCCCTTCTGTTGTTTTATGGCCTTCAACTTTGATATTAATTTACCAGTGGAAGGTGGTCTTCACAGAAGAGGTTTGGGGTAACAAAGCCACCCCCACCCTACACTATAAAGGAGCATTTCCCAAATGTCAACATTGCATCTCCCCCATTGTTCTGTCAAATCAATATCAGGGGACTGACAGACATGAAGCAGGTGACCGGGATTTTTTTTTTTTTTTTAGGTGATCTGAATTTTTAAAAAGATTTTTTTGCCCAGAAAATCTTGAGGAGAGAAGTGTGAATCAATCACTCAAAGTTACCTTCCCCAATGTCAACATCTTAGCTGTATTTATAACAGGAGCCGGTGGTGGTCAAATCAAGACGGATAATGCAAGGGAGAATTTATTTTTTTTTTTTTTTTATAAATTAATTTTTATTGGTGTTCAATTTACCAACATACAGAATAACACCCAGTGCTCATCCCGTCAAGTGTCCCCCTCCGTGTGCAAGGGAGAATTTAAAGTGCTTCTCTTCGATGTGATCCTTGTAAGAACAATGATCTAATCTCCATAGGCCAAGTGCACAGAGGACAAAATGAAGGTGTAAATGAGTGACATTTACTTCCAACCCTGGGCTGAGAATGCTGCATACATCATCTTTTGTTCAGTCATCCCAACAGGATTTTGTTTTGTTGTTGTTGTTGTTTTGTACTTTCTGTTGAAATAATTATTATGAATCCTTTGCAAGTGAGGAATACAGAACAGAAGGAATTTAAGTAACATGCCCAGTGCCATATAGCTAATACATGGCAGAGCTGGGGTTTGAGTCTTACACTCAGATTCCAAAACTGGTATTTTTTTCTACTCTTAAACTTTTCCAGGATTTTACAGTGAACATGTAAAAAATTACACAAGTTTGTAATCACAGCTGTAGTGCAAATGCATTGGTACAAAGATGAGCATGGGCTTGGAGGACCTAACTTCAAGTTATGAGATCTTGAGTTTGCTAGTTATCCTCTCCAAACATTATTTTATTTATCAATAAGGTGGAAAAAATAATAACGAGTCTTCAATGATGTCATGAAGGTCAGAAATCATGTATAAAGTGTCATCCGGAAGACAGGAGATATCCAACAAATGGGAGCAAGTATAGTTATGATTTAAGATCACTTGTGGTCCACATTGTAGAAGGAGACATTGCTATTCTCAGAAAGTAGCAATGGATCTACTTAATGATACAAAAACACATGAAAAGGTGTTTTAAAACATCCTGGATGAAGAGAAAGGAAGGAGCAGAAGGGAAGGAAGGAGACATTTGTTGAACATCAAATATGGTGCTATAAGATTTACTGATACATCCCACTTAGCCATTCCAGCAACTCGATACACAAGATACTATGCTTTTCACGGGGTAGGGGGCAGAAAAGTAAATTAAAGCTTAGAGAAGTTAATCAGTTTGTTCAAACTCACCATATGGTAAATGGTAGACCTGAGATTTGAGTTCAGGTCCCTTGATCCCACTCCCATTGCCCTGCACCATCCTATGTGGCATCTCAATTAATCAGGAAATAAGCTCCCAGGCGTGTCAGTGCATTTTTCCATCTCTCACTAATATCACTGGTGATCCTGGGGAACCAGACCCTTCCCATCTCTGCCACTAACTTGAGATGCAGCCACGGCCTCCTCAGGCTCAGTTCCCCCATTTCTAAAATGAAGCAGTGCGCCTCTAGGACTTCTGAGGCCCTTTAAGCTTTAACATTTTATGATGATTCTTTCCCCCCAAAGAACTCTGCTGGCAATACAGAGCGAAGACACAGCACATATGTACGAAAGTTATTCCGTTTATATTAAATTCCACATTCCTGCAGGGATATGTAATGTCTGTTGCCCTTCGGTCGACTCTCTATACTCCAGTGTTTGTTTACAATCATTGGAGCATGAACAGCTATTTTTAAACCTGGCTTTTCATGTAAGAAGGTTAAAACCCAAACTGAATTTGATTTGTTGGAGAATTCAAATCCTCAGGATTATGGCAGGAAAAAAAGAGAAATGGAAGTCACTTTAATTACCCTTTGACTGTCCTCCTGCCCACCCACCCCCACCCCCCATAATTTCACAAACAAAGATGCCATTGGTTGAGCTGAACTGTATCCAGGGCAGAAAAGTCTTTACATTGGCGACTGATGACCAAAGGTCTTGGGGTTGTTTACTTTACATTTTTGTTCAGAACAACAGGAAGTAATGTTTAGGAGGCAGCTGGCTTGGGAAGTCAGCAAATCCAGGGATCTGCGCAGCTGGGTAAAGCGAAACATAGAGTAGTCTTTTTCAATTGAGTGTTGTTTTTTGTTTTCTGTTTTTTGTTTTTATCTCTCATGCTCTCCTTTAAAGAATACAGCTTTGATGCCAGACAGATGCCTGTTCACCATGTACTAGGAGAATGGCCCGGTAGAGAGCATGGCACATAGTAGGAAGAGAACGCATATGCCTATATGCCTACCTTCTCTCTTCTGTTACTAATGTGGGTTTTGTCTGCTTTTTCATTTGGGCCCATCTGCAGACTTCAGTAGAACATAAGGTCCCTGAGAGCTGGAATTGCTGGTCTCTCTTGGTTGTCTCCCTATCACTACAGCCGGGAAGAGTATCTCACTTAGAGTGGCTTCAATAAATATTGGATAACTTACTGATGGTTTACATTCCTGGAGTACTTTATAGAAAAATTAGAGAAGGATGTTACCAAGCTGTTGGATAAGATGGAGCGCAACTGCTAATGAGCATGGAGTTTCTTTTGGGGGTTGAAAATGTCCTAAAATTGATTGTGCTGATAGCTGCACAATTCCGTGAATATACTAAAATTCAATGAGTTATACACTTTAAATATTTGAATTATATGGTGTATGAATTATATCTCTATTAAGCTATTTTTAAGAGATTTTTTTTTTAAGTAGGCTCCATGCCCGCATGGATCCCAACACTGGGCTCAAGCTTACCATCATGAGATCAGGACCTGAGCCGAGATCAAGAGTTGGATGCTTAACGACTGAGACACCCGGGTGCCCCTAAGAGACTTTTTAAAACCCTCAAAACTGCACATGTTCAAGAACATCCATATTGAGGCTAGAAGTCAACACCAATGATCTGAATACACAGTGGAGCAGCTGGTAGCTAAATGAACAGGGAGAGATGGGCTAAGAAAAGAGGAGAAGTAATACAGCATCACATTCAAGAAAGAGATGCCCCTACAGTTCTGTCCTAATGAAGACATGCTCTTTCCCTCCCTGCACTTAGACTCTTCTCAAGATGAGCCTGATAAAGATAGCGAACACAGGTGGAACAGTCAGTAGTCAGAATTTCAAGCCTTTTCATTATGTACTAACTCATTCCAAACAGTAACATGACAAGCTGTCAGATGAAAATCTCTTGGCTTCCAAATTCATGAGTTTTCAGGATTGCCAGGAATTCTTGTGTCCTGATTATCTGATCAACTCTTTCATATCAGAAATCACATACTTTGCATAAGGCACACACTGTACAGGCATATTTTTAAATGATTCATTCATATTCATTTACTGTTTAGTATTCACCAGACATTGGGCTAAGTGGTGGATACTGAAAGATAAAATTTAGGATTGAGAGTTAACACTCACAGAGCATGGCACATGCTTCATTAGGATTGATCTAGCCCATTATCCTAGTAACTACTTAAGGCAAAGACTAATATCATCATGAACCCCATTGAACAGATGAGAAAACTGAGGACCAGGAAAGTTGAGTAACTTGCTTAAGGTCAGGCCACAAGGAAGTGAAGGATCTGACATTATGTAGGGGGAAGCTGTCTCCAAGGCCTGGGCTGCAAACCTCTACTCTCAATGCCTCCCACTCTGAAGCTGGGACATGCCCAAGCAGGGAACAAACACTTAGGTACAATACAACATGCTGAGTGCCCTGGCTTAGGGAGGATCAAGGTGCGCTCAGAGGCAACAGAGTGCTCACATAGCAACTAAGTCACAAAATTTAGAGCTGAATGCAATGCAGAGATAATTTTCTTCAGTTCTTTTGTCTTTCAGATGAAGAAAACGAGGTCTAGACAGAAGCCAAGGACTTGCTCAGTGTCTCACAGCTTATATTAGTCATTGAACTTGATCCCATGTCTCTTAAGTTCCAATACATGCACTCATTTATTCAAAAGTATTTGTGCCAGGCACTGCACTCTTTTCACTACACCCTACTGCACCAATTATAAAGCTAAGAAATTAGTTTAAGAAACAGATATAATTTCATTTTAATCATGCAAAGATCATATTGTCCTATGACAACTTTGCAAATTCATCAAATCACTTTAATGAGGCATAGGAGTGGGGAAAAGAATGACAAAAAGAGAGAAGGGGGTGGATTATTGTCTGGTTGTGCTACATGTTGGATTGATTAATTCCCACATTTCAAGTAGTCTTCCAAATAACCCTATGGGATGTCAGGATTTTGCCATTTTTTAAAATGATGAAATAGGCTCCAAAAAAACATCTAAATAATTTTGCACAAAGTTACAAATCTAATAAGTGGGAGGGGGAGAGGAATCTACATTTGAGCCCTGCTTTTACTACCTGCAAAGCCCAAATTCTTTTCTCTTCCATGCTGATTTCTAAGCTCAATAACTACGTAAGTTAAATCTCTCTGGATGGCATGGATTTTTTGCATTAATCATTAGATAAATTATAGTTAAGTTTGGAGTTCCATAAAAGCAGTAAGGTGGATAAAATGACCTTTCTTCCTTCCAGTCTTACTTGTCCACGAATATAAAATGTCATCTTCAAATTCTCTATTTCACTTCCCTCTCTCTCCTTCTCTAGTTTTTTCTTAAACACACAACTTTAAAATATCTTCTTTAGCAGAGCCAGCTGCCATGCACACTTGAAAGTAGATGACCTGGCCAAAAGATCTTAT
Organism: Nyctereutes procyonoides; assembly: GCF_905146905.1. Classification (NCBI taxonomy): domain Eukaryota; kingdom Metazoa; phylum Chordata; class Mammalia; order Carnivora; family Canidae; genus Nyctereutes; species Nyctereutes procyonoides. Next base: position 21,841,289 of record NW_026575159.1, read on the forward strand.
CAACTGATTTTTAATGAAGGTTTCTTTGCTGAATGCCAAGTATAGGAGGTGAATTGAAAATGGGCATTTCCAAATGTTAAAAAAAGCCACAGACATCCTAAGGCACTTAGATTTCTCAATCAGCCCTTCCTTTGTCCATGCCAAAGGTCACCCTGAGAAGGTGCCTGATGACAGACATTATTTTGCAATGGCTCAAGGCTTTCTATGGTCACATATGTTCCTTTTTCTCCTTTCCAAAGAGTTTTAAGCCAGTGGTCAATATAGTTCTCCTCACATCATATACAAAGGTGGTGAATTTATATTGTTCATAATTTTTGAACAATGTTACAATTACAATTGGCTGTCAATTATTTATTTTTGGTATTTAGCTCAGTAGTTCCCTAGCTTGTCTGCACGTTAAAATCACTGGAGAACTTCAGAAAATATCATTACCTGGGTCTCACTCCTATAGATTGTGACAGAAATAGTCCAGTGATGGCCTGGGTTTTAGAATTTTTTAAAGATACCCAGGTGATTCTAATGTGCAGAGAAGTCTGAACCCCATTAAACATTGGACTCATCATTAATTAAGTAACCAAGTCAAGGGGGAGGATAATCTAGCTTTCTCTTCCCAAACCAAACGTGTCCCTTTCAGAGTTCCCTAAAGCTTAAGTCAGGAAAGGGGAGAGTCAATAAGTCATTAACTGAGCTGATCACCACTGGGTGCCAAGCACACATGATGGATCTTTTGGAGCTGTGCTAAAAAAGGCTATATGAACAACTGTATCCCTGCACATTGAGTGGTTGGAAAAAGAATTTATCCTCCAGCTTTGTGTTCCATAGAACCTCAGGTTCATAAAGGAATCCAGAGGCAGATTAAGAGAGTCCGGAGACATCTTATATGTCTAATAAGAGCTATATTTGTAGAATATTCTAGAAAATATAAAATATTTCTAGATCCATCCTTTTAGAATGGCAAAGGGATGTAGATGGGACACAAGGAAAGGCACTTCTGGGTTGTGCCCTGTGATGCCAGTAGGAATCCACATAGAACTGATGGCTTGGTTATATTAGTGACCAAATATCCTGAAACATGCAAAGCTGAGAGAGTCTCAAGTGGTCCATGTAGAGGGATCTCACACTGGCAAGACAGTTTGGCTAACCTAACCAGTGAATATCAGAGCCACTGGTTGGTGAGAAATTGCAGTTTGTAGATAACTGTTAAAATTACGGTACTGAGGGGCCACTTTTCCTTCAAGCTTCCTATTTCAAACCTACAACACAGGGGCCACTAGTGGGTGCTCAGTTTTTCTTTTCTCTCTCTTCCATTCATTGCATCTGTCCAGATGGGTATTTGAACACAGGGATCTTCCTGGGGTCTGGCCTCTGCCCTTTGGACACAAATGAATGCTCTAATTTCCATATCTGAACTTAATGTGTGATTGGAGATATGCAGGTGACAGCAATAGCAAGGGGTGCCACACTGGCCTCGATTCTAGGTCACCTACTTCATTCCAGCTTTGGCCAGAGGACTTCTACCAAAGCAATCAAGTGCTTATCCAGCTACATGCAGTAAGATTTCAACTTCTATTTGTTCCTTAGGGAGAATCCTTTGGGTGAAATGGTGATTGGTTGGCATGATTTGGAAATAGTTATGTCACTGACCATATAGGACTGGAATCTCACCCCTAAATTGTACTGCAAACATGTGATAGCATCTACTATGTTTCCAGGGACTGTGATGGTTGCCAGTGATTTAATAAGAACCAGGCCAAGTTCTTGCCTTTAATGAAATTAGAAAGAGATGGAGAAGACAGACCTGTAAATAGATAATCAAAATATGAAGCTCAATTGTTCTGTCTGAAGAGAGCATGAGATTTTGTAAAAGCACAGAAAGGATTTTTCATTTTCATTGGAGAGTCACAGATAGTATCAGGGATCCAACATTTAAATTAAATCATGAGAGATATGTCTAATAAGAGCTATATTTGTAGAATATTCTGGAAAATATAAAAGATTTCTAGATCCATCCTTTTAGAATATAAAAGCAAGGATCTGTCCATCTTATTCACCACTGCATTCCCAAAATATCGTGGAAACACTGAATCCATTAGCAATTTGATCCTCATAACCTCCCATGCTTGGGAGAAGGTAGAAGGAACATATTCCAGAGAGAGAAAATAAATGTACAGAGACAGCAAATTCATAGTCCATGACCTCATGGAATTCTGACCTGTAGACATTCCAAGAAAAGAATCTCAGTAAACTTCGCCAATGACTATGCTGGATACACTAAGGGAAAAGGCAAGCGTCTGCCCTACATAATACCTCACACTGTTGCACTTAGTACTTTAGCAAATTCACCATAGCTTAGAGTCTAGTCCACATCTTTGTAAGTTTATTTTTTTTAAAGGCTCCATCGCTTAGGACTGTGCATTAATCTTGCTTGTGAAACTGCTAGAATGACAACTGATTAATTTAGAATGAGAAATCGCCATTACAGAAACCATAATATTCACCTTTTCATGACCAGCCTGTCCTACCTTTGCCAATTTAGTAGATTGCAGCTGCAAATAGTCATAGTGACCAGAACACTCATGTCATAAGACTATCTTCTCCCTGTATAAGAGCAGAAATTATCAGTAGATAGCTTACCATGGAATCATATGTGAAAAAGTTAAGGTATTGAATGCTTAAGGGAACTAAGTTATGATAGCCTAATACATTCCCCTCTCCATTGGGACAACTGTACGAGTGGAGTCAGACAACAGAACATTATTTGCCACTTTACCGATGGCCCCATAGAAGGAATCAGAATAACCAGAGACCATTAGCTAAAGCACCTTCTCTTGGACAATGTTTCCTCCTGTTTCCAACTGCCATTCAAACGTGTTGCAATCAATTCCTGAAAGGCTGGAGGTCATTATTTTTTTTTAAGGTGACAGTAACAACATTCTTTGAGAGCCTAATATGGGCTAAACACGTATGTTTTCTCATTTAATCTTCATAATTAAGTGAGGTTTTTTTGTTTTTGTTTTTGTTTTTGTTTTTTGTTTTGTTTTTTTGTTTTTTGCAGAGCCTTGAACTCAGGTTAAGTTTTGTCTTGCTCCAGTGAATACAGCATTAGATGGCGGAGTAATGATTCTATCTGAGTCATTTTAAATTCATTTAAGATTTCCAATGGAAGTCCATTTGCAACATCATCCATTTGGGGAGACAAAACCATGTATGCCTGACCAGATCACTAAAAAAAGCCTTAGAAAGCCGTGATTGAATGGGTCAGACATTACATGCTGCAGGAGTTCTGAGAAGAATGACATCATTGTGGGCCAAGGGGGGCAAAAGGTTGGGAGGGAGGTGATTCTGAGTTGGGAAACATTTCCGGTCCTCAAGTATTAGAATATAAAAAGGCAAATACACAGAGTATATAAGCCACACTTCCCTCTTCCAACAACCACAGCAGAACTGTTTTGCATTGATCCCAGATACGACCTCAGTATCCATAGCATAGCACAGCCATGAGCATTCAGTCAGGTCACATTTGGTACACAAGACAGAAGGTATATTAGCCATCTCCATGTTGGAGGCTGAACCTATAAGACACTAAAGGGGCTCAATGATCTGGGCTCTCAGGTGAAAAAATAAATGACAAATTAGAAATGTGTGTGTGTGTGTGTGTGTGTGTGTGCATAAACTCTCCAGAGATAGGCAACTAATCACAAAATCAATATAGGATGATCTTTGAACAAAAGAAGGAATCCTTTCAGACTCACTATTTCGTGGTTGATGCTCCACTCTTGAATAAAGTTGACATTGGAGGATCAACAGAGTTAGATAGTACTGTTAGTATATAAGATCTGCAAAAACTCGGGATCCCTGTGTGGCGCAGCGGTTTAGCGCCTGCCTTTGGCCCAGGGCGCGATCCTGGAGACCCGGGATCGAGTCCCACGTCGAGCTCCCGGTGCATGGAGCCTGCTTCTCCCTCTGCCTGTGTCTCTGCCTCTCTCTCTCTCACTGTGTGCCTATCATAAATAAATAAAAATTAAAAAAAAAAAAAAACAGAGGATTTCAATTCACCTGGAAGCATAAAACCATGCCCTTAGGAGATATCTCTTAGGAGCACATTAAAAAAAAAAAATCTGCAAAAACTCATTTATGGTTCTTTAAAAAAAAAAAAAACCAGTGCTTAATTCAGTCTCCAGAATAAGCAAGATCCTAAGCAAAATGTAAAGGAGACGTTCTTGCTAAATCACGTCTCTGCCATACCAGCCAATCCGAAAAGAAGAAAGGAAGTCTAACAGAGGAACTAAGCCAGCTCATTTGACCCACTGGATGCCTCAACTCTGAACCCCAAGAAGGAGAAGTAAGATCTTAGCCTCATTTAGTCCTTCCGTTTTGGGGTTTGAGAAACCCAAGGAAGTCATGACTCTACTTGTTCATTCATTCAATATCAACAAAAACCCACAGCTTTATCTGTGAATATGTTCATTCACACAGTTAGCACCTTACTAATTCATTAGCAAGCATTTGCCATGAGCTTACACTTTTCCAAGCATTCTGCTGGCGACTAGAGATTTGGAGAGAAAGAAAACATAATTTCTGCCCTCAGGGAGTTTACTGTACTGTCAAGCGGATGATGACTGAACAAAAGATTTCAATATCGTGTCAAACACACTATGCAAAATGCAGAGCAGGGCGCACAATGAGAGAGCCCTCAGCTCTATGACTGCAGAAGGTGCTTTCTATACACGGGATACTCTTCAAGGTATCCAAGCTTCTCCAAACCATGAAACAATGTATTTCCAGGTTCTTGGCAGAAATCCCAAGTCCTCCAGTTTTACAAGGATTCTCCCATTTACATCACATCTCTCTCCACCATTAAGTCAATCTGATGCTACTTCACCCCACTGCTAGCTCTGCTGTGCCCCAAGATCACCAAACAGGACTGACTTAGGAAAGGAGGAAATTAAAAGCTCAAATTAAAAGAAGAGGCAAGGTGAGCATTACTTACATGTATTGTTACTATATATCTGGAAAACCTAAAAGAATGGACTGAACTAGTATTAGAGAGACAGTAGGAAGATACAGGAAGATTGCTGAAGAGCTTTCTATTATACAAGCCACCAACCAGATAGAAAATATACTCTAAGAAAGTCACTTTTAAAATACAGTAACAGAGAAGCCTGGGTGGCTCAGTGGTTGAGTGTCTGCCTTTGGCTCAGGTCATGATCCCGGGGTCCAGGGATCAAGTACTCATCGGGCTTCTCACAAGTAGCCTGCTTCTCCCTATGCCTATGTCTCTGCCTCTCTCTGTGTGTCTCTCATGAATAAATAAATAAAATTCTAAAAAAAAAATGGAGAAGGACAATCATCATATGGTTTCATTCATATGGGGAATATAAGAAATAGTGAAAGGGATTCTAAGGAAGACGAGGGGAACTAAGTGAGAAAAATTAGAGCGGGAGACAAACCATGAGAGACTCCTAACTCTAGGAAATGAACAAAGGGTAGTGGAAGGGGAGGTGGGCAGGAGGTTGAGGTGACTGGGTGACAGGCACTGAGGAGGGTGCTTGATGGGATGAGCACTGGGTGTTATACTATATGTTGGCAAATCAAACTTCAATAAAAACAAAACAAAAAAGAATACAATATTTAAAAATAATAAAAATAATAAAGTATTCACAAAGTTAAAAAAATCTTTAAAAAAAAAGATTTATGACAAAACTTTTGATGGGCCAAATTTTAAAGTGGGGCCTCACAGACCTTCTCAAAGAGAGGAAGGGACTTCTAAGAATCTTATGAGCACTGACCCATAAAATCCAAGGTAGGAAGGGCCTGTCTCAAGCATGTATGAGTATGATCTTTGTCTAAAAAAATAAAATAACATATATATGAGTTGTCCCTCCTGGAACTGAATTGGACAGAGATCATGTAAGAAGCAAGTAGAACCTTTTATGGGAACAGACCCAGCCCAGGAAGCTAGTCCACAGGAAACCCAAGATACTTCTTATGGAAAAGGGGAGATTATTTGTCATGCAACAATAAATATCCAAAACAGAGCGCAAAGAAGTATTATTCAGGATACTGACTATATTACTGTTTCTGGTAACAAAAGACGAAACACAATCCTTTTTTTTTTTTTCATTAGTAAAGGCAGTTGTTAAATAAATTGCAATACATAGACACAGTGGAATCCTATGTGGCTTTATACAACACATTTTTTATCCACATGCCGTAATATGGAAAGATCTCTGCGATCATATAAGTATTATTTTTAAATTTTATTTTCAACTTTATACCTGGTGCAGGCTTTGTGCTCTCAGGTGTAGGCTCTATGGTGACAGAGGCATTGTCTCTTTTTTTTGCACTGCTCTGTTCCCAGGACTCAGAACAATGCTTGGGATGCAGTAGATGCATACGAAGTATATCTTCAATGAATGCATTTAAAATGCTTAATAATCATCTGGCATCTAGTATGTTTTTAATAAATATTAGGACTGCCATTCCTCCGAGAACTTCAAGCTTGTAAAACTTGCAGAAGAGATACTACCCATGAGCTGACACATTAGCCAGAGAAAGTTATATTCAAAATCTGTGCTAAAATGTTGCCGGGCAGAGGTTCAGTGAACTTCCTCACTCGGGAAGCTCTTTTCCTGGAATACAGCTCTATTAAAAGACTACCCAGTCAGCATTGCTGCTGACACCCCATTTCCTCTCTCTGTCCATTCTTGATGCCTTTTTTTAGATGTCAGGCCTCACTCACTTCTTGTTTCCCATTGATTTGTCACCATTCTGAGGTTCTTCCCCCATTACAAAGAGTGACCGGAACAGTTACACCACTGGCCTCCTGCCCTTCCTGCCAGCTCTGCAACAGACAAAGATTACGGTGTCCTCCTCTCTGGGTGTCAGAGAACTGGCTGGGCCCAAAGAAATTGCTCAGGCATTTCTTTGGAATGGGTGGGGTGGGTGTTTGCTTATCAAACCTTTGGAATGAACCTGACATTGTACTGTGAATGCCGCACATTATTGCATTGATTCCTCATAACAATCTGTAAAGAGGACACTGGGTAACTGTCCTCTATTTCCGGATGCTAAACTGGAGGCCCAGAGAGTTTCATACCAGGGCAGGCAGGACTTGAATCCCAGGCCCCATCACACTCAAGTTCATGCTTTAAACCAGCACAGAATTTATTCAATGATCTCAACTTCAAACCCTTAACCCAAGACTGATTATAATACCTAGCAGTGCCTTCTTGGAAGGGGCTGGAATTGAGAAGGAAAAAAAAATGTAAATAAGAAACAATGAATATAAATTGTAATTCTGTGACATAGAAGAACCAATTGCCTCCTTAGGACAGGCTCCATGGGCTACATGCTCATTTGGGATATGTGAATCTTGACTGTCATGGTTGGGTTGGATCCAGTCAGTCCTGGGATAGCAAAAGAGACAGTTTCCTACATCTCTGGTGGAAATTTAAACCAGTAAATCTCTTTCAGAATGCAATTGTGCAGAATATTTTAAGAACCATATATTGTGCACACCTGTCAACATAGTGATTCTAATCACTATAGAAACACACACACACACACACACACACACACACACACACTCGGGTAGCCCTGGTGGCGCAGCGGTTTAATGCCGCCTGCAGCCTGGGGTGTGATCCCCAGCATCAGGCTTCCTGCATGGGGCCTGCTTCTCCCTCTGCCTGTGTCTCTGCCTCTCTCTCGCTCTCTCTGAATGAATAAATAAATAAATCTTTTTTTAAAAAAGAAAAGAAAACACTTGAAAATATGGAAAAAGCTTTCACTATCCATTCACTCAACAAATATCAGTTAAGCACCTCTTATTGAGGTAGATGTATTTTAGAGCATTAGGAAAGCAAAATTAGCTAGGGAGAGCAGAACTCTGGGCTCATGGAAATTAATTTCTAGCAAGAAAGACAAGAAATGTCTGGTTAAATATACAATAACACCAACTATTGTAAGTGCTCGGAAGAAAATGAGCCAGAGAAAAATGATAAACAATGAAGGGAGGGTTCAGGGCTTGCTCTTCAAAGGAGGTAATAATCTAACAAAGACATGAATGGAATGAGCGAACAAACAGAGCTGCCATATAATGAGACAGACAGTTCCAGCCTAAGGAACAGTAAGTACAAAGCCCCTGAGGCAGGAGCCAGGTTTGATGTGTTTGAGGAACAAGAAGGGAACTGGAGGGGTAATCAAGGCAGAGATGAGCCCACTTCACAAAAATATTCAGCCATTTGCCATAGTGTGTAACTGTAAACAAAATAAATGTCTAGTAATCCAGGCCTGGGTAAGTAAGTTACTATATACCTACTCTGTAGACAAACTAATGGTGGCCCTAGAGTTAGCCTAATAAAGGTCTGAATCCTGATTCTGCCATTTGTTACTTGTGTGACCTTGAAAATTCATGTAGCTTATCCATTCCAGTTGATAAACAAAGATAATCATGGGCTCTCGTTATATAAAAGTAAATGAGACCATGCCAGAAAGGCATTCTTCACAGTTCCTGGCAAACTCTGATATGATAAAAATGTGGTAGTGGTAACAATGATCATATTTTGATTGCCAGAGGAAATTTTCAACCTGTAGCTTTATGAAGGCAGGAAAGGTGGTATTATTCACGGATAATATCTCACTCTGAAATAAGAAATTTGTGCCACTTACCAAATTTTAATCTAATCATGTCTGTGGTCTCTGTATACAATGGAATATTCCTCAGCCATTAGAAACGACAAATACCCACCATTTGCTTCGACGTGGATGGAACTGGAGGGTATTATGCTGAGTGAAATAAGTCAATCGGAGAAGGACAAACATTATATGGTCTCATTCACTTGGGGAATATAAAAAAATAGTGAAAGGGAATAAAGGGGAAAGGAGAAAAAATGAGTGGGAAATATCAGAAAGGGAGACAGAACATGAGAGACTCCTAACTCTGGGAAACGAACATGGGGTGGTAGAAAGGGAGGTGGGTGGGGGGATGGAGTGACTGGGTGATGGGCACTGAGGGGGGGGCACTTGATGGGATGAGCACTGGGTGTTACTCTATATGTTGGCAAATTGAACTCCAATAAAAAATAAATTAATAAACAAACATGCCTGTAAATGACATACTATAGGCCACATACAAGACATACTGATATTATTTCACTAACAGAACTGATATGAACATTACATAAGAATAAAAGATCTAACTTACCCAAAATTGGGTCAAATTTTTCTTCTCTTGTTTTCTGCTGATCAATCTGCTGATCAGTCTAATATCTTTGGATATTAGACTTGGCTTATCCCAAAGCAGTTTAGGGTGGATTATCAACATTCTGCATCAAAATCTTATCCTTAATTTCTACTAGATATCACTTAATTAAAGTCCTCAATAACTGATTGTTATGGAAGTTTTATTTCTCCAATGTGCTTGGAAAATTTAACAAATAAAATGCCTTTCAATTAGCACAATTTTTGGCTGCAAAAAAATATGATATCTCTTTTTTAACTCTCTAGTGCTCGTGAGAAAGTAGATTATACAAGTTAAATCCCACCTTGGTGCACAAGGTTATTTCCATGCGATATGATAAAACAATGTCAGATTTAGAATCAGAAGACTTCAGCTCTAGTTTTGACTGTACCTTTACTAAAAATCTCCTTAAATTGAACCATGGATATCTTAGAGAGAAGGGAAACCTGCCTAATCTATGTTGAGCACAGAAATGTGCTCTAATGAAAAGAGCACAAACTTGAGAACCAAGAATGATCTCTACACTAATCTAGTCCCTTACACAAAGCTCTTGGGCAATTCCCTAAGCCTCCATTTTGCCGTCTACAGCATGAAAACAGTGATATGTACCATAGTGCTATTAGAAAAGTTAAAGGTAGGATATGAAAGGTGTCTGGAGCAGATTAAGTATTATTAGAGGGTCTAGTGTTCTTAGCAGAGAATGAAATCTACTCATTATTCCTTTCAATGAATTAACACTACTTTAGCATATTTACATAAACTGAAAACAAAGGATAAAACACTATGGTGCCCCCCACCACCAAAAAAAAACCCACTATGGTACCAGGTACCATTAAGATACATCATACATATTCAAAATTTATTCAAGTAATTTCTTAATGTTTAATATCCCTCCATCTGAGTGATAACTCAGAATTTTGTTCAAAGCATACATCATGCCCAGTGGCATGAATTTGTCTCACCTCAGATTTAGGGCTTTGGAAGAAAACCCACAATGTCATGATACATTTGTCAGCTACTTACACGATAATGCTAATAACAAACAGCTCCAAAAGAGAAAAGTTCAATATCGAGGCTTGTTGAGAGACAATTAACCAAGGGTCTTTTGTGTTTCTGCTTATCTTGCAAACAAAGGTAGTGACTGCCTTTTTTACAGACTTCCTTCTCAAGCATGTTTGTAAAATGAACAGACTTGGATACAGAGACAGAATCTCCCTCAGGAGTAAACAGTGGGCTTGCTTACTGCCTAGTATAACATAGATAATATTTGCCTTCAGAGCAAATGGGAAGACATGCTCACTGCCTAATATAAAAAATTTGAGTTCCGAGGCCCAGGGATCCTCTCCTGTAGCACAACCCACTATATATGTAGATATCACTCGGTCCTCTGTGTATCACCCTGTGGGAAATGAGGTGTATGGAACTGCTACGGAAAAATGCTGATTCTCTGACTACTGCTATCGCTATGAGTAATTAAGTCTTCTGTCTCTGACCTAGGAGACTCATGTCTTCTGTCAACATCCCTAAAACTGTAGCAGGTAAACTTATTAGCTTGCAATTATGTTAAAAAATCTCAGTTTCCTCACATTTCTTGACAGGCTTTATTTCTCACTGATGGATCTGTAGGTAGATTCATCTAGGTTCAGATGAGATTGGTTGAACTAATCCAGGCTCTGTGTTTGGTCCATATGAGTCTTCTTTTTTTTTTTTTTTTTAAGACTTTTTAATTTATTCATTCATGAAAGACAGAGAAAGAGAGAGGCAGAGACACAGGCAGAGGGAGAAGCAGGCTTCCCACAAGGACTTCCTGGACCACAGGATCACACCCTGAGCCAAAGACAGATGCTCAACCACTGAGCCACCCAGGCACCCCATTCATACGAGCCTTCCATGTGTCTCCTCATTCTCCTTGAACTGGAAGCTACCTGGAGCACATTCCTCGCATAGTGGCAGTAGATATAAAGAATTCAGGTCCAAACACACAGATATATCTAAAGCCCTCACCTCCCTCACATTCATCTATATTCCACTGACTAAAGCAAGTGACATGGCTGAAACTAGTTGACAAGATGGGAATGCAAATTCCATCTGTTCCACTAGAAAACCCTGTAGGCACGTGTGGCAGAAAGGTGTGCACAATTGGAAAATGAAAGGCTATCAGACAGACGCCAAAATTCTACAGAAAGAAAACAAGCTTGTGGAACTACTGCCCCCTCTCACAGAAGAGGAAGGGTGTCACTGAGGGGGCAGTGGTGAGCCCAGAGGGCAGAGCCACAAATCACAGAGGATTATTCCCAGGACTTGGAACCACAGAGTTTTCCAGCCTGAATTCTGGAATTGCTTGGGAGTGATACCTCCTTTTTTTTTTCTCTCTTTTTGAGTGGGAATGGCTATAACCATTATCCTATCCTATCTCATCATTGTCTCTACCAATAACATGGATTCCAGCTTCATACATACACAAAGAGGAATTTTACCCCAGAATGGAGCAAAAGAGACTTTGTGGATGTGATTAAGTTAAGGAACTTGAGATGGGGAGACTATCCTGAATTACCCAGGTGAACCTTAAAAGGGTAATCACAAAGGTCCTTAAAAAGGTAGAAGAAGGTGGTGGCTGCAGTCAGAGAAGGGATGAGATGCAATGGAAGCAAAGGTTATTTGAAGATGCTCTGCTGCATCTTGGGCCACAAATCAAAGGACCACAAGCTAAAGCATGCTCACAGCCTGGGGAAACTGGAAAAGGCAAGGAAATAGATTCCTCCCCAGCCCCCCAAGCCTCCAGAGGAATGCTATTTTGTTAACAATTTGCTTTTTGCCCAGTGAAACCTGTTTCAGGCTTTTGGTCTCCAGAACTACAAGAATAAGATGTCTGTTGTTTTAAGCTGCTAATTTTGTGTGAATTTGTCACAGCAGCAATAGTACATGAATGCAGTTCCAGAGCCCCAGCTCTATACTCTTGCACTTCCATCTCTAGGTGCATTCATACTAGGATCCCAGTATTGATCTTATCTCACACTGAGCCTCATGAATTACATCAGAGGTGTGTACACTGATCCTCAGATACTAACTCCTGAAGGCCTTCGGAGCAAATATATTGACCCTAGAAGTATCCTAGGCATCACCCACACTTTTAGGAAGAGGTGCATCTTTCTTGGACAGGAGGAGGTAGTACAACAATAACTGAGAAGGAACCCAAAGGAGTCTCTTTGGTTTAAACTGTGATGTCATAAGAAAGGGTCTTCTAGGAGCACCTGGGTGGCTCAGTGGTTAAGCATCTGCCTTTGGCTCAAGTCATGATCCCAAGGTCCTGGGATCAAGTCCCGCATCAGGCCCCCTGAAGGAAGCCTGCTTCTCCCTCTGCCTATGTCTCCACCTCTCTTTTATAAATAAATAAATAAATAAATAAATAAATAAATAAATAAATAAATAACATCTTTTTTTAAAAAAAGGAGGGTCTTCTTTTCCTTTCAGAGATATGAAAATGTGGTCCATTAATGAAGTACCAATTTGAGACAAGATCACAGAAGGGAGAAACTTACTGAGAGACAAACAAATGGAAAGAAAGGAGTGCACCAAGGGCCTAAAAGCACTGGCCCAGCTTTTAGAAATTAGAATGTAACTGCACTTGAAAAATAAAATTTGTTTCCTTATAATCCTGTAAGTGTTGGTAAAGTCTTTTCAGAGAAAAAAATTCTATTCTATATTCTAGGGAAAAGTATTCATATAAATATGACTAACAAAGTATTAATAGTCTCACTATATAAAAAAGCAGAAATCAATAAAAAAAAACACTAAGGCCTCAGTAGTGAAATAAGAATAAATAAAAAATTCACACAATTTTATATAAAACAACTACAGTTGGCCAATATAATAAAACTTTTAAAAATTCTTTCATAATCAGAGAAATACAACTTAAAGTAGGAAAAATACTTTTTGCCTATTAAATTAGCTAGAAGGAAGTACAACAGGCATATACTGCTATTCAAAATTAGGTATTAAAATAGCTAATATTTATTGAGTACTAACTAAATCTTAGGAGCTGCCTAGGTGCTTTGCATATACTATCTCATTTTAATCTCATATCAGTCCTACAATATAGCTATATTAAGCCTCATTTTAAGATGAAGGGAAAAAAAATACATAAGGCCTAAAAATATTCAGTAACTTAGGGTCACACGGATGTAAAGAGGTCCAACACTATATGGGGCAATTTGAAAATATGTACCAGAAGCTTAAAACTGTGAATGCCACTAATTAAATCTAATTTTAACAATTATTTTTGTACAGACATAATATAAACTGTAGGAAAGTCTACTTGCACAAAAATGTTTACTAGGGAGTAATTTACAGAGGTAAATGTTTGGAAATAAAATTTATATAGTTAAGTAAACTGTGCAATATTCAATACAATTTTACTTCATCTTTAAAATGTGACTAATAAAGAGTTTCTAATAACATGAGAAAATACTTCTATAAATGGGGGAGAAAAATTTGATGTGAATTATATCTACATTGTACTAAACATGTATACCAACCACTGTGCCATTCTATATAAAATGTATATTTAACTATGTGTTTGTGTCTCTAGATCTATAATTTTCAATTCATTCCATGAGAAAGAGTTAAAGAGTTATGAGAATGTAAAGAAATTATCAATGCAAAACTATTAGAGTGAGCCTGAACCTAGGTATGTCTGACTCTAGGACCAAACTCTATCCACTACTGGAAGTTTTTTTAAATCTATGGCTAAAAAGACAGAGTGAACTAGCATTGACACAAACTTTAACAATGAGGTCCTTAAGTACCAAATCATGGGCAGGATGGCTTTATCTTGTTTACTTATTGAGGTGTGAAATATTTCAAATGGCACCATGGACTCATCACTTGATTTTTATCATTTAATATTATGCTATATTTGTTCTTCATATTTTCAAATAAATTTAAATTTTAGCTACATCTTTCTATAACTTTTGCCACTCAATATCATGTTTCTGATACTCACCTATGCTGATGGATATACTTCTATTTCATTTATCTTAACTGCTACATAGTGATCCATTTGTATCACAATTTATGTATTCATTCCTCCATTCATGTACATTAAGTTTGTTTTTATATCATTCATATTCCTTTTTGCAAATATATAAGGTTTTCCCTTGGGTATATATAGAAATGGAATTCTTGGTTATAAGGCATCAACATCTTCAGTTTACTCGATGGTACATTTTTCTTTCCGTACTAGTGAGAAAACACTACTTGCAAAAATGAACCACCTCAGAATTACAGTGACTTAACGCATAATATGCTTCCACTTCTCCTGCTTATTGTCTTTTTTTTTTTTTCAAAAAAGAATATAACTGCTTCTCAGCATCTATGTCCAGTGGCCAGCAGGGACTGACTGGCATTTTGACTCCCAAGGGAATACAAGTCTCCGAGGGAGAAAATGGGACAGGCCATCCCAATTCAAGCATCTAGCACTGCTCCTGTCAGTGAGGGCTGCTGCGGGAGTGTCTGCAGTTCCCATTGGGCTAGGGTGGACCACCCTCTCACCATGGGCTGGGGAATGGGTAGGGCTCAGAGCCTGGCAGCTGCAGTTCCCAAGGAAGTCAGCCCTCAAAGAACATACATAGAAATCCTCTCTGTCCCCCTCTCTACTGAACATTACCAGCTCTCTCTTTTGTGTCTTTTCCAGAGCTACAAATACAGAAATTCTTCATTTACAGATTCTGCTTCTTGGTTATTGTATCGTAAGTACTTTTCAGACATTCTTGGGATCATGAATTGTGACAAAGTTCACTGAGCTTCGGATCTCAAGAAGAGAGAAAAAAAATAAAGTTCAAGTGGAATAAGAGTAATCCATCTGACCTAAAAACCTCTTTCCCAAGCCTAAGCAATTTTAGACAGATGGCCTTTCCAGGGTGATATATAACTCGAAAGACTTTATCTTGGAATGGAGGAAAAATAGGAAGTTGTTGACATATGGCCTTTTCTAAGCCTGGTGCCCTATGTTCTGGTTTCTACAGGGCCATGTAACCATTATGGTACTTGTCATCTGCACTGCCAACCAGTCACGAACAGAAACCTCATTTGCTGAGTATATTTCAAAATCCAACTTTCCCACTGAATGTTCATACAGATGTACAGGTGAAAATAAATTTCATAATTCACAACCTCAGTGTCTAGCCACTTATCAGGTGTGTGACCTTGGGCTAGTTCACTTTTAGTGTCTCTCTTTCTGTATAAAATGAGAGAAATTATTACAGTATTTCTAAAGTCCCACAAAGCTTAACCATAATATGAATATAAGCTCATTGATACACCTTCAATCCAGTAATGACAGTGATCCTAACTTAACGAGACAGAGGAGGAGAAAGAGAGTCAAAACAGTGGGTAACACATGCTAAGTGCTCTTTTTTTTAATATTTTATTTATTTATTCATGAGAGACACAGAGAGAAAGAGAAAGGTAGAGACACAGGCAGAGGGAGAAGCAGGCTCCATGCAGGGAGCCAGAAGTGGGACTCGATCCCGGGTCTCCAGGATCAGGCCCTGGGCCAAAGGCAGGTGCTAAACCACTGAGCCACCCAGGGATCCTGCTAAGTGCTCATTTCATACCCGGTGTTATTACAATCTCTTTATGTCCTTTGTCTTGTCAGCCCAACCAACCTCTATACAAGGAAAGTGCAATATTGCCTTCACTTAGCAAATCAAGAAATTGAGGCACAGAGAGTTGACAGTAGTGGACAAAAGATCTGAAGCCTATGGTAAGCTATGAGGATTCTCCTGGGCTGCAGGACACAGTGTACAAGTATTCTTCACACATATCACCTTCTCACATAAGCCAGGCAAAAGACTTCTGATACAAATACTACTAACCTCCCTCTCAAAACTGAACAAAAGGAGATTTTTAGTGGTTTAGAGAACTTTTCCACAGGGGTAATGAAGCTGAACTCAGAATCAGGTAGATGTCTATCTATCTTTCTGTCTATCTTTCTACCTTCTATTGGGAGAGAAAAGTATGGAGCAAGGAGAAAGAATGTCTTCCTCATTATTATAATATTGTGTGTAGCAGGTAGCGTGGAGAGGGAAAACAGCCTAGACTGTCCAGATGGAAGAATCCTGAAAATAAAATCCTAGTTCTGTTACTCTAAAAAAAATAATAATAAAAATTTTAAAAATAAAAAGTTATTTGCACATGGGCAAGTTATCTCATTTTGTTGAGTGGACTCAGAGAGGTACTCCATAAGTGGTAATTATATTCTCCTTTACAAATAACCCCACAGTTTACTCTATTGCAACATTTTGCTTTTGATGGTCATTAATAACATGAACTCTGTCAAACAAACACACAAAGCAGAAACAGACCCATTAATACTGAGCACAAACTGGTGGTTGCCAGAGGGGAGGGGAGGTGGGCAAATGGGTAAAATGGGTGAAGGGGAGAAGGAGGTAGAGTCATGGAAAGAGGAGTAAATCTCAGGCATGAAAAGAACAGGATAGAGAATATTGTCAATGGTATTATAATAGTGTTGCAAGGGGACAGATGGCAGCTACACTTGCGGCGAGCACCGCATAATATATAGAATTGTAGTGTCATTATATTGTACACCTGAAACAAATATAGCACCGTGTAACAATGATACTTCAATTAAAATAATAATAATATGGACTCTGTAATTTTTAAGTTCTAAGCCATTCAAGGTTTTATCTTGCCAGTTCATTTTAAAGTGTTTTGGTTCGTTCTATCCAGTAGCTTAGTTTGTTTTACAAAAACAAATTAAAAAAAAAAAACACATGTTTCCAGATTGGCGGATTTATATTTTTTCTGGGCTTTATTTGTTTGTTTGTTTGTTTGTTTTTGAGGTTGACGACCTCACTCATATCCAACGGGTACCTGACTACTGGCAGAGACTGCAGTCACAACATTCCCGACAGCAGCAATACAAGGAAGGCTACAAGGCACACGCCTTTTACAAGCCTCTTCATACCTCACATTTGATAGTACCACTGGCCAAAGCAAATCGTGGCTTTCGTGTTAGATGAGACTTTTGATGAAAAGATGCTTCTTTTCTGGGTTCATTCTTTTAAAAAATTATAAATTTGCCAAGTATCCTTTTCAATTCATACAATTGTTTCCAGTTGTCCAAGAAATAACCCCAATAGATGGACAGAGGAATAATCAGTGGACACTGGAGTGGAAAGGAAACTAAGAGATATTCTCATCAAACTTCTCACCCAAAGCAAAAGTTATCTTGACAGATCCCTCACATAATCAAGCAAAAACCTGACTACCTAGAGAAGGTAACCTCAGAAAAGAGCTCCAAACTGTTCGTTCATATAACACTCAACAATAAATGTTTATTGACATCTGGACTATCAAAGGCATTATGGGTAAGAAAATAAATAAGACAAAGTTCCTACCCTCACAGAGATTATAAGGGTAAGGGCAACAATAAAAAACCAAGCCAATATGCATATAATAAGAACAAAGAAAAGTAAAGCATTATAAAAGAACACAGTTCAATAAAGAAGCTTTAATAGGGAGTCAAGGAAAATCTCCCAGAGGAGGTAACATTGGGCAAAAATATCACCTAAAATAAAGGAGTGAGTCGTGTACAAATTTGGAGGGAAAAACATTACACAAATTGGAAGGAAAAGAGAGAGAACATAAAATGTGAAGAACCCAAAAAGCAAACAAACTTGCATGGCTCCAGTAACAGAAAGAAAACCAGTATGGCTAGAACAGAGTGGGAGAAATTCCCTAGGTAATATTTTTTTAGTTGAATCCTTCCCATAACTTCTACCTAATAAGTTGATTACCTGTTAATTCTCACTCTTCATTCAGTAAGTGGCTGAACAAACAAACAGATGCAGGGATACATTATCCTAAGGCAGGTAAGCTGAAAGGATTTTAACTCCAGAAGGTGAAACCCCACAAACCGGATGAAGGACACCTGAGCCCCACATTTGCATAAGCCCTAAATACTGAGACTAAGGAGACATTCTCAAGCCTTGTTATTGTGAGCCTCCATCCACTACGCCTAACACTCACCCTACACAAGTCAGCCATCAAGAATAACTACATCTTGGGGATCCCTGGGTGGCGCAGCGGTTTGGCGCCTGCCTTTGGCCCAGGGCGCGATCCTGGAGACCCGGGATCGAATCCCACGTCGGGCTCCCGGTGCATGGAGCCTGCTTCACCCTCTGCCTGTGTCTCTGCCTCTCTCTCTCTCTCTCTCTCTGACTATCATAAAAAAAAAAAAAAAGAATAACTACATCTTGCCTCTCATGTCAGTCTTCATACGTAAAAGTTCCAAGTCAAAGCAATGCCTTTGACTTCCAACCCTGGCCACTGCCCCTAGGCCCAGCTCTCGATTTCATGCTCCCCTCCCTATATTTATGCTTTGCTCTCTGGAAATGCAGATCCATAATCAGAAAACTCCTCTACAACGTGCACTCCTTCTCAGATAATTCACTCCAACTTCTTTCCTGAACAGAAGGCTGGCTCTCCTCTAAGAACAACACTTCTTTTTCAATTCTTACCACAGTCATGAAGCAGTACACTACCCTCCACGCTGTTTGGGGCTTCCTGTCACTTTTCTGAAAACCCTGTTCTTTTAAGGCTCAAGAAATCCAGTTGAGCACAATTCTCTACCAGCTTCAGTCTTCCACTGTCTCCCTCATTATTCCATCTTATTCACTAAAGACCTTGGCATATGACTCAGAGTTTTCCCCTAAAACTCAATTCCAACCTTGCCATTTCTGATGTCAGTGACAATACAGATGAGTTATCCGGTAGGCTGGCTTCTCAACAACTTGACCTCCATCCCAAGGCAACTTCTGCTTTCCCGACCTTTGGTACTGACTACCAGCTTCTCCCCACCTAACACTGTTCTACTTCTGAAGTTTTTGACTCAACCACTCAGATCTCAACTTCTCCTCCAGCTTCCTCACAACTGCTTCAAATCACTCTTAGTTTCCAACATTGAAACTTACTGTAAATTAACCTCACTGCTCTACACCAGGAGCAGTTCACTTCTGCCCCTAAGCAGTTCAAGTTTCAATAACTTTTGAACAAAAATATTAAAAAGATTATAAATTCTTCTGTCCCTTTTTCATATTTAACTACAAAAGCCTATTTTTGAACTGTTTTGTATGTATATGCAGGTATCCAAGCACTGTTGCAGGGAAAGAGATAAGATAGGGTATTTCAATTAAGGTCTCAGCAAGAAATATAGAGCAAACTCAAATTGAGGCATCTAGGAAACTGTTAACAAGGGTCCTATTTACAAAGCAGCAAGCAGTGTACTGGGAAACATGCAAAGGATCTTGTAGTATCAGGCTAGCAACAGCCAAGGTGAACTGACCACTCCAAGACTTAAGAGGGGATAAAGGAGGAGCAGCTGACCATACCCAGAGACAAGGCTACCAGGCAGGATCTATGACTTTTGGTTGAGAGATGCATCTACTCTCTGGCAGCTCCTATGAAAAAGGAGTCAATGCAGTGTGGTACTGACACAAAAACAGACACATATATCAATGGAACAGAATAGAGAATCCAGAAGTGGACCCTCAACTTTATGGTCAACTAATATTCAACAAAGGAGGAAACACTATCCACTGGAGAAACGACAGTCTCTTCAATAAATGGTGCTGGGAAAATTGGACATCCACATGCAGAAGAATGAAACTGGACCACTCTCTTGCACCATACACAAAGATAAACTCAAAAATGGATGAAAGATCTTAATGTGAGACAAGATTCCATCAAAATCCTAGAGGAGAACACAGGCAACACCCTTTTTGAACTTGGCCACAGTAACTTCTTGCAAGATACATCCACGAAGGCAAAAGAAACAAAAGCAAAAATGAACTATTGGGACTTCATCAAGATAAGAAGCTTTTGCACAGCAAAGGATACAGTCAACAAAACTCAAAGACAACCTACAGAATGAGAGAAGATATTTGCAGATGACGTATCAGATAAAGGGCTAGTTTCCAAGATCTATAAAGAACTTATTAAACTCAACACCAAAGAAACAAACAATCCAATCATGAAATGGGCCAAAGACATGAACAGAAATCTCACAGAGGAAGACATAGACATGGCCAACATGCACATGAGAAAATGCTCTGCATCACTTGCCATCAGGGAAAGACAAATCAAAACCACAATGAGATACCACCTCTCACCAGTGAGAATGAGGAAAATTAACAAAGCAGGAAACCACAAATGTTGGAGAGGATGTGGAGAAAGGGGAACCCTCTTGCACTGTTGGTGGGAATGTGACCTGGTGCAGCCACTCTGGAAAACTGTGTGGAGGTTCCTCAAAGAGTTAAAAATAGACCTGCCCTATGACCCAGCAATTGCACTGTTGGGGATTTACCCCAAAGATACAGATGCAATGAAACGCCGGGACACCTGCACCCTGATGTTTCTAGCAGCAATGTCCACAGTAGCCAAACTGTGGAAGGAGCCTCGGTGTCCATTGAAAGATGAATGGATAAAGAAGATGTGGTCTATGTATACAATGGGATATTACTCAGCCATTAGAAACAACAAATACCCACCATTTGCTTCAATGTGCATGGAACTGGAGAGTATCATGCTGAATGAAGTAAGTCAATTGGAGAAGGACAAACAAAAAAGGTGTAATTCATTTGGGGAGTATAAAAAACAGTGAAGGGGAATAAAGGGGAAAGGAGAAAAAATGAGTGGGAAATATCAGGAAGGGAGACAGAACATGAAAGACTCCTAACTCTGGGAAACGAACTAGGGGAGGTGGAAGGGGAGGTGGGCGGGGGGTGGGGGTGACTGGGTGACGGGCACTGAGGTGGGTACTTGACAGGATGAGTACTGGGTGTTATTCTATATGCTGGCAAATTGAACACCAATAAAAAATAAACTTATTAAAAAAAAGAAAAATGAGTCAATGGAATAAACATCACAACTGTTTTTTTCTCCTTTCCTCTAATCTCCTGCTAGTACTTTCCATGGACAAAACTTCCTGAAGGACAGAAGAAAGTGGTGGATTTAGCCATATGGGTCACCCTCTGGAGGGTTTAGGGGTGCATTTTGAGAGGCAAGTAGAAATTGTCAAGCACAATGAATATATTGGAATAACCCACAACTATGAATTCATGATCATGACCCCAAATAGACTTTGAAACTATATACAGGTTTCTCTTGCTAACACCTTCTCCAACTTTTCACAATTATCTCAAAACTTCCATTCTCTTTGGAACTCCACACTCCACCCCTTGAACCATTTCACAATTAGCAGATGACCTGGTGTCTAGTTTCTCAGAGAAAACAAAACCCACCAGAACACTCTCAACTTCCCTGCTACAAATCTACAAAACCCATCCTCTCCATCTCTCCTCCTGCTATCACAGATGAGCAGTTTCTCTTACGCAAGTCTACTCCCTCTTTTATATTGTGGATCCCATTCCCTTCCTCCTTCTCATAAAGCCTATACTACCCATATTTGTTTTCTCCCTACATGAAATCTCATTCCTCCAGAGCTTTTTGAATTTATTTGATATAGACCATATTTAAGAAAGTTACGCTAGCCCCACATGCATGGCCTTCTAGTAAGGACCCATTATCATTCTTCCCTTTCATAGCCAAGTTCTCCCACCCCCCGCAAAAAAAAACCTGTTTATATTTTATATGTACACCAGTAATAGTTACCACATCATGCCCTTGAAATGGACTAGTCTAGGCAGAAGCAGAGGATGAGCCAGGTAAACCAATTTCATGGATGAAGACCAGAGATGAGCAGTGACTTGCTCAAGGTCATACAGCAAGTTCTGGGATTGACATTAAATCCGATGATCTAGGCTCACCGGCCAGTGCTTTCCCTGCAACAAGCAGCCTCCTTCATTTGACTCACCCCAATAGTTGTAAAAGTGTTCACATTTAGAATGTATTCCTCGTGCTCATAAATTACATTTAATAGCTTGTATAAAATGGAAAAAGTAGTCAGGAAAATGACCCAGGTACCATAAATCTGGCCACATCCCAACTGCCTAGGGCAGAGGATGCAGGAGGGACCAGGAGAGACCAGAGAGCATAGACATCATTAAAGTTCAATTTTTAAAGGGCAGTGCTTAACTTCAAAAATCTTTAGGTCCCTTTCTTAATGCCTTGAGATCTGCTATCATTTAAAACATTTGTGTCTAAGAATCTTCAATCTTATTAAAATATTTGGCTATATTAAAGTTACATGACATTAGCCCATGATAAATATTTCTACTCCCCAACCCTGATTTATGTGAACCAGCTAGTAAATAGTCTCTGATTCAAACAGTGATTAACCATTATTCACAAAGCAAAATGAGCCTGCCCTGGCACATCATAAATTTAATGTAATCTCATCTTGCTTCACATTTTATCCATAGTTTTTTTCTAATTTCCATCTTCTCCAATCTTGCCACAGACTCCAAGAGATGTCCGCAAAGGAACGTCAGAAGAAACATATATTGGGGAGATGGCGAGGAAGACTCAGAGAAACACAGTAAGTGACTGTTAATATCAGAACATGAATGGAAGTGGTCTTCAGGGGAAGGCATGAGATTTGCCATGAGACCCTGTTTTGAATCAATTCAAGGCTAGCCATTAAGAGGCAAACCCCAGCCAACCTGGAGAAGAAGGAATTTGACTATTGAGGATGTAATACACTGTTTGGTAGATCAATGGTAATTTGTCAGGCTTTCCAACCATAGTGATGGTTAATCCAGGAAGTGAATCATTCTTCAGGGTGATTGCTCTTAAGAGAGCCATATAGTAAATTCCGCTTTCCACCATGGATTTCCAGTCACTAAAGTCATCAAATTGCCCCAAAGACCCCTCAAAATAATGTGCTGCTATTGCAAAGGGCCTCCTGTGACTCACTACATACCACATCTGGTCCACGCATTCAGACTCCTTTTCCACCTTGCCCTGCTCACCTATGTTCCAAGCTGCTGCCACGCCAGTTTCTCTCAGCCTTGCTGTCTACCTGGGTCCTAATCACTCCTCAAAATTCATCTCAAATGTCATATTCATTGGAAAATGTCCCTAAGTACATCCCTCCCCATGTCCTTGATAGCAACTCTTCTCAAACTTGAATGTGCAGATAAATTACCTAGGATCTTGTTAATACACATATTCTCATTGAGTGGGGTTGTGATAGGGGGTCTGCATTTCCAGCAAAGCCCTAGATGCTGCTGATGCTGATGCTGCTCTTATGGACAACACCTTGAGCACTTCTCCTGAGCTCTGACAATGCCCTGTTCACTGAACTAATTCCTAGAACTTTTTTTTAAGATTTTTTATTTATATATTCATGAGAGACAGAGAGAGGCAGAGATATGGGCAGAGGGAGAAGCAGGCTCCCTGCGGGGAGCCCAAAGCAGGACCCCATCCCAGGACCCTGGGATCATGACCTAAGCTGAAGGCAGATGTTCAACCACCGAGCCACCCAGGTTCCCCATTCATAGAACTCTTTTGCAATGGTTCAATTACAGTTTTATCGCTACCAGTCAACAGGGGCTCTTGAGGTCAGAAACCATGAATCTTTCAGGTGCAAGTGGCAAGAATCCAACTAAATGGAGAATGAGGGAAAAGTCAAGGGATGTTTTGGCTCAGTCATCTGAAACAAAATGTCTAGAAACATCCAGGTCCAGACACATGATCAATGATACCGTCAACATGCACTTCTCTCCCTCTCTTGGCTCTGCCTTATTCTGTTTGGCTTCTTTAATAGGGAGTGCAAGTGGTGAGCTTAGCAACCTTAAGCGGAAGAAACACACTCTTTTCCAGGTCATCACAGACTAATGAAAAATAGAGGCTAATTAAGCAATTACTAATCAAAGATATCAAGTCCACTAACAGAGATGTGTTCAGGATACAAGACCTGCAGTGATAAGGCACCTACTCAACCTAGAGAATTCAAGGAAGGTAGATGGGAGAGCACCAGGAAAGGCCCTCCAGAAGAGCTGATGTCAAATCCAGGTCTTGCAGGTCCACTATTCATTTCCTACAGAAGAGCATCCAGGCAAAATGTACCCTAAGTGCTTCCCTTAGCAACTCCCTTAATAATGTATATCAAAATCAGGAAGGCCAATCTGATATCCAGATAGCTGATATCGGCAATGCCACATATCAGGGGGTTTGGAAATATCTAGATGGTCTGAGCAAGATCACAAAATCTAAATGCTGCTAAGTTAAAAGCCATGTAATCTTTCTTATATTACAGCAGAGAAAATAATTTGAGAGTCAGAAATTCGAAATGACCAAACGTTTTACTGACTCTTTGGAAGACATTAATAAATCCACTGCTATCTTCCCAAATACCCAGGTGCATGAAGTAATACTAATACAACCATAATTTCAGAGATCAATAAAATAGCTGTTCCAAGGGAGGCAAATTTCCTTCTAATCAAGCTTTTTACAAGCAAAGAAGGTTTCTAAGAAATATATCCATGCACATGTTGAAAAGACTGCAAAGATGATGGTAGGAAAAAAAGTGTCATAAATTCATCTAGCAAATATTTCATGCGCACATAGCATGGGGCAGGGACAGAGACAGGGAAGCTGAAAGGTTACAAAAACAAGTGGTCACCTCTTCCCTACCACAGGAACCATTATTGAGAAATCACTCTCAGGGATACTAAAAATTTCCAGTGTTAGCAGGGCATCTGGGTGACTCAGTCAGTTAAGCATCTGACTCTTGATTTCAGCTCAGGTCATAATCTTGGAGTCCTGAGATCAAGTCCTGCAAGGGCTCCATGCCTGGTGTGGAGCCTGCCTGAGATTCACTCTGTCCCTCTGTCCTTCCCCCAGCTCACATGCTCTCTCTAAATAAATAAATAAATTTTAAAAATTTAATCTTTAAAAAAAATTCCCAATGCTAGGACTTTGGGACAAAGAATAATAGGGTTGAGAATACATTAAATTTGTTTAATTCAAACATATCAGAAAAAATTGAAACACACATGCAAACATACAAAGCAGCCAGGCTCACTGGTTATGCTTATTAACCTTGAATCAGATTTTCTGAATGCAAATCCTAGCCCTATTGAGTATTAATTATATGCCATGTGGCAAATCATTTAGCCTCTTTTGCCTTATTTCTCACATCTAAAAAAAATTGAGATAATTAAGTACATGTGTTTTATAATTGCTATGAAGATTAAAAGAGATCATGCATGTAATGTGTTTGGAGCAGGCCCTAGAACACAGCGCTTCTAAGCATTTGCTCTCATAATGGTAGATAGCTCTTCCTTCCATTCCACTGTAGGAATATTCCATTGAGTAAGGATGAGGTGCACTATGGGAATATATATATATATATATATATATATATATATATATATATATATGCCTTTCTCAGCTCCAGCTCATCTCATTGTGTGAGGATGTCAGACCTCTCAGAGTATGTTTCTGTGGTCCAAGGGTACATCATACCCTTAAATGCAAACCACAGGATTTTGAGTATACACAATTTTCCCAATGAGGCCTCACTTTAGAGCCTTACTACCTGCAAGGTATAATTCTAATGTCCAGAGTTACACATTATGATGGAGTGTGATTACTGGAAGGGCCAAGGACCAAGAGTCAGGGATTTATATTCTTGTTCCAACTCAGCCATGGCCACTTTCTGTAATCTAGATACATCACTCAACTTTATTCATTTTCTTATCCAATAAAATGAGGATAATATTGACCACTATTTTTCTCTTATGAGGCTGTTACCAAGATCAAATTATTGTAAATGTGCTTTGAAAACAAAGAAGGAAACTAGAAGGATAAAGGAAAGAAAGAAGAGAAGACGAACGGAGGGAGGGGATGAAAACAAGTGTTGTCCAGGGCAGGGTTACAAATGTTGATGGGTTGATAGTGCCCTGAATTCTCACTGTCTGTGAATAAACTCCAAACATGACTATTGTGATATGAAGAGAAAAGCACTGATAGGGTAACACTGAAATAACACTAGTAGGAGAAATTACAAATGGTCTTCTCTGGTGTTTCCTGCGTGTAGAAGGCGCACCCATTGTTGGGATACTCCTGGTCTCTCTCCAGTCTCTCATTTCCCCACCCCAGAAGAATGGTAAGTGTAGGAGGAGAAATAGGGCCTACATAGCCAGAGGAAGCAAGAGGAAATCTTGTTTTTCTCTGCTTTGAAAGCCTGTGGGGGGACACCTGTCTTTTGGTCCACAGTTCAAGGACCAGATAAGTAAGCAGGCCTGAGTATAAGAAAGCCCATTGGACCTCACAGAAAGGCCACATTCCCAGCCTCCTCATATTTCTCTTTTAGGGTAAAATGCCCTCGGCTAACGTGCATTCTGCTTTGCTTCCCCCTGGTGCCAGAAACACCAGCCTGTAGAGGCTGCTCACGTGGGAATGGGTAAGCCAGTCTCTGTGTCCTCTCTCACCTGTTCAATAATTAATGATTCATATAAGTCAACACTAATGATTATATCATCATTCCTTATCTTTGACAGTAAAGGACAATAAGAATTGGCCTTATAGTACATATCTTTCATGACATTAATGATAGCAAAAAGCAAAACTTCATTTTAGAATATCACTTTACAGTTATAAAATGTTTCCCATGTATTAAGTTATTCAAATCTCAAGTAGCCCTATTAGGTGGTCAGGGAAATTATTATGATCCTCATTTTTGATGAGGAAATTGAAGTTCAGAGAAATGATCCTTGAGAGCTACTCAGCTGAAAAAGTCTAAAGTGGTACTGAAGCCAGACCTTCTCACTCTTTTTTAATGTTGTTTCCCAAATGACAAATCAATTCCATTAACCCCTCCGGGACTGAGAAAACCCCACCTTGCTGTATGGAGTACAGGAATACCCACTAAAGCACTCTTAGACTATACAGTCCCAGTTCACTGGACTTTTATAAGGAACACAGGACATTTTCACATAGATAAATAGACAGAATATTTATAAACTGAAAAGTGCTGGGCGAATGCAGGAAACGATTGTCCCATTGTTCCTACTTCAGATGTCTCACATTCCTAAGACACATCGCAAGTCTTTACAATGCTGGCGGAGTTTGGGTTAACTGATCCATTGTTTCTCTGTGGATTTCACATTTGTCAAGAATGAGAGAAACCAGACTTCATGAAGCAATTAAGCAATCGTAAGCCAGGTCAGAGAAGATGTTTTGCTAGAAGCGATGGGAGCCAGACATATTCAGCTCTGTGTAAATTATACATGTATCTGCTTCAGAGATTGTATCGCCGCTCTTTGTCAGTTCTGCTTAGCTCTAACCCGGTGGATTTCACTCAGACTTGGGCCGAGAGCCCTCACTTGTATCCTCCACAGTTTTGGCCAATATGGCGATCCCTCCTGCCTGTTTAGCAGTCTGGTCAACTTGACCTGGGCCAAGCAATTTATTGAATTTTATTTAAAGGTAGATCATTTGTTTTCCTCAATGTGCAAGTCTAATTCATGGAAAACTTTCCAATAAGAGGAGGATTATACTCTACTCATTTTGGAAAACTAAGAAACCAAGCAATGGCCTCTAAGTTAAACCAAAAATAAGGTAATATGGAGAAATGGTCACGGTGTTTTGAATCAGTGAGACCAAGGTTCCATTCTCTGTTCTACGTTATAAACTTTGAGTTCAAGTATGCTGTATGTAAGCTACTTTTTATGGAGTGCTTACTATGTTCCAGAATCTATTATTACTTTTTTACTTAATTAATTTCACAATGTCCCCCATTTAACTATGCATTCATTCAGTAAATATTTACTGAACAACTACTATGTCGTAAGCACTGGACCAATACCACTGAGCCTGGAATTTACATTCCATTTGGGAAGAACATACTGAACAAGAAACTGTAAGTGTGAGGAGTATCAAGAGGGAGAAGTTCAGACTTCTATGCGACCATATAAAAGAGGTACCTGGGCCAACTCCATAGTCAGGAAAGACTCAGGGATGAGTAAACTCAGCCAAGCCAAAGAAAAAAGGGGTGGGAGAGGGGCAGAGCATTCCAGGTGAAAAGAAAAGAAAGTATAAAGGTTGTGTGAAAGGAAAGAGTATGTGACCCATTTGAAGTACGGAAACAAGGTCTAGAATGGCTGAAGCATAGAAAAGAGGAAACATGGTGGGAGATGGGGCAGGAAAGGAAGACACAAAGCCCTATTGAGCATATAAAATTTATTTTATCTTTTATAGCCATAGAAGTCACAAAAAGATAAATGGGGGAATTCTAGGAATCGATTTGGGGTTGAAAAGGCTGTAGAGGAAGTAAAGAATGGTTGTGAAGTAGGGTAGGCATAAGAGCAGGGAGACCAGCAGTGAGAAGATGGACCATGGACTGAAAAGACAGGGCTAATGGACACACTTGAAAAGTATTTGGTGCGTAAGCAACAGGGCTTGATTGATGGCCCAAAGAATGAGGAAGCTCTAAAAAAGAGACAAAAGTAATACCCAAGGATTGGACGTGATCCATCGGGTGATTGGGGGTCCCATTTACTGAGGTTAAGTTACACTGGACAAGTAATGGGGTGTTCATGGAGGGAGCAGGGAGGACTATGGACATGAAGAAAAACAGGCGAAGATAAATTGAGAGTAAATTACCTATGACCTCATAGTTGGGGAGTGCAGGGCTGAGACTTAATCAGAGAGTGGAACTTCAAGGCCCTAGAGTTCTACATTCACTGATTCTACTAAGCTCCCTAAGCTTCAGTGTCTTCATCTAGAACACAGATGTAATAATACCAGCCTTGTGAGTGGTTATTAATGTTTATTTAAGTTATATTGTTTTTCTAGGATGGGCTTTCTAAATACCTGAGGCTGCTTTAATAACTTCCCAACATAATGACTCCCACCCACCAACACAGAGAAACATATCCAAGAATATCAAAATATTGCAATTTGTGTGGAAATGGTAGGCAGCAGCATTTACTATGTGCCTTCTGCCCCTCTGTATAGTAGTCTCTTAAAATTTTTAATATTATCTGTAACTTTCCTCTGCAGGGAGACATGGGGTGGAAACATTCGTCTGCTTTGCATTTGTAAATATATCATAACTGGAGAAAAAGCCAAACCACCACCATCAGCCCAGGAGACCAACTTCCATAATGATATGGGCTGTTTTCAGACACTTATGGATAAAAATGTTTGAGTAAAACTGAACTTGGATACTGTACTCCATGAATAGTTTATGCCATGTGGCAAAGAATTAAAAAAAGAAGTTTCCTTGATTTCACCAGCTGAGATCATTTGAGATGACATGGCCTAGAATCACTCACCAAAATGCTAGATAATTTGTGAGTAGGAAGTTTCCTCTCATTTCCGTCCACTCCTGGCCTCTGCTAGCCAAATACTCCCACCAGGCTCCTGTGATCTTAGCCAGGGGGTTCACTTCTGTCCCCTCCTCCTGGGAAGGGCACAAGAAGGGAATGCTTCCTCAGGATTGCATCCTAGAGATGCTGATACTGGAGTCGGCTAATTCTGAGATGGTTGCTTGGAGCTCTGTTCTCAGCACATGTTCTATCTTTGTGGTCCCTAGTCCCTGACTTGGTGGCCCTTTACGTCGCCTTCACTTCCTTCTCTTCTGTTCCTCAGCTGTCCTGCCTGAGTGCACCTGCCTACACACTCCTGCCTGCCCCCTATGCATCCAGGTGTCCATTCCCTTCCTCTACCTGTGTCTACTTCTTATTCGTTTCCTTTGCCTTGCCTTGCTCTGGCCTTCAGGTCCTCCTATGAGCCCTCAGGTCCTCCCCTTGACACTCACTCTATGGCGCTGAAGTCCCCTTTACAGGTCTGTCATCCCTCCTGAGCTACTGGAGAGGACCCTTGCTCCCATCTCTATCCCCAAGGCCTATACAGAAGTTGGCAAGTAGGAGACACCAAATATGACTTTGTAAACTAAACCCCTCACTTCTATAGAGCTCCAGAATCTCTTCAAACAGAAGGGCTGGTGTTCTATCATAATACATTGTCCAGTTATCATACCACACTGTATTTTACTGAAGGTAGAGAAGTAAGAGTATGTCAACTAACACTAGGAATTGAGTTATTTGTCCTTTACATATTATTCAGATTTTTAGGTACCCATCTATCCCTTTTTGGTGTAAAGGAATCAGTAAAAAGCTGCTAGAGGTAGCGAAGTCTCTTAAAGCAGAAGAGGAGGTTGTCTCTAGAGCCTAATTCTTATCTCCTCACTCCCACCCAAGGACAACCACTTCCAGCATTAGAGCAAACTGAACAAAAAAGTGATTCTGTTTTAAAATATATCAATCAGGGTAGCACAGGTGGCTCAGCGGTTTGGTGCCGCCTTCAGCCCAGGGTGTGATCCTGGAAACCTGGGATCGAGTCCCACGTCGGGTTCCCTGCATGGAGCCTTCTTCTCTGTCTGCCTGTGTCTCTGCCTCCCTCTCTCTCTCTCTATGTCTCTCATGAATAAATAAATAAAATCTTAAATATATGTATATATATATATCAATCATTCTTCAGTGTATCAAGTTCCAGAGCCAAAGCTTATAGATCTGAAGTTCTCTGAAATTCAGGGTGAGAGGGGAGGAGCCATGTGCCACTTGGAACATGGTAGGTTCTTGGCAATTGTGTATTCAGTGAATGAATCATTAGATAATCCCAAAGTTTCTCTCATCACTAATGCCACTGTAAGCAGAGAGATCCCATCAGACCCTGGACTGACGCACACTTTGGACAAGCCCTGGACTAGTGTCTGGGTATTTCACACCCTACACCTTTCTAGGCAGTGTGACAGTAGCTAGACTTCCCAGCTTAGCTCTAATTCTTGACCATTTCTCTCTGTAT
Source organism: Nyctereutes procyonoides (assembly GCF_905146905.1). NCBI lineage: Eukaryota > Metazoa > Chordata > Mammalia > Carnivora > Canidae > Nyctereutes > Nyctereutes procyonoides. The sequence goes on from NW_026575159.1 coordinate 21,872,328, forward strand.
TTCTATTTCTCTCATTTCCTCAAACATGAGCCTATAAAAAGTCATTGACTCCTTCCCCTTTCACTCTAGACACAAAGTTTTAATTTTTATTAACTTTTTAAAATCATAAGATCCTTAACATGAGATCTACCCATTTAACAAAAATTTAAGTGTACAGCACAGTAATGCTAACTCTGCACATGATGCAGGGCTCTAGACTTGCTCTTATAGAACTGAAAGTTTATACCCATTGACAATGTCGAAGACAATTAAGTAATATAATGGGGGCTGTGTTAGGCTGGAGGATATGAGTCCCTTTTCCATCATGAGTGTCCTAGGACAAGTTTGCTAATTCCCTTTAACCCTGGTGTCTTCAAGGAAAATAGGAGTGTGAAGATTATTTCCCTGTCTGCCTTACTTGGTTATGATGAAAGTCATATGAGACCACATTTGGCTTCACAAATATTATTACTACATATTTAAACACTCTGAGGTGTTCCAATGGTAATGTGTTAGAATTATTTACATATATTTGGGAGGGATAATAGGATAGAACAAAAATAAAAAAACTAGTGACTCCTGGGAACCATCCAGCCACTAGAGGTGTTTTATTTGGCCTCTGTGGTGTTTTTATGTACTGGGGCCAGCACCAAAAAATAAAACTTGATATTTTAAAAGAAAAAAAACAGAATCCTGATTTCTCTTTAAAATTGGAGCTCTAGGGGGATCCCTGGGTGGTGCAGCGGTTTGGTGCCTGCCTTTGGCCCAGGGCGCGATCCTGGAGACCCGGGATTGAAACCCACATCGGGCTCCAGGTGCATGGAGCCTGCTTCTCCCTCTTCCTGTGTCTCTGCCTCTTTCTCTCTCTCTCTCTGTGTGTGACTATCATAAAAAAAATTAAAAAAAATAAAAACATTAAAATTGGAGCTCTAATACGTCATTTGCAAATATCTTCTCCCATTCTGTAGGTTGTCTTTTAGTTTTGTTGACTGTATCCTTTGCTGTGCAAAAGCTTCTTATCTTGATGAAGTTCCAATAGTTCATTTTTGCTTTTGTTTCTTTTGCCTTCATGGATGTATCTTGCAAGAAGTTACTGTGGCTGAGTTCAAAACTTATTAAACTCAACACCAAAGAAACAAACAATCCAATCATGAAATGGGCAAAAGACATGAAGAGAAATCTCACAGAGGAAGACATAGACATGGCCAACGTGCACATGAAAAAATGCTCTGCATCACTTGCCATCAGGGAAATACAGATCAAAACCACAATGAGATACCACCTCACACCAGTGAGAATGGGGAAAATTAGCAAGGCAGGAAACAACAAATGTTGGAGAGGATGCGGAGAAAAGGGAACCCTCCTGCACTGTTGGTGGGAATGTGAACTGTGCAGCCACTCTGGAAAACTGTGTGGAGGTTCCTCAAAGAGTTAAAAATAGACCTGCCCTATGACCCAGCAATTGCACTATTGGGGATTTACCCCAAAGATTCAGATGCAATGAAACGCCGGGACACCTGCATCCCGATGTTTATAGCAGCAATGTCCACAGTAGCCAAACTGTGGAAGGAGCCTCGGTGTCCATCGAAAGATGAATGGATAAAGAAGATGTGGTTTATGTATACAATGGAATATTACTCAGCCATTAGAAACGACAAATACCCACCATTTGCTTCAATGTGGATGGAACTGGAGGGTATTATGCTGAGTGAAGTAAGTCAATCGGAGAAGGACAAACATTATATGTTCTCATTCATTTGGGGAATATAAATAATAGTGAAAGGGAATATTAGGGAAGGGAGAAGAAATGTGTGGGAAATATCAGAAAGGGACACAGAACATAAAGACTCCTAACTCTGGGAAACGAACTAGGGGTGGTGGAAGGGGAGGTGGGCAGGGGGTGGGGGTGAATGGGTGATGGGCACTGAGGGGGACACTTGACAGGATGAGCACTGGGTGTTATTCTGTATGTTGGTAAATTGAACACCAATAAAAAATAAATTCATTTAAAAAAAAAGAAAAAGAAAAAAATAAAAAATAAAATTGGAGCTCTACTAATGCAGGGCCTGTTTCTCAGGGGAACATTTGGCTAGAGCCGAGTAACACCTGCCTTTTTGGATAAATCATGATCTCTACAATTCACTGCAGGTCCCACCTGTCACACAGGTATATGCACATGTACACATACCTGTTTCATTCATTGCAGTTAATGGTCTAGATACAGTATTCATTTTTCTAGTGGCCACTTACAGATTTAGCTGAAATAGTTAGAGCCAGAAAATCCTGGATTCAAATCCTGACTTTTCAATTGACTACCTATATAATTATAGACAAGTAATTAACCCAACTGAAACTCTCCATCCTCTCACTTTTCATATGGACATAAAATTATCTAATATGTAAGGTTTTATGTTAGATACAGTGTTGCTACAATGTCAGGCACATATTCATTAAAAGACATCATATTATTTGAAATAAAAGTCAAGCTGGAAGGCAACTGTAGCAAAAGGAAGGTATCTCTAATGGTAGAAATTTATGCATTGAGGAAGAGACCGTTTCAGACAGAACAATTTCAGCACATAAGACTTGAACTTTATGAGAGACCACATAGCTGCTCCTAGAACTTCAATGATTAATATGAACAAGTATTCTGGTCGGTCAGAATAGCCAGGCTGTCTTTGACAGCCCTCAATTTTCAATCGAGAATACAGTGACCTTTGTGTGTGTTCATTTCTCTCATCCAGCTCTTGTATTTTCTCACATGTTGTGCTCTTCTCAATCTTGCCAAGCCTTTATGCATCTCAATCTTCAAGATCCAGCTTGTGTGTCCAATTTCTGAGAAGTTCCTCCCGGCCGCCCTCAGGTTAGAATAGCTGCCCCCTCCTCTGTCCCTCCACAGCATCTGGAATTTCTTTCTAAGATTAACAATAATTACACAGGGCAGTAAATTTTCTTACTTGCATGCCTCAATATAGTAAGGCCCTCAGGGGCAAGAATGATGTCTGTGATGATTAATTGTGTATGTCAAATTAGCTGGGCCACAATACTCCTACTTGAGCAAACATTATTCTAGATGTTTCTGTAAAGGGATGTTTTTGAAGATATAATAACATTTAAATGAGTAGACTTTGAGGAAAGCAGATTACTCTCCCTAATGTGGGTGGCCTTCGTGCTATCACAGTTGGAGGCCTTAAGAAAAAGAGACTGATCCTCTAAGCAAGAAATAAGCCTGCCTTGGACTTGGACTACACATCCCTTCCTGGGTCTCTGGCCTGCCAGTCCACTCTGTTGACTTGGGACTTGCCAGCCTCTACGATCTTAAGAGCCATTGCTTAAAATAAGTCTATATATACTGATATGTCCTATTGGTTCTGCTTCTCTGAAGAACACCGATTAACATGTGTCCTGTGAACAACCTTTTTCTCTCGAAATAAAATTTTAAAAATAATAATTCCAAAAAAAACCCAAAAAACAAAAAAAATTAAAAATCTGTTAAAAAATGTTTTACATATATTGAGACTATCACTCAGCTCTTCCTATATATTTTTAATGGTTATAAAATTTGATACAGTTAACTTGAATAGTTTTATCAAGAATGTTAAAATTTAGGGATACCTGGCTGGCTCAGTGGGAAAAGCATGCAACTGTTGAGCTTGAGGTCATGAGTTTGAAAAAATATATATATTTATTTAAGAAATCTCTATACATATCATGCATAAATAAATACACATTTTTAAAGGAATGTAAAATGTATCTTTTTTGGCCCATTTATAAGGAAAGATACATATTATATCACTATTGATAACAGTTAAAATTTTATTTTTTTTAATTTTTTTTAATTTTTTATTTATTTATGATAGGCACACAGTGAGAGAGAGAGAGGCAGAGACACAGGCAGACGGAGAAGCAGGCTCCATGCACCGGGAGCCTGACGTGGGATTCGATCCCGGGTCTCCAGGATCGCGCCCTGGGCCAAAGGCAGGCGCTAAACCGCTGCGCCACCCAGGGATCCCAACAGTTAAAATTTTAAAAAAAAAAAAACAAATTTCCAAAAATTAGAAAAGATTATATTGACGTTATAGTTATACTTGCCAAACTTAAATGTGCTACATAGAAAGGTAGTCAACATCATTAGTCATTAGAGAAATAAAAATTTAAATCATAATGAGATAGTGTTAGATATATTAGAATGCTTAAAATGAAGAGAAAAAAAAAAAACTTCACAACACCAAGTGCTGGTGAAGAAACAGAGAGCCGGAACTCCACACTTTGCAGGTGGGAATGCAAAATGGTACATCCACTTTGGAAAACCGATTTGTAGTTTCTTATGAACACATACTCTCCATATGACTCAAAAGTCATGAACACTTAAGTTCACACAATAACCTGAACACAAATGTTTATAGCAGCTTTATTCATTATCTCCCCAGACTAGAAACAACTCAAATTTCCTTCAGCTGAAGAATAAATAAACAAAATGTGGCACAGACATGTACTGGAATACTATCTGCCAATAAAAAGAAGAGAATATCAATTACATGCAATGATGCAGACAAATCTGAAATTCTCATTAGGCTAAGCAAAAGAAGTCTTCTTTGAGAAGACTCAAAGGCTACATGCTATGTGTTTTCATTTCCATGACATTCTGGAAAACACAAAGCTATAGGGACAAGACACAGATCAGTGGTTTCTAGAGGCTGGGAGCAGGGGAAAGGTTGACTACAAAATGGCACAATGGAAGAATCTGGTGATAGCACTGTTCTATATATTGGTTGCAGGGATGGTCACATATATTTGTCATGTAGTTGTCAAGTATAAATTTGTCAGAATTCACAGAATTATACACTAAATAGGATCGCTTTACCTGTATATAAATTGTTATCTCAATAAAAAATAAAACTAGATTCCATTCCCATTCACTTCATGAAAGATCTTTTCTTCTCTGAAATCACAGAAAATTTAGGCTACCTCATAATGTCTTGTATGATAGGGATCCATCTCCCTTCCCTAAACTGAGAATTCCTTGAGGGGAGAAAACTTAAATGTGTACCCCTCCTATTCTGGTCTAGTATCTGATACTTAGTACTCAGTGAGCAATTCAACTAAATTTTTAAGACTGGATTACACACTGAATTGCCCCTGAAGTCTATCTCTAGGTGTTCCAAACGGGCTTTTCATACCTCTCAGGTCTATAATGAATAATGAGCTGCTTTGCTTATTTGTCATATTTTCCTAATTCGTTTAATGCATTGTATTGATTTTTGCATAATATCTTTAATAAAAATCCTTCTGAAGTCTCTCAATGCCAACTACTAGTAATAAATGTTAAAAAAGATCAGGGTCTATTTGGAGGTTATTTTTCTTTGAATTAATTGGAGAGTGATTAAGTTAGTGGGAAAAAATCAGACTGCCTAAATACAAAAGTTCAAACTTAAAAAAAATTACATGGGCTAAATTAGTTTCCATTTGCTTAGGACATTACTATTTACAAAACACAGCTCAATTCCAGGATATTAGAACAACCCAAGCTGGGCACCTGGGTGGCTCAGTGGTTAAGTGTCTGCCTTTAGCTCAGGGCATGATCCCAGAGTCCTGGAATCAAGTCCAATATCGGGATCCCTACAGGGATCCTGCTTCTCCCTCTACCTATCTATGTCTCTGCCTCTCTTTCTGTGTCTCTCATGAATAAATAAATAAAATCTTAAATAAAATAAAATAACCCAAGTGGCATAAGGTAAAACTGAGATCCAGAGTTATCAATTACTAACACTTATGGTCATGTTTACTAGGCATTAAACAATGTCAAGTGTTTTAAGTATGTGAATTCATTAATTTTCTTAACAACTGGAAGAGGTAGGTCCTGTTACTTCCTTCTTTAAAGAAGGGGAAACAATTCAAGGAAAGTAAGGCAGTCTATAATGGTGAACTTTATACATTAACCTAACTGGATCACAGTGCTAGCCAGATATCTGGCTAAGTATCATATCCAGTGTGCCCATAAAGGTGCTTCTGGATGTGTGGGCATTTGAATCAATAGAGTAAAGCAGACTGCCCTGCTTGGGTAGGCATCACTGAATCTTTTGAAGCCCTGAGTAGAACAAAAAGGCAGAGGAAAGGAGAATTTGACCTTTTCTGCCCAACTACTTGAACTGGGACACCGGCCTTCTCCTGCCCATGGACTGAGATTTACACCATCAGCTCCCATGATTCTCAGGCCTCCGGACTTGGGCTGAATGACATCAGTAGATTTCCTGGACCTCTAGCTTGCAGGGCAGACTGTAGGACTTCTCTTAAAAGGATCCTGATGTTAATCATTCCTCTGGAGAACCCTGACTAACACCCTATCTGAAGTCACACAGTCAGCTTGGGGCCAGAACTCAGATTTGTGGAGTCCCAAATCTGTGTTTCACCTATACCAAGCTATCCCTAGATCACGCCATCAAACATAAAACCATTACATGAGGGTCTGCAGCTGTCAGTGGGCTTGATTCCCATTCTCCATCAGACTAAGTAGCATGGAAGCATCAGTGCAGAGATCCCCTTCATGATAAAGTTGTATTAGAAGCATAAAATATAGAGAAATATAAAAGAATATATTAAAATATATATATGTAACATATGTAACATATATATATATAAAGAAGTCTATCGTCTTTTGCTAGCCATGTTTGTGTAAGGGTTATTGTTTTTACAGTCACAGATTGAGAGTTCTGAGCCCCAGTAAGCACAGCAGTGTTGAAAAAGGAGAAAGGCAGAGGGAAATTAGCCCAGGGTTTTGGACAAGAGGACAGCAACATGTAGGCTTCGTTGTTCTGTGCATTCAGGGTCTTGGTTACACTGGGGTCCGAGCAGCATAACTTCAAATGATTCGGCAATTTTAATTGAAAGGCATGTTGGTCTTTTTGTTAAAAAATCCAAAAGGGATAAAAAAAAAAAAAAGGTTTTAGGTTCAAGGAATATTCCGTCGCTGTGAGACCATTGAAAGTCCAAAATATTTCCCAGCAAGATGCATTTGTTCAGCTATTAATAACTTTATTATTTTTCCAGTATGGCAAGAACCTAGCTGTTCCTCTAGTTGATATTCTCTTAGATGGAAAAAAGAAATCATTATCATTTAGGGCATCAAAAATCCCATTTTCCCTCAAATGAACAGGAAATGGAAGCAAAAAAGCAGGCTTTGCTATGCGAAGAATCCAAACTGAGTATGTAGGTTTAGTCATCTCTGTTTTCCTACCTATAAAGTCGAATTCAACATCAGAAAAGACAAATTTATAAAACTTCCCATTCAACTAACCCTATATACTTAGAGTAGGTGACCTTGGTTGAGTCTTCAAGTTTCATTTTGACACTCAAATGAAGATTAAAAATTTTACATAATTAGGATTTTTTAAAAAATCTCCCTAGCACTCAACGCCTGAGATGTGCTTTTTGCTGTCATTCTCTTCCTGCAGGGATGCAAGTTTCATGAGCCCAGTGAGGTCACTGCTAGTTCTACAGGATCTAGAAGTTTGATGGATGACCACTCAGAATTGAGCACAGCTCTCCATGGCCTGCCACCATCCCCACACCTGGAGAGAGGCCCTCGGAGGAAGGAAATCCAGGGTCTTACCAGTCAGGCACAGGAAGCCTGCAAGATTCTACTTCAAGTGTCACTTTCTGAATCATCTGCCCTTTCCCTGAGCCTCTCTATGCTTCATATGCCCTCTGGTCCTCAGGCCCTTGGCTGACTTCAACAGGCTCATGTGTCAGGGTGTCCTGACATAGAGGTCATTGTAGTACATGAGGAAGTTCGCCTGACCCATCTGGAAGCTTCCTGAAGCAGCAGGCTCCTAACTCTGTGTGAGTCAAAGGAGAAATCTCACCTACAACATTTCAAGACAATGGGACAGTGTGACCCCACTGTGTGGGGGGCCCTGACCCAGCTGAAGCCACTCAGCCTCAGTACACATCTCTGGCCTGGCTCCTCGGAGGAAGCACAGCCTCAACAGGCCAATCACAGAGTTATTGTCCTTGCAGGTGTGGAGGGGCCTTTACCCAGAGACAAGACAGAAATGATACAGACTGGGGGAAGAGGCACAGAAATATCTTTTAGAAAAAGGAAGACGGGCACCCGGGTGGCTCAGTCAGTTAAGTGTCCCAACTCTTGGTTTTGGCTCAGGTCATGATCTCAGGGTTGTGAGATAAGCCGGGAGTAGAGCTCGGCAGGGGGTCTCCTTGAGATTCTCTCTTTCCCTCTGCCTCTCCGGTTGCTCGCTCACACATACTCTCTCTCTGACTGTCTCTCTGCCTGTCTCTCTGTCTCTCTCTCTCTTTCAAAATAAACAAATCTTTAAAAGAAAAAGAAGACAGAAGAGCACCTGGGTGGCTCAGCGGTTGAGCATCTGCCTTTGGCTCAGGTCATCCCAGAGTCCTGGGATCAAGTCCCACATCAGGCTCCCTGCATGGAGCCTGCTTCTCCCTCTGCCTGTGTCTGCCTCTCTTTCTCTCTGTGTCTCTCACAAATAAATAAATCTTTAAAGAGAAAGAAAAAAGAAAGAGAGAGAGAGAGAGAGAGAGACCCTACCCTATGAGTTCCACCAGCTGCTTCTCTCTCCAGCTCTCCTCTCAATATATCCACCTTTCTACAGTGCCCGCCCCCCTGCGCAGTATCCACCCACACGTCCCCTCCTCCACAGTTTATCCCTCCCCCACTGCCAAGCTGCATCTCTCTGCCAGCAAACCTGGCATAAGATGTGGCCTCTTTAAAATGACAGCTCCATGCAGATGCCAGGTCCGGGCCTAGGGAGTACTTGCCCTGATAAGACCTGTTAGTAGGCAAAGGCGCTTGCTCAATTAAGGGATAACTTTTGTTCCAGGAAGGCCACTCTGGCAAAGCCCCAAGTGCTCCAAATCTCTCCCCACCCCCAGCTTTGATGCTCTGATTATCCTATTGTCAGATCAATAGCCCATCTGCTCCTTAGAGTAGTCTAGGCCATCCTGCGCTAAATTAAAACAGATAGGATCAATCCGCGGTTAATTTCTCCCAACCAAACAATTTATCTCTCTTTTGGATTCTCTTGGAGGGTGAATTATATAATCCTGACACACTATTAGGGCTCTCTGACCAAAGAAAGCCCTGCTACAATGCCCGCCTGCTCTCTTTATTAGCAGCTCCACAGTGTGACAAAGCCAGAGATTTATCGGAGAGTATATGCAGACCTGGCTTGAACCTTGCAAAGTCTCTGCCAGGGCACCCTGGAAGGGAAAAAGGATCTGAATACCAGTGTGTGGTAATAATCTCAGGGGAGGAATTAAACTCAAATTTGATATGCTGAGCATAAGTTTGTATTTCTGAACCATCAACTGCCATCATTGGTGAGTAATATTTTCCCTGCTTAACATAAAAATCAGGGTACCTTGAACCAAAATGCCAGTGGAAACATAGGATTTACACCCAGGTTGAAACAAACTGGAGTAAAGGATAGAAGAATATATATTAAGAGTAACAGTTATTATTAGTGACAATGATAACATTATCACTGGGCACTTACATATGTAATGATAGATACTATATAAACTGAGGCTTGGAAAGGGTAGGTGATCTCCCAGATGACGGAATAAGCAGGTGACATAGTCAGGACTTACTGCCTGGAGGCATGCAGAGAGAAAGTCCCACTGATTGTTAGATATTGGGGTACTTCATACTAGTTGATCAATGGCAGCTGCCCCAAGCCCCCAAGTGTTTTCCCCCATACAAGCCCAGCAGACTCACACACACGTAACTCCCCAAACCAGGACACCAGGCCTTCCCTATGTCATGGTAACTCAAGAGTTAACCTGGTACATCAGGAGGGTCTCCGGGATGCTGCCCCATGTTTAGGGCCAACATCATAATAGTTGTTAATATTCTGATTATTTCTGGGGTGCCTGGGTGGCTCACTCCCCCTACTTGAGCATGTGTTCTCTTTCTCTCTAACATAAATAAATAAATCTTAAAAATAAAAATATATATATATATAATATATATATATATATAGGCAGCCCGGGTGGCTCAGTGGTTTAGCACTGCCTTCAGCCCAGGGCGTGATGCTGGAGTCCCGGGATCAAGTCCCACATCAGGCTCCCTGCATGGAGCCTGCTTCTCCCTCTGCCTGTGTCTCTGCCCACCCCCCTCTCTGTCTCTCATGAATAAATAAATAAAATCTTAAAAACACACACACACACAGCGCAAGCATGAGTTATTCCTGATAATGCCAGGATTTCTTTCTGGAGATGCCAGGCTTTCAAACTCATACTTTTAACCAGAACACTCTTGTATCCCAAGACAAAAGACCAATAGGAAAAAATCTAAAGGATGCCAAAGAAGAGAGAGAGATGGATCTGGTAAAGCATCCATGAGGTCAGTCTGGCCAGTTCAGCTCTCTGGGAGGGGTTTCTGCAGTAGGGTGGGAATAATAAGATCTAATACCTATTAATCACTTACCATATGTCTGGCACTGTTTGCGTACTTACAAATGTTATTTTATCTTCTTGGGAAAGGCACTACTGTAGAACCTTTTTTTTTTTTACTACTGTAGTATCTAATGAAAAAAGGTAGATGAAGAAAGAAATGCCTATCAAGAAAGGCACTGTTATGCATATACATAAAGAGACTAAGTAAGTTGCCCCATGTCACAGATTTAAGAAGAATGGTGCCAAGATTCCAACCTACGCTTATTTAGCTTTGGAGCCCAGGCCAAATTACCAGCCAGTTCACCATACTGTCTTCCAGGAGGAAGGAAAGGAAAAGAAAGTCAAGCAAGTGAGTCATCTCAGGGACTTATTTCCTGTACCCAGCATCAAGGCTGCTTGCCCTATACGCAAGGATGTGTGCAGAGCAGTGGCCACCACGGGAGAGTGAAACATACACTCGAGGGACTGTGCACCCAAGGAATTGGGGAGTCATTCTTATCTATCTCTGACCAATCTACCAGGCTGATGTAGCCTAAGAAATACCTTTCACAACCATCTGAAAGGGGAAAACAACTTTATATCATCAACTCTGAAAAAGACTCATCTGTAAAAATGAGAGAAACCTTTCTATGGGAAGAACGGAAGGAAGAACAGCAGAGGTTGAGCTCCTGGACTGGTGACCAGGAAGCAGCAGGACCCCACAGCCCAGGAAATGGGAGAATTTGAAGGCACTTCTAGGCGTACAGAGCTTACAAGACACAATCAGGTCCAGCTGGGAAAACAGAACCACACTGTTAATGAGGAAAATGAATATGGAGACATGGCTGAAAAGTCATGGGAGGGCTGACAGATCAAAAAGTGGGAATGATAATACAATGAAAAAGTGGGAACGATAATGCAATGAAAATATGGCAGCAAGCGGCCACATTGGGGTGGACTGCAAGAAAGAAGCAAGAAGCTAAGAGAAATGGCTGTAGGGAATGGGGACCCAGACCCATTAGGGTGGGGGGACTGTCTGACTACTTCTCTGTCCCTTTGGGAGCTTGGAGCAATGGCCCTGGAGAACTGAATTTCAATCCTAAAATGAAGGATGATGTCAGGTTTCTCTGAGGAGCACAGTGAAAGCACAAGAATCTGCATAGAAGCTGGGAACCAGGGATCCCTGGATGACTCAGCAGTTAAGCACCTGCCTTCAGCCCAGGGCGTAGTCCTGGAGTCCCAGGATCGAGTCCCACATTAGGCTCCCTGCATGGAGCCTGCTTCTCCCTCTTCCTGTCTCTCTCTCTCTATCTCTCTCTCTCTCTCTCTCTTTCCCTGTCACTCATGAATAAATAAATAAAATCTTAAAAAGAAGAAGAAGCTGGGAACCAGAATTAACTGCTGTTGCAGGGATGAGGGGCTGTGGTTGGGACCCAAAGGAAGAGCAACCAACAGAAAGAAGAAACCTCGACTCCCTCTTCCTGCCTTCCAGCTTCTCCCAAAGGCCTCTGTTGGGAGAAACAGGGAGCCAGCAGCAAAGGAGAAATGGAAGTTGCCAACTATAAACCATAGCATCACAGAGCAGAATATGGAATTGAGGACCTGGAGCTTAATATTCAACATATACCCACCCACCCAAAAGGAATCTCTCATGCAGGGTTGCAGTTCTGAAAGCCACTGTTCCGGAGCATAATACTGATGAGGGCTAACATACTGAGTATTTGGTCTACATAAGGCACCATACCATGCATATAACACAGAATAGTTAACTACTCTTCCCTCTCCTAAGCATAGGCACCATCATGATTCTCACTTTATGATCTCACATGATTCTCACAGGAAAACAGAGGTCAGTAATGTTTTCAGGGTCACTCAGAATTCAAGCCTTTAACTCCTATCCTATATACTTAGCCTTTATTAGAAGCTAGTCTAACGTGCACTATGGTAGGACTGTAAATCGGTGCAGCCACTGTGGAAAACAGTTGGAAATTCCTCAAAAAACTAAAAATAGAACTACCCTGTGATCCAGCAATTCCACTCCGGAATATACCCAAAGGAAACAAAAATACTATGTCAAAAAGATTTATCTGCACCCTCATGTTCACAGCAGCATTACTTACAATAGTCAATACATGGAAACAGCCTAAGTGTCCAACAACAAACGAACAAAGAAGATGTGTATACACACACACACATCAGGACATCATTCAGCCATAAAACAGGAGGAAATACTGCCATTTGCAGGAACATACATGAAGCTTGAGGGCATTATAGTAAATGAAATAAGTCAAACAGACAAAGACAAAGTGGAATCTTGAAAAAAAAAAAACTCAAACTTCTAGAGAAAGAGATCACATGTGAGGTCACCAGAGGTGGGGAGAGGAATTGGATGGAGGTGGCCAAAAGGTACAAACTCCTGGTAGTAAGTACCAGAAATATAAAGTACAACATGATAACTAGTTAGCACTGCTGTATGATTTATATGAAAGTTAATGAATTGAGTAAATTCTGAGCTCTCAATGCAAGGGAAAGAAACATTTTTCCTTTTAATTTTCTTTTTAATGTACATGAGATGATGGATGTTAACTAAACTCACTGTGGCCCCCATTTCATCATATATGTGAATCATGTCATCATGCTGTCTACCTTCAACTTACACAGGGCTACATGTCAATTCAATCTCAATAAAATGGGAGGAGGAGGGGAAACTAGTTTAATTCACCTCTTTGAAGAAATCTTCCCAAAGTTCGTTTGCTCACCAAAGTTTGCTCCCTCCTCCATCTTCCTGCACATCCCCCTTGTAGGTTATTGTGTCTCTCACTTGTTGAATTTAGTGGAATAAAGTCAGCACAGTCTTTGACTGAAAACCCAGGTCCTCTGGCTTTCTCTCAACTGGGAGGCTGTTGTATATGCAGACTCCTTGAGAAATGTTTTTGAAGGCTTTATTTCATGAAACTCATTCCCTGTCTCCATCTCTATTCACTATATTAAGTGATCTGAACTCTTACATGGATTACAGCCAATGTACAAACATAATTAGTCTTGAAAATGTTCAAGAACCACTCATATTCGACATTGGACATCAACAAAGCCAAAGATGACCTTGGGTTCTCTGAATCATTCTAAATGGAATGCTCTCAGATAAACCGTAAGATGTGCCCAGTTATCTCAACCATAAGAAAAGCAAAGCATTTTAGGTCAACTTTATCTAAACCCCAGGAGGAGAATACTGTTGGACTTAACTTCGTTATTTCTTTCTTTTACCTGTCCTAAATCACAGATTTCCCTAAGGTGAGGACTAGAGGATCTGGGGACAGGAGTGGCCAGCGTCAGATCTGGCAGTGGTATACACACTGGCTATGATACACATGCTGCTGGAGACCCAGCTGAGCCTGTGGATTGGTTATTTCTTGTCCTCTGGACATCATAAGCACATGTCCAACATGCAAGATGAGCTATCTCAGAACAAGCAATACAATTACCATGGGAAAACCAAGCCAATAGATCTCCACAACCCACAACCAATTTATTCAAGGTCACAGAGACCAATACATCATTTAGACAAGTCATTGACCTCCATGTACCTCAGTCTGACCTCTTCCAACACAATGCCACTATTATTGATTATTGTTATGGTGGAAACCTAAGATAATTTTGGAATGCGGATCAGAAACCCTGAGTTGCAGGTCTGTATCCAAACCTACTCCATGACTCTGGGCAAGTCAATTCCCATTCTGAACTCTCCTATGCATAAAAAATGAAATCCTCAGACCAGTTCTAATTATTTGTGTTTCTTTGATTCCAATGCCACAGGGTATATAAATACAAATGTGAATGCCTCTACCCCTTAAGAATAAAAAAATCTCATTGCCTTTGACTAGAGTTATGCACATGGAACTGATGATGGTGGAATCACGGAATCTCAGAGCCCAAAGGAACTCTTATTCAGGGAGATCATCTAGGTTTCTCTAGCAGAAGTGTTTAGCCCAAACTCATAAGGCAGACTCAGGACTTGAAGTCCGCTCTTTAGAATGCCAATATTGTATTGTTTTTTTTCCACAATCACTGCTTCTTGGCACCTATATCAGGGTCCAGTGATAATGTACTATCATTTACCGTTCCATCCCCATAAAAAAAATGCCTGAAACTATAGAGCAACAGATTAGCAATATTCATTTATTCAACACATATTTATTAAGTGCTGGACTGAATTTTGCTTTTAATATCAACAGTCAAAAATATAGCCTGTAATCAATCATAATCTGTGTTTGGGGTACTGACCATCAGTTTAGCTCTCTTTGGTCATATAATCATTTGCTTGCGAGAGTTTGAATGACAATAACTACAAGGAACATGGGCTTTTTGCTGCTGTCAGGCTAATGCCCTTGGTGATCCTGGAAAGGCAGTTAACCCTTCCTACATCCTTTAATCCTCGTCAAAATTCAATTCCAAAAACCTTCCAGAAACCCAAGCTAAATAATGATATCAAGTATTTGAGACTAATAGACAACAGCAGAGTTGTCTTAATCACTTGATCAAACCTTATACCTTGCAGTAAGGACAGAACCACCTAAGGAAGTAATTGTACTGGGGAGGAAGATTCCCCCACTTAGCAGTCACTAGAAGAATCTGAGGCACTACCCAGAAATGCCTGTTCTAATACACTTCTCTCACCTCAAGTCAGTTATCTCTGTGTCCTTTATCCAATTCACAGCTCAAAATCAGTCATTCATCAAAAATTTTTTGAGTGCCTAATCCATGCCAGGTGCTATTCTAGTGTGATGGGCACTGTGGCAAGCCAAAGAGACCTGCTCCCACTCCGAGGATATTTATGTTCTGGTATGGCCTCTGGGAAGCCTTAGAATGCGCTGCCTCTCATTAGAGCAAGGTCCATCCCTTTGCCCTTGGGTCTCCTGTGGCACTATTGTTCACTCTGGACAGCCCTTTTCATGTTGTATTTTCATTAAGTGTGCCATGTCCATCTCCTCTTCTAAATTTGGATCCCCTCGAGGACAAGTACTGAGATTAGTTTTTCTCCATATCCCCTGGTACCTAACATAAAATCTGTCCTGTAATAAAAACTCAATCCTTTCCTTAAGTATCTAACTTATTAATCCTGATTTCAACCCTCCCTGCTGTGATTAGACTAGCCAAAACCCTTGCCCCATGCTTCTCCATCTGCCAAAAAGAGTACTTTGAAGCAGACAACAGTCTGAGAAGCATACAGTGCTTCACAGTTAATGTGACCAACTCACATTTATGACTTTGTGGCATCTTCTTAAAGCATGGAAAAGGCAACTGTGCAGGGAGAAACATCTAAGACTCCAGGGAAACAGGAAGCTACCCTTCCACCAAGGCCATACTGGGTAAAGAGTCACTCCCCTTTGCTTCAGTTGATTCTTACAGTAGTTTGTTTACTCAGAGGACAACAGCATCCCATGGTCTGTGTCTTCTCAGGAGGTAGAAACTGAAAATATCACTGCTCTAGACAGCCAGTTGGGAATGAAGATGACCGTTGGTGGAGGCAAACGTGACAACTGCTAGTGTCAAAGGTTTAGCAGAGGAGGACGGGAGAAAGCTCAACTAGCACGCACTACCCATTTCACCCTCATGTTCCCACTGGGAAAAAGGAAAAGTTCCAGGGTTGATGCTGAGAAGACTAAGTGGACAGACAGGTTATCCAAGAGGTTTCAAGGTGAAAATTGGACCTCATGATGGTATGAAAAATTCCTGATAAACTTTTGGTTATGTCATTAACATACAGATTTGGTCCTTTATTTCAGATCATTCTAGTAAGGCTGCTGAAGAGGTATTCTGGCCCCAAGGAACAGTGCATGAGCTGTGTAAACTGGGAATGTGGTGAAAGAGGGCAGAGAGAAAAGTGCTAAATGTGAAACAACCCTAAAAGCTAGGTATTCATTGTTCCCACTTAAAAAAAAACAGAAGAGTGTAACCTGTAGATGTTAGTATCTTGCCCAATCTCTCACCTGACTGGTGAGAGACAAAGCCAACAGACAGACCCAGGCCAACTAATGTCCAATCTTACCCCCTTCTCTACCAGAGTCCCAGAGCAATCTTCACCAACCTCAACAAACATTTATTAAGGGAGGCCTTTATGGAACTTTGAGCTTAAAAGAAAAAGAAAACCATGGATGTTCCTTCCTTCCTGATCGGTTAATGCATCCAGGACATTAACTTACACCTCCCTAATAGATTAAACTCCCCAGGCATGGTCCTTCACAGACAGAAAAAGATTGATACGATACATCCAAAAAATAAAAAAGGCTTCAATTGGCTGTCAGAACTTTAATTAAAACACTTATAGATAAACTTCACTGCAGCAAATTGTCTGTGCCACTATTACTATAGCAAGATGGATGTTCCCTGGGAAAACAGACAGAGAACTCTCCCCCGGACTAATGGGCAATTTCATAGCCATTGATTTTTTACTTTGAAAATTCTTCCCTGGCTCTTGGGAATTGGAACTTGTTCTGGGTGACCTGGCAGCGGTGTTACTTTTTTTTTTCTTTTATGAAAGTGGAAGACTTATTTCCTAAGCCCATTCATATTTTATCTTCATTGCTCTCAGAATCACACTGAAGTTGTACGGGATTGTTGAGAGCCATGTTTTGAAGCTTCTGAGGACCAGGGTGAAGAGAAAGGGTCTGAGAGGAAAGGAATATGTACAGGGAAAACAGAAAGCCAGGGAATATGAAATGGATAATGAGGGAGAGAACCAAGCGAAAATGGTCAAATTTTTTTGATAAGATTGTGACTAACATCTGAAATTAGACACATTTAATTTATAATTTCAAGTAAAAAAATATTACAAATTAATTGGAAAAAATCATGTATCTAAATTCACTAACACTGCCTCAAGGTAATGGCTTATGGGTGATTTTCCTGTTGAGAAGCCCTGCTCTAGTCCAAGCAACCATCACCTCTCAGCTGGATTGGTGTCCTCTCTGATTATCCCGACTCCATCTTTCTTCCCTTGTGTCTATTCTTCACACAGCAGCCAGGAGGAGGTCAGCCCATGCCTTCACTTTGTGAAGACCCCTCCTGTGGCTTCCCACCATATTTAGAATAGAAGCAAAGCCCTTTAACAATCTACTTCTGTGACCACACCACCCATCACTGATCACTGGTGCCTTGCTTGAGCTGCCACACTCACCCCGATGTCTCCTGGACATGCCATGCACACCCAACACTCAGAGGTATGTGCTTGCCATCCTGTCTCCTAGGTCTTCACAAGGCTGATTCCTGTTCCATTCAGAACTCTGTTCAAATGCCCCTCCATCTTAAAGTCCTCTCTTAATCTCCCTATCTCAAGTATCAATCCCTCGCCATCTCTTTCCTCTGCCTTGTCTTCATATCATTTTAGTTGTACACACGTATATACACATGTGTGTATGTATAAATGTATACATGTATTTATCAGAGTTCTCTAGAGAGGTACAACCAATAAGACATATACAATAGATATTTGATAGATTAATCTATAGGAGATATAGATAGATGATAGATTAGATAGATAGATGATAGATAGATAGATAGATGATAGATAGATAATAGATAGAGATCTATCTCAAGGAATTGGCTCATGAAATTATGGGGGCTGACAAATCCAAACTCTCCAGGGCAGGCCAGCAGGCTGGAAACCCAGAAAAGGGTTGAAGACACAGTCTCAAGTCTGAAGGTGGTCTGCAAACAGAATTTCTTTGTGAGACTTTGGTTCTTCTACTTTAAGCCTTTAACTGACTGAACAAGGCCCACCCACATTATGGAGGGTAATCTGCTTTACTGAAAGTCTGCCCATATAAAGATTAGTCAAAATACTTTCATAGAAAAGCCTAGACTAGCATATGACCAAAATCTGGGTACCATGACCTAGCTAAGTTGACACATAAAATTAACCATCATAAGTATTTCATGTATTTATTTTCTAGCTTCTGCATCAGGTTAGCTTTGTAAGAACAGGAATTTATCTCTCATTAACTGCTCTTTCTCCACTGTCTAGAGCCATGCCTGCATAAACCCAGTACTCAATAAATACGCTGAACACATATTGATAAACTGTTTATTCCCTAAAAGTCAGCCTGCCTGATTGAATTGACTAGTTGCACGACTGAGTCAAGCTAGTCAGTGATTATACCACCCTGGCATATAACAGAGCCAACTCAGACTTGACCATTTGTGGGGGATAAATTTCAGCCCTACCTTCCCCATGTCAGTGCTCCCTGAAGCCACAGCAATGGAGCAATGGCCACTTAGTCTCAAGAATCAAGGAGAAGGCCAGTGTGCAAAAATAGATCCCCCCCAATGGTTGAAGAAGCAGAGGAGCTAACCATAGAAGAAGGTGTGGATAAAACACCACAGAGTTAGAAAAGTAAATTGAGAGGGGGGAAGAGGTGTTGGCTCTCTCTGAAGGAGGGTGTAGAGCAAGTCCATATGCACTATGTTTAAAAACCTGCCACTGACCAGGGTATCCCAAGTAGATTTCCTGGCAGCTCAAGGACACTTGCTCTGGAGGGGAACAGCCATATGTTATGCAAATCATGTACTGTTGACAAATACAACCGATAGCAAATGTAAAGAGAAATTTAAAAGCCATCCATATCCCTCAAACATACATACACACATATGTGCACGCACACACACACACATACATGCACATGCACCCCAGTCACACACACCTGACTCAGGAAAACCATCATTAAACCAGGGCTTTGAGTATGTGCTGCTGAGCAGAAAACTCTCGAGCTTTTCTCCCTCCCTCCGCCCTCTGCACCTAGAATTGTACACATTTCTTCCTCTCTCTGCCTCCTAGCAAAGTCTTAATCTTGGATTATGTACCAGATTTTTCGGAGTTAGTTTCCTGTCTGAGAATGAGGAGCTATCATGTCCCCCTTCTGGTGTTGTCCTAAGGCTGAAATCAAATACTGCACGAAAAAGTGCTCAACCCAGCTTCTTGCAGGGAGTAGGGGCTCTACATTAATGCAGCCCCAGCTGTGCCCAGCAGGCACCTCCTACCCCTGGGCACAGAGGGGACTGTGAGAGCAGCACCAACCCCTCCTCACTCTACTGCCTTCCTCACCCACACCACACTACAGCTCCATGCAGCACGGCACCTTTCAGAATGAGGAGACCCCAGCACGTGGCTCCCACTGCTCTCCAACAAGTCCATCTGTCTCCGCTGGGCTCAACACCTCTTCTATTGTTTTACCCCTTGTGGTGGCCCTCGTCCAGGCTGCTGGGCGTGGAACCAGCTAGGAGACCTCCCCACTGCACCTGCTGCCAGGGTCTGGGAGGGAGGGGGTGACGTCCTCCACCAGGGTGCTGCTTCCATGTGCTCCCGGAGCTGTGGGCGGTCAAGGCACCGAAGGAAAGCTGCATTCCACGAATGAGTGGATCACCAGGCCCAAAAAAAAAAAAAAAGCCTCTACCCCACTCTGTTCACATTTCCTACCCCATACTAGCTGAGAGCTTCGGGCAAGTTATTCCATGTCTCATTTTCCTAACTGTAAAACAGAGCTGAACACCACCCACTCCACAGAGTGGAAATAACACACACAAATGCACCAGCACATACAGGGCACCTGACCTCAGCTACTAACCACTGCCTCTCTTACTCCTTCAGAAATGAGAAGACTGGACATTGAGCAAAGATGCTTGTCTCTCCTCCTCGCACAGGGTGCCTTAAGAGTCCCCTCTGCTTATTCCTGGGAGCGTGCCATGGACAGAACAGCTGCGCCCTCCCCAAGCCCCTACATCGAAGCCCTCATCCCCAGTGTGATATTTGGAGCTGGGGCCTTTGGGAGGCAGAGCCTTCCTGAGAGGGATTTACGCCTCTCTAAAAAGACACAGAGATGCTCTGTCTTCTCAGCCACATTAGGACACAGGAAAGGCAAGCAGCAGCCATCTGTAGATCAAGAAGAGTTCTCCCCAGAACTCAACTGTGTTGGTGGCCCGATCCCAGTGTTCCCAGCCTCCAGACTGTAAGAAATAAATGTCTGAGTTTCAGCCACTCAGTCTCTGGTATTCAGTGAAGGCAGCTCAAGCCGACCAACACACACATCATCTTTCCCTTTCATTTTTTATTTTATTTTTTTTAGATTTTTTTTCATTTATTTATTCATGAGAGACACACACAGAGAGAGAGAGAGAGAGAGAGAGGCAGAGACACAGGCAGAGGCAGAGGCAGAGGCAGAAGCAGGCTCCATGGAGGGAGCGCAATGTGAGACTCGATCCTGGGTCTCCAGGATCATGCCCTGGGCCAAAGGCAGGTGCTAAACCACTGAGCCATCCGGGGATCCCCCTCATTTAGTACACACACACACACAGGGAAAGAGAGAGAAAAGAGACTCTAAAATGAACAAAACAAAGCAAATGTCGTGCTTGTTGTTTTATGCCATCTACATAGCCACATGCCAGAATTTTCTAATTCTCAGTTCAGGCTCAAGGATGCCACTCACAAAACGAAGCTTCTTCTGACTCACTTTGACTGGAACCATCAAGCGTGAACCAGGGTGCTCATTTGTGGATCTCTGAAGTAGTCACACAGGAAGGTAAAGCTGGCTCCCTACAGTCCCTCAGCCAGAAGATTCAAATACTCAGCCCCCCATCCCGCTGTGAGTTGTGCAGGTTGTCCAACAACCATCTGTACATCATAAGCCCAGAATGAAGTCATAATGAAACAGCCAAAGGCACGGGGTGGGACAGACACCAGCCAGGACACCACTGAGAGCTGGTGCCATCAAGCAGCACCTGTATCATAACGAAGGACCAATAATGGTATTATTACCGCTTAGATGAGAAAACCAAAGCACACTCAAGTTACATGACTAAGATCACAGGAGTAGAAATAGAAGATTTTGGCACAGACCCTGACCCTAGAGCCCATGCTTCACCTCTTAGAAGGAAGGAGTCTAGAGATAGAATTCAGGGGTTCTGAGTATTTGGCTAGGAAAATAACTACATCCTCATTTGCATTCATCTCGAGCTGAAATTTAGCATTTCTCTCAGTTTGAATGTAAACAACAAACTGCAAAATTATTAACAGTAACTGTAACTGTCATCAATGGGATCACAGGTATTTTTATATCATGTTGCAATTGTTGCAAACATCACAAAATGTCATTTATATTCATTACCACTTCAATATTACAGTAGTTATTAAATTTCTGCTAGATCTTATAATTTGATATGTTCATAAAGAAGCCTACATGTTATTATAAAACAAATACTTTAACTGTGATGACTACTTAAATATAATTGGTATATCCTGAATTTTAAAATGCAGACCGTATTATTTCACATTTATTATAACAACAGATATTATTTGATGCATTTAAAAATATTATTCCAAAAAAAGATTCATAGACTTCACCTGACTAGCAAAAAGATCCATGGGACAAAATGGTTTAGAACATCTGGAGTAGGGGCACCTGGGTGGCTCAGCGGCCTTTGGCTCAAGTCATGATCCCAGGGTCCTGGGATTGAGTCCCACATGGGGCTCCCCACAGGGAGCCTGCTTCTCCCTCTGCCTGTGTCTCTGCCTCTCTGTGTGTCTCTCATGAATAAAGAAACCTTAAAAAAAAATAAAAGAAAGAAAACATCTGGAGTATAGAGTGTTTTTACAGGAAAGATAGCTGGGATGACACACATTGGTTGGGGAGAAACAGGGAGAAGCTGTGACAGGAGGTCAGAGGTGTGTTTGTAATTAACAAAAAATGACAGGCTTCTGTGGGCTGGCATCATTAACCGTCTTCAAATTCTTGAATAATATTCTGGTATCAAGATAACACAGAATGTTTTCTTGATGAGCCCAAGCCTAGATAGTGCGGGCTATTCGCTTCCCAATCAGCAATCTGCAGCTACTGCTTAGAATTCTAAGTTTGAGGGGTACCTGGGTGGCTCAGTGAGTTAAGCATCTGCCTTTGGCCCAGGTCATGATCCCAGAATCCAGGGATCGAGTCCCACATCGAGGTCCCTGCTCAGTGGGGAGTCTGCTTCTCCCTCTGCCTCTGCCTGCCACTCCCCCTGCTTGTTCTCTCTCTCTCTCTCTCTCTCTCTCTCTCTCTCTCTCCATCAAATAAATAAGTAAAGTCCTAAAAAAAATCTAAATTTGAAAAAGTTCTGCACCTTCAGCCCATTTTATATCATCCAGGTAGCATCTGGGATTTCTGTTGCCTCTTGTGTCTGTGGCCAGTCTAACAAAATCACTGGGGTCGTTTTATTCAATAGATTTCAATTAGGATGTTTGTGTTCCATAATTGCTTCATGTTTTAACTTCCTCCACAACCATCAGCATCTTAACTGAAGCCTTCAAGTGCCTTACAGTTAAGGGTCAAAATCTCAAACGCTGGGATCCCTGGGTGGCGCAGCGGTTTGGCGCCTGCCTTTGGCCCAGGGCGTGATCCTGGAGACCCGGGATCGAATCCCACATTGGGCTCCCGGTGCATGGAGCCTGCTTCTCCCTCTGCCTGTGTCTCTGCCTCTCTCTCTCTCTCTGTGTGTGACTATCATAAATAAATAAAAATAAAAATCTCAAACGCTGTCATGGGCTATGCAGACCATGTATGTGGATGAGGATGAAACCAACTGGTCTGGGACCCTCCTGACACATGGTAGCGTACTCTGGGGTTCACTAATGTACTTGATCCACGCCCTCCCATCTTCTTCTGGACATTGGTTCTGAGTGGTGCTATACTGCCATGAGGACAAGTGTTTCCAGAGCTTCCCGTCTTCCAGGACAAACCAGGTCTCCAGAATTTTATATAATACATCCTGATTCTTCAGTGCTGTGAATCAGCCAACACCTGAGCTGCCAGTCCCTGGCTTAATATTGTGTGTTCAGTGAGAACATTTTTAACACAGAGGGCAGGTTATTGTGAAGCTTCCCCAGATCCCTGTTGGGTATGACATGTGAATGGCATCTGGCAAGGGTCTTTCATGCTTGCCCTTAACAAACTGGGGCAGGTGTTAAAAAGGCTCCACACTACAAATTAGAAACCAAGGCTCAGATAGGTTACCTGACAAATCCAATGTCCCAGAGCTGGAGGGGAGCTGAGCCAGTCGACACTTCAAGTCTTGGATGGCCTCACTACCCTGGGCTGAGCTGGCCATTTCTAGCCGCCAACTCTCTCACTGGGATACATTTAAATAGCTTTAAACAGAAGCTTGGCAACATACAATTTTGGCACCTAGTCCAACTGCTTCAACTGCCTTTAGCATTTTATGTTCTAATCAATTGGTTTCATGCTTTTTAAATGTTCGTATATATCCTGGTGCGCAGTGATCTGAAAGGTATCGTGAAACAACTTTGATTTTTCCATTTGTTCAAAGATTTTAACAGGTTGATCACATCAGCAGTGAGCTGTGGGTCCCTCCCCCTCTCCTCCTTTGCAGAAAGATTATCACAACTAGCTGCCTTCTCTGGAAATAGCCACTTGCTATAGTGATAAATCTTAGGTTCCCTGTGTAACCCCTGATGCATTTCCCATTTTCCCACCAAATTCCACTGTCCAAATTTGGAGTCCCAACTTGACCACAAGCAGATACGATTTCACTTTGTGGGATTTTCCCAGCTTTTCCTTGCATTATGGTTGCAAAGCTTGTAACACCAGCTGTGGCTGAGCCAGCCCTCCAAAAAAGGCAATTGTGCTCCTTGATGGAATCACGAAGCACAGCACTGCTGCCAGCACGGCTCCTTGAACAGCCTTTTCAGGATTCCGGGGCTGATTCCAGCCCTTCCTCCAGCTCCATCCATGAATGATGCAGGCCCCTCAAATGCTCAGAATCCTTTAGAAGACCTAAGCAAAGAAGGGGAAAGAACAATGTATACTCTTGCCTGTTTTCTGGGATTCCATTTCTCATTTCTTCATCATCAAGACCCTACATTCTTTCATCCACTTTGACAGTTAACCAACCATGTCTCAGGCATTTATGCTATGGGTTCTAGAGAACAAGCTAAAGGAGACAGGCTGCCAGTTTTGCACAGAGACTCATCATGCAGCAAGGGAGGCCTAAAGCGGGACTGTGCCAGTCATCCCAGTCTGCCATCCTTTATCCACAATGCTTGAGGCCAGAGGAGTCTCAGAATTCAGATATTTTCAAACCTTAGTAGCAAGATACGATATGGCACGCATGTGTGTGTGTCTGTCTGTGTGTGTGTGTGTGTGTGTGTGTGTTTCACAGGATTCTCTTATCAAATTTAACTGGTATAAAACTCAAAAATAGCCTCCTATTGGCTCAGATCAGATTTTGCCCCCAAATTCATTTGGCACCAAACTTTACATTTCAGAGCCTTTTGGGTTTAGGAATTGCAGATATAGGATTATGGAACTTGAAGAGTTATCACTGACTGAGCATCCACACAAAACAGACATGTCTTATTCCCTCTAAGCCCCCCACATAGCCCTCTTTGGATTGTTCCCGAACGCCCACCCTATCTGACAAACTTTCACGCAGACTCCCCCAAGTGAACTTGGTAACGCTATGGCAGGACACCATTCTCCCTATTTTAAAGAAAGGAAGCTATTTTTTATGAGTACCTCTGTAAGGTTGGTCAACAAGTAAATGGCCTGGGACCCTCGTCTCAGGTACCAGAAGCCGTGCCGTTTTCCATGATGCAAAACTGCTGCCTTACTGGGGAGCCACTCTGCTCCCACGGACTTCCCCTGCTGCCCTCCCCACTTTCAGTCCCAAAGTCCCCCAGTTTCCCTGAGAGGCCCCACAACATGAATGTGGTAAGTCTTACTCCATGGGCCTGTTCTGGGCAACACACCCGTCTTCTGGACCTTGGTTTTCCCTCTGTGCCTCATTGCAAAAAGTTTTGGAATCTGACCTCTCTGGGGTTGAATTTCATTCCTGACCTAACATGAGCTTGGGAAAGTCACTAACACTCTGTGAAAGTGTTTTCTCATCCTTGAAATGGAAAAAAAAAGTTCATAATTATTGGAGTTATTATGGGGATAAAATGAGTCAATTTGTGTAAAGTACCTGGAAAAACAGTAAGTGGGTAGCTATTACTGTTGTAATTATTATTGCTTTTGTTATCATCCTTATTGTAAAGTTATTGCTTGAACACATTCTATGTCCTAGGTAGTATATAAAGTGAATCAGATGTGGTAATGGAGAGAAATCTGTTCTACTCTAAGTACCCTGCAAGCTGACCGTCTTTTATGTTGATCATAGGATCCACAATACTGTGAACAAAGCTGATCGACCCAAGAATAGGCACTTGACCCACGTGTAACCCATGAACCTATAGTCATCCAGAGTGGCTTCTGGCTTCTACATTCTCCTGGTACAAAGCACTTGTCCAAAAGGGATCATGACAATTTACTGAACCCATCAGAAAGTCTTTTTAAAGGAAGCCTGGATGTGAAACATGTCAAAGAAAGAGGAACTGGTCCTGAGATCAGAAGCAAAACCTATTGGGTCACAAAGCCAGAATCTGTGAGGGAGTAGAGGATAAATGTAAGGGACTTAGAAGAAGCGAGACGTGCATCTGTAACACCAGGAGCATATAGAGGGAGAAAGCACTGCAGTTGAGTGGCCAAATGCCAGAGTAGGGACTTGAACCAGCCTTCTGGAACCCGAGTTCAGGCTCTTGTCCTCCACATGGGGAGCCACAGATCCCTGTGCTTCCTGGGGCCAAATAACAGAAATGAGAGGTACGGGGCCTTGGGAGGCCAGTGTCAAAGTAGAGAGTATGTAGCCCTTCAAAAAAGGAGCAACTGCTCATACATTCGAGACAAATGGCACCATGTGGGAACATGAGCCAAAGATGTCAGGTCTTCTGACTCTTCAAGAGAAGCCAGAAATCCAGATATCTGTGGGAGAACTCCTATTCTTTAATGTTGAAAATTAATTCCATTTTTTAGGGACTGTTCAAGCAAACACACACACACACACACACACACCCCGTTAGGTTAGATTTATTTAGCGTATAGGCCTCCAAGTTGAGAATACTGCCTTATACTGCCAGTTGTAAGACAATGGAGATTTTTAGTGTGAGGTCCAAGCTCTCTTCTCTAAGCAATGAGGACAAGAAAGGAGAAAGATGCACTGTCACCCCAGTGAGAAAGGATCCCAGGAACTGCCATCTAAGGCAATTTCTAAAAAAACAGAATTCAAAGGGAATCCCTCATTAAATGATCCAAACCATCTCATAAATCCAAAGGAAAAGAAGGTGTATGTTTCTGGTCAAGATAGAGCAATAGGGACCAGGTTTACCCTCCCACCCAAAACAACTAAAAAAAACCAACATATATACGACACAGCATTTCTGAGACATTGAACATAAGGCCATAAAGGACAGTGATCTGTGAGAAGATGCAAGTTAATGAGGCCAGCGCTAAGGCTGCCCAGCTCACTGCCTGGAGTTTCCAGCCATGGCACAGGGAGGAGAAAAGAAGTCCAGGAGAGACTGGTGGTCTCACTGAACCAAGACAATGGAGCTGAGAATATGGGAAAACCAAAAGGACAGAGAGCACTGTGTGGACAGAGAGCCCCAGAGATTTACGGGGTCCCTAAGTCTTCAGCTGGGTACTTACTTACTAATCAGCACATGGGTGTAAGGAGAGGAATTATTCCCCAGAGCTGACATGGGGCCAGGAACAATTCTTTTTCCCAATAGCCAGAGTGGAAAATCTCATATTTCATGGAGTATTGGGTAAAATATTTGAAATAGCTTTGCTTCAGTAATGGGGAAAAATAACCCTCGATGAAATGGTTCTCTATGTTGCTTAACAAAGCTTAAAAGCAAAACCCAAAAGAAGGATCAAACAATTTGTTAAATTTTGACAAATGGGTACACCTGTGAAAGAGCATCACCACAATCAAGTTAATGGCCAAAAAACCATCACCCCCAAAAGTTTCCTCACACTGTTTCACAATGCCTCTTCCCTCCCTCTCTGTGCTCTGCATGCCCTCTGCCCCAATTCCCCGGCAAACAGTGATGTGGATTCTCCTCACTAGAGATTGGCTCTCACTTCTCAGAATTTTGTAGATATAGACTCAACACAATGTACTCATTTTTTTTTTTACATCTGCTTCTTCTAGTCAGTGTAGTGATTTTGAGATCCAGATATGTTACTACACATGCCAACTGTTCATCAGTGTTCTCCTGGAAAGCAAAGGTTAGCAAGAGGCAAAGAGCACTTCCATACACTGAGCAGGTTTGCTGTCCAAGCACGTGGGTGCATAAGAGCAGTGACTCATTCAAAGGGACTGAACAGTTTACTTCCTCAAAGCTGGAAGTGAGAGTGGGTGATGTTCAGAAAGTCAGGAAGTCATGAGATGAAGGGCACGAGACCTCTCATGGCCATCCAGAAGCAAATGTAAGAGACCAGAACAGCCTCCAAGGAACCAGAAGGGAAGAACTCTGAACAAGTGTTTATACATAATTCTCTGTAGGGGTTGATCCAGAGACACAGCATTTTGTTACTCAGTCTGGGACCCAGTGGCAAGAAAATTTCACCTCCTGTCTCTAATTGTTACTTAATAACCACTAGAGATATGGGATAAAAATTATTCTGAGGTTGCACAGAGAAGGAGAACAAAGTGTTTCAGCAATAAGTCTTAGAGGCACGAGGCAGGAGAATGATAGATAACACACCTGATCCACGTGTGCCATTCCTGCCTCAAAATATTCTCCACTTGGAAGCCCGAAAATCCTAGGTCTCATCCCTTGCCATTCTGAATCCATTATTTCCCCTTTTCAGGACAGGACCCTTCTTTGATAGTCATCTCAATCTCTTTATCATTTTTGGAGACACACCTTGCTCTAACCAGAAGTAAGGCAACTGGGTGTGCAGGTGTGTCTTAAACGGATGTTTCCTTGTACCAGTTCACCCAGTTGTCCTCACCATTCCATGATATGATGCACTGGATGTTTTTGCCCTCCCAAAATTCATTCCTTAAAGCCCTACCCCTCATTGTGATGGTAGGTAGAGGTGGGGTCCTTGGGGGGCAATTAGGCTTAGATGAGGTATTGACGGTGGGGCCCCCAGAATGGGATTAGCATCCTTATAAGAGAAGGAAGAGAGACCAGAGTGCTCTCTCCTGATCACTGTCATGCTCCCACGTGGCGATGGCATACTTGCATGCTCTCTTGCTCTCCCTCTCGCTCTCTCTCTCTCTCTCAACCATGTGAGGAACAGCAAGAATCCAAAAATCTGCAACCCAGGAAAAGGGAATCACCAGGAACCATTTCTGCCAGTACCTTGATCTTGGATTTCCCAGGCTCACGAACTGTGAGAAGTAAGTGTTCCTTGTTGAAGCCCCCAGTCTGTGGTATTTTGTTATAGCTGTCTAAGCTAAGATACATGGGCATGTTAACCCAGACGATCTGAATATGGTAACAAACACAACTACTGCTGTTCCCTATAGCCAATTTCTTATAAATTTGAGAACATGCTACATGATACATTTTTTTTAATTTAGAAACTTGATCAATTCACATTTCAAAATGAGCAATTATTTTCCATATTCACTTCCTCCTTCCTCATATGTATGGATTCTGTTCCATACAAAGTCATTAAGCACTTTGCAAGGAGAAGAAAAAAATTGCTTTTGACCTTTGGGGAATGCAATTTAGGGTTTATTGTTTGGAAAGCCCCAGGTAAATAATGATTATATAGCAATAAATTGTGTAATTGCATTTAATCTGTGCCCAGAGGCTAGCAAGCACTACAAATCAGTACCTTCCAAATAGAAGTCTCTGATTCTGGGAGGCAGCAGGAACCAACAACCAGTGTAAGGACATCTGTCACTGCAGCAAGCACCTCTCCAGAGCTTGAGATAGTGCAGCAGCATCAGGTTCAGTTCAATTTCAATCATGGCCATTCAAGTGATGAGGAAGACCACGATAAATTATTAGAGGTAGGGGGAACAGGTCCTAGAATAGAAGATCAAAGAATTTTGAATGGTGCTGTTCAGCTAAGAGCTGGTTTCTCAAACATGTCCCCAAATCCAGCCAATAGAACAGGTGGGAAAAAGCCACAGAGTAAGAGGAATGAGGTTACTAGCTGAGGATCTATTCTGATCAAGAGGCAGGTGTGACTTTGAACGAGGGATTGTCTGTTTCTGGGTTGGGGACAGGAACATATAGTAATTAAGATGTGAACACCAGAGTCAGACTGCCTGGCCTTTCATCCGAGCCCTGGTATGTCTTCCCTCCCTGACCAGGAGTTCTCCGAGTTGCTTTGTTATACAGGGCCAGCCACATTACCTTCCCCATAGGGTTGTGTGAAATTCATGAAACGATGCACAGAAAGTTCTATGTTGACAACACTAAAAACAATAAAACCCCATTTATATCAGAAATGAAGTTTTCAACACAAATGTCTTTCAGAAAACGGAAACATAATCTTTTTCCCCAACAGTAATTTTTATGAAAATTTTCATAAAAATCTTTTCGAACACACCATATACTTCCCCACATATGGAAACAGAGTGTAAGGAAAAAACATCTTTACAATAGCATGGGGCTTTACAATAGCCTGGCTTTACT
The DNA here is from genome assembly GCF_905146905.1 of Nyctereutes procyonoides. Classification (NCBI taxonomy): domain Eukaryota; kingdom Metazoa; phylum Chordata; class Mammalia; order Carnivora; family Canidae; genus Nyctereutes; species Nyctereutes procyonoides. Next base: position 21,902,239 of record NW_026575159.1, read on the forward strand.
ACTTAGTAGCTGTGAAACCCTGATTCAGTCACAAGATGTGTCTGAACAGCAATTTGCTGGTGTAATTTAAAAATGCACATGTCACAAAGCTGATAGACAAAGATATATGTGATAAGTGCAAGGCAAACTTACTCACCAAAAATAAATTTATTCTTTGTTTGTTTGTTTGTTTGTTTGAGGTTTCACGACCATCATCACGGACACAGATTATTACGCCATAATATGATGACGCCTTAGCAAATGCGGGCGAATCAAAAACAAAACAAAAACCTTCCACAGAACTGTCATCCTCTTGGGAGACCAGATGTCCATTGCAACTAACACAGTGTTTTCCCTATATTCACTGCCCAGGAAATATTTGTTAATATTTGAAATATTAGATAAATTAATGATGCATCCTGAGAATAGTGACTGCAATCTTTTATAAAGAAAATTATGGGGATCCCTGGGTGGCGCAGCGGTTTAGCGCCTGCCTTTGGCCCAGGGCGCGATCCTGGAGACCCGGGATCAAATCCCACGTCGGGCTCCCGGTGCATGGAGCCTGCTTCTCCCTCTGCCTGTGTCTCTGCCTCTCTTTCTCTCTCTCTCACTGTGTGCCTATCATAAATAAATAAAAATTTAAAAAAAAGAAAATTATGTGCTAATTATGGAAAATATAAATCATACCACAGATGCATAAAGAAATGTTTTAAAGTAGTTATGTCTTAAAAGTAGTTTGGGCTACTATAACAAAAGTACCATAAACTGGGTAGGTTAAACAACAGAAATTTACTTTATACAGTTCTTGAGGCTGGAAGCCTGGGATCATGGTGCCAGCATCATCACGTTTTAGAGCACTCTCTCTTCCTGGATCACGGAATGCTGTCTCCTCTTTGTGTCCTCACATGGTAGAGAGAGAGAAAGAGCAAATCCTCTGCCTTTTCTCTGCATTCTGCTAATCCCATTATGGGGGCTCTGTGCACCCTACAAAGGCTCCACTTCCAAATACACTGGATGTGAGGACCTCAATGTATAAATGTGGGGGACTGGAGGGGGGTACAAACAGTAAAAGATGTTAGTAGGAAAAAAATTACTCAACATCACATCATCTAGAAATAAGCATTGCCAACATTTGATGAAAATCAATCCAGTCCTCAACCTACTGCTCACTATTGGAAAAGGATAAAAGTAGAAAATAAAGATGATAGCTCACAGACACACAGATACGTTGATAGAATTGTCAAAAAACAATGGATTCATAATATAAATACTATTTATTTTGAATAAAAGTGTTATATTTCATTTCATCTGAATTTAATAAAGAAAACAAAGGACATAAGAACAAATGGGAAGTACATTCAACTAAATGTTTCTTACCTGAAAGATTTGTTAATTCATGAGATTCCTCTAAAGCTAAAGAAATAGAAGCTCTTTGAAATCAAACATTCTATATTGCGCAGCACCCTCGGTTTCACTGACAATTCACATAATTACTTTGTTTCAGACCCATCCCCCTTCCTTCCCACATTTCAGTAACTACAGCACTATTTTTAACTTGTCAGAGTTTGGAGAATTTGCATTTTATCCTAAAACCATTATACAATTTTAATTGTACATTATAACATATACAACTGATATCTATTTGCATTTACCACGTGCCAGGTGCTGTTTAATATCTAAGTGTATAGTGGTAAACAAAATGGAGTCCCTGCTCTATGGAGCTCAGAGCAAGAGACAGGTAATAAACATTCTGTGTCTATCTACATGCACACATATAGGAAATATGTGGTTTGTGATAAATGTTATGAATAAGACAATGGGTGAGAGAGGCTGAGAGGAGAGTGTCAGAGTGGGGCATGGTATTTTACACAGGGTGATCTGATGATTTTAAGAACTTTCCAGAAAACAAGAACAGCAAGTGCAAAGCCAGCTTTTTACTGGGGCTTCATAGATCCTGGAATCTTTTGTTTGGTTGGATTTTCATCAAGAAACAAATTCTTGGGGCACCTGGGAGGCTCAGTGGTTGAGCACCCGCCTTCGGCTCAGGTCGTGATCCGGGAGTCCCAGGATCAAGTCCCACACTGAGCTCCCCGCAGGGAGCCTGCTTCTCCCTCTGCCTATGTCTCTGCCTCTCTCTCTCTGTGTGTGTCTCTCATGAATAAATAAGTAAAAATCTAAAAAACAAAACAAACTCTTGATTGAGTCTTTCCAAGAAGTACTCATTGCTGTTATATTCCAGAAGTTTCCAAATGCCTGAGGAAGTCTGACTCTTGCCTCCTTACTTAGAAGGCAAACCCGCTGATAATAAACAACTGGTTCCCCATTCTTTTCCTCAGAACTTTATTAACATTGTCCCATGTCTTCTAGTATTGACTGCGGCTGTGGCAACATCTCAGAGGACAAAGCACCTGGAGATGGAATGTTTGGTAAATAATTATCATGCCATCCCTGGGAGGAGGGCACACAGGTGGAAACAGGCAGTATCGCAAGGGTAAGGGCAATGAGAGAGGTGCTGCATGGCTTGGGATCCACCATCTCTTTGGTTCTGTCAACATGGTGGCATTGGACCATGAAGATGGGCATCAGATGCCAGCTTTTGGAATCTTACAAATTTAGGTTCTAAGGGGTAGTGGAAGGGGAGGTGGATGGGGGGATAGGGTGACTAGGGACGAGCACTGAGGTGGGCACTTGATGGGTGTATACTATATGTTGGGAAATTGAACTCCAATTTAAAAAATACATAAAAAATAATAAATAAATAAATAAATAAATTTAGGTTAACCCCATATCTGCCACTTACCTTGAGATAGTCACTTTTCCTTTCTGAGTCTCAGTTTGCCTAACTGTAAAATGGGAGTTATTATAGTTACCTTGGCGAGGTCTCTATAAGGATGAGAGGAAATATATGTGAAGCCTCTGAGCAAGCACCGTGCCAGTACCTCAGTATCTAATAAACAACAAAAGCTATTATTTCCATTGTACAAATTTGGCTACACCACCAAGTTATGAGGACCAAAACATGTATATAAACCTAATAAGGGGATACATTCATATGTATATGTACCTGTATCTATCACCTATCTCTATGAATGTGTATTTATTTTAAAATATGCATACGAGATAAAATATACATACAAAAAGAAAGACGCCAGCCTACGTAGAAAGATTCCTGACCAATGCTGCATTAAATGTTGATATAATGCCTCCAGATGACATATATATTTGCAGAGATTTTTTTCTGCAAATGTCAATTTAACCCACATTAAAGTTTTATCAAGGAACTTAAATATTAATTTGGTTTTATTTATGAAAATCTGCTTGCAAACCAGTAGCTCCCAAAACGCAAGCTCCCTCCTGAAATCTAATGTGGAATAGATGAATTCCCAAAGCTGGCCAAAGGGAAGGGGCCCACTAAACTGATGAAAAAAAAAAAAAAACTTAACCAACCTGATGGTCCATCAAAATCTGGTCCTATCAACAGAGCCATCGCTCCTCCTATCAAAGTTATTACAGTTGTTTCTTCCTGAACTATTTTTCTCTTCTCTGTATTAATAAACCAAGTCTCAGTTGTGAGAAAGCAGGGCAAATGGACAGAATCTAGTAATTTTATATCAAACTGACAAGTCTGCTAGACCTCAGTATCTACCTATCTCATTTATTTTCATTTCCTCTGCCTTCTTTTATTTTTTATTTATTTTTACTTCTAAAAAAATGGTGAGAAGATTCTAGGCTCCTCAGAGCACACCTGAGTCTTCAATGATGTCAGAATGGCACACCTGAGGAAAAAAACTCTCAATGGAATTAAAATGCTTATAACCATCTAGGTTTCTTCGAAACTGTAGCTCTGCAACATTTACCATTTTGGTTCACCCGTTTACACACTAATAAAACTGCCCCATCAGGAAAATTCTAGGCTCTTGGAGGATGTGTATCTTCAAGTCCAGGGTGTATCTTCAAGACCAGAAATCTGGTTAGGCTGAGTGCTTTATGTGAAGAGGAGGAGGGTAAAAGAGACAGACATGGAGCCCTAGGGCAGGAGACATAGGTGCACACACTTTTGACTTGGAGGAACCATCTAGACTCAGCTGAGCAGTGGCCCTTGAACTTGAGAAAACATCAGAATCCCCTGAGAGGCTTACTGAACACAGGTTGCTGGGCCCCTCTGAGAGGGCCCCACCTTAGAGATTCTGATTCAGTAGCTCCAGGGAAGGGCAGGAGATGTTGCATTTCTACCAAGTCCACAAGGAAATGCCCATACAGCGGGCAGGGGGACCACGATTTGGAAACCTCTGGGCTAGGGCAATGGTTGTTAAACTCTGCTGCACAGTGGAATCACCTGCAGAGATTTTAAGAGTTCCAATACCCAGTCACAGCTCACACCAATTAAATCAGAATCCTTGGGGCTAGGATAGAGCTAGTGTTCAGTCATCTTTTAAGGCTTCCCAGATGATTGCAACATGCTGCCTATTTTAACAAACCAACTCTGTTTCAGGTAGAAACCACGACTACCTTGTTGGTGGCAGGACAAACTCTAGATCCTGAGTCTTGTCTCCCACTGTGGGCTCTTTCTGCTTCCCTCAAAACACTGACTCTCAGAAAAAGTGGAAGTGCAGAGCAGACGGGGCACAGTAACAGGTTTGAACAAGAATCCCCTGTGTTCCTGCATCTGTTACAAGCATTGCAATATCCACATAGTAGTTCTCAACTGCTGCATAAAACATACTCTCAACTTCTGTGGCTTAAAACAACATATAGCTATTACCTCACAGTTTTTGTAGGTTGGAAATCATGACCAGGCTGCAGGCATGAATTCTCCCCTGGATGTGTATGTGAGGAGACAGAGGCAACCCAGGAAGAAAGAAGGGAGAAAACAAGACACAAAGGAAACCAAGGATATACTCCAAATTTGCTGGAGTATAAAGGAAAAGGAGGTCAGAAAATCATAAGGAAAATGAGGGAAAGAAGCACATGAGCTTTAATGAAAATAGAAGAAGCTAACAGAATATCTGATAAACAAGAAGGGGGGCACCTGGGTGGCTCAGTGGTTGAGCATCTGCCTTCAGCTCAAGGCATGATCCCGGCTCCTTGTAGCATTTTTAAATTTCTAACTATGTGAACTTATTACTTATTTGTAAATAATTTAATTTAATCAAGAAATGACACAGCTAGCAAGATTTCCACATTCTTCCACAGAAATAGAAGGTAGGATAAGAACTGACAAGAATCAATTGTTTGAAGGGGAGATACTCAAGTCATCGCTGTCCTTGGAAGATTTCAGTGATGTTGTAGGGACATAAGCCAAATCATTGGTAAGGCCATAGAAGGGAAGTTTTTTAAAAAATGAAGACCTAAATATGGACTGATTTTTTAAGAAAATTGGCTAAAAAAGGGAAAATGAGAACACAATTTGTATTAGCTTGCTTGCTTGTTTTTTAGTATGGGAAAACTATTCTGAAAGGAAAGAGAGAAGATCATAAAATACAAACCAAAAAAAAGTATATGAAGCTGGAGTATAAGGTTCCAAAGGAAGCAGAACAGCATGAGATCCAGAATACATTTTAAGAGGAATATATGGATCAGAGGGAATTTCATCACATCCACTGTGATAGGGGATACACACACACACACACACACACACACACACACACGGATATACACAAAGATAAGAGTACAAATGTCAAAGAATGAAACTGAAGAAAATCTCATCTTTGTCCTTAATTTTCATCTCAATAAAAGCAAGTGCACAGCACCTGCTAAAATGAGAAGAGTGGTGAAAGCTGAAGGTTTGAGTAAAGAAGTAAAAATTTAAAATAGCTATGGACGGAATGGAAGATACATGAACCACGGAGAAAAGCAGAAGAATTGCTAAAAGTACCAAAAGCCAACTGAGACTCTGAATTTGTAATGATATCAAATACCCATGGTAGCTTGATTTCTCTATCATAACTCAGCTCTCTAGATACTGAAATGAGAACCATGGAGGTTAAGTTGGGACAAGTTTGGGTTTTACGATACAGACAAGAAGCAAGTAATGACTATATATGAAAACATGAGTGAAATGTGCAGCCACAGTAATGTAACTGAGCCAAGTCGGATAGCAAAGGATGTGGGGCAAGAATCAGGGTGATAACTGAAAGAAGAGCCAGGATATGGAAGTCTAAATGACAGACAGAGGTTAAGGAAGAATAAAACAACCAAAGTAGAGCACGGAGAATGGGATTTGGAGCCAAGATTTATAGGAGGGGTCTTTGACCATATCAGTGACCAAGGGAGAAAGTAGATAAGAACGAGATGAGGTAATGGTCACAGGAGACAAAAAAGTCAAAACACTGTTTCATGCTTCCTTTATGGTGGGTTCCATGTCTGTTACCACTGGGTCTCTTCTAGGAGGATAAGTGTGACACTAACTGGAAGACTTGATGGGAACTGCTAATTTTAAATGTTTCCCAAAAGTACAGGTAAAATAAAATGAAGAGTATCGTTTAAAGGAGTTTCCAAAGTATGGTCTTTCAGTAGCCTGATATCTCAGCCCTTCCAACTTGTAAGCTTTGGTATTGAGAAACTGTATGCCCTGGGAATGGTTCTAGGGATACACTTGACCCTGAGCTGACCCTCTGCAATGGTCTATATTTGGTTACTGCTAAAATGAACTGGTGTCACATCAGCACTAAACTAGGAATGTTTTTCATGTTTCTCAATGTCAAAGACCTTATAAAATAAGTGTAAACATCTACAGAAGAGGAGAGAACACTAGTAAATAATTTTCCATTAGACCATTGTGCTTGTCAAGGTCTCCCAAGGGTTGTTTATGAAAAGTGGGAGAAGTCCTGTGATTTTGGCAGAAAAGAAATGCCTCCACTTTCTCTAGTCAGGACTAAGAAATCTGTCAGACCTCGGGTAGTCAAGAAATAAGAAATTTAGTGCTGACTCATTTAACCACTCAAAACTTTTATGACCTGCTTTCTTTGTGCTGTTAAAAAATCAGGTGAGGGATCCCTGGGTGGCGGCAGCGGTTTGGCGCCTGCCTTTGGCCCAGGGCACGATCCTGGAGACCCGGGATCGAATCCCACATCGGGCTCCTGGTGCATGGAGCCTGCTTCTCCCTCTGCCTGTATCTCTGCCTCTCTCTCTCTCTCTCTGTGACTATCATAAATAAATAAAAATTAAAAAAAATTTAAACTGATGAACCACTGAAAAGCTATTTCTTCAGTGGTTCATCAGCAACATTAAAAAAAAATCGGATGATCTTAGACAAGTTATTTGAATTCACTGAACCCAGGGATCCTCTTATGTCAAGTGGGTCTCTGAAACCTGACTTACTGTCACAGAAAGTAAAAGGATAATAAAACTGCAAAATCTTATTTCCCCTCCACAAAAGTCTAAGCCTCTATGTCTAGAAGTCCAAGCTCTCCAACTAAGGTAGGCTATGATAAGATACATAAATAATATATACATTATATTTTATATAGATTATATATAATATAGAGAGAATATGCATATAGTATATAATACCAATATATGTAATATATATAGCATATATGTGTAATCTCTATAGATTATATATAATACAGTATATATATATATATATATATATATATGATACCTATCTAGATATAACAATCTATGGGTATTGTCATTTTAGGAGTTTTAATGAAGTGTAAAAACATTACCTCCCTCTTGTTCCTTGGATATTCTGTCCCTTGAATATGCACATATATATTTTATATATACATACTTTATACATGTATATATAACTATATATATTTATATACATATATTTTATATATTTCTAAAAACAGGTCTGTCATATATATATGTATAAGTATATATATAACTAACATATATATAAAACTAGTAAGATACATAGATAGGAAGTTTCTAGGGAAATTTAAAAATTCATTGACCTGAATAAAAATTAAAATATTTCACATCAAAATTTGTGATATATATCTAAAGCGGTGCTGAGAGGGAAATTTATAGCATACATACACATATATATGATCTAAGCCCCTACCTCAACAACCTAGAAATTGAAGAACAATGTAAACCCAAAGTAAGAAGAAGGAAGGAGGAAACAGAAACCAATTAAGCTAAAAATGACAGAAAAAAATAATAAACAAAGAGCTGATTTTTGAAAAGATTAATAAAGCTAACAAACCTCTAGCAAAACTGAAAAAGGCTAAAAGACAAGACACAAATTACCAATATCAGGAAGAAAACAGGGATAACAGAATAGATCCTGCAGGTTATCAAAAGGACAAGTATTAAGAACATCCTTATACACATAAATTTGAAAACTTAGATGAAATGGACCAATTCCTTGAAAAATATAAACTACCACAACTTAATGTGAAATATTTTAATATCCCTATAACTATTTTTAAAATTAAGTTTGTAATTTAAAATTTCCATAAAATTAATTTCCATAAAATTTCCATAAAATTCCATAAAAGTAATCTCCAGGCCCAGAGCTGTCACTGGAGAATTCTATCAAATATTTAAAGAATCAAAAACAATTCTACACAATCTCTTCCAGAAAACAGAAGAGTAGAGACAATTTTCATTTTATTTTAAGCTAGTATTATCCTGATACTAATAGATTTTTAAAAGGTTCTAAAAGAATAAAATAAAAAAATAAATAAAACTATAGGCCACTCATGCAAGTAAATGCAAAACCTTTAACAAAATATTAGCAAATAGAAATTAGCAACACACAAAAAGAACTATACATAATAAGGAGAGGTTTATTCCAGGGATATAAGACTAGCTCAATATTTGAAAACCAATCCATGTAATCCATTTTACTAACGGACTAAAGAAAAAGAATCACACCATCATGTCAATTCATGCAAGGAAAGTATTTGACAGAATTCAACACTCACTTATGATTTAAAAACAAAAACAAAAACAAAAACAAAATACAGCTAACATTATACTTAATAATGAAAGACTGAGTCTTTTGCCTTAAAATTCAGGGGGCAGGGGTTGGGGCAAGGATTTCCATCCACTCTTACCATTCTTATTCAAAGTGAAGCTGGAAGTTTTAGCCAGTGCAATAGGACAAGAAAAAGGAAAAATAGGCATACATATCAGAAAGGAAAAAATAAAGTGATCCCTATTTGAAAGTGACATAATAGTCTATGTAGAAAATTCCACTGAGTCCACAAAAACATTCTAGTACGTGAATTTTAGCAAGGTCACAGAATACAAAATCAACACACAGGCATACACACACAAATCAACTATATTTCTATATACCACCAATGAATGGTGGAAACCAAATTAAACATATTATTTATAGTCACTCCAAAAAAATGAAATACATATGGCAGAAATCTAATAAATTATGCTCAGGACTGGTATTCTGCAAACAACAAAATGCTAATGAAAGAAATCAAAGAGTATCTAAATAGATGGAGAGATAAACTATGCTCATGGACTGGAATGCTGAATGTATTAATGATGTTAACTTTCCTCCAAATTGATATATAGGTCTAACACAATCCTATAAATATCTCAGAAAGATTTTGTATAGATACTGACAATATTATTCTAAAATTTCTATGGAAAGTTACTAGCCCAAGACTAAAATAATCCTAATAAGAAGAATGAAATGGGAGATATTACTCTTCCCGATGTTAAGGTTTACTGTATCACCACGGAAATCACAACAGAGCAGTACTGGCAGAGGATCAGACATATAGGTCAAAATACAAAGAACAGAGCACCCTAAAGCCAACCCACAAATACACTGAACTAATTTTTAATGAAGTTGCAAAACTGAGACATAGATACAGCTATTTCCATGAAGTCAAACTAAGGGAGTAGGGATAGTCAGACAAAGAAGAAAAGAAAAGCTGACAGAGAATTATTGGACTATTGATCACTGAGAGCAGCTGGGGCTCAATCCCACCAGAGACCCTCTAGGTACAGTGCAGGATGGACCTCAGGATTGTCTCTCCGGCACACAGAAGGTGGGAGCATGCATGCTGATGCCTACTGGTGATGTGGAAGGTTGCCTTCAAGCAAGCTACCTCCCACTGGATTCTAGGCTACACCTGCGAGTTGCCTGACTGAGCTTCTGAAAAGCTGAATAATGTAGCTGGCACTGAGGTGGGAAGTCTCTGTGGGCTCCCCTGTGGTTCACCAGAGACTCAGCTCAAGTCACGGGGGCTGAAGGATGAGAGCTGAGGGCACCAACAACCTCTACTACATAAGTCTAATTCTGGAGTAGAGTGTTGGCCAGAACATTTGGCCACAGGAACAACATATAAGCTTTCATTATTAAAGAAAGTATTTTTCTCTACTCATCTTTTCAGCTTTTCTCAGTTGTTCTGGGACCTTGAATATGCTTTAGATCCTTTCCAATACACCTAAAACTAATCCAAGTGCAAACTACAATCCTAAACCTCACTTGTAACCTTAAACTTCACACGGTCTCCCCCACTCTGACCATAACACTAATCTGAACCCCAGCCCAACCCTTCTCCTAACGCAAACACAAACCCAAGCTCTAACCCTAATCCTCACTTTGACTCTACTGCCTGCTTCTCCCCGTACAACCCTGGTTTCATTGAACATTGCAACAGATACTAGGTACGGTCAATGGTATATTCTAGACATTCAGCATTGTGATTTTTGTTCCAGCTAGCAGGTTAAGTAGGCTGAATTTAACTTCCAAACTGTCTTCCCTTGCAGGCTGCAGAAGCTACAAACTCTGTTCAGGATTTTCCACTTTTTCACCAAACTCACTGGACTCCCCTCCCCTCATACACATGGCAGTTTCACAATCTGCCAAGGAATCAGGAAAATCTTATACACAGACCTTGGGGCTCACTGCTACTGGGACTCCCTCCCTTTCCAGAATTTCCCTTCCTACCTTTCTGGTTCTTCTGCAAGCCCCGAACTCTTCCCTCTTTCCTCTACATTTTTTGCCTCTTTTCGATTACTCTTCAGTGCCATCAAATAGTTGTTTTAGATATACTTTTTTTTGCCGTGTCCATCCAAGCTACTTCATCATTACCAGAAGCCAAAGTCTCTAGAATCAAGTTTAACTCATCACAGGGAACTCTCCTTGAGCCAAAGTTCTGGGAGAAGGAGCAATAATACATTAAGATAGGGGTCAGAGGAGGCTAAGCTACCTATTCATGCAATTGACTGTGCCTTCCTGATTCCCTGCAGCCAGGATCATATCTACTTTTCTCTTAATGGTGGGTTTCTACTACACACATCCAACCTTCTACCGTAGTACATCAGATAATAGCCAGTTCATGACAAGCAGCTGCAATTTGGTGCACTGGTCAAATGTTTAGTCTCTATCAGGGCTCAGTAGCAACTCAAGGAATAGTTATTAGTAAGTATGAACCCAGTGTTACTCCAAAGCCCGTGGTGGATGTGCTCTGTGATTCTTCTTTGGAGGCCTCCAGGCTCCGTACAGCATCCTATTTGCCACAAACACCATGGATACAATTGGATCCTACTGGGACATTCTAAAGTAACCAATCAGATTAAGCTACTCTTCTCTTGGAGAGGAGCAAGTGAAGGATGGAGAGAATCCAGGAGTGGTATGTTAGTGAAATTCCCTATATATGATAGGAAATCATTACAAATGGGAATAGCTATCTCCCTGACCCCCAATATAAAGCCTGACATAAAGCTGGAACTCGATCCATGCTAGAACACATGAATGTATAAATGAATAAGTCACCATTATCACTATATCAAATTTGTATTGATCCTATACCAGTATTACATTATAAATCACATGTTCAATTTCACACATTTTAGGCAATATAGAATTCTGGCCAATACAGACTTGTAAAAGTGTCAGCATTCACTGTGACTGGGCACTTGTAAAATGCTGAAGATGTACTTCTTTTTTTTTTAAGATTTTATTTATTTATTCATGAGAGACAGAGAATGGTGAGAGGCAGGGACAGAGAGAGAAGCAGGCTCCCCATGGAGCAGGGAGCCTGACATGAGACTTGATCCCAGGACCCTGAGATCACAACCTGAGCTGAAGCAGACACTTAACAGACTGAGCCACCCAGGCACCCCCTAAAAATGTATTTCTTTATTATCCATTCAGATAGATAAGTCGTGTGCCAGGCATCATGCCAAGTGCTAAAGAGATACGTATGAACAAAAGAGTAAATGACATTGATCATGCCTCAAGAACCTAACAGTCTAGCAGACAATATGTCATAGGCCCGTTTGTCCAAAAGTCAGAAGAACTGAACTCCAAGCCCAACCTCTTGCTCCATAGCTATCTCTCCTTGAACCAGGAGGGCTCTTCTTCCCCATAGGTATTTTGACTCACTGACCTTGGCACCATCCCACCAACATAGTCTGAAATCCAGAAGAAAGCAGACAGGTGACGAACACGGCACTGATGAGGAAAATATATTTTCAAAGAACTCTTAGAGCCATAAATAATGTGAATGTAAGAATAGCAAGAATCACAGGGGAACAGAGCATGGAAAATATGATTGAGGCACATTATCCACAGGTTCTAAGACACTTTTTATTCTGAGACTCCTTATGATAACAAATGAACAACAGAAAAGGTTGGTTACACAATGTCCAGTTTTGAGTTAAATGTAGATAAATCCTGGTACCCTAAGTATTTTCTGCCCTCTGTTTATTCTTGGAAAAGAGACCAAAGAGAGAAAGAAGCAAAAGAGAGAGAGAAATAGAAAAAGAGGGAAATAGATCATGATTCAGTTGGTGCAGCAGATTTTATCACTTCTTTTTTTCTCCCTGACTGATTTGTCTTTCCTTAGGTTGCAAGCTTGGCAATTGCTCTTGGGAGACAAAATGAGATCTCCCAGCAAATTCTGCATGGATTCTGGATTTGGCCTCATCTGTGTCTAATGAAGTGTCTGTCTAATAAAGATCATCATGGATCAGTGGATTCACATCATTCATTCCATCCACTTCAAAATGAGCCCACTTCCACCTCACCCTGGGATGGCTCCGTTGACTTATAGTAACCAGGACATTTCAAAACAAAAGCTGACTGGCCTGTTAGTCCCATTTCAAAAATTATGAATATTATATATTGAAATACCTAAAAGAATATATATATATATATATATACATATATAGAGATATGTGTATACATATCTATATATATTCAAAAGGAAAAAAAAGCCAAAGCAAACAATCTCACATCAGGAAATACTTTCCCTATCTGTGTAAATCCTTCCAACTTTTCATTCATTTGTATATTTTTATTTTGTTTTGATTCCTATTTTGCATGCTTGTAATATTCTATATATAATTTCGTGTCCTTTTCTTTAACCTATTTTTACAATGGAGCATTTTCCAAATTATTTATAAGTCCTTCCTCATTTTTAAGAACTGCATAGGTCTACATCAATCAAGTGTTCTGTTGTTTATAGCCACTCATTAAATTCATCAGATAGCATTTAAGCTGTGATTTCATCTTTGTGCTTAAACTATTCCTCTATACGTGTTTAAGGGAGGCTGTCACCAAGGTAGTTTTATGTCTACTACTTGTCTCTTGATTCTGCATTAGGAGTCTTGAGAGCAGGGAGTGCGTTCGCCTCTATTCCTCCAGTGCTCAGCACAGAGCCTAATTTATAGGAAGTAAGCAGTAAATGCTTATGGAAAGAATAACCAAGCAGCCAATCATTCAGGCACCCATATGTACCCTGAAAGAACTGAGTAGAATTATACAAAGACTCAAGTACTCATGTTAAGGACGTAGAACATAACATGTCAGCGCCTACCACAGAGCCCAAGGACACAAAATTTCTCATGGGGCCTTCACAGCAGCGAAAAAGCTGACCCACAAAAATATCTTATCTCCTTTGGCAATGTGATAATGTCTATTTCTAAGTAGGTGGCCTATTATAGGAATTGCTTTTCTGAGTACAGCTCAGTCAGATACAGTTGAGGTTCCTATTCTTAGCTCTGACTCAAGTTCCTTTCCAGCAAAGGAGACTCGCTAAAATGCTCTCCCTAAGTTTGCCTGTGGACTGCTAGAGATCTGTTTCTATACCTGTCTCCTTGCCTCCCCACTTCCATGCCCCACCTCCACTGTGAGCTATGTGAAGGCCAGAGTCAAATCTTGCCCATCTCAGATTCCCCATTATGCACTTCAGTGCCTGAAACACATGGAACTTATCCTATATGATTCCAAACCCTGGAATCTTTCATTTACTCAACAAATTTGTTTACTGAGATTCTGCTATATTGCATTAGGTAGCCCAAACATAATGCAGAAGCAATCATCTCACTTAAGACTCCATTCAGCTGGAAAATAATAGGGCCTGGCTTGACAAAATGTCTAGAATAAACAACTTCTTTAAAGGCTTGCCACTTTGGTGGCAACAAGAACAAAGTCTCTGTCCCTTTTCCCTACCCAGAGTCTTCCAAGCTGCAGCATCGGCTGGCCAGGAATCAATAGCTGTGATTGTGACACGCTCTGTGAGACCCCGAGAAGGTTAAACCTGACTTACTGATTGCTGTGATTAATTGGAGGCAGTCCCCTCAGGTGTGCACTGTCATCCTTCAGGCTGACACCCCGTGCAATCCAGGCCCATTTGAGTAAGTGGCCCGAATTCCCTCTGACACAGAGATGCCCCGGAAACGTGGTACAGGGTCAATCTGTGAGCCAGGAGGGGAAAATTCTGAGTGAAAGGCGATACTCATGACCAGGCTGGGTTTAATCAGCCACATGGGAAGAAACAGAGATGATTAACGCTCACCAGGCTCCCCGGGCACCAGTTCCTCCTGGGACTGCTGGCCTCTCCATCTGCCCACCCTTTGTGTTTTGTGTTTATCTTCCGTTCTCAGTGTCCTTTACAGCTGAGAGCTGATGTCGGGGGCTCTGAAAGTCTCTGTCCCAACCCAGGCTGTGGTCCCAACATGTGTCATATTACCTTAACTAAGGCTCAGTTTAGTCATCTGAAAAACAGAGATTAAAATGCCACTGTGTGCATTTCCTGAGGCTGTTATAATGAAACAACAGAAACTGGATGGCTTAAACAGAAATGTGCTGTGTCACAATTCTGGAGGCTAGAAGTCTGAAATCATTGTATTAGTAGGATTTGTTCCTTCTGAGGGCCATTAGGAAGAACCTCTTCATTCTTTTCCCCCAGCTTTGGGTGGCCTCAGGCATGCCCTTGACCCATAGATGGCATCAGCCCTGTGTCTTCACATCCTCTTCCCATTTTGTGTGTCTGTCCCCAAATTTTCCCTTTTTATAAGGACATCAATCATACTGGATGGGAGCCTACCCTAATGATAACATTTTAACTTGGTTCCCTCCCCCAGGGAGACCCTCTTTCTTTTTTTCTTTTTTTTTAAGATTTTTTAATTTATTTATTCATGAGAGACACAGAGAGAAAGGCAGAGACACAGGCAGAGGGAGAAGCAGGCTCCCTGCAGGGAGCCTGATGCAGGACTCCATCCCAGGAAGCCGAGATCATGACCTGAGCCAAAGGGAGACACTCAACCACTGAGCCACCCAGGTGCCCTGAGACCCTGTTTCAAGGAAGGTCACATTCTGAAGTATCAAGGGTTGGGACTTCATGTATCTTTCAGAGGAGATATGATTCAACCTGCGACAGCCAACTTCATAGCACTGTTAGAGGGAGCAAATGTTCTCAAGTGTGCAAAATAGCAAGTCAAACAGTTTGGCTTCCATGACAATGTGAAAGGCCTGAAGTTGAAAGACCACAGGGACCATAGGAATGCTGAGGCACGAGGGACCCCTCTGCCTGGGCACACTGCTCAACCCAGCACGAGGAGGAAGGGAGCCTCAAGCCGGCCTTAGTAATAGTAAGTACCAGGTAGGAGAGACTGGGACAGGGCTGCGAGTTCTCTGAGACTGTCCATCAGCTCCCCCTCTGAGGGAGAGCAAAGCAGAGCTGGTCACGGAAGGCTTGTGGTTGGGTATGAGGAGACAAGACTTGGTGGTGAAGACAATGGGGTAACCATCATAGAATCACACTTAGGAAGTAAATTTGTTCACTATTCATTCGCTCAATCATTCATTTGTGTAACAGGTTATCTGTTGTACCAAGCAGTTGTGGTAGCTTCTGCATGATAAAAGATGAAAAAAAAAAAAAAAAAAAACCACAGAACCCCTCCAATGGATAGGTTAAGCATTGCATTTATGGTATGGACTTTCCTTGACTTCGAGTGAAATATCCCTAATGCTCTATGCTTCCAGTTTTTCCTTTGTAAAGCAGTGTGTTAGACAAGATTGCTGAAGTTCTTTCCTGGAAGAATTCCACAAATTCTGAAGAATAAATGCAAAGTACGCTTTACACTGGAAGCTTTATCATGTAGTGCTTACAAGTAATGGCTGTGAAGTCAGAGACTTTCATTCAAAGTCTCGTTTACCACTAATCGTTTACCAGTAATTATCTTTCATCAAATTACTTAACTTTTCCAAACTTCAGTATCCTCATCTATAAAGCAAGACTATCAACACCTACCCCGAGGGGATGGTGTAAGTATTCAATATGAAAATAACATGAACTGCCTGGAGCAAAGTCTAGCATATTTAAGTACTCAATATGTAAATGGCATAAAATACCAAAATCACCTTCAGAAAGTATTAACTTGTTTTCCTCAAAGGGTAACTTTGGCATAACCAGTTATATATAAAGGAATAGCCTGTAATTATTTATAAACGTCTAATTACTCAACAAACACACTGCAAATATCCCACAGTTGGGAATTGGATTTGCTCAATGTATGCTTAAATTAATATTTTAATATAATTTAATGTAAATGGTAATCTAATAAATACTAATCCAAGCCAAACATTAACTAATATATGCAACTTGACTTGCCAGAAAGAAGCAAGGATTTGTGATTGCTTAGTACATATGAAATATTTATGTATCCTGTGCTACCTGGAGAATTCAAGCATTCTGTGCTATAGGGCTGTCTTTCAACTAAAGGTGTGCTAATAACACTGTGTGTTGAAGGGACTGGGGAGGAGACAAATAGAACCTAGTACACCTGCCACCTGGTCTCAGATTCCCCTTCAGCCAATATGAGACCTGACTTCAGATCACATCTGCAATAGCCCCTTGATATTTGTCTCAGTCGTAGGGTGTCTTGTTGCAGAAAATAAAACAGCCAGACCTTTTTTTATAATCTTAACACACCAAGAAGACAGAGACTCTTATACCTACTGTTAATAAAGTAGGTTTTACTTTACAAGATGATTCCATGCATATCTATTAACTAGAACAGGTTTGCCTACAGCAAAAACTCATTAGGCGATATTTACACCTTCAGGCAAGGCACTACACCAAAGATATGAAATAGAAATCATCCAATCATTTAGTCAAACTGGTACCATATGCCAATAACGTGCAAAGCAATGGGAATGCAGAGCAGGAAAGATCTCTGCTGGTACTCATGAGGGAAACAAAGGCAAATGAAAACATTAAATTTCCTTACTGCCTACAGCCTACTGACAAGCCCCTGAAACAGGCAGAGTGACCTTCTTCTAGAAACTCAGCTGCCTTGATGTTGACACTTAGCTAAGGGCAAATGGCAATCTTAGCTTAACGTTATCCTGACCCCCAGGACCCTGTAAGTCTACTTTAACATATGAAAATTCCTTTGGAAACTTCCTTTATCTCTACCCACCCCCCAAGATAAATGTAAGCAGTCATCCTCCAAGCATACAGCCACTGATACACATCTGAAGGGTCTGAGGACTAAGATTTCACTGGACAATAATAAATGACCTTTCTTAAACAATACTCAGCCGCCTGAAGGTCCTGGAAACCTTGTTTCCAAAATACTGAGGAGACTTAGGGCTCTCCCTAACTGCCCCCCACCTCACTTGAAAGTACATAATCAGTCACTCTTCACAATCCCGGTGCAGCTCTCTCTGCCCATGGGTCCTGTCCCTGTGCTTTAATAAAACCAACCGCCTCTTTGTACCAAAGATGTCTCAAGAATTCTTTCTTGACCATTTGCTCCTGGACCCCAACATTTCACATCAGTACTACAGCCTTAACTCATGAGCAGAAGTCCTGAAATCAAAAACCTAAAGTTTATCACAAAGTAGATGTATATACTGTGAACATGTTGGGGATTAAAACCCAGTCCAGCAATGGCTGTGGGACCACCAAGGTATGCCTTGGCCAGTGCCCCTTATTAGCGTGAGATCCTTCAGTGGCTGGACTTTCCCAATTAGAGGAACACGGGGCTCATGTTGGCTTACCACTGGGCTTTTATTTAGCTGAATGAAGTGAGAGTTGAATTGCAAGAAAAAGAAAAGGGATGTGCTTGCAGGCTGTAAAAAGAAAGGAAAGGGTAGTTGCTGGGGAAGATGCTGGAAGAGAAGAGAGAATTCCCAGGTAGCTATTTTGACAAGATTTTGCTGCATGCGGTGATGAAACCCAGAGAATCTGCGCTGAAATTTACCTTATTTAATGATGTTCTCTTTTTGTAGCCATTAGTGCTACTAATATACCATCCTTTCCTTTTTTCAGGCACACTGAGGACTGAACTTGGTCCTGACCTCCTTGTGCCTGGCTAAGGCCATGTGTTAGTTTCCTAGGGGTGCTATACAAGTATCACATACCGGGTGGCTAAAAGCAGCAGAAATACATTGTCTCACAGTTCTGGAAACCAGCAGCCAAAAAAATCAAGCTGTCAGCAGGGCCACACTAAAGAAACCTTTAGGGGAGAATCTTTTCTGGTCCTTCCTAGCTTCTGGTAGTTTGAATGACATTGGAATGTCTTTGGAATGCAAAGAATCCTTGGCGCTCCTTGGCTTGCAGCTGCAGCATTGCAATCTGAGCTTCCATCATCATGTGGCATTCTTCCCTCATGTGCCTGCTTTCTCTTCCTGCTATAAGAACACCATTCATATTGGATTAGGACCCACCCTAAATGAGTATGACCTCATCTTAACTTGATTACATCTACAAAGACCCTATTTCCAAATAAGATCATATTCATAGGTTTCAGGGATTAGGACTTCCGCACATCTTTAGGAGGGAGGCAGCTCCACCCACAACAGGCCATATGAATGGCTTTTGCCAATACATGTAAGCAGAAGTAACATTTGTCTTTTCTAGACTATAGCATTTAACTATTTGGGTACAAGACCTGATATAGTTCTCTTGCTCTCACAGTTTCCTTCCAATATTCTAGGGGATATCTATTTGGTAAGCCTAGGTTCTGGAGTGAGAACAACCATGGAGCTGATCCCAAATAGACATGTAATGTAAAAAATACCTATTTGTTGTCTTAGCTATCATAATTTGGAGGTTGTTTGTTACTAGAGCATAACTTTCTCTGCCCTGACTGATACATTTGTAGTGTAGGGAACTTCACATCCAGGAGGAAGTGAAATGAGGCAAATCCTGCCCAAAGGAGCTCAGAGACATGGAGGCAGATCTAATTAAAAAGCACTAAAATAAAAAAAAATAAAAAATAAAATTAAAAAAAAAAAAGCCCTAAAATCTGAACCAGAGAAACCTAAGCAGCAAAGTCCCTGGAGAAATTTCAGGTTAGAGACCTGAGCAGTTATGAGATTCTGTTTTTGTTTTGTTTTACTATTAATGAAGAGAGCACGCTTTCATTGAGTTGATCCAGTGAGCTGGACTCATTTAATCCTCACAAAGCCCCATGAAGCAAGTGCATTCTTACAGTCACGACTCTCCCCACCTTGTTTCTCACAGACAGGCTCTGTATCAGCAAATGGTCATGCAGCTCAAAGGAGAGGAAACTGTGAAAGAACTGAGAACAGAATAAGAAGCAGCACAGGAGAGTAACAAAGATTAGCCCCCACAGAGACAATGCTGGTTAATCTGGGACATCATCCAGAAGCAACTGGATGTGTGTGGAAGCTTTCCCATAAAAAAGACTTTCACAAATAAGGGTGAGAAGAGTTCCAAAGGAATTCGGGGAGGAGGTGATAGCAGGGGCAAAAACATGGTAGTGAGAAAATGCAGGGACTAATCCATGATCAAAGAGTTAAGGTTGCTCACTATAAGTATAAAGCTTTTATCAGACGTTGAGATGTGTTGAAAAAGTTCAGTCAACAGTGGAGAGACGAATTAGGTTTTTTTAAAAAAAAAATATTTATTTATTTATTTATGATAGAGAGAGAGAAACAGAGAGAGAGACAGAGAGGCAGAGACACAGGAGGAGGGAGAAGCAGGCTCCATGCCAGGAGCCTGACATGGGACTTGATCCCGGGACTCCAGGATCGCACCCTGGGCCAAATGCAGGTGCTAAACCGCTGAGCCACCCAGGGATCCCTGAATTAGGTTTTGTGACAGTTGAGACACACTCTGAGTAGACTCATGGGAGATAAACTGGGATGTGTGGTATAGGTAGAGTCTATTGTGAACACATGAAGGAATTCTGAGAGAGAAGTGACTCTGAAAAGTCAGGACATGAGAAAGTCCATGAAGTATAAGAACTGGCTAGTAGGGTGTGCATCCTTGATTACATGGTAGTAGGCACTGGCTGTGGTAGGCAGCCTTCAGTGAGCCCCACCTGCTGGAATGCATGTCTTTGCTCTCCCCTTGGAGGTGCTGGACTCACTTCCAGCAAACAGAATGCAGCAAAGGTGATATGATGTCACCTCTGAGATTAGCTTATGAAAAACAACTGTGACTTCCATCTTTGTCTGCCTGTATGTCTCTTCCCTTCTCCCTCTCACGCAGGTACCCATGCACCCTTGACATTGCTCTTGATCTCACTTACAGTCTTTCAGATCTCATAGCCCTGGTGGAAACCACCTCTTATGTGATGAAGCAACCCTGTGAAGAGGCTCACATGGCAAGAGACAGAGGCCTGCTAACAACTGTATGAATTATCTTAGAGTGAATTCCTCAGTGCTACAGTCAAGCCTTCAGATGAGACTGCAGCCTGGTCAACAACAAGGCTGCAACCTACCAGAGATCTTAAACCGAGGCCCCAGCTGTGCTGTACCCAGATTCCTCACCCACAGAAGGGGTGAAATTGTTAATGTTTGTTGTTTTAAGCTGTTAAATTTGGGGCTAATTTGTTATGCATCCATGTATAAGTAATATATCTGCTATTCCATATTAACCAGGCAGCCTAGGTCAAATTATGTAATCTGTAAAATGGCCTTAATGATAATATGTAACTTTTAAGGTGGTTGTGAGCAATAAATGAGGTAATACATTTAAACTACTAGAGCAGTGCTGAGAACATAGTAAGACTTCAATAAATATTAGCTATTGTTTTTATTATAATTATTCTGACAGACATTAGCATGTGGTAGATAGCCCACTCAGATATTGAAGTTGCACATAGAAAAAGAAATCTAATTCAGAATGCCTCAAGTGATACAAGCAATTGGCCAGTTAACAGAACTGAGGTCCAGAGATGGGGGCTTAAGCAAAGTTATCAAGATCTATGAGTCCTCTTCTCTGCAATATCCTAGGCTTCCCTGTCTCATCTCTCAGCTATTCTTTAGTCTGGCTTCCAACATTACAGCCAAATAGTCACAGCAATATTAGGCCTCATGCACTAATAACAAATCCAAGAGAAGAGAGAGCTTCTTTTCACCCAACCAGTGAATCCAGGATTTCACATTGGGAAAACCAACTGGAGTTATATTACCATGCATGGACCTGTCAATTGAAACATAGGAAAGCCCATCGCTATCCTAGTTACACATCCTTCTCTCAACCATCACAATGTGAAGATATCAAGATATAGAGCATTAGCACAAACGGGATCATTGTTAGAGATGTAATGTGGCCAATCTCATTACACCACACAGTTGCTGCTAATGGAGGAAAGACAGACCAGGATACTGAGGAGGTGATACTAATATAGACTAAAGGAGGCTATTGCTATAGTGCAGAATAAGAGCTCAAAAGATTCACACTGGGGAATCAGTAGCAAGGGGGCAAGAATCAATATGGGTAAGAGTAAGAACTACAAAGTTTATAGAAACACAACAGGATTGAGTACCTGATAGATGAGGTAGGAGGGATTAAAGAGTTTCAAGACTATGCCAATGAGAAGCAATGACACTTACAGAACTAAACCTCAGAAGGACATACAGACTAATAATAAATTAAGTATCTATCGAGTAAGTGCCAGACTCCAGATCATCACTCCTCATCCTCCTGACACCCTGTTTTCTATAAATCATTAGAATTTGACAAGCTTCTCCCTATCTCAGAATTTTATGTTTCATGTTCCCTCTTATATTTTTTCATGGTTCTTTGAAATGCTGATTCTTTCCCTACCATTTTATTTAAAGAAGAGTATTCCCCAAATCATCTATAACACCCTATTTGTTAGGAAGTCACATCAGAAAATAATGATCTTTATCTGCTCTCCACGTTAAGGGAGGATATTTTTACATCTTCTCCTTACATGTAGAACATGTCTATAAAATACCAGGATTACAAAACTATTTTTGAATTAGTGAATGAGTGACTGAATTGAATGGGATCAACAATCAACAAGATAAACACCAGCCCCTGCCTTTAAGAAGCTTACATTATAGAAACAGGCAAAATGAACCATAAGGACCACAGGATATAAATTTAAAGCAAAGCTCCATAGTGAATTCAGTACCATTCAAAAAGACTTCTGTGTAGCAAATTCCCACCAACCCTTCCCATGTTAAATAAATAAAAAGGCGAAGTGTAAAAATAGATCTTCTAGTACCTTAAAACCACAATCCTGAACAATCTAGAGGCTCCTGTATTTTCACTTCCTTTGATAGCACTTTCTCTTCAACTTCTGTTTTGTTTCCTTCTGAATTTTGATGCTATTTTGATACCAAGTACTATCTCCATTTGACAGAGAAGAATGAGCTAGGCTGTAGAGGGGAAACAGGACTTTGCAGAAGATGTATAATAATGATGTTCTCACACTCAATTCTGGAAAGAGAATAGATTCCTATGCATACTGGCAGCAAACATCTTTTATTGTATCTAGTGTTCAGTCTTTATGTAGGGCAGGATTTGAAAAATAGTGGTCTGTGAATGGTTTCCATATGATAACTACATACGGCAAAAGTAGGGACAAGTCTAGGTGGGAATTAAGGGACATGTGTTGTCTTACAAAAAGTCATCTTCTGAAATAGGCACAAACATCTACTTGTGAGAAAAACAGAAACATGCTCAAAGAGGTTAAATTCACTGTTCACCTTTATGCAGGTACTAAGTGTTTGAATCCAATTCCTGATACTGGTCTTTCTGACTCTGAAGTCTATGTTTTTCCCTGTTAAATCTTGTAGCAGGGAAAAAGCATATGTGATCATACGCTTCTCCATTCACAAGCCATCCTGAGAGTGACATGACAACTTCTCCCAATCTCAGGTGGAATTATGGATGCTTGATCCCTCACTAAACAGATGAGTAGGAAGTCATTTCTCTTAGAAGTGACTGCTTCCATGAAACTGCACCAAAACACAAGGCATACATTGTTGAAAAGGATCATTCCTTCAAAATTAGTTCTGGAAATGTGCTCTACAGACTAGTGTCTACAGTCAACAGTACTGTATTGTGCAATGAAAAATTTGTTAAGAGGGTAGATCTAATGTTAAGCGTTCTTACCACAAAGAAAAAGGGACACAGGAAACTTTTGGAAGTAATGGAGAGGATGATGGTTATGCAGGTGCATATGCATATGGCTAAACACATCACATTTTATACTTTAAATATGTGCACAGTAAACTGGTTACACCTCAGTGAAATGATTAAATATATATTACGTCAGAGTAGGCAAGGTACCAAATTCCAACCTGCTGCTACTGGGAAGATCTCTTATCATTCTCAGTTGTTATAAAGGAATACTGGTCTCCACATCAATACTCACTCATTAGCCAAGCTCCTTACTCACAGCACTACTATTCTTCAAAGGAAAATGATCTCACTCCTTCAGGGGCAATATTAGCCAAAGGGATTCTGGGTTGAGACCAGTGTCAGTTTCATCACCATGTTCAGCTGCTGTTCCCCAGAACACAGCACTGGATCAGGGTGGCTGAATCTGGAAGAGATTCTTATGTCACTCACAGAGGGAGGCAACCAGTTCACCTCCAAGGTGATTTCCATCCAGGCCATCAGCCTAAGTCTTCCCATCCATAAGGAGAATTTTGTTTGGAGAATATCATTGACTTTCCCCCTGCAACTAGATATTCAGCAAATCCAGCTGAATTCAATCCAGATATGAACCAGCTTCATATCAATTAATTCTCTCTTAATTAAAATGGCAGGGAGAATGGATAGCTTGTTGTCCCTTCAATTTTAAAAAGCCATGGAATCCTCACACAATTTTATTCACCTCCCTCTCTGCAGAGATCAACTTTGCATACCATTGATCTAGACGGTGGCACTCTTAATAAAGTTATGTTCTCATTCATTTGGGGAATATAATTAATAGTGAAAGGGAATATAAGGGAAGGGAGAAGAAGTGTGTGGGAAATATCAGAAAGGGAGACAGAACATAAAGACTCCTAACTCTGGGAAACAAACTAGGGGTGGTGGAAGGGGAGGAGGGCAGGGGATGGGGGTGAATGGGTGACGGGCACTGAGGGGGGGCACTTGACGGGATGAGCACTGGGTGTTATTCTGTATGTTGGCAAATTGAACACCAATAAAAAATAAATTTATTATAAAAAAGTTATATGCTTCTGCTATACATTATCTCAACACAGTGGTTGTGTTTCTCCCACTATACATTTGCATAATTAAGTGGCCCACTTAAATGGGCCTTCACAGGAGAGTCAGCTTCCTTCGATTAAGGTTTTAAAATAAACAGACACATACCTTCTACTTTGGTACAGATCAATAAACATTTAAATAATATTTATGGAGCATTTGCTCAGTATCAGACATTGAATACCATGCCCTGGTCTCTGCCTTTCAGAGCTCAGTGAGTGGGTAAATAAATGTAGACCCTTACTATAAGAAAACATAGTAAACACTACAAGAAAATAGCACAGAATGCCACAGGCACACCAAAAAAAGAAAGAAGTTACTTTTATATGAAGGGGAGTGAAGGTAGTAGAAAAAGAAGAGATAACACTTAAAGAGTTGAAGACATTTGATCAAGCAGAGAAAATAGGACAAATATTTGCAAAGGCAGCCCAAGTTCATGTCCAATTATGATGGTCTTTTGGGTGTATCAACTCAGCTGGCCTACAGCCCTCAGTTATTTAGGAAAACACTAATCTAGGTGTTGCTGGAGAAGTATTTTCTACACAGGACTGAAGTCCATAAGCAGCTGACTTTAAGTAAGGTAAATTTTCCTAGATAATCTGGGTGGGCCTGATTCAATCCGCTGAAAGAAAAGCAATGCTTTTCTTCTTCCAAAAAAAAAAAAAAAAAAAAAAAACACTTCCTTGTGAGAAGGAAAAACTCTACTTATGGACAGAAGCTTCAATCCCTATCCATAAGTTCCAGTCTGCCCTTCCTGGTGGCCTGCCCTATGGATTTTGGAATAGCCTAACCAGCCTCTACAATCATGTAAGTCAATTCATTGCATTACATCTCTTAATATTTATTTTCTACTAGCTCTGGCTGAAACTCCAACTAGTTCAATTTTTGGTACCTGGAAGTGCACTGTAACAAATACTTAAAAATATGAATGTGGCTTTGGAAATGGGCAATGGGCAGAAACTGGAATAATTTAGGGAGCATCACAGAAAAAAAAAGTCTACATTGCCTTGAACAGACTATTAATAGAAATATGGATGGTATAATCCACTAGTGAGGACTCAAAAAGAAATGAAGAACATGGCAGAAAAACATAAATTGCTTAAGCAGGCAAGAAGCTACTAAGAATACAAGTAAATAAGCCTTTGCAAAGCAGAGTTTTTGCCAATACCAAATGTCTTAGTTTGGGCTATTTTTAAAATGCCATAGACTGAGGCTAGGGGAGGGGGCAGGAGCTTAAACAACAGAAATTGATTCTTCATGACTCTGAAGTCTAGAAGTCTAAGGTGCCAGCCAGTTTAGTTCGTGGTGAGGGCCCTCTTCCTGATTTGTAGGCAGATGCCTTTTTGCTGTACCCTTACACCATGAAAAATGAGATCATTTCCCTGTTGTCTCTTCTTATATGGGCACTAATCCCATTCATTAGGGCCCCACCCTTATGACCTAATTACTTCCCAAAGCCCCCATTTCCAAATATATCACATTTGGGGATTAGGTTTCAACATGTGTATTTTAGGGAAACACAAATATTCAGTCCCTAACAGCAAAATACTGAGGGTCCCAAAACTAAAGTTCAGGATCTACTTCAAAGAAAAGCCCTGGTGAATACCCCAGCTGGCAGCTTATGATCACCAGAGTGTTACAGCTCGGAGTGGGGGCAAATACAATTCCAAATATAGCTGTATGAATGTTGCAGCCAAGAGTGAATGAGACCCACTCATGAATGGATTTTCATAAATCCAGGATTTACCACTATCCTAGATACCAATTAGAGAACAGGATAGACCATTACCAGAGAAAGAGAGCATCTGCAAGAGCCTCTACAAATTCCACATACGATGCCAGGCCTTCAACATAAAAAATAACAAACACAACAAAAACAAAACAAATATAAAAAGATAAAGAAATAGATCCATCAATGACCAATTTCTAATAGTGCATAACAAACCATCACACACCCAGAGAGTTCAAACAACATTCATTTATTATCTCACAGTTTCTAAAGGTCTGATCCATGCATACCATTACTGGGTTCTCTGCTGAGAGTCTCACAAGGTTGTAGACAGTGAGGCTGCATCCTTATCTGGTGTTTAGGATCCTCTTCCAAGCTCAGATTTTTGGAAGAATTGAAGGCTCCATTTTCTTGGCTGCTCAGCTTTAGAAGCCAAGAAAGGTCCTTGCCATGTGATCATCTCACAAACTGGCAGCTTACTTCTTTAAAGCCAGCAGGAGAGTCTCTCTTTAGTCTGCTATGAAGAAGTCTTATCACAGAAATGATTATCTCATCACATTTATTATACAGTGTAACTTGATTATTCCTAATCAGGGAGTGATATCCCACCAAATTTACACATTCAAGAGGGAGAGGATTATACATGCAATGTACATGGGTCAGAGAGGGGTGGAATTTGGGGCCCATCTCACAGTTCTGCTTGCCACATGAACCAAATCTTGGTTTTAACTATAATTAATATGTAATATAAAATGGATAACAAAATAGAAAATTTCACCAATAACAATTCAAATAGACATATTAAAACTGAAAAATTCAGTAACTGAACTTAAGAACTCAACAGGTGGGCTCGGGAGCAAATTAGGTGCAGCAGAAGGAAGGATCAGTCAAATGGAAGATACATCAACAGAAAATATACAGGCTGAAGCAAGGAGATTAAAAAATAAGGAAAATATAGAAAGGGTAAAATAAGATAGATCAATCAATAAATAGGCCATATACCTACATATATTTCGTGTATTTATGTATACCATATGAATAAGGCATAACGTTCTAATATATCATGTAACTAAAGTCCCAGAAAATGAAAAGACAGAAAAATTATTTAAATAGAAAAAAAAATGGGTGACAATTTTCCAAAACAAACAAACAAACAAGGATTAAGCAAACCAAGGAGGAAAAATACAAAGGAAAAATCCTACCTAAGAATATCATAGTCAAACAACTGAAAACAAAATGAGCAACAAGAAAAAATTAAAACAGAAAAAAAAAACACATTAATTTCAAATGAGAAACAGTAACAGGTAAGGATGACTTAGCAACACAAACAACAGGAGCCGGAAGACAAGGAAAGAAAGCCTGTAAAGGACTGGAAAACAAGCAATTGACAGAAACGCAGAACTCTAGACTCAGAGAAAATAATCCTCAAAGTAAAGGTACCAAAAAGACATTTCCAGACAAGCAAAAAGAAATAATTTGTATTCTTATGCAGAGAAAACTTAAGAGAAATTTTCAGGCAGAATGAAAAAGATCCCAGATGCAAACACAGAAATGGAGGCAGAAATGAAGACTAATAGAAGAGGTGCCTGGGTGGCTCAGTTGGTTAAGCGTCTGCTTTAGGCTCAGGTCAGGACCCTCAGATCGAGCCCCACATCAGTCTCCCCGCTTAGCCGGGAGTCTGCTTCTCCCTCTGCCTGCCGCTCCCTTGCTTGTGCTCTCTCTCTCTCTCTCTCTCTCTCTCTCTCTGTCAAATAAATAAATAAAATCTTTAAAAAGAAGAAGAAGAAAAGAAGAAGAAGAAGAAGAAGAAGAAGAAGAAGAAGAAGAAGAAGAAGAAGAAGAAAAATGGCAAATATGTTGGTAAGACTAAATGAATATAGACTATACAAAAAAATAAAATTTTATGGACTTAAAATACATATAAAATTATAATGAATATAAAAATATCCAAAATTGGCAATAGCAAATTAAAGTGCTCAAAGTATCAGTATTATTGGGATATAGTAAAAATATTAGTTTATGGGGATCCCTGGGTGGCGCAGCGGTTTAGCACCTGCCTTTGGCCCAGGGCGCAATCCTGGAGACCCGGGATTTAATCTCACGTCGGGCTCCCGGTGCATGGAGCCTGCTTCTCCCTCTTCCTGTGTCTCTGCCTCTCTCTCTCACTGTGTGCCTATCATAAATAAATAAAAAAATTAAAAAAATATATTAGTTTATGTTAAATACATTTATCAGTTTGTTAAATTTAATAAATCTACAACTGATCTTGTAATCTTTAGAATAACTACTTGAAGTGTAACTAAAATCCTAATAAAGAGGAGAAGCAAAACTTGGAGGGGAAATGGGATCTAGAAATACTTGCATATTCCTAAATACTGCAAAAAAAGAAAGATTTAACATGAAACAAGTGGATCAAATGAAAATAAATAAGAAAAACATTTAAAAGCACAAGTACATCACTAACTATATTTAATGCTAATGGACTAAATTCTCGAATTGAAAGATCCACACTACCTGACTAGGGAAAAAACCTGTGCATTGTTTACGTGTGATATACCTTAAATATAAGGACACAGAAATATTAAAACTCAAAGGGGTTAAAAAGACGAACCAGGCAAAAACTCACGAAAAGAACTCGGGGTAGCTAATACTAATCTCATCCAGTATCATCCAAGCTATGGAGTGTTACTAGAGATAAAGAGACATACTTATGATGCAAAGTCAATTTGCCAGATATAATCATTCTAAATTTACATACACCTAATGACACAACATCAACTGTATAAACTTCACAGAAAACAGAAACATAAACATAATGGGAGATCGATGTGCCATATACCACCTCTCCAACACAAGGCCAGTCTCTTCCCTGACTGCTCTTCTGTTTCTCTACACAGGGGTGCTGCAGGCATCACAGTTCCCCAGCAAAAATACTGGTTTTTAACCTTTCTTGGCTTTTAAATGCCACTACTTCTTCTCCTGGTAATCATACCTTTATCCTCTATCACCTCCAAGGTCCAGTTCAAATATCACCTCCTCCATCAAGCCTTCCCGGAGTCCCCTAAATGAGAATATGTGAGTCCTCCCAAACTCAGACATACCTTCAAAGCCCTTGGCGATTTCTACCTTAAATTCTAATTATTTTTGCACGTGTCTTAATGTCTTTCAGTAAGACAGGGCTTCCATAAGCTTCAACTCTGCACAGACTATGCTTGACAGAACATGGTCCAACCCTTAACAGGAGCTCAATCGATCACTGTTAAATAAATGAATAATACATTTTCCCACTCACCTTTCTCCTAAAAGTGTCAGCCAACTCCAAACCATGAGAGGGAGAGAAAATTAAAAATCTGTTTTTGAAGAAAACAGAGCTTATTTCAGACAGGAGTTCCCCAAGCCGCAAGCATTCAGAACTTCTGCAGAGGACTGCACCCTTCAAATGGGGCTCCCCAGGGCAGCCCCAGTGGCTCAGCGGTTTAGCGCCGCCTTTGGCCCAGGGTGGGATCCTGGAGACCCGGGATCAAGTCCCACATCAGGCTCCCTGCATGGAGCCTGCTGCTCCCTCTGCCTCTGTGCCTCTCTCTATCTCTCATGCATAAAATGAATAAAATCTTTTTTAAAAAAAAGATATTCAAATGGAGCTCCCCGGAAGCTGTGATAGAATTCCAGATGCACAATACCCTGCCTTGCCAAGACCTCAGGCCTAGCTCACCTTCTCCGGCTACAGCAGATGCTACCTCCTGGAGCTGGTGACTCTTACTGTCTTATTGTACATCCAAATGCTCAATTAAATTAGTTACCGCGTTTCTATTTCCCACACCCTTGATTTTCTACCTTTTCTCTAAGACAGAGAGCACAGGTGAAAGTGACCGAGACAGGGGAGTGACATGATTTAGCAAGGCTGCACTTCCAAAAGAGCTGCTTGCCTTTGGTGAGACGCACTAAGGCCTCAAATTCTCTGCTCCATCATTTCTAGCAAGGAAATCATAATGCTACTTATTGTATAAGGTCGTTGTCAGAACCAGATGAGAAAATACATGTGAGGTCACCCAGCAACACCTGTAAAGAAAGTTTAGCTCCTTCCCCACCTTGTTCCAAAAATTCGCTGGTGGGAGAAGAAAGATCACAAACCCATACCCATCATCTCCCTGGCAAAGAACAGAGAGGTTCACCCTGGCTGGCTGGCACTTCCAGCAGCTTTGCAGCCATTCTGAGGATCCCTTGTGCACCAGATGACACTGGATTTCCAATAAACCACTCCACACCAGGACATCGCCCTGACAGAGGCGCCGACTCCTGTCCAAACCTGAGCTGAGCCTGCCATCTAGAGGACACCCGTGGACAGGCAGGCACCAAAGCTGACTTCAGCGCCTGGAAGAGATGAAGCTCGCCTCCTTCACTGACAAACATGTACTGAGGTTCTGCTATGAACCACACACTGCAGGACAGGGTGCGACAGCCCGCAAACAAGTGGCAAGTTCACATTCTGGATGGATCTCAGTGGCCAAAGTGAGACCAGGTTTCTGGGAGAAGGAGGAGTCCCTCCTCTAACGGTACAGAGTGAATTTGTTTGCTGAGAAGTCACACAGCCAATTAGTAGAAGGGCTGAGCTCCATGCAGAGGATTTGGGTTCCAGACTCTGAGCACTCAGCACAACTGTGCGGAGCATCAGAAGGCCCCACTCCTCATTTTACAGCCAAGGAAACCTGGACCACACAGCTAGAAAGTAAGCAGCGCTGGGACCGTGGAGCCACTCTTGCATTGTCAGTGCTCCTTCTAGGACAGCAAGAGACTGACCTATGCTGAAAGGAGCCATACTCTAGGACAGTGTAGACAGAGGGCTGTGTATGAAGTTTTCCAGACTGAATGTCCTGCAAGGGCAGGTATGCAGAAACCAGTTGTTTTTATATCTCGTTGAAGCCCTCACTTCCAACGATGGAATAAATGAGGAACCCTGGCCTCTGGCCTAGATTCACATATCTCTTCTCACCCTATAAATCTGGTCCATTTGGAGAAAGCCTCTCTGACTTCCATGGGCGTTCCTTCAGTTGCCGGGAATGTCTCTACATTTGGAATTTGTGCTTATGATCCAGGAATCTCTTTACTTATGAAAGGTGGCAATGAGGTTCCATACAATTCAGGACATTTAAACTGGAAAGGAAATCTATTTTCCAGAAGCTAGAATGTGCTCCAGGATGCTAAATATTTCACCAACATTATATCCTTTTCAGACCCATATTATAGCTCTTTGTTGCGTTTGCAGCCAGTTTGGGTTCATCCACAAAGCCATTAGACAAACATGCATTCTACACCTCCTGTGAGCCAAGTCCTAGGCCAAGCAAAGCACCGAGGATTCAGTGATGAACACAGCAGCCACCGAAACTGCCCTCACGGAGCTTGCGTGTCATTATCCCGGTAATTGTGTCATGGTAGGATGAATGCACAGAAAGGAAAAAGATGGCTTCTCTGAATAAATGCCAAGGATTCTCTGACTGCAGAATGGAACTGGATTTAAGATCAGTTTTCTGCTCACTCCCCAAATGCCCACAGCATTCTATGCACACTTTTCTCAGGGCCCTGCTCAACATTTTTGCTGTCATTATTTCTCATTTTGTGTTTTGGCTTTCGTTACAATTTGTACTTGTCTGTATCTCCCACAAGACTCTCGGCTTCTTGAGGTCAGCAGAAATTTCTACCAAACAGTAGGTGCTGGCTGAACTTTTTGAATAAATAAAGGAAAGAATCAAAGTGAACCAATCAGTCAGTCAACTTTCATATTACTGATAAAATCACCACCCTAAAGTATTTAATTTGAAATGCATGAGGCTATAGACATGGTTCCTGGAGACTGGCAAAAATTTTAGAGTTACACATTTCTCTATCCAAGTTTATCACTGCAAGTCACTCAGCATTTATTTCCCAAGCAATCTGTCAGACGCAGTGCTGGATGCGGAGGAGCGTTTATATAATGAGCCATCAGATGCCTGAGGATTCTCAGAGAGGACCATGTCCAACACAAGCAGGAATAGTCAGGGTAATGGAAAAAGGAATAACCAGGCTCATCTTTGCTGAAGCCAAATTTACCTGAAATCCCTCTATTACTGGAAAGAGCTGCCTCAGTGGAGCCCTCTGTCCCACGAATGGAAACAGGTGAGAGGTATGTCGAAAGACTGTGCCACAAAGGAACAGACACTTGCCAGAGCACGCTTAGTTCCTTTAAATATAAATATAAAACATTGAGAAATAACTGTTGGCAATCCCCAACTTGGTTTTCAGTGAAGTCATGATATCTCCTGGTTGCATCATACCCTTCAAACCAATCACCCTGGAGCGCCTTTACTCGCTTTTTAAGACTTGGGTCAGATCACACTTTGACTTGACAGCACTCCCCAACCTTTAGAAAGTTGGCCCCCGAGTACATTATATGCACCTCTAGTCATAAGTTGTTAAAAAGAAAGGCCAGCGTATGAGATACTACAATTTCATGAGCATCTATCTGTGCACCCAATACTGAGCTAAATACCCTCTCACAGAATTAACTCACAAGCATACAAACATGGCATGCCATGTATTATGGACTCTTTTACACACAAGGAAAAATTATGTTGAGGGAGGCTAGGTCAATGGAACCAGAACCTTAATCCAGGTCCTATCCTGCAAAGCCCACTTTCTTGCCCTTGTACCAATATTTCTCAAAATGTCACATAGGACCTACACATATTGTTTGCTTCATCTTTATTTTATTGTTAGGTTTCAGCTCCCATTAATGGCAAGTCATACTGGTTTTTAAATTATGGTAAGTATGTAAATTTCTGCATTTAAATACATTATCTTTTAATGAGAGATTTTTTTTTAAGATTTCATTTATTTATTCATGAGAGACATAGAGACATAGGCAGAGGCAGAAGCAGGTTCCCTACAGGGGAACTCGATGCCAGGATCCTGGGATCATGCCCTGAGCCAAAGGCAGATGCTCAACCACTGAGCCACCCAGGTACCTCTGAATGAGAGATTTAAAGAAATCTGTTATGTGACAGTACAACTGGCATGAGGATATATATAATACCATAAGCATGACACACAGCTGACTAATATCTGGGAACTCTGCTTACTCTACATACTTCCCTACTTGTCATTACTCTGTTTACCTCTGGACTAGTCTCTCAACCCAGAGTGCACACTAGAATCACCCAATTTTATGCCTAGATCCTTTTCTAACTCAATAAAATGTTTAGGTCTTCACTCTTGGAGTGAAACCTAAACATTATTTTTTCCCCCCACAGGAAGTTACTTGTAATAGCAATCAGGGTTAAAAAGCCTGGGTTACACCCAAGACACAAGACACTGCCTGGCATGTAGTAAGAGATCAACAATGAGTATTCAGTGAAAGTTATGTCGTCCTGAACTCCTCCCACCAAGCCTAAAGCCCTGAAATGCACCACTGGGACCACATTTCAGATCATATCCTCTAACATGTTCATTAAGCGCATAATGTGATGCCGAACAAAAGGCCTCTGTATGGACCATCAATCTGTTCTGGGGTGACACTCTGTTATGACCAAACCAACATTAAATAATCCCCAATTCCTCATGCCCAACAGTCTGTCGACTTTGTGTTTCCTTTCACTGAAGGATTTGAGGCAATTTACCCCAACCGTAAGCAGAAGGCATCCGTGTTCTGAATGAGAATGCCATACACCTGAAAGGTGGTCCCACGAGAGCCCCTCCCTCATCATGCAACTTGTGCCCTGTACCTCCTCAATGCTTCTTCTCATCACTCTAGGTGGAACTGATAACTAATGCCCAACTCTCACATAAGGATCAATCTGGTGGAGTGAAAAGGGATGGATTTTAGGAATGGACAGACCCCAAATTAAATCACCTATCCACACTACTCTCCAAAAGCACTTGCTTCTTCATATTAAAAATAAGATGAAGAATATTTATCTTGTAGAATTAGAGACACTAAATGGAAAGCTCCCCATGCATGCCTAGCACATAGTAAGTACTTCAGAAAGATGAATATATAACTTCTCCAGAGTTGGAGAAAGGAAGGAATGAGGATCTATATAAGGTTCTACAAGATCATTATGACTATCAGAGGTATTATTTCCCCCTGTACATGCAAACACAGCATTTTCCCCACCCTTAAAGAGAAAAATGAGCTTTTGTGCCTTTCCCAAAAAAGATGGACTCAAAAGAAGTTCTTCAAGGCTTAGAAATGCATGTCACTTTACTGAGTCAATATATAGCTTTAGGTAACAAATAGCCTTTTCCAATAATTCTATCATTATTTTAACATTAGTTGGAAAAGATATAAATGCTGAAAATTAAAGAGACTTGGTTTTATCTGTGCTTGAAAAACAAAGCCTGAGAAAGAGCTATTTTGTAGGGTGAATTCTTGACTTTAAAATATGCCCTGAAGGACTAACTAAAAATGGCTCCATGGACCCTTATTACACTAAGAAATCAAAGCATCTTTAACAGGAAAGCATCACTTCCACATCCTTTAGATAGCCAGAGTTAAACCTCAGGACTGTTTTCTCATTATCCACACAAAAAGGAAATTCTCCTATTTAGTGAGCAAACACTTATTGAGTTCCTGCTGGGTGCAGTGTGCCATTTCAACCAACGATTTCTTAAAACTCACCATACGGAAATAACTATCCTAAGATTCTCCTCTTCTAATTCTCTTAGTTTAACCATGTGACAATCTATTTATATCAAGTTACAAAATCATCGTCACCACCACCACCACCACCACCACCACTACCATAAGTGTCTACTATGCAAACTCTTCGTGCTTTATAGGCACTATCTCAAATCCCAATGCTCTCATCATCAACCATAATAAATACATATCTTGATACCCAATTTATAGAGGAAGAAGCCAAAGCTTAGAAAGAAGGAATCTGATCAAAGTCACATCGCAAGTAAGTGATAGAGGTAGCACTAGAAATCATGTCTAATTTTGCCTGAAAATAACGCCTGCACCGAGTCCAGGTGAACTTAGAGACCACTGCAGTCAATGCTGAGATTAAGCCAATCACAGCACACACATGGCAGAGCCATGATCAACCAAGGATTTACTGACTCATTTTATTTAGACGTTTGGCTTGTTGATTTGGCCTATTTAGCATAGACAGATCTTTCCCCAAAGGTTCTTCCTTTTTCTTACTTCAAACATCATAATTTATAGGACTGTCAATGAAAGGATCTCTTCAAGATAATCTAATCTGATTCCTTCTCATGCTAAGATGAGGACGGTGAGGTCCAGAGAAGGGACTCATTTGCTTAACATGATATAGGATGTCATCAATACAGCTGTGGGCTCCTGATTCCCGTCTCAGTACTTTTTGTTTTAGATTTTATTTATTTATTTATTCAGAGAGACACAGAGAGAGAGAGAGGCAGAGACACAGGCAGAGGGGGAAGCAGGCTCCATGCAGGGAGCCTGATGTGGGACTCAATCCCGGGTCTCCAGGGTCACGCCCTGGGCTGCAGGCGGCACTAAACTGCTGAGCCACCCGAGCTGCCCCCTCAGTACTTTTTCTAAGACATTTCATTCCATATCAACAATGTTGTTTCTGTCCTATACCTGATGCATAGGGTCAGCTTAGTTGATCTGGTTAAAATAAATAATGTAAAATAAAACATTAAAAATTGATGTGCTTGGCCCTGGATGAACTCACATGAAAAAAAAAAGAGGGAAAAGACATTTCTAGGAAACATCTAGAACAAAGGCAGAATCATGAAAGAAATCCAGCTTAATGTGTTCAAAAAAGGAAATCCATCTGGTATACATAGCAAGGGAAGTAAAAAGACAGAATAAATTATTCTTTCCCTCAAACTTCTTCTCAGGCATTAGAAATACAATGGTGACTGTGATATGGTCCAACCTTCAGGAAATTTATAATCTTTAGCTGCTTAAACAAGAAAACAGGTAATTACAATACTGTATGGTAAGTGCCATGATAGGAGTAAGGCCAAGGTATGTCAGAAGCATAGAGGAGGAGCTCATGATACAGACAGAGAAAGCTTTACTGGAAGAAGTGGAGGCTATAATCAGGGTCCTGAGGAGAAATAGGGCTAGTGGAAGACCAGTCAATAAAACCATTCAAGACAGAAGAATCAAATGAAAGGCAAGGCGATGAAAGAGAACACGGCTTGTCTTGAGTATAGTCCAGAGTTCAGTATGGTAAACCCCAAAGACTGAAGAGGTGACAGTGAAAAGCAATGCTGAGTACAAGACATGGACCAGGTTGTGCTGGATGTTATATAGATCATGCTTAATTTTTGAGGCATTATCCTGAAGGGGAAAAGACCACCAAGAATGTTTAAGCGACTGAATGGCACGATAAAATGCATGCTTTACACAGATCCACAGGACTGCTGGCTGGCAGATGGAATGGAAAAGGACAAGATGAGAATCAGGGAAGCTAGTCAGCTGGCTATGGCAATACTCTAAACAGTAAATGACATGGGCATCAGCTATGAGTTTGGGAGAAGTGGATGAAGTCAAGAAATATGAATAAGATGGAATCAGCATGCCTTGCGAATTGTTTGATAGTGAGAGGGAAAAGTCAAGAATAACTCTAATTTTCCCACTTGGGCCATTGGTGGCATATTGGGGCGTTCACTGAGATAAGCCCTCAGTACACAGCATATGTTCCTGGGAGTGTAGGGGTCTGAGGTTTATAATAGGTGTCTTTGTTGCACTACTTGAATAACCTCTAAAAGGAAAATAATGTCTTGGACAATTTCACTGCACATGATATCTGAGTCTAACTAAAGGACTCAATTGAATAGCTAAAAATAGGTGGTTACACTCATAATTTTAGTGAGGGGGGGGAGGGATAGATCTTGCCAAGTTTATATTTTGTCACATGATTTGACTTCCAGACCCAAATACAAATCAAGACAGATTCAAATGCTGTTTGATCTTGACCGAGAATGTGAAGAGGAGAGAAAATAGGAAAGCCAAGCATTAGCAGTATTTTAACAGGAATCATTAGATATCTTGGACACCTTACACAAAATACAATCCTGATGAGTGAATCATGAATTAATAAATCCTGAGAGCAGGGACTTCTCCTGCCACAATGTCAAATCAGTTTAAACTTCATGCAGAACGTGTCTGGCTACAAGAGCTCTGGCTTTTGCCAAACCTCATAGAATGTGTTGGAGCCATTTTACAGACCTCTGCATTCCTATAGGTCTCCCTACCCTAAGCTCTGTCCCCTCTAATGTTGTGTTTCTCTGGGGATGATAAGTCTTGGGGCCTTGGGTTCGATTCAATGTATGCCAGGACTTGGAGACATTTTAAACAAGTTAGAATCTATGTGTTGTTTTCAATTAAAGGCTATGTAAGGCGAAGGAATACCGCTCAGCCACCAAAAATTTGGGACCGGGGAAGCTTCTTCAGCCTCCCTGACAGACCAAGTGTGTTGTGGTGAGCCTGGCTCCTGTCAAAAGCAATGTGAGAGAACAGCAAGGGACACTGGGAAAATTAGGCTTGGCACCAACCTGAGCCACTGAATATTTAAATGCATGGCGTGTGAAGTGTGGTTTGAACATCATGGTCTGAGATGCTGTAAGAATTCTGGGTAGGATTTGGGTACTTATAAGAAATGATTGAAAAGATCCATCTCAAGGCAAAATTGAATGGGAGAAATTGTGATGATCAGATAGAAGGTAGGGATGAGCAAAGAGAATCCTCAAGTCCTTTGTAGACTTTTTTTTTTAATCCACTCAGTAGTGGCTTGCTCCCCAAATTCACTCATTCATTGAATATTTACTGAGCCTGAACTTTGTGTATGTTTAGAAGTACTATAGAGTCTATAAAAGACTTTGATGTAAAGAAGAGTTTGGGTGAAGACGGTGTACCAGAAACTCAAATACTGGTGAAATCATGAATTTTCTAAAAATACTTATTTTCAAGGTCATTACCAAGGAAAAAACACAGGGCTTAAGAGGTCTACTGATCTGACTTCAGTCTTAGCTCTGCTATTTACACATGTAACCTTAGATATTATTATAAAGGTTGGCATGCAGTTCCTGGCATATTGCAGATAATCAGTAGATATTTTGATGAATAAATGGAGTATGTGCCTCCTATGGACCCCACCATGTACTGATGGCATATGCATTCTCTCATGAATTACAAACACCATGTGAAGTAGGCACTACTTCTGTCCCTATCTTATAAATTAAAAAAAAACTGGAATTAAGAGAGTCTGCATAACTTGCATAGGGTGACACAGTGAGTAGGGAAGCTAGAACTCAAACCCAATCTAGTCTTAATACTGAAAATCAGGATGTCAGATCTCCTGCCTTAGAATGAATTATTCTTACAAGGGATACGGATAGGAAAAATAATCCTAAGGGGAAATCATTCTGAAAGAATGGAGGAAAATCAAGATGATGTCAGTAGGAGAAAGAGGAAGCTTTCCATATCGGGATGAAACATAAAAGGGGACTCTGACCAAAATGTGAGGTGAGACCTGCTCAGGAAGCATTAAGTATGCCTTAAACCAATGAAAGGATGATGTACAGGCATTAGCATGTTGGGTTAGAGAGTCCCAGGTATCAACTGCTATTGTGTTTGATATTTGCCTACCAAGAGAGAACAGAGATAACCACATGAAGGCTAACTGAAGCTATTGGATGAATGTGTTGTCTTTCTGGGATAGGTAGCTATGATATAAAAGAAGGTTGGCCAAGAACATTATAGTAACACAAGGACTGGCAAACTATGACAAGTAGACCAAATCCACTCACTACTTCTTTTTGCAAATAAAGTCTTTAACAATACACAAGTGTGTTCAACTTTACACGTTGAGTATGGCGCTTTTATACAACAAAGGCAGGGTTAGGTAGAAGTGATAGAGATCCTACAGTCTGAAAAGCCTAACATACTACCCAACCCTTTATAGAAGTATCTGTACTAATCCCTGCTGTAAGGTTA
Source organism: Nyctereutes procyonoides (assembly GCF_905146905.1). Classification (NCBI taxonomy): domain Eukaryota; kingdom Metazoa; phylum Chordata; class Mammalia; order Carnivora; family Canidae; genus Nyctereutes; species Nyctereutes procyonoides. Next base: position 21,941,588 of record NW_026575159.1, read on the forward strand.
TATGACATGACAAACATGACTGAGCACATGGCTGATACACACTAAGGTGGCAGAAAATTAAGTTTTGCCTGATTTGCCATCAAGCCCACCAGCGTCTACCCAACTGGACTGACTCACACAAAGTGACCAGTTGTAAAGACCCTCAAAGGTGACTTTATGATGAAGAAAAAGGAAGTCATCAGTGTTTCACAGGACTATCTGTCAAGACTGAACAAAGAGCTTTTGCGCCTGTTCTCACACTGAATTCTCCCCCCACCATCCAGGAAACATACACTGGTGGTCCCATTTCCCAAAAGTTCCACACCTAGGAAGTGACAGAGGCACAATTTGAGTCCAGGCCTGTCTATATCCAACTGTAATGCAAGTCCAATCAAGTCCACTCCCAGACCCACAGGATACTTTCCTCTCTTCTTTTAGTCGAAGGCCAGGACCTTGCAGGGAAAGGAGTACTTGGGAAGTGTGGACCTGCCATCAAAATGATATTGACAATTGGACTTTGACATGTCACCATGTCAGAACAGTGGGTCCCTGGAAGTGGAGGTCACCATCTCATCAACACCAGGGACAAGAGCTTCATGGGCAACAGGGAAGACTGATGAAATCTTCCAATCAAAATTTCAAAGGAAGAGAGAAAAAAGACCCAATACAACTGAAACTCAGATAGCATGAAGGAACATGAGGGTCATAGGAGAAAGAAACAAAACAGAGGAAGAAGGGAGTTCAGCAGCATTGCCCAGAGGAAACAAGGAGGACAACATTACAAATAACCCTAAAGATCCCAACAGTCCCCACACCAACCAATACACAGGATGGAAGTATAAAACTGAATTAAACCTAACAGATTGTGTCAGGCGTGCTACTATAGTATGAGCTGCAGGCAAAGAAAGAAAAATGTGATACAGATATTGCCATAGGAAAGAACTGTGACTCAGAGTCAGACTTCCATTCACATCTCATCTACTGTCCTGAGCTGGCTAATTTGGGCATGTGACTTAACTTCTCCAAACTTCAGCTGCTTCAGCTGTCAAAAAACATCAATAAAAGTGAATGTCTCAATGGACAACTGTGATGATTAATTTTTTAGAGTCCAAAGTTCGCACTACATAAGAAAATGCTTAATAAATATTAGACATACTACCAAAGTGTAATGTTAGAAGGTCGGGGTCAGCTCCTGTCTTGAAAGAATGCAGAAGTGCATGAGGAAAATGCTCCCCAGGATGGGTGGAGTATAAAATGGTGTCAGGGGCTAGAGATGAGGGTGGGAAGTTTGGCTGGCTTCTTTTCCTCCAGTACTTCCCATCCCCATTCGTTCTCCATTCTACCTCAAGCACAACCCCCAACCCTGCCACTAGCTCTGCTGAAACCTTACTAATGACTCTCTTTGGATTCACAATAACATTCAAACTCCTTATTACACAGCACACAGTTAATGTGCTCACTCGGTGTGCACTTATTTAGCACCAACTATATGTCAGGAACTGTTCTTATGGGGCATATTACATGGGCTTTGACTACAAGAAGTACATAGACCAGTGACAGAAAAAGACGCATACCAACACACTCAGCACAGTGTAACCAGAGCTCTGACAAGTGTGTGCCCACAACACTGTGGTGGGAGAAAGGACTCACCTCCTTCAGCTTGGCCATTATCAGGGAAAATGGTAGACATAGGATTCAGCTAACATTTGACAGCTAAGTAGGAGAACAGGAAAAAAAAAAAAAACCAGAAGACAGGAAACAGCACACAAAAAAGCATGGAGACAAAACAAACTGGCTTTTTGATGGTATCCCTAAGAGTCCAACATGGTTGGAGTTTAGAAAGGTGCAAGTATGGAGTTACAAGAGATGAGGGGATGAGTGGGCAGATGAGATCAGCTATCATGGACACCATGCTAGGGAGCTTACCCTTTACCCTGTGCATAATGGGGGGAGTGGGGTCAATGCAGCAGAGACAGACTCCACAGGGGCCAGAAGACAGCATGAGAGGCCACTGAGGGGCTCCTGCCACAACCAAGGCTATACAGAACGAATGAATGAGCAAACAGATGAATGAATGATCATAGAAACGAGTGGCTCCAATAACTTCTGCGGGTGTTTCCATTCACATGAGAAAGGGAAGTGACTTTCATATCCTTTTCAACTGCTATGCCCTCCTCCACCCCCGCATTCATGAATGGTTTCTCTCTTTTGCACGCATGCATATCTCTTCCTCAAATATTGGGATCTCAGAGCTGCAGCCTGGGTGTCTTGTGTTCTACTGGTTATATTTAAACAATTCGCTCTGTGAGGCAAGTGCCCAAACCAATTAAATCAGAATCCCCAGGAGTCCTGGAAAGAGAATAGAAATAAACAGTCAAGGTATAGTTGGAACCAAAGTAGCCATCAATTAGAGCTACCTGAGGCTGCTCTGACTGCAGAAGAGTAAAATGAAGGATGCAGAGACCAGGCAAAGACCTGAAAGTTAAGCATAAAATGGTCAGCCGCTTTAGAGACGAACACTGCTCTAGGTATGTCCTAGGAATTCAGAGGCCAAGGCTTGTCTTTTTTGACTCACTGATTACTAGTGTGGGTACACCAATTATGGGCATGCCATGCAGTGGACAGTAGACACAAAGAGGAGTAAGACATAATCCAAACCCCCAAGAAACTCCCAGTTTACAGGGGCTAGATGGGAAACCACTTGAATGCCTGCATTGTAATAACTGCTAAGACATGAAAAAAACACAAGTACTTCAGTCCACCTGCAAGGAAAGAAAGCCTTGACATAGTAAGGAATAGTCAAGCAGGGTCTAGATGTGTGAGCAAGACTTTATAAAGTCAAGCACACAGCTCACACAAAAGCAGAGGTGTGAGAAAGTGAGGTAAGGCTTGGAAAATGTGAAAAAGAAGTTGGTCAAATCTGAACACTTAAGGCTGAAAGCCTTGTTCCAGATCCCTTTGTCTCTGCCTATCGCACTCAGGGCAAAGGCCTCCAGAAGCAGCTTTCTGCTTTTGACATCAGAAAGGCTAGAGGACAAATGCTGTCTTCAGGCAGAAGAAAGTTCCAAGTAGGGTCACAGTTAATCTGCAAATCAGAAAACCTACGATCCAACCATTGTTGAAAATGAAAGCAATTAGACATGGTCCATCTATAGAGAACTTCCTAAAATATGTGTCTGAGGTTATGAATTTCATCAGCGGCATATAAACTCCAGGGAAAGCTGAATTCCTTTCCCAAGCCTGCCGGTTACTTAGCCATGTGACTCTAAGAAGGCAAGAAAGTCCCTGAGCCTCAGTTCCCCAACCCTTAAAAGGGGATGAGTATGTGTGTGCTAACTCCCATTCCAGAGCCGTATTGCACGAACTGGATCAGACATATGTGAGGTGATCTGGCGCAGAGCCTGAATACCGGCAGATAATGAACAAATGTCAGTCCCCGTACATCCCCTCAACCCCTTGAGTCATGGATTGAGTTCAATGCACACATCTCACACACACTATGGTCTTGGTTAAAACACTATCAACCTCACATAGCCCATCAGGTCTACCAAAAGATGGTAGGAGAAGGATAGTTAACAGTATTGACTCTGTGCCAAATACTTGGCTTCTAGTTCCTCATTTAATTTTCACAACGACCCAGTGGGGTAGCTGAAGGCTCTGCATCCCCATTTTACAGTTGAGAAATTCTGAGGCTCAGAGAGCTGAAGTGAGATCCCAGGTCACACAGCCAGTTAGCTGGCAGTCAACAAGTGACTCCAGATCTAAACCTGTGCTGTGTCCACTCAGACGCTCCAAAGACGGCCGCTCCAAAAATGAGAGTAAGACAACCTCAGGCACCTGTGCTCGGCACACCGGACCTGGATGAAGCATGACTGCTTTCACACGCTTCAGAGCGGACCTGTCGCTAACCTGGCTCCGTCACAGCGGCCAGCGTCTCCTGTGCATCAGATGAGACATCCATATGACTTGCTCTGCTGAAGGTGGTACTTCTGGAACTTTGCTATCAATCATAAATGACAAGAATCATTCCCATAATGTGGAAACAGAATTTATGAGAAAGTTCCCAGGACAATAACGGGTAGGCATTCTTAATTCTTAAGTCAATAAGGAAAAAAAGATAACGAATGCAATAAATGGGATTGGGGACAATTAAAAGTCAGCAATATGTCCTCTGTTTCTCCAGTATTGGTCTTTTTTTTTTTTTTTGGCCACTTTGGGGAGGTTTTGTGCCTTTTTATAAACTTCCAGATTTCATACTTTCTGTTCAGCTTTTGCAACTTCCCAAGAGCATGGTTTAAAAAAAAATAGAAAAAAATAGAACCTCAACCCTTCTGTATCACTTTCAAGAAGGTAGCTCTTGCAGAAAAAAAATTAGAACATAAAAAACCCTTGCAGGCTTGCTTCAGCTCTTCCCTTCCCTTCAAGATAATTCTTTTTTTTTTTTCTGGTAAGTGAGTAGTCTTCGGATGATCAGTGTTGCATATCTTTGGGAAAAATTCATGCCAGGCTAGTCAAATCATAACGGCTGCTTTCATCAGCTTGCAATGGTTTCCAAGTTACTCCCCAGCAAAGAAACCACACAGACGACAAGCACACAGGTCTCCTCTAATTTTGACACTGGAAATATCTATTTGAAAGTTTTAGATTAAAAAAGAACACAAATAATCACAAAATAGCACCGTATCATCACCAATCTAAAATAAAATCCAGTCCATGCAGCATGCACTACACATTAGCTCCCTTTGCCCCACCTTTTAGCACACAGAAATAAACCCCGGGTGTCTGCATTGCATACTGTTCACAGTGGTCTATCGACTGGAAACATCTGGCAGCTTTGGTCACTCAATGCAAACTTCCCAAGCAGGACTAGAGTGTAACCATTTAACAGAGGAGGCGGAGGGGGAGGAAGAGGAAGAAGAGGAGGGAGAAGGGGAGGAAGGAGAGGACAGAAAAGAGGAGGGAGAAGAAGAGAGAGAGAAGAGGAGGGAAAAGAAGACAGAGAAGAGAAGGGAGAAGAAGAGGGAGAGGAGGAGGGAGAGAAGGAAGGAGAAGAGGAGGGAGAGGAGGAGGGAGAGGAGGAAGGACGCAGAGAACGGAGAAGAGGAGGAAAAAGAAGAGGGAGAAGAGGAGGGAGAGGAAGAGGGAGAAGAGGAGGGAGAGGAAGAGGGAAAGGAAGAGGGAGAAAAGGAGGGAGAAGAAGAGGGAGGAGAAGAGGAGGGAGAAGAAGAACCACCAGAAGAACCTGTTCCCAGCTTTGCCACTGACCAGTTCAGAAACTTCATAAATTCACCATACTGGTTTTTTAGCTTTCACTTCAAACCATGTCTAACATGCATTATACACATTGTCCTATCTTCTAGAGCAAAGGAGGCTAAATATTATCTTTCCTGGAAAATGCAAAGTCAGCATTCAATTCAACAAACATTGCTGAGGGCTGACTGAGCACTGGGCACTAAGTTCCAGAAGCAAAGACATCCCCCTTTATTTATTGTAGAGCTTTGTGGCAGTAAGATGGCACCTCCCAACCAGTGTGCTAAGGCACAGAGAACAGCTGTGCCAAGAGTTTGATCGCCTTGGTACGTGGGGAGGCTGGACAGGGTTGAGCGGGCCAGAGCCCAAGGACGGTCAACCCTGCAGTGAGCAATCTTCTCTATTTGTCCCAGGGTGCCAAACAGCTGTCACCTTTCCTGTGAGTGCTTCCTTGTGAAAAAATTAAGGTAGAATTTGACTAAGATTCTTGACATGCCTGGGGTTATTTGCCCCATCCCTGATGCTTTTGAAATCTTATATCTACTTTTCATAGTTTTCTGTATCTGTTTCCTTCCAGTTAATGGCCACATCTTGTGATCTTTAATGTTCCTCCCTTCTTGGGGTCTGTTTCTAGTCTTCTTTTAGCCAAAACCAAACAAACAAAAACAAAAACAAAACAAAGCAATTAAGCAAAAATCACATTACATTCAACAGACACTTCCTGAGTATCTACAATATGTTAGGGACTTTGGGCTCTTACAGAGGAAGCATGAGCATAGACCGCGAAGAATACAGTTGCATTCTTCAATGGAGTCACAACATAAAGTTTTAAATAAAATAAGGGTCAGTAGGCTCTAGGTGAATAACTAGATTCCACCAAATGCTAGGGTTTATGTTTGAGACTACTGCAAAATGCCTCGTCGGTTTTAAAATAAAACCCAGGGAGGAGTTACAAAATTTGAGTCGAGGAGTAAGTTTCATGGGTGCACAAGTCAGCAGGCCACGGGAGGAGTAAAGCACAGGAACTCTGAAACAGAACTGAATTTACAGTCCTGGCTCCATCTAGTATTGGCTGAAGATTTGATATTTCAAGTTGCTTAATCTCTCTGTTTCAGGTTCCTGTCTTAGAAAATGTGCAAAATAATACTATATTCATGATTATTTTTTTTAATTTTTTTTTAATTTTTTTTTTTTATTTATGATAGTCACAGAGAGAGAGAGGCAGAGACACAGGCAGAGGGAGAAGCAGGCTCCATGCACCGGGAGCCCGATGTGGGATTTGATCCCGGATCTCCAGGATCCACCCTGGGCCAAAGGCAGGCGCCAAACCGCTGCGCCACCTAGAGCTGACATATAAATCTTGGTCCTAACTCCAAGTTAACATTTAATAGACGGTACTTTCCCTTTTAACTTCTACGCCTTATATTTGGAAACTGAACTGTCATCGATAAGAAAAGAACATTTTCCAAGGACATCAATTTATATACAAATTACCAAAATGCTTGAAGAGTATGGAGGATATTTTCAATTGTATTTCCATTAATCAATAATTTCTTATTTCTGAAATGCTCTCAAAACTGCGCTACTTTGCTTACTGCCTCGGTGTAGTGAATATACACCACCCAATATCTTTTGTTACACAAGCTTTAGAATCATTGTTTTGAACACCAGTGCCCCCACCCCATCCCCCATGATGCTTTGCGCAGTAGGTTTTAAAGTTTGCTAAGGGAGCAAAGAAATGATTGAACACAGTTTTTGACAGAGGTAAGAGAGCTTGTGCTAAGTCAGCCCTGGCCAGCTTCTCTTCTGATCACACCGTTGAGATAATCCTGTTTGCTGGTGAATGGCCTCTAGCTCCTCAAAGGGGAATCAATCACTTGGCAGTGTGATATGCAAAGACAAACAAAACAAACAAACCCATGTTTCCAATCCCGGCTGTGACATGAGACAATGTCTCATGGAACTCTGATTTTTTTTTTTTCACCTACAAGGATAACAATCAAGTAACTGTGAGAAGTCAGTTAAGAAATGTCTACAACATTCCTAGCACTGAACCTGGCATGTAACGGATTAATTCAATTGGTGCTAGTTTCCTGACCCACCCTTTCTATTCGTGATCATCTTAGGCCAAAAAAAAAATTTTTTAAAGATTTTGTATTTATTTATTCATGAGAGAGAGAGAGAGAGAGAGAGGCAGAGGGAGAAGCAGGCTCCATGCAAGGAGCCCGATGTGGGACTCGATCCCAGGACTCCAGGATCACGCCCTGGGCCGAAGGCCAGTGCTAAACCGCTGAGCCACCTGGGAATCCCCACTAGGTCAAAAATTTAACCTCTGTGAACCTAACCCCAAATCCTAGGGCTTATGTCTGAGACTACTGCAAAATGTCTCATCGACTTTAAAATAAAGTCCCCACTGAGATGGTTGGAAGATCTGGTAAGGAGATAACAAGACAGTGTTTAGGAAGCATCTAGCATGGGGTCTGTAGCATGGTATGTACTTAAATACCACGACTTTCCCTTCACCCTACAGAATTATTTTTACAAATTCTGTTTTACTATAAATTCTGATCACTGAGGAATGGGGGTGTGCGTGCATGCGTGTGTGTGTGTGTGTGTGTGTGTGTGTGTGAATTTCATTTGCCAAAAAGCACCGTATATTTTAAAACCATAAGAAAAGCCCATTGTAATCTAAATGCCCCCCTGGAACTCCTGCCCATGTCAGAAGGTTTGGGAACCCCATGGCCATGCTCACTTTGAGCGGCTGGATATCCAGGCCAGAGCTCAGAATCTGCAGAACTCAAAGCTGTCAGAGTCACCCAGTGGGAAAGAGACTACACGACCCCAAGTCATGTGGGCGATGTGCAAATTCTCGCCAGCAGAAATAGCAGCATCGGATAATGCCCCAAGGCTGGCTCTACAATGGAGTTCATTATCATTCATGTGGATGAAGTGGGAAAGGCTCTATCATCTCTTCCTGCGGTTTACTGAGTTTTCATTGACAAAAACATAAGAACACTTTTGTTTGCTAACACGCTGCCCTTTGCCAGCCAGCTAAGGGCCCAGTCGTGTGAAGTTGAACTTCACGTTTCAATGGAACAACTCTCCCCCAATGAGAGAAAAGGTTACTTCCCCCCTCCTGCTCCCCTGACCACTACCTTTGCCAGATCCTGTCATGTGCTAGAAAGAGAAGACAAAGCAAAAGCAGGGCAGCCAGCAGAAAAACCACTTCTCACTCTTGCCCAGCTTCTGAATCCCCAACACTAAACCAGAGTCCAGTGGTGCTATCAGGCTCTGCGGTCAAGCCTCTACCCCTGGCTATGATTCACAGACAGAGCTGGTGTTGGGTGCGTTCCACATGGTGACAAAGCAGCACACTGGAGGTGGCAATGGTGGCTCAGTGGCATGATCTCAAAGCCTATTCTCTAAGCACTCTTTTCTTCAGCTCACAAAAGAAACAATACAATTACAGCTTTCCTTATAGTCCCATTCTGAGCTTACTCTCTGATCACCTCAATTGAATTTGAACTCCCATTTTTAAAAACCTCCTCCAAAAGAGAAAATTGAGGTCCACATAGGTCAAGACCTTCCTTAAGACACCCAGTCAATAAGGGTTGGAGCCAGAATTACAAGCAAGAGGAGGGAAAAAAAAAAAAAAAAAAACATGTCTAGAGACACAAAGATGGCTGTGGCATGTCAGGGACATGAAGGGCCTAGTTGCTTTAATAACCAGAGGAGTCTCCAGTTTAGGTCTGGTCATGGCAGAGCGACTGGTGGGGTGAGGGGGCCATTGCTGTGCTTCTGGACCTGTGTAACTCTAATGGGGAGGCCCAAGCCAAGAAGTTAGGGAAGAGCTGTCCCTTTGCCCCAGGAGACATGACCTCAGAGAAGAATCTGCAAGCAGCCCTGACTCTAACAAAAGAAAAGTTTGGCCAGGTGGATTTGGCAGTCAACTGGACAGACAGTGTAGTGGCCATCTAGACATACAACTTCAAGAAAAATCAGGACCCTACCTTGTTGGACTTTCAGCAAGTTCTCAATGTAATCTCATAGACACATTTAATATGTTCCACCTGGTGGCTGGTGAGATGCGCCAGAATTAACCAGACCAGGGAGGCCAATGTAGGGTCATCATTAATACTGCCAGCACTGGGGCAGCCTGGGTGGCTCAGCGGTTTAGTGCCGCCTTCAGCCCAGGGCATGATCCTGGAGACCCGGGATCAAGTCCCACATCAGGCTCCTTGCATGGAGCCTGCTTCTCCCTCTGCCTGTGTCTCTGCCTCTCTCTCTCTCATGAATAAATAAATTAATAATAATAATAATAATAATAATACTGCCAACACTGGCTGCCTTGGAGGGCCACACTGGACAAGCTGCATACTCTGCTTCCAAGTGTGTCACAGTGGGCATGACACAGCCCATTACTCAGCATCTAGCTCCCATGGTCATCCAAGTGATGGCCACTGCTCCAGACCTATTTGGCACCCTACTGCTGACCAGCCTTCCAGAAAAGTATGCAACTTTCTGGCCAACCAGGTGTCCTTCCCCAGACGACTGGGTGACCCTGCTGAGTATGCTCATCTGGTATAAGCCATCAATTGAGAGGTCATCCAGCTGGATGGAGCCATCCGCATGCAGCCTTGAAGGGAGAGGGCAGAGAAAACAAATGTTCTTCTGCTCCTCCTTCCCCTGGAGTACTGTACTGCAGCTTGGGAGGAAGTCCAGTAGACATTCCTTAACTCTGCCCAACAGTCACACTCTGTACCTAATAAAGTCTCTACTTCTCACACAAAAAAAGAAATAAACACACAAACAAAAGAAACACAGATCTAAAAACATTTTTGGATAGAACTGTATTAAGGAGTATCCAGCACTGAGGCTGGCTTAGAGTAGACATCCAAATATTATTCCCTCTCCTCCTACAGAAAAGTTAAACATTCTGGTCAATTGGCGGTTCTCCCATATTGTGGGATCCTTCTATCAGCAGAAATCATCATCCCTACAGAAGATTATGACAACCCCCATAACAATATATTTGCCACTCTTTACTTAATGGCCATTCCCAACCAGATATCATTCTCAAAGCTTTAAATACAATGATCACAAAAAGGAACATCACCCCATTCATACTGACAACCAGAAACACAATGAATGAGTTCTCCCAGTCTGGGGCCAAATCCCACGTGTTAAGGGTCAGATGACCACATAACTAATCACCCAAAACAGGACAGACTTTAGAATGAAAGGACATGCTGTGAATTATTACTTGGGGATAATGTGCAGATACCAGGACTGACTGTCCTGGACAAACTAGAACATAAAATCACTCTAGCTTAGCAACTCAAGTTCCAAGTCCCAAGAAGCCAATTCACTATTTTTCAGGGAGTAAGCATGAGTGAAGAGAAAGACATCTTTGGTGGGATACTTTGTGATTCTATGCCTTGAACACCTTGGAAGAGAATTTTATGGCACACGAGATTGAGAGAATAATGGAATTTAAACCTCTAATTCTATAGGGACAGCTGTTCCCTGGCTCACTTCCACTCTGGCCAGTAAGTCTTTTCCCACTTTGGGATCTGTGAACATGCTGTCTTCTATTCCTGAAATGCTCTCTCCACCACCCACCAAACTTTTTATCTAATTAATTTCCATTACCATTCAAGCATCAGCTTAAAGCATTACTATTTTTCAGAGAATGGTTTACCTGACCACCTCTGCACCAACCTAAATGGAATCTGTCAATGTACCTGTTCCTCTCCCTTTCATAGCTCTTACAAAATTCTGTTAATATATTTATTTGAATAACTTTTTAAAGTTCAACTTCCTGTAGAATATGTTTCATGAAAAAACCAAAGCAGGGACTGTATCTCTCGTGTTCATTGCTGTATCCCTAAGCACATGGTACTGTGTCTATTAGACAGATTTGTTAATTGAGTGAATCAATCCATTGATAAGGAAAAGCAACTGAATTTAAGAAACATCTACTGTGTTCCATCTAATCCTCACAACAACTTTGGAAAATACACATAATTTCCAAGTTATAGAAAGGAAAACTGATACTCTTCAAATTATTTAGCCTGTGCAAGGTGATCCAGCGGCCAGATTATCTGAGTCAAATCTCCACTCACTTTTAGCTGTATGAAAACCCTAGAATACTGAATTAGTCAAAACAAAGTAGCTTGATACAGAGTTAATCATAACAATGAATGATATCGGTAGTTCTGAATATTTTGTCCCAACTAAAGAACTCATTCTGCCCCCACCACAATAAAACCCATCTCCCGGGAGCCTGTGCAATGTCCCTGCCTACTCTCTTTTGGATTCCTCCCTCCTAGATGGGATTACATGAACCTTGCTTATTTCTGAGGATTTCATTCCTTTTCCCTGGGGTACATGCAGACTGTGCCCTTCTATTATTGTGCTAAGCACAAAAGATAAGTTAATTAACTTGCCCAAGATCATGCAACCACTAAATGGCAAAGCTGGTTTTAACTCAGGTCTGCCTGACTCCCGGGTCTTAACCCCATGTGAGAATAGTAGTTAAGTCACAGCTTTTCATAATTGTGTTCTAGTCTCGACCACAAGGTCTGGTCATTGTCAATTACACTTCAATGATACCCAAGTTGCCTCAACGTTAAAGTCTTCCCTTGACCTAAAAAGTCTTACTTCTAACAAAGAAAGATCATCCAGAGAGATATCCCCTGGAACTGTTTCCCATGCCATATTCATTAATAGAAATGTGGACTCCAGAGACCTCACTGTGAGAGTGTCAGTCCATTTTCCATTGGTCATTCTCATCCATTATAACATGAGAGTAGTGTCCACCCAAAAAGAGGACTTTCTCTGACCTCGTGTCAATCTTGGGAGCATCTAACTCTACTGACTTATATAGCAATCCTTAAGTAAATAATAGACCTTTATTTCACAGAAAGAGCAGGAAAAGAATGCCTATTTCCTGCTTCCTATCATACAGGCCTCTGGGCATCTCCACTGAATTTCCTCTTGCTTTCTTTGTGCAAGTTTACTTTCCACTAGTTATTTTTTTCCCAGATGCATTCCTTGATGGGGTGGCGGGGGTGAGTGGGGGAGGGCAAGCTAGAGATTACCACCTGCCCCTGGGACTGCCAGGCCGGAAGAGCCTTCCCAGTGGGTGTCTCTCAGAGGAAGGAAGAGCAGATGTGTGACCTGAAATGAACTGGGTTTGGGGCAAAAGCCTCAGGTGTCTCTGGCACCTGCTGCTTCCAGGGAGTACCTATTAGCTGCTATTGCCCAATGAGTAGATGCCACAGAAAAACTTTGTAAATCACTAAATGTAGTAGATCTTAGAAGATGTCTTGTAAGTTTTCTCTGCTTGTTCAAGGTGGCCAAGACACTGAGATACTCTAGAAATTTAAAATATTACATGAGACACACACACGTTTCCAAAAGCTAAATATTTTTATTTCTTCCTGGTGCATTTTTAATTTTGCAAATGTTTCTCCAATGGTTGTGTGTTACTTTCATGATGATACTGGTTTACAATTATTAATCAAAATAAGATATTTTTACTCACAATAAGGCTTGATAAGCTAATTAAAATGTCAAGTTTAATTCTTTGAGGAACCTCCACACAGTTTTCCAGAGTGGCTGCACCAGTTCACATTCCCACCAACAGTGTAAGAGGGTTCCCTTTTCTCCGCATCCTCTCCAACATTTGTTGTTTCCTGCCTTGTTAATTTTCCCCATTCTCACTGGTGTGAGGTGGCATCTCATTGTGGTTTTGATTTGTATTTCCCTGATGGCAAGTGATGCAGAGCATTTTCTCATGTGCGTGTTGGCCATGTCTATGTCTTCCTCTGTGAGATTTCTCTTCATGTCTTTTGCCCATTTCATGATTGGATTATTTGTTTCTTTGGTGTTGAGTTTAATAAGTTCTTTATAGATTTTGGAAACTAGCCCTTTATCTGATATGTTATTTGCAAATATCTTCTCCCATTCTGTAGGTTGTCTTTGAGTTTTGTTGACTGTATCCTTTGCTGTGCAAAAGCTTCTTATCTTGATGAAGTCCCAATAGTTCATTTTTGCTTTTGTTTCTTTTGCTTTCGTGGATGTATCTTGCAAGAAGTTACTGTGGCCAAGTTCAAAAAGGGTGTTGCCTGTGTTCTCCTCTAGGATTTTGATGGAGTCTTGTCTCACATTTAGATCTTTCATCCATTTTGAGTTTATCTTTGTGTATGGTGCAAGAGAGTGGTCTAGTTTCATTCTTCTGCATGTGGATGACCAATTTTCCCAGCACCATTTATTGAAGAGACTGTCTTTCTTCCAGTGGATCGTCTTTCCTCCTTTGTCGAATATTAGTTGACCATAAAGTTCAGGGTCCATTTCTGGGTTCTCTATTCTGTTCCATTGGTCTATGTGTCTGTTTTTGTGACCTGCCCTACGACCCAGCAATTGCACTGTTAGGGATTTACCCCAAAGATTCAGATGCAATGAAACGCCGGGACACCTGCACCCCGATGTTTCTAGCAGCCATGTCCACAATAGCCAAACTGTGGAAGGAGCCTCGGTGCCCATCGAAAGATGAATGGATAAAGAAGATGTGGTTTATGTATACAATAGAATATTACTCAGAAATATTAGAAACGACAAATACCCACCATTTGCTTCAACGTGGATGGAACTGGCGGGTATTATGCTGAGTGAAGTAAGTCAATCGGAGAAGGACAAACAGTGTATGTTCTCATTCATTTGGGGAATATGAATAATAGTGAAGGGGAATATAAGGGAAGGGAGAAGAAATGTGTGGGAAATATCAGAAAGGGACACAGAACATAAAGACTTCTAACTCTGGGAAATGAACTAGGGGTGGTGGAAGGGGAGGAGGGCGGGGGGTGGGGGTGAATGGGTGACGGGCACGGAGGGGGACACTTGACGGGATGAGCACTGGGTGTTATTCTGTATGTTGGTAAATTGAACACCAATAAAAATTAATTTATTAAAAAAATAAAACTCAAAAAAAATAAAATAAAATGTCAAGTTTAATAATAGTTTGAGGAGGTACAGAACACTCACAGAAGAAGATATACAAATCTATTCTCTGATAAAAATTGAATGATGACACTTAATTTTATACAACTACCATGCAGAACCACAATAGTTTATCATGGCTCTTATAATAAAATTCTAAATCCTCATCATGGCCCACAAGGCCCAATGTAATCTGGCCCTCACTACCATCTTTGATCACACCTTCTGCCATTCACCTCCTTACTCACTGAAATTGGTTTCTCGAATATGACAGCCTGTCCCTGTCTCAGGCCATTTACACAAACTGTTCCCTTTGCCTGGAACACTCTGCCCTCCTGCCTGCACATGACATCTCTTTGAATGGATACTCAAGTCCCAGCTCAAATGCCACCTCCTTAGCAAGCCTTTCCTGATTACCCAAGCCAAATCAGCCTCTTCCCATGTTTGCCACAGTCACCATCTGGAACAATGCCTGTCTCATTTTCTTGATATTTATTACCATCAGATATTATCTTGTTCAGGGCCCCTGGGTGGCTCAGTTGGTTAAGTGTCTGCCTTGGGCTCAGGTCATGATCCCAGGGTCCTGGGATTAAGCCCCACATCCGGCTCCCTGCTCAACGGGGAGTCTGATTCTCCCTCTCTTCCCTGCTTATGCTCTTTCTCACTATCTCTCTTGCTATCTCTGTCTTCTCTCAAATATATAAATAAAATCTTTTTTTAAATAAATTATCTTGTTCATTTATTTGTTCCAAACTGTTATACATTTTAATAGAACATATAATCATGATTCTCATATACATATAAAATGAACATGTATCAGAGATTTTATTTAACTCAAAAACTCATGAGGTAACCAGTGAAATGTTACAACCAGTTCAACAGAGAAGTCCAAGTGCCACACACTGATATTCAGCTACAGAATGCTCAGATCAACTTATAAGCTGATGTTAAACCGGAAAAAAAAAACTGACAGGGTGATAATCAAATGCATTCTACCAGACACAGTGTGCATTTTTATGGACAGGAATTAATTGCATTACTAACAGTTTTCTACAACTTCTATGTCTACACAGTTGTAAAATGGCCTGGTTGTAGATAAAGACTCCATCCCCACCTCTGTAGTATCAAATAATCTCCAGAGACCCCAGATTCACAGAAAGGATATTCAGCAATCTCTTCTGCCCATTTCAAACCCCTCCACAGTTTTTCCTTTTATTGTCTATTACTCTCTAAAATTACCTCGTTCCTTTAGTTGTTCCTTTTTCTCATTTCTCTGCCCTGGAATGTAAGTTTCATGAGAGCAGAAACTGCTCGCCTTATTCATCAAGTTTTCCCAAAAAACCTTGTATTCAGAAACAATGTTGAATAAATAACTGACTAATACTTATTTGAAAACAATGAGTCATGCTCATTTCTTAAAATGCAAATTAAAATATAACATCACTTCTTCTCTTTCCTATTTGCCAAGAACAACAAAAGGTTCCATCAAGTTCCGCTGAGTCTATAAAAAGGAGGCATCATGGACTGTCAGCAGTCAGCACCACCATCACTCCCTTCTAAGGCATGACCTGCATTTCCTAAAATCTCCTTCCTAGGAGGTTCAGAGTTAGAGTCTCCCAAAGGGAAGAACTCATGGAAACATGCAGAAGCCAGAAGTGAAGCAGAAGCCAGGGAACCCTAGGGGCCAGAGGCGGTGACTTTTTGAACCTGCCCATAAGTTCCCACTCTGCAATCATGGTGACAGGTGGTAGTAGACTCTCCAACATCTCCACGAGCTTTGACCTCTCTACCCACCCTGGGCTGAAGTCTTTAGCAATAGATCTTCCCAACTTCCGGTACACCCTTCCCACACTCCTGTAAGCCTAATTCCTCGAAGCTCTCTTCCCTAGGAAATTTATAGTAAGTAGTTTAATTTTCTTGACCAAACCCAGACTGATATGGAAGGGTTACACACACTGCTGGGGTAAATACCTTTCTCGTTCATTCACCAAGTATGGATTAAGTAGTTACTGGGTCTTGGAGAACAGTAATAGGTGAAAAGTTCACAACTTGACTCAGTTACTCCACTCCTAAGAATTAATCCTGGACTAATTGCTAAGGAAGCAATCATTAATCCAGACAAAGATCTAGGTTTATGTAAAAGGATGTTAGTGGGAGCAAGAGTAATACCTTTTTCCCAAATAAGATGAAAAAGTCCAACAACAGAGAAGTAGTTTAAAAATTAAGGTGTATTCAGAAAGTAAAATATTATTATATGAGTCAGGAAGGGCTTAATTACTTTATGACACAGTAAGACTACCACAACTAAAGTTAGGTGAAACTGCCATATATCAAATAATGTACAAAGTATTTTGATTTGCTAAAATAAAAAATAAAATGAATGCCATACTCTGTGGTACATTATCTTTGTGACTTTGAGCAGATCAGTTAACTTCCTGAAAACCAGTTTCCATACCTGTCAGGTGGAGATCGTAACACCTGCCATGGCTTTCCTAAAGAGTCAGATGATAAGATGATACAAGGGTTTTATCTGAAGCACCAGACCAACATAAGGGACCCTACGCACTGCACGCTTACTGCACAGCAGGAAGAGGACAGCAGAGTGGTGAGTCCTGAGCCCTCAGGAGCCAGGGACCAGGGTTCAAATCTCAGTTTCGCCACTAACAGTGTTACATTAGGAAAGTCACTCCGCCTCTTGCCTCAGTTTTTGCATCTGAAAAATAGGCTTAAAACCAAAATTATTTCATATTGTTACTATGGAAACTAAGTCAGATAACTTATGCAATGTTTAGGATAGCACTCGGCACATGGTAAAAGTTAAACAGATGCGGTATCTTCCACTAGGGTTGATTAACTTGTCCAGCATCACCTAGTTAATACTGATACTATAGCCACAGGCATATAAATTGCAATATTAACATTTTCATTTTATGTACTCTCTCTCCTCAGATCGTTACCACAACACAAGGAAGTGGGCACTGTCACCCCACTCCTACAATCGAGGCATCTGGAGCTCAATAAAGTTGTGACCTGCCCAAAGGCACATAGCTGGAAAATGGAAGAGTAATTTCAGGTTTCTGGTAACACTGTGACCCTTTGCATTATTCTAAGTTCCAATATTGTGGGACCTTTTTCCCCCTCAGACCTCAAGAACCAGCTCTTAAGCATTATTATCACACTATCCCATAGGACCTAGTGTGGTGCCTGGCTACCCATAAGCCCCAATACGTGAAGGTCAAATGAATAAAGAAATGCATGCATGCCAAGTCAATGGGGGAAAGACAAAATAATCTTCTCCTACCTATTAAAGCCTTTTTTTTAATAGCAAGAATAAATGCTGAGATAACTAGCCGTGAAAACAGTAACCACTCAGCTCCCAGCCAACTACTGTAATCTCCCTGACTAGTCTCGCATCAACTTCAGTCAATAGTGCAATCCTATGGCACATTAAGCTTAGAATTTGATCCAAAAGAAACACAATCAGTAGGTGCATAGGCAGTTGTTCTGATTAAATACAGTCTGCCGGAATTAAAATACCATAGGCTGTTTGCAGAGCTCCTTGGGTTTAATTAAATGAACCCCATTTTAATAGCAAAGATACCAAAATGTATTCTTCAGGCTCAGTGGAGTGACAAATGTAATTAGTCCATGATGTGTGTGGCTTATCTGCATCCAGTTGTGGAAATTACAAGATGATCAATTGAAGCTGCCCAACCTAATTCCTCGAAGTCTCATTTGGTGGACTGAGGTAGGCACTTCTCCTTGCATCAGCCTTCAGAGAGCAATTTATCTCACCAACATTCCCACTGGAAGGGAATTAACATTTGTTACCAGCTGATTATGTACTGGACTCTGAGCTCTGGCATTTGCATAGACCATCTCTGTCAGTTCTCCCCGTGACCACGACTTGACAAATGTGCAAACTAAGGCTCAGAGAGGTTACATGACTTATTCTGACAAGCATCCGGAATGTGGCAGAGCTTGGATTCAAACCTGGAGTTGCCTGGTTTCAAAGACATTGGGGATGGCGGGGCAGGTAAAGGAATGCCTGCTTGCGTTCAAGTCCTGGCTCCTGTACATAATAAGAGCGTTGGCAAGTTCCTTAAATTTGTCCATTTTTGGTAGTCTCATCTATCAAGTGGATATCATAGTAGTACCTATTTCATAAAATAGGCATGAAAAGTCAGTCAGACTGCATGAAGAGCAAGAAGTTGTTATTAGGTGTTAACAGTATGCTGACATACATCTCTGAGGGGTCAGAGAAATGAGCAAGTAGGGTCCAGAGAGTTCACATGTTGGATGACGTCACAGATAGTAAGTTCCAGAGCAAGGATCCCTTAAACACTCAACTAAATGCCACAGATTTCTACTTTACCTCCGCTAATCCTCAGAACCAACCAGCCAGATACGGAGCACAGAAGCCCTACAGAAGGAGACTGACTGGGCTCAGAGCAAGGAGGTGATCGGACTATGACATTCATACCTTGGAACAAAGAGGCAAGCTTAGCCTTCTGCCCCAAAATGTCTGTGGCACTGGTGCTGTGAAGGCTGAGTGAATGGTTATGATGGTTGAGATCCAAATGCCAGCTCTGCAGCTTATTGACCATGAGAGCCAGTTCTCTCACCTGCAGGGCAGAGACAGCAGGAGTCCCCCACTCATACTGTCATTCTACGTGTTAAATAAGTTATCACTGGGGAAGTGCTTAGCACTGTGCTGGACACAATTTCGCCTTGCTGTAGCAACACTTGCTGTTGCACTATCTCTGCATGGGAACACAACAGTTCTTATCTTCTGTGAATTAAATGATTTAATCCATGTAAAATGCTTAGCATGGTGTTATATGGTGGAAGTACTAGGTCATGCTGTTTGTCTTCATCATGTAGTGGCAATGACGGTGGTGGTGGCGATAGTAAGCCATCAAAGTACAAATCTCCCATAGAGATAATCCTCCCAGACCTTCACACCCTAACCTAAAGGTATTTTTGTTTATTTTGGCTCTCTTCCTGAAAAATTTACTTGTTCACTCCTGGGGGAAAAGAGAATAGTGATAATTCTACCCATTACTGTCAATAACGAGGAGAGTCCATCTTGCTAAGGATACAGAAAGACAAAGTTCACCCACTTAGTCTTCACCTCCTAGAGCTGTCATGAGGACAAAACAGAACAATTTCTTGGAAGATCGTGGCTTTGGAGGATGCACCTTAACATCCCAGTGCTCCACAGAAAACACTAGTGCTACAGGATATCACAGCAAGTGATCCAAAGGTCTTTCAGCTCTAACACTCTTCAAATGGAAGACTGTTTGCCTGAAGATTTGTTTGTATGCTGTCTTGGGATGGTGTTGAAGACAACAGCTCTTGGACAGCAGTGCCCCCTAATGACCCCAGACCAATTTAAGACATTACAAGTCCAAAATCCTAACCCAAGAAATTGATGCTCACATGACCTACCCTAGTTAACTCAAAAATGACTTAGTTCTTTTTAATTCTATCCAGTTGTAAGCCAGACACTGTGCAGAAAAACAAAAGATTCAGAAAACGTGGTGCCTCTAGTGCTGCTTCAAGAACTAACCCCTGTGTCTTCCTTTGGCGGTGATGCATGCCTCTCACCCTGCCTCTCTGCGCTCCAGCCACACTGACCTTCTTTTCATTACCTGCAACAACCGCTCTTCTGACCTCAGAATCCACAACCTTTGTTTCCTCTTTCTGAATGGCTCTCTTATACTTTCCCTCTGCTTCTCAGGGCTTCTCCATCTTATCATCAGCCATCTTTCAGGTCTCCCACAAATGTCACAGAAAAGTCTGACCCCAAGCCCATGGTGAGAACATGCCTTCCTGTCACCTCTATCTACGCCTTCATTTTGTCTCGCAAGCTTTATTGCCACCACAATTACACCACTGACTGCGCCACTGGGTGTAATGTCTACCGCAGCTGCCCAACCAGACAGTAAGTCCCATGAGGGCAAACACACACCTGTATCTCTAGCCCCTGCTACAGCACAGCAACACTCCTTAAAACTGTGTTTACTTATTTCAATAATCACAACAGAGTGTGAGATACTTTGGTATTTGAGTTTATTCTGTTTCTATTTTCTTTTTCAGAAAAGGAATAGGGCAGATTAAATTCCTTACAACCTAGTATTAAAAAGTACCAATATGCCTGTTTTCAAAATATCTTGTTAAAATAAATTCACTTGCACTGTAAATCGGTTTAAGGACCAATACTGCACAGAGATAAAGCCCCAGGGGTTTTGGCAGTACCAACCGAGGTTACAATCCATTCACTCTTTGACCCATTAATTCTATTTCCAGAAATCTATCCTGAGGAAGCATGAAATGACAAATACACTTGATGGGATGAGCACTGGGAGATATGCTATATGTTGACAAATTGAACTCCAATAAAAAAAATGAAATGACGAATGCATATGGTCATTAATTGTAGCACTGTCTGTAAGTAAAAACATCAAAGACAAATAGTCAGCCTTACAGAATGGCTCAAAAAGCCACAGTACATCTGCACAATGGAGTACAGTTGACCCTTGAACAATGCAGGAGTTAGGGGTGCCAATCCTTTCCCCATGCAATCAAAAATCTGCATATAACTTTGACTCCCTGAAAACATAAGTATTAATAGCTTACTGTTGACTAGAAGCCTTACTGATATCATAAATAGTCAATTAGCACATATTTTATATGTTGTATATATTATATACTGAATTCATCTAATAAAGTAAGCTAGAGAAAAGAAAATATTATTTATTAAGAAAATCATAAAAAAAAAGAAAATCATAAGGGTGAGCCACTTGGGTGGCTCAGTTGGTTGAACACCCAACTCTTGATTTCCACTCAGGTCATGATCTCAGGGTCTTGAGATTGAGCCGCACATCCAGCTCTGTGCTCAGCGCTGAGTCTGCTTGTCCACCTTTCTCTGCTCCTCCCTGCATCTGCTCTTTCTCACTTTCTTTCTCTCTCTCAAATAAATATCTTTTTAAAAAAATCATAAAGGAGAAAAATACTTTTACAGTACTGTATTGTATCTATTGAAAAAAATCTGTGTATAAGTGGACTCATGCATGTTAAACCTGTGTTGCTCAAGGGTCAGCTGTACTATGTGGTCACAAAAAACAAAAAAAAATGAGGACAATCTCTACACAGTAATACAGAGAGTTTGTGAAGGTATACAGCTAAGTGAAAATAGGAATGTATAGAAGAGTCATAAAATACTCCCTTTTGGGGCATCTAGGTAGCTCAGTCAGTTGAGCATCTGACTATTGATTTCAGCTCAGGTCATGATCTCAGGGTCATGGTATGGAGCCCCAGGTCATGGTCCAAGTTCAGTGAGGAGTGTGCTTGAGATTCTCTCTCTCTCTCCCTCTCCCCTTCTCCACTCATACATGCTCTCTCTAAATAAATAGATAAAATCTTTTTTAAAAACATGCTACCTTTTATCTAAGAGAAAAAATAAGAATCTCTATGTTGCATACATCTGCAAAAATAACAACAATAACAGAATATAGGAAATATAAGCAAGAAATTGACAAAAGTGGTCACCTTACAGGAAATGTACTGGAGAATGTGTAGAAGGGAAAGAGAAGCAAACTTCCTTTCTATGCTGTTATGCCCCATGAATAATGTCAGTTCATTACCTATTAAAAGTAAAGCTAATTTTTAAAAGCATTTCTAAGACTGAAAATAAACCAAGACAAATAAATCTAACCATATATCAATTTAGTAACATAACCACACAGAAAAACGATTATTTTTCCCCCCAAGATGCTCTGACCACAGTATTTTGACTGAACAACTTTAGTGGGATATGCTCCATGGGTAAAAAGAACTACAAAGAAACATCAACCAAACCTATTTTATGTTATTAATAAAATTCATATCATTATTTTGAAACCATTTTCTTACACTTCACAATAAAGCAAATGAGGAATTATATTAATGATGGTCTAAGAAAACCTAAGATTCAATTACAAAATAAAAAAATTAACTATAAAAGTAATGTTGAAATTGAAGTGAAAATGTTAAATGAATGAATGGTTTTATTAACTGTAGATGATCTATCTTAGCCCACTGAAATGGCCTAGCAACAATGTCAGCCATCACAATAATCACTCCAGGCACTTAGGTTACACTCTATAAAATCAGGATTTCTTAGAGAACTGGCTGCTTTCAGGACTGGATCAGGGAAGGTACAAGGTGAGCTTGGAACATGCTGTCATGTTCAAAAGCAAAGAAGCTTTCAAATAGTAATTGGGTATGTCCAAAGGATACAAGATCCAGATGAAAGTAGCTCATGCTGCCCCAGAATGTGATGACTGGAGCACTAAAAAAGCAGTGATTATAATGGATTGAAACACACTGGTTCTACCAGAGTCGTTGAGTCCATAAATAATTCTCAAAACAGAGAAGCCTAGGAATAAAAATTCATTTGTCACTATTTGAGGTGGTCATTAAAGAAACATCATCCTTTGCAAATTGCTAAAGAGAAGTAATTAAGTACTCACCCTGCCTTGTCGGTAAAAACTGTATATCAGGGCAAATGGACCCACTGATGACAGAAAGATCTGTTTCATGGAAGAATGTCAAGCAATAAATGCAAAAGGAATGTGAGAATTATAAAGTCAGCACTGCACCACTGTTCTTGGGCTCGGAAGCTGCACAGAAAGGCAAGTAATTAACTGCAGTCCAAGAAGGATCAGAGAAAGCTTCGAGGGAGTCCACATGGGCCGAGGCTTGAATGTGAGCAGAGAATAAGAATGCAAGAGATGGGCTTGTCAGAGGTAAGGATATGCAGGAAGCCTGGAAAAGCTTAAGGATCTGCATTGATATTGGAGGAGATTGCTACCCACTAAAGAGATCCAGAGTCAGCACGAAAGCTGAAAAACGCAGAGAATCAAAATTATCCTTAGACAATCCCTTTTGCAGGAGCTGTGTTGTGACCCACAATGTGGCCTCTCAGGAAGCCCAGCACAGCCAGTTTCTCTGCAGAGTTGGGATCACATCATGACTTGAGAAATGTGAGGTAGTCAGCAACTGAGGGTGACAGCACGCTCGGAGAGTTACATGGTATCAGAAGCCCGCTGAGGCCTGTCTCCCATCTTCTGCTTTTTTGGGGACATACGGCACATTTAGTAAATTAACTGCCCATTACTGACACAGTTTGTTTATACTGTTCACTATTGTCCCCATCTCTTCTTGCTCACTCGTAGTCAAAACCACCCACATCCTCCACCTCTGATGCTGAGTAGTCCTGCCCATGAGTATTCACATGAGAAGAGGTGAGAGGCCAGAGACGAGACTGGAGAAGTGGGCAGAAGTCATATCAGGAACCGGGGAGGATGATAAACGAAGCAGTTTGTACTCTGGGTAGGAGGAAAGCTACTGGAGAGTTTTAAGTAGGATATGGCATGAGATGTGAGCTTTGAAAAGATGGCTCTGGCTTCGTTGTGAAGGAGGACATAGAGGCCTAATGGGAATCTGGGTTGGGCTAAGGATGTAGACAAGTAAGAAAGTGGTTGCCACCATTTGTTTAAATATGGCTTATTTTTCAGGTCTTCTTTAAGAGGCCAAGCATCACATGAACCAGCTGTGAATGCCAAGTCTTAGATGGGAAGGGAAAAGTGGATGCCAGCTTTAGGACCCCAGGGCACAAAGGATAGGTTATTTAGGGATCTAGATTCTTCAGCCACAGAAAGCTAGTGGGTGAGAAGTGGTTGGTTCCCACTAAACTCCCCCGGGTAAATGAAGGGAACCAAAAGATGTTTCTTCCCAATAACTGACCATAGTAGTAGAAATTACAAATGGGGCCAGGAAGTGGTCTCTTTCACTTCAATCCACCTAGAATACATTCAAAATACCTGCCAGTTGCAAAAACAAACCTCAAAATTCTAAACAGTCTATTTAGCATGTATCCACTCGTTCAGCAAACTATCAGCAAAGCATTAACACTATAGGTTAAGTTTACGAAAACTAGAAATTAGCCCCCCGGGAATAAAGTCCTGACAAATGAGATACATAAGTGAACAGGAAATTCAGAACAAGGGGGATGGGTGCTCTGGTGGGGGTGAGTAGAGCCAAGACTATGACTTCAGTGACCCTGGGAGGCCACACCTGATGGAGGCAAACAGGCTACTTAACTTACTACAGTCAAAATACCATTAAGCGTGAAGTATGAAAAATAGAAAAATTCTGGTGGATTTCATTTCCAGCTTGCCTCACCAGCAAACAAATATGTTTCTAGTTTCCAGACTTATTGTTAAAAATATTCCTAAAGTGAAGAAGACCACCGTGATGGTTAGCAGCTACAGTAAAATGAATGAAATTGAATTATTCAATGGCATGGTAGTCCCCTCTTATCCACAGGGAACACATTCCAAGATCTCCAATAGATGCCTGAAACTATAGACAATGCCCAATCCTCCACAGACTACATTTTCTTTCTATACATAGATAAGAGATTATGCATATATAAGAGATTAACACCAATGACTAATAACAAAATAGAACAATTATAACAATATACTGTAATCAAAGTTGTGGGAATTGTGATCTCTCTCTCAAAGTATCTTATTAAATTGTACTCACCCTTCTTCTGGGGATGATGTGAGATGATCAAATGCCTCCATGATGAGGTGAAGTGAGGTCAACGACGTGGGTATTATCACATAGCATTAGGCTGCTGTTTACCTTTAGATGATATGTCAGAGGGAGGATCATCTGCTTCCGGAAGGTGGCTGACCATGGGTAACTGAAACTGCAGCTTGGGGGTGGGAGGACCACTGTAGATATCATGTAACTCAAAGAATTTTTTCAGGAATTTGAGAGCTACAGGTAGGAATGCCTACCTTACTCTTCTGCTCCTGAATGCTAAAATAAGTAGTGATGGCTGATAGATACATAAGTGATAAAGACGTTGCTAGGCAGAAAAGACAACAAATTCCCCTCTTCTGTGTCTCTGATATGGTCTTTGCTGCATGGTTATTTGCTTTCTTCAAAATACTTAATCCAAGAAAAATATATCTCAGTTAATCTGAAAATTCTGGTGCGTTTGGATCTAGTAGGATACAATATTGTACAGAAACACACTTCACATCCAAATGCCCATCAATGCATGAATGCATTTACAAAATGCAGTATTATCCATATAATTGAATACCACTTGGCAATTAAAAGCAGCAGACTATGATTTACATTATAATATGGATGAACCTCAAATATTAAGCTAAGTTTAAGAACCCAAATGTAAAAAAACTATATATACCACTTACATGAAATGTCTAAAATGACTATATATTTCATCTATGAGCAATGTCTTTAGAGGTGCCTGGGTGGCTCAGTGATTGAGCATCTGCCTTTGACTCAGGTCATGATTCCAGGGTCCTGGGATTGAATCTTGAGTCAGGCTCCCCACAGAGAACCTGCTTCTCCCTCTGCCTATGTCTCTGCCTCTCTCTGTGGTGTCTCTCATATATATAAATAAAACCTTTTAAAAAAGTCTTTAGAAGGCAAATCTGTACAGACAAAAATCAGATCATGAATGCTCTTAAGTAGGAGTGAAGCAGGAATTAAATGCAAATAGGCACAAGAGAACTTCTTGGAGTGATGGAAATGTTTCAAAATGGATTGTGGTGGTGATTGCCCAACTCTACAAATTTACTAAGATAATTAAACTGAACACTTGTAATGAGTGAATTTTATGTTATGTAAACTATAATCTAATCAAGCCATTAAAACACATAAACACACATGCACTTCATACATTTTTAATCCCAGATAAATAGGAAATATTTGAAGATAATGCCATTTAGCTACCTTACACTGAGTATATACTCAAGAGCCAAGTACTTTTATCTCTGTTCCAGAAAACCACCCTCAGACAGGTAATGCAATTAGCCCAGGGATACAAACCAGAGCCAAGCTGAGTTAGCAATGGAAGCCAATTGGGTCCACCTCTAAATTTTGTACACAATTTCTTTCATTATGCCCTGAAAACAGAAAAATACAGCTACCCCATATTCACATGGTGTAGTCAAAGTAAGAAATTAGATTCCCCCTGCACCAGCTTCCTTCCTCTTTTTCCCTGCTCTGGTCAGGCTCTGCTCCCTTGGTCTTCTGCTACTGCCTTGGGATCCGCTCTAAGTCAGAACTGAGCCATTTCTGTGCTCAGAAAGCGGGTTCTGATGCAGAACCATAGGCTTGAGCCCTTCCCTACCCAGCCTGTAAAGCATCCTTGCTCACTGCTCCCCCTCTGCTGCTGCACAACCCTGCACTGCTTTGCAGTGTCCTGCTTCTCCTTCTCACTGTTCTTTGAAGGTGATGGCCATCATCACATCTCTTTGCCCCTTGTCCATGTAGCTCCTCTTACCTGACATGCCTGACCTCTCCTTGCCCCAGCCAAGTATTGGCAAACTCCTGTTCTTTTAAAACCATGAACAAATATCACAATCTTAGGAGAGCCTTCCCTGCTTCTCTAAGCATAGTTATTCCAGATGGCTTGTGCATACATTGATCATTTTCTTCAGTCTCTTAAATAGCATTTAAATACATTTACCCACTGTAAGTCTAATGTATTTATTATATTTTCTTTATAACTATAGCAGACATCATTAAAGAGATTACTTGGATTCAAATCCCCATCCCATCACTTAGTAGATCTGTAACTTTGGACAGATTATGTAAACTCTTGATACATCGATTTTCCTAAGAGTTAAATGAAACCAATGAAAGAATATACTTTATGGGTATTTATAAGAATTAAATGTACTCATAACTGGGGTGCCTGGGTGGCTCAGTCAGTTAAGCATCTGCCTTTAGCTCAAGTCAAGATCCCAGGGTCCCAGGATCAAGCCCCACATTGGGCTTCCCTGCTCAGTAGGGAGTCTGCTTCTCCCTCTCCCTCTGCCTGCAGCTCACCCTTCTTGTGCTCTCTGCTCCTTCTTCTTGATTGATAGATAGATAAATAAATCTTTTAAAAAATAAAAATAAATAAATATACTAATAATCATTAAGGAAAAAAATGTATCTTCTGGTCCAAAGTAAACGCTTAATAAATATTAACTAATACTATTAATTTCTACTATTATAGTAAGGACTCAATAAATATGAACTGAATAAATGAGAGAGAGAGAGACGGAGGAAAAGAAGGAAGAAAGGAAGAAGAAGAAGAAGGCAGAGGTCCCTCATAGCACGGAGAACATCACAAGTTTTATACTCAGTAGCCCTGAATCTTTGCCCTGTTGCTTGTATGCTGGGTAATCTTGAACAAGTTATTTGGCTTCCATGTGCTTCAAGATGAATGTAAATATTCTCTTGGATAACACATGTAAAATACTTACCATGCAGGACCTAGCCCATAGTTAAGTAATGATGAAGAAAAAGAGAAAGTTTTGTGAGAAAAAAAAATCCTCTGCTTAACTTCTTTATTTATCTTTAGGCAAAGGCCACCTGAACACTTCTTTAACCATCCTGCATTTATACACTGTAGGGTGCTGCCTGAAAGCCCAGGACTCCAGGATAACTGAGAGAGGTGGATTGTGAAACATTATGATCTAGTCTCAATCTCATTTCCATTCTGTCCCAAAGCTCATGGGTGTTACAGAAAAGTTTCTTCCAACATGGTCATCTCCAATGAATCTTAATTTGGTTTTTTGCCCACTTCCTCATGAGGACAGCATTAAGAACACAGAGAATATAGTTCAATGAAAAAAACTAGCCAAAAAGCAATGAAGAAATTCTCAGCAAAATATTAGCAATCCAAAATATTAACAGATATTAGCAAAATATTAGCAAACCAGATAGAAAAAAAATTAAACATCTTGACCAAATGGGTTTTGTCAAAGGAAAACAAGGCTGTGTTAGCTCTTTTTGCAGAAACTGAAACAGCCAAACAATACTGGAAAATAAGAACAAGGTTGGAGGCCTTGCACTTCCCAACTTGAAAATTTATTATAAAGCTACACTAATCAAGATAGTAAAGTATGATACAAGGAGAGACATATAAATCAATGAAAATGTGGGCCCAAAAATAAAGCCTTACATTTGTAATCAACTGTTTTTCAACAGAGTTGTCAAGAAAATTAAACAGGAAAGAAAATCTTTTCAACCTGGAACAACTGACCATCCATCTGCAAAAACATTAATCTGGACACCTAACCTCACACCCTACCACAAATAGTTAAAATTGATCAAAGACCAAAACATAAGAGCTAAAACTATAAAACCCTTAGAAGAAAACAGAAGAAAAAAAATCTTCATGGTCTTGGGTTAAGCAATGATTTCCTCGATACAACATAAAAGCACAATAAAAGAAAAAACTGAAAAATCAGACTTAACATTAAAAACTTTTGTGATTCAAAAGACACCATCAGTAACGTGAAAAAATGTGCACAGAATGGGAGTAAGTATTTGCAAATCCTGTATCTGATAAGGCATTTGCATCTGGAATTTATAAAGAACTCTTAAAACTCAGTAATAAAAAGATGACCCAATTCAAAATGGGTCATGGATTTGAATAAACATTTCTCTAAAAAAGATTCACAAATGACCAAAAAGCACAGGAAAGGATGTTCAACATCATTATTCATTAGGAAATGCAAATCCGAATAATAAGATACCACTTCATACCCAGTAGGATGGTTAGAATCTAAAAGTCAGATAATAACAAGTGTTGACAAGGACATGGAAAAATTAGAACTCTCATACATTGCTGGTGAAGTGTAAAATGGTACAGCTACATTGATCAACAGTTTCATAGTTTCTTAAAGGGTTAAATATAGACTTACCATATGACCCAACAATTCCCAATCTTGGGTATCTTTCCAAGAGGAATAAAAACAAATGTGTATAAAAACATTTTTTAAAGAAGGAAAATTGACTGTTGATAGCAGCATTACTCATAATAGCCAAGAAATGAAAAATTTCCAAATGTCACTGCACATTTTTAATATGGATTTTTTAATCCAGCTAATTTGAATGTCAGTTTCTCTTGCATTTTACATTTGTCTCTGAACTTTCAAAATAGTTAACATTCTGTATTCTAAACATGAAACTTTATTTTTATCAACTTTGCTATTTTTTGTAGCTTTATGCCCCAGTCTCTCCCCTCCCTGAGCTCTGCCTTTGTTACAGTCCTTAAGCAAAGCTCATCTACCCTTGCTAGGAGACAAAGCAAACTGCTAGATCTGGTTTAAAACATTTTTCCCCACAGATTTCAGGGGATTATGCCAGTTAAGTTTCTGGCAAAATTATTTTCACTGAATAGGTTTACAAGGAATTGATGTTTTAGTGAATTGCCTTTTGGCAAATGGCATTTTCAGCAAACTGACTGGGAGCCAGTGAATACCTCAATTCATCTCTTGTATACTCTATCTCCTCCTAGCTTCATTCCTGGTTCCCAGAAGTGAGTCCACCAATAGTCACATGCTTTCACTCTTTGAACCTCTCAGGAGCTTTCAGGCTTTGAGACCTAAAGCTTGTCAGTTCAGATTCACTGCCATGAGTGTGGATCCTAACAAAGGTGAGGGGTGCACCAGGCAGCATCCACTAGTTGTCCCCTTCCCTTTTTATTTTCAGTGACCAGGAAATCCTTTCTTAAAAAGTATACAGAAGTCTAATACAAAGGAGATAAAAGAAGAAAAGCTCCTGCTGAGGTGGGAGCCATTAACCTCAAACCCTATAACCTCACCCATGTGCACATTAGTTCCTCTAGAAGCCTGAGCTCCTTAGGGAGAGAAAAATGACCTGGAATTCTACAAATTACAATTTAAAAATCATTCATTTCTAGCCATAGCAAAATTTTTCTAGATATGTCTTCTGAGGCAAGGAAAACAAAAGCAAAAATAAACTACTGGGATTACAATAAAAAGTTTCTGCACAGTGAAGGAAACAAAATTAAAAGGCAATTGATAGAATGGAAGAAGATATTTGCAAATGACATATCTGATAAAGGGTTAGTACCAAAATATATAAAGAACGTATACAACTCAACACTCAAAAAACAAATAATCTAATTTTAAAATGGGCAAAAGGCATGAACAGACATTTCTCCAAAGAAGACATCCAGATGGCTCACAGACACATGAAAAGATGCTCAACATCACACACCATCAGTGAGATGACACCTCACACCTGTCAGAATAACTAAAATCAACAACACAAGAAACAACAGGTGTTGGCGAGGATGAGAAGAAAAAGAACTTTCATGCACTGTTGGTGGTATTGCAAACTGGTGTAGCCACTCTGGAAATCAATATGGAGGGTCCTCAAAAAGTTAAAAATAGAATTATCCTACGATCCAGGAATAATACTACTGAGTATTTACCCAAAGAATATAAAATACTAATACAAAGGTATATGTACACCCCTATGTTTATAGCAGCATTATTTATAATTATGAAATTATGAAAGCAGCTCAAGTGGCCATCAACTGATGAATGGAGAAAGAAGATGTGGTCTATATATACAATGGAATATTATTCAGCCATAAAAAAGAATGAAAATTTGCCATTTGCAATGACATGGATGGAGCTAGAGAGTATAATGCTAAGTGAAGTAAGTCAGTCAGGGAAAGACAAACATCATATCATTTTATTCATATGTGATATTTAAGAAACAAACAAATGAGCAAAGGAAAAAACAAGAGACAGAGACAAACTAAGAAACAGACATAACTGCAGAGAACAACAGGCGGTTACCAGACAGAGGTGGGTGGGGGATGGTGAAATAGGTGATGGGGATTAAGGAGGGTACTTGCTATGATGAGAATTGGGTGATGTGTGGACGTGCTGAATCACTATATTGTACACCTGAAACTGACATAACACCATGTTAATTAACTGGAATTCGACATTAAAAAATGTTTTAAATCACTAATTTAATCCAATCGCATCTTTTCATGGTCAGAAAACAGACCCAGAGAGTCCCAATGACCTGTCATATTCAAAGGAAAGAATAAAAAAATAATCACAGGGTATTAACTCACCTCCAAATATGAAGAACTATAGTCCTATCTCTAGTATCTAAATGGCTCTTCCAAACTGACAATGGAGAGAACATGGATGTCTACTCCATCCGATCAAATTCCAGCTCTATTTCTTCTTATCTGTGTAAATTTGGGCTATCTCTTAACCTATCTGAGCCTCAATTTTTTCATCTGTAATGAACAAAAAGAAAACATGTAAGTTAGCAGATTTCTGTGGTGATTAAACAAGCTAATCTATATAAGTGCTTTGAATCTGCAGCATAGTATGTACACAAAATGTTCTTTCCTTTCCCTCCTCCTTGCCTCCTGCCCTTCTTTCTGCTGTACATAAGATCTGAGAATTTGCGTGCTGTGTCTTTCAAATGCAATCCTCCCCAAAAGAGTCACCAGTACTCAAAATAATCTGTGACCACAAGTCCAAATAGAGTTCACGCTGATCAGTCATTTAAAACCCACATAGTAAATAAATGCTACAGGGAGTAGCAAATAAAGCTGAAAATAGTTAAAACCCATATAAATTTGCATCAGAAATATCACTTCTCTTTAACATCTCTCAAACATCTATCACCTCATTTTGGCACTTTATACAATCTTTTTCCAAAACTCTACTGGAAGTTTTCTACATGCTTATCAGAGAGAACAACCAATAGCTTCGCTCCAAGTTCCCAGACTTCACTGCTCTCCATCATGGAGACTCTCAGGGGGAAATAATGCTGGAGACCTACCTGCTGAGCACCTTTCCCAGTTCCCAAGTTAAGGTGTTCCTAGAAAGCTACACAACGCACTAGTGGAAAGATGCTTCCCATAGAAAATCTGAAAATGAAATTTTCAGGGTTTACCTGGAATTCCTGGTAGGGCTTCAGCCGGAGGGAAGGGAGAGAAGAGGTAGGAAGAAAAACATACAGATTACAAGTACTGGGAAGCACAAGAGAAAGATTGGCTCTAATATCTAGTCTGCCCTGTGAGAGGCAGGGCTGAAAGGTGAGGAGTCCCACCTGGGAGAGAGAATGACCTTTACCATGGTCACCTTCATAGCTTCCTTTTGTTAAAAGCCTTTTATGTAATGGGCACCAGGCCAGAAGCTTTAAGTACATTGTCACATTTGAAACTTAGATCCCTGGGACACCTGCGTGGCTCAGCAGTTTGAACGTCTGCCTTTGGCTCGGGGGACATGGTCCCGGGGTCCCAGGATCAGGTCCCGCATCAGGCTCCCTGCATGGAGCCTGCTTCTCCCTCTGCCTCTGTCTTTTCCTCTCTGTGTCTTTCATGAGTGAATGAATAAAATCTTTAAAAAAAATTGCTAAAAGGATGTCTATCAGACACCCTTAGCTGTTCAAAAAAAAAAAAAGAAAGAAATTTAAATCCCTAAGACTTCTTAATTCTTATTTTTGAAAAGAGGAGGAAATTTTAAACTTTGACCAAAAATGACAATTTTATCTCAATAATAAGATATGAAAGATCTCCATGGGGTCACTCTGATTCCCCCTCAGTATCCCTGAAATGCCCATATTTAAAACTCATCAAAAGTTCACCACAGCTTGTAAACTAATAAACCAAACTCCTTACATCAGCCAAAATGTCCAGCGTCATTTCATTCTTACTTACCTGTCCTGCCTCTTTTTTTTTAAGATTTTATTTATTTATTTATGAGAGACACACAGAGAGAGGCAGAGACATAGGCAGAGGGAGAAGCAGGCTCTCTATGGGGAGCCTGATGCAGGACTCGATCCCATGACCCCAGGATCATGGCCTGAGCCAAAGGCAGATGCTCAACCATAGAGCCACCCAGATGCTCCTGTCCTGTCTCTTATTTTCTTCCAGTCCCTCCTGTAACATCATATGCTCAATACATACAAACGTAATTGTGTTTTTCTCTCCTGTCCCTGCCACACTTCCTCCTCACTCATGTGTTCTCTTTGTCTCCCTTTCATTTTATCAAAAACTTTCTCCAGTGATTCCCCTTCACCCATCCCCACTGAGATGACTCATCATCAGATTTTCAGATACCAGCTTTAGTATCATCTTCCTTGGGAAGTCTTTCCCAAAATCCCAAGATCACTATATTAGATGATTCCCTAAGACTAAGCACCTCCTCCTCATGGACCCTTGAATCATCACACCACAGACCCTGATGGTATACTAACAGTTGGAAACCTTATTACAACCTCCCCAGGGTATGGACTGGGAAATGGAACCCATCAGAAAAGATTACTGAAGAGCAGAGTTAGGACATGAGTTCTACCTCCTTTCTCAATGACTTCATAAAAACAGGCCTACTAGGTGATTATAATAATCTGCTGCCCTGTCACCCAGGTCCTCAATGCAGTTCTGTCCTGAATAACATTTGGGCCTGATTTTCTGTCCCTGTCTGTCTCTGTCCTCCTCTCTCTCTCTCTCTCTACTTCATCACACCACCTTGTTTATTGCACAGGAATGCTGCTGATGAAATATTTTTCACCAAGTCATGCATAATTGGTTTAATGTCTCAGTCTCCAGAGAGCATTTGCATTTTAATAGGAGAAAATATTTTATTAGCATTAATGTTACTTATTAAGTAAAATAGCATTCATTTTTACAGCACTTTAGAGTTTACAAGACACATTTACATATAGTATCAAATCTATGCTCAGAGAGGTGATGAGACGAATTTGCTTTCATTAAAAGAAAAAAATTACCTCAAATTATATTTTCTTCCTGTGTGACAACTCTTTACTTGGGGAGAGAGGGTATCTAAGTTGAGATATTATATGCAAATAACAAGCAATACTAAACTCTAGACTGTAAGAAGGATTGTGAGGCATTCTTACATTTAAATAGAAAATGTTTACCTTGTAATAAATAATGCTTATTATAGCAAATTTAAGAAGTTAATTTTTTCCTTAAAGGATGATTCCTAATAAGAACATGTTCTTATTAGAAGAACCATCAGTCACCACTATACAGGGTGGAGTTCTATTCATGATTACACTGAAAACACAAAGCTAGGAAGTTAGGACATGTATTCTGCTTCCAATTTTGTTCTTTGCCCTCTCTTACATTTGGAAATCCATTAGAGAAGGAAACACGGTAGGCTTTTATTGTTGGATCTTAGTTCTCTGAATTCAGTCATTTAAGGTTTTGAATAGGAAG
This sequence comes from Nyctereutes procyonoides, assembly GCF_905146905.1. Classification (NCBI taxonomy): domain Eukaryota; kingdom Metazoa; phylum Chordata; class Mammalia; order Carnivora; family Canidae; genus Nyctereutes; species Nyctereutes procyonoides. The sequence goes on from NW_026575159.1 coordinate 21,975,939, forward strand.
AATATGATAAGAGGGTATTTTGCAAATCTTAATCAAATGGCTATGGCCAGATTGTAATCAGTCATGAGACTATAAATGGAAATATTGGCCAGAACTCTAAATAAGATATAATTAGGGTCAAATCCAGGGTTACAGCATGGAGATGGAAAGACATGAACTGTGTGGTGGTAACATGAATGTACCTCCAATATTGACTGAAGTGTCATCTTTCTGCCATGATGTAACATTCCTAAGCTTATTATTAACTTTTCCAAGCAACTCAAAAAGAATGAAAAGCCACATTCAACATGGTGATGCCATGAGTCTCTACATTTTTTTCACATAAAATGTCCAGCATTTATTCAACAATTATTAAGAATAAGAAACAGTACTGAGGGATCCCTGGGTGGCGCAGCGGTTTGGCGCTTGCCTTTGGCCCAGGGCGCGATCCTGAAGACCCGGGATCGAATCCCACGTCAGGCTCCCGGTGCATGGAACCTGCTTCTCCCTCTGCCTGTGTCTCTGCCTCTCTCTCTCTATCTCTCTGTGACTATCATAAATAAATAAAAATTTAAAAAATTTAAAAAAAAAAAAAAAAAAAAAAAAAAAAAAAGAAACAGTACTGAGAAAAAAAAGAAACGGACAATAAAAACCAATACACAAGTGACTCACCTATTGGATTTAATAGATAGACATGGATTTTTTTAAAAACTGTGTTGATGTTTTTAAGAACACAGATGACAGGATGTAGAACATTATCAGATAAATGGAATCTTTAAGAAAAAAATCAAATGGAAATTCTAGAAGTAAACAATATAATAACTGAAATTAGAAATTCAATAAATAGACACAATGGATTGCATACAGCTTATAAAAGTTTGAATGAACTAAAAGAGAACTAAAAGAGACATTAGGAAAAACTATTCAGATTGAAGCACAGAGGGACAAAAAAATGTCAAAAATAAATTGTTTTTAAAAGAGTATGAGAGACAAATGGACAATAGTGGAAAAGTAATACTCTGGGTAATTGAAATTCCACAAAAAGGAAAAAAAGCATGCTGACAAGTATGTAACTTTTAGGTGCATGAGAGACACTTACCAAACTGACCATATGGTCTGATACAAAGGAAGCTTCCACACAATTCACAGGATTGACATTATTTGAAATAGGTTTTATGATGGCACTGGATATAAATTTAAAATACCTAATAGGCAACTAGAAAATTCTCAAATGTTTGAAAATTAGACAATAAACTGCTAAATAATGTATTCAACAATAAATCAGAAGGAATATTAGAAAATATGTTAACTGAGTAATATTGAAATTTTGATACTTAAAATTTGTGGTATTCACATATCTGAAAAACCCACAGCTAACATCAACCTTTTTTTTTAAGATTTTATTTATTTATTCATGAGAGACATAGAGAAGAGAGGCAGAGACTTAGGCAGCGGGGAGAAGCAGGCTACCTGCAGGGAGTCCTATGCAGGGCTTGATCCCGGGACCCAAGGATCACAGCCTGAGCCAAAGGCAGACGCTCAACCACTAAGCCTAACATCAACCTTAATGGGGAAAAACAAAGAGTTTTTTCCCTAAGGTTGGGAACGAGACAAGGATGACCACTCTCACCACTGTTATTCAATAGTCCTGGAATTCCTAGCCACAGCAATCAGACAATAAAAAAGAATAAAGGGCATCTAAATCAGCAAGGAAGAAGCAAAACTTTCACTATTTGCAGATAACATGATACTATATACAGAAAACTTGGAAGACTCCATCAAAAAACTGCTAGAACTGATAAATTCAGTAAAGTCATAGGATACAAAATCAATATGCAGAAATCTGTTACATTTCAATACACCAATGATGAAGCAGCAGAAAAAGAAATAAAGAAAAAAATCCCATTTACAATCACACCAAAAACAATAAGATAACTAGGAATAAACCTAACCAAAGAGGTAAAATACCTGTACTCTGAAAACCATAAAACCTAGATGAAAGAGATTAAAGACAACACAAAGAAATGAAAGACATTCCATGTTCATAGGTTGGAAGAATACTGTGGGGGGGAGGGGCAAGATGGCAGAAGAACAGGGTCCCCAAGTCACCTGTCCCCACCAAATTACCTGGATAACCGTCAAATCATCCTGAAAATCTACTAATTCGGCCTGAGATTTGAAGAGAGACCAGCTGGAACGCTACAGTGAGAAGAGTTCACGCTTCTATCCAGGTAGGAAGACGGGGAAAAAGAAATAAAGAAACAAAAGGCCTCCGAGGGGGAGGGGCCCCACGAGGAGCCGGGCTGAGGCCGGGGCGAGTGTCCCCAGGACAGGAGAGCCCCGTCCCGGAGGAGCAGGAGCTGCACCAACCTTCCCGGGCGGGCGGAAAGGGGCTCGCAGGGAGTTGGAGCAGGACCCAGGAGAGCAGGGATGCCCTCGGGCTCCCGGGGACACTAACAGACACCTGCGCCCCGGGAGAGTGCGCCGAGCTCCCTAAGGGCTGCAGCGTGCACGGCGGGACCGACCGGAGCAGCTCGGAGGGGCTCGGGAGCGGCTCCGCGGAGGGGGCTGCGGGGCGGGAGCGCGAATCCACCAGCGCAGGCCCCGGAGCAGAGGGCGCCGGGACACAGCCCAGGATCCGGCCTCCCCCGGGACAGGCAGAGGCCGGGAGGGCCCAGGACAGCGAGGACGCTCCTGCCCCGAGCTGAGCAGATCAGCGGCCCCGCCCCGGAGCCTCCAGGCCCTGCGGACAGAGAACCGAGAGCCCCGAGCCCCGTAGTTCCTGCGGAGGCTGAATCCAGGCTTCCAGAGCTGCCATAGCAACTGCGGCTGATCCTCCTGGGGCCTGACGGGGTAAACAACCCCCGCTGAGCCCTGCAGCAGGCAGGGGCAGAGCAGCTCCCCCAAGTGCTAACACCTGAAAATCAGCACAGCAGGCCCCTCCCCCAGAAGACCAGCTGGACGGACCAGTGATACTCCCCCGTGCTCCAATACAACTTGTTTTTGGCCACTCTGCACTGAGCAAAATGACTAGAAGGAAAACCTCACCTCAAAAGAAAGAATCAGAAACAGCCCTCTCTCCCACAGAGTTACAAAATCTGGATTACACTTCAATGTCAGAAAGCCAATTCAGAAGCACTATTCTACAGCTACTGGGGGCTCTAGAAAAAAGCATTAAGGCCTCACGAGACTTCATGACTGCAGAATTTAGATCCAATCAGGCAGAAATTAAAAATCAATTGAATGAGATGCAATCCAAACTAGAAGTCCTAACGACGAGGGTTAACGAGGTGGAAGAACGAGTGAGTGACATAGAAGACAAGTTAATGGCAAAGAGGGAAACTGAGGAAAAAAGAGATAAACAATTGAAGGACCATGAAGACAGATTAAGGCAAATAAACGACAGCCTGAGGAAGAAAAACCTACGTTTAATTGGGGTTCCCGAGGGCGCCGAAAGGGACAGAGGGCCAGAATATGTATTTGAACAAATCCTAGCTGAAAACTTTCCCAATCTGGGAAGGGAAACAGGCATTCAGATCCAGGAAATAGAGAGATCCCCCCCTAAAATCAATAAAAACCGTTCAACACCTCGACATTTAATAGTGAAGCTTGCAAATTCCAAAGATAAAGAGAAGATCCTTAAAGCAGCAAGAGACAAGAAGTCCCTGACTTTCATGGGGAGGAATATTAGGGTAACAGCAGACCTCTCCACAGAGACCTGGCAGGCCAGAAAGGGCTGGCAGGATATATTCAGGGTCCTAAATGAGAAGAACATGCAACCAAGAATACTTTATCCAGCAAGGCTCTCATTCAAAATGGAAGGAGAGATAAAGAGCTTCCAAGACAGGCAGGAACTGAAAGAATATGTGACCTCCAAACCAGCTCTGCAAGAAATTTTAAGGGGGACTCTTAAAACTCCCCTTTAAGAAGAAGTTCAGTGGAACAATCCACAAAAACAAGGACTAAATAGTAACTCATACTGTCAATAGTAACTCTGAACATGAATGGGCTTAATGACCCCATATCTGTCAATAGTAACTCTGAACATGAATGGGCTTAATGACCCCATCAAAAGGCGCAGGGTTTCAGACTGGATAAAAAAGCAGGACCCATCTATTTGCTGTCTACAAGAGACTCATTTTAGACAGAAGGACACCTACAACCTGAAAATAAAAGGTTGGAGAACCATTTACCATTCAAATGGTTCTCAAAATATACCCTAAAAACTATAGAACACCTCTGAAAGAAATTGAGGAAGACACAAAGAGATGGAAAAATATTCCATGCTCATGGATTGGCAGAATTAATATTGTGAAAATATCAATGTTACCCAGGGCAATTTACATGTATAATGCAATCCCTATCAAAATACCATGGACTTTCTTCAGAGACTTAGAACAAATTATTTTAAGATTTGTGTGGAATCAGAAAAGACCCCAAACAGCCAGGGGAATTTTAAAAAAGAAAACCATATCTGGGGGCATCACAATGCCCAATTTCAGGTTGTACTACAAAGCTGTGTTCATCAAGACAGTGTGGTACTGGCACAAAAACAGACATATAGATCAATGGAACAGAACAGAGAACCCAGAAGTGGACCCTGAACTTTATGGTCAACTAATATACGATAAAGGAGGAAAGACGATCCACTGGAAGAAAGACAGTCTCTTCAATAAATGGTGCTGGGAAAATTGGACATCCACATGCAGAAGAATGAAACTGGACCACTCTCTTGCACCATACACAAAGGTAAATTCAAAATAGATGAAAGATCTAAATGTGAGACAAGATTCCATCAAAATCCCAGAGGAGAACTCAGGCAACACCCTTTTTGAACTTGGTCACAGTAACCGGAGAAGGACAAACAGTGTATGTTCTCACTCATTTGGGGAATATGAATAATAGTGAAGGGGAATATAAGGGAAGGGAGAAGAAATGTGTGGGAGATATCAGAAAGGGACACAGAACATAAAGACTCCTAACTCTGGGAAACGAACTAGGGGTGGTGGAAGGGGAGGAGGGCGGGGGGTGGGGGTGAATGGGTGACGGGCACGGAGGGGGACACTTGACGGGATGAGCACTGGGTGTTATTCTGTATGTTGGTAAATTGAACACCAATAAAAATTAATTTATAAAATTAAAAAAAAGAATACTGTGAAAATGTCTATACTACCCAAAGCAATCTACAGATTCAACACAATCTCTACCAAAATACAACAGCATTTTTTACAGAACTAGAATAATCCTAAAATTTATATGGAAGTACAAAAGAACTTTAATAGCCAAAGAAATTTTGAAGTATGTGAGCTGGAGGTATTACAATTCTGGACTTCAAGTCATATTACAGCACTGTAATAATCAAAACAGCTTGGTACTGGCATAAAAATATACATACAAATCAATAGAACAGAATATAAAGCCCAGAAATAAACCCACAATTATATGGTCAATTAATCTTTGACAAAACAAGAAAGAATATCCAATAAGAAAAAGTCTCTCCAACAAATAGTGTTGGGAAAATTGGGCCACTTTCTTTCACCATTCACAAAAATAAACTCAAAATGCATTAAAGATCTAAATATGAACCTAAATCCAAAAAAATCCTGGAAGAAATCACAGGCAATAATGTCTCTGACAGCAGCCATAGCAACATTTTTCTAGATAAATCTCCTGAGACAAGCAGAACAACGGCAAAAATAAGCTATTGGAATTATATCAAAATAAAAAGTTTCTGCACAGTGAAGAAAAACTAAACTAACAACAAAACTAAAAGGCAAAAAAAAAAAAACTAAACTAAACTAAAAGGCAACCTACAGAATGGGAGAAGATATTTGCAAGGCATATATCTGATAAAGAGTTAGTATCCAAAATATATAAAGAACATATACAACTTAACACCCAAAAAACAAATAATCCAATTTTAAAATGGGCAGAAAATATGAATAGATATTTATCCAAAGAAGACATCCAGATGACCAACAGACACATTAAAAGATGCTCAATGGGATCCCTGGGTGGCGCAGTGGTTTAGCGCCTACCTTTGGCCCAGGGCACGATCCTGGAGACCCCGGATCGAATCCCACGTCGGGCTCCCGGTGCATGGAGCCTGCTTCTCCCTCTGCCTATGTCTCTGCCTCTCTCTCTCTCTCTCTCTCTCTCTCTCTCTCTCTCTCTGTGTGTGTGTGTGTGTGTGTGTGAGACTATCATAAATTAAATAAATAAATAAATAATAAAAAAATAAAAGATGCTCAACATTACTTAACATCAGGGAAATGCAAATCAAAATTAAAATGAAATAACACTTCCCACCTGTCAGAATGGCTAAAATCAAAAACACAAGAAACAAAAGGTGTTCATGAGAATGTGGGGGAAAAAGAAGCCCTTGTGCACTGTTGGTAGGAATGTAAACTAGTACAGCCACCGAGATAATAGTATGGCATTTCCTTAAAAAGTTAAAAATACAACCACCCTGGAATCCAGCAGTTGCACTACTGGGTATTTATACAAAGAATACAAAAACACTAACACAAAGGGAAACATGCACCCTTATGTTTATAGCAGCATTATTTACAATAGCCAAATTATGGAAATAGCCCAAGTAGCCATCAACAGATGAATGGATGAAAAAGATGTGAAATCTTGCCATTTGCAATGACATGAATGGGGCTAGAGCTGAGCAAAATAAGTCAGAGAAGTATAAATACCATATGATTCCACTCATATGTGGAATTCAAGAAACAAAATAAATTAACAAAGTGGGGGGAAAAGAGAGAGACAAATCAAGAAACAGACTCTTAGAGAACAAACTGATAGCTACCAGATACTTAAAGAAGAAATAACACCAGCATTACAAAAATTCATCCAGGGAAAAAAAAATGAGAAAACAATTTCCAACGCATTTTATAAGGCCAGCATAATTTGATTTTCAAATATAACAAGTATATTAGAACAAAATACTTTTACATACAATTATCTCTTAAGAACACAGAAGACCTAAATACGTTATTTTGAATCCAGAAATACATGAAAAGTATAAAATGTCCCAACTAAACTTATTTATTCCAGAAATGTAAATCATGTTTCCTATTAATAGTTACTATCTTGCCAAAATAAATCATTTTATTTTATATTTTATAGACATAATAAAAATGATTTTAAAAACTCTTAGTAAACTAGGAATACAAAAGTTCTTTCTTAATCTGATGATGAAAAGTGTCTATAAAATACTGTAAGGATCTCTCACCAGTCTGAGAAGAAAAAAGAAACAAAAACCCTACAGAGCACATCATACTAATGGAGAAATACTGAAAGATATCCTTTTGATATCAAAAATCAGACAGATATCCACTATCAATATTCTATTGGACAATGTACTGGCAGCCCTAGCCACAGTAATAAAGCAAGAAAATGAAATGGATGATATAAAATTGATAAGGAAAAAAGATATGATTATTCATTGACAATGTAATTGTGTGTATTGAGAATCCATAGGATTCTACATCTTAATTGAAATTAACAAATAATTTTGTTAAGAAAATAACTGCCTGCCACTGCCACTGCTTGTATTCATTCTCTCTGTGTCAAATAAATAAATAGATAATCTTAAAAATAAATAAATAAATAAAGCCATGATAATCCTGACTCCCTATTTTATAATAGACACAACAATCTCAGATGGACTATAGATCTAGATGGAAATGGTAAACAAATGGAGCCTCTACAAAGTACCCTAGAAGAATATCTTGATATCTTGAGTAAACAAAAATTTCTTAAATAGGACAAACATATGAACAACTAAACATATAGAAAAAATTGACAGTTTAAAATTTCAGATCTGTTCATGAAAAGAAACCATTAGGGATGCCTGGATGGCTCAGCAGTTGAGCATCTGCCTTTGGCTCAGGGCATGATCCCGGGGTTCTGGGATCAAGTCCTACGTTGGACTCCCTGAATGGAGCCTGCTTTTCCCTCTACCCATGTCTCTGCCTCTCTCTGTGTGTCTCTCATGAATAAATAAATAAAATCTTTTTAAAAAAGAAAAGAAAAGAAACCATTAAAAATATGAGGAAGCAACACACCATCAGGAAAAATACTTGAAATTCAAGTACCTGACAAAGGATTCACTCTGGATTATATAAACAACTACCTCAATCAATAAGTAAAAGGCAGGAAAAGGGGGAGGGGAGGAATAAAATACTAAACAGAAATCACCAAAAAATGATATCTAAGTGACTAATAATCATACAAAAATAACTAGTCATCAGGACAATATAAAGGAATGCAAGGTGGCACTATTACATGCTCACTTGAATGCCTAAAATAAAAACACCACCCAGACCACATAGCATTAACGCAGATGTGGAGTCTCAGAAGATTCCTGCCCCACTGGCAGGGCTACAACTTGGTACAACTTTAGGAAATCACTTGATGTTATCTCCCGAAGGTGAATACATTTAATATCCTCTGCAGTATTTTCACTCCTAGGTATATGCCAAACAAGAATGAGTATTTAAGTCTCCTAAAAGATGTGAATAAGAATGTTGTAGCATGACTATTCATAATTGTAAAAATTGGAAACTTCAATGTTTTCTTTTTTTTATTTTTGGTATTTTTTTATTGGAGTTTGATTTGCCAACATATAGCATAACACCCAGTGCTCATCCTGCCACGTGCCCCCCTCAGTGCCCGTCACCCAGTCACCCCAACCCCCCTGCCCACCTCCCCTTCCACTACCCCTTGTTCATTTTCCAGAGTTAGGAGTCTCTCATGTTCTGTCACATTCACTGGTATTTCCCACTCATTTTCTCTCCTTTATCCTTTATTCCCTTTCACTATTTTTTATATTCCCCAAATGAATGAGATCATATAATGTTTGTCCTTCTCCAATTGACTTACTTCACTCAGCATAATACCCTCCAGTTCCATGCACGTTGAAGCAAATGGTGGGTATTTGTCGTTTCTAATGGCTGAGGAATATTCCATTGTATACATAGACCACATCTTTATCCATTCATCTTTTGATGGACACTGAGGCTCCTTCCACAGTTTGGCTATTGTGGACATTGCTGCTATAAACATCAGGGTGCAGGTGTCCCGGCGTTTCACTGCATCTGTACCTTTGGGGTAAATCCCCAGCAGTGCAATTGCTGGGTCATAGGGCAGATCTATTTTTAACTCTTTGAGGAACCTCCACACAGTTTTCCAGAGTGGCTGTACCAGTTCACATTCCCACCAACAGTGTAAGAGGGTTCCCTTTTCTCCACATCCTCTCCAACATTTGTGGTTTCCTGCTTTGTTAATTTTCCCCATTCTCACTGGTGTGAGGTGGTATCTCACTGTAGTTTTGATTTGTCTTTCCCTGATGGCAGGTGATGCGGAGCATTTTCTCATGTGCTTGTTGGCCATGTCTATGTCTTCTTTGGTGAAATTTCTGTTCATGTCTTTTGCCCATTTCGTGATTGGATTGTTTGTTTCTTTGCCTTTGAGTTTAATAAGTTCTTTATAGATCTTGGATACTAGCCCTTTATCTGATACGTCATTTGCAAATATCTTCTCCCATCTTAGGTTGTCTTTTAGTTTTGTTGACTGTTTCTTTTGCTGTGCAGAAGCTTCTTATCTTGATGAAGTCCTAGTAATTCATTTTTGCTTTTGTTTCTCTTGCCTTCATGGATGTATCTTGCAAGAAGTTACTGTGGCCAAGTTCAAAAAGGGTGTTGCCTGTGTTCTCCTCTAGGATTTTGTTTTTTTTTTTAAAGATTTTATTTATTTATTCATGAGAGACATAGAGAGAGAGGCAGAGACATAGGCAGAGGGAGAAGCAGGCTCATGCAGGGAGCCCGATGTGGGACTTGATCCCCAGACCCTGGGATCAGGTCCTAGGCCCAAGGCAAATGCTCAACCACTGAGCCATCCAGGCGTCCCATCCTCTAGGATTTTGATGGAATCTTGTCTCACATTAAGATCTTTCATCATTTTGAGTTTATCTTTGTGTATGGTGAAAGAGAGTGGTCTAGTTTCATTCTTCTGCATGTGGATATCCAATTTTCCCAGCACCATTTATTGAAGAGCCTGTCTGTTCTCCAGTGGATAGTCTTTCCTGCTTTGTCGAATATTAGTTGACCATAGAGTTGAGGGCCCATTTCTGGGTTCTTTATTCTGTTCCATTGATCTACGTGTCTGTTTTTGTCCCAGTACCAAACTATCAATGTTTTCAATAGTAGAATAAATAAATCTTTGTACATTTATATAATAACATATAGTAAAGAAGATGAACCAACTATTTATGCATATAACCACATGGCTTATTCTCACAAAGAAAAGGTTAAGAAAAAGAAGCCAGACACAAAAGAGTATGTGTTCTAGGATTCCATTAACATAAAGTTCAGAACAACACAATTAGAAGTCAAGGTAGTGGTTTCCCTGAGAGAGGTAGTAATGGAAAAGGAACATAAGGGGTCATCTGGAAATTTGGTCACATTCTCTCTCTTGATTTAGGTACTAGGTACTAGAGAGTGTTTATCTTTGAAAATTCATCAAGCTGTACTTTTGTGACTCAAGCACTTTTCTGATGTTTTACAAAAGGTTTACTCAATAAAAGGTTTACTTAACAAGAGATTGTGTGGTATTCCAAAATCTTGCCAAATCTACTCTCCAGTCCCTAGGACCATCTATCCCAACTTTTAGGTTCCTGGACAAAATTCCAAACGTGTGTGTGTGTTTGGGGTTCACAGTTCTCAAGACACGAGCTGGATGTCCTATCACCAATTCAATTCTGATACTACCTACTGCTGGATAGCATTGGATTCCACAAGCTAAGGGTTCAGTCCTATAAGACTGCTCCTCACCCCCACTTCAGATACCCCCTAGGGTTTCACCTGTGCTTGACCAACTGCCTATAAATCAAAGGTTTCCCTGGCCTCTCCCTCGGGCTTAATTGATTTGCTAGAGCAGCTCAGAGAACTGAGAAAAACATTGGACTTACTAGATCACCAGTTTGTTATAAAATGATGTAACTCAGGAACAGCCAGATGGAAGAGATAGACAGCATAAGGTGTAGGGAAAGGGTGTGGAACTTCCATGCCCTCTCCAGGTACATCACCCTCAGAATCTCCATGTGTTCAGCAGACTGGAAGCTCTCCAAGCCCCCTCCTTTTCTGGGTTTTTTCAGAAGCTTCATTACATAGGCATGGTTTTTAATTCACTGGCCTTTGGTGATTGATTCTACCTCTAACCACTCCCCCCTCACTGAAACCAGGGGGTAAGGCTGGTTCCCCCTGGTTGGCTCTCCATCCTTAGGTACTTTCCACAAGTCACCTCATTATGCCACAGTAACTTCTTGCAAGATACATCCAGGAAGGCAAAAGAAACACAAGTCACCTCATTAACATAAACTCAGTTGTGATGGAAAGGGGCTTGTTAGGAATAACAAGACACCCATTTTGCTTTTATAGTTCTGATACATTTTCAGGAACTAAGGACAAGAAAACAAATATTGTAACAAAAGATGTTCCCACTGTTCTTATCCCTCAAAAAAATTCCAAGGACTTGGGAACCATGGCTGAAGACCAAATATATATAAGAAATATATCTCTTATAAATCATCATATCATAACCCATTTTTAAATATTGCTCGTCTGAGATACTCCAACAAAATGCCTGACATAGTCTTATGCTATTGAACAAGAGAAGGCTTTTTCTTTAGTTTTTTTTTTTAATTTTTAAGTAGTTTTCACACCCAACATGGGGCTTGAACTCACAACCCCGAGATCAAAAGTTGCAAGTTCTACCAACAAAGCCAGCCAGGTGCCCTGTCTTTTTTCTTTTTAAGAATAGAAAATGTATCCCCCTAAAATAAATCAAAATAAACACCTTAAATATCTTGTATATTTCGTCTATTATAACATGGAGAAGACTCTAAAAAAACTAAGATTGGGAAGCCTGAGTGGCTCAGTGGTTGAGCGTCTGCCTGTGGCTCAGGTGGTGAACCCAGGGTCCTGGGATCGAGTCCCGAATCAGGTTCCCTGCAGGAAGCCTGCTCCTCCCTCTGCCTATGTCTCTGCCTCTCTGTGTCTCTTACGAATAAATAAATAAAAATATCTAAATAAATAAATAAATAAATTTTAAAACTAAGATTTATAAGAATTGCAACTAAAGATATTAGGAAATTAGCAGCAACACACAGAACATTCCTGAGGTCTTCACCTGAATTACAGGCCTGGGACGTGCAGATTCGACTCTCCAGATTAAACTCCAGCTCTAGCTGAAAGTTTCAAAAGAGAACACAGTAACATCACAAAACCATCTCTTCTGCTCCTTAACTGGCAAATTCTCAGTTACAAACTGCTCAGTTCCTGTGCATGTTAGCCAACTAGCAAGCACATGAAAGAATTAGCTATCATCTGCACCTAAGCCACAACGAGAGCACCAAACTTTCTTTTTATTTGAAATCCTCCACAGCCTCCACCCCAGTGGACTGCCCTAAGCACAGCTGTTTGATATCCTAAGCAGATGTGGAGCATAGGAACCTCAGTGGGGCAGGATTCCAAGTGTCTGTCTGCCTTCAGATCCTCAGCCCCAAACTATCTACTTGCAACAGAGCCTAGTCTGGAAACGAGACAATTCTCTCTTCTGGCAGGGGTTGTGGAGAGCAGAGGAAGAGAGCTTGGGAAGGATAGGCAGGGTCAGGGGATGGGAAACCAACAAAATGTGGTGTACACTTTCAGGAAGCTGCGAGGCTGGATCTTTCAGAGCAGTTCATATTTTTCAAGATGCATTTTCTTTGAGGTGCCCCACTCCGGATACCCCAGTGCCCTCCTTTCAGCCCAGACCCTTGCTTCACCACCAGCCAGGGGAAGGGGCCAGGGCATGGCAGCGGTCACAGTTCTCTTGGATAAGCTTTACTGTAATCTTCATAAACCTCAATGCTCAAGGTGCAGAGGGAGATTGGAGGAAACTGTTTTTCCGTTGGTTTCTCTCTGACTTCTGTGGCTACTCATTCCTAGAACAGGAAGCTGGAGAAATTTAGGTGGGAGACACTCTTCCGACCAGTCAGGTTTCCTCACCCTCCTAGGGTACAACTGATTAGGAAAAGCTTCAGCGTTACATAACCTCCTTCCCCCAGGATGGTTTCTCATCAAAAGGTGAATGGGTTGCCCACCCCTGAGACACAAGGCAGGAATCTTGCGGCTGTGTTTTAGTATTGCTGCTGCCTGCATGGCAACACCCCCATGGACCAGTAGGGCAGGAAAATCGAATCTATTCATTCATTTAACAAGTATTTTTGAGTGCCCACCATTCCAGGTTCTTGGAATATATCAGTAAACAAAACAAAGACTCCTATTCTAGTGGAGGCAGACAGAATGAACAATAGTAAATATGTAAACTGTACAGTGGGCTAGAAGGCAACAAGTGAAGCCAATAAATGCAGAGCAAGGACAAGGCAATGGGGGCAGGGAAAGTAGGGGAGTGAGGTTTTAAACAAGGTACAGGGTATAGGCCTTGAAGAGATGACATCTGAGCAAAGCCTTGAATAAGATAAGGGTGTCAGTTATGGGACTATCTGGAAGGAAAGCAAGGGTCTAAAGTAGATGTGTTCCCAGTGTGCACAAAAGACAACAAAGGTGGTCAGTGTGAGAGGAACAGAGTGAGCAAGAGAAAGAAGAGTGAGCAGTTAGGTTGGAGAGATAAAGGGCCAGAGCAGGTAGGACTTTGCAGGTAATGGTAAGGCTTTGGGCTTTCCAAATAAATGCAATGGTAGCCACTGGTGCTCTGAGCAGAGAAATGTCAGAATCAGACCATCCACCATTGTGCTTACTCTGGAGTGAGAACAAACACGGGAAGGTCCTTTGAATATCATTACCAGCTGTCCACACTGGAGGTCTCTACAAGCGTCTGAATGAAGTCAGGTTGACCTACAGAACCACGCCATCCTCACTGGCCTGCCTGGGGTAAAGGGAAGAGCAGGAATGCCAATAGCCTACCAGCTAACCACATGGCTTAAGTCATTCAACCGACCCCTTAAGATTTGAGAAAACAATTTTGAGTTTATTTTCCTATAAAAGGAATGGCTTTACTCTGAATCAATCCTCTCTCCCTTCCTCAAACTTCTTTGTGACCAAAGAGACAGATTCCAAGGACCGCCGCTAACCGGGTGCCATCTCTACCCTCGAACATAACAAAGATAAATGGTTACTCTGGACCCTGGTAGTATTAATAAATGTTCCAACTCTCCGCACTGGCCACCTATTATGCTTTATGGAATGCAATCTTTTTTAAAGAAATAATGACATATTAGCACACTATTATTTCACTGAAGTGGTAGGTTGGGGAAATTCTTTCAAACCTATCAGTTCATTTTGAGCAGGGTCACCAGACTCTTCGATAGAAGAAGAAAGTACTGCTTATTGCTCTGAAAGCACAAAACCCGGAGGAGAAAAGACACTCAGAAATAATGACACTCTCACCCCAAAGTTCCAACAAGAAGCATAAGCAAGAAGGTAAGTTTAGAGGTAGTACAAGAGATCAGCCTAATATCAGTGACCACTGAATTTTGGATCAAGAAAGTCATTTAGACACTGGCCAATCCCAACATTAACCTGTGGCCTACAGGTTCCAATCCAACTGGCAGATATGTTTTGTTTGAACTATATGGTGCTTTTTTTTCTTATTTCTTATGTAGTTGCAAGTTATAGCATTCACCAAGAAATTTGAATTTCTTGCTTTCCTTTAAAAACATGAATATTTTTAAATGGTCAGTGATATTGTAATAGCATTGTATGGTGACCGATGGTAACTACATTTTTGGTGAGCATATCATAAGGTATAGAATTGTCAGATCACTATGTTGTATACCTGAAGCTAATGTAATACTAGGTCAACTACAGTTTTTTCAAAAATCCCTTTTGAGACCATTAAAAAGTAATTTTCACATTTGCCCTATAAATATATGTATATATATAAATACATATGAATAAATGTTTATGTACATATGAATATCTAGCCACACCAAGTCTGTCTCCCACATGGCTGCATCATAATAGTGACCCTCCACATGAATAGGTTGACTGTCCCCAGTTCACTCCAGCCCCTTCTACTTACTATTACTTACATTTGACCCATTTCACAAATTACAGCTCCAAACAAGCCCTCATCTGATCTAATTCCTCTTATATAAAATACAGAAGGCTGAGATCTAGAAGGAGGGAGACAGTAGAGTCTTCAGTTAAATAAATGCATGTGCTAAAAATAAAAACCTCACAGGAATTAAGTTTACATGGGCCAATTCTTTCTTCTAATGCAACCTGGTTGTCAAGCCTCCATAGTACTCTAGGGTCAGGTTCGGGATTATATTTCAGAATTATTTTTAATTTGGATCTGATTGTGCTTCATGCAGTTCCCTACACGGCACTGCATTTGTGGCAAAGGGCGTAAACAAGCAAACAGGAGTAGGAGCCCCAGATGGAAACTCCTTGTCCCGCCCAGTTTGTGACATTTCAACATTGGAATGGAGTCAAAATAATGAATCTGCCTGCCACTATCCCCTTGGGATGGTGGCCTGGCCTGACCTATAGGTAGCCAATGGCAAACTTTCTAAGAAAAACCTGTCTTTGAGACCTGCTGGCATGGCTCTCTGTTCTCTTTCTATTTGGTTCATGTCTCTGTCCCCCATTTTGTACTTGCAAAGGCCCAAGCTGTTGCATTTCTTGCCCATTTTTACACCTTTCAGCAAAGATCTAGAACCCAATGCATGGTAACTTGCTGCTTTCTTGAGGGGGAGGGGGATTTCTGGCATTAGGCTTTGCTCCAACAGGGGAGAAAAAGAGCTCCATGAATCAATCACGAGCAGGTAGAGAAGGGATTCGAGGGATCCCTGGGTGGCGCAGCGGTTTGGTGCCTGCCTTTGGCCCAGGGCGCGATCCTGGAGACCCGGTTTCGAATCCCACGTCGGGCTCCCGGTGCATGGAGCCTGCTTCTCCCTCTGCCTGTGTCTCTGCCTCTCTCTCTCTCACTGTGTGCCTATCATAAATAAATAAATAAATAAATAAATAAATAAATAAATAAATAAATAAATAAATAAATAAATAATTTTAAAAAAAAGAAGGGATTCGAGTAACAAAACACGTTCTTATTCATTCATTTATTCACTCATTCATGTAAGAAGCCAGTATCGAGCACCTACTGGGCTGGCTGTCTAGAAGATCTAAATATGACTCACACACCTGCCCTACCCTCAGGAAGCTCACAAAACCAAGTCCTGACTGTACAGTGTAACACATGTGATTCTGAAGCCTGTTTCCTCATTTGTGATAGAAAGACCCCATTAACCTCCACACTGGCCAGCTGTGAAGAACAAAGGGGACAAATGGATGCCAACATTCTTTAAAACTACAAAGCACAACTTCAGCACTTGATGACCATCTTGTGCTCAAGGATGTGAACCACTGAAGAGCAGACTTCTGAGCAAATAAATACAGAAGGGAAATCTCTTCCCTAGAGTAGAAAAGCTAACAAATGTAGAAAGGATGATGGAAATAGAAAACCAACATTTGACTACCATTATAATCATAATCAAGTCCATGAAGAATCAACATGTGATAAAACTAGTGGCCTAGGGATCCCTGGGTGGCGCAGCGGTTTGGCGCCTGCCTTTGACCCAGGGCGCGATCCTGGAGACCCGGGATCGAATCCCACGTCGGGCTCCCGGTGCATGGAGCCTGCTTCTCCCTCTGCCTGTGTCTCTGCCTCTCTCTCTCTCTCTGTGACTATCATAAATAAATTAAAAAAATAAAAAATAAAGATTTAAAAAAAACTAGTGGCCTAAGGTGTGAAGAGTAACAGAATGTTTATATTGTAACGTATCTTCTGAAAAGATACATATCCATTACAAAGGAAAAAAGTTAACTTTACAGTAGAGAAACCTGACAGACATGACCTTAATCAAAATCAGCAATAATAATGGGAAAAATGGACATCCCATGCGTCCTGATAGAATGCCTGGAAAAGGAAGTTATCACTTCCATGACATTCCAGCTGAAAATGCGTAACCTGAATCTCATCAAGGAGGAGACCTTAGAGAAGCTAGATTGAGGAGCATTCTACAAAATATTTGACCTGTATTCTAAATTCCAAATTCCTCTTCCAAATTGTCACTGTCAGAAAGGTGAATGAGGAAGTGCTCCACCTTAAAAGAGGCTCGACAAACACAAAGTCAAGACAGATCCAGTATTTTCTTTGCTATTTAGCAGATCATTGGAATAATTAGTGAATCTGAATAAGGTCTATAGATTAAGTAGTAGTTCTGTATTAATTTTAATTTCCTAGTTTTGAGGATTTTACTATAGTTATGTGAAAGAATGCCTCTGAGGACACATACACAGAGGTATTTAGAGATAAAGAGCATCATGTCTGTAACTTATTCTCAAATATTTCAGAAAAACAATTGCATATGGAGACAACTATATATACATAATTATATATATACATACATATATATATTTAGCCAAAGCTGGTAAATTATCAACACTGGGGAATCTCTTGTACTCTTCTACAGAAAGGTCTGGCTCCATTTTCTGGAAACCCCAGATGCCAAATGTGTTTCACTCATTTTTCATCCCTGTCTTCAGGGCTTCTGATATTCATGACAAGATGGGAGATGATGCTAAATGGGCCCATTCCCTTGGTGATGGTTTCCCATAACTACCCATCCAAGCAACAGAGCAGCATCGTTAGGACTAGCTATCACTGCCGAGCCAGCTGGGGTCTTAAAAATTTATCTCCTGGAACCCATAGTCCAACTCCATCTCTTCCATTCCTGATGGAAGGCAGAAGGATATCTCTACTGCAATGCATCATGCCAGCACCCATAGATCATGCAGAAATCAGGTGACAATTTGGTCCCTGGTGCTATTTGCACCATCTGATGGCTGTTTGTTGTGCTGGACTCTTCATATGCCTTGAGCCCTGCGGTCAGCTCCTATCCATCCTGGAACAACCACTTGTAAAATCAGCCCAGGCCTGAACCCTCTGCATTTTGGAGAGTCATGAAATGGGCAGGCCCAGAGAATGGACACATTGTAACCCACCACCCACAGAGTGACTCAAGGGTTAGACAGGACAACAGGGACAAAAAAACGGTCCCCTCCCTTCACCTTGTTAAGACAATCCAGAGAAAGTGCAAGAGTGCCCCCTTCTGCCCAGAGCTGGAATCTTTCTCCTTGGCCGGGCACACATTTCTATTTCAAAAGGACTTAAAATCAAGCCTTCTAGATAAAAACATGATTCCAAAGCACCCATTTTTTTAAACACTATACTACAGTTGTTGCTCACATGATCACTTATCATCTACCATAAGATTTAACCTTTATTATTTCATTCCTGCAATGACCACAGGAGTCAGGCAGAGCAGTGACATCATATCCCCTAACAACCAATTTAAAAAGACCATGGTCAATTGTCCAGTATTAGGAAGACTCTCCTCCATGTCTCCACCTTTAAAACTCAGCAACTGCAAAGAATGGCTTCTGGATTCTCTGCACCTCCAACAAGACAGGTAAGATCCTGTGTTTGTGGGTCATCCCTAATGAAGACGACTATGGAAAAGGGTAAATTGCTTTATAGAAACCATACAAAATGACTTAGATCACTTTAAGACAAAAATATAAACTGAACTTTCATGTTGGGATGTGACCTACCTAGAGCTATCTTCTTGGTTTCCCATGAACCCACTGCTCTCCATCCCTTCCCTCAATGACAACCAACAGAATGGAAATGGCTATCACATCTGAAGAGAAAATTGACTAGACACATGCCACACACAGCATGGGCCTAGAACATACACACACTGACATACCCAAACACATAGATAAAGGTCTAGAAGGATGTGCACCAAAATCTTAATAACGGTTTCTTCTCAGAAAAGTCCAGAGGGTGGGAAAGACACCCCAAAGGGGACTTTGATCTTATCTGTAATGTTTTGCATTACCATATAAGAATGTATTTATGTATTAGATATGCAAGTGAACATTAATTGTTTTCTTAATATTCAAAACATTTCTACTGGACATCTCAAATATCAACTGGGGCAGAATAACTTTTGTTTTTCCCCAGACCAACCACAGCAACTGGTAAAACCTATCCAAATGGGGCCCTTCACAGTTCAGTCAGTAGGATTTTAGGGAGATAGACCCAAATATCAGTCAGCATTAGACCAGAAAAGGACACTGAAGTCCCTTTCAGTCCAAAGACATACTCCAGAGTGATAAGTGTGTATCACTGTACTGTGCAATGGTTCAAACTCAGTTGGACCTCTCCACCTTTCACTGCCACCCAATATGCTCACCCCCACAATATGCACATGCACAAATCCCTCACTCCCAGTTGGCTGTGGTGAAATGAATCAGCTCCCAGTTGAAGCATATTATGTCCTCTGGCCAAGAATTCTAACCTGGGGAAGAAGAAAGGGTAAGACTATAGAAGCACATTAATACATACATGGTTCCTCCCCCCAGAGACATCTGAGTTGGCAGGAAAGAGAACAGCTTTCCTGACGGACTAGGACAAGGAAACTGGGTCCTCAATGGGTGTCTGCTGCTTTCCCCATCTTCTGGGTAGACACAGACACAGGCAGATGCAGTGGCCCAGCTGTCTGGGATTACCTACACAGCTGAATATGGTTAGAATCATTGTTCTTTTATTAGAAAGGCAAGGAGTTATGGTTTCATGAGGTGAAGTGCTGACATCAACAGAAAAGCTCAAAGGACCAAACTAGGGCATGCCATGAGCTGGCACTCTGTGTTAGGGAGAGGGAGGCTACCTACAGACCCTCCCCCTCAAATCCAGGCACTGTTTGGTATTCAACTGCACTCAGCAGCCAGGGAAGGAGGTCTGCATAGACTGGACGTGGAACAATGGCTGTGCTCACCTTGAAAGGTAAAATTAGTTTTGTTGAGGTAGTGGTTGTGCTCTTGAGAGTTTAAACAGATCCAAGAAGTTCTGTTCATAGCTGCTAACGGTACCAGAATAAAGAAATGTTTTCCTGAATAGCTCTGAGGGAGTAATTAACCTAACCTAATTATTTGGGGGAAAAAAAGAGAGAGAAAAGAAATGAAAAAACCACTACACTTGAAGACCAAGGTTCAACCCCCAGCTCTGCTACTTACTAGTTGTATGTTCTTGAACAACACAGTAAATATTTCTGATCTACAGCTGCCATCTATAAAATGGGTACAATGCTAACGTGTAATCGATCACGAGGTTGTCATACAAAACCGTAAGACAGTTCTCATTAGCCCCAGTTTACAGATGAGTCCTTTGAGCCTGAAAGCACTAAAAGGATTCTCCGAGGACACACAGCTGGGAGTAGCAGAGCCCAGTTTCAAACATGAGATATACCTGGCTGCAACATCTCAGCTCTTCCACACCGCCTGCCCCTACTGTTGAACAGGGTTTAACATTGATTATTCAAACCCCACCCCTCACTAGCCCCAACCCCCCAACAGCCGGAGTAAAGTCTAGAGGTGCTCATTATACACATCCCTTAAATGAACCAATCCACAAAGCAACAAATGAGCTAAACACTGATTCACTTGCAAATGGATGTTACATGCATAACACACGGAATATGATTGTTTCATGTTTGTAAAGTCAAAAAGACATTTCTCCCAATGTGACAAGAGTGTTTCAGATATGAATGTATGTATGGGTATTTGCATCCATAACAAATGCAAAAGAGAGAGGATAGTATGAGAATAAGATTAAGACAAAAGCAATTGGTGGTATGTTAGCAGCCCCCTCGGGACAAGACAGATGCCAGGCACCTATCTTTGGAAATCCTGGAAGCTCCCTGGGTATTATCCCCTCTTCACACCTCATCTGACAGCGCTTACTGCGAACTGCAGAGAAAATTGTCTGCCTCCTTTCTCCATCAGCCTTGGTGCCCAGAAAAGGTCAGGTTTGAAACTGGATCTATTCTCTGCTTTTCCAAGGTTCTGGCTTAAAGTGAAACATAGGAGAGCTTTGTGATCAAATAACCAATGTGATCAGATAACCTTTCATTATACAATAAAGGCCACCAGGGCCGGCCCCCACCTTGCCACAGTAGAGGAAAGGGTCTGCGGAATGCTGATCTGCTAAGGCTGGCTCAGAAATGCAGCTCCGGCCTCCAAGACAACATCCCACAGGCTTTTGCACTTGCATTTTATGTTTTACGTTTTCGAGACCCTCATCCTTCTATATCTTCTTGGCTATAGTTTTCAGGCTAGACTGGCAAGTTTAGTGAACTCATAGGTAAGCAGGAGCCACAGGTCTGGTTCTTACTTCACTACTTCCCAGCTATGTTTGGACAAGCTCTTCTTTGACCCCTCTGGTCCTCATCTTCCTCATCTGTAAAATGGGGATGAGTAGCACATGTCAAGCATAAAATGCTAATCAACTGGAAGGATTCACTGAGTTGAAACAGAGTTAAAAGTACAGTTTTGATGATATAAAAGGGAGAGTTGGTGTCATGGGAAACAGGTGGGCCTAAAGTGTTCCTTCTCATTCAAGACTCAGTTGAAGCCTCACCTCCTTGGGAAGCCGTCCCTGAGTCCCTTCAGGCATAGCGGAGCAGGCCCAGCACTTGCTTAGTACATGGAGCATGCTCACTTATAACCATTAGTCTACCTGTCTATAATTCCCCAGCCCGACTGTGATTTGTGCAAAGGCCAGGACCATGATGCCTCATGAATGCTTCTCTCACCACCACTCAGCATAGATCATTCAATTAAAAACTTTTACTGAATTCACAGACTTGAAATTCTAATAACCAAAACGAAGTGACCATTTAGTCACTGAACATGGTGCTAAATTTTCATGAAAGGGAAGATTCTTAGGACCCTTCTGAAAATGATGACATTGAGACTCAGAAGGAGTAACTCTCCTAAGAATAGAGAGCTGGGGTCTCCTGCCCCAAGATGAGTGCCACTCTGACCCCCAAATACCTTCTTTTTTGTTCCCCCCAAACACCTTCTCCCAGAGAAGTGTGCCCAGTTAAATCTGAATTTTGAATGAGCAACAAGTAATTTCTTAGCATAAGTATGTTGCAGGCAGTATTTAGGATATACATAGACTAAAAAACCTATTTGGTTTTTATTTCAAATTCAAATCTGAGTGTCCTCTTTTTTTTTTTCCCTGTAAATTTGGCTGCCCTACTCCCAAACTCCAACACGGACCTATCTCATGAGCCTGCGGTCATAGGGCTGATGTGGGCTAGATGGCACTTTTGATAGAAGCAAAAAGGATAGGAATGGATGAACAGTCTGGCACTAAGTAGGGAGCTCTAGGGTCCCTGAGTCATGGGAGACTTGCTCCAGGCACCTAAGGAAAAGGCATCCTGATGGTTAGAATGAGTAGCAGCACAGGAGAGAAGGAAAGAATGAAGCTTTGCAGTTAAAGCCAGGATCCCATAGAGACACTACCACTGTCCATCTTGAGACCCTGTAAAGTTGAATAATATAATGACCTCATATGGTCACTGCAATGATCGAGTGAGATAATGTATGTTTAGTGCTAAGGCCTGGCACTTAGCAAACTCCCCAAAGTAACTTTAGTTGTTATTCTTACTTTTGAGGGAATGAGAAGCAGTATTTATGGAACACACTGCATATGCCTCGCAGTGAAATGATAACTGTATATGTATTATCTCATACAAACCTCATAACAATTATCAGAGGCAGTTACTGTTATTAATTGCAATTTACTAGGGTTCAGAGAAGTTGACACCTGCCCAAGGCCACACAGATACTAAATGGTGGAGACAAGATTTGAAGCCAGGTTGGCTTAATGTCTCTCCCTCTCCCCTGAACCAAGCTGCTTAGAAGTATCTTTTTGGGATCTTTGCTTTTTGATACTCTGTTCAGTGCTGGTACCCACTAGGAGAATTAAAGCCATTTCTGAATGGCTCCAAGCCATTCCTTTCTGGAACAGCCTTTCTGACCCTCCACCTGAGGGAGGGCACATGGGAGCAGAAGGATTGTCCCAGGCTGGTGCAGGAGAGTCCAACCTGAAATGGGGTATCCAGACAGGGCCCTTTTTATCTTCCAGAGCCCCCTAAGTGACCAGCCCTGGAGGCAAGGCTACACTTCTGGCGGTGGCCTCCCATGCACGCCCTCAGGCCTACTCTTTGCTCCATCTCTCTTGGCACCAAGCCAGGGGTGGGCTGTGGAAAGACATGAGGGTGGACAAGTCTGACTGCGCCCCCCCCCACTGCAATGGTCACAACCCCCCCAGCCCCAATTCAGTTGAAGATTGCAGGAAGTGGTTTGTCCGTTTAGAAGTCAAGTTAGCTCTGGGGCCCTTCTGAGAAATGAACTTGCAGTTCTCTAAAGATAGATTGCGCAAACAGGAGGGGGCAGCCCCCAAGGACCCTCCAACAGCAACTCTCCTGAGGACTTCCAGAGTTCTTCAAGTGCCTCACACCCCCACACCCACACCCCTCTAGCAGCTGCTGGCCCTGGATGGACCAAATCAACGCTCTACTCTGTGGTGTGTACTCTTGTGCAAGGCTCAGGTTTCGTATCCCCAGTGAACGAATTTCTTTCTGAAGAGGGGAGGGGAGTTGAAGATGGTGGGGGCGGGGTCTTCAGCTGTTCATGTCATTTATTTTCCATGGGATCTTAACTGTAATTTCAAACTGCATCTGGGTTTTCTGAAACTATGTGATCTGACATGAGGTTCACAGAGAGTTTAGGCCTCTCTCCAGACTTTAGCTCTTTCATGCCTAGGAGAACAGGTGGCAGGATCCGGGAGCAAAAAGTGATGTGAAGAAGGGGGTACTGCAGCCCCCTGATGGAGGTGCAAGTAAATAAGCAGTTGGCCTGGGCATTGATACAGGGTAAGGACATAGAGGTGATTACACTGAAAAACTGAAATTTCCTAGTATCCAACATGGCTGGCCTTTGGTGGAACAAATCTGCACTGCGTTTTTTACTTTAAACAATGAGTTTTTAAGCAACTGGTTTTGGAGAAAGAAAGTAACTCACCCAAGAAGGACTAACAAAGGCTTAAGGCCTACATATGCCATCCCCAATTACTACTCTGATCAGTATTACTCTTTCACATAAGCAGCCCTCAGTGATTATTTTGGCTTGTTTCTTAATCTTCTCTCCTAAGTACCCAAAAGAGATGATCAATACACAATGAACTTGGGGTCTAGTGAGAGATTTTATTTAAATGTAAATGAAGAAAAGATTCAGTAATTCCATATAATAGGCTGAGCACTGCAAAGAAAGCCTAGCAGGGAAGGGAGCATCTCCTTGGAGGCACCAGGTAGTAAGGTGTGGAGAACATCAGGGAAGTCTTCCTGGAGGAGATGGCAGCTGAGCTAGGTCTGGAAAAGTGAATTCACCAGGCAGACGAAATAGGCAAAGCCAGTTCTGGCATGAACAAACAGCAACTGCAAAGGCATGGAGACATAAAACTGCCTGGGGTGATGGGGTTTGTGATGATCCAGGAGGAAAGGATACTGGGCACAGTGGGATCAAGAGCCCCTAAGGCTCTGACCATGGGAACAAGCATCTGTTCTGAGCTCCTCCGAGTGCAGAAAGGGCTTTGGGCCAACCTGAAACCCTACAAAAGCAGCACAGTGAAGCTTGGAATGCCACAGGCAGACTCCTTGAGCTAGCCCAGACTTTACCACCATCACTTCACCCCACTGGTGCCCCATTCACCATGACGGGCTTGTCTTCGAGAGATCTCTTTCATGCCAACCCCAAAGCCTGACCCCAAATTATTATTTGGAGCCCGGCAACAAGCCTCGAAGCCCAGCTGCTGCTCTTCCCTGGGTGCTAGCTCGCATCCCTAGGACAAGCCCTTTGGTGGTTTCTCCTGTGCTCACACCCCCACCAGCTCTAGCAGAGTCTCCGTCCTCCACTCAGAACTCTGTTCACCCTCTCACATGTTCCCACTGTTTCCCTAGCACCTTATTTCCCATTAACTCAACCTTTCCAGTGAACAGACCATCAGGGTCACTAGTTGATTCTTTCTCTTCTGCTAGTGTAGCAGCCCTGCTACTGACTCCTGACACCTTCCCGTTCAGCTTCCCAATCCGGTCCCCAGCATCCTAGCACAGAACGTGACCCCTAGTGCAACAGAAACGAGGACATTAGGCATGCACGAATGAATTGCCGTCTAGCCTTCCCCAAAGTTAACTATTCCTGCATCTTCTCCCCTTCCAGTATCAGATGTATTCATTTCCTACTGCAGCTATGACCAAGTACCACAAACTTGGTAACTTAAAATGACACAAATTTATGCTCTTACAAGAAAAAAATTATTCTCTTAACAATTCTGGAGGTCAGAAGTTCAAAATGAGTGCTACAGGGCTAAAGTCAACATGTCAACAAAACTATTTCTTTCTTAGAAGATCCAGGGAAGTATCAATTCCTTGACTCTTCTGGCTTCTGGTGGTTGCCAGCATTCATTGGTTTATGACCACAACACCCAATCACTGCTAAAGTGGTCACACTGCCTTCTTTTCTGTAGTCAGACCTCCCTCTGCCTCCTTCTTAAAAGGATACCTGTGCTTACATTTAAGGCCCCTCCAGAATATCCAGGGTAATCTATCTTAAGATCCCCTTAATTTAATCACAGCTGCAAAGTCCCTTTTGTGGTCACTGGACACCAAAGATAACACAGAAGATAACACTGGCAGGTTCTGGGGACTACGGCTGGACATCTTTGGGGGCCATTATTCCAGCCCAGAAAGATGATTAGTGTGGTCCCTCTTCTTCATGGTCACCCCTCCTCAGAGTCTCTGTACCTCCCATTCTTTCAGGGCCTCTACCTTTGGTCTTCTGGGTCTTCCATTCCCTACCGGCTGTCTTCAGGAGCCCATAAACAGAATCAAGTGGCTTCCATATAAAATTTAAACATTCTGGATCTAACAGCTCCCTCCAACGTCTACCCTATTCCCTTTTTTTATTTAAATTCAATTTGTCAACATATTTATTGTATAACACCCAGTGCTCATCTCATCGCATGTCCTCCTTAATGCCTGTCACTCAGTTACTCCATCCCCCCACCCACCTTCCCTTCTGCAACCCTCTGTTTCTCAGAGTTAGGAGTTTCTCATGGTTTGTCTCCTCTCTGATTTTTCCCCACTCAGTTTCCCCACCTTCCCTTATAGTCTCTTTCATTATTTCTTATATTCGACAGATGAGTGAAACCATAGAATTTGTCTTTCTCTCGTTAACTTATTTCACTCAGCATAATACCCTCCAGGTCCATCCACATTGATGTAAATGCTCTACCCTATTCCTACCCTACTTTCCTCCCAGAAAACTTTGGAAAGAGTATTCTTCATGTGTTAGCTCTAGTTCTCACTTCTCATTCACTAGCCAGGCTGTGACAATCTCACCTGCCACCCATCACTCCACTGGAAGTGCTCTTCTCAAGGCTTCCGGTGACCACAACCTTGTCAAAACAGCAAACATCAATCATGTAGTCCTGTTCTAACTGGATTCGTGCCGCATTGGACTGCTGATTACTCATGGCTCATTTGAAATTCTTTTTCTCTTGCTTCATCCTCCTCATCTTGCTAGTCATTCCTTTTTATTATTATTCATAGCCTCCTTCTCCTCTTGCCACTTCTGAGTCCTGGAATTAAGTCCCTGGTACATTCCTCTCTCCATTGGCACTGTACTCCAGTTCTATAACCTACTCTGATCATTTTAGTGACCATGTCTCTGCTGATGTCTCCTAAATCTGCATTTCCAGCATGAACATCTTGCCTACATTCTACATTTAACAGTCTATTTGACACCTACAGCTTGATATACCACAGGCTTCTCAAAATTACTAAACTTGTCCATCCTCCTACATTTTAATCTCAGCCGAAGTCATCATCACCCACCCAGATATCACCTATTTTCTTTCCCTCAGTCACCAAATCTTAATGATTTCAGCTCTCCATTTGTTCACCTTCACTACTGACCTACTGACCTAGTTTAGGTTATGCCACAAAGCCCCATCGCTGTTCTCACACCACCCTGCCCACTGTGGACCCATCCTCCGCCCAGACTTTAAGAAGTGTCTCTGTGATCTCTCCACTTATAACACTTCAAATGGCAATTAAGAGGATCCTGGGCTCCCTCCCCCCAGGGACACACTGAATCTGCATGCAGAACAACCTTCCCTGCCAACAAGCTAGAAACAGAGCAACCCCCATCCAGCCAGCAAAAGAGAGAATGCCTACATGGAAGCAGATAGGAGAGGCAGGGCCACAAACTCACCATAAACCCCATCCAGGGTGCAACAACCCACACTCACTAGGGAATTCAAATCCTGGAGCTTCTCCCTAAGAAGTGAAGGGTTTGGACCTCACATCAAGCACATCAACTTTTAAGACCTACACCTGAGAGCCAAGTTCCCAGAATATCTAGCTTTGAAAACCAACAGGGCTCCACGAGAGGAGACCCATTGCAGGTCAGCGATTTGAGAAACAGCTTGTATAGGACTGACTCACCCGCTCCAGGGCTCGGAGCAGAGGCGCCATCCAGAGGCTTGGAGACTTGAAGGGAATGAGGGTCACCTGCTCATCTTCAGCCTCAGCCATAAGGGCAGGCATCCAATTTAGCCCACTGGCCTGTGTCACCATTTTCTTAGCTTGAGGCTGGCCAGGCTCCCCAGCGCCAGTCTCTCTAGCTAGGAGGCGAGCATTCACTTCTTTCACTCACAGCCAAGCCGTTCTTGCAGCTGCCCCCCAGGGAGACCAGGAATTGGATTGTTATTATTGAATTGTAAGAGTTCTTTGCTTACTGTAGACACAAGTCCTTCACCAAATTGTTAACCTTAAAAATAAATCTGCCATGTATTTTAACAATAATTTATTCAAGAAGAGTAGAGAACTAGGACTCAGGACAAGCAACCTTCAGCTAAGCCATAGGCAAGTCTGCAGAATAAAGGAGAGAAATCCTCTTCCGAAGCGGAAATTAGAAAGATGGGAGGGACTATTATAAGCAAGAAGTCCATTAGAGGAAACTGGGAGCTCAAAGTGAAGTAGCTTCTCATTGGCTGAGTTGCAACTCTCATTTGGCTGGGCTGTTGCCAGGAGAGGAGGAAAGTCTTCCTCCTAATGGGATAGTAAAGCAGTTAAAACATTCAAGGTCAGCTCTTCCTGTTGGGTTTACAATTGATAAGGAGTGGTACGGCGTGAGAGCTCTCCTGCTTGCCTCCATTCTAAAAGAGATTTCCTTTAATTAACTTTCACAAAATATATGATTTGCAAATGTTTTATCCCGTTCTGTGGTTTATCTTTGCACTTTCTGGATAATGTCCTTTAATGCACAGATTTTAATCTTGATGAATTCTCATTTATCTATTTTTTTCTTTTCTTGCTCATGCTTTTGGTATCATATCTAAGAATCCATTGCCAAATTAGAAGTCATACAAATTTATCTCTACATTTTCTTCTAAGATATGCAGCTCTTACCAATGCTAGCTCTTATAATTTAGGTCTTTGATATACTTTGAGTTAACTTTTTTATATGGTGTGAGACAAGGTTCCAATTTCATTTTTTTTTTTTTTGCTTGTGACTCTCCAGTTTTCCCATAAAAGATAATTCTTTCCAGGGCACCTGGGTGGCTCAGTCGGTTAAATGGCTGCCTTCAGCTTGGGTCATGATCTCAGCATCCTGGGATAGAGTGCTGCTGTCAGGATCCCTACTGAGCAGGGAGTCTGCTTCACCCTCACCCTCTGCCCCTCTCCCCTCCCACTTGTGCTCTCTCTCAAATAAATAAAATCTTTTAAAAAATTATTCTTTCTCCCATTGAATGATAGGGGCCCTTGTTGATCAGTTGATAGACACATGGGCTTATTTCTGGATTCTCAATTCTGTTCCATTGATCAGTATGTCTGTGGTTATGCCAGTACCACTATCAAGTGGAATTTCATTTGGTAATTTTACGTATAACTTTTTGAAGAACGACTCAGTTGTTTCCCACAGTTGCTAAACCATCTTATATTACTAGCAGCAGTGTGTGAAGATTCCAATGTCTTCATATTCTCACCAATTTTTCTTATTTTCCTTTGTTTGTTGTTGTTATGCCTATCCTAGTAGTGTAAAGTGGTACTGCATTGTTTTCGTTTTCATTTCCTTAATTGCTAACAATGTTGATTATTTCATGTACTTATTGGCCATTTGTATAGATTTGTTAAAGAAATGTCTCTATTCAAGTCCTTTGCATATTTTTTAACAGAGCTATTTATCTTGGTTTTCGAGTGGTGGTCTGGTTTTTTTTATCACTAATTCAATCTCATTATAAGGCTATTCAGTCTATTTCTTTTTGAGTCAGTTTCAATAGTTTGTGCCTTCTTATGAATTTATCTATTTCATGCAAGTTGTCTAATCTTTTGGCATATAACAGTTTTTATTTCTGTAAGGTCAGAAGTTATATCTCCTCTTTCATTTCTGATTCTAGTAACTTAGGTCTTCACTCTTCTTGTTCAATCCAACTAAATATTTTTCAATTGTGTTAATGTTTTTAAAGAACTAGCTTTTGGTTTCATGGATAATCTCTATTTTTTCTGTTCTCTATTTGGTTTCTACTCTAATCTTTATTATTTCCTTCCTTCTGCATGTTTTCGTTGGTTCTTTTTTTCCCCCAGTGCCTTAATGTGGAAAGTTAGATTATTGATTTTAAATCTTTCTTCTTTTTAACATAAGAATTTTACAACTATAAATTTCCCTCTAAACACTGCTTTAGCTGCATCCCATGAGTTTGATATATTGTGTTCTTGCTTTAGTTCACTCCAAGTATTTTCTAACTTCCCTTTTGATTTCCTCTTTTAACTCTTTGGTTCTTAGAAGTTTGTTGTTTATTTCTACATATTAGGGAGATTCTCAAATTTTATTCTTTTATTGACTCCTAATTTCATTCCACCGTGATTAAAGAACATAGTTTGTATTATTTTTGTCCCTTTAAATTCATTGAGGATTTTTTATGGCCTAGATTATAGCCTCTCCTATACTTAGGAAGAATGTCTATTCTGCTGTTGAGTATGGTATTCTACAGATGTCTGTTAAGTCTACTTGGTTTATAGTGTTGTTCACTTCTTATATTTCCTATTGATCTTCTGCCTACTTGTTTCATCCATTATGAAGTAAGGTATTACACTTTGCAATTATTATATTGAATTGTTTATTTCTTCATTTCTGTTAATTATGCTTCATCTGTTTTGTAGTTCCCTTGTTAGATGTACATATATTTATAATAGGTGTATCTTCCTGTTGAATTGACCCAGTTATCATTATAAAATATCTCTCCACATCTCCACTAATATTTTTCATTTAAATTCTATTTTTTCTGATGGACACTCAAGCTTTCTTGCTGTCACTGTGTATACATCTTTTCCATCCCTTTACTTTCAATCTATTTGTATCTTTGTAGACAGCATATTAGTTGGATTTTTTTATCTAGTCTGACATCACTGATTGCATTGTTTAATCTATTCACATGTTATGATATTATTGATATCATTGGATTTACCTCTGATACTTTACTTTGTTTCCTATTTGTCTCATGTCTTTCCTATTTCTCTCTTCCTCCTTACTGCATTATTTTTCATTGAGTATTTTCTAATGTAGCATTGTTATTTCTTTAATGTTTTTTTTCAGTTTTTGAAAAATAAAATTTAGTGGTTGTTCTAGGGCTTGCTATATACATCTTAATTTATCAAAAAAAAGTTTTAGTTTACTTATTTGCAATATAAGCAAAGAAATCCATTATATGGATCTAACACTTTGGTTTTGTGACAGAATGTGAAATCAGTATATAAAGTGGAAGTATTATAAAAAGCGTAATACTTAAGCATAAAGATGTCCCTTAGGAACTCTGAGATGTTAGTAAACCTAACTCAACTCCCCATCATTCCTCCAACATATAAATATATTTGAATATGGTCTTATGATATCCCCAAATTCTCTTCCTCTTGGTCTCATCAATCTCCCTTCCTTCTTCTACACCTGTCACATCAGTTATGTCCTTGGTCAATCGCAAAAAATAAAAATAAAAATAAATTGACTGAAGTGAAACATCTGGTGATTTGAGAAACTATTAAAGATGTGGGGTAAGGGCACCTGGGTGACTCTGTGGTTGAGTGCCTTTGGCTTAGGGAGTGATCCCGGGGTCCTGGGATCGAGTCCCACATCAGGCTCCCTGTAGGGAGCCTGCTTCTCCCTCTGTCTATGATTCTGCCTCTCTGTGTGTGTCTCTTGTGAATAAATAAATAAAATATTTTTTAAAAACCCTAAAGACATGGGGTGTCAGAGCAAAGGAATATCATTTCTCACTTCACAGGACTCAGTTATCTTGTCAAGTCTACATCTCATGATGCTCTCTTCCAAAGCCTATTCCCAAAGCATGTCCTTCTCTGCCATGCACAGCCCCCTGGGAGGCATACCCATTACTGTAGCCTGGTTGCTCCCCTCCTGGATTATTGGGATGCAACATTTCCTCCAATACATCACATCCATAATACCACATTTCCACAACTGACAAAGGAGAAGAAAAAGGAAGACCATAGCATTTTCCTAAGAGTACAAATGTAAAAGCACAAATCCACCAGACTTCAAAGCATGGTGGGAAAGAGAAGGAAACACATGTACACACACACAAGATCACACATGTCTTTTATTCTTTTGTGGCCATAAAGAAGGTGTATCATAATTCCCAAAAGTGCCAGGAAACTGTATAATGTCATCTGTGGCTCAGGTACTTGACATGTAATCAGATCTTTTGTCCTTAAGTAGCATTTAACCACAAACCATTACATTCATGTGAGTCATTCACATGTTCCATGTGTTATACTCTTGTGTTATAACAAATCTTCAACAAATTTTCAACCAATGTTTTATAAAGAAACCTCATTTGAGAGTACCAAAAGATCTATAAAACATGCAGTTCGTGTTTTCACAATATTTTGTGCTGAACAGGAGTTGACTAATTTGCTGCAACAAAAACAGAAACATTCTGAATAGTGCTGCTCATCTCACTATCCATTTGGCAACATCATTCCTTTTTTTTTAAGATTTTATTTATTTATCTATTTATTAGAGACAGAGAGATAGAGAGAGAGAGAGAGGCAGAGGGAGAAGCAGGCTCCATGCAGGGAGCCCAAAGTGGGACTCGATCCCCAGTCTCTAGGATCATGCTCTGGGCTGAAGGCAGCGCTAAACCGCTGAGCCACCGGGGCTGCCCGGCGACATCATTCCTAATTAGTACTGCTGATAACCTGAATCATCATTACCTTACACCCAACTAAGAGCCTTTCATTATCTCATTTAAACCCCACAGACCCCAAGTACTCTGTCAGGAAAGCTATACACATGATTTCATTTAACCTCTCCTAACAGTCTTGTAAAGTCAGCGTCATTGTTTCTATGTTACAAACAAGAGAAATAGAGGCTGATGGCAGGCAAGAAGCTTGTCCAAAGTCATGCAGGTCAGGTTCAAACCAAGTCCACCTGACACAAAGATGATGATGGTCTTGCCACAACATCAGAGAAAAAATTAAAATAATTTTCAAAATGTGATTAGCAATTTGATATAAACAGCACCCTGGGGAACCCAGGATGTATTCAATTGTCCTTTCACCCTCCCCTTGTTCTGCAAGGAGACAACCAGTCTACTTTAACTTGACCACAGAAATTTAAAAAAAAACATTTCCTAATATCTGTGTTAGAGGCTGATAAGTGAATTGTGCAACTAATAATACATAGATTTCACATCCCATATCTCAACTTATAGTTTGATAGAAATAAGAGATGATTCAGAAACATTTTGAAAAATATACTTTAATAAGCTCTGATGTTCCCATTAAGAATCAAAAAGGTCAAATAAATAAATAAATAAATAAGAATCAAAAAGGTCTCTTCAGAACCTAGTTTGGGGCCAAATAAATGTTTAATATTTTCCTGCTACATTCCAAGTATTTCTATATTAAGTTTCCTTTTTCAGGAGTATCATCAGCTCCAAAAATGTCATCTGACTTGAAAAATCCAATAAAAGAAAATCTCCAGAAATCAAAACTCCTGGGATGGGTACAGTCCTCTCAGACCAATTATCTCATTTGAGTTGCTACCAACTCTCTTGGAGGTACAGAGATTAATGATCTCTGATATATCTTTATTCAGTTAGCACTGAGAGCCTGTTGTGTGCCATTAAAGGCTATAGTTACAGTACTGCACTAATCACACACAACCCTTGCCCACATGGAGCTCCTAGTCTAGTCACTGCACGGATATTTCATAAGTCAACAAATTAGAGGCCAGCACATTGTGAAACAGCTAGTAGTCACTGAAGCCAAGGCTCAAATCCCCAGTCCTCTGTCTTCAAGATTTCTGATTGTACCTACAGGGTCATTTAACTTAGAGCCTCTATTTCCCCAACTGTAAAATGGGGGATGATGGTATCTACTGTATCTGTTTATGGTGAGGATTAAAAGAGGGAACACATAAACACTCAGCACTGGTTAAGTGCTCAGGAAATGTGTGTTCCCTTCTTTTGCTGCTACCCCCTCCTTTCCTTTCAAGACTCATCTTTGGGGAGAAAGCTTCCCTGCCTACCCTATCACTCATCTGTCACAGAACTTTCTCTCTGAACTACAATCAGTCTTGCTATTTATATTACTCCTATGAGAATTTTAAAATAAGTTATTTTTATTGTTTTCTTTTTTTTTAAAAAAGTAGTCTCCATGCCTAGTGTGAAGCCCGATATGGGGCTTGACCTCACAACCTCACAACCCTGAGATCAAGACCTAAGCTGAAATCAAGAAACACTTAACCAACTTAGCCACCCATATGCCCCTTATTTTTCTGATTATAATAGCAATATACTGATTACAGAAAAATATGTGATAATATTGATAAGGAGAAAAAAGAAGGAAGACAAAAATAAAGCAATTACCTTACCAGATAATCACCCTGGGTATATGTATTTTATGCATTTACCTCCAGATCTTTTCTAAGCATATTTTGATTAAAAATTTTATAACCATTTTATACTTACCCACTAGATACTATATCATAAACAATTTTGTATTAAAATAAATATACTTTCGCATTATTTATTTTATTCCATGCATAGTTGGAGGCTAGTCCATTGGGTGGATACATTTTCTTAATCAGTCTTGTACATTTGCACTTAATCAATCTTGTACATTTGCACATTATGTTGTTTACAACCAGTGTTGCCACGAATAACCATCCTCATCATTTTCTCTTTTATATATATATATAAATCCTGAATATTTCCTTAGTACACTCTCATCCCTCTTAATGACACTAAGCCTTGTCTTGATCACAAGTTCCATTAAATAGAGGTCTATCTGTGTCTTATACTACTTAAAGTCTTCCTCAATGCATAGAATGGGTCCTTGAAAATATAAATTTTTCATTAAGCTTTAGCCAGACTGTCTATCCTACTTTCTTTGAGGCTTTTTCTAAGGATCAAGAGCTATGTTGTTCCATTTGATAGCCATCAGCCATGTGCATGACATAATTTTTTTCATTAAAATCAAATAAAATTAAAAATTTAGTCAGTCACACTTGTGAAATTTCAGACACTGAATAACCACATGGGTGCTGTTGCTGCCATATTGGACAATGCAGGTACAGTACATTTCTATTATCATAGAAAGTTCAGTTGGGTAGCTCTGGTCTAGAGAGATAGTGGCTATGAATTTGTTGGGAAAAAAAAAAAAAGATTAAGGCAGTCACTCATGTTCCCTCATCCAATTCTCTTCAAGACAAGAAAGTGTGAGATGTCCAGAAAGGAGAATCAAATTAGCCCCAGTGGTTAGGAAAAGTGATATTTAAGGTAAAAATTGAGTAGGATATAACTTTGACTACTGTATGACTCATATTCATTAAGCTAAGAGAACCACCAAGTAAATTTCACCTTAGTCTTTGCTAAAAAAAAAAAAAAAAAAAAAAAAGTAAGTTACAATAGTTTTGTAAAACATTGGGCTTTTGGGTTTTTTTTCTGCATATAATTTTAATTCAAGTAAAAATTATATTGCTTAAAAAAAAAAAAGACAGGACCCAGGTGACTGTAAAACACGGACCCAAACCTCTGTCATCTCTGTTTATTGCTTCTGGTTGGGCTCCTCTGCCCTCAGAATAAAGTCCATGGTCTTCTTCACACTCTCTCATGAGCTGAATCCTGCTCCCCCTCTCCTCCTCCTCCTCCACCACCCACAGTGAATAAAGGCATTTTCACATTTCTGTGCTGAATTAAATCATGGCCATTGCCCTGGAAGACCTTTCTTTTCTTTCTATACTTGGCTAAATTTCATCTGTCCTTCAAGACTTTCCTCTGCCAAGTGTTTCTGGACACTTCCAGGCTCTACTGGGTTCCCTTCCATTGTTCTCCACAGAGATATTTACATTAAACTAAAGAAGCTTAAGCCTTAAGTCCCTTCCAGACCTCAGGCAGAAGCTCTAGCACTGTGTTCACATGGTCATACATTTTTGTAAAATTGACAAAAATAAGATATTTTAACTGGAACCAGTTAGGAAACTCTTCCTTCCCATTATCCTTTTTTAAATTTTTTTTATGTCTATACAATTACTGAGGCACCATTTGCAGAATAGCTCTGGGAAAGGTAAATTGGGAATGTGTTGCTTAATTTGCAAAATATATATTTTCTATCAAGTCAGAAATGAAAGAAGACTCCTTACATGAATACATTTAAAAGTACTTCTTTGTCATCGTTATATATTAAATAATGGAGAGAAAGCACAGATTTTTTTAAATGGAATGAAAGCAATATAGAAGAGTAATAAAATCAATAGAAATTGTCCTGACCTGAAGAAGTTACCAAGAAAAAAATCAGACCATACCAAAAGTAGTGATAATTCACTGAGAAAGAAACAATTTTAAGTAGAGTAATGAATAGGTTCTCAGATAATTTGATAGTCCAAATAATGAAAAGGAGTCAATCTCATGAACACATTGGAAACATATTTAAATTTCTTTTTTTTTTTTTTTTTTTTTTTTTTTTTTTTTATAAATTAATTTTTATTGGTGTTCAATTTACCAACATACAGAATAACACCCAGTGCTCATCCCGTCAAGTGTACCCCCCAGTGCCCGTCACCCATTCACCCCCACCCCCCACCCTCCTCCCCCTCCACCACCCCTAGTTCATTTCCCAGAGTTAGAAGTCTTTATGTTCTGTCTCCCTTTCTGATATTTCTCACACATTTCTTCTCCCTTCCCTTATATTCCCTTTCGCTATTATTCATATTCCCCAAATGAATGAGAACATACACCGTTTGTCCTTCTCCGGTTACTGTGGCCAAGTTCAAAAAGGGTGTTGCCTGAGTTCTCCTCTGGGATTTTGATGGAATCTTGTCTCACATTTAGATCTTTCATCTATTTTGAGTTTATCTTTGTGTATGGTGCAAGAGAGTGGTCCAGTTTCATTCTTCTGCATGTGGATGTCCAATTTTCCCAGCACCATTTATTGAAGAGACTGTCTTTCTTCTAGTGGATCGTCTTTCCTCCTTTATCGCATATTAGTTGAGCATAAAGTTCAGGGTCCACTTCTGGGTTCTCTGTTCTGTTCCATTGATCTATATGTCTGTTTTTGTGCCAGTACCACACTGCCTTGATGAACACAGCTTTGTAGTACAACCTGAAATCTGGCATTGCGATGCCCCCAGATATGGTTTTCTTTTTTTAAAATTCCCCTGGCTGTTTGGGGTCTTTTCTGATTCCACACAAATCTTAAAATAATTTGTTCTAAGTCTCTGAAGAAAGTCCATGGTATTTTGATAGGGATTGCATTATACGTGTAAATTGCCCTGGGTAACATTGACATTTTCACAATATTAATTCTGCCAATCCATGAGCATGGAATATTTTTCCATCTCTTTGTGTCTTCCTCAATTTCTTTCAGAAGTGTTCTGTAGTTTTTAGGGTATATTTTGAGAACCATTTGAATGGTAAATGGTTCTCCAACCTTTTATTTTCAGGTTGTAGGTGTCCTTCTGTCTAAAATGAGTCTCTTGTAGACAGCAAATAGATGGGTCCTGTTTTTTTATCCAGTCTGAAACTCTGCGCCTTTTGATGGGGTCATTAAGCCCATTCACGTTCAGAGTTACTTGAACTTCTTCTTAAAGGGGAGTTTTAAGAGTCCCCCTTAAAATTTCTTGCAGAGCTGGTTTGGAGGTCACATATTCTTTCAGTTCCTGCCTGTCTTGGAAGCTCTTTATCTCTCCTTCCATTTTGAATGAGAGCCTTGCTGGATAAAGTATTCTTGGTTGCATGTTCTTCTCATTTAGGACCCTGAATATATCCTGCCAGCCCTTTCTGGCCTGCCAGGTCTCTGTGGAGAGGTCTGCTGTTACCCTAATATTCCTCCCCATGAAAGTCAGGGACTTCTTGTCTCTTGCTGCTTTAAGGATCTTCTCTTTATCTTTGGAATTTGCAAGCTTCACTATTAGATGTCGAGGTGTTGAACGGTTTTTATTGATTTTAGGGGGGGATCTCTCTATTTCCTGGATCTGAATGCCTGTTTCCCTTCCCAGATTGGGAAAGTTTTCAGCTAGGATTTGTTCAAATACATATTCTGGCCCTCTGTCCCTTTCGGCGCCCTCGGGAACCCCAATTAAACGTAGGTTTTTCTGCCTCAGGCTGTCGTTTATTTGCCTTAATCTGTCTTCATGGTCCTTCAATTGTTTATCTCTTTTTTCCTCAGTTTCCCTCTTTGCCATTAACTTGTCTTCTATGTCACTCACTCGTTCTTCCACCTCGTTAACCCTCGTCGTTAGGACTTCTAGTTTGGATTGCATCTCATTCAATTGATTTTTAATTTCTGCCTGATTGGATCTAAATTCTGCAGTCATGAAGTCTCGTGAGGCCTTAATGCTTTTTTCTAGAGCCACCAGTAGCTGTAGAATAGTGCTTCTGAATTGGCTTTCTGACATTGAAGTGTAATCCAGATTTTGTAACTCTGTGGGAGAGAGGGCTGTTTCTGATTCTTTCTTTTGAGTTGAGGTTTTCCTTCTAGTCATTTTGCTCAGTGCAGAGTGGCCAGAAACAAGTTGTATTGGAACACGGGGGAGTATCACTGGCCCCTCTAGCTGGTCTTCTGGGGGAGGGGCCTGTTGCGTTGATTTTCAGGTGTTAGCACTTGGGGGAGCTGCTCTGCCCCTGCCTGCTGCAGGGCTCTGCGGGGGTTGTTTACCCCGCCAGGCCCCAGGAGGAACAGCAGCAGTTGCTATGGCAACTCTGGAAGCCTGGATTCAGCCTCCGCAGGAACTACGGGGCTCGGGGCTCTCGGCTCTCCGTCCGCAGGGCCTGGAGGCTCCGGGGCGGGGCCGCTGATCTGCTCAGCTCGGGGCAGGAGCGTCCTCGCTGTCTCGGGCCCTCCCGGCCTCTGCCTGTCCCGGGGGAGGCCGGATCCTGGGCTGTGTCCCGGCGCCCTGTGCTCCGGGGCCTGCGCTGTGGGATTTCGCTCCCGCCCCGCAGCCCCCTCCGCGGAGCCGCCGCCCGAGCCCCTCCGAGCTGCTCCGGTCGGTCCCTCCGTGCGCGCTGCAGCCCTTAGGGAGCTCGGAGCACTCTCCCGGGGCAGGTGTCTGTTAGTGTCCCAGGGAGCCCGAGAGCATCCCCGCCCTCCTGGGTCCTGCTCCAACTCCCTGCGAGCCCCTTTCCGCCCGCCCGGGAAGGTTGGTGCAGCTCCTGCTCCTCCGGGACGGGGCTCTCCGTCCTGGGGACACTCGCCCCGGCCTCAGCCCGGCTCCTCGCGGGGCCCCTCCCCCTCGGAGGCCTTTTGTTCCTTTATTTCTTTTTCCCCGTCTTCCTACCTTGATAGAAGCGTGAACTCTTCTCACTGTAGCATTCCAGCTGGTCTCTCTTTAAATCGCAGGCCGAATTCGTAGATTTTCAGGATGATTTGAAGGTTATCTAGGTAATTTG
This sequence comes from Nyctereutes procyonoides, assembly GCF_905146905.1. NCBI lineage: Eukaryota > Metazoa > Chordata > Mammalia > Carnivora > Canidae > Nyctereutes > Nyctereutes procyonoides. The sequence continues at coordinate 22,014,873 of NW_026575159.1, forward strand.
GTGGGGACAGGTGATTTGGGGACCCTGCTCTTCCGCCATCTTGCCCCTCCCCTTCCCATATTTAAATTTCTTGCTAATTTAACTGACATTGATGAAGACAACAAAAAAGTCGTAATACACAACTAGAGAAGACATGGAGGACAAATCTGTTCATGATGCTGCCAAGGAAAGGCAGCATCCTACTGTAAGCAGAATAACAGCTTCCCTTCTTCCAAAAGATACCGGAGTCCTAATCCAATCCCTGGAACATGTAAATATGTTACATTGTATTGCTAAAGGGTCTTTGCAGATGTGATTAAAGGCACAGACTTTGAGATGAAGAGATTATCCTGATTATCTGGGTAAACCCAATCTACTCACAAGCATTTTTAAAAATGGAAAAAAGAGGCAGAAGAGTGGGTCAGAGGGAAATCTGACTAGAGAACATTTTGGGCTTTAAAGATATTGAAAGAGGGCACATCCAAGGAATGTGAGTGTCCTCTAGAAGCTAGGAAAGGCAAGGAAATGGATTCTCTCCTAGAGTCTCCAGAAATGAATGCAGCCCTACTGATACCTTGATTTTACTGCAGTAATATCTGTATTGGCCCCTTGTGACCTAAAAAAAATGATGAGATAATACATTTGTGTGGTTTTAAGTCACTAGGTTTATTATAGCAGCAATAATAATTTTTTTAAAAAGCCTTGAAGATTAGCCAGTGCATAAGAAGTGTCCTGAAATCTGATTGCTCATGTACAAAGAAGACTTGATGAGGATTTTCCAAAACTTGATAAGAACTCCAGAAACTTGTAAGACATTATGTGTTAATAGTGGACAACAAAGTTGTAACTTTTCTAAGCTACCAGGAGCTTTAAAAAAATAGGAAACAAAATTTCTTTTCAATCTCATTATAGAAAATATCACAGAACCACTGCCATGTAGTAGGAATTAAAAAAAAGAGTATGTAGCCAAAAATTAAGGAAAATATTAAAGGTGGGTTAGGCATTTAATTAATAAAAATGTAGTTGGTTGTCTTCTCAGATATTTGTGGAATGTCTTTGTGTCATAGTTTGGGTTTCCAGATGCAAATCCTAAGCCAAAGAAAGTGCAAGTAGTTCATTTGGGAGGGGACAGTACCAAGGACCAGGACCAGCTTTCTAGTCCTACAACCTGTGCGGTCACATAGGGCTTGTGTTCCAAAGGGTCTTCTGCTTGGTTTAAGCGCCATCACCAACTTGAAACTGTAACAATTCTTCAACAAGGCACCCTTCAATTTCAATTTGCACTATTCCTCTCAAATTATGTAGCTGGACGGGACCAGGAAGTACCCACAGGGGAATGAGGAAGTGGGAAAGAAGGAAAGCAAGCTGATAAAAGTTCTGTTATTGAACAAGCTGCCGCCATGGGTAAGGCTCTCTGGGAGTCTGTATAGAAAATATATTGGAGTTATCTCACCCAACAAAGTGTTTATCCTCCAACAAGATATTCATCTTCTACCATCTGAGGGTAGCTGGCTCCTGGAGGCATTAACCCCCCCACACTTCATCCCTATGACCCCAAACACAGATCCTGGGAGGGGGTTGCAGGTGCTTGCAGTAGGGACCTGAGGCATTTGCTGGAATAGCGAGTACCAAGAAAATGTGGCCAGGTCACTGACAGTGTACACTCCAACTGGACAACTGTAATTTGTTGCAGGATTTCTTCTCACGCTAAATGAATATTTGATTTCATAAATAATTCTGTCTTTTCTCTTTTTTAATGAATGCCCCAAATATTTATAAATTTGAGGCTCCTCAAGACTGAATCCACTCCTACATGGCATCATATGCTTTCCTTTGCGATAAGAATTACTGATCCATTTATAATCCTTTCCTTTGCCGTCTACTTTCATGGACCAGAATTACTCTTCCAGAGGTCCTTAATTCCAAAGAGATCATGTTTCTGGTCATCATTCCTCCCTTTGATAATTCAATGTAAAATAATATTAAGCAAAATCATTACCTCCAAAGCTTCTGGTAGGACCTCAGGGTATGGATTTGAAGGTTCCACACTGTACAATTCGAGGGGCCACCATTTATATTATAGCTTCCTTGAAAGGTACCTCCTGGAGTTGTGCTGTGCAGACCTGTGAAATCTAATGTGGCCATTAGAGTCTGCTTTTTTGTCTGACATGAAATGCTCAATTATTTTTGTTTCTTTTCCAGATATACCTATCTCTCCCTGCACTGAACTCCTATCACTTTTGCATTTCCTTTGATACAAGGGCACTTATTATACTGTAAGATATAATCAGTGACTTTCCTAGCTAGCCTGAGAATCTAGGAGGTATTAGAATATTGACTCTTCATCTTTAAATCCCTGATGCTATTTTGTCTTGTCTAATTGCCCATGTTATCCTGCTCATCACTGCATGATGCCTGGGCCACAGTAAGACTTTAGTAAATATTATTTGACAATATAGGTGAATGAGTGAATGAATGAACAAATGAATCCTCATATGCTCCATGTCTCTATCATTCTACCCTGTCTTCCCTCCTAGCACTTTTGATTGTTCATAGTTATTCTCCATAACAGAAATGTATGTTCTATGGAGGTAGGGAAACTTCTGTTTACTGAATAACAAAACCTTATTCAGTACCTGCCACCTTACAAGAAGCTTTTAAAAACTTTGTTGAAAGAGAGGGGATAAAACAACCAACACCATGGAGATACAAAGGATTGTAAGAGCATATTATGAAAAATTATATGCCAACAAACTGAACAACCTAGAAGAAATTCCTAGAGGGGATCCCTGGGTGGCGCAGCGGTTTGGCGCCTGCCTTTGACCCAGGGCGCGATCCTGGGGACCCGGGATCGAATCCCACATCGGGATCCCGGTGCATGGAGCCTGCTTCTCCCTCTGCCTGTGTCTCTGCCTCTCTCTCTCTCTGTGACTATCGTAAATAAATAAATAAAAAACCCTTTAAAAAAAAAAAGAAAGAAAGAAATTCCTAGAAACATATGACCTTCCAAAACTGGATCAGGAAAAAGCAGGAAATTTAAACAGACCAATTACCAGCAACTGATAATGAAATTGAATGAGTAATAAAAAAATTCCCAACAAACCAAAGTCCAGGACCAAATTACTTCACAGGTGAATCCTACCAAACATTAAAAGAATAGTTAATACCTATTCCTCTCTAACTATTCCAAAAAAAAAAAAATAGAAATGAAAGGAAAGCATCCAAATTCATTTTCTGAGGCCAGCATTACCCTACTATGAAAACCAGATAAAGACACTACAAAAAAAAAAAAAAAGAGAGAACTACAGGTCTAATGAACATAGATGGAAAAATCCTCAACAAAATATTAGCAAACCAAATCCAACAATAAATTTTAAAAATCATTCACCACAATCAAGTGGGATTTATTGCTGAGATGCAAAAGAAACAATATTCATGAGCCAATCAATATGACACATCACATCAACAAGAGAAGGATAAAAAACCATATGATCACTTCAAAAGATGTAGAAAAAGCTTTTGACAAAGTAAAATACCCATTCATGATAAAAGCCCTCAACAAAGTAGGTTTAGAAGGAACATACGTCAACCTAATAAGGGCCGTATATATAAAACCCACAGCCAGTATCATACTCAATGGCAAAAAACTGTGAGCTTTCTCCCTAAGGCCAAGAAGACAAATATGCCCACTTTCACCACTTTTATTCAACATAATATTAGAAGTCCTAACCACAAAAATCAAACAGCAAAAAAAGAAAGAAAAGGCATCTAAATCAGTAAGGAAGAAGTAAAACTTTCACTATTTGCAGATGACATGATACTATATATAGAAAACCCTAAAGACTCCACCAAAAAACTTCTAGAACTGATACATGAATTCAGTAAGGTCACAAGATACAAAATCAATATACAGAAATCTGTTGCTTTTCTATATATTAATAATGAAGTAGCAGAGAGAGAAATTAAGAAAACAATCCCATTTACAATTGCACCAAATATAATAAGATACATAGGAATAAACTTAACCAAGGAGTTGAAAGACCTATACTCTGGAAACTATAAAACACTGATGAAAGAAACTGAAGATGACACAGACAAATGGAAAGGCACTCAATGGATAAAAAAGAACAAATATTGTTAAAATATCCATATTATGTAAAGCAATCTACAAATATAATGCAATCCCTGATGAAATACCAAAAGCATTTTTCACAGAACTAGAACAAACAATCCTAAAATTTGCATGGAACCACAAAAGACCTCAAATAGGCAAAGCAAGCTTGAAAAAGAACAAAACTGGAGCTATCACAATCTCAAATATCAGGATATATTACAAAGCTATAGTAATCAAAACAGTATGGTACTGGCACAAAAATAGACACATAGATCAACAGAACTGACTGGAGAGCCCAAAAATAAAACCACAAGTATATGGTCAATTAATCTTTTACAAAGGAGGCAAGAATATGCAATGGGAAAGACAGTGTCTTCAACGAATAGTGTTGGGAAAACTAGACAGCTACATGCAAAACAATGAAACCGAACCACTTTCTCATACCCTACACAAAAAAAAAACTCAAAATGGATTAAGTATCTAAATGTGAGACCTAAAACCATAAAAATCCTAGAAGAGAGCACAGGCAGTAATGTCTCTGACATCAGCCATATTAACATTTTTCTAAATATGTCTCCTGAGGAAAGGGAAACAACAGCAAAAATAAACTATTAGGACTTCATCAAAATAAAAAGCTTCTCCACAATGAAGGAAACAGCCAATAAAACTAAAAGGCAACCTACCAAATGGGAAAAAATATTTGCAAATGACAAACCTGATAAAGTGTTAGTATTCAAAATATATAAAGAACTTACATAACTCACCACCAAAATAAACAAATAGTTCAATTAAAAATGGGCAGAAGAAATGAGCAGACATTTTTCCAAAGAAAACATCCAGGTGGCCAACAGACACATGACAAGATGTTCAACATCATTCATCATCAGGAAAATGCAGATCAAAACCACAATGAGATATCATATATACCTGTCAGAATGGCTAAATTAAAAAACACAAGAAACAACAAGTGTTGGTGAGGATTGAAGAAAAAAGAACCCTCATGCACTATTAGTGGGAGTGCAAACTGGTGCAGACACTATGGAAGACAGTATGAAAGTTCCTCAAAAATTAAAAACAGAATTACCATATGATCCTGTAATTCCACTACTGGGTATTTACCCAAGGAATACAAAAACACTAATTCAAAAAGAAGTATGCGCTGAAAGCTCCTGTGCAAGTAGATGGCATCACCTGGGTCATGAGCTGCTGCACGAGGGTATTGAAGACAATGGCCAAGAACAAACTAAGAGGACAGAAGTCCAGGAGTGTATTTCATATAGCCAGCCAAAAAAACTTTACGTCTAAAAACAAAGCAAAACCAGTTACCACTAATCTTAAGAAGATAAACATTGTGAATGATGAAGAAGTTAACAGAGTGAATAAAGCTTTTGTAGATATACAAAAGGAACTTGCAAATTTCTCAAAAGGCCTTTCCCTTGAACCTCTGCAGAAATAGCTGATTCCTCAGCAGTGTCATGAAAATGAACCAGTTAATGTTGATGAAGCAACCAGATTAATGGCTCAGTTGTAATACACTGGAGATACATCAAATACCCCCCAAAAGACCAATAAATTAAATGTTTTATACAGTTTTATTTTTAAAAAAAAATCTATGCATCCCTGTTTCTTGCAGCATTCTGTTCAATAGCCAAGCTATGGACAGGAGACCAAATGTCCATCAACAAATGAGTGGATAAAGAATTTATATATATATATATTTGGATGTGGATATATACATCCACATACATATAGAATGGAATATTACCAAGCCATGAAAAGGAATGAAATCCTGCCATTCACGATGGCATGGATAGAGCTAGAGAGTATAATGCTAATTGAAATAAGTCAGTCAAAAAAAGATAAATATCCTATGATTTCACTCATGTGTGGAATTTGAGAAACAACCACAAAAAAAAAGGAGAAAAAGAGAGACTACAGAATGAGAAAACTACATAAAACCAAGAATAAGACAACAAACTTATGGTCACGAGAGGGGAGGGAGGCAGGAGGATGGTGATTAAGAGTATACTTATCATGATGACCACCGAGTCATGTATAGAACTGCTGAATCACTCTGTTGTATACCTGAAAGTAACAGAACTATATGTTAACTATACTGGAGCTAAAATAAAAAAGAGAAAGAGAACCCTTTAAAAAAAGACTTTCTGAGAGAAATTAGGAAAGGCTTCTTAAAACCAAAGGAAAAAAGAAAAGCTTGTTGAATAAATCAATAAAAGAAAAAATTCCAATAAATTATTTATTCCCATTTTATGGATGAGGAATGAGGTTTTGGAAGCTAAGTAGCTAGCACTATTATTTGCCAGCACTATTAGTCAAACTCAAAGTGGTTTGATCTCAAAATGCACGTTCTTTCCATTACCCCATCCTCCCCACCCTTACAGTAGGAGTCCTCTTACCTGCACTTTCTTAGTTCAGATTAACTGGCTTCCTCCTAGCTTGGCCACACCTAGTGGCTGACGCTCACAAACCTGGAGAGCTGCAGCTAGCAGGCTATCTGCTATTATATCACACACTTCTGAACCCATTTGTTGGGGTAGAGGCTCATGAGGAGTCATCAGTATATTTTTCTCAAACCAGTTCATGTTATTATCTCCCCTGGGAAATGGGGATAATTATATTACCGGCTTTGAAGGCTGGTTGTAATGATTAATTAGTGAATTCAGGTCAAGCATTGAACAGTAACTGGAAAGCATGAGCCCTCCAAGGCAGCTAACAATATGCATGTCATTTGGTGAAATAATCTATAATAGTGTGCAATCCAAGTAAAAAAAAAAATTCCTGTTTCTATGAAAGTTAAATTGAATCCTTCAGGAAAAAAATTGATAAAGGTGGTTGGTATTAAGAATTCTTTGTTAGGGATGCCTGGGTGGCTCAGTGGTTGAGCGTCTGCCTTTAAATCAGGGTCTGATCCCAGGGTCCCGGATCAAGTTCTGCATCGGGCTCCCGGCAGGGAACCAGCTTCTCCCTCTGCCTGTGTCTCTGCCTCTCTCTCTCTGTCTCTCATGAGTAAATAAATCTTTTTTTAAAAAAAGAACTCTTTGCTTAAATTAATTATGGACAAAACAACTATAAAATACTGGGGAAAAAACTGTAGAAGTCCAGGGGCGCCTGGGTGATTCAGTCCATTAAGCATCTGACCTCAGCTCAGGTGGTGATCCTGGGGTCCTGGGATGGAGCCCCATGTTGGGCTCCCTGCTCAGTGGGGAGTCTTGCCTCTCCCTCTCTTCCCCCTCCTCCTTTTCTCTTTCTCTCTCTCCTCCTCACTCTCTCTCTCAAATAAATAAATAAAATCTTTTTAAAAGAACCGTATAAGTCTGAAATCAAGTTGCTTCAAAATTATCTCTAAGCTCTTGATCCACTTTAAAGAAACTAGAACCTGAAAAATAGTTGATGCCTTATGGGCGTGGCTTATTTTTTTTGCAACATGACAACCAACACACAAATGCTTTATAGCAGAAGACAGATGAATGTGTATGCAGACATAAGGTTTAAGTAAAAACAAACAAAAAATAATAATAATACATCTATTTAAATCATTGCCTTCTTTTAAAATGTTTTTGATTAACTGTCAAATACAGGTTCTGCTCATGTTAAAGACAGGACTTCTAATATGGATGCTCAAACTTTTGAATGAATGAATAGTGATTCTTGAGCAAATGATAAAATGAGTGGCTAATTAATCAGCCAGTTCTCCTAATAAACGACCTATTTTAAAAGCACACTGCTAATCAGACATGAAGATTTCTACCCTTCTGTTACTAGTCTGCTGGCTTGTTAGACCTTGTAAGTAAACAATGTGGGGACAGCTTCTTTTGGTTTACTCTTCCTTTTCAAGTTCCTAAAGTTCATTTCTTCTCTGCCATCATTTTCCCATTTTCTTCACCTGCTTGAGTGGATGAAAGAATCCTAGTGAAATAAAAAGCTCAATGAGGTGAAAATACATCCCATAAAAACTCCACGAAGGAGTTTACTGGCGGGGCTTGTACTTCCCTCACTTAGATGGCCATATTTTATCCCTCCCAAGGAAACCGGACACTCTTAATCCAAAAAGAATGCAATGAGAATCAAAGCGCAAGAGGCAGGATCGGGTTGCAATCCTTTTACTTGCCAAAGAGGGCTGAGGGGAAAGGGATGGGAAGAAATTTACAACTAGCTATTCTAGAGCCTTCTGAGCACAAAAGTTAAATCATTCTAACTTCTGCCTGACTTACTCGACCTCGACCTGATGAACAAAGCCAGATTCCGTGTGAGAGGGGAACTCTGGGCAAAATTGAAAATGAAAGAGCTGAAGTATAAATAATAAATTTAGTATACAGCTTTACAAATAATACGTGACTGTGTTGCATTAATGGATTTTGTCTTAAAGAAGGAAAAAGAATGTGGGACTTGGAAATAAACAGAATTGGGTTCAAATCCTGACCAAGTTATTTGGTATCCCTGTGACCCTAAAGCAGGCTATTCTCTTTTTAAAGATTTTATTTATTTAAGAGAGAGAGAGCCCACAGAGGGAGAGGGAGAGGGAGAAGCGGGCTCCCCATTGAGCAGGGAGCCCCGATGTGTGGGGCTCGATCCCAGGACCCTGAGATCATGACCTGACCCAAAGGCAGACACTTAACCTGCTGAGCCACCCAGGCGCCCCTAAGGCAAGTTATTTAGCTTCTTTGAGACTCGGTTTCCCCATCTGCTAAAGGAAGAGCATAATATCTATTTGGAAAACTTATGCTAAGGATTATATAGAATATTAAATATAAAAGTGACTCGCACTGTGCCAGTTTCAAAATAAGCTCTGTTTATTGACTTAAAGTAGAGCTTTAGGGACGCCTGAGTGGCTCAGCGGTTGGGCGTCTGCCTCCGGTTCAGGGTGTGATCCTGGGGTCCTGGGATCAAGTCCTGCATCGGGCTCCCTGCATGGAACCTTGCTTCTCCCCCTGCCTGTGTCTCTGCCTCTCTCTGTGTGTCTCTCATGAATAAATAAAATCTTTAAAAATGAATAAATAAATAAATAAATAAATAAATAAATAAATAAATAAATAAAAAGCTTTATATCAGCCTGGATAGACAACTCCATCATCAGTATCCCGGGAGTATCAGTGACTTTAGGTGAGTCAGTCTGAGGGGATTGGTTCTCCATAAACTGCAAAACAGGATGGATCCACCAGGACTCGCTGCTCCCTGGGAAGGGAGACTTCTTACTGCCTCTAAATGAGCAGCTGGTTCATTTCTACCGGCTGCCTTGGCAGCTCAGTGGGCCTCAGTCTATGAGGACTGAGGTCCTGTTTATGGGTCTACAGAGCTGGCTCCACCTCCAGTTCTCTCCGCCGTGTGTTAGCAGTTTGCTGTGTCTCACCCGGCTGTCGACGCTGCACACAGCTTGTCTTCATTAAATGCTTATTGCAAAGCGATGGGACTAAGCTATTTTAAATATTACCACCTCTGCACAAACTCCATCCACACCAACCCTGACAACCAGCACCGGAGGAGCAATGATGGGGACAGGAGGGTCATCCCCCAGGAATTTCGGGGGAAGAAACCATGAGTTCCTCCCCCTGTGACTCCCCCATCAGCCCCTCCCCAATGCCCTGATATGGACAACTGTAGGGCAGTAAGCACACTGACATTTAGGATAGACCCCCCGGTTCCTTAGCCCCTGTTCACTAATCTGGACTGCCTCCTTTGATGCTCTCCAAAGAAGAAACTCAGAGGATGCTTCTGATGCACAGCACCGGGTTTAAGACCCTAAGATCCATTTGGCACCTGTTGACGTGAGGAGCCCGTGGACATGCCAGGGGAGGGCAGGAGGAGCTTCCTCCCTCCAGGCAGAGGCAAAGGGACACTGGAAACAAAGGCAAGGAAGAGGACTGGGCCTACAGAGAGGTGGGTGGCTCCACACTCGGGGGAAAGGAAAGGGCCTGCGTGAGAGCAGGGACTGCCACAGCAGCACTTGGCCTCCATTTTCTAACCGGAAGAGCCGCGGCACGGGGGGCAGCAGGGCGGCAAGGCCAGGAGGGGAGCCAGCTCTGGGACAGAGGGGCGCGCGGCCCACCTTCTCCCCCACCAGGGACAAAGGGCCAGTTTGAATCTGGGCCTCCCCGTTTCCACAACCAAAGATTTCATTTGGCAGTCACTGTTCATACAACACAAACTCTCTTTCCCCTGAAATAAATTCTTTCTTTAGGAGGAGAAATAAGAAAGCCTCCATGCTCCGAGCCCGTGGTGGCAGACAATGGCGAGAGCATGGCTGCCAGCGCCCCGTGAAGGGGGCCTGTGTGCCGCGGCGGCTGCCCTCCTTGTCTTTTATCTCCTGCCTGCGCCAGAGCTCTTGTTTTTCCTGGGTGTTTTGACGACTTCTCTCCTTCAGCTGCTTTGACAGAATTTGCCGGCTGCCGGCTGATGCGAAACAACCGTCTTCTTGTGCCTGGGCCGCTCTGCCTTCACTCCAGGCCGCAGGGGAGAAAACGTGTCTTTGTGGCTTCCCCTCAATAGCTGTCTGAATCCAAACCCCTCGTGGGCTCTGGCAGGAGGAGCCCGCGGGACTGTGAATAGATGGTGTTGTCTGCTCCTCTTTGCAAACGCGGCCTCTGGACATCCAGAAATGCATCCACAGCCCCGGCCTGGTAGTTTGGGGGCAGATTCATGGGCAAGCTGGCAGATGCCCCAGCCCATGGAGAATTATTATCACTCGTGTGTGTGCAGCCCATTCAAGTCCATCTACAAAATGCTTTCAGAGCTTCTGGCTCATTCGTTTACCATTGACAGCCGACCTACTCTGCGCCTGGCACAGCCCTCACCCATTGTAATCTCCTTGAGCCCGAAGATTATGCTCCACATGGGTATCGTTCTAGTCTTGTCATTTGACAACTGAGGAAACCGAGTCTCAAAAAAGTCAGGTGACTTGCACACGGCCACGTGGCTAAGAAGTTACAGAGATCTAGCACCAGTGGTTTCAGAGATGTTACCTCTTAAAAGACATCTTATATCTTATCCTCTGCTAAGCAACAGAGCAGGAACGTAACCTGCACCAGCCTCGCTGCTGCCTGTCATGCCCCCTTCTCCCCACATGTAAGGAAAAGGAGGAAATAATGATTCTTCTCACTCTTCCTCCACGCTCCTCCTTCTCACACTCAATATCCAAAGGCCCTTTCACATAAGAAACAGAGTTTGTCACCAGGCTGACCCTGGCCTTCTTCACTGTAGCAGTCTGAACCTATAAGCATCTCCAAAACATTCCTTGCGGCCTTGGCTGGACAACATAAGGTAGCCTAGGAAAATTCCCAGGCTCGGGTAGCAAGGTGGACCTAGAAGTATAGCCCAAGTGACCTTCTCCATGCCTCATTTTTCTCTTCAGGAGAATGGAGATGCTGATAATACCTCACAAGGTATTGGAAGGATTACATGAAAACCAAAAAATGGCTTTGGAGGGCACAGCAGTAATATCAGTGACACGGGAGTGGCAGCAGCCACATAAATCCTGGTAAGAGGGACAGTGACAGTGGGAATGACAGTGACCTTACTACCATCCTGGTGGCCTGAGCAGTAGTCCTCTACTCGGTCAATCGTACAACAAGCATTCCACATATGTTACCAGGAACAATGTATTATCCTAGAAACCTTCTTCACAGCTTCCACATCTGCAGAATGATTGGTGGGGTCACCAGGGAGATGGGAGGCAGCCTAGTTGATATCTACCAGTTGGGACAGCGTATGCCATCTGACTTCCAATATGCCAGACTGAGCCCATAGATGTTTTATTTGGCACATAACTTTTAAAAAGTGAGCCATGATTTTAAAATGGGAAGCTCTGACAATATCGAGGATATATTTGTACAAGGGAACAATCGAGTAGAGTTGGATAGAGACTTCCTCCTTCTAAGGACAAGTAGGCACCATAGCATTCACCATAGTCTCCACCACTCCCTATTGCTTCTAGAACACTGCAGCTCAGTGTCTGTTCCTGTTGTTAGTGTCATTAGATTGTTTCTGTCCTTATTTTTTTTTTTCTGTTTTTTTTTCTTCTGTCCTTATTTAAATCTTTTTTTTAAGATTTTATTTATTCATTTGAGAGAGAGAGAGAGAATGAACTGGGGAGAGGAGGAAAGGAGAGAAGTAGACTTTTTGCTGAGCAGGGAGCGTGATGCAGGTCTCGATCCCAGGATCCCGAGATCATGACCTGAGCAGAAGGCAGATGCCTATCCAATGAGCCTCCCAGAAGCCCCTGTTGTTTTCCTTATAGTAAACATTCCATCCATGTGTTTTTTTTTCATCCATGTGTTTCAGGGTAGCACTAGCTGCTGTAGCTAGTAACCCCCAAACGTGTGACTTCATGACATAAACATTTATTTCATGGTCTTGTAACAGTCAATGGTGATGGCTTTCCTCCAGACGGTGACTTAGGGACCCAAATTCCTTCCATCTTGTGGTTCTGCATCCCCTCAGGCTCTTCAGCCAGAGAACTGGCGAAAGCAAAGGAGAAAAACCCTATCTGCTTACTAACAGCTCCAGCCTAGAAGGGACCTATGTCACTTCTTCATACACTTCACTGGTGTGTTCTTATTGGTAAGAAAGAGTCACATGGCCCCACTCAACACCAGGTGATCAGGAAATATAAAGCCGCCTCTGACCACAACTCTACGGTATGGAAGGAGGGGCACCCGGTTTTGTTGACATCAGTCTCTGCCACACCACAGCTCTAGGAGAAGTGTGGGAATATGAAATATAGATGAAGAGCCATGTGATTCTTCTTACCCTCACCTTTTGTACTCATTTATATTCTATCCCTTCTGGGCATTTTAGTATCTACTGTGTGGGCTGCACATCCAGGAGCAGAGCAGATTCTGATTCCATCATCAAAGGGCGAGCTTGAGACTCTGCATTTATAGTAAGATCCCCGGTGATGCCATGATGCTGATGTGTGGAACGTGCTTCCAGTGGTGAGACCCTAGAATTCTAGCCTTCCTAGACCACCGGCCTCTCCTCCCCCCATCCTAGCTATGCTCCTGTAGGCTCTCTCTCCTAGCTTTGTCCCACATCAATGAAATTAGGTTTATTAATCTGCAATGACACGTATTAATCTGTTCCCCAGGGCAGAGTGAGTGCCTCGGGAGCAAGGCCTGTATTATTCAGTACAGTGTATTCACAGTATACAGTACTGTGTATTCAGCTCCGTACATGTTTGCTGAAAGAACACATGAACATTTACTGAGAACCTAGCCATGCTCTAGGCACTGAATGCTGTGTATTCCAGGGTATGTGGTAAATGCAATAAACAGACTCTAAGTATGCACCCACCACAGTGAAACCCCAGCTGGGAGTCACAAAGGTGGCAGAAACATTCTGGCCTCAAGACACTTTCCATCTACCTGGGATAAGTAGGAGCAAATAAAAGGTGGGGGAGAATAGTCAGGGGCCATCTCGCATGCTACCCACTCAGCAAATCTAGAGAAAGGAGATTGGGTGCACTAACTGTTCTCTGAAATGCAGAATCAGCCGTATATTTTCACTGGTGAATTTTCACCAGGATGAATTGTGTCCCCATAAAATTCATATATTGAATTCATAACCTGCAGGACCTCAGAATGTGACCATATGTGGAGATAGGGTCTTTACAGAGCTAATTAATTAAAATAGGATGATCGGAGCAGCCCCTAATCCAATATAACTAGGGCCCTTATAAGACCAGAGAGCAGGACACAGACACACATAGAGAGGAAACCATGGGAGAACAGGAGAAGACGGCCAACGACAAGCCAGGGGACAGTCCTCGGAAGAAAGCATCCCTGCAACACCTTAACCTTGGACTTGCACCCCCAGAACTATAAAGAAATAAATTCCTGTTGTTTCAACAACCCAGTCTGTGATACTTTGTTATGGCAACCGGAGCAGACTAATATACCTCATCTACTAACTTCACTCACACCCAGGATCCTTACCTTTCAAAGCAGGTGAAGGAAGTAGCAGGCTGATGTCTTTTACAGGCCTCTGGTGTGCCTGTGGTAGGCAACTCATCTAATCCTATTTAATCTTCGTCACAACCATGTAGAATAAACAGCTACATTATTTCCATTCTGCAGAGAGAGGACAGTGAGGATTAGAAAGATGAAGAACACAAAGAGGGAAGCCAGTTTTATAACTGCCTCCGTTTACCATAAAGCCCTAAACTCCTAAGGCTACAACACATTGACTCTCATAAAGTCAGCCCACAGACCTGTTGAGAAAAATCAAAAGGTAAACAACGTACAGGTGCCATAAAAAATATTTTTAAACACTGTATGTATGAACAGCATTGCAGTTGCTGAAACAAATGTGATGCTAATCCTGAACAAAGAGAATGTAAGAAAATATTGGGGCTCCAGCCTCAACACCCACATTTCTAACCTTTTAACACTAAACAGCCTCCAGTGATAGTGAATTTTACTCATGATCCGGCTCTTTCCACTCAAGTTGGCTTTGTGAGTTGTTGGTTTTATCAAAATTGAGTGAGAGTGTGTTCAATACAATGTTGGATTCATTGGGGAGAAAAAAGCAAAAGAAAAACCTCAGTTCTTCAATGCCAGGAGCTTACAAAGACATATAAACCATGAGGAATTCCAAGGACTTACTCAGAAGCCGTTCTGTAAATGCATTTCTTGAACAAAGGACCAATGTTCCTTTCAGGGAAGAGCGCAGTACTGGTTTCCGGCATTTTTCTTTAAGTCATTTAGGACCATGCCAACAAACAAACATATACTTCTCCTGGGAGAAAGAATCTCATTCAATGAAGCTTACAAGAGTTTGATTATTGGGGAGGGGGTGCTTCATGGCACGTGCCTCGCCAGCCGGGCCCCGAATGTACAGATCTGCTTACAGGGCTTTATTGATGGTGGCCACAGACAGATAGGAGCCTGTGGAGAGAACTGACATCCCAGGAGCATCCATCCTGACCAACGCTTAGCTTTGCCAGAGAGAGAGCTAAAAAGTCCACCTTCTTCCTTGAGAAATTTGTTTCCTAAACATGTAAAAAATATAGAAATAATCCACTCATGTCTGACAGGCTGGAGATTCCCTGCACTGTGACAATTCAAGGGTTTTTGAGGACCTGGGATGAAAGAAAATTGAACGACATTAAATGAAGTGATGATTGACCCTTCAGCCAGATACCTATTTCAGCTTTTAATGAACTGGAAATATAATAGGGCGGACTCTGAAAACACACAGGCATTGGATTAAGACAGGCCATAGCTCAAACTCCAGCTCGGCTGAGTACTAGCCATACGACCTTCAGTAAGTATCTTAACCTCTCTAAGCTCCAGTATCTTCCCCTGTAAAGCAAGGATAATAATACTGCTTCCCAGGACCTGTGGGAAGATGAAATCAGATTACAAAGGAGCGTTCAGACAATACCTTGCAGAAGGAGAAACCCTTGAAATAGATTACCAGATCTTCCTTTATCCCAAGGACTGGTTTCAAACAAACAGCATGTTTTAAAGTACAACCAAGATTTAAGCAGTATAACTGATAGTACTAGTGAGCAAGGCATATGTTGTTCTACTCTAGCAGTTAGCAAGGGACGGGTTTTCTACTCATCTACATCTTGCCCTCTAAATTCATTCATCTATTCAAGTGTATTTATTGAGCACCCACTCAGTACTGTACCAGCATACCAGAGCAGGGAGGGTCACAGAGATGAATGTTTCTGAGGACTCTGACCCAAAAGGGGGTGGCAAATGTGTGGAAAATAAACCACACCACAGGCAGAAGAAAGCAGAGTTATAATAGAGGAATAAGAACC
The DNA here is from genome assembly GCF_905146905.1 of Nyctereutes procyonoides. Taxonomy (NCBI): domain Eukaryota; kingdom Metazoa; phylum Chordata; class Mammalia; order Carnivora; family Canidae; genus Nyctereutes; species Nyctereutes procyonoides. The sequence continues at coordinate 22,030,751 of NW_026575159.1, forward strand.
ACACATAGAAAGTTTGATTCCATCAGTAGTCCCCTCCCCTCCCCCCAACACACATATAATATACCATCATGGACTGGAAGCTTCACAAAGATTAGGACTTTGTGTTCTACATTTTGTGCATGCTAGCACTAAACACATTGCCTGATACTCAAGTAGGTATTCAAAAAAAAAAAAGTAGACTGTGGACTAAGTGAATTGATAACTAGCCTAATCCATTTTGGCTAGAAGGCACACCACTGTTATCTGGAACAGAGTGTGAGAGTAGGGTATATCAGTGGCAACACCCAGATGCAGAGGGCCATCAACTGCCTTCATGAACCAGAGGAGGGGTACCCAAGACACAAACCTAGGCTGTAGGTACAGGTCTGGGATCACGTATGTGGAGATGGGGACTGAAGTGAAGGGAGGTAAGTATCCAGAAATGAAAGGAAATGCCAAGAGCTAGCAGAGGAGCCAGAAGAGAACACAGCTTCAGGGGCATTTCCCCATCACTAGTGAGTTGAGGTATAGATGAAGAGGGAAGGCTCATCAACCACTGGTCAGGAAATGCCAGTGTGAAAGGCCACCCTGGAGGAGGCACATGGTCCCTGGGCTCCCAGGCTTGGTGGAAAATGTTATCTTCAGGCGACCACACACTCCCACAGAGCCTTCACCCACCCTAGCCCTTCCTCAGCTATTTGTGTGGACGTCGTGGTTTTCCTTTCTGACCCTTCTCATTGACATTTTGGAAGAAAAGGGGAAGAAGGCCAGGATGTCACAGAGGGACTGGGTTTGGCAGAGAATGACAGCCTTGACCCTTGATGGTCTCCAGGGAGGCAACATGAGGCCATAGGAAGCCCATAGACTCTTCAGCCTCCTACTTCCTAGTGACATCAGCAACTCTGTAACTTGTCTGTGCCTCTGCTTCCACATCTATCAAATGCACACTCACGCAAACACACACACATTTTACAGTGTTCTCTAGACAATGCGATAAAATTATGAATATGAAAACCTCTCACATCATGTCTGGCACACAACCGGTACCCAGTAAATGGGAGCTTCCTTTCCTTTGGGCAAGCCTTGTAACTGCTCTGGGTCTTCATGCTTTTAGAAGGCAGAGAGAATTAAACAAAGTGCTACCTATCTCACATGGTCATTATTAGGACCTACTAAGTGTTTTATAATGCATCTCTCCTGCCGATGTGCTTTTTCCAGTCCTTGTTCTACTGTTGGAGGACCCAGCAAAAGAGTTGAGATGCTACGACTACCACGTACATGAGAGGTTTTTTAAAATAAGTGCGTGTATGATATAAGGATGGGAAGACAAGTGGATAAATCAGAAGGCCTAATTTAATTCCTACAGTTACAGAATCTTTCATATTCAGGCTGCTTCAACTTCTGAGTGGTCTCCTGAGAAACAGGGGTCAGAGAAATCATCTCAGGGGCCTGAGGACAATGAAAAGACTTTCTCCTTGTTTTTGTATACCCAGAAACTGGCCATTCTTCATCAAGTCTTGTTTAGAAATGGTTGTGCTGCCTGAGAAAATTGGGTTCAACTTGCCATGTAGAATTTTGTTAATGGAGTTGTATAAACATAGCTCTTTATTAATCTAAATTACTGGCCTTCAGGGTGAGTTTATTTTATTTGCACACATGATCTTCAGTCCCTGGGAACCCTGAAGGACAAGTGTGTTTCAGTGAGAAGAAGCCTTTTGTGAACCACTTAGAAATGGCCCCTTGGGAGGTGCTACATAAACAAAATGTAATGAATCGCTCCCCTTGTCAAAAACGAACAATCCAAAATGTGCCCCTGAATGGAACCAACTGGTCCTCTTGTCAAACACTCTGTACTTTGATGTCCATTTCATTGGTCAGGAAAAAGAAGAAAATAACAGTCCTTTTTAATGATATTATTTTCAGCATAAAAAGAGACAGAATAAACTCTCAGCTACCAAGCCACCAGCACCCTTCCTGGGGCTTTGTGGAGGGGACACTTTGCATATATGCTTTAGACTTTCGTAAGACTTGGATAATACAGTTGAAACATTCTTTACCAGTGCTGCAAAACAATTTAAAACAAGAATATTCCTAAAGTGGCCAGTGAGTGCAGTGAAAGTAACAACAGTACTTACATTTACATCTCTCTTACCAGGTACTGTCCATTCGTACTTTATAGCATATAGCACAGTATTAAGTGATATAATCCATATAACATCCCTACAGGGTAGGTGCTATTATTCTCCCCACTTTACAAGTGAGAAAACAGAGGCAGAAAGAGATTTGGGGACTCACCCAAAACCACACAAATAAACATGCTGTAGAACCAAGTCTTCAGACACAAGGAATTCTAGGGCTAAGGATAATTCCTGCTCCATTGTGCGCTAGCCTTTGAGTCCAGATTCTGTCATTAACTAACTCCCCATGTGACCTGAGAGCAGTTACAGAGAGACCTCAATTTTCCTAACTCTAATACAATAGGTTTTCATGGGATGGTTTCAGCATCAGTTGGGTTTCTCTGGTTGTCAGCAGTTGAAACCCACTTTGACTAAATGAAGTTAAAGAAAGAAGAGGAAGAAAAACAAGGAAGAATCCATTGACAAGATATTTAATCAGCACAAGGAATGGACAGAAGGCTAGAGACAGGAGAGCCAGACTTGGAAATAGAACATGCATCAGGACAGGAATCGGCCTGGCATCTGGGATCCGGTTGAAAAGACTACCGAAGTATCTCACACAGGTACCACTACAAAAGTAAATAAGCCCCCAAAATTTGTTCCATTCTATGTCATCCTTTAAGATTTAAAGACCCAGGGGAAAGTGCATTGGCCTTGCCAGAGGAAGGGAGGGCACCTGATGTCAAATCTTGCCAATATTGCACCATTCACTCACGGAGTTGGATCTCCAAAGAGAATCTGAGTCTTGTTAAGAAGGTACAGAGTTAAAAAAAAAAAAAAAAAAAGAAGGTACAGAGTTCTTTATGAATCCACTGCTACATCAAGGTCACTTTCAGAAGAATGAATAAATTAAATAAGATGTACGTGAAGTTTGAATTGGGCCCAATTCACAGTCAAAGGGTCATAAATGTTGGAGATTGTTGTAGGAAGTGGTAGTGGCAGCTAGTATCCTGCTGCTTTTTCCACTGCTGTTGTAGTTCTTCACCTAGAAATTGCTAGGGTTCTTTGAAGTAGCCAACTAGGTCACGGGATTTGTATCGCCATGTCACTGATGGTCTGTCAATGCCACTTCTAGTTTAATGCGGTGTTCCTGCTTCTCACAGACACTGACGGCACTAAATTAAGACACTAATGATACTATTCCTCCGCAAGGAATAGTATGGAGAATGAACAAGAAGGTAACCCATTAGGGTGGTTTTTGCAATGTTTCAGGTAAGAGATAATATATGTCTGAACCAGGTCAAAGAGAACAGGAATGAAGAAGACAAAGCCCACTTGAAAGACATTTTAAAGATTGAATTGGCAGCACTCAAAGACCCAGCAAATGAAAGGGAAATGTTAAGAATGATTCTGAAGTTTCTGGTACAGATGATTGGGTGGATGGAAAAGAGATTTACTGTGGAAATTAAAGAGCAGTTAGCACCTTTCAAGAGAAGATAACCCGGTTTTGGACATACTGAATTTGAAGTCCTTGTGTATATTTCCAGAAGAGACATCTAGAAATTAGCTAAATACAAGATTATCTAAATCCTGGCATGGAGTTTGAGAATGGTATTTGGCAACAATCTACAGCAGGATTAATTTAAGTCATACGTTTGCTTAATGGAGGAAAACTTTCTGTGTTGAGAATGAGTGTGGAGGGGGGCGGTTTGCAGGGAGATCAGGGACTGGAGGTAGACCCTTGAGGTACAGGGGTAGTTGGAAAGAAATCCATAAGGAAATGAAAAGGAAGAAAACAAGGAGAGGAGTCACTGAAGTCCAAGACTTGGAAAAGGTCTGTTAGCAGTGATATCTAAACTTCAGAATTCAAGAATACAAGGAAAGAAATGCAGGTAGAAGCCTGCTTCCACCAGGGCCCTTGAGGGAGGGCAGAGCAACTACAAAATCCACTATAGCTGATGGATCTAAATAAGTAAGATTGACCATAGCAAGTTGAGGGTGGATAGAGTGTGCAGCCAGTACACATAGCCTTGTGGACCATGATGTGCCTGGACTTTATACCAAAGGCAGAGGAGTTTCAAGGAAGAGGATGATATAATTAGAATGAGCTCTGAACAAGCTGCAGGGTGGAGATTCCTAGAAGGTCAAGAGTAGATGCAGTAAAACCAATTAGGAAAATCTTGCAAAAATGCTGGAGTGATAAAAGAGGGTGGTAAGGGACACCTGGGTGGCTCAGAGATTGAGTATCTGCCTTCGGCTCAGATCATGATCCCGGGGTCCAGAATCGAGTCCCACATCAGGCCCCTCGCAGGGAGTCTGCTTCTCCCTCTGCCTATATCTCTGCCTCCCTCTGTGTGTCTCTCATGAATAAATGAATAAAATCTTAAAAAAAAAAAAAAAAGAGCAGGTGGTGGTCCAAAGCATGAGCTCAAGAGTCCAACTGCCTGGATTTGATCCTTAGCTATGTCACTTACACACTGTGGGCAAAACATTGAACTTCTTGCTGCCTCAGTTTCCGCATCTGAAGACAGGTTCATAAATACTTGCTACCTCCAAAGATGTTCTCAGGAGCAATTAAGTGGAATCATACGTATAAAGCACCTCAAACAACGTCTGGTACATAGCAAGGATTCAAAACAATCTCTCACTATCGTAGCAATGCAACGTGAGAAATCACAGTGAGCAGAACTATGGCAGAGAAAACAGAAATGTTGATGAATATAGAAGACCTTTTGGTGGCAAGAACCACAGAACTTTCACATCAGCTAAATTCATTGTATTTGTCTTATTTGTCAGAAAGTAGTAGAAAAGATGTCAAAATCATAATTGATGAGCATAGTATTTTGTAAAGAGAGTAGTTTTCTGAAAATTGCTGCAAATTCAGATTTTGTATAATGAACGTGGAAGTGAAAGTCCAGATAAATAAACAGACAATGTAGAAGTTTGCATTTCTTGGGATGGATGGGAGAAGCAAACTGTAACCTTATCTGCAAATAGGCCCATTGTGTGTGAGGCATTACCAATTGTTATGCCTGGCTTTTTGGAGAGATTTCCCACAACAACTGCTGAAGAGAGCAGTGATGAAACAGAAAGCTTGCAATGGCAACAGCAATATCTCATTCTTTCCTTGACACTGAAGCCCAAGAATCTGGGGTATTTTATTAGGGAGGATAAAAAAATATATGTGAAGGCAGAAAGCAGCACAGTCCCTAGCTCATGGAGGCTGCATAAATAATTGTTTTCTTTCATTACATCTAATGACAATAGTTATTTCTTTGTTGGTCTACTAACATTACAAGCCACTCAAGTACACACCAGGACCCTGAGAGCTTCATTAGCTATATATGTTCAGAATATGCCACTTTGCTTGAGAAGACAATAGTCCATCTTTTGCTATATTCATTTTCATGGCAACCTGCTGGATTAATGATAAAATTTATGTTGGCAGTGCATTTTTTTAGAACTTTAAAAAAAATATAGTCATTGACATCATAAGACAAATGGAAGCGTTAAAAACATGCTAAAAGGGATCCCTGGGTGGCGCAGCGGTTTGGCGCCTGCCTTTGGCCCAGGGCGCGATCCTGGCGACCCGGGATCGAATCCCACATCGGGCTCCCGATGCATGGAGCCTGCTTCTCTCTCTGCCTCTCTCTCTCTCTCTCTCTCTCTCTCTCTCTCTCTCTCTCTGTGACTATCATAAATAAATAAAAAAAAAAAAAACATGCTAAAAGTCCCTGCCCAAAGCTTTCTCACCCCCCTCCCATAACCCTGTGACCCATTCTTACATAGACGGTAGACTGTTTGGATCAAAAGGAAGAAAGAAATAGGATAGGAGAAATAGAAGAAATGAACCACCAAGCAAGCTGGCTATACCCCAAATGCTGTGCTATGTGCTCTCACACACATCAAATGTGAAACTCTCCACTGTCTGTGCTGCAGGAATTGTGATCCCATTTGATAGGAAAATAGTCTATGGCTCATAGAATCAAGGTAGCAGAGCCAGTGAATGGCAAAGTGGGGTACAAATTTAGGCCACTCTGACACCAAATCTGTCTCCCTTCCCACCGCACGGCTGTTCCTATGGGACCCCTAAGCATGTGGAAAACATTTTTTCGTTAAGAGAAAGGAAGCAAAGAGCTTACTTTTAAACATTTAAATTCAATTAAAGAAAAATAGAGGTTTGACTTTCCTAGCAACCGTAGAATCAAAAACTCCTTGTGTAAGAAGTCTCTGCCACGGTGAAACTGAGAAACCATCTAGAAAGCACGAATGTTCCTCTGGTCATCAACCATGTGTTTGTTCAGACAACTGCAGGTGTACACGACGCTGACTGGCTCTGCTGCTATTTTGCAGAGTCCTGGGAGCAGAAGACAACACAACCTCAACGAGGAAAAGAAATACAGCAGCCATAACTTGAGTGAGGAAGAGTGACACAGTGAGGACATTTAGACCAGGAAAGCAGGTAGGAAATTGACTAGCAACACGTGCGTGCATGCACACGCGTGTGCACACACACACACAACACAGTGGTTCGGAGTTTAGTAATGCTTTTTTATACTTCTACCAAAAAAATTACTTTATGACCGTTCATTGTTTATGTGCTTCTCTTTCTTTTTTTTTGAACTCCTTGAGTTTAGTATGCTGTTAATCCTTGGACCTTAGGATCTTGCACAGTGACTGGTACATGGCAGATATTTAATATATGTTTTCCAATGGGATGGATGAATAGACAAAAGAGTGAAGAATATAAAGATATTAGAATAAACAAAGGAATGATAATGAAAGCTGGTGTTTACAAACATATTTGCATAAGTAGTATTTCTACAAATAGTAGGTATTTTAAAGTTAAGATTGTTATCAAAATCATATCACCCTTCCTGCCCTGTTAGAAAGAATTAGGTCTAGATTTGGCAGAAGCAGCCATGCAAGTAGTGGTAGTGAATGGGTTTCAGAGGGTCAGGAATTTGGTGAAGGGGACTCCTCAAATACAAAGGAAAGCAAGAGGCCAAAGTATTACTTTTTTTTAAGGATTTTATTTATTTATTCATGAGAGACACACAGAGAGAGAAGCGGAGACACAAGCAGAGGGAGAAGCAGGCTCCCTGCGGGGAAGCTGATGTGAGACTCAATCCCAGGACCCCGGGATCACAACCTGATGCTCAACCACTGAGCCACCCAGGTGCCCCCCAAAGTATTACTTTAATACATTGCTAATGTTCAAACATCAAGAAGACCAAGCATAAATCTTATACTGGACACTAGTTGGCCACCTCTTCACCATCCATCACCCTCTTTGCTAATGGTCTGACTTCTACCGGCTCTTCCAGTGCAGAGCTCCTAAGTGTGGCTATGCCACTCAGCCAGGTCCACCCCATAGCCAGAAAGCTGACTCAGGGCAGTTCTATCACCTTAGCAAATTCAGAACAAATCTCAAGCTTTACACCAAGAAATCTCAGGGCAAGAAGTTTCACATCTGCTGGATGAGGTAAACGGACGTGCTACTCCAGGAGCTGCCGGTATGCATCCTGGGAACAAAGAAACAGACTTAGTGTGAAGTCAGGAAGGAAGATGGGAAAAGAATCAAGTCTTTAGTGAGAGCATTCTCTGAGGCTGAAACTTTGTCTCTGAACTTTCCAGCCAATTGTTTTCCTATTATGTACAATGTAACGCTTCCTAACTGATACCATCATCGCTTATCAAACAAAATCACATCTGTAGCACTAGGTGGGAGAGTGGTTCTGAGGAATCAACTTCAACTAGTGATCACACTTGCCTTTGGGGGTCAGTAGACACATGACACAGCACAGTAGTCAACACCATAAACCACCATGAAGGTCAAGTGGAAGTAAAGAGATAGACATGAGCAACTATAGGGACTCTCTGCTCATTTTTTAAAAAAGAATTTATTTATTTATTCATGAGAGACACACAGAGAGAGGCAGAGACATAGGCAGAGGGAGAAGCAGGTTCCCTGCATGGAGCCTGATGTGGGACTCGATCCCAGGACCTGGGAATCACACCCTGAGCCAAAGGCAGACACTCAACCACTGAGCCATCCGGGTGTCCCAAAAATAAAATCTTAATAAAAAAAAAAGATCTCACGTCCTGCTCTCCTCCACCCATAGGTTCCAAAAACTGCACCTGGCCTGTGGCTCAGAGAGCTTCATCCTGCGCTCCCCTCTCTAGCCACAGATCTCCCTGTGTGAGGCACCTGCCAGCCCTCTGCAGCTGCCTGGGGGACAACGTCACCATCACATGCAGCTCTGCCAGGGCCAGAGCACCCATGGGCCAGGGCTCCCTGCTCTCTTACAGCTAAGGTATGCTGGACAGGGATGTCTCTGGAACTAGTAGAACAGGGAGCAGAAGCCCCAGGAAGGAGGGGAGGATCCCACCAGCTCTAGTGGTACAGCCCTTCTTGGTGCCTCTGCAGATTGGCTGATGTGCTGGCCAGAGGAGTTCCAGGGCCTGAACCACCGCTGTGCGCCCTTGGCCCAGCACTGCGACAACCCCGATGCCTGTGGTGACGGTTCTGAGGAGGCAGGTTGCAGCTCAGACCCCTTCCCTGACCTGACCCCAGCCCCTGTCCCCACGTCACCCTGCAACCATACCTTGGGAGACTTTTATGGGGTCTTTTCTTTCCCCCGATACTCACCCCTGGCCTCAGTCTCCCACCCCCCATCCTGCCTCTGGCTGCTGGAGCCCCATGATGGTGGACACCTGGCGGTGCGCTTCACGGCCCTGGACCTGGCCTACGGAGATGCAGCACATGAGGATGATTGCGCAGGGCCTCCCGGGCCCCCTCGGTGCTGCACAGCCTCACCCACTTCAGCAATGGCAAGGCTGCCATCCTAGGAGTCCCTCTAGTTGCTCATGCCTATCTCTTTACTTCCATTTGACCTTCATGATGGTTTATGGTGTTGACTACTGTGCTGTATCATGTGTCTACTGACATGTGTGTCTGGCCGGGCCATCGTGGCTTGCCGCATGGTTGCCCGGAGGCTTCAACGCCACCTACCATGTGCGAGGCTTCAAGCCACTACCTGCCCTGGGATGGACCTTGCGGCCTGGGCGCCAGCCTGGGGGCCAGAGAGGGCCTGGGGGAGCGCTGCTGCAGTGAGGGCAGTGCTGCGACAGCTCGTGGGGCTGTGCTGATGGCTCGATCGAGGAAAACTGCCTCAGCTGCCCGCCCGGACACAGGTGGTGTGGACACAGCTGTTGTGGGTGGCGTCTTTGATGTCTCCAACTCAGACCACCTGGGCTTCTCAGAGGTGGAGCTGGTACAGATGGTGGTCGATGGCGTGAAGCTGCTCATCGAGATGGAGCAGTGGCTGGAGCAGGGCCAGGCCATCGATGACCTCGTGCCTGCCCAGAGTGAGGCCCCAGCCCGCATCTGCCGCCACCACCAGCCCCACTGCTTCCTAACTTATTGCCTGGGCAGTGCCCGCCATGGACTCCTCTTATGGTCGCCACTTGGCGAACCCCCTGCCAGCTGCCAGCACCCCTGTGGCCACGGCCTGCTACCTGCCCGCCGAATGCTGCAACTACCAGACTTTCTGCACTGACGGAGCCGATGAGAGACGTTGCCAGCACTGCCAGCATGGCAAATTCCAATGCTGGGTCAAGAAGTGTGTGTACGAGATGTGGGTGTGTGATGGGCAGCCAGACCGTGCCGACGGCAGGCACAAGTGGACTGCTCCTATGCCCTGCCCCGCAAGGTCATGACGGCCGCTGCCATCGGCAGCCTGGTGCGCAGCCTGCTGATGGTCATCGCCACTGAGCCACCCAGGAGCCCCTCATTTTGTTCTTGTGCATCTTTGAAGAATCTGGCAGGACTAAACACAGGCACCCCTATAACTGACTTTAGGGTTCATTGGACACACTAATTGCGCTCTCATAGAGAGGCATCTCTAGAGGACTCCCTTACTCCTCAGCTCTTTCCTCATCATGACCCTGTTGCTCAAACAGGCAATGCAACTGGGCATCCGTCTCCCTGATCGCAGCTGCACCAAAAGCTACTGTGACAGAATGGACTGAAAATGTGGAATTTAGGAACTGGGAAACGAGAAAAGCTCTTAAGTGGCTATCATTTAAAAAAGAAAAAGAAAATCCCAGAGTGTACCAGGGGCTGGGGGTAGGAAAAGATTGAAGAACAGCTGTCAGCTGGAAATTGGATATAGAGCAATCTAATCAGGATGGATTTTGCAAAAAGCTCAGCTGGTTTACAGGGGGTGGGACTTTCCAAGCCCACATCACCCAAGTTCAGGAATATGTCGCCTTCTGGATGGGAACCGAGGCTGCCAGCCTCAACCACTTCATTCAGTGAGCTTTGACATGGATCTGACTATTTAGGGAGTTTCTCTGGCAGCCCAGCCCCCAAAGTAGATGCTAAGCCCCTTGCTAGGAAAGTATAGGGTGATGCAATGAATTCCAACAGGATGGGGCAGGAACAAGAAAGAAACACACACACACACACACACACACACACACACACATCTTTTCTAAGTCAGCACAGCAACTGCAGGATTTAAAATGAAATTCCGATCCATGGGACGATGGCCAAGCCAGGAGACACCATAATTACAGGAGATAAGACTTGGAATAGGATAAATTAGAAACATTGCCCCAAAACAGATTCCAGAGGAAATAGAGATGACACACACAGTGAAATTTCTGTGATCAAGAGAATACATGAGGATAAAAGAATGTATATATTTGTAGGAGTTATATTCACATAAATTTAAATGTACATAACTATGTAAGTATGAATGCATATACTCAGTAGTTCTCTTTAATTCAACAAACCCGCAACTAACTGTGTGCCAGGCACAGAGTTAGACCCTAGAAATAGAACAGAGTTTCTCAACCTCGGCACTACTGACATTTGGGACTGGATAATTCTTTCTCGTGGGGAGAGGAGTTGGTGTGAGGACCATCCTGTGCCTTATAGGATTTTTAGCAGCATATCTGACCTCTACCCATCTAATGCAGTAGCAATCCCCCCACTCCAGTTGTGACAACCAAAACTGTCTACAGAAATGCTAACTGTCTCCCCTGAGTGAGGTACACAAAATCCTCCCCAGCTGAAAACCTCTGGAATAGAGCAGTAATTAAGACAGAATCATCACACAGTTCAACACATGTGCTCCAGGGTTAAACGATCTGTATTTGGATCCTGACTCTGCAACTTATTGGCTGTGTAACCCTGGGAACGTGATTTAATATATTTCTAACTTCAGGATCCCCATCCAGATAATAAAAATAACTCTGCTATTGTTATGAGGATTAATGAGAAGATCTATGTAAAATATTTGACACAGTGCCTGGCCCAGATCAGGAATACAAATCTTTCTCCAAAGAGCTCACAATGTAATGCAAAGCAATGAGAGCAAGTACACAATTAATTTTTATAGATTTCCCCTGAGTCATATTCAATATTTCTCTCATATTGCCAAAGTCTCATTCCACCTCCAATTCATTTATATGATTTCTGTTGCCGCCATGAATTAGATTAGAAACTTTGCACCAAGCCTCCTCTTCCATCCTTTCCCAAGCATCCTCCATCTTGCTGCCAAAGTTTGTTTCCTGAAGATCAACTCTGAAAATCATTTTCCTTACGTCACTGACTCCACATGGCTCTGTCTGGCATCCAAAGTCTTCCACGATTTGGATTCACCATGGATTTCCCAGCCCACCTGTTCCTCAAGAATTAGTGCAACTCGAACTTCCTTCTGAACTTTTTCGAGATCCTCCCACATAGAAGTTCTGTCTTCCTCTGCCACAGACTCCCTTGTGCTTCTATGCACCTATAAATGAACTCCTAACAAGCTGCCTCACTTAAGAGTTCTTCATGTCGATCGACACGTCTCCTGTGTTAATATGAGAGCTCCTGAGAACTGAGACCAATCTTTCCATCATGTCTGTATCCTCAATGCTGTATCTGCCGCTGTAGAGCTATTATATATTACACAAAACAGTAAATAAACGACACAAGGAAAAACGGAATCCAGACAAGAACTGGCCAGAATTGACACTAGTTGGCCAGCCAATGGTTCTTGGCCCAGTTGATCAGAATCTCTAGAACAAGACCCCAGACATCAATATTTTTTTAATTCTTCAGATTATTTCAAATGCAGAAAACTAGGATTAGACTACTATGTGGAACATATGAGAATAGATTCCCCCTCTGGGATGGATAAGTTTCATTTTGGGGGCCAAGTCCAATTAATCAATAGAAGCTGCCTGGAGCAATGCCTTGAGAGGGGTTTTTCAGGTTCCCCAAACACTCAGAAGAAGGAAGTATGGTTATTGATTAGCAATGTCTGCAACAGCAAGTAAACAGGGAGCTGCAACAATCACATGGCTAACTGACCTTTCCATGATCCATGCACTAGGAGGAGGAAGTGGGTGGATCTAATGACATTTAAGTATCGTTTAAATATGTGTGTAATCATATATATGTGTGTATGCATATATGTATATGTATATAAATATACACATAGACGTAGATATATCTGTTTTATAGAATAATAACTACCATTTTTAGCCATATGCTAAAAAAATGAATTAAACACTGGTGTTGCTACCATACAACACTGATGTGGCTCTCGCCTCATAGTGTGGACAATCTAGGAGAAAGCAGGTATTTATAAAATAATCACACAAGTAGATAATAAAAAACTGAGAAAGAGAGACGCCTGGGTGGCACAGGTGGTTAAGTGTCTGCCTTTGGCCCAGATCATGAACCCAGAGTCCTGGGATTGAGCCCTGCACTGGGCTCCCTGCTTAGCAGGAGCCTGCTTCTCCCTCTCCCTCTGCCCCTGTCCCCTGCTCATGCTCTCTCTCTCTCTCCCAAATAAATAATACCTTTAAATAAAATAAAAAATAAAAGTGAAAAAGAAAACTAAGGAATGATCTCCAGATCTCCAGAAGGGGGTACTGAATTAGTCTGGAGGGGAAGAAAAGCCACCCCAGGAAAGTGCTATTTGATCTGAGATCTGAGGGATGAGAAGATTTTAGTGAGGAGGAGAGAGGAAGAGTTTTTCAGACCAGAGGCCAAGCATGAGAGGAGGCCTTGAACTGAGGCTCCCATATGTAGAGCTGTGTGGTCACCGCAAGTTGCTTCAACTCTATCCAGATCACCTATACGTGGGGGACTAGCAAATCACAGTACACAGGATTGTTCCAAGGCCGAGGCCAGCTACTACACGTGACATATGTGATGCTGCATGTGGAACCATGAAGCAGGGAGGAGCTGTTCTTCTATAAAAAGTGTGAATACTTCAGAGTCAGAGAGACTTGGGACCAGGTTTTGGCTCTGGCATTTACTAGCTGTGTGGCTTGGTCAAATAATTTCACCTCTGAGCCTCAGTTTCCACATCTATAAGCTCAAGGTAGTAATTAACTGGATTGAGAAAGACCACAGTGGTTAAGAAGAGCCTGTGCTCTGGAGTCGGACTGCCCACAATCAAATGCTGGCTCCAGGCCTTTCTAGCTGTGTGGACTGAGCAAATTAACCTCCCTGTGCCTCAGTTTCTTCCTTTGCTTCATCTGTAAAATGAGGATAATTATCGGGTCATTTGTGAAGAGACTAAATGAGACAAGGTGAGTAAAAGTTTTAACACAGAGCCTCTCACATAGAATGTACTTGGCAAATCTGACTCTCTTGGTAAATTCTGACTTAGTGGAATTTGCCCCACACTATGATTCAATTGGAACATTTATCTCCTCATGGGGAGTTAATTCTGATCATTGCCAAATGAAAGCTACAAATGGCCTTGAGTTTTAAGGACATTTGAGCTGAGAGACCCACAGCAGAGCTAGCGTGGTGCTGACACGGATGACGCCGTGGGTTAACATGGGAAGTGGCTCCTTGATCCCGGATGCAGCACGGCAAGTTTTGAGTTTTATATCCCACAAAGCCAGGCACCTCACAGAGCCTAAACACCATAGGTGTGAAGCCAGCCTACCTTCCCAGTGGCCAGCATGAAGTCACAGAAGTTCCTGAAATCATGTCATCATTTATAAAAACAGAACATGGCAGGAAAAGCTGGAGGAGATGTGGCTTGAGATTTTCCAAGTCTGCAAGACCTCAGCACAGCTCAGAGCAGAAAGAAAAGTAAGACGTTCAGAATATTTCCATCCAGCAAGAAATGTGCTCTTTGGCACTCAAAAAAGATGTACCTATTGAATTTCTGAATAAATGAGGAAGATGAAGAAACAGAGTGATATTGTGTTGGCCCTTTATGTAGATTTTCTTACTGGATCCTCAAAGCCACATCCCAGATAGTGACTATTAGCCTCACTCAGCAGATGAGAAAACCAAGTTTCACAAATTATACGGCAGAAGGACTTCAAGGCTTTGCTTCAACAAACAAGATCACCATTTCTCACTACAAGCTTCATGGATATTAGCAGATATTAACCAATAAAGGGATAAATACAGGGTCAAATCTCAATGCTGTCAATGGCCACTTAAATAACCTTAGACAAGTTTCTTCTCAGAATCTCTAATATTAAAGTGGACACTACAAATCTGCAAATAGGGCTATGATATACTGGATGACCTCAGAGCCCATTCTTCACAGAGGACCTCACAGGACTAGGATTCAGGGGCACACATACTGTGCAATTCTACACCAAATTATACTACTTTTCTGGTTGATATATAAATTAAAGTATGGAGGATTCCTGGGTGGCTCAGCGGTTTAGAGCCTGCCTTCAGCCCAGGGCGTGATCCTGGGGACCCGGGATCGAGTCCCACATCGGGCTCCCTGCATGGAGCCTGCTTCTCCCTCTACCTGTGTCTCTGCCTCTGTGTCTGTGTGTGTGTGTCTCATGAATAAATAAATAAAATCTTTTTTAAAAATTAATTAATTAATTAAAGTATGAATGAAGGCAGGAATTAAATGATGTCTGACAATAAATCCCAGGTATCAGATCTGGAATATGAGTATGACCAACATATGAGTTTGCTAGGGCTGCCAGAACAAATTGCCAGACAGTCAGTGGCTTAAACAACAGAAATTAATTTTCTCACAGTTCTAGAAACTAGAAGGCCAATATCAAGGTGTCAGCAGAGTTCATTTCTTCCAGGCCTCTCTCTTTGGCTTGCAAATGGCCATCTTCTTGCTGCGTCCTCACATGGCCTTTCCCTCTGCACATGATCTTTGGTGTCATTTTCTTATGAGGACATCAATTATACTGGATTAGGGCCCCCATACTTATGATTGCATTTAACCTTTAGTTACCTGGATTAGGGCCCCCATGCTTTGACCACATTTAACTTTAGTTACCTCTATAAAGATATACCTGTGTATATCTGCATATACAGGTACACTAGGGGGCTAGGGCTTCAACATATGAGCATGGATTGGACTGAATCCATGAGCCACAAGTCCATGAACTGAGCCTATTCTCTCAGGCAGGAGAGGTAGCCCGGGAGATATCTGGCATCAGTCCATAAATGGCTAGGCAGAGAAAACAGCCTGAGCACAGAAGTAACAGTGGAGGCTCCATCTGGCAGGAAAGGACATGCATCAGAGGGTAGGCTGTTCTGTCTGTGTACGCAAACAGCAATAGTGAGAAGGCAGCAAGATACATGGAGGGAGGGAAAAGGGATTGCATTCTAATAGGACTTGTTAAAACTCGAAGAGAATGTTTCCTGAAAAAACAGGTAGAAATCAGAGGCAGTGATATTTTCTGCCTGAGGTCCATTCTCCAAAAGTAACATTTTTTCTTTAAGAGAGAAGAGAGAGAGCAGGGGTAGGGTTACAGGGACAGAATCTTTCAAGCAGACTCCAGACTGAATACAGAGCCCAACATGGGGCTCTATCCCACAACCCATGAGATCATGACCTGAGCTGAAACCAAGAGACAGGTACTTTACCACTAGAATCGCCCAGGCACCCCCAAAAGTAGCACTTTTTAAAATTAAAAGATATTCAAGCAAGTGGTGTGGGTAAACAGACTATGAGACACACATACACGCACACACACACACACAAAAACTATGAGACACAAGGGAAAGTAGTAGAAGGGCAGCATTTTTTTGTGACCTTTCAACATCCCCAGCTCTACTCAAGCTCCTCTCCCTGGGATGTTGAATGGGGTTTAGCTTCAGAGAAGACAGGGTCTCAGGGAAGGGGGAGTTCAGAGGGGTCGAAAGCAAAGTCTTAGAAAGGGATTGGGGAGGTAGACATATTACTGAGATGTCATACTTTATCAGTGACGATGCTCTTGGCTGCAAGTAAAATAGGGGGAAAATCCATGTGGCCTGAACATTAAGGGAAGGCTTGGAAGAGGGATGTTAACAGGGTTGATTAATTCTGTGGATCCTTCATGAAGGATTGAGCTTACTCCAACCTCCCATGCTGCTATGCTCAGTGTGTTCTCAGGCTCATGCCCATTATGATCTCCAAAACGGAGGTTGCAGTTCCAGTCATCATAAGTAGGCACATCAACATCCAGAAGCAGCAGCACCGTACCCAAAGTTCCTTTCTCAAAATGAAGAAAACCTTTTCCAAGAGGCCCTGTCCCATTATTCACTCATGTCTCATTAGACAAAATGAGTTACGAGCCCATACCTACACCAATCACTGTGAAGTGGACTGGATCCGTGATCACTGGCTTAGACCAGTGAGGAGTCAGTCACTCCCTGAGTCTGGGGCTGGTGTTGAGGCCAGTCTCCCTTGATGGCCATACATGGTACACACCTAAGGAAAATCAGAGTTCTGTTAGCAAGGAAGAGAGGGTAATGGCCATTGGGTAATGGTGGCCAACAATGTCTGCTAAAGACTAGAGCAGAGCTGAACTTCAATGATAGGAACGGGAGATAAAGCAGGAATTAAAGCCCCAGGAATCGGAGCAAAGAAAAATTTCCATTATGGTAGATAAATCAAGGGGGTATCAGCTCATAACGAGTTATATATGAGGGGAATGTGTAGGCCACAATGTGCAGACATACTCGCCATGTGTTGAAGGAGAGAGGAGTGGCAGAAGGGATTCCAGGCTGCTTGTGCAAGAGAAAAATCAGTCAGCTGCCACCTGAGCTATTACCTAGAAGCACAGGCTAAACTCTACTCTACTCCCCTAACCCCCAAAGCAGCAAGCACCAGGTTGACAGATTCCATGACTGAGCATTCTTGAGGTGAATTCAGAGAATGCTTCACATTCCACACTCACGTCCAGTATCCACCATAGCTACTTCCTGGGCTAATGACACAGGGCAAGTTACCTTTGAGCCTTAATTTCTTCATCTGAAAAATACAAGTGATAAAGACCTCTCTCTCTCTTCAAAGCTTTGTAAGATTTACAGGAGATCATGCAAGGGCTAGGCACTGTCAATTTTATTAACAGTTATACTTACCTAATGGTTATATTAACAGTCATTCATACTCTAGAAAACTCTCTAATAACCTCTGACTAAGCAAAGTATCTGACTCATCATACAAAATAGAAGACACCACCCCCCAAATCCAACCAGTCAAGAATTCAATTAAAGAAACCATATCAGATTCATTTCTAATAAAAAATGGGGATCCTTGACTTTGGTGGTCTTGGACTCCAAGAACAGACAGCTCCTTTCTACCTCTCATTCAAGCTTTCTTCCCATTCCAATTAATTCTTTCCAGAAACAGAGTTCGTCTCTACACCACTCCAGGCTGAAGCAGTAATAACCACTCAGCATGTCAGCTCTTGGGTTAGAAATTACAGTTTCTCATTTCTGCTCCACAGAAACACCATCTAGAAATATGATCACAATATTCCAAAGGGAATGCACGGTCATTTTTTTCATCTCTCAGGCACGTGTGATACTATCACCCAGTTTGTGCACACCACAAATCCAGCTTTTAAAATAGACTTTGCTTATGGAGCTCCTCTGATCGCACATGGATTGAGTAGCCAGAGCAAAGAGTTATTATTTGAGCGCTACTCCTCACTTGCTATGCAACCCTCCCCGAGTTACTTCCCTTCTCTGGGACTCACTTTCTTCCCCCAAGAAATGAGAGTTAGGTGATTACTCATACTCCTTCAGTAGCCTCTACTTGGTAAGAACCTACACTTTGCCAGCAATTTTTAGCTCCTATTCTTCCTACAAACTGAGAGACCTGAGTCTCTGCAGGATGAAGTCTGGGTTCGAACCCCAGTCTGTGTGACAGTATATGGCCCCCTAAAAGATTACTCTCTGGAAACATCTGCTCTTGGCGTGCTTATCATTTTTTGGAATTTTTTAAATAAATCACTTATTCTTAATCCCTGCTAAACCTGGATTGTGACATCCAGGCCAGTTACAGGTTTTGGAATCTAGGGTTCAGTTCCCTTAGCTCCTAACAAAGGACCAGGATGGGGGCTTCGGGGTGTCAATAAAACCTGAAACAACCGGAATCCTGCAGCTCTCCTGGCACCCCATTTTTGGGGCAGGCAACAGCTTTCCAGCTAGGTGTGTCCCCTCCCCACCCAGTCATTAAAGGCAACCCAAGCCCCTCTGAGAACTGTGAGTAAGAGGGGCAAGGCCCCTCCCCAGGCCCACCTCCTTTCAATGGCTTCACAAAGACTCAAACACAGACCATTACAGAGGATTAGGCCTCAGAGTTCAGGGGACCCCTGAGGCTCGGTCACCTCCTGCAAAGCCTTCCTTTTTGGCCTTTCCCAAGCTTGGTGGGCCAGTGCCTTCTCCCCTCCTGGCCTGATCATCTACAACAAAGAGTTTGATGAAGGAGGGAGGGTTTGGGGGGATGATATTTAAAGAGAGGAAAATGCTCATTCTCAATGCAGACAAAAGATGAGATTAAATAGTCCAGAGGAGGGCCCTTCCAAGTTGCTGGGGGGTGGGAGGGGTGGGGGCTCTGTGAAATTAATATACTTCCCTAGGCCTGCTGAGAAAGCTGCTTCCCTTCTAAATCCATATGTATGAGGATGTCAGGCCAGAAACCTGGTTTAAGATATGCTTAATGTCAGAAAGACAAAGGGCTGCAGGCAAGAACTGATCTAAAACCTTTGTCTTTCTCAAGTTACCCGTGGGGCTTCGCTTGGGGCTCAGGTACTTAGCAAAGACACCAATTTCACCTTTCTTAACAACCTGAGGAATGAGAGCAAAGCTCTGGGAATCTGGATTCTAACTTTATGAGTTGCCACTAGAACAGAGACTCCTCTCCATGGTAGCTGGGTGGCCTTCAGCACATTACCTGACCTCAGAGCCTTGTATCTCTCCTACCCAACTGTTGGAAGGAATAAGTATGAGATAAGGTATGGAACGGAATTCGTTGGTAATGAGGGTGCTTGTTTCCTCCTTCTCTGCCTTTCTTCCCTTTGCTTCCTCCCTGTCTTCCTTCCTTATTTCCTTCCTCTTGTTCCCTGTCTTTTTATTTCCTTCCTTTCTTCTTGTTTTCAAATAGAACACACACTTCAGTACCTGCTGTGGGCAGGTGATCTTGCCAAGAGCTTAGGTTGCCAAGGAAAATACTATTCCCCTCTGCTTTCTTGTCCAATGAGGAGACAATTTCAGTTGTGCAATAAAATGCTATGCTATGCGTAGGATGAAATTATGCACAGCATAGGGATCCATAGATATTAAGTGCCTTTACCCTAAGTTTTCAGGTGATGCCTCTGGGGCTCTCCTAAGCAGTCCGCGAGTCAACAATTCACCGTTCTCACTGAAATGACCCCTGCATGCCATCAGGGCAGAGTCGGGACCAGGACTTGTGTCTGGCAACTCCTGATCCAGGCTCTTTCAACACATGCTTGATGACAGAAAATTAGGAGGTCACAAGCCACGATTTAAGAAGATATCATTTGGGATGCCTGGATGGCTCAGTGGTTGAGTGTCTTCCTTTGGCTCAGAGCATGATCCTGGATCCCGGGATCGAGTCCCACAATGGGCTCCCTGCATGGAGGCTGCTTCTCCCTCTGCCTATGTTTCTGACTCTCTCTGTGTGTCTCTCATGAATAAATAAATATATCTAAAAAAAAAAATATGTCATTTAACTCATGTTCAAACAGGAACTATCCTCCTTTTTGTTTTTATTTTTCTGTCTCAAAAGAAAAACAAAAAGAGATAACGATTTTTTTTAAAGTAAGATCATCTTGGTGATAACGCAAGTCTATAAAGCTACAAGATTCAGCTTTCAAAAATAGCTGCATAGAGACATAGACCCAGAGAAGAAAGGTCACTGGGGCGGGGTGGGGGGGAGGTTCACCTTTACCCATCCTTTTTGAAACCAAACCACACAGCACCCTGAGTGGGCTGCTCAAATTGCAGCTGAAACTGGAGGCTGAGACAAATGCTGAAAAAAAAAAAAAAAAACACCCTCAAGCCCAGCTGACCTTTGTAGTGGTGCTGATGATGTCTAGAAGGGCTGCATGGAAAGAGTGGAGAGTATGACGTCAAGAAGGGGCCTCTACCACTGCCAAGCAGGACACCTTCACCTTGCCGAGAGGCATGTTTCCTTACACACGCAATGCTGTGAAGATCCCAGATGCCAGCATGAGAGAAAGGATTTCAAAAACATACAGCTGGGGCAGCCCCAGTGGCCCAGCGTTTTAGCGCCGCCTTCAGCCCAGGGTATGATCCTGGAGACCCAGGATCGAGTCCCACATCGGGCTCCCTGCATGGAGCCTGCTTCTCCCTCTGCCTCTGCCTCTCTCTTTCTGTGTGTCTGTCATGAATAAATAAATAAAATCTTAAAAAAAAAAAACATACAGCTGTGTTGTCTAATATGGTAGCCACTAGCCACTACCAAACATTACACTGATTACAATTAAATAAAATCTAAAATTCAGTTCTTGGGGCTTCTGGGTGGCGCAGTCAGTTGAGCATCTGACTCTTGGTTTCAACTCAGGTCCTGATCTCAGGGTCATGCAATTGAGCCCCATGTCAGTCTCCCCACTTAGCGTGGAGCCCGCTCAAAGCTCTCTCTGTCCCTCATCCGCTCTCTCCTTCTCTCTCTCTAAACAAAAATAATAATAATGAATCTTTTTAAAAATGTAAATAAATAAATAAAATTCAGTTCTTTTTTTTAAAAAGATTTTATTTATTTATTCATGAGAGACACAGAAAAGAGAGAGAGGCAGAGACACAGGCAGAAGGAGAAGCAGGCTCCACACAGGGAGCCCGATGTGGGACTCGATCCCAGGACTCCAGGATCATGCCCTGGGCCAAGGGCAGGCACTAAACTGCTGAGCCACCCAGGGATCCCTAAAATTCATTCTTTAGTTACATTGGCCACATTTCAACGGCTCAGTATTAAAATGTACCTAGTTCCTACACGTTAAACAAGGCTGAAATAGAACATGTCATCATTGCAGAAAGTTCCACTGGAGAACACTAATGTGGAAGAGTACATACCCCACAGCTCATAACAGATACCCTTGGTGGGAAGACCGGTGTTAGGAGTCGTTTTAATGTTTACTTTGCAAATTTGCATATTGTTTGGTAATTTTGCCATGATCATGTATCTTATTTATAACTTTATTTTTTAAAAAAAGATTTATTTATTCATTATAGAAATAGAGAGAGAGAGAGAGAGAGAGAGAGAGAGAGAGGCAAAGACAGGCAGAGGGAGAAGCCGGGAGCCCGACGCAGGACTCAATCCCGGGACTCCAGGATCACGCCCTGGACCAAAGGCAGGCGCTAAACCGCTGAGCCACCTAGCGAACCCCTTATTTATAACTTTAAAACTAAAAAGCAACAAGGAAGTGATTACCACTAAATGCAGGATAATGGTTACTTTGGGTTGGGAGTGGAAAGGATGATCTGGAAGGGACTCAGGGAAGACTAGGACACTAGTAATGGAATGTTTGGACACAGATACTCAGCAAAAGAAATTGATTTTCCCATTCCCAATAACCATAAGTTTAGACGAAGATCTATGTACGTCCAACTCTAAAATTACTGATAATAAATGTGTTCTGTACACTTTTTCAAATGTGTGTTTTACCCTGCAATATGTATTTTAATTAAATGTTTTTAAACTGAAAAATAAATTGCATGGCTGTCCTTCTCTATAAGGAGGTGCCGTCCTTAACATTAATAGATGATCTCAAGCTTGGGAAATGAGGAACAGACTTCAGCCCTCATCTTCACCTCTTTTCTTTCAAGCTGCCCTGAATAATGGCAGCCCTGTCCACATTTGCTCATCACATTCTCCCTGCCTAGCTCCCGCCAGGGGTGCCTGTGAGAAAGCAGCAGGTGGCAGAGGTAATTGTCAGGGGGCAATTTACACCTGTAAATTTTTTAACGTGGATATGCTTTGATACATCTATTTTAATCAGTTTTTTAGCTTGAAATAAATAATTGTAGATAGATTTAGCTAGGAAGATGTTAATCATAATGACTTTCATAATAGCCAGAAAAAATAATTGGAAACAACTTAAATGTCCAAACTTATAAATGGGTTAAATTCTGATATATCCAGACAGCTAAATACTGAATAGCTATTCAAAATCATATTATAAAAGAATATTTGATGTGGAAATCCATTCATGCTATATTATTAAGAGGAAAACTGTGTCCTGCTCTGAGGTGCTGTCTGTCTGGGTGCTTCTCTACCCACAGGAACTCGGGCCCCATTTATAAACAGTCTTTACCCGCAGAGCCCTGTGCCGTGTCACAGACTAAGGTTTTGTGTCCACCTGGCTCCTCAGCCTCCCAGTCACCCAGCAGCCCCCTCGCTGCACGAGAGCCAGCCCGCCTGCCAGATGGCCCTGGGCGCTGGTGGCCACCGTCCTCCTGGTGGGAGCGGGACTGGGCCACAGGAATACTTGCTTTGGGGTGTGTCGCTAGACCTTCCCCCAGGATGTCCCCTGCTGTGGAGTGATTGGTACTGGCTGGCAGTTTTCTGGGCCCTGGGTTCCTTGGTGGCTAAGGGCCCAACTTCTAGTACAAATGAATAAAAGTTTTTGTATAGTCAAAAAAAAACCCTTTACACACAGATAGCAGAAAACATGCTTACGCAGTAGACAGAAAAGCACATGCAGTATAATCCTTTTTTTGTCAAAATAATTTATATTAAAAACCACCTTTCAGGGTGCCTAGGTGACTCAGTCGGTTAAGTGTCTGACTTGAACATGATCTCAGGGTTCTGGGATTGGGCCCTGCATCAGGCTCCCTGCGGGGGTGGGGGGGGGTCCGCTTCTCCTCTCCTTCTATCATTCTCCCTTGCTTGTGCTCTCTGGCCCTATCTAGCTCTCTGTTAAATAAATAAATAAAAGCTTTTTAAAAAAAATAAAAATCACCTTTGTTGATATACATAGATCATCCCCCACTCTAGGAGGAGGAGCTTAATTGCCCACTCCTTGACCATGAGCTGGGCTTAGTGATTTACTTCCTGAGAACAGTGTAGAGAGATTTAGTTAACTTACAGGGGAGAATCTTTCAATCAAGACTAAATCACGTGGATTACATGTACCCCTGAAAGGATGCGATGAGAAGGGCACTTGGGCTCTGTGGTATTCTTTCCCAAAACCTATAACCCCAATCTAATCATGAGGAAAACATCAGACAAATCCAAAATGAGAGACATTCGTCAAAATACCTGACTCTCACTCCTCAAATCTGTCATGGTCTTGAAAAACAAAGATGGAGAAAGCTGTTACAGACCAAAGGAAACAAAGGAGACATGACGACTGTGTGTAACGTGTCCTGGGTTAAACCCTGAGGCAGAGAAAGGACATCAGTGGGAAAACTGTTGAAATCTAAATAAAGTCTTGAGTTAGTTAAGAGTATGGTACTATTTTAATTTCTTAGTTTGACAAATGCACCATGATTACGCAAGATACTAACCTTAGAGGAAGTTGGGTGAAGTGTATATGGAAATGTTCCATATTATCTTTGCAACTTTTCTGTAAATCCAAACTTATTCCAAAATTAAAAGTCTCTTTAAACTACTTTTGCAGCTGTTTCTGGATAGTATGCTTCTGTGTACTCTTAAAATTTCATTCTCTAAATTCTCTAGAGTCAATATGCATTGGTTTTTGGGGATTTTTTTGTTTTGTTTTTAAGATTTTATTTATCCATTCATGAGAGACACACAGATAGAGAGAGAGGCAGAGACACAGGCAAAGGGAGAAGCAGACTCCATGCAAGGAGCCCGACGTGGGACTCGATTCCGGGTCTCCAAGATCAGGCCCCAGGCCAAAGACGGTGCTAAACCACTGAGCCACCCAGGCTGCCCTGCCTTGTTTTTTTAAATCAGATAAGCAGTTCATGACATAATCAGAAGTTAACTCGGAACCTCTTCTCTCCCACATTTCAGCGTCCTATGTGGGTGCCAGCAGGAATCTATAGGATAACTATAAAAGCAAGTCAGTTCAGGCGTCTGATGAACTGGATGGTTGGCTGCAGATGACCTCAACTATGGCAATCGGAGCCTTTCCCAGATATCTGACAACCCCAGAGACCTGAGACACAAACCCTCAAGTGCTCTCCAGTGATGTGAAGTGGGGTTCCAATGCTGCGTTACTTTACCAGGTGCAAGAGCCAGACTAAGAAGGAGAGGATGAGGCCAGAATGCAGAGAGAGCAAACACAGAAGGAGAGCAAATTCTGGGTGGCATTCCACTTATCCTTGGCCTGAATACATGCTGCCCTCCCCTCAGTAACATAAGTCATCCCCAAACTCCCCTTTGGGCCCAAAGTCGCTGGAAATTGGGCTTCCATCTCTTATAAACAAAGAAGGAGACTCCCCTACCTGATTCAAGTCCCTGGGAAGCCTCCAGAGGCACATTTGCCTGGCCTTTAACTGGATGACTCTCAAAGTGGATCAAGTTAGGTTAGCAATCAATAACGAGTTGAACTGAACTGAACTAAGTTGAATTGGATTGAACTGAATTTAAAAGTCACCTATGAGTTCAACACAGGAGGTATTACGTGGAATTCTTTTGCTCTTCTTACCCACCAACAACATAGACTAGACTTCTCTGTTACCTTCAGGGCAGGAGACATAACACATCTCAGTTACTACACGATCCTCAGTGCTTTCCACAGGACACTCATGTACAGGTGCAAACCAGTGAATGAGTATATTTTTTCTTCTCTATCCAGAGCTTGCTAGAAATACATTGTACTCAATTGTATAGGATATAAAAAAATATCGTGTCTTCCTGTGGCTTAATGAACTATGACTGAAGCTAACATACTTTACTGTTATTCTCTATCAGCTGCATACAAAGCGAATAAGGTATGCGTCCTGCAACTACTCCCCAGCTGAAGAATATTAAAGTTTCAAATGACTTTGTTAACAGAAATTGAACGACACAGTGGCCATTAGACATTTTATTTTGTTTTGTTTTTATTGGAGTTCGGTTTGCCAACATATTGTGTAACACCCAGCGTTCATCCCATCAAGTGCCCCCCTCAGTGCCTGTCACCAAGTTACCCCATCCCCCTGCCCACCTCCTCTTCCACTACCCTTTGTTCATCTCCCAGAGTTAGGAGTCCCTCATGGTTTGTCTTCCTCTCTAATTTTTCCAACTCAGTTCCCCTCCTTTCCCTTATAATTCTTTTCACTACTTCTTATATTCCCCATATGAGTGAAACCATATGACCACTAGGCATTTTAAGTAACTGCCGCCACCTCAGCGTAGATGTGTGCCATTAGGCAAAATCAAAAATCCGCTGGACTCATTAGACTAAGAAATCCAGTAGGAGAGAGAAATAAAGAAAAAAACACAAGGAGAGTGAGTGAATGGATGTCACAAAGACTTGATCCAAGACAGAGGAGGCAAACATTATTCTCAAGGGAAGAGCTCAAGGGAAATTTTTAGGAAAGATCCGTTCTGAAAAGGGCCGAACCCATGTTTGTGCACTCCATCGACTACATTACATTCCTTGAGTTCCATATGACTCCTACCATCCTCAATAGTGTCTATTCATCACCTACTATGTGCCAAGCACAGTTTTCTCATACAAACCTCTTAACAAGACTACGAGGTAGAATTATTACTATCTCCATGTTACAGATGAAGAAACAGAGGGAGTGAAGATTAAATAATTTGCCAACGGTCAGATTGGCAGGGGTGAACCCAGGAACTACAATATACTGACTCTCAATCATAAAACTTAGAGAACTTTAAAAACTGTAGCAACTGACTATTCCCCAATTGATATCCTCACAAAACAGTAAGTTCCTAGAGGGCAGGGGCTGTGTTTGATCATTTTTCCAACACCTAGTGTCTCACACAGAGTTTGTGCTCAATGAATGGGTGAGAGATAAGAGCTGCTCAGCTCTCTTAATTTTCTTAAGTTTTCATTTATAAGAAAGTATACAGCATGTAATGAGCTTAGAACTCAGAGTTTTAAAATATTGACTGTTCATTTCCATATCTTCAGGTCTAAGCACTGCATCTACAAGCTATTTGATATGTTCTCAAAAGAAAGGTACTGAATAAAGAGTTTTCTTCAGAAGTGTCCATGTCCAAAATCATAGCAGGACTTCAGTTGATACATAAAACCTGGAGTGAAAGACACAGATGGAGATGTGTCTGCCTAATTGAGCCACGTGTGGTTAGCCCAACTAACCCCCAAACCAATCCTTCAGATTTCTTCCTAAGAAAAAAAAGTTGGTGTTCTACTAATAATCACATTTACCTTTCTTCCCCTCAAGCTACAATGAGATTAGGCTTTGTATCATTACTTCTTAATTTACTATATATTACTCACCTATTTAGGAATAAAACAAGATTTGAGATGTCAGAATAATTGAAATATAAATAAAAGCCATTTAAAACAAAATCAGAGGGGATTGGAGATTATATTTAAAACAAACAAACAAAAAAGGCATATAATACTGTGGGTCTTTCTGTCCGAACCTAAAAATAAACATGATGTGGTCCTTCTTCTTTAGATCTTCTTTGGTGCCTGCATGTCTCTTGTGGTTCTTAAAACCTTAACCTCATGGCTAAGGTATAGCAGGTGAGCTTCTCTGATCTCCTCTGTAACATCACAAGGCCTGCACAGGGGAGACTGTGTCTTGCTTGCCCCTGCGTGCCCCAACGGGTAGCACTCGACTTTGTGCCCAAGAGGGACCCAAGAACTGGAGAGCTGATAAGCTCTTCTTGGAGATTTTCCACATTCCTGGAATGTAGCATAGTGTCTGAAGGGCAATAGGCACTCGCTCATCTTCTCATTGGGTCACCTGATTGAACTGAACCTAATTGCCAAAATGTCAGTGTGTGTACTTTGGACTCCACACCACTCCATTTCTTCAAACGATGGCAAGAAAGCTGAGCACAGTTTTCCAAACATCCCACAACCCCAGTAGTGGAGCTGAAGCCAGGCAATGTTATCCGTAAAACGCTCACTACACCCATGAAAAGTAGGTACCACTTTCTCCCTTTTTTATGAAGAGACAAAAACAGAAGAGGCTGAGGGTTTTTTCCAAGGTCATACAAGCACGAAGTGATAGAAGCAGGTCTGGACTGCTGCTCCGAGTGGATGCAAAACCTGCATGATGTCCATTTTGCCTCGCTGCCTTCCCCCTACCAGAGAAACACACCTGTGCACATGAACACAGATGTGGCCCTTGTTAGTTCTCTTTCACCTGCAAGGAATATGGGCTCAAAAGATATACACTCAGAGTCAGAAACACAATGTCCTACGTTCCTACATTCATTAAATTCCCCAAGCGCCATCACGTGTAGAGACCTGGGAAATCGGCAGTGAACCAGTTAGCAGGTGGTAGAGAGAGAGAGGGCCGGGCTCTGCAAACATTTTCCGTGAAGGACCAGAAAGTAAATGCTTTAAGCTTTGCAGGCCAAACTGTCTTGGTCACAAACGTTCAGCTCCGCACAAGGGGCCACTGGGAATATGTAAACAAGTGGGCGTGGCTGTGTTCCAATGAAAGCTTATTTACAAAAATAGGCAGGTTTGTTTGACCCCTGGTAGCCTTCTGTCAACCCCTGAGACAATAAACATGGAAATAAGTGTAGTAGACAAAAGGCATAAAGGTGAGGTCTCAGAAGAAAATAAAGCAGTGTAACGAGAGAGAGAGAGAGAGAGAGAGAGAGAGAGAGAGAGATTGAACCTTTAGAATGGGTGGGAGGACGTGACATTTGCTGACAAACCAGCCATGTTAGGAGCCTGAGAAAGAGCCTTCCAAGGAGTAGGAAGGGTTAGAACAAAGAGCCTCAGAGAGAGTGGGCCTGGGGAACAGAGGAAAGGCCAGCACGTCTGAACAAGAGCGGTAGGAGATCAAGTCTCAGGCTGGACAGGACCAGATCATGTGGCATCTTCTAAATGCAATGGAAAGCATTTGGAGGGCTTTTAGCAGTGGTTTGCTTTAATTTACAGGTTTGAAAATATCAATTCCGGCTGCTGCACTAGACTTTGGCAAAGTGAAAGGAGGAAAAGCAAGGACATGGCTTCCAGATGGGGGTAGGAGAACAGGAAGATTTTAGAGGAGGTGGAGCCCGCAGAAATTGCTGGAGGGGTTGCATTAGGGGTAAAGACAATGGAGGATTCCAGCATGTGTTCACTTGGTCTGATGTATGGACACAGAGCCACTGCTGGACCTTGAGCCGAATGCGTGTAGGTCACAAGCGAGAGGCACAAACAGAAAGCACCACCGGTTTGGGTGCTCTGAAGACAGATGCTAAGTGACCCGCAAGGCAGCTCAGCTCAGGACAACCCGCCAAGAGGCCACTGCGGAGCGTGCCAGGTAGGGACTGCCTAGTGTATCACAGAGGGTTTTGAAACATGCAAAACAGACAAGTAGGAACTATTCAAAGACTGTTCTAGTTTCTTATCACCACACACTAAACTGTGAGGAAGCAAAACTATGTGGTCCAGCTCAACTGGGATCCGCTTGACCTAGTAACCAAAACTCCAATAATCCACCAGAAAGCCTTCGTTGGGCTCGAAAGGATCATGTATTTAGAAGATATTACAAGTGTCTGTGAGGAATGGGAATACAAGACAGTTCCGGGGGGGCAGGGCGTGCAGAGACACGGGCCTGGAGAGACAGCCCGAGGCCGCTGAGGAAATCGGTCACCACTCTAACGCTCTAAACGGCTGAGGACCAGGCCGATTCCACTGCAAGAAGCCTGAAGTCTTTCACTCAGAGCGGCGCGCTTTCTGTTCTCCCATTATCAGAAATGCTGTCAGGCACACAGTGAGCGTTATGTAATAGGAAGCAATACTTTCCGGCCATTTCTTCATCCTCCTGTTATATAATAATCATGCCAAGATGAAGTGGCCAACGTCTGAGCCGCAGAGATGCAACCCTGTCAAGTAAATTTATACTTTACACTTCCTTTTCTTTTTTTTAGCAAGTACTCCCTACCCCCACCGCCCTCCTCCCTCTTGGCTTGCCAACATGCCAGTTTCCAAGCTGACTTTTTTTTCTCATTAGGTGGACCTGTTCCATTCATGAAAAAAAGGGGGAAAGGTTACTTTCACTCATTCACTCATTTACTCATTCAACCAATCAGTGGACAAATAATTATTTAATAGCCTACCACTTAAGAGAGCTTACGACAGGTGGAAAGAGAAGCAGCTCCAAATCATGGGTCTGTGCCCACCAGCCAGGTGGCCTGGGACAGAGGATTTCAACTCTCTAAGCCTCATCTGTGAAATGGGCTAAGAAGGAAAACTTAGCAGGTTCTTGGGGGAGAAAGAAAAGTCATAGGGGTAAAGTACCTGTTCCTAGCTATTGTCCTTTTTCCCAACTTATCATATATTTGGCACCAAAATTACCAAAATAAAAGGACAAAGTCTCAGTTCCTGGAGAGTTCAAATCTAGTTGGGGGAGACACAGAGGTAAAAAAGGAAAGAAACAATCATCATTTGGTGGAAAACATACATTGCTAAAAGGACAAACGGGAGCCATGGGGACAATGAACTGGTCTCTTTCATATAAGTGGTAGCATTTCATGTCACGTGTGAAACTGGGGGTTCCAAAAAATAAGCAACCTTATAGCTGAATTAAAAAGGGGTTGGGACCTCCTTGTAGGAATTCAATACAGGATAGGCAAACTGCAATCCTAGGAATTCAAAGTCCCTTTAAAATTCAAAATTAATCAATTCATTTCATCATATCAACAAAAAAGACAAGACATATAGTCAAATCAATTGGTGCAGAAGACACTTGACAAAAGTTGAAACCTACCCATGATTAAAAAAAAAAAAAACTCTCAATAGGAGCAGCTGAGTGGTTCGGTGGTTAAACGTCTACCATCAACTCAGGTCATGATCCCGGGGTCCTGTGATGGATCCCACATCGGGCTACCGGCAAGGAGCGTGCTTCTCCCTCTGCCTATGTCTCTGCTTCTCTCTCTGTCTCTCTCATGAATAAATAAAACCTTTAAAAAAATTAAAATTAAAATTAGAAAAAACTTTCAACAAACCAGGAATAGAAGGAAATTCCTCAAGGAGATAGCATCCATGAAAAACCTATTCTAATATCACCCATAAAAATGAAAGATTGAATGTTTACCTCTACATTTGGGAACAAGGGAAAGATGTCTGCTCTCACCATTTTTAATCAACATTTTACTGAGGGTCATGGGCATTGTGATAAGGAAAGAAACGAAAGGCAAGCATATGAAGAAGGGAGAAGTGAATTCATCTTTCTTTGCAGATGGCCTGATCTTACGTGATGAAAATCTTAAGGAATCTACAAGAATAAAAAGCTATTGGAACTCATGAGGGAGTTTAGAATGGTTGCAAGGTAGGAGGTCAGCATTAAAAAATAATAGTAATAAATTGTACTCTATACACCGGCAGCAAACAACTGGAGGTAGAGTTTTTAAAATACCATTTACACAAACACGAAATACATAGGGATAAACTTAAACTATGTGAAAGACCCATACACTGAAAACTATAATTTGAAGAATACCCTAATAAATAGAAAGATGTGCTAATATTCACAGTTTGAAAGCTTCAATATCGTAAGGACAGCCATTCCCCCCAAAACTGATCAACAGATTCACACAATTCCAATCATAATCCTAGCAGACTTTTTTGTTTGTAAAAACTGGCAAACTGATTCTAAAACTTATATGAAAATTCAAAGTACCAGGAATAATTGACACACTCTTAAGAAAGAATATGGTTAGATACTAGCAAGACCTGAGTTCAAGGAATTCAAAGCTACAGTGATCAAGACAATAGTGTGTTACTGGCATGTGGATAGATGAAAAAGTCAAAGAAAAAGAATAGGGAGTCAAAAAAAGAATCCTTAAGCTTGCATATAGTGTTTGACCAAGAAGCCACGGCATTTTAATGGTAAAAATATATTCTTTTCAATAAATAGTGCTAGAACAATTGAATATTCACATAGGAAAAATTACACTCAACATTTCCCACAAACCATTCACAAAAATTAACTTGAAATGGATTATGGACCCAAATGTAATCACTAAAATTTTAAACTTCTGGAACAAAATGTAAGAGAAAATCTTTGCAGCACCAGGTTAGGCAAAGATTTTTTAAGAAAAAAAAGAATCATGAAGTATAAAGAAGAAAATGATCAGTTAGTCTCCATCAATATTTAAAACTTCTGCTTTTCAAAGACACCACTGAAAAAGTGGAAAAGTCAAGCCTAGAAAAAATATTTACAACACACATTTCTGATGATGGATTTGCATTCAGAAATATATGAAGAACTTTGCAACTCAATAATAAGCAAAGTAGACAAGTTCAAAAAATAAAGGAGGGATGGGGCAAAACATCTGAACAGACACACTTCACAAAAGAAAATATACAAATGGCCAATAAGTACATGAAAAAAAAATGCTCAAAGGTATTAGTTATAATGGAAATGCAAATTAAGATCACAATGAGACACTACTACACATCCATTAGAATGGCTAAAATTAACATGACAGACAGTGCTAAGTGCTGGCAAGGAAGTAACGGATACTCTCACACGTGGTTGGCAACAGGGCAAAATGGTAACAATCAGTCTGAAGAATTATTTGGCCCTTTCCTATAAAGTTAAACATGCACTTAGCATACAGCTCAACAGTTCCATTCTTAGATATTTACCCAAGAGAAATGAAAACAGGTTCATGCAAAAACCTACACTTGAGTATTCATATTAGCTTTATTTACAAGACACAAAAACCAGAAAGAACCCAAATGGCCACCAGTGGGTAAATGAAACAACACATGGTAGTAACAAAGAATGCACTACTGAGATGCTGGGTTGCTCAGTGGTTGAGAGCATCTACCTTTGGCTCAGAGCATGATCCCAGGGTCCTGGGATCGAGTTCCACATTGGGCTCACTATGGGGAGCCTGCTTCTCCCTCTGCTATGTCTCTGCCTCCCTCTATGTGTCTCTCATGAATAAATAAATAAAATCTTAAAAAAAAAAAGAATGCACTACTGATACATGCCACAAAATGCAATAGTTTCTAAAACCTTATCCTAAGTGAGGGAAGCCAAACACAAAAGAGTAAGTCTGTATGATTTTTATTAATATGAATCACTAGCAAAGAATATCTTATATATAGTGAGAGACAGCAGATCAGAAGTTGCCTAGGGCCAGGAGTGAGTATAAAGGGGCACAAGGAAATCTCACACAGTGATAGAAACACTCACTTAAACTATGTGAAAGACATGTATATATATGCATATATACATGCATGTCTATATAGGCATATACATTTTTCAAAACTCGGGATCCCTGGGTGGTGCAGCGGTTTGGCGCCTGCCTTTGGCCCAGGGCGTGATCCTGGAGACCCGGGATCGAATCCTACGTCAGGCTCCCAGTGCATGGAGCCTGCTTCTCCCTCTGCCTGTGTCTCTGCCTCTCTCTCTCTCTCTGTGACTATCATAAATAAATAAAAATTAAAAAAAAACTCATCACACTGTTCATTTAATAGATGCATTTTCTTGCATGGTAATTGTATCTCAATAAAAGTTTTTTTTTAAAGTAATGTGTAAGAAGAGAAGGACACTTGGTTTATTGGGACTTTTACAATAGAATGTACATATTTCCAATAAAAGGGACTTAGGGAGAATTGGAAGATCAGTACAGAAGCCCCAAACTGGTTGAAATTAGTTGAAATTTCAACTCAAAAAGAAGATTTTAAATAGTTCCCATGAATTTGAACTGATATATTATATAAGATACTACACTCCTTTAACGTCTGCACAGACTACAGTCCTATCACAAGACAGGTGACATACTCCTAAGAGAAATGGAAGACAGCTTTCATAAAGGGACTATTTTCAAAAGTGTGGGCAGAGTGAGAACCAGAAAAGAAATGGTGTAAGGCCCAGAGTCTAACAATAATGAGGAGTCACTGGCACACGGAGGCCTGATGAGGACGTGTTCCCAAAATCCAGTGAGAGTTAAACCATGGGAGAGGGATCACCCAACAGGGGCTGTAGACTTCCATGATAGAACAGAGCTCCTGCCAAACCATGGCAAGACACCCTGACTTCTCTCCTTCTCTTGCCCTCTGGCCTCCTGCTAGTTCCTTCCCTTAGCCAAACCCAACCAGAAGTGGGAGAGCAAGGGAGCCCAGAAGATACAATTCCTTGAATTCAGTCTCCTGGAACAGAGCAGATGGGGGACAGAAAGTGGCTGTGGATGGCAAACCAAGATTATCCAACATAAGATTCAAGTAGCATTTCAGAACTTGGTGAGCCAAGTCTGTTTATCACACTGTTTTATGCCCAGCTCAGGGCTTGGCACTGCAAAAGATACTTTTTATGGGGGGGGGGGGTACTTTGTTTTATAAAGCACTTTTCCATCCCTTGTTTATTTGATTCTCAACGAAGTCCCATGAGAAAGGAAGGGCAAGGATTATGGTCCCCCATATTTGAGAACAAAAAAAGGAAGGTTCATGAGGAGAAATGTCTTATCCAAGGTAACAGGACCAGCAATGGATAGGCTCCATGTCATGATGCCTACATGGGTATCCAAACCACCCATGTAGTGATCAGACCACAAGTGAAGAAATGGGTATCTCTCTAGTCACTCTGGTGACAAGGGAGTTCTGGAGAGTGGACAGAATGATCAAATGTCTGGCCATGCTCCTGTGATGGTCAACATGATTATTCATAAATATCTATCTGCCTCTTGTTAACACCCTGCACTATGTCCGCTTGCCATGCAAAGCCCACCATGACTTGACTTCTGTTGTTAACTCCAAAGTGTTGTTCCCAAGTGTTGTTCTCCTTCCTAGAGGAAACCTCTAGGAAGGCATAACTCACTCCTTTTTTCATGTTCCATAGACTCCCTACACACGGACAACTTTTACTTTGCCTCTTGAGTAGCTGCCTTTTAAGACACTAGTATTTCCTTAACCTACTTTTATTAAGAAAAGGGAAATTCAAATAAATGGTTTTTCCAGGTTTAAAAAAACTTTTAGGTATAAATTAAATATCTTAGTTATTTGAAAAGAAATGCATCTTATCACTCTGGGCTTTGTCAATTGAGGACTAAACATAATATTAGGCCTGTTCAGTGACCGAGGGTAATCATGCATCACACCTGATAGCCAGGGGAATCAGTGACCTGAAGCGTGCCATAGTCCTTGTATGAAATGCCAGAAAATGGCCACTTGCTGAGTTTCCTCTGCTTTTTCCCGGTAGTCCTCTGGCAAGGCCTATCTTGTGTGCAGCTTGCCTGAGCTGAACCCTGCACCCCCTTCCTCTTCCCACTTTTAATTTTCTGTATCTAATCTGCTATGTCTTGGGAAACCAGATTGCCAAGTTAGAACTGTTGCTTAAGTAAGAAAAAATAAGTTCTGCACAAAAGCCAGAAAGTACTTTTGCTTTATTCCATGGGCTTTTTGACATTAGCTATGACATCTCTGAGTCTTTCTGTGCCCATTTCCTGGTTCTCGGGTATTTGTCACATAGCCAATGTGGCCCCAGAAGTGACCTCTGAAGGAGGAAGCTCTTATCAATGTCCTCGTAAATGACTGGGCGTGATCCCCTTGCGCTGGCTCATTAAACTGTTCAGACTCATGTTCACATCTGCTCCCACACCTCAGGGGTGCTCTCCAGAAAGTTGTTTTCTCCCTTTCTGCCTTCTCAGCAAAACTGAATTATTATAGGACAAAAAAATATGTTGGGGAAGGTGCAATCCTGTCATCCTGCAAGAAGGAGCCACTCAAAATCAAGGTCATCCCAGCTCTGAGATTTGCCCCAGCTTACTCTCATTGACCAACCTGAAAAAAAGGCAGCTGCTGGTCTGCATTTCCTATCAGGCCAAGGTGTTACAATGAGGATAAATATATGAGCTGCTTCCTCGTTTCATTGTTCCTCCTTGGTCCAAGTCAGTCTGGATGGTTTGCTCCCATGCATTCCTCACATCAGAGTGTGGGATGACACCGAGCCGCTGGCTTTCAGGACTCAAATAACTTGGGTTCAATGATAGGGATGCTGGGGCACCTGGGTGGCCCAGTCCTTGAAGCATTTGACTCTTGGTTTCAGCTCAGGTCATGCTCTCAGGGTAGTGAGATCGAGCCCTGTGTGCAGTTCTGTGCTCAGTGCAGAATCTGCTAAACATTCTCTCTCTCTCTGCCCCATCCCCCAGGGTCACTCACTGTCTCTCTCTAAAATAAATGAGTCTTTAAAGTAAATAAATTTTAACAATAAATAAAAGAAACAAAAAAGATAGCAATGCTATGCAACCATTGTGCTTAAATCATACTTTGTCATCTCTTTTATAAAAGATTGACTGTGTTTCTTAAAATTACTAGTGTGCTTTTGCAAAAGGTTTGAGTGCCCTCAGGCAGCCACTAAGGATTCTATAACTACCATCTATCTCTCTCTGTGCCCCTCAAAGGCGGCGCTGGGGCAGACCGAGGCTGTGGGGTCTGGGGAAGAACAGCTCAGATCCGCAGGCTACACAGGTGTTTGTCTTTGGGTGTGTGATGCTACTTGTGGAATTTCTGGAAGGATGCAATCAGATATATATGCACAGATGTTCATCATAGAATTACACACATATACTGGCAAAAAACTGGAGAGAGTTCAAAGAGCCAACAGTAATCAAGCAATGTGTGTCGCATTCATATAGTAGGTAACTAGGCAGCCATTAAAATTTATGTTTTCAAGGAATATTTACTGTCATGAGAAAATGCTCATAATATAATATGTGGTATATTATACACTACAGAATATAATATATACATACACATATTTATATTCAATAAAATAATACATATGTATTTGGGAAAATATAGTATATGCACACACAAATATGCACACATACACACACAGTATTCCTTCAATTCTGGATGGTAGCAATTTATGACTCACCAGCCAAATTAACATCAAGTGTTGAAAAACACTATAATATTAATAATAATGTAATATTGGCTGCAAAATGGGTCCCGGTTTAAGAAGCATTAAAATGTAGGGGGAAATCCATCTTTACTAGAAAAGAGAAGCCACAGGATTTCAAGTCTAGAAAAATAATGTATTTAAGTGTGTGTTAGACAATAATATAATGAAACATTTCAAAATAATGCTTGTCTCTGGACTGCTTCTAGTTTCTAAATGGATACTACTTCTTCCATCAAGATGCTCAGAGCCTGGCAGAGGAAGACAGATGTATGAGCCAGTGTTAGGAAAGATCGCGCATATGAACGTCTGCAAAGTTCAAGGAGTTCACACCAGTCAATTCTATGGGAAGTGGCGAGGTGTCAAGAAAGTGTTCATCAATGGTGATGCCCAAGTTGAGTCTTCAAAGGAGAGCAGAGGTAGATGGACACCCAATTGAGGGAAGGGCACCACGCATGAAGGGAACAGCATGAACAAAGTCATGGCTCTTTTTAGGAACCACAAACCCTCTAGGGTTTGTCCACTATCCACAAGGAATACCCATATGGGTGATTAACTTTTGCAGGACTTGAAATATTTTATTCTCTACCATACAAAGATATTTCAAGATTTAGGTGCCATAGGACATAAAATAGCTAGAACAGTTCACAGCACAAAGCAGGCGCCTCAAAAAGCCCTGTGAAGTGAATGAAGGAATGAATGAGTAAATAAATAAATAAATAAATAAATAAATAAATTCAGGATTCGACTTTTTCAGCCAGCCATCATCTTTATGCCCTTCCTTCATCTTCTGTTTTTAAGAAAAATCTTTCCTCAGTGGGGTTATCACCAGTTACTCAACTTCAATGTCAATGAGTTAGATTTGAATGCCTAAGAGACTCTTAAAACTTAGCGAACAAGAAACAAAGAGCTGAATTTTTATTTCATCTATTTACCAGTCTTGTGACCTCAGACAAATGGCTTGAATTTTCTGAATCACGGGCGTTTTCTCATCTGTAAAATAGAGATAATATCCCCCCCACCCCGATCTTACAGAATTGAGAGGCTCATATTAGTTAATAAGTGTTAAAGCTATTGTGTAACATCTACAATTCTATACAGCTACAAGAGATTATCACTGTATAAATCATGAGAAAACTAAAAAGAATCAATAATTTGCCCAAGGGTGTGGAAAATGGCAAAATGAGATTCTTGATCCAATTCCTCATCTCTGTCTCTATTAACACACTCTCATCTGGAGCCCTCTGTTGGGGTGGAAAGGAGGGGAAAGAGCAGACAGGTCTGCGCACAGGAGGGGTTCCAAATCTCACTGTTTTGCCTTGATCTCATAATTTTGCCCTCATCCATCCTCCTCTCCGGTTGACTTCTTAGGGAGCCATGCAGCCAATGGGGCACAAAGCTATGCATATGTGCTATTTCTTCTGCTGGATAACAGCTGTCAGGCCCCTGTGTGGGAAGAACAGCCAGGCCAGGCTTGGGAGGCCAAATCCAATACAGGTTTGCATAGCCCATCCACCCTTGGCTATTATTCACTCTTCCTTCACAGGCCAGGATGTAAGCATTCATCTTTTTGGGTTCTTCAACAATTAGTGCCCAGGATTCTTCTCAGGCCATATATCATGGCACTGGAGGCAGGAGGTGCAGACAAAAGTCATCACTTGTGTTGATGTGGTGTGAAGAGGATGATTAATGAAAGTCACACACGGCCGCCCAGCTTCTGACTTACCTAAGCTCACTGAAGTCGCTGACTTGGCTGTTTCTCATGGGCCATCTTTCCCACCCCTTCCCCCACCACTGCTTCCAATAATGGCTCCAGCTTTGGGAGTCTTATTTTAAAAGGAAGGGAGGGAAAACACTCTTTGTTGTCACTGAAATCACACCAGTGTCTCTGACAAATCTGCATGCTCGACTTTCAATTCTCTGATCGCTGCTGCTTTTCTTGAATTTGAATGCTATTTGTTCATTTAACAAATATTTGTGAGTGCCTGCTTTAGGTGCTTGGGATACTTCAGTAAGTGAAACAGACAAAATAGCTCTTGTCCTAGTGAAGCTGACTTTCCTGTAACAGAAGATAGGTATTGATAAGCAAACTATAAAGTTTGCTGGAGGTAGTAAGTGCTATGAGAGGGGCGGAGCAGAGAATGGGAGAAAGTACTAGGGTAAGGGGTCAGCTGCGATTTTAATTTTAATTAGAGAAAAGTAAGCCTTAAGGATAAGATGATGTTTGAGCAAAACTTGAAGGAAGTACGAGGGCCAGCCAACCAGATATCTGAGGGAAGGTGCGCTAAGGAGTAAGAACACCCACTGCAAAAGCCCAAAGGTGGAAGCATGTCTGAATTTCTTGCACACCGGCAATGAAGGTAGTGAGTCTGGGGCAGCATGGGTGAGGGGTAGAGGGAGCAGGGGTGAGATTAGAAGGGAAAGAGGGGGGTGGGTCACATGGAGTCTTTAGGACACTATGAGAATACTAGCTTCTTCTTAGTATGAGATAGGAAGTCACTGAAAGGTTTTGGTCTAATTTATGCTGTAAATGAGTCACTCTGGCTATCATTTGAGAATAGACAATGGATTATGAAAGGAGAAGCAGGGAGCCCACTCCAGATGGGAAATGATAATACTCTGACCTGACTGTTAACAGTAAAGTGCTGAACAATGACCAAATCCTCAATACACCATATCTTGTCGAGTTTAAAATGCCAGTTTGTGGGACGCATTCCTCATTTGGACATATTAAAGGTGACATAATCTGTATCTTGGTATTCAGGAAACACAGTATTTTTAAGTTGAACTGGAGGGTTTCTGGCAGATTTGAAGTGGGGATGAGAGAAAGAGGAGTCAAAGATGTCTCCAAGGTGTATGGCCTGAACAACTGGAAGGCTGCCCTCAGCTGAGATGATGATGAGAATGAGCACAGGAGGGGCCAGTTGGGAGGGCTGGCTCAGGTGCAGATCAGAACAGTTTGGGACATGCTGAGATTAGGTATCTATTAAAAATACTGGGACGCCTTGGTGGCTCAGCAGTTGAGCGTCTGCCTTCAGCTCAGGGTATGATCCCAGGGTCCTGGGATCGAGTCCCACACCAAGCTTCTCACAGGGAGTCTGCTCCTCCCTCTGTCTGTGTCTTTGCCTCTCTCTCTCTCTCTGTCTCTCATGAATAAATAAATAAGATCTTTGAAAAAAATGCAAGTTGAGAATACCCTGTAAGCAATTGATTATGAGTTCAAAAGAAATTCAGACCAGAGACAGAAATGTGAGCATCACAGGACATTAAAAATAATTGAAAGCACCCCTGGGTGGCTCAGTTGGTTAAGCATCCAACTCTTGATTTCAGCTCAGGTCATGATCTCAATGCCGTGAGATAGAGCCTTTCAGTGCCATGCTCAGTGGAGCATCTGCTTGAGATTCTCTTTCTCTACCCCTCTCGCTGCTTGCACTCACATATGCTCTCTCTCTCTCTCTAAATAATAAATAAATAAAATCTTAAAAATAATAATTGAAGCCAAAAGACCAAATGAGGTCACCAAAGGACAGAGTGTAGTTAGGGAAAAGGGAGCCTGGGTATGGGGCCCAGGTCTTCCAACTGGAGAGGTCTGGGTGGAAAAAAAAAACCAGCAAAGGACAGCGAGGTGAAGTAAACATGTGAGAAAAGAAGAAATAACAGAAATAATTGATAACAGCCTCAAGTTCTGCATTGGTGTGGAAAGGAGGGAAAATTAACCTCTATAAATGCTTCCAAAATAGATATAACAAAAATGGTTCATTTCTCTGCTCAGTCAATGAGAGGTGAGCGGCCAGCAGTGGAAGGGCCAAAGTGAAGAGATGCTAACATGTGAAAAGAAGAGGAGACCACGTCGATTTTTATACTTTTCATTCAATGCATTTCTTCTGAAGCCACCTTGCTCTAGGAAAGGTTTAGCGTGGTTTGTCAGTTTGCATTGAGAATTTTTAACATTATAAAGCAATTTCACCTCCCATCCCAGTGTTCTCCCATGACTTACTCAGCACATGCTGTCCCCATTCATTCATTGACCCGCTCATGCCACAATACTTATTGACAACACTGTGAGCCCGTGTTCCAAGCGCTGGGTCTGATGGCTGACTTGAAGACACCCGATTCCAACCTCCTTTTCTACCTTGAAGCCAATCCAGACACAAGACTAATAAGCACTCCATAAGCTAATTTCCTCGACACTCACAAAACTCTGTACTTCAATTCACAAAACGCAGAGAAGAAACTGAGGACACAGAAGCCATGAGTAGCCTGACCAATAAGCACCAAAAGCTCCCGTGCTAAATCAGGTCTGCACAGTCACTGAACTCCTTTATCCTTCCTGAGGTAGGCAGGGAAAGTAGGAAGTCACCAACCGTAGTGACAGCCAACGTGTGCAGTGCCTTTCATGTTTAAAATCAATTTTCCTATCTTGCATGTAAGTTAAACGCTATGGCAGTGTTGAAAGGGGAGTACAGTTGGCATCCTGCCTTGGATGAGGAAGCAAAGGCTCCAGGGAGGTAGTTTCCCCAGGGGGCATAGCTAGGATAGGGCTCAGCTGGAACTCAAGCCTCAGTCTTCAGATGATTTGTAGCCAGCGGTGGGTTGGGTGCTGGGGGGAAGCTACAAACAGATAAACGGTAAAGGGCCTGCCTCAAAACAAGAACTAGACAAGTGAGGGAGCCAGGAAACAGCTGGGAGGAGACAAGGCTCTGAGGAGTGCCAGGGAGCAGGCACTTGGGGACAGATAGGGAGGAGCATGGCACGTCCCTAAGTAGGTTTTCAGGGGGAGCTGCTGTCAAGAAAGCAGCCAAAGAAACCTCAGCACCTACGCGGCAGGCCCAGCCTAGGGAAGCCAACAGTCCTGGATATTAGGCCCACCAGCTGTCCCAGCCTGCCCGGGACTGAGGTGATTTCTGGGACGTGGGACTTTCAAGTCTCAAAAGCAGGAAAATCCCAGGCAAACCAGGACAAATGGGCACTATGGTTAGCATTCCAGCCTTGCTGCTTTCTGGCTATATGAACCTGGGGCGAATTACTTCCCCTCCTCTGATCTTCCTCTCCTCTAAAGTGGGTGTAAGAACGGGACCCCAGCAGGTTTATTGGGAGATTTTAGTGAGATAAGCGAAAAATCTCTCACATACCATCTGGCACTTGGAAGGCATTCCGCTAATGACCGCTATTATTATTACTGTGAAGTTATGAAAATGAGATGTTCAACTGCGCTTTTCTCGCCATTCCTGAAGCTGAAACGCAGTCATCAGAGTCCTCCCAGAAACAGCTCTCCTAGGAGCTGGGTTTCGAGCCAGCTGTTACGGATCTGCATAAGCACCGGAAACGTGGAGACGCTGAGGCAGCACTATCCCCAGAGCAAGTGAACCCCAGCTGTGGGCTCCTTGGTCCCCTGGCTGCTCCTTGAAAGTTTCTGTAACTCCCAAGATAAGGCCTATCCTAGATAAGCTTCACCACTGGAAAAGTTTAGCACACCAGGTTGACCCTGGGAATAACAACAGAGAAGCCAACTGAGTTTCCCGGTGACGGCCCACATACCAGGAGCTCAGGGCTCTTAAGCTGCCCCTGTTCGCCCCAGACTGTGGTCTCTCCTCTGCCCACCCAGCACATTCCCGCGAGGACTAAGCGGGGTCCTTGGCTAGTCTGGTACCATCACAGTCACTAACTCCTGGCACACAAGTTCTAAGTGTGCCCTCTACGAAAATCGTTTTAATTTCTGGGAGCATTAACCCACAGCTCTGCCATGAACAGAAAACTCATGCCCTGTACAGAAAGCCATTCTCTCTCCCTCTCTAGGTAGAAGTCCTTGCTTTGAAGACCTGCACTCCACTGTAGGCCGTTTGTTCTTTGGGCCTCAACTGCTGTCATGTTTATTGCATTGTAACGTAAAGATCTATCTGAGCACCAGCACAGCTCTTGGAAGACAGGAGATGACTGCATGCTTCATCCGCGGAGATGGACTATAGCATAGCAGTTGAGAACACCACTGCCCAAGTGCTAAATGGAAACAGAGCTTCCTATCAGGGTGAGAAAAATATTCTAAAATGGACTGTGGTGGTGTTTC
Organism: Nyctereutes procyonoides; assembly: GCF_905146905.1. Classification (NCBI taxonomy): domain Eukaryota; kingdom Metazoa; phylum Chordata; class Mammalia; order Carnivora; family Canidae; genus Nyctereutes; species Nyctereutes procyonoides. The sequence goes on from NW_026575159.1 coordinate 22,073,154, forward strand.
CTCATCTTCGCCAAGTATACTAAAAACCACTCAACTGTATACCTTAAGTGGGAGAATTGTAGCGTATGTCAACTCTATCGCCATGGAGGCGCTTGGAAAAGACAGCAAGACCACTGCCTGCCTCTGTGTCCCAGCCTCACTGCTTACCCCGTGATTTGGAGTAAGTTTCGTGATTTCCCTGTGTCTCAGCTTCTTCACCTCTAAACTCGGTTCAAGCAAAACCTACACCAAGGGGTTGTTATGAGGAACCAAAGTGGCGATTATTTTTATTTTTGACAATCATTTTTCAAGTAACTAGAATGGCACCTAGAACATATAAAGCTGTATGTATGGTAGGTAGTAAGGGTAGTTACTTTTCATCTCTGTGATGCTAGAACACGGTTCAGTGCCTGACACAGGGTAAAGGAATGATGATTTATTACCTGCGTATCCCCCAAGTTCCCACAGGAAAATCCAGATGTGGGACACGCTAGCCCATGTGCCTCCAGCAACAGAAAGAAGAGTGGACTTAGGAGTTGAATGACTTGAGTTTGAGTTTCTGATCACCTCCTTAGAGCAGGATGCCTTTGAACAAATCTCTTTTCCGTTTACCCTGAGACTCGCCTCCCTCATATGACAAATGAAGCTGAAAATTGTTTTTATTAACTTCAAAGTGTTGCTTCGAAGATGAAATCAGCTCACGTATATGAATGCCCTTTAAAACTATAAGGTAATGTACAAATTTAAGTCCCCCCCCCCACAGAAATTGGTTTTGCCTTAAAAAGACCCATGTTTCTCTATTACCACAAAAGTCTAATTATGCTCCCTTACCCTGTGCAATACTGTGCTCCCTTACTCATGCAATACTGTTAGGAACATGGACAAATATCAGACCCAAGGGTGGTCTGATGTCACTGGGCTCTGAGCACCAGAGTGGTCCTATTGTACCGAGCTCTGGTTGGGCTGGAAACTCCAAAGAAATACTATTCCTTTAAATTTTGCCCCTTTGTGGCTCACAAATGAATCCATTTGGAGGGCAGCAGCTGTTGAGCTCAGAAGTAGAGCAGCATTCCCGGCCTTGCCAGGGTGGGAAGCTATAATCAGGTGGGCCAAAAAGCTCTACAATTCCAATTCAAAAGTCTCTACTGCCATCTACTGGCTCTTGGGGGATTCCACTGGCAAAAAAGCCAAGAAAGGACTTGCAGGGCGGGTGAGGAAGGAAGCCTTAGGAGATTTCTATATACAGGATGGAAGGGACCTTACAGACCAATTAGTCCACCACCCCCTCCATCTTCCAAATGGGGAAACTGGCACCAAGAGGTACAGGGGCTTGACTGAGATCAGGTTCTAGCCCAGAGCAGGCCATAGCTCCTAGATCCAGATCTTAGCTCTGCCCATGCTATACCATTTCTATCCGAAAATATGAATGATTAGCAAGGCTGGCTTGGGGAAAACAGTTTCTGCAAGGCACCTCCTTCCTCTCCATCGTCCGTCCCACCTTCTTCCTTTTGTACCAACAGCCCCAGACTAGACCTGCACTGACATTTTCTTACCCATCTAGAACCCAGATGATTCACCCTGTCCAGCAATCCTTTTCAGGGATGAAACGTTAAGTCATGCACTTGAAGGCACTTGCTTATATTTTTAAGGATACAGAGCCCAGGGCAGATCCTGTATGGTAGACATTCAACACACCCATATTCGAGACAAGGAGACTAAGACTTGGGGACATCAAAGAATGTGCTGTGGCAGTAGTTCCCAAGGAGCCCAACTTTAGGACCACCTGGGGACTGGTGACAACCGCCAAAGCCCAGGACATACCCCAAACCTGTTAAACCAGAATCTGCAGGGGCAGGAGCCACGCAGCAGGAGTTTTGAAGACATAACTCCCACCTTCCAGGTGATTCCAAATACAGACAGGTTTGGAAGCTGCTGACTTACATTCATTCAATTAGTAGGTGAGACAGTAGTACCCCAGGCCTTTCCATGCGGGCCCTGCATAACAGTATCACCCACATTTCAATGGTTTGCCTTATACTTTAAAGACTTGCCAATTCCACGCTCTAACTATATTATTAATAATTATAAGTGACCCCTTTTTTACTTAAATCAATACGCTTTTAAGGGAACACTGTTACTTTCAGAGATGGAAAAGCAGGATCACTTGCCACAGAATAAAACTCAACCATAAAATCAAATACACTTAAGTAGAAAAATTAAAATAGGGATCCCTGGGTGGCGCAGCGGTTTGGCGCCTGCCTTTGGCCCAGGGCGCGATCCTGGAGACCCGGGATCGAATCCCACGTCAGGCTCCTGGTGCATGGAGCCTGCTTCTCCCTCTGCCTGTGTCTCTGCCTCTCTCTCTCTCTGTATGACTATCGTAAATAAATAAAAAAAAAAAAAAATTAAAAAAAAAAATTTAAAAAAAAAAATTAAAATAAAAATGTATAATCGCTGGGATCCCTGGGTGGCTCAGTGGTTTAGTGCCTGCCTTCGGCCCAGGTCGTGATCCCAGGGTCCTGGGATCGAGTCCCACATCAGGCTCCCTGCAGGGAGCCTGCTTCTCCCTCTGCCTGTGTCTCTGCTTCTCTCTCTGTGTCTCTCATGAATAAATAAATAAAATCTTTTTTTTAAATGTACAATCGTATATGAAATAAAGTTATTTCATTTCTCAGTTTTGGAGCTAATGCTCCCTGAGAGCAAAGAAAGTACTTCTCTCTGCTCCTGACAGGACTGAGAGAAATGCAGCAAAAATACACCTTGGAGCAGTGTTGGACCTGCGTGTTCAATGGGCGCCACTATATGTGTCTGCCATCTATGCCCTCTGTCCTTCTGTCTCTTGCCAGCCACGCTCCGGAGCTTGGGGAGAACTCCCGTCAGGATCTTCAGTGTCCTAAGTCCCGGGCCCGGGGCCTGTGGGTTCTCAGCCAGACTGCAATAGCATCCCGCCCAGGGTCTTATCCAACAGCTGGGTCACCCTCACGCATTACCAAGAGCAACAGACGTTCTTTTCGCATTGCTCTAGCCCCTTTTCGATTGGCTGGCCCACCTGTTGGAGTGGAATTGTCAGCTCCTTGTCCCCTAGGCTGCAGACCAACTCCACGACCCACATTTCCTGCAGGTGAGTGTCATCGTGCTGCTTGCTCAGAGCACAGCTGTTTGGCAAAGGCAAGCAGCAGATGTGAAGCCCGGGCCCCCACTGCGCTTGGCAGCGGCATCCTCCATCCCACTGACCCACAGCAGCTGAGAGCAGCTGTCTTCATTGAACAAAAAGAGGGTTAATTAGCAATTACTGCGGATGACACAATTTGTGTCTGTTTTGAAAATATTTGGGTATCAGTCTTATTCAACAACCACCTGGAAACATACCGGTTGTCCAATTTTTTCCTGTTCAAATAAAATCATCACCTGTACACCCTGAAAGGCAGAAACTTCTTAAAACTACCACATCAACATATGGTCAATTTACATACTTAAGGAAAAGCAGAAAAGCAAAAAGAAGCAAAAAGCACTCGTGGTCCCACCACCAATACAAAAATGGTTTTTAACCCACATGATAATCCTTCTCTCTTCATCCTATAACTTATTTCACATTCTTGTACAAAAATAAGTACATGCAAAACACCCCCTTTTGTATCATTTGTTTCCCATAGTAACATATCACAACCACTCCATCATTCAATGCTCCTGTATGACATCATGGTAATGAATCCTAAAACTTCATTACAAATGAGTAAGGTAACATGAAGAGAGCAAGAGAAGTAATGTAGTGAGTATCCTAAATATTAGGTATACACCCATTTTAAAGATGTAAAAACAAAGTGAGTGGCCAGTTGATGGTGGAGCAGAGATGCCCATCAAGCTCCTTTCCAACCGAAACGCCTACATAGCCCTGTTGACTTTGCATGCCTAAGACTCACCTTGAATATCTGAATTTTTAACATTAGTGCATTTGATTATAAGCTGAACTCCAAATAAGAACCCCAAAGGAGCTTCGTGAGGCAGCTGATAACCATTATCCAGAAGAACAAGTTGAGTGGGATTTTGCCTCTGATGGAGACAGCTAGGGTCAGATATGGTTTCTTGTTCTGTCAACAACTGTACGTGTCAAGACTGGAAAAGAATCCTGGACTAGATATCAAGAGATCTGAGTTTTGTTCTCACCTCCTCCGTTCACCCGCCAAAGAGTCATGGCCAAGCCAAGACACTCAATTTATCTGGACTTCAGTTTCCTCAACTATGTGCTGGGGTAACACAATCTGCCCTGCCAAGCTCAGAAGATTCTAAACAACAAATGAAACAATGAGGCACTATGCAAACATAAGAGATCCTTAACAAATGCCTTTATGGATCTATCAACAGAGAATTTATTTAACACTAGAAAATACATCAAAGAATTTTAAATAAGGAAGGAAATTCTGAAGCCAACTAATTTTAGAAATAAGGAAACTGACATCCTGAGAAGTTAGGAGGTCGGCTCAGAGTTTCACAGTGAGTTAGGAGCCCAGCTAACCCAGAAGCCAATGTTGGGATTCCCACCAGGGCCATCTTCCTTTTATAAGGCCCCCCTGGGGCCGATGAACATCCCCAACATGCTCACAAATCTGAGTGGAAGGCAATTCAGTTCATTTCTGTTTCCTGTGGTTCAATAAAAATGAACGTTTCCACACACGGTGACCTCTTCAGCCAATGATGTCCAGCACTGATATGTTTTACCTAAATTTAACTTCTGTCTGAAGTTGTAGATTGCTTACCTAGACAGATCTGCCTGAAAAGAGCAGGGAATGACCTAAGGACACTTGGAGCTTGAGTTTTGCACATGCTGGGAACTCTTGTACCAGAAGCCAGACACAGGCTTCTCCTGAATGGGACCTGAAGTCGTTTGGTCAACTGATCGCATCCCAAGCATCTGGAGAGCTGCCAGTGCCGGGAGAATTGGTTACAGAGTCACAGAGCGGCACGGCCCCATCACATGAAAGTCACTTCCAGCTTGGAACGGATTGCAAATTCCTGCCTTCTGAGTGGTGTTTCAGATGACTGAGGGCTGGCGTGTCTGTGGGCAGTCACCAAAGCAGCAAAAGGAAGTCAGGGGGAGCAAGAGGCATCCAACACCCTGCCCTAGACCCAGGATCACAGAAAACAGGACTTTGGGGGCTCCATTAAGCCTTGCCTTAACTGAAGGTTTTTGATCAAAAAAATATCAAGTTTCAATTTGCCTTCATTTTGAAACACAGAAAGCCATCTGTCATCTAACAACACAGAGGCTCTCCTGCCCCAGCTTGGAGCTTTTCCAAACTGTCTGCACTGCACAGACGAGGATGACCGGCTTTCACACATACGTGTCAGAGCCTCTCAATGCTTACTGTGTGCCAAGCACGGTGCTAAGTGTTTCACATGCCCTGACTCATCTAAGCCTCACACTTAACCTCAGGAGGGAGGCATCAGTATCACTATTACAGCCAAGGAGCCTGGGACAGTTAAGGAACTTGTACAAGGTCAACAAATGGTAACCGACAATGGAGGAACTTAACCCAGTCCGTCTGACTCCCAAGCTCTAAATAAGTTGTATAGATAAGAGGCCTCGTGTCCCTCCACCAGGCAGAAAGAACCCCCAAATCAAGAGGAGAGCACCAAGGATATGGCCTCTGTTTGGCCGACGCCAGGACTATCTCAACCCCCAACCACCCACTACAAAGTTCCATGGTCTTCTGGAAAGTTTTCTTACGTCAAAACGTTCCGTCACCATTCATTCCTGCCTCTGCTCACCACAGTCCTCCCAGCGCTCCAACTGCCCCTGAGAAGTCGGCCTTAGGCCCTGTTCCCATGAAACAGATCCCCTGCCCTCACAAAGGGATTTCTGTCTGACCTCCATCCTTCTGATCATAGCTTAAGCAGAATGCATCTTGCTCTCATCTACATGAAAGAGCATGATTGTCCTCAATTTCATGTTGCCCCCACAGTTACAGTACGTGCTTACATCTGCTGGTGTAAAACATGATTAAATTTTTTCCCAAAACCCCAGGGCTAGAAGGGGCTTGGAAATTTTATCTTGTACTTCCTCCTGCCTTCAGACAGGACCCTACCCACCCGCCCCCCCCACACACACACACACCCCACCTAAATCCACAAAACATAGAAACACCCAGTGAGATCTGTACGAACGCTGAGTATTACGCCACCTGACATACTCGGAAAGCAAGGCAGAGTGACCCATCTGAGGTCCCTCAAGTAGACTGTGGGTAAGGCCAGACATCGGGCCTTTAGGGGCAAGCTCTGGTCCCACATAGCCTTTCCCATAGCATCTAGGTACTCCCACTCACTACGCCACTATAGACACGATGAAGGTACATGGACATATGAGCACAGCATCTTCTCACGGGCATTCGGTTTCATTTGCTGGATAAATGAATGCTGGAATTCATGCTGGTAAACCCAGCATTTCCAGCACTGTGCTAGGAATACAGAGGAAGATACATCAGTTTGCCACCCCCCAGAAGCTCAGGCCGAGGCCTCAGAATCAATAACCACCTCCATAACAGACTGACTTTGAGCACCCTCTGTGGGGGCCTGCTGAGCTGGATTGCTGGGGCCAGTCCTACAACTGTCTGGTCCCTTCCCTGAGGTTCCACAAGGCTCTATAATCCATGGACTGTGAAACAGGCCTCAGGGGGAGTCCTCCCCAGATCTTGTCACCCACCAGTTGAGCAGCTGTGGGCAAATGACCTCCATGGATTGAAGCCCGGTTTTCTCAAATCTAATAACAATGTTAATAACACCTTGTAGTATGTTGAGCAGTGGTCCCCCAAATTATGTCCAGATTGTAACCTCTAGAACCTATCAATGTGACATTAGTTGAAAAAGGAGCCTTCGCGGATGTAATGAAGTTAAGGATCTTGAGCTCGCCCTAAATCCAGCAACAAGGATCTTTGTGAGAGATACCAGGAAGGAAGAAGACACAGGGGAAAGGGAAGAAGTCTGTCTGAAGACAAAGGCAGAGATGGGATTATAGAGTCACAAGCCAAGAGATGCTTGAGCACCTGCAAGAGGCAAAGGAGGATTCTCTCCCAGAGCCTTTGGAGAGAGTGTGGCCCTGCTGGGACCTTAATTTCAGATTCTGGCTTCCAGAATTGTGAGGAAATAAATTTCCAGAGTTTTTTTCAAGTCACTAAATTTGTGATAATTTGTTAAGGCAGCCCCTGAAGAAACACACCTATTTCCTGGGCTGCTAGGCATGGAAACTATCCTATCCTGGAGTAAGCCCTTCATTGATTATTGGTGTTATTCATGGCCTGACTGTGCTCGGACTCAACTCAAGTCCAAGCCCATTTTGCCCACTCCTCCTGGAGATTGTCACCTTACCAAAGATCCAGAATAAAGGTTTTCGTGTTTTCATTCAGGGTTGCTGCTTTGTTGTTATTTATCTCTTTCCCGTGGACATTGTTCAAAATCATACCCCCAAATTTTCATTCAAATAAATATGAATGGGACCCAAAGAATATATTTTAAAATACATTCTACAACATGTTGCTACTAATATAACATGATAATATTACTACAACATCTAATCGCCTATGTTTCTAAGACAAAAAGTGACTGATACTCCACCAGGATGTATCCACTCCAGGATGCTGGCCAGCATCCTTTCTGATCAGTTTGTGATTGGATCATACTGGGTAACTATTCCTACCCTCGTCCCTGTCCAGAGGCAATGCTCTTCCATCTCCATGGAACAAGGGGCGAATCACCACAGTGGCCTTGTAGACCTAGAACAGATAGTTGAGATTAACCAGTCCAGGGGGTTCAGGCTGTGTTTGGGGAAGCCAAGTTTGCATAGATGAGCCTTGGGGAATGCATGTGGGAGCAGAGAATGACAGGAGAGAGCCAGGCAGGACCCTGGGAGTCCCATCTCCTTCACACGGAGCTGCTCTTTTTATTTCTGTTATAAACTTGGGATATGCATATGATTCCTTTTTGGAAAAAAAGTGTAAAGCACTTTGGTGTTTAAAAAAAAAAATGCTTAAACTACTGATATGACATATTTACTTTGCAGGCAGACTGAGGTCCCCAGAGCTTGAATGGCATGCTCAGGGTCACTCAGTGAGGGACTGAGAGCCAGGACCAGAAGGCTGGACTCTGAACTCTATCCAGGCACCGTCTACTCCAGAGGCCACAGGCACAGCCACAGACACCTATCCCCACTGTGAGGCCCTGAGCACTGCCACTGCTGGCCTCAGGGCTCCTCTCCAGGTGCCAGAGCCCCACCTCTCAGGAGGTCCATGCCTGGGACAGGAGGGGATGCCCAGGCAGTGCTGGTAGCCCCTGCTCTGGAGGTGAGCTTAGTCTCCACCTGTGCCCAGGAAGTTCCGGTCTCTAGGCCACTGCTACTGGACATAGTGTCACTCACTGCCTGTGAAATCTTCCTCTCCACTGTACCTTTCTCCTTCCTTAGAGCTGACACCCAGGCCTTGTCTCAGGTAAGGCAATGTCCAGTACACAGGACCATTGAAATGTTTCTTGGAACACAATTGCAAGGCTCCTGTTTTCACAGAGAAGAAAACAAAGAGGAGAACCCACCCAACAATTACTGAGTTGGTTCTGAGAATGAGCTCTTGTCTGCTCTGCCCCAGGGGGTCTGGACCCAGGGACTGCTGTTGGCCTCCCACCTGGCCAATGGGACAACCAGGAAAAGTCCAACCTCCCTGGCCTACCACACAAAAACAAAGATGCAAAAGAAAACAAACTTTAGCAAGAGAGCTATGGCCTCAAAGCCCCAGGCCACTCCCAGTTGCTGTACCGAAGTGAAAAGATGATGAAGCAGTAGTAGCTATAAGCCCCGCACGAGGCTTCTGGCATGGAGGGGCTCTCAATAAACTGTAGTCAAGTTAGAAATGTTTGTGCAGCATCTTCCCTCAAGGGACACCCAGTGCAGGAGCAGGGTTCTAGGTGTATTTGCAAGCTAAATGGCAAGAAGAGTCCAATAATAGTCCAAGTAGAAAAAAAAAAATTTAGGGTGACACAAAGTACTGCATGGCCAGTGAGTCAGTCACCAGATAAACGGTGGAATCGATAATTACAAAAGAGCTCAGAGGAGATGTCCAGGCAGCCAGGATTAGTAAGATTTGGCTTCATAACATCTCTCATTCCTTAAGTACCTACTTGGACAACTCCACAAGACCTGCCTGACCATCTCCACTCCACAGAGGGAGAGCTAGATGCCAGAGTGGCCAGGTAGCCCCCACAGTAACTCAGTTGTGGAACTAGAGTGGGAATGAGGACCCACCTGGGCCCCACCATCTCCTGAGTATGCTCCACTAGGAACAGCAAGGATAATGTGGGGTGCAAGCAAAAGGGGGGAGACATCATTCCAGGCAGGTGTCTGGAGCATCTGAGTTCAGAGGTGAGAAAGTCAAAAGCACACTCGAAGCCATTAACAGAGAGATTTAGCTAGAATGGAGATTTCTAGAATGGGTAATAGCAATTGAGGACTCACTACACTTGGTGAAATTCTAACTATATATGCATCATCTCATTTGACCTCCACAATAACCCTGTGAGGTGTGGAGTATAATCATTCCCAATGTAGGGATGAGAATGTAGTGGCACAGAGAGGTTATGTAACTTTCCCAAGATCACACAGCTGGTAAGTGGCAGATGGAGGATTTGAACACATTCTAGATTGAAAGTCCATGTTTTAATCACACGTAATACTTGAAAGGGTTTGCTGTGGACAAGCTGAAAAGGCTGAATTTGGTGTGGGTACTGCCTTGAACGGCAGGTGCATTCAGCGCTTCTGCAGGAAAAAAAAATGAAATTGCAATGAAATAATTGTCCATATAAAAACAAAGTGAGAACAAAGAACATCTCCTCAAGAACAAAGGCCAGGCAGGAAAGGGGCAGCAGCATCCCTGCCCCCTTGGAGTCCTCCACATCTTCCCCCTGCATTGTCCTCATGTGATGAAAGCAGAAAGGATCCTTTTGCCACTAGGAGGAAGGTAGGTGTGAAGGAGGACCAGTGGGAGGTCAGAGCCCGAAGCACAGCATGAAGTGAGCCGGAGGTCCAGGGAGATGGGAAAAGTGGAGGTGGACGCAACAACGATATGGAGAAGAAAGAATAAAACAGAATTGAGGAAGAAGGGGAGAAAATACTTGTTACCCCCGGTGGCCAGTTTAATCTACACTGGACCCATGTTCTCACCCAAGAAACAGGCTCGCTGTCCCCGTAAGAGGAATGAACCAGAATGTCTAACGCTGCCCCTGCACCAGAGAGGCAAGGGCAGCCTGTGTTTGTGCCGGGCACCTTCTGAATGCCTCTGGGAAAGGATTCACTAGGGCGGGAGGAGGTCCGTCCAGCAACTCACAACAAGGAGAAAGACCCAGAGCCCGGCCTCAAGCACCTCCAGATTTCCCCGTGTAGAAAGCCACACGAGGTTCTCCTGGCATCCATGAGGGGCATTTCCTATTACAAGATTTCATACATATTACCTTTCTAGATTCTGCTAGAATGATTGCTTCTACAGGTCTGTTCTCTGCAGGCACTCTGCTAGGAGCTCCCCAGAGCTGCCCCCAGGCTATGGATCCCCCCCCCATGTCAAAGATGAAGAATGGAGCTCCGGTGTGATTCAACGAATTCTCACGGTCACACGACTAATAGGGAAGAAGAAGATCATGATAGGACACCGTCCTCTCCCATTCACTAGGACAGGAGGGGCACCCAGTCTCACCATTTCCCAGCTGAGGAAGTCCAGGCACCCAAACACCGTGCGGGTCAATGGCCGGGCGCAGCTGGAATCCCCAGCTCACGAGCTCTGGGTCAATGTTAGTTTTGCCTCTTACTGTTTTGAGTACACTTGTTGTTCCCTCTCATAAGATGGCAAGTTCCTCACAGTAAAGGGGACCTTTCGATCCTGACATCCTCATAGCACCCAACACCAAGGATGGCCCCTGAAGACATGAAGCATGGATCGCTGGCTTGTTGGATGAATGGACTGTTAAGTCATGTCTTTAGTGCCAACAGTTCACTTCTTCGATCACCCTTCCTGCTGCCTCTAGAGGTACAGTGCTAAAGCATTTGTCTCCCTCAACTAATGCAATCCTTCTCCTGCTTAGGGCACAGCTAGCTGAGGAGCCATCTTCCCCATGGAGGCTTCCTATCCTCACCACAATAATCCCCCTCTTAACCTCTATGCCGCTCTGTTCCACACCTATGGGTGTCTGCTTCACTACAGAGTCCATTCCTCTAGGAGGTGTCATGGCCATCTTTGGATTCTTAACAAATGCTGATGAGCAAACATGTAAAGGAATGCAGGGATGGATGGATGGATGGATGGATGGATGGATGGATGGATGGATGATGGATAGGTCGGACAGATGGATGGTTGGATAGATGGATTCATCAATGAACAAATGAATGTAGAGACAGATGATAGGAGGGAAACACGAAGGGCTGGGACACAGGAGTTAAGAGGTAGTATAGTAGAAAAAACAGTGGGTTCCATGGCACAGGCCCCAAATTCTATAGAGCTGTGTGATCTAGGAAAAGTCACTTCTTCTCTTCCAGGATCATTGTACTTGTGTTTAAAAAGAAGGGCTTAAAAAGACCAGAATTGCTGCAAGTCCCCATTCTCCAGTTCTGTGAATGAAAAGTTCATCCTTGAACAAACCCACTAACGGATGTTTTGCACCTCCACCCTTGAAAACAGCCATTCTCTTCAACCAGCGTCTTATCTGAGGCCACCCTTCTCTGCCTCATCCCCACCAGGAGTTGCTATCTTGGAGGGGACCTCCTGGGGTGTTTGTGAACAAAAGCAATTGTCTTATCTGGTCACCCTCTCACGCCCCATCCTGCCCTTGGAAAACAGGAATGGATTTAAAGAATACCTGGCCTCTGATAGTCCGCCCATCCCAGGAACAGCTAGCGAGGCAGCCCCAGCTTCTCAGAAAGATGGTGCCATTTCATGCTGCTATCGGGACTGACACAGAGGCAACTCCTAGCCTGGACCCTTCAGCTAAGTTCAACTTCGGGTCAAGTCAGGGGCCCCAGCAGCTCAGAGGCATAGGTTCCATAAGGAAGGAATTTCAGAACGTTGCCAGAAGCTAACAACAGTCCCCAGCTGTTCCTGGCCGCCTCCTGCCAGTGAAGTAGTTTGAAGTGGGGGTCTTCACACACACACACAGCAGAAGGAGAGGTCAAATGAACGGCTGCACCTCTGGGCCGGGGTGGAGGGCAGGCTGGCGGGAGCAGAAGTCTCTGTCACTGGCAGCTCCTGCACATGGCCCCAAGACCCCTGGCAGAGAGGTCCCCCTCCCAGGATCCCTGCGGGGACCCTGACATCAGTAGTATGGATGCACTCTGACTTGAACATCTCTGCTCCCAGCCTGCCTGTGGCCAGGAGCTTCACTCCACAGTTCCTTTTGGAGCACATTTTGTGAAACCCTCTTAATAAATGGCTCTCCCACAGCTGATCTCCCTGGAATGAAACTGAAAACACCTACCTTAAAATGAATTTGCCTGGAATGCGCCCCCCCTCCCCACTGGCCCTGCTCTTTGTCTGCACAGCTCCCACTCATCCTCAGGTCTTACCAGTGATGAGGTGTGCCCACCCTCTGTAGACCAACTCGTGTGCCTCCTCCCAACACTCTCATCCACTTTCCCTGGGCGTGTTCCTTCTCAAACACTTGTGTGTTTGTGTGTGTCCTCATAATGGCTGTGTCCCTCGCCAGTACTTCAATCACAGTGATGGAAGCTGCTACTCATTTTTGTCATCACTGCCTGGCAAGAACCCACACGCTGTGTGGTATACCGGAAGTGATCAACAAATAGTTGTTGAATAAAATGAACAGAATCATGAATGAATTCATTATCTACCAAATATAGAAGAGTATTGTTGTCAGAATCCTAAAAGAGCAAACTTTGTAGTTATTAAGAGCTATAACATGATTAACACATGGTCTCCTAACTGGTCTTTCTTTTTTTTTTAAGATTTGTATTTATTTATTTGAGAGAAAGAGCATGCATGTGCAAGCAGGAGAGAGGCAGAGGGAGAGGGAGGGAGACAATACCAAGCAGACTCCCCACTGAGCAAGGAGCCCAATGAGGGGCTCAATCTCACGACCCTAAGATCATGACTTAAGCTGAAATCAAGAGTCAGATGCTAAACTGACTGAGCCACCTGGGCACCCCATAACTGTTGCTTTTTTTTTTTTTTAATAGAAAAGAAAGAGACGAAGAAGACAGTCCTAGGCTCTCAGGAGTTGACAGGCTGCTGGGAGACACATGTGGCATCTGCAGATGGCAAATACCACATTCTCATTGAATCCTCCTGTGTGGGCTTAGCACTATGATCCACATTTGACCAAGAGGGCCTCCAAGGCTCAGAGACGTTAAGTTCTCTGCTCAAACCACAGAGCTAGCGAGTATCGGAGCTGGAATCCAAGTCTCCTGAATCTCTCTTATCCTTCTCAACTTGGTCTGGTTTTTTCAATCTTGTACTTGAAAACAGATGAGCCCAGAGCTCTGGCAACTCACACTATTTGCCAGGAGTGACTCCAAAGGACCAGGAGGTGGTCTTGCTTCCAGACTCTGTTGCCCTGCTCCCTATTCCTAGCTGGGTAGTGGACCAGTGTGAGAAGGAAGCATGGGTGCCCACTGCAAGTGACCATTCTCACCCCCACAGAGCTGGCTTTCACACCTTTCCCAGCCCAAGGTGTTCTAGAAGGCTTCCACTGAAGAGGCTTGTTTTGCAACAGCAGCAACCATGGAGGAGGCACACCGTTAGCAAATGACCCCTCATCTGACCTGCCGGGTTTTCAGGGATATGAGGACGTCCTGACGGAAGAAGCATCGGGGAGCATCCTGCCAGCAAAGCTCCTTCCCTGGAAAGCACGAGGTTTTGGACTCACACAAAACTGCCTCTGACACCAACTGTACTATTTGGGATAAGTTACCCAAATGCTTTGAACTTTGCCTTCCTAAGCTGACATATAGATGCTGATGGTTTATTAGGAAGACACAGACAAACCACACAGCGCCACTGGCGCACAAGCAGCAGGCCTTCTGTAACAGCTCTCCCCACACCCCCCTGGTCTTTAAGCCTTTGTTTCCCCCCATTTCCTAGTAGAAGCCTCATCTGGTCTATCTGTTATCTCTCTGGCTGTTCCTATGATCGAAGTCCTCCAAATTCTGACCATCTCTTCTGGGGTATACCTCCCACCTCCCAATGGTGAGCCCGCAGAGAATGCAGAAGAGCAATTCCATGCTCAAGAGTGCCAAGAGAAAAAAAAAAGAGTGCCGAGAACAGCTGCACAGAAGGGGAAATTCTGAACTAACTACTGACCAGAGAGGGGAAGGCTGCCCAGCGGAAGAAAGTGTAGGGGCCCTCAGACTGTGGGGTGGTTGGACCTCCCAGTCGGATGAGTGAAGCTCGAGCTGGGCTAGGGCAACAGAGAAAGATGGGACTGAGGAGGTGTCATGGGGCCATTGTGAAAGTCCTGGGTGTCACCAAGAGGCAGGTGAATGTCATCCTGTGGCTCTGGAAGGGTTTTACACCCAAGAGTGAAATGATAAAGCCTGTGTTTTAGTGGCAGCCCTGGCGGGCAACAGAAAGGATGGACAGGAAAGAACAGGAATTTGAAGCTAAGAGACCACTTAGGTTTTCAAGATGACCCAGGCAAGACAGCAGTAGGACAAAGGACAAGGAGGATGGAGAGGCGGCAGAGGACCAAGCGGTGTGCTGAAAACACGACACACAGGGGCCTGCCTGTTGATTGATGTGGAAGGCGATGGAAACAGAGTGTGAAAATGCTTCCGAGGGGTCTAGCTTGGAAGGCCGGGTTTCCAGTGTCACTGTTAACAGAGATTTTCCATGTGAGAGACACACCCACAGCAGGAAGAGAAAATGCACTTGATTTGTGACCCATGGTGCTGTTCAAAAGAGATGCAATCAAATGAGTCTGGAGTGGAGATACAGCCCAGGAGACAGCATGAAGGTACCTAACGGAATCCATAGGAGTGCATAAGATCACCCAGATCACCCCTGGGATAGAAGCCCCACTAAAGAAAAAAAAAAGGCTTAAATACCAGTATTTCAGAGGCACCTAGAGAAGAGGGCTCCAGAGGGGAGCAGGAAGGAGTGGGCAAAATGAGAGGAGAACCAAGACAGACTGAGAGGGCCTGGAGAGGGAAGAGACCAGAGAAAGCAGCCACGTGCAGTGCTTACACAAATTTATACAAATGCTAAAATTCATGGAGCTGTATACCAAAATAAGTCATTTTGTTACAAGCTAAATTTAAAAATAAAATCAATGAAAGGCAAAAGGAAAAAGTCATCCTGAGATCCTACCTACCAACAGAGGAAACCACTGCGAACATTTTGGCATACGCCCCTCTAGTCTTTTCTTCTTCTTTTTTTGTTTTGTTTTTTTTTTTTTTAATTTATTTATTCATGAGAGACACACAGAGAGGCAGAGACACAGGCAGAGGGAGACGCAGGCTCCATGCCGGGAGCCCGACGTGGGACTCGATCCCTGGTCTCCAAGATCACGCCCTGAGCCAAAGGCAGACGCTCAACTCCTGAGCCACGCAGGCATCCCTAGTCTTTCTTTTCTTATACATTTTTTTTTTTTTTTGGAAATAGAATTTGCACGTGCAATTAACAAGCACAATTGTGATTTTTTTTCCCTAATTTACGTTACATTGTTTTAAAATTCCATGCTGTTCAATAAATAAAGTGGTGCCAACACTGAAAAGCAAGAAGGGAGGGAGGTGAGAGGGAAGGCGGTAGGGAGGGGCTGTAGATACTGCTGAACCCAGCAGAGGGGAAAGACAGTATAAGCCTGAGAAGAAGATAAGGTGGTTTCTTTCAAATTCATTTTAATCCTACCTAAAGCTTAGTAGTATACATCCTTTTAGAAAGTTCTCTCCCCATTTTTCAAAGAAGAGGCAAAACAACAACAATAACAAAAAACCACAAAAACAGCTTGCTTATTTTTTTTTCTGGAAAGGGAGGTGGTGGCCTTTCCACTCACCCGCCAAAACTCCTCCTGCATGCAGTAACATCGCCATCTGCTGGACCTGATGCCATCACCAGGGAGCAAAAAAATAAATAAATAAAATAAAATGATAAAAAATAAAGGCACCTGGACCTTTGCAATAGCGTAATCTCAGTGTGAGCCCCCCCTACTGCCCACAACCCAACCTGCTCCCCCTTTAAACACTCCACCACCCCATGGCCTTACAATACCAAGGGATATAGGGGTCTGACTGCAAGTGGCACAGGATGCAACTTAGGTCTTTCTGTGGCAAAAAAGCAAGTTAGTATCTGAGGAGCACTGGTATGGCAATAAGGCCTGCCAGGTCCCAGGCCACTGCTGCCACCAGCAAGGTGAGACTCAGACCCACCGAGGAAGATCGTGGGCTTTGCCACCAAGCAGATGAGCATTTGGGGCTATCACAGCAAGGTTAATGGTAATTAAGTTGATTTCTTTTACCTCCAACTGCCTGTCCTCTCTCTACTCTTTTGTAAGCTCTGGACACAGAATCAAAAAAAAAAAAAAAAAACCATCCAAGGATATGGTTAATTAGCATCCTCAAGCTTTGTATCTTCCCAGAGAGAATCTTCATGATATAAATAAATAAGCCCAGCCAGGTAAAGCCTATCATGGAAACAAGGGCTCCCCCCAGGCCCCACTGGGAGAAGTTATATGGAGAGAGAGATTTTTCCTTACCCTCCTCATGACCCCCTCATATGAGACTACCCACCTACTCACACACAAGATCAAGCCCTGCAGCACTACCACATTTGAGCCTCTGATTGTAGCTCGAAGATGGGATGTGTTTTATTCTCTCTCCTCTCCTAGCTCACCTGCTGAGAGCCCCAAAGTATATGATGCTGAGAGTTCCCAGAGAGTGAGCTTAGGGCCCCGAATTCCCGGGGTTGGTTTCATATTAGCACTGAAACTAATATGATTCTTGGACCGGGACTGCAGCCAAGTAAACAGATGTGGGCCTGACAGCTGCCTCCAGCAAGGGAGGAGGGCAGGACAGAAGTGGCATCACCAGGCAAGCAGTTGGCAAAGGCAGGGAAGAGAGAGAGAGGAGATCAGGGGACCCTCCCTACCCACCATCTGAAGGGCCAGGTCTCAAACCTGTACTGCACACCCATGAGTCATGACCATGACAGCCTCAGGGGATCCCCATCCTGGGTAATCTGTTAAGCACAATACTGAAGTAATAAAAATTTCTGGCATAAAAGAAAAGGTTTGATGAGGTAAGCAAAATTGCAAAAAAATACCTAATCCCTCTTCTATCTCTGCTCTCGCTTAATGATTCCACTCACGAGAAACTACTGAATCATTGGTGTCTGGGGTTTTGTGCTTTCATTAATACAGTGTATTTATTTAGTGCCTGCTGTGGTCAGGCACCACACGGACCCCGAGGGAGAAAACAACAGCCCATGATCTGGGCTCAGGCTCGTCCTCCGGGAGCTCACAGCCATGGGAGGCAGCTTCATGGAGAGGGGTGCAGGATCTAGGACCAGGCAGCGGGGTTCCCTTCAGCCACTTCCTACCTGAGTGACCTGGGGCAGACTCCTTAACCTCTCTGTGTCATTATTTTCCTTTCCTGAAAAATACAGCTAATACTAGCACCGACTTTATATAGCTGGTATTAAGTAAGTGTAACACTGTGCCAGATTCATGATAAACATTTAATGAATGTGAGCAATTACTACCATGTGGCAGGTCCTAAGGGTCTTCATCCTCACACAGTAACTGTACTGAACAGTACAGAGTATGGCTGTTAAAAAGGGAAGAGATTACCCTGAGAGCACATGGACTTAAAACCTTATTGAGTATTGAGTATTGTGGCAAGCAGAATAATGGTCCCAAAGATATCCATGTCCTCAACCCTGGCACCTGGAACTTTATATGGCAAAAGAGACTTGAAGACATGACTAAGTTAGGGATTCTGGGAGGAAGAGGTGATCTGGGATTAACAGGCGGGCCCAGTGCAATCACATGGTCTCTATAAAAGGGAGACAGAAGGATCAAAGACAGAAGGTGATACTGATGACGGAGGGAGGGAGGAAGGTGATGTGATGTGACCCGTTGGCCATGAATCAAGGAATGTCGATAGCTCCAGAAGCTGGAAAAGGCAAGGAAGCTTACAGAAGCAATGAAGACCTGATGACACCATGATTTTAGCCAATTAAGACTCATTTTGGGGGCACCTGGGTGGCTCAGTCAGTTAATCATTTGCTTTCAGCTCAGGTCAGGATCCCAGGGTCCTGGGCTCCAGCCCCACATCGGGCTCCTTGTTCAGCGGGGAGTCTGCTTCTCCCTCCCCCTCTGCCCCTCCACCCTGCTCATGCTCACTCTCTCACTTCCGCTATCTCAAATAAATAAAATCTTTAAAAAAAAAATTTTTAATTCATCATGGACTTTGGGCCTCCAAAAACTACACAAGAATAAATTATGCTGTTATCGACCATTAAGTTGACAGCAATTTTTCACAGCAACAACAGAAAACTAATACAGATTTTAATAAAAACAAAAGTGTGTTTCCTTACAACATATCTCTCACGAAAGACAGCATAATAAAGCTGAAAGAGCACTGGGTTTGGAGTTCGAATCCTGCCTCTATACATTACTGTGTGTCTTTGGATATTTTACTTAACCTCTCTGAGCCTCATTGTCCCATCTCTCAAATAAAGATAAACGTCATTATTTCAAGTGTTGGCTATAAAACCACAAGGTAGACAGACACTCAACAGCTGTATCACTCTTTGTATGAAAAATACAGTGCCCGTCCCTCTGCCCCCAAACTGCTGATTATCTAAAGGTTCTAGCTTTTCTGCGCTTTGATTAAAGGTGTTCACTCGTGCGCAGGCCACCATCCATTTCTAAGTACTTGACTCCTCTGCTGTCGGAGGCTGGGACTGACGGAGATACCATGTGCTCGCCAGAGATAATATTTTGGTTTCTGTGCCCAAGGCCTGCTGATAACCTGAGCTCCACCCAGCCATGTTCCCCACCCCTGCTCCTGAGTCAGAGACCCCTTGGCTGACAGTCTGTCCTCTGCTCTAGGTTACATTGCCATCAGTCCACCAATTCACCATCACCTCACTCTATTCTGGAATGTCAAAGAAAGACGATCAGAACATGTGCATGCCCGTGGAAAATCCCACTGCATCTATCATTTCCACCCATTACAACAATGGCTAGCACACGCTGATTGCCCACACTGCACTAGAGGCTGCACTACAAGACAGCGGGGCAGGGGCTGGGGGTGTTCCACCCCTCCAGTCTTTTCCTTGGAGGGCGTTCCAGTAAGAAGAAAATGCAGCCTCTGTTAAAAAAGTGGCTTAAGGGAATTTTTCAGCAAAAGGTGGTCAGTGGTCAATATTAGCAAAGGAGAAAGTTTGCCTTGTAGATGTTTGGCTCTTAGACAAGAGAAAGGCCCCCACTCCCCACCCAGCTCCATCACTACCCCCACCTCTAGCTGCAGAGGGATTGACAAGAGCCAAGACGTTCGTTCCACTCTGCACACTATCAAAGGAGAGCAAGACGGAACTCCCCAAACCAAGGTGAATTCTGGGTGGGCAGTGGGTCAGGGATGGGCTGGGCGGCGCTGGGACAGAGAGTGAAGGTGGGGCATCAGGGACGAGGGGCTCACAGATGGCCACGGCAGGCTGTGAGTTCCTCCAGACCCCGCACACACGGTCATCCAGCGGTGTGGCTTTCATCCGGCAAGGAACCGCACGCTGCCGTCGTTCCCAAGGCTGCAGGCAGAGCTAAGATCCTGCGTGCACACACATATGCTTTCACTTCGTCCTCACGAGAACCTGAAGAGATGGTTATGTCATCCCCGTAATGCAGACAAGGGGCTGATGCCCAGGGGTCAACGGATCCAAGGTAACTAACTGCCAGTCAGACCAGGAATCTAACCTCCGGTCCAAGGACCGTGCTCTTCCCAGACACTGCCCTACCTACTGCCACTGGCCCTTGCTTCCCCTCCCCATGATAGGTCCAGAGCCAAGAACATTTCCAGGGCCTCTTCCAACGGGCCTGAAGTTCTGGGTGGTCTAGAAACCTTGAAGCAAGCGTCGCATTTTATCCCAGAACAAATGGAGACGTGGAAGCGAAGGGTCCTTCCCAAGCGAGGAACAGCTGGGCCCAGCTGGGGGGCAGGATAAGATCACCTCTCCACGCAGCACCGTCCTTCAAGAGGAGGCCTATCTGCCGCAGGGTCTTGGAAGCAGGCCAGGGACGTCTGCACAGCACGGGCACTGCCGGTCTGCACAAGTGTGGGGCAGGGGTGGCAACGGACGCCGGGCAGCTGCTGAGGGAAAGTGGCCCTGGGCCGGAGGGTGACCGCAGAAGCGCCCCGGGGCCCCTGGGCGGAGCTGCAGGTCAGGCCAGGACACAAACATCTGGTAGTCCCTGCACCCACGCAGAGGATCGCACGTGTATGGAGCCCCCGGTGCGTGGCAGGCTGCGTGCCTTTCCCTGTGCTACATGACATGGCCAGAGAGCTCCTCCGGGGCCGACCCAGCCTGCTGCAGGCCCGAAAGCAACGGGCCTCCACTGCGGCTCTGCTTGGGTCCCAGTCCGGTCCTGCTCTGAGCCTTTCTCTCACGGCCCTGAAGAGACTTCTTTTGTGTGGTTCCTCCCAAGCTCCCCTTGGTTCTAAACCCTTAGTGCACATAAGGGTCGTGGATCTCATAGGTCCAGACAGAAGGTTGCTTGCACGGTTAACAGGTATCCGCGGGGTGGGGGGTTTTAGAAAGATCATCCCAGACTACACTTTGAAAGGTTGCTTCTTTTCTAGGCTGCTGCCTCAAAGCCCTTCTTTTTCAGCCCAGCACTGGCATGTGGTGCCGGCATCCCTGCTCTCAGACCTGCAGGCTTCTGCCCTGACATCCAGGCCAGCTCCCACCATCTTCATTTCGACAGCCCCACAGTTCAGCCAGCAGGTACTGGTTCAGGTTTTGAACCTCAGGAGACACGTCGCTGAGGAAACCTGCCTGCAGGAGGACCCTTCTCTGAAATCAGTCTTGCCTGATGGATTCCACTAATTTTTGCTTTCTGGACTCCTCTCCTCAGCTCCTCATCTTCCCTCACTTGACTCAGGTCTCTCTTCTCTAGGCTGTCTTTTCCTAAGTTCACCCCCACCTCTCTTGGTCCAGCCTTGACCCCAAAGAACTTCACCTGAGCGCACTCTTACCCAGCAAGGCAGGGGAGAGAGCCCCGAAGGCCTCCAGAAGTTCTCAGGCATCACAAAAATATGTGGTCTGGCAGGAAGGAGAAACAGAGCAATTAAGTGCTTTTCAGAGTTTGCAAAGGAAGTAGGCCAAATGGCAGGAGAACGTGGATAGGTAATCGAGGAATTCTGACACGGGAACCCTAATTTGGTTCTCCTCGAGGGAGAACATTCCTTGGACGTTTCCTGTCTCCCTTAGAGTTGTATGTGAATTGTGCATTCCGCTCCATCAGAGAGCTGTGTTGAACATATCACTCGTGTTTTACGTCAGTAATGCCCAAGGCAGATAGGGGGGTAGTGGCTGTGTGGAGAAATCCCTCTCATGACGAATCTGTGCCTGTGTCTCTGCCTAACTCCATTATGGAAGGCAGGTTTTAACACCCCAACATGATACAGACGGTCTCATCCATTTCTCAGAGACACACAGAAGAATGGAGGGAAGTGAATTTGGCTGTCGGGAGGACAGAGGCAAGGAGCCAGAACAGGACACGAGGCCAGTGTCGTCACAGCTCAAGAACACACTTCGAAGGTGAGGACCTAGGAGGTTAAAGGAAGTGAGGAAGGTCACATGGACATTGTGACTCGCCATCGCTGGTCCCTCAAAGAGACACGAACAGGTGCAGTAGGACACGAGGGCACTGCTTTTACTGCTGATGAGCACAGAACAAAGTAAGCACAGGAAAGAACTGACCCCCCACCACAGCACCACCGCAGAAAATCATCTCGCTCAGCCCCACTTTACAGGTAGGGAAACAGGGTCCAGAGAGAAGCGATCTGCCCTGAGATGTGGCCCACAGTCTACAGCCATGATGACATCGGCCTCGCCCTGGGCCCCAGGCCTGTGCTCTGTCCCCAGCACCGCGCCCTTCCCAGGCGTGAGCACCTCTCCTTTCCGTACCTGGCTTCCAATTCATCATGAGGCTTCAAGGGCTTCTGTGATAGGCACGAAAGTGCAGCGCTCTGACCTGCCATAAATCACTGCAGCTAATGGTCTCCTTGCTCCCCATGACCAAATGCACACAGCCCTGTTCTCACTCACGCGTGCAGCAAAACAGCTGAGGCCACCGCCTGCCTTGAGGGAAGTGTGGGAACGGGGAGAAAAGGGAGAGCCACCGGGGACGCTGGGCTGGCATTCCTCTCCCTCTTCCCTTGCCTGCCTCCCCCCTCCCTCCTTCTTCCCTTCCTCCTGTCCTTCCTCCTTCCTTTCTTCTTTCTTTCCTCCTTCCTTCTGGCATCACACAAACAAGGCACTATGAACAAACAACTTCCACATGAACCCCCGGTTCTGCCCACTTAGTCATTGGGAATGTCCCCCTGCTAGGGTCACTGTAAGGTTCTGAAGATCTTAGCACTCGGGGTGGGAGAGGCAGCCTCGCTCATTATCCCCTGTCCACTCAGGGGCCTGCAAAGATGCCCTCGTCCCTGTCCCCAAGTGCTCCAGGCTGGACAGCTCTCTGCTGCTCCTGGGCCAGGCTTCAGCCGTGGGAATGCCTTGCCAGCTGCCTGGAGTGGCAGCTCCCGTAACAACCCGTGGGGCCTGCTGCCTCCCTGCTGTGCCGTGGGATCTGCACTGCTCTGGAGCCTGTAGACTCCCTCTCCACTCCTCAGCCTGGGAGAAGCCCACCCTGCCCTGGCAGCTAAGCCAAGTACTTTTATTGCTTCCCCTACCTAGACTCTCTGCCCACTCTTGAGATTCCCCTTCTCCTAAAGACACAGGCCAAAGCTGTTTACCTCTCTGCACTGTTTCCTCTTCTATAACAACATCTACTCATAGGGTCACTGAAGATGGAAGGAGTTAGTATATGTAATGTATTTAGAACATTGGCTGCCATGCAGAAAAGTGATATCAGCAATCACTGTTATTTTCAGGGGTACGCTTGCCACTGCCTCCCCCCAAAAGTACACTTTAACAAGACTACGATCTCAGAATAAAGAAAATCCTTTAAATTCATGAACTTAGCTTCCAGGAGCCTGTCTACCCTTCATCCCAGGACAGAAACCTCATCTGGACAGACAGAAACAGGACACCATACAAACAGCCCCAAAAAAATTCATGGAGGAAGAATCAGTCAAAACTCCGAGGACAGAGGATAGTCTGCACTGCCCTGCCCTGACTGACCTTTGGAAAGCTGCAATATCTCTAGCACCCACACTTACTCCCCCTCCGGTTAATGATAACTGCTCCACCCCATTGCCATTGGATTCAGCAGTTAGTAAGATGCTCTCATGCTCATTTGTTCATTCAGCAAACATTTACGGAGCCACCCACCATGTACCAGGTGATGTACTCGGTTCTGGGACACAGAGCAGGAAAGACGAAGTAATGCCCCTGCTCTGTGCTCCCCTCACTAAACTGTAATCTCTCAGAAAAGTAGGGGCTCTGGATTCATCTCTGGATGCCTAGTACCTAACCCTAACCCTAACCCTAACCCTAACCCTAACCCTAACCCTAACCCTAACCCTAACCCTAACCCTAACCCTAAACTGATCAGAGAATGGCTAATAACAGAGGCAAGCTATGCTGGCTTCTCAGCACAGAAATAATGTGGCTGTTCAGGTTACACACTGCAAAAATATTTGATCAAATAAGCACTGAATGCAGGGATAGCTTTGTAACTGGAGGGACCCTGTGCAAAATAGAAATATAGGGCCCTTTGTTCAAAAAAGAAGAAAAAAGTGTCCTTACAGAAACTAAAATATAAAGCTTTTTCCTCTCTTTCAATTAGTCATGGTGTTTTCTTATTTCTTTACCTTCTTATCATTCTAAGGAAAAAAAAATTGAAACCTTAATTAGCATGAACTACTAATCTCTATATTGTGCAATGCCAATTTTAAATGCAAATATAACACTTAACTCATGAAGAATCACTGAAATTACACAATTCAAATTTGGTTGCTGGTATCCCATTCTTGCCAGAAGAGTGGAAACAGCACAAACCTAAGTCAACTATTTTTATCCGACTTCTTGACACACACACATTCTACCAACACTCTACCTTTGGCTCACTGATGACAAGGACGGACATAAAGGAAGTGAACTATGGACAGTCGATCTTCACCTTCTCTTCTATGCCATCACTTTTGGCACAAGTGGCGTATGAACACCAGGAAGTAACACAACAATGGACACGAGGGGGTTGGATTCCTCCGTGGTTCATGCTTCTAGAACATCATCACCTTCTTTCTGTGCTCAACACAAGTTCTGGCTCAAACAGGAAGCATGGCTTCTTGAGGCCATCGGCACCTCCACTCACTTAGGTGTAGATACAACATGCTCACCTTCCTCACTCTGAGTCATGCTGACTTCCCACATGGCACGTCCAGCAGACTTCAGTGCTCCTGGGCACCACACACACTACATGTGAACCCTCATGCACCAAGGACATGCACACTGTGATGTTCCCCTGTCTCATTAGATCCACTTTAAAAGTACAAGTTCAACAATAAACTAGTAAGAATTTCGAGACTGTGGCAACACAGCATTAAACCCTGCATGGGGCCTCTCTGAGCATGGACTTTGTGCACTTGCACAGGTCCCGTGCCCATGAAGCCAGCTCTGCCTAGACAGGACCAAAGGTCTCAGTCAAGGGAACAATCCCTGAAGCCTGAGTAGGGCCCCGGCTGGAGCATCAACAGCTCCCAAAGTGCCCAGAGCACCACAGACCCAGGCGAGGTTAGCTAGTTAGGCCTGAATAAAGAGGGCATATTGGTTCCTTCTGGGAGCCAGCCTCCTTAGCAAGGAGGTCCTACAAGACCACGGCAGGTGGGGCCCTGTCTCCCTGGGGAGCTCAGGAATGAGAAGCAAGAGAAAGCAAAGCAATCCTGCTAAGCCCAGCCTCAGAATAACCTCCATGAGCCTAGAATGGGAAAAATGGCCAAGACAACATTCCCATACTCACCAGGCCTCAGAGCCCCAGGCAATCCCAGTCCTAACCAGAGCAGGTGCCTTACAGGTGCAGGTGACAGATGCCAGAAGAACAGCAGTGGGAGGGCACTGGATGGGACCAGCTACTTGGCACTGGCAGTGCAGACAGGTGGGTTACCCCCATCACATGGCCTACTCTTAGCCTTATCCAAGCATTGCCAAATGGAAATGTGGAATGCCATCCTTCACCAACAGTAGACAAAAATGGCTGAAATTTCTCTTCTAACACAAACCCCTCTCCAGTTCTCTCACCAGCTAGCTGAGTGTCCTTGGCTAATCACTTTTTTGGGCCTCAACATCCCCATCTGAAAATAGGGATAATCACATCTGCTCCATAGGGGTGTTACATAGAACAAACAAGGAAACAATGTACAGAGACAAGAAAGGGGGATGGAGGTTGGGAGGAAGGATTTTCCTCACGTTTCCCCGTCACTCTGCTTCTCCTGTCCTGCCTGCCCAGGATGCTCTCTTCATCCACCAAATCCAAGAAGACCTCACGCAAGTCTTACACCATCCACAGGGCTTCCATCTCCAGCTCTCACCAAACTCCCCCTCCAGACACTCAAGAAGTATGTCTTTCTATCCCACACAGGGGGGTGGGGGGGTGGGCAACTGGTTACATTTGGCTTGCTGATGCTCCCGGAAAGGGAATAAATAGCACTGAGAGAGTTTCTAAGTTCACGGCATTTGTTGTTTTGTTTTAAAGACTTTACTTATTTATTCATGAGACACACAGAGAGAGGCAGAGACATAGGCAGAGGGAGAAGCAGAGGCCCCACAGGGAGCCCAATGCAAGACTCGATCCCAGGACCCTGGGACCATGACCTGAGCTGAAGGCAGATGCTCAACCACTGAGCCACCCAGATGCCCCACGGTATTTGTTTTGATAGGAAAGTCCTCGGCACCAAGCCTGACACGGCAGAGACACACGACAGACAGAACTAGGATGATGCCCAGCTTCAAACACTAGGAAGGGAGGAGGAGGGAGGGAGAGAGAGAAGGAGGGAAGGAAGGAGAGAGGAATATCGACTGATCCAAACTCCTGCAGTATCTGGTCCCTCTGTAGCTCTCCAATCTCACCTCCCTTCCACTGTGACGGTCCAATCTGGTACCCCGTTTTCTAAATATCTCCACGAATGTCCATCTCTTTTCCACAATAGGCTTGGCAAATACCGATCCCTCCATCTAGAAGGCTGTTTCCCCACGTTTGGCCCTGCGATCTCTCCCTTGTGTCTGAGACCCCAGCTTACAGCTGGTGCTCCTTCACCACCTAGTCCAGGGCGGCCTTCCACATTGCCCTGTTGGTAGAAACAGTTACCTTTGTTGCTTATCTCTGGGTGCCAGCATCTAGCACACTGCATGACCCACAGTTGGTAATTAATAAGGATTTGTTCATGAACTAACGCATGAATGATAAAGGAAATAAATATTTTTTTTCTTCTCCCTTATGTGCACAATTCTTCTCTGGGTGTTTTGCAAATGCAAATCGTATCTCCCATTAGAATGCAGGCAGAGTGGGCATTATAGATTGCTTTTGTTTCTAGCCCAGTGTGCAGGACAGTGCCGTGCTTGTATACAACACTTAAAAAATGTTTGATGAAGGAATGAATAAATCATGGAATAAATGAGCAATCGGGCACTTACCCAAAACTTGCTGGACTAAACTGAATTCAGTCGACCTGCACGTGTAAAGGAAGTGCCACATCCTCACGACAGTGAACATGTGTTCTGCATTTGTCAGTGGGGCTTTCTTGTGCTCTGCTCCCTCGTAGGGCCGTCACCCATCAGCCTACTAATGGGATCATAAAGGAAAGGGAATCTGGGTCCTGGGCTTTCTCAGAGTCATCAGCTCAAAGCCCTTTTAATGTGAGTTCCTGACTCAATTGGGTGTGGAGAGAAAAGAAAAGGTGATGAATGGCCCAAATACAAGGAAACTCAGATACCTGACTTTGTTCTTATCTTGGCAAGAATGCGCAGCCTCAAAGAGTCAGCAGCAGGCACACTGAGTCACGATGAACTAAGAAACTCAAGAATGTCCCTTGATAAATGTTTGCTGGATAAATGAATGAATGCTTCTGTTGCTTATTACCTTTTAAGTGAATAGGGTCAAAGGTTGGTATTAACCCAAGGCTCATGGGGTAAAATATTCTTTGTGACCTGGCAGGAATTATTACCAAGGGCAGACTGGGCCAGCCAGTTCACATGGCTAATGAAGCCAGGGTCACAGGTTTGAGGCTCCCTGGAGACTAGTTATCTGTAGGCCAAGGAAAAATCTGCTTCACAGCCATACTCTGTGCGCTAACATTAACGCTGGGCAACAATCTTGCAAATTCAAGCATTTGTCCAGGAGGGGGAGGGTTTCTTAGGGATGGCTTAGGTGAAACCTTTCAGCAGAGGAAAGCAACCAAGATCTTGTTTAAGTTTACACAGGACTTCATAAGCACCACGACGATGACAGCTAATATCGACTGAGCAGTCACACTGCGCCATGCGATGTGCAGGGCTCTGTGCAGGGCACCTCTGACCATCCCACTTCCCAGATGAGGAAAGGGGAGTGTAAAGAGGTTTACAAGGTACTTTCACAGCTACTCTGATTCAGGTCATTGAAAGGAATCGGCTGCAGCCTTGTGAGGCAAATGTCATTTTTTTTCTTGTACAGAGGAGGAAAAGGACAGGGGGAGAGATGTACTGACTTTCCCAGGATCACCCAGCTGGGAAGCGGCTGAGCCAGATCTCAGATGCAAGTCGTTGCCAAAGCCAATTCCATTCTCTTAACCAAGACAATGCTTTTTTCTTTCTTTTTTCTTTTCACAAGCAGATGAATAACACGGTCATGAAAGGTGACTAGTTCAAAATCAATGAGAACAAGGCCTTTGACTGTTGCAAAGAACTGCCACCTAAGGCATCAGCCAGGTAATCTCCCAGATTCCAAGGTGAAGGAAGGAGGGAGGCAGTGATGGGCAGGGAAAGAGCCGGATCTTGGGCCAGAGGACCTTCTTGCAAATCCCATCTTTACCACTTACTGTGCATTGCTGGACAAGTGACTCAACATCTCCAGCCAGGGTAGCCACTGTTCTAAATGCTTTAGAGGCAAAATAACCATTTAAGTTGGACAGGACTAGCCCTTCCTCATGGATTAGAAAATTGAGCCACAAAATGACTAAGCAGCTTATCCCCGGGACTCAATCAGAGTTGGGATTTCAATGTAGGTGCTCTAGCCATAGTGCCTGTGCTCTGAAGGCAGTAATAATAATAATAATAATAATAATAATAATAATAATAAATACCACCTACCTCACAGGCTTTGGAGATCTGATGCATGTAAAATGCATAGCAAAGCGGCCTGTAGTATGTATTTAATACACAGCACATTTTATCATTAACTAAATTTCCCACCTCAGGAGACTGATTCTCATTTTTTAGTAGGTGCTTAAGAACAACCAGATTAGCTGCACCTGGATGATAGAGATGGTCCAGGGGTCCAGGGTTTGAAGTCGAACTTTTTGTGCCCAGGCTGAGCTACAAGTCCTGGGAAAGCATCCAGCCCAGCAGGCTGACTCTGGGGCAGGGTGCCTTCACTAATGATGAGTGCTAGTTCAGCATGACCACCAGCCATGGAAGACAGAACACAGCAGCCAGAAACCAGGAGCAGCCTATACTCTGAAGTTCTAGGAGCACTGTCTTCAGCCAGCAAGACCTCAATCGTGGCTTGGGGCTCAGAGACCAGGCCCCAGGCTCCAAGGAGAAGATCTCACTAGGGCAAGGCAGGGCTCAGAAGTATCTACCTCAGGAAAACAAGGACTTGGTACAGAGAATAAAAGAGGGGTGGGTGGCTGGGGTCCGGAGACTTTTGTCCCAGTGACTGGGCAAAAATGGGAGATAAGAGGAAGAGCCCAAATGGGACCCAAAGCTGAATTTCATGCACTTCACCTGGAGTTTTTTTTTAAAGCTCTCCTGACTTGGGACAGCAGGGGTCCTGAGAGCTTGGTGCAGGGGGAAGGCATGGAGGAGGATGGCAGGTTCCAGTTGACAGAAGACACCCACCAAAGCTGGTGACCAGGCGGGGCCCCACATGCTCAGACTGCGGCTGGATGTCGGGGGCAGGGGGTCCTGCATTTGGTAAAGTGTTGCATCAGATGATCCCTAACACCCCTTCCACTCTGCCCTCCCATGATGCCAATAGGCTCACTCCCTCGCACTCCCCCACATCCCTCCCAACATCATCATGAGCCATCTTTGGGCCCAACCAAGGCAAATTAGGACTGCATACATGATTCCACTTCAGTTCCAAATATGGAGACAGCACTATTCTCCAAAATCTGAACCTGGCAGAGATGTCTCCGAGAACAATCTCCCCATAAAGCCAACGCTCATCCTGAGATCTAAGATTCCACAGTGGTACATCTGTTCTTGTAGGTGAAGTGGAGAGGTAGGAGCCCCAAGAGTGGCGCCAAGTCTCTCGAGGAGCAGGGATGGGATGGTCCCAGCCGTCAATGGAGCTTTGTGGCCTCAGTGGAAAGTGAGGAACGCCCTGTCTCAGGAATGCAACCTCAGAGCACTGAAGACAGCCACTCTTTGCCATTATGAAACCCCAAACACTCTGGGTGTGGTGGGGTTTTTAAAAGCATATTCTGCTACCACTGAGAAGCCTTGAAAATGTGGAGAGTGTACCACCCAAGCCATTAAATGCCCAGACAGCTCGGGACAGAGGCAGGGACAAGGAGCCAATGAGTTTGGGGCAGAGCGTCTCAAAGAAATAAACATGCGGTGAAGGTATTTCCATAGCCTGTAAATACTGTCTTTCAGGGGGCTCAGAAGGAGACCAAACAGCCTGCCCTCACTATCCCCCGATAAAAGAGTGACACTGTGTATCTAAGGAGTGAGCAGCCAGGCACAGAAGCCAGATTTGCCAGCCACCCTTTAATTTATAGGCCGTAAATGATAGACCCCATGATCTATTGCCCCTGACTCCGGGGGGATTTATTCTGGCTAAGAGCACACACAGAGGCCACTGCTAGAAGTGATGGCTTTGGGTGGGAAAAGGTCGGGCTCTCACTAAATGCTAAGTAAAAATGTTTGGAACAGACAGTTACATTACTAAGAGATGGTTCCAAACACATCACAGGAAGCAGCTGACACTACCCATCCCAGCCAAGGTCAAGCTGACAGGGAGGAAAACCTAGGATGCTGCCACAGGGAGGCACTCCCCAGCAGCTGGCAACTGGCCTGGATCTCCACCGGCATCCCCACTATACACCCTTTCAAGCTGTCCTTCTATCTAGCTTTGGCCCCGTCCAAACCCGCTATGGGGTCAAGGTTGGTTCCAGTCCTTCATGTGAGCTGCTAGTATCAAAGCACCATGAGGGCCTAGACCTCATCTGTTCCACCATCACTGTGACACAAGACAGCTCATTGCCCGTCATGGACCAGATGCTTGGTAATTGACTCAACAGACTAAAATAGTTTGTTTCTTTTCATCCATCCATCCATCCACCCATCCATCCACCCATCCATCCATCCATCCATCCATCCATCCCCCAACTATTCATCCAATCAGCCTTTCCCCAAGGGCATGACCAGGTACATATTTTAAAGAGAGCAGTTAATCATGTTTTACATCATGCATATATATTTTCTCCTTGTCATCTATATAGGGTACACAATACTGATTTTCCATTTGTGGTAGTGATACAAAAATTCTGTGTTCAAATTTCTTCATGCAAGAGAGTCAACTGAAATAAAAATAGTCAATTAAGTAATACCACAGGCTTTATAAGGATATGGCAAAAATCTTAAAGGTGGCTCAAAAATAACTAAACCTTGAAGAATACCATATTCAACAAACATTTAATGATTAGGGACAGTTCTAGAGTTAATGCGGTCCAAGGCAGAAAGCACCCATAAGTAAGTCACCTCTTTTTAAAGTTCCTCTTCATACATTCACTGAGTTTTCTGTCCTTCTTTTGACTCCTGTTGTCACTGGGATAACCCTATTATTGGTTCATTTTCTAAAATCAGTCACTTGTAGGGACTGAGTTGTGCCCTTGCCCCATATTCATGTATTGAACCCCTCACCCCTAGGGCCTCAGAATATCACTAATTTGGAAGTAGGGCCTTTAAACAAGTTAAAATGCGTGTGTCAGTGTGACCCAAATCCAATCCAACTGGTGTCCTTATAAGAAGAAGAGGCAGGGATCCCTGGGTGGCTCAGTGGTTTAGCGCCTGCCTTCGGCCCAGGGCATGAGCCTGGAGTCCCGGGATCGAGTCCCACATCGGGCTCCCTGCCTGGAGCCTGATTCTCCTTCTGCCAATCTCTCTCTCTCTCTCTCTCTCTCTCTCTCTCTCTCTCTCTCTCCCCCTCCCCCCCGTAATGAATGAATAAATAAAATCTGAAAGAAAAAAAAAAAAGAGGCACCTGGGGTGGCTCAGTCGGGGAAGCATCTGCCTTCAGCTCAGGTCATGATCTATGGGTCCCAGGATCGAGCCCCGCATGAGGGGCTTCTCCCTCTCCCCTTCCCCCAATTATGTTTGTACACCCTCTTTCCCTCGAATAATAAATAAAATATTTAAAAAAAAAAAAGAAGAAGAAGAGACTTGGACACAAAGAGAGAGATACCAGGGGGGTGCTCACACAGAGGAAAAGACCATGTGAGGACACAGGGAGAAGACAGCCATCTATAGGCCAAGGAAAGGAGCCTCAGGAGAAATCAATCCTGCCAACACCTTGATCTTGGACTTCCAGCCTTAAGAACTATGAGAAAATCAATTTCTGTTGTGTAAGCCACCCAGGCTGTGTACTTTGTTATGGTGGCCCACGCAGACTAAGACAGTCACAACACTCTGTATTGTTTCCTTGTTGCTGGTGATGTGCCACATGAACAGGTTTAGATGTGAGTGCAGAGAATGGTGGAGACCTATCCCGGTGGACATGTGGCCAGCACGTGAGCAGGGAGGTCCTGAGCTCTCATTGATTAATGTCACTCACGAGCAGGCTGATCTAAAAGTCAGTGCCTGGGACACAATCACAGGAGTGGAGGTTCTGAAAACACGAATCTTCCTATAAAGTTGTATTCTTTTATAATCTATTCAGTACCAAATTATTGGCTAATATTAAGTAAAATATCTGACAATTCTGTTTCCATGGATTCTGTGAATGAAACCTCAAATGTTGTCCCTAAAAGTGGCCAGAAATTTGTGTATTTTGTGCTATTTTCATCCATACAAACTGCACTTATGTCCACATAGGGCAATCAAGTGTTCATCTTCTCATCAGAAAATGAGTTCATGAGAGCAGGTGAAGATCTCTGCCCACATCTGCCCACATCCTTAAACACAGCTGCTCAGTTCACCTTGTGAAAAGAACACTGATGTATGACCTACAGCCTCTGCCTCATGAACTTTGTGCCTAACAGAAGACACAGACCAGTGAAAACTTCCAGTGCCAGCCACTGTGTAGTAAGCAGAACACATCTCTCCCACCATTTGCAACTAAAAACTCTGCAAAGTCAAAGCTGATTGAGCCAAAAAGAGAAATAGAAAAGTCAGCAATTATATTCTAAGATTCCAATATCCATGCCTCAGTAGTTGGTAAAACAAGAAGGATACAGGAGATGCAAAAAACGCTACCGACCAACTGGACTCAATTGACATTTACAGAACACACCACCCAGTAGCAGGATAATACAACTTCTTTCCCAACATTCACCACAACAGGTTATAATCCTGGGCCATAAAATAACACAAAGTGTTTAAAAGGGTTTAAGTCACACAAAACGTGTTCCCTGACCACAATGGACTATATAACTTCTTTGAGTTGTAGTGTTCTCATCTGTAAAGGAGAATAAGAATCCTGGTAAGGATTCCAGAGTTCCCATGAAGTTTAGAAACAGTAATATGTAAAATAACCTCAACACAGGAGGCATGAAATAGCATAACTACCAGAATGCACTCAAGATAGCAAAGCTAGGGGCACCTGGGTGGTGGGCACCCAACTTTTGCTTTCAGCTTGGCTCATGACCTTGGGGTCATGAGATTGAGCCCAGGTCTACACTGAGTGCAGAGTCATTTAGGTTTCTCTCTTCCTCTGCCCCTCCCCAACCCTGTGCTCGCTCACTCACTCGTGTTCTCTCTCAAATAAGTAAATAAATAAATAAGAAAGAAAGAAAGAAAGAAAGAAAGAAAGAAAGAAAGAAAGAAAGACAGCAAAGCTAATAAGTTGGCAGGAGCCAGAATGGAAGCCTGAGTTTGCCAACCAAAGCCTGTGCTTCTCCCAACACAGAAATCAGATACCCTCATGGGGTTGTGGTAAGAATGAACAGAAGAGTGTTCATGACCGTATTTTAAGAGGCTAAAAACCACCAACTCAATGTAACAATTAATCACTATTATAATATCAACATCCAAGATTATGAATGTGTGTACTCACAATGTTCTGATACCAGGACATACCACATACATTTCTTTTTTGGCCTAAGTTCTTGTTTAACAGAGAGCATTTTAAAAGCTAGAAAATTCATTGTTTCCTAAGTACTGAAATACATACACACACATCACACTTGTGTACACATATCGCACATATCATACACGTCATAGGTATCATACACATATGGTACATACCATATATATATCATGCATGAAGACATTCAGAATAATTCCAAACACATAAAACACTAATGCAATTACATATTTATATATACACATAATTTATTACATATTAACAAACACATGCACAAACATTATATACATTTGCAATGATGCCACCTTAACCACAGACAAACATATAGTCAATTACAGGCTTACAACAGTAATTTCAGTTTATACTCACATATTAATTTATAACTTACATGATAATTTCATATTGACCATTTCATTTTCAGTTCTCAATTGTCTTATACTACATTAGGGCTAGAAATCATCACAGCAAAGCATAATGGGTGGTTTCAAATCCTATTTTTTTTGATGATTTTATTTATTTAAGAGAGTGAGTAAGAGAGAGCACAGAAGCAGCAGCAGAGGGAGAGGGAGAAGAAGCAGACTTCCCCACTGAGCAGGGAGCCCAACAGAGAGCTGGATTCCAGGACCCTGGGATCACGACTCAAGCCAAAGGCAGACGCTTAACCAACTGAGCCACCCAGGCACCCTTGATTTGAAATCCTAGCCAAATCTGTTACAGAAGCAAACTCACAGATGTAATGACAATAAAATGTGGTGAGTGTGGTGGGAAACTGAAATAGGTATTAAGAAGCCCAACTGTAGGTGCCTATGAGGGACAGGCAGAGAGGACTGCCTGGAAGAGGTGCCATCTGGAGTGTCTCAAAGAAGTGACTGACATAGAGTCATGGATCCCAGGAAGTCAGAACCATACACAAAGGCAAGGAGACAAGATATTACCTTCATTCCTCTTTTTGCTCAAGTCCTAAATCCGAGACCTCTCCTTGGGTCTACCCATGCCCCATCTTTCTTTCTTACATGCATATGCTATGGACTGAACTGAATCCCCTCGAAATTCCTACATGGAAACTCTAACACCCAATATGACTATATTTAGGGCTTTTAGGAAGCAATACAGTTAAATGAAGTCATAAGGATGGATTCCTACTCTGACAGGACAATGTCCTTAAAAGAAAGATATCTCCCTTCCCTTCTCTCTCCTCTCTCTCTCTCTCTCTCTCTCTCTCTGTCTCTGTCTCTCCACGCAGAGTACCTAGAAAAAGCAAGAAAACAGCTGTCTGCAAACCAGGAATCTGACAGTGCAAACACCCTGATCTTCAACTTCCAACCTTCAGAACTGTGAGAAAATAAAGTTCTGTGAAGCTACTCCATCTATGGTATTTTCTTACACCAGCCCAAGCAGACCTAGACATCCACCCCCAAGCCCTCTCCTGGTTATTTCACCACGACTTATTTCAACTATTGCCTCTCATTTTAGAAACGGTCTCTCTCCTCTGCTTCAGTCCTAAATGTCCAGCGGCCAGATCGAAGGCCCAGCCAGCACCCACAACTCAACACGATCTATGCTGGGTTTCACGCCTTCGTCTCATTCCAATCACTGTCCTGATTTCCATATTTTAGTTAAGAACACCACCATCAGGGCACCTGGGTGGCTCAGTCAGTGAAGTGTCTGCCTTTGGCTCAGGTCATGACCCTAGGATCCTGGGATGGAGTCCCACATCAAGCTCCCTGCTCAGCGGGGAGTCTGCTTCTCTCTCTCCCTCTGCCTCTGCCTGCCGCTCCCCCTTGCTTGTGCTCTTTCTCTCTCTCTCTCTGTCAAATAAATAAAATCTTTAAAAAATAAAAAAAGAAGAAGAGGAGTAATAGAAATGACAAATACGCAGGCTTCAGGTGAGGTTAAATCCAGGGTCTCACTGTTACCAAATATCACTCTCCATGGCTCTGCTCACTCTCCGTCAGGCTGCCCTCATGTAAAGGCAAACACAGCTTTGGGTTCACACCCTGCCAGGTGGCAACCCCACCAAGGGGCCTCGTCCATTGTTCCAGCAGATGTCCTATAAGTGAGGAACGTGGCTTGAGAATATTCTGTTGTGTGGACTCTCAATAGTCAGACCCAGTCCACTGACACCAGCCAAAGGGTAGGGGAGTCCCACCCAAATCATGACTGTAAGTGGGAGAGATGGTTCCCTAAGGCAACACTGAGGAGCTGATACCCTAAAGTAGGGAAGGAACACTAACCAGACAGGCAGGCAGACAGAGGGATAGATAGATAGATAGATAGATAGATAGATAGATAGATAGAATAAAACAATCATCCAAAACACCTCTTAATTTTATTTTTCTTAAGATTTTATTTATTTATTCATGAGAGACATAGAGAGAGAGAGAAAGGCAGAGACACAGGCAGAGGGAGAAGCAGGCTCCATGCCGGGAGTCCAATGTGGGACTCGATCACGGGTCTCCAGGATCAGGCCCTGGGCTGGAGGCAGGCACTAAAACGCTGAGCCACCCAGTCTGCCCCTTAATTGTATTTCTTAATTCCAATGTCACTCCACTTCAATTCATCTTAAAAACATCTCTGACCATGTCTTTCCTCTGTTCCCAAGTCTCCAATGACAGATATCCCATTGGAAGCCCTGAAGGGTTCATCGATGGCAGTTCGCAAGTACAGTGAGGAATTTCAGAGCCCTCCTTGAATGAGAGAAAGAAACCTGGGAAGAGACAAAGTTTTTTTTTTTTTAATTTTTTTTTTTATTTCTTTATGATAGTCACAGAGAGAGAGAGAGAGAGAGCCGGCCAAAGGCAGGCGCTGAACCACTGAGCTACCCAGGGATCCCCCGTGGACTCATTTTAAAACCACCACATAGATACATAACTTTGTGTTTATATATCTTTCAGGCCATGACTCTTCAGGATGCAAAAGCAGGCCCTTGTGCCCACATATCCATTCATTCATTCATTCATTCATTCAGCAAATATTTATTGAGCACCCACTACTTGCCAGGAATCTCAGCAAGAAACATTTTTCTTTGTTTCTTTGTTGAGTCTGAGAGAAATAAATAACACTTTCAGCTTCATTAAAAATTAGAAAGGCTATTTCCTAGAGTTCCCAAGAAACAGACCATCTAACCAAGGTGAGGTTATACTCCAACCAATTGCAAATTAAGTGTGCAATTGTACTCAGTTCAAGTGTATTCTGGGTCACTTTTTATTTTGGAAATTCTTCTTCTTTTGTAACAGTTGCCTAGCAACCAGAGCTTTCCTCAGTTCACACCAGGAGTGTTTGAGCAGAGTTGCTCAAGAGCATTAAAATTCACTGGGTTTCCCAAGCAGCAGAGAAACTGCTGGATACTGAGCCCGGAAGGCCACCTGGCAGGGCCGAGGGTGGGCACTGAGGTGGGAAAACCCTCGTAGGAGCTGAGTTTGCCTGGGGCAGGGGGAGGGACATGCATATGGGCCAGCCTTTATTTCTCCTCATAGAAAGCTAAAAATGACATGATTTATATCCAAGAATGGATAATGTTTGTTTTCAAATGTCCTTGACACTTGCTTCAGCAGCCCTTGTGATAAAACAGGAGTGACGCAGAAAATAGAACATGGCTTATTTGCGAGTACCTCACATCTGTGAATGTTCTATGGTTTTATGATTAGAGACTGTAAATTTTAGGGATGCTGGCACAGAGATAACTCAAATCCAGCTGCTTCCCAAAATTTGCACTAGCCCCAAACAAGAAAATCTGATTAGGATCCTTTTTTTATATATTTTGAAATAAATAAGATCCACTAAACATCTATTGAGCATGTGCTATATACCATACTCTGGATTAAGTGCCGTCAAAGAGCAAACAAAACAAAACATATATGTTTGGACCCTCTGATTCATTCACTCAATCAATGAATATTTATTAAGGGTACAACTTGCCAGGTACTCTGCTAGGCTCTGGAAATAGAGATGTAAATAAAACTGATCTAGTCCCCATCCTTGTAGTATTACATTCTAGCAGGGCTCATGACACAATGAGGAGGAAAGAAAACTGTAGCTCTCCTGAGGATGGAGGAGGGAAAAAGGACTCCAGGAGATGAGTGAGGGTTCTGACAGGTGCACAGGAAACCCAGCGCCGCCAGAAGCCACGTTTCTGGATGCTTTACTCCGAATGCCATCTTGGTTGCGTGGATTTTTATGTCACAGACCTGTGTATGAGCCCTACCAGCCCAAGGTGTCCAGCTGGACTACAGGAAATAAAACGGAACCGTCACGCCCACCCTTCTCTCTCCCTCCCCATGATTCTGTCCTTAAAACTTTGTCTCGGGATCCCTGGGTGGCGCAGCGGTTTGGCCCCTGCCTTTGGCCCAGGGCGCGATCCTGGAGACCTGGGATCGAATCCCACGTCGGGCTCCCGGTACATGGAGCCTGCTTCTCCCTATGCCTATGTCTCTGCCCCCACCCCACCCCCCTCTGTCTATCATGAATAAATAAATAAAATCTTAAAAAAAAAAAGTCCACAATTT
The DNA here is from genome assembly GCF_905146905.1 of Nyctereutes procyonoides. Taxonomy (NCBI): domain Eukaryota; kingdom Metazoa; phylum Chordata; class Mammalia; order Carnivora; family Canidae; genus Nyctereutes; species Nyctereutes procyonoides. The sequence goes on from NW_026575159.1 coordinate 22,111,274, forward strand.
CCTTGGTCTCCCTCCCCTCAGGAGATGAAGCAGGAGTGGGAACTGGGCTTTTACCAACTAATTCTAACAAATACACTGTGATAGAATTCACAGCGTGTGACTCCATCATAGAAAAAACTGAAACTTTCTTCTCTCTCTCTCTCATCATTCACTCTGGGGGAAGCTACCTGCCATGTCCTGAGGACACTCAAGCCATCTATAAAGAGGCCCACGTAGTAAGGAGCTGAGGTCTCCTGCCAATAGCAATGTGAGAGAGCAATCTTCAAAACAGATTCTCTGGCCTCAAGCAAACCTTCAGATGACTGTGGCCACTGCCAACCTCCAAATGCAATCACACAAAAGACCCCCAGCCAGAACCACCTGGGGAAGGCCACTCCCAAACTCCTGAGGCACAGGAACAAGGAAATATAAAGTAAATGTGTCCTATTTTAAGCCACTATGTGTTGGGGTGATTCGTTATGCTGCAACAGATAATCTTCTTTCTCCTTTTGGGACATGACAGATGGTTAAAGCAGAAACTCCTTGAGGGTATCTTATATAGTCTTATATCCCCAACATCTGGCATCTTGTAAACACCTGTCATACAGTAAACAATGGAAGTGACTCATTTAATGACAAGTTTGTCCCTAATGTTTTTTATAGAAACCCATACATATAGATTCACACGCTGAAACAGGAGCATCCTTCACCAATTAAAAGAAAAAAAAAAAAGAATTTTCAACGAAGAACTACTAGAGAGCTTAATTATTTAAAAAGGAACTATTAACTTGAATTTGTAGAAAAAGAAAGACTATTTAAAAGTTATTTAATGAAAAGGAACTATTAGAAACTATGGAAACAGTGCTGTTAAAATTTGCATAATCCTCCTCACTTACTGGGGTGAAAAAGAGCTGCATCTAGAGGGAATATAAGGCATATAAGGAATATACAGAATCCAAGGTAAGAACAACCAACAAAGGGCAGAGCCTGAGAAAGCATCACAGCTCAAGACACAAGGGACCTGGGGGGTCTCAGATCCCACTGGGGGATTTTCTTAGTAGTTCTCCTGAAGCAATGTCATCAAAGGAGTTCAAGTATACAAAGGCCAGTTGAACAGGATAACCCTCCAGTACCTTTCTGACTTGAGCTGCTGTAATGGGAAGACCTCCTCCTGCCTGTGCTCCAGGCACACCTATGAGAAAGGTGGGGAGCACGCCTGCCCTCTGCTGGCCCCAAGAGAGCTAAAGAGGAAGACCTGCCACCACACTGCCAACATTCAGGCTCACATACTCATTTCCATTATCTTGTGATATTATCAGTTTTAGGACATACTACACACCTCTCTGTAGAAATAAGAGAGGGTAAATAATGGTAGCAAATCACTGTCTTGTTTCCTCTATGACAATTAGGACAATGCATATTTAAAAAAAGCAAGATTTGCCCTCTGCCAACCTCTGACAATGGAGGGCTAACTGTATTCAAATGCAAAGACCTACTGATGTTTCCTTTTCTTTTTAACTACTGATACTGTGCACTCTACCACCTGCTGTGAAGGATGCTAGGAAAGTAGTATCTAACCTGGAGTCCCAGTAATTTGTCAACCAGCTCCAGTGAGAGGGGACATTTTTAAATACGCTCAATTCCCTACGAATACCTAAAAATTAAAAGAGTAATTTAAGCGTCCCAGACCAGAGAATCCCACTCTTCTTGTCATGCACAGCTTTTGAGTCTTCCTAGCGCCACAATATCAAGTGCAGGGCGGGGCCCCTAAGAGTTAATGCATTACTGTTGCCTTAGTTGAGTTATTTCAAGGAAAGCTTACGGAGTATGGGCTCTGTGATAGGTTCTTGACACACATTATTTAATTTGGTCCAATTATGATTCAATAAATGAGAACAACGAAGCTCAGAGAATTCGTATTATCTACCAGAGGTCACAAAGCTAGAGAGGTGTCAAACGCCAAACCCAGATTTTTGCAGCTGCCCCCAATAACCAATCCCAACGTTTTACTAAGTGTCTGAAGACAAGCTTTGTTTCCATCTCGATAGCGAACCCCACACTGCTGCCCCCTGTGTTTTCACATGTGTTAACCAAGCTTCCGATGTTTTAAAAGAGTTTAATTGCTTGGCTGAATTTATTTAGAAATAACATACCCTTGCCTATTAAAAGACTTTCAAAACTCTTAATCTGGGCTTCTTGCTCAGCATGGGACAATCAGATCTAACACAGAATCCATAATGATTCTGGCCTAAGCCACTGACATTTTATAAAAGGTGCAGCTTTTCTGAGATGTTGAACATAGCTCTAAGTTCCCCAAAATTCAGGTCTTACCTCCCAGAGATCTTTAAGGGAGCCGTTTATAATACAATCAATGTAGTGCTTAAGAGGGAGATTGTACTCTGAGGATATAATGAGAACCCAGTGCTAATGCCCTCTGCCATTGCCCCAATTCTCCCAGCCTATTCCACGCTAACCCAGCAGGCAGGAAGCTGGAAGGGGAAGGAAGGGAGAAGTGGGGGGAAGGGAGGCCCGGAGCTGAGCCGGGAGAGGAGACTGTCTCTCATTCCATAGGCCCCAAAGCAAAGAAAGGAATGAGCGCCTGGTGTCACCAACTAGCTTCCTGCTGTTTGACGATGCTGCCACCTTCTGGCACAAAGTGAAAATTCGTGAGAAAATACTACCAGTCACTACCTACCATTCAATAGATAAGCCAACAAAGACGTGATCCCTACATACCAATAAAATTAGGGGATAAAAAATCCCCCCCACCCCAGTGCACTCCTGGGATCTATTTAAGCTAGAACTAAGTACGTATCTTCACTTTTCAGGCTCTTACCTTTTAAAATATGTCATCTAGTACCTGGACAACTAGAGAAATTTCTTCAATATTCTCCCAACCCTCATGCATGTCCCCCTTCCAATCCATTGCCCCACCCAACAGTCAGAGCCTCCAAAGACTTTTAATTTTACTTGGGGACAAACCTGTTGCTCTTGCCCATGAGGGATCCCAAGCTGGCCGCCTACAAGCGCAATTTCAGTAGCCCAATTTCAGTAGTGTGTGTGAGTGTGCATGTGTGTCTGTGTGTGTGTGTGTGCAGAGAGCAATATTTTCAAGTGCTTTAAATGGGGCACTCCCTACCTCCTCAGTGGGTCACCACCTCCACCTATACCACATATAGATAGGCACACATCTTCACACCCCTGAAGTCAAGAAAGCTCACTCGGAAATTCACATCCACCCAGAACCTCAAAATGTGACCTTATTTAGAAATAGATATACCTGTAGATATACTTAGTGAAGAAGGAATCACATGGGTGAAAAGGGGCCCTAAATCCAATACAACCGGCATCCTTAGAAGAACAGACACAGTGACAAAGACACATAAGGAAGAAGTCATGTGAAGACAGAGGCAGAGATTGGAGGTGATGCATTTTTAAGCCAAGAGCCATGCAATGTCTAAAACTGCCAGCAACCACCAGAAGCTAGAAGAAGCGAGGAAAGATTCACCCTAAGAGTCATAGGAGAGAGCATGGCCCTTGATGTCAGACTTCTAGCCTCTACAACTATGAGAGAAAAAATTGCTGTTTTAGGCCGCCCAGTTTATGGTACTCTGTTACAGTAGCCTTCAGAAACTAATACATTATTTGTTTTCTATATCTTCTACTAAAATAAAGAGCCCTGAAACAAACCCTCACAAACACCGTCAAATAATTTTCTCAAGCATGCTAAGAGCATTCAGTGGGGGGAAAAACATTTTGTCTTCCAAATTCAATACACAAAAATCTGTTGTGTTTCTCTACACAATGACAAACTATCAGAGAATTAAGAAAATGATCACATCTACAATTCCATCAAAAAGAATAAAATACCTAAGGGGGCACCTGGGTGGCTCAGAGGTTGAGCATCTGCCTTTGGCTCAGGTTGTGATCCCAGGGTCCTGAGATTGAGTCCTCCATCAAGCTCCCTACAGGGAGCCTGCTTCTCCCTCTGCCTATGTCTCTGCCTCTCTCCCTGTATCTTTCATGAATAAATAAATAAAATCTTTAAAAATAATACAAATAAAATACCTATGAACAAATTTTTTTTTACCTATGAACAAATTTAATGAAGGAAGTAAACGATCTGTATACTAAAAACTATAAGACAAAAAACTCTAAGACATTAATGAAAGAAATTGAAGACACAAAAAATTGGAAAGATATTTCAGGCTCATGATTGGAAAAATTAATATTGTTTAAATGTCCATACTACCCAAAATAAATTTACTGATTTAATGCAGTCTCTATGAAAATTCTAATGGCATTTTTCATAGAAATAGGGCAGATAATCCTAAAATTTGTGTGGAACCACAAAATATCCCAAAGAGTCAAAGCAATCTTAAGAAATACAAAACTAGAAACATCATGTTGCCTGATTTCAAACTATATTACAAATCTATAGTAATCAGAACAATAGGTACTGAGGGAAAAAAAAAAGACACATCAATGAAACAGAATAGAGACCCCAGAAATAGGGACGCTTGGGTGGCTCAGCGATTGAGCATCTGCCTTCAGCTCAGGGTGTGAGCCTGGGATCCTGGATTGAGTCCCACATCGGGGCTCCCTGTGGGGAGCCGGCTTCTCCCTCTGCCTCTCTCTCTCTATGTCTCTCATAAATAAATAAATAAATCTTTAAAAGAGAGAGAGCACACCCAGAAATAAAACCAAGCATATGTGGCTAATTTACAACGAAGGAGCCAAGAATATACACTGGGGAAAGGGCAGTCTCTGCGATACTGTTGGGAAACACAGGCAGAAGGATGAAACTGGGCCACTGTCTTTACAACACACACAAAAATTCACTCAAAATGAATTCAAGACTTGACTGTAAGACCTAAAACCATAAAAATCATAGGAAAAAAAACAAGGCCAGAAGCTCCATGCCATCAGTCTTGGTGATGACTTTTTAGACTTGACACCAGAAATAAAGGCAACAAAGGCAAAAACAAGTAAGTGGAACCACTGCAAACCAAAAATCTGCACAGCAAAGGAAACCGTCAACAAAATGAAAAGGCAACCTACCAAATGGAAGGAGATATTTGCAAATCACGTTTCTGATCGCGGGTTAATATCAAAATATATAAAGAACTTCTACAACTCAACAGCAAAAAAAAACCAAAACAACCCAATTAGAAAATGAGATCTAAAGAAGACATTTTTCCAAAGAAGACATCCAGATGGCCAATGGGTAGGTGCATGAAAAGATGCTCAGCATCATTCATCATCAGGGAAATGCAAATCAAAACCCCAATGAGATATCACCTCACACTTGTCAGAATGGCCTTTGTCAAAAAGACAAACAAACAACAAGTATTGGTGGGTTTGTGCACTGTTGGTGGGACCGTAAACTGGTGCGGCCAATATGGAAAATAGTCTGGAGGCTTCTCAAAAAGTTAAAAGCAGAACTGTCATATGATCCAGCAATGCAACTTCTGGGAATCTACCTAAAGGAAACAAAAACACTGTATCAAAGAGATATCTGCACCCCTAGGTTCATTACAGCACTATTTACAATAGTCAAGACATGGAGACAACTTGAGTGTCCACTGACAGATACGTGGGTAAAGAAGTTTAAGAAGTCGTGATGCATGCACGCACATGAATATCACAGCCATAAAAAAAGAATGAGATCCTGCCATTTGCAACAGTATGGATGGATCTGGAGAACATTATGCTAAGTGAAGTCAGTCAGACAGAGAAAGACAAATGCTGTTATGATTTCATTTATATGTGGAATAAAAAAAAAACTTCACAAGAGATCAGATTTGTGCTAACGAGGGATAGGGTGGAGGAGGACAGAAAGAATTAGATAAACCAGGTGGTCAAAAGGTAAAAACTTCCAGTTATAAGATAAATAAGTACTAGAGATGTAATGTACAACATGATAGCTATTGCTAACACTACCGTATGGGTTTTTTTTTTTAAGATTTTATGTTTTAAGTAATCGCTACACCCAACATGGGGTTCGAACTCATAACCCTGAAACCAAGAGTCACACATGCCACTAAGCCAGTCAAGTACCCCTGTGTATGGTGTATTTGAAAGTTGTGAAGAGAGTAAATTCTAAGGTTTCTCATCACACGGGGGAAAAAATGTTTTTCTCTTTTTTATCTGCAGGAGATGATCAGATGTTAACTAAACACACTGTTCATCATTTTGTAATATACGTAAGTCACATCATTATGCTGTACACCTTAAACTTACACAGTGCTGTATGTCAATCAGATCTCAACAAACTTGGGGGGGCGAAGGAACTGTCAAAGTTTAAAATTAGACAAAAAGTTTTTAATGGACAAAACACTTGGGGACCCTTGGGTGGCTCAGCAGTTTAGCGCCTACCTTCAGCCCAGGGTGTGATCCTGGAGACCTGGGATCGAGTCCTACATCGGGCTCCCTACATGGAGCCTGCTTCTCCTTCTTCCTGTGTCTCTGCCTCTGTGTGTGTGTGTGTGTGTGTGTGTGTGTGTGTGTGTCTCATGAATAAATAAATAAAATCCTTTTCCAAAAATGGACAAAAGACTTAAATATTTTACCAAAGAAGATACATGCGTTGGGGGAGGGGCAGCACAGCAGAAGATGTTCGACACCATCAGTCATTAGGGAAAAGCATATCAAAGCCACAATGAGATACCACTATGCAGCTGCAAGAACAGCTAAAACCAAAACACATGACAAGGCCAAGTGCTGCCAAGGGTGCAGAGAACTAGAACTTTGTTGGGAATGCAAAATAGTGCAGCCACCTTACTTAGTAACTTTTCATGAAGTTAAAGAGCACGCACCATAAAACCCAGCAGTCCACAAGTGAAATGAAAATCTACGCTCGCAGAAAAATGTGCACAAATGAGTCTTTACGCAGAATTGCCAAAAACTGGGAACAACTGAAATGTCCCATGCCGGTGAGCAGAGAAGCGCGCCCGTACAACAGAAGCCCCCTCGGCAGCAGAAAGGAAGACACACCAGTGATACACGGGACAGTACATCACAAGATGAGACACGAGGCTCAAATGCACTATACTAAGAAGCCAAACTCTGAAGGGCGCATACGATAGGATCGCGCTTACAGGCTGAGGCAGAAATCAGTGGTCAGGAGGGGCTGAGGGTCAGGAGACCAGATGATTACAAAAAGCCACAAGGACCCTTGGGGAGGGTGGCGACACACTGTATGCATTTGCTGAACCTCATAAAAAAACACAGAAAAAAAAAATACATCTCTATGAAAACCAACTCCTGATCACCTCTGTCTACTGCTTCCAGGGCTTCGGTGCATTGCTACTGTCCTATTAGCAGGGTTTTCCAGGACACATCAGCTCTCTGCCTCTCTTTCCAGCCTCATCCATCATCCCGCCTCTCTGCCTCCAACCACACAGCCTGCCATTTTGCTGAACACACTTTCCCTTATCTTTGCCTATGTTTTCTCCCCAGATCACGTAACGCCTCATCCCTCAATTTCGGACCCCTTTCCGCAGCCCCAGGAAACCTCCTTCAGCCCCCACGTCTGCTCCACACGGTGCTTGCTGGTAACACCATCTGGCCTTCTGTGCTTCAGGTTCACTGCACACTTGTGGTGACAGGTGTCTGAGCTGGGTCAGAGATTCCTGCTGAGGGCACCAGGAGATGCTAGTGCCATTAAGCTCATGGTAAATGAAAACATGCTATATATTTAGGGAGGGGGGCGGGAAACGACACTTAATTTTTATAAGTGTTGGCAAGTGTGAACAGAAGTTAAAGGCTCCGACAGCAGTGCATGCAAGTCCCACCAAGTCCACGAGGGGGCGAGTAGGGCTTACTGTTTACACATTCTAGGCTTATAGGGGAAGAGAAGGAAGCCTTAGTATGGCCCAGGACAGCAGACTGGATTTACAGGAACTACTGTAATCATCACGACAAATCAGAGAGGAACGGAAGTGTAGAACAATTCAATAACTCACCACAGCACTGGCTGTGCAATTTCGAAGAAAATCAGACTCTGTCACCCATCTTGTCTATAAAATGGAAATGAGCTCTCCTCTCCAGAGTCACTATGAGAAGTAGAGATGTCTGGTGAGGTGACTGACAAACATTACCCTTATCCTCCCAACTTCACCGGGATCCTTCCCCTGTGAACTGACAACCAGGTCAGGTCCCTGTCAGCTCTTAAAAGCCCTTACCAAGTATCCCCTCCAGTGACCCCTTCCTCCCAACCACTGTCTCCTCTCAGACCACTTCCCTAAAGAACCATCTACAAGCTGTGCGTTCACCCTCCCTGGCATTCACACCTCCACCCACTGAAGTCTGTCTCCCAGTGAGTTTACTCCACGAAAGTCAGCAAGAGCACACTCTTGGCTACTCCCTGCCTAAATACAAGGACACCTGGTCAGGGGGGCCTCCTTTATGGGATCATTTCCATTCTGCCTCCTTCCGGGCTCTGGTCCCTGGCCCAACACTTAAAGCCTATTGTTAGGCAAATCCCAGGTCTCAACACATCAACACATTTCTTATATGCAGCTATGAAATAACTCAGGAAGGGACGCCTGGGTGGCTCAGCAGTTGAGTACCTGCCTTCAGCCCAGGGCGTGATCCTGGAATCCCGGAGTCCCACATCGGGCTCCCTGCATGGAGCCTGTTTCTCTCTCTCTGCCTATGTCTCTGCCCCTCTGTGTGTGTGTGTGTGTGTGTGTGTGTGTGTGTCTCTCATGAATAAATAAATAAAATCTTAAAAAAAAAAAAGAGGGCAGGATTGGGAGCACACAGGTGAGGGAGGAGAGCTCAGGGGATAGGACAAACGGCAACAAACAGACAATCCTACCCAAAGAAAGGAGGACAGAGCCAATGACCTTTACCCTACAGAGCCAGTTGTCCAATCTCAGAGAGCACAGTGATCAACCGACGTGTTTGGTCAAAAGGCAGGCTCCAAGGTCCTCTTCGGAAAATTGAATTCCGAAGATACAGAATCAGGCCCGGGGTTCTGAGTTTTAGCCAGCATCACAGGTGCCTATGACGGGAGGGGTCCCCAGGCCACGCTGAGAAAAGCTGCCATGCCTGGCCTGGACGAGGAAGTCTGGGGCTGCAGGTGCAGGAATATGAAAGAGTCCAACTGGAATAACCTTAGCTCTCCTGGCCTGACTTCTTCCCATCCAGATATTCTCATCTCAGATGACGACAAGGAGAAGACCTTTCCAGAAGGTGAGCTCCAGAGCTGGGCAGGTTCTCTGCCTAGACGCAGACCCCGCTGAGCCCTGACATTCGTTTGGGGTCAAATGGAAAGGCTGTGTGTGCCCCCAGCCCCAGCCCAACGGCTCTCTAAAGGCCCAGGAAGTACCCTATACAGTCATCAGCAGAAGGGCCTGAAAGGAAGTTAGGTACATGTTAAAAATTCATGGTGGTGGTGGTGGAAGTGGGGGCAGTGTTTGCAAGGAGAAAGTGAAGGCCTCACTTGAACGTGACATTTGAACAAAGACCGGAACTGGAAGAATGTGGAGAGGACGTGAATATGTGGTTGGGGAAAGGAGGAAAGAGGAAGAGCAGAGATCCTACAGGAAGAAGTACCTGGCGCCAGCCCAGGTGCAGTGCCTGAGTGAATTCATCAGGCAGGGAGGGCAGGTGGGGGCAGGCCCTTGTTGCACATGGTTAGGACTTGGTTTTTACTTGAAGTGGGACTGGCAGCTGTCGGAGGGGAGTGAGCTCAAGAGTGACAAGTGGGACACATCTTTGGAAAAGATGCCAGTCTTTGTTGTGCTGTCCACAGACAGACATAGTAAGGCAGTAGGAGCAGAAGTAGGGAGTCTGGTTAGGAGGGACTGCGGTGACCCTAGTGAGAGCTGATGGGGGATGAGGCCAGGGTGCTGGCACAGGCAGTGAGATGAGAAGTGATTGGGTCCTGGTCTGTGTTGAAGGGAGAGCCTACATCTACAAAAGGAGTGGTGTAATGAAAAGAAGACCTACACAGGGCCAACAGGCACATGAAAAAATGCTCCACATCACTGGCCCTCGGGGAAATACAAATCAAAACTATAATAAGATACCACCTCACACCAGTGAGAATGGCTAAAATTAACACGACAAGAAACAACAAATGTTGGCATAGATATGGAGAAAGGGGAACCTTCTTACACTGCTGGTGGGAATGCAAACTTGTGCAGCCACTCTGGAAAACAGTGTGGAGATTCCTCAGAAAGTTAAAAATAGAGCTGCCCTATGGCCCAGCAATTGCATTATTGGGTATTCACCCTGAAGAAACCTCCCCCCTTGTAAGTAGGGCCAGCCCTAACCCAGAGGCAGCCCATCCAGGCGTCTTCCTGAAATTTTAGCAACTAAAAGCATTCTGTTTACAATAAGAAAACCGTTTCCCCCCACACACACACCCTGATTGGAATGTCCCTGAATAGGTTCATGTTGACCCTCCCCGAAATCAACCTGGATGCCATGCGACTCCCGCGGTTCTTTTGTCTTTAGGCAGTTTCTTTCCTTTTGCCTTTAAAAGATCCCTGTAATTGCTAATCGGGGCTCTTTTCCTCCTCGGAGGCGGAGAGCCTGTTTGCGCAAACGTTCAATAAACCCTCTTGCTAATTGCATCTGCCTGTCTGGGGTCTGGGTCTCTGGGGCGTCCACCGGGCCACGTTGGCACCTGTGAGCAGGGTCCAACATTTGGGGGCTCGTCCGGGATCTGAGACGCCCCAGACTCAATCCTAAGACCGGTAGGAGGTAAGACCGAGCTCGCTAAATGTCATATCTGTCTCGTCCGTTTGTCTGACTGGCCGGGTCTGTTTTGTGCCGGGTCTGTATTGTGCCTGCAGGACGCTGTACTCTGTATTCTGTATTTGGACCAGCGGGGAGGCAGACGTGCCCGAGACCCCTGGTCCCCCTCCGGAGTCGGACTCCGGAGTGGTCTGGAAGAGGAACGGAGCCCCGGCACTCCCTCCTCTTCGGGGAGGGTCGTGGTTCGCGACCGCTCCCATCTGAATCTGCCGCGCCAGTCCTGTCGTTCGTGTGCGTCTGTTCGTTCCGTGTTTTCTTCCTTTCCTGTCCTCCTCCTCACCGCTCACCCCTTCTCTACACCCATGGGGCAGACTGTAACCACCCCTTTAAGCCTCACTCTAGATCACTGGAAAGAAGTCGCCGGCCGGGCACACAATCTTTCGGTCGAAGTCAGAAGACGAAGATGGGTCACCTTCTGCTCCTCAGAGTGGCCGGCTTTCAACGTCGGGTGGCCCAGGAACGGAACTTTTAATATTGATATTATCTTGCAGGTGAAGGCCCTGGTCTTCCAGCCAGGACCCAATGGACACCTCGATCAGGTGCCGTACATCATAGTATGGGAGGATCTCGCTAAGAATCCACCCCCCTGGATAAAATGCTTTATCCCTTCTCAAGGGGGACCGGGCCCGAGACCCTCACTCCCTCCCTGCCACACTCCCCCAATCCCCGTCCCTCCTCTCCATCCACCCTTTGCCCCCTAAAATTTCCTGAATCAAAACCTAAGGAGCCGCCTGTGCTCCCAGGGGACCAGGACAGTCTCCTTCTCTTGGACTCCTCCCCTCCCCCTTATGCCCAACCCCCAACGCCCCGCTCGGAGGCCCCTACCTCTCCCTCCGCTCCCTCAGCTCCGTCCCCCGACTCTACGGGGGCAGAGGGGCAACCCCTCGCTTCACCCCCGCTCGCCAGTCGCCTCCGCTTTCGGCGAGAGCGCGCGGGGAGTCGGAAGACGTCTGGACCTCCCAGGCATTTCCCCTCCGGTCAGTAGGCGGCCAGATGCAATATTGGCCGTTCTCTGCCTCTGACCTTTACAACTGGAAAACTCATAACCCCTCCTTCTCCCAAGACCCCCAGGCGCTAACCGGATTAATTGAGTCAATTCTGTTGACCCACCAGCCGACCTGGGATGACCGCCAACAGCTCCTGCAGACTCTCTCCTCACCACGGAGGAGAGACAGCGCGTCCCTCGAAGCTCGGAAAACGTCCCGGGGGCGGATGGGAGGCCGACCCAGCTGCCTAATGAGATTGAGGATGTTTTCCCCTTGGTTCGCCCGACCTGGGACTACGACACTGTTGCTGGTAGGGAGCGGCTCCGTCTCTATCGCCAGGTACTCCTAGCGGGTCTCAAAGGGGCAGGGCGTCGCCCCACCAATTTGGCAAAGGTACGTGCTATAGTGCAGGGAAAAGAGGAGACGCCGGCAGGTTTTCTGGAGAGGTTAATAGAAGGCTACCGCATGTATACTCCCTTTGACCCCTTGGCTGAAGACCGCCAACCAGATGTAATTATGTCTATACAGTGGCCTCGGAGGTAAACAACGGTTGGAGGGACTTCAGGGGTACACCTTACAGGACTTAGTGAAAGAGGCAGGTTTTTAACAAGCGAGAAACAGAGGAAAGGGAATAAAGAGCAAGAGGCTATAAGAGGATAAAAGACGTAATAAAGAGCACCGTAGGATACTGGCCACCGTAGTACAGGGCTCAGGGCAGAGTAAGTCAGGACAGAGTAGGGACCTGGGAGACAAAAGAGGACCACGGGTTGAACGAGACCAGTGTGCCTACTGCAAGGAAAAAGGACATTGGGTTAAAGATTGCCCAAGGAAGGGCCAAACGCAGGGACCTAAAAAGAAGCCCATTCCTGTTTTGTCCCTAGAAGATGAAGATTAGGGGTGTCAGGGCAGGAAACCCCCCGAGCCTCGGATAACCCTTAAAGTGGGGGGACAGCCGGTGACCTTCCTGGTCGATACGGGAGCTCAACATTCAGTTTTAACTGAGGCAAAAGGACCCTTGAGCTCTAAAACGTCTTGGGTTCAGGGGGCAACTGGAGGCAAGTTATATCGATGGACAACCGAACGGAAGGTCCACCTGAGCACTGGGCAAGTAACGCATTCCTTCTTACTGGTCCCAGACTGCCCTTACCCTCTCCTAGGCAGAGACCTTCTTTCAAAAGTAGGGGCCCAGATACATTTTCAGCAAAAAGGGGCCACTATTACTGGCGCAGAAGGGCAGCCCCTCCAGGTACTGACCTTGCGCCTAGAGGATGAACACCGGCTGCACGAGGACTCTCCACCGTCCGTGCAGCCCCTAGATTCTGAATGGCTCACTAACTACCCTCAGGCCTGGGTGGAAACGGCCGGAATGGGACTAGCTGTAAACCAGCCGCCCATAATTATAAACTTAAAACCCTCGGCCACCCCCATATCGATCCGGCAATATTCAATGAGCAAAGAGGCCAAAGAAGGCATTCGGCCACATATACAGAGACTATTACAATTGGGCATTTTAATACCTTGCCAGTCGCCCTGGAATACTCCTCTATTACCCGTAAAAAACCCGGCACAGGAGATTACCGGCCGGTACAAGATTTACGAGAGGTTAACTGGAGGACAGAGGACATACATCCCACGGTGCCGAATCCCTACAACTTGCTCAGCACCTTACCCCCAAGCCATGTCTGGTATACGGTGTTAGATCTAAAAGATGCATTCTTTTGCCTAAGGTTAAGCTCTCAAAGCCAGCCTATTTTTGCTTTTGAATGGAAAGATCCTGAGACGGGATTCTCAGGACAACTCACTTGGACAAGGCTGCCACAGGGATTCAAAAACTCCCCCACTTTGTTCGATGAGGCCTTGCATCGGGATTTGGCAGATTTCCGAGTTGGCCATCCGGACCTCGTCCTTCTGCAGTACGTGGATGATTTGCTCCTGGCGGCTAGGACAGAACAGGATTGTGTAAAAGGTACGGGGGCCCTGCTTGAGAGACTGGGAGAACTGGGGTATAGGGCCTCCGCCAAAAAGGCCCAAATAGGCCAGAGACAAGTGACCTATCTGGGATATCTCCTGGAAGGAGGCCAGAGGTGGCTGACGGAGAGCCGCAAAAAGGCTGTAGCCCTGATCCCAGCACCCACTAATGCCAAAGGACTACGAGAGTTCCTCGGCAGTGCTGGGTTCTGCCGCCTCTGGATACCCGGGTTTGCGGAGATGGCGGCTCCCCTATATCCTCTCACGAAATCCAACACCCCCTACCACTGGGGAAAGGAGCAGCAATTGGCTTTTGACAAAATAAAAAGGCCTTATTGACCGCCCCTGCCCTGAGCCTCCCAGATGTAACCAAGCCTTTTACGCTATATGTTGATGAACATAATGGAATAGCCAAAGGGGTCCTAACTCAAAAACTGGGACCCTGGAAAAGGCCCGTGGCATACTTTTCAAAAATTAGACAGCGTGGCTGCAGGATGGCCCCCATGTCTCCGAATAATAGCGGCTGTGGCAGTCCTGGTAAAAGACTCAGACAAGTTGACTTTTGGCCAACCCCTCACTGTGGTGGCCCCCACGCCGTAGAGACAGTCATCCGCCAGCCCCCTGATCGATGGCTCTCAAACGCCCGGGTCACCCATTATCAGGCCATGTTACTGAATTCTGAGCGGATACAGTTTGGAACGGCTACATCTCTAAACCCGGCCACCTTGCTTCCAGAAACCGAGTCCCCCTCCCTAGTAATGCATGATTGCCACCAGATCCTAGCTGAAGTCCATGGCACCAGAGGGGACTTGACGGACCAGCCTTTGCCAGATGCTGAAGCAACCTGGTACACCGATGGGAGTAGCTTTCTACGAAATGGTGAGCGTAAAGCCGGGGCAGCCGTGGTAGATGGGAAAGCTGTCATTTGGGCCAGTGCCTTAGAGCCTGGGACTTCAGCTCAAAGGGCAGAGCTTATAGCCCTAACTCAGGCCCTAAGAAAGGCTAAGGACAAAAAGGTCAACATTTATACTGACAGCAGATATGCTTTTGCAACTGCCCATGTTCATGGAGAAATATACCGTAGAAGGGGTCTCCTAACCTCAGCAGGTAAAAACATCAAAAACAGAGAAGAAATACAAGATCTTCTCCATTCCCTCTTTCTGCCGAGAAAACTGAGTATAATTCACTGTCCTGGGCATCAGCGAGGCAATGACCCAGTAGCAGAGGGGAACAGGATGGCCGATGAGACAGCACGGGCCGCTGCACTAGGCCCACAGGCCCTCTCCCTACAAGTACCAGAGGCTGTCCGGACACCGGGGCAACTCTCTCTCGAGTACTCAGACAGCGACCTAGATATCGTCCAGCAAATAGGGGCAAAATATGACGAGCAAATGAAGGTCTGGAAACACCAAGGGAAGACGGTCCTGCCCCAGAAAAGGGCCAAAGAACTGGTGACTCACCTCCACCGATGGACTCACCTCGGACACAAAAAATTAAAAGCACTCCTCCGGAGAAAGGTCAGACCTATTACATTCCCAAACTCCCTCCCTGATCCAACAGGTAACCGACGCTTGTGTACCTTGTGCTAAGGTAAATACCAAACACCTCAAGATGCCTGAGGGAACCAGGATGAGGGGAGAAAGACCCGAACTAATTGGGAAGTAGACTTCACCGAAATCAAGCCAGGTAAATATGGTAACAAGTACCTCCTAGTGTTTATAGATACCTTTTCAGGCTGGACAGAAGCTTTCCCCACCAAGCGAGAAACCGCCCAGGTGGTTGTCAAGAAAATCCTGGAAGAAATTTTCCCCGGTTTGGACTGCCCAAGGTAATAGGGTCGGACAACGGCCCCGCCTTCGTCTCCCAGGTAAGTCAGTTGGTGGCCAGATTACTGGGGATAAATTGGAAATTACATTGTGCATACAGACCCCAGAGCTCAGGTCAGGTAGAAAGAATGAATAGAACAATTAAAGAGACCCTAACTAAATTGACATTGGAGACTGGCACTAGAGACTGGGTCCAACTCCTCCCTATGGTTCTGTTCCGAGTCCGGAACACTCCCGCGCGCCATGGGCTAACTCCTTACGAGATTCTCTATGGAGGTCCCCCACCAGTAACGGACTTACTAGATTCTGCTATTGACCCTCTTGCTAACACTCCCGGTTTACAGGACAGGCTAAAGGCGCTCCAGATTATCCAGCACCAGATCTGGAAACCCCTTGCGGCTGTCTACCGCCCCGGAGACACAACCGGCCCACACCCGTTCCAGATCGGGACTCCGTCTACGTCAGGAGACATCAGTCCAGGACGCTTGAGCCCCGCTGGAAGGGCCCATATACTGTACTACTGACCACCCCAACCGCCTTAAAGGTAGACGGCATTGCTGCTTGGGTCCACGCCTCACACGTCCAGCGCGCCCCATCAACGAGCACCGCTGACGCCAGCCAGGACGGACCGGACGAGCCACTCCAATGGAAGCTCCACCGCACCCAAAACCCGCTCAAGATAAGACTTTCAAAAATTGTTCAATGACAGTTGTTATATTCCTACCTCTCCTAGCGCTCTTCACCTCCGCCAAAGGTGACCCTCATGCCCTCAAAAGGTTAACCTGGCAGGTACTAACGTCTGGGGGTGACGAGGTCTGGTCTATAACTAAGACCGCCCCCGTGGGAACCTGGTGGCCTGACCTATATCCTGACCTATGCAAGCTAACCATAGGGGCCCCTAGCCCATGGGACCTAGAGGGATACTTCGACACCTCTAGAGCCCCTAACCAAGAAAGCCCTCCAGGGCGACTGGGATTAGACCCATGGGGAGGATGTGGCACGCCTGACAGAAGGGCCATGCTAAGCACTCTTCCCTTTTATGTCTGTCCCGGGCACCACAGAGATCGCAGGCTAAATCCCACCTGTGGAGGAGGGGAATATTTCTATTGTAAAAATTGGGGGTGCGAAACTACTGGGGATACAGAATGGAGGCCCTCCTCCTCCTGGGATTATATCACTGTCAAGGCTAACTATACTCACCCGACATTTAGCAAATGGAAAACCCTTAATTATGGGCCCTGCCAAGGGTGGTGTCATCCCCTACGGATATCCTTCACGGAGCCCGGAAAAAGGGCTACTTACTGGGCCAATGGATATACGTGGGGACTCAGGTTATACAAAGAAAGAACAGATGATGGTTTTATATTCAGAATTAAACTAAAAATAGAATCCCCAGACCCCGTGGCGATCGGGCCTAACGCGGTCCTCGGGGAACAAAGAGCTGCCCCGGCCCTAGCCGCAGGGAGTGCCGCACCCACTAACTTCGCGGTCACTCCAACCCCTCGGTCGTCACCCGAGACGGGACAACGACTGTTTAATCTTATCATAGGGGCATTCCTGGCCCTTAATCGAACCAGCCCCGATGTAACTAAATCCTGCTGGCTCTGCCTTGCTTCCCCCCCCCCTTATTATGAGGGAATTGCTACTTCAGGGACCTATAATAACATCACTAGCACTCAGGGATGCACACCCGACTCCCAACCACAACTCACCCTTACAGAAGTTACAGGACAGGGAACCTGCATAGGAACACCCCCCCCGGGCTACCAGAGACTCTGCAACACTACCACCCCGATTTTGGGGACTGATTCTTACCTGGAGCCCCAGCCGGGAACTTGGTGGGCATGCAACAAAGGCCTCACCCCCTGTGTGTCGGCTAAGGTTCTAAATAGCTCAAACGACTTCTGTGTCATGGTGCAGATCATACCCAGGGTGTTCTATCACCCTGCTGAAACTCTAGAAAATCAGTATGATAAACATCCCACCCGTTTTCGGCGCGAACCTGTCTCCCTAACCTTAGCCGTTATGTTGGGACTAGGGGTCGCTGCTGGGGTGGGTACTGGCGCAGCTGCTCTGATCCAGGGCTCACGACGTTATATAGAACTCCAAACAGCTGTAGATGAGGATCTACGGACACTAGCGCAGTCCGTTTCTAAGCTAGAACAGTCCCTCCCTCACTTTCAGAAGTAGCACTTCACAACAGGAGAGGCTTGGATTGACTATTCCTGAAAGAGGGAGGACTGTGTGCGGCCCTGGAGAGGAATGCTGTTTCTATGCAGACCATTCTGGAGTCATCAGAGACTCCATGGCCAAACTCAGGGAAAGGTTAAATAAAAGACAAAGGGACCGGGAGGCCCAGCAGGGCTGGTTTGAAAGCTGGTTTAATCAGTCTCCCTGGTTGACCACCCTAATCTCTACCATTCTGGGCCCTCTAGTTATCCTGCTCCTGCTGCTAACTTTCGGCCCCTGCGTCCTCAACCGGCTGCTCCAGTTCATCCGAGAAAGATTGTCTATTACCCAAGCTCTGGTATTAACTCAGCAATGTCGGGCCCTCCAAACTGAAAAAATAAATGTTCCCTAAGATTTTAAGGTTAAAATCAGCCCAAACAAGAGGAGGGAATGAAGAAACCTCCCCCTTGTAAGTAGGGCCAGCCCTAACCCAGAGGCAGCCCATCCAGGCGTCTTCCTGAAATTTTAGGCAACTAAAAGCATTCTGTTTACAATAAGAAAACCGTTCCCCCCCCACACACACCCTGATTGGAATGTCCCTGAATTGGTTCATGTTGACCCTCCCCGAAATCAACCTGGATGCCATGCGACTCCCGCGGTTCTTTTGTCTTTAGGCAGTTTCTTTCCTTTTGCCTTTTAAAAGATCCCGGTAATTGCTAATCGGGGCTCTTTTCCTCCTCGGAGGCAGAGAGCCCGTTTTTCGCAAACGTTCAATAAACCCTCTTGCTAATTGCATCTGCCTGTCTGGGTTCTGGGTCTCTGGGGCGTCCACCGGGCCACGTTGGCACCCGTGAGCCAGGGTCCAACAAGTGTTGTCTACACACTTGAGATTCTTTTAAGAAGGAATCTGGAGCTTTTTCTCATGCTTTTCAAGATTGCCACCACCCTGGCAAAAGGATGTTCCCAGCCCGGGAGGATCAGGGAGGCTTCACTGCTGCTACCTGCTGGACTTTCCCACCTGCCTGGGGAGTGTGTAGGCTCCAGGCTCTGGGAGAGAACAGGGAGGGTTGAGTAAGACCATCGGTTCGATCTTGGTTCTAAACTGTATTTGAAAAAACAGAACCAGAAAAACAACTCAGGGTTCACCGGCCTCACATAACTCTTCCCAAAAAGCTAAGTTACTTTCCTTCAGCTTCTAAAAGAGCCAACAGCAAACCCATCCCTTGGAATGCTGGTGTGTCAAAGAGTGGTCCATATTATCCAAATCCTACATGACAAGTCTGTTGTTCCTAAAATGCAAATTACAGAAAGTAAAACTGAGGTTTGGCAAATCTTTTGGTCTGGTGGTGTCATGCGGTGAGGTGTGTCCTGAACGGAGTTGAGTATCAAGACTCCCAAGATGGAGAAAGGTGGATGTGGGACTTCCATGAATATTAAAAGGAACAAAAAAGTGATATAAATGCGTTGTAAAATCCTGTGAACCGAAAGGAATGTTGTCTTTGTGAGCCTCTGTTCCCGTATATTACAAAAACTTGCAGGTGTAGCCTTCCTGTTCTTACAATTTTCCCCTCCCACAGCATCTCATCTAATCCTTAAGTCAACAGAGAGTCACCAGGAAGAAAATGGGTTTGGGGCAAGTTGTTTTTGTCCTCTTTGAAAGTCTTTTAATTTATCTTTAAAATAAAGGTTGTTGTAATATTGGATTCCATAATATATGCATACTACCTGGCATACAGGAGGTGTTTTAAAAATTGTACAGAGCTCCACATCGAGGCAGTTCAGAGGCTCTCCCTAGGGCCCTGGCACTTGCACCTGCCACTCCTTCTTTCTGAACTGTTTTTCCACCTCTCTAAATAACTCAAGAGTATTTACATATAGCACAGTTTACATCTAGCACATTTACAGTTTACATATAGCACACTTAAGACAAAATATGATCCAAAAACCTATTCCATCCACAATGACTGTGAAACCATGAATCAAAACTTGGTCAGCCAGTTCAGTTAGCAAGAAATGGGTGTGGGTTCCGAAGAACTTTCTCTAGTACCCTCCTCACCTAGCAGATATATAAGAAGAAGGACTGGAAAGCTAAGATTATGTGATCCAGAGTAAGTTCCACATCTGGCTGGCCTCCTGAAAGAGAAGAGGGCCCATCATATGCTGGTTTTTTTCTGGGATATTGCATTGGAAATTCAAGCAGGGACCTATAATTGGTGGCGGGGGGGGGGGGGGAGGAAAAGAAACAGTGAGCAAAATCACATTTATCTGGTCTCTGAAATCTGACGCATTCTGCTTAATTTCAGGAGATCCAGAGATTGCAAGGAGCCCAACTCAACTGGAATCTTTCTCTACAAGACAATACACAATCTGGTAAGTTGTTTTTTTTCTTTTCGGGGTTTGTTTTGTTTTTTAAGATTTATTTGTTTGACACAGAGCAAGAGAAAAAGCACCAGCAGGAGGAGCTGGAGGTTAGAGGGAGAAGCAGGCTTTCTACTGAGGGGGTAGCCCAATGCGGGGCTTGATCCCAAAACCCCTGCATCATGATCTGAGCTGAAGGCAGACACTTAACCAGCTAAGCCACCCAGGCTCCCCTACAATCTGGTAAGTTCTAACTGAGGGTCAGAGGATGAATAAGATTATTATGGTCAGAGACAGAAATGTTCAGGATGAGTTCATGGAATGAACAGGGGGCTTTGTTTTGCTTTTGGCATAATTTTGCCCCAAAAGAAGGTAGGACTTCTTTCTAAAGGTCTCCTTAATAAAGGAGAATTCCGGGGATCCTGGGGTGGCTCAGCAGTTTAGTGCCTGCCTTTGGCCCAGGGCGTGATCCTGGAGACCGGAGATGGAGTCCCAGGAGAATTCCTGATAATAACATGCCAGCGGGTAAGGCTAAGCGATGTATCTTTGATACACCTTTATTGAGGTCCATTCTCAGAAAATATTTTATTCCCATTACTTTGTCGTCCACTGATCTCTTCTATGACTTACACTGGATAGAACTGAAGGTCATATCAAGGATTTTATAGGAGCTTTTGAAAATTCTGTTTCCATTCAACCAATGAATATTTTATAAATATTCAAAAGCTGAATTCTATATAGCTGGGAAACCCTATTTCTATTTTCTTTTTTTTTTTTTTTTATTTATGATAGTCACAGAGAGAGAGAGAGGCAGAGACACAGGCAGAGGGAGAAGCAGGCTCCATGCACCGGGAGCCCGATGTGGTTCGATCCCGGGTCTCCAGGACCCGCCCTGGGCCAAAGGCAGGCGCCAAACCGCTGCGCCACCCAGGGATCCCATCTATTTTCTGATTTGTGGTCAGCAAGATGCACTTTGCATTTTCCCCTATCCAGCTCTTATATTAAATATTCAGTTACATCTTAATTTACAGTACACTGGTTTCAACTTCCACCTATACACAGATAATTCATTTACATCTCCAGGGCAGGTCTCAGCTCTAAGCCCCAATCTGTATAACTGTCTGGGGGAGTAGGGGTTCTTGTGGGTTTTTTTATGAGTCTTTTTTATCCTTTTTTCAGCTTGACTCAGGTATAACTGACAAAAATTGTATAGGTTTAAGGTACACAAT
Organism: Nyctereutes procyonoides; assembly: GCF_905146905.1. Lineage (NCBI taxonomy): Eukaryota > Metazoa > Chordata > Mammalia > Carnivora > Canidae > Nyctereutes > Nyctereutes procyonoides. Next base: position 22,132,562 of record NW_026575159.1, read on the forward strand.
TTGATATTTTGATATACATTGTGAAATAATCACTACAACCAAGCTAATAAGCGTATCCATCACCTCACATAATTATCTTTTTGTGTGTGGGGTGAGAACATTTAAGATCTATCCCCTTAGCAAATTTCAAGTACAGAATATGATATTAACTGTAGTCACCATGCTGTACATTGGATCTCCAGGAGTTTTTCATCTAGTATAATGAAAACTTTGAACCCTTAGATCAACATCACCCCATTTCCTCCTTCCTCTAGTCCCTAACCACCACTATCCTACTCCCTGCTTCTGTTAAGTGTGGCTATTTTAGGTTTCACATGTGAGATCTTGCAGTATTTATCTTTCTGTGTCTGGTTTTTACTCGGCATAATGTCCTCCAGATTATCCATGTTGTTGCAAATAGAATTTCATTTTTTTTAAGGCTGAAAAAAATACTTCAGCGTGTGTGTGTGTGTGTGTGTGTGTGAATTTCACATCTTCTTCATTCATTCAACCATTGATGGACATTTAGGTTGTTTCCATATCTTGGCTATTATGAATAATGCTGCAGTGAACTTGAGAATATAGATAGCTCTTTGAGATACTGTTTCATTTCCTTCAAATATATGCCCAGAAGTGAAATTGCTGGGTTTTTTTTTAAATATATTTTATTTATTCATGAGAGACACACACACAGAGAGAGGCAGAGACACAGGCAGAGGGAGAAGCAGGCTCCATGAAAGGAGCCCGATGCGGAACTCGATCCCAGAACCCTGGGGTCACGACGTGAGCCAAAGGCAGACGCTCAGCCACTGAGCCACCCAGGCGTCCCAAGAGATTGCTGAGTTTTATGATAATTCTATTTTTTAATTTTTTGAGGAACTTCTATACTGTCTTCCATAATGGCTATACTAGTTTACATTCCCACCAATGGTACGCAAGAATCCCAATTTCTCCATATCTTCACTTGTTAAAATAACACTTGTTATTTTTGTCTTTTTTTTTTTTTCAGAGAGAGAGAGTACAATCGGTGGGGGAGGGGAAGGAGGGCAAAGGAAGAGGTAGACAGAGAATCCCAAGCAGGCCCCACGCTCAGCGAGGAACCCAAAGCAGTGCTCAATCTCACAATCCTGAGATCAATACCTGAGCTGAAATCAAGAGTCAAATGCTCAACTGACTGAGCCAGCCAGGTGCCTCTTAATCTTTTTGATAATAGCCATTTCACCAGGTGTGAGATGACATCTCATTGTGCTTTTGCTTTGTGTATCCCTGTTGATTACTGATGTTGAGCACTTCTTCATATACTTGCTTGGCATTGTGTATCACAGAACCATATCTGTCTCCCTGCTGACAAACTTGTCCTGAACCTACCAAATGAAAGTTTTACCAGGGGCAATGACAGCCTTATCTAGGGCAAGAAATGAGCCTGGTGACCAGGAACTCCACCCCCAGAGAAGTGAATCTGTTTCTCTCTGGTTTTTTGAGGAGCCAGCTTGGGCTCATGTGATGGTCCAGTATCATGTGATGGTCCCTTCTGTATCTGTCCTCCCAACCCTTCTTGGATGAATAAAGCCTGACCAATTTTAGGGAGAATGATTTTGCTCGTCCCTGTGTTGGCCAGAGATGTTGGGACAGTGTGATTTCTGAGTGATTGATTTCCTACAGTGTTGGTTCTTCCCTCCAGGTTGGGAGGTGATAACCACCAACCCAGGAATTCTCAATAAATTTTTATTAAAGGGCACCTGGTGGCTCAGTTGGTTGGGCATCTACCTTCAGCTTGGGTCATGTTCCTGGGGTCCTAGGATCAAGCCTCGCATCAGGCTCTCGGCTTCTTCCTCGGATCCCTCACCCTGTAGTGCTTTCTCTCTGTCTCTCTCTCAAATAAATAAATATTTTTTAAAAAAATTTTATTAAGCAGAAAAAACTATAAATAAATAATTAATTTAATGGCATTGTGATAAAAATGTAATCTAGATAAGACTGATTCTTCATATTTGTGGAGACTTGCTTAATGATGGATGTGTGTGTGAAAAGAATTAGTCTCTTTGTAAGGGGTAAACAGAGTTTTATATATATCTATTCAATCAAATTTGATAACTGCATTGTTCATATCTTCTATGAGTATCTCCTATATTTTTATACCTGATCCATCATTTATTGACCTCTTTGTCTAACAACACTTGTTTATATGTTTTCATGCTTTATGAGGTTCACTCATGGTTTGAATTACTACATGTTCTTGTTATTATAAAGTGATCTCATTCTACCCCCATAATGTTTACTAATAAATGAATATATACATACAGGTTTTATTTTGGTACTTACCTGATTTTTATTCTTCCATTCTTTTAGTTTTTATTTACTAATTGTAGTGTTCTAAATATGTCTTTTGTCTATAGAGTGTACTTCTACATTTTGGTTTTTTTTTTAATCTTTTTTTTTAAGATTTTATTTATTTATTCATAGAGATGCAGAGAGAGAGAGAGAGGCAGAGACAAAGGCAGAGGGAGAAGCAGGCTCCACACAGAGAGCCTGACATGGGACTCGATCCAAGGTCTCCAGGATCAGGCCCCGGGCTGCAGGCGGCACTAAACCGCTGCGCCACCAAAGCTGCCCCATTTTGGTTTTTTTTTTTTTTTTTTTTTTTCATTTTGGTTTTTTTAATGTAATCCAACAACCTCTGATTCTTGAGTGAGGAAGAGTTAATCTATTATATTTACTCCATTTACTGTACATTTTGATTTATTTCTACCACTTCATTTGAACTTTCTATTTTCCCTGCCTTTTCTTCCTCTTCTTTTTGTTTTATTGGATTAGATACATTTTCTTTACTCGTTTTCCTCCCCTCTCCTGGTCTAGAAGTTAAATATTCAATTTCTACTTATTTACTGGTTATCCCTAAATTTAGAAATACATATTGGATTTAACAAAATGTAAAACTAACTTCCTTGTCAAAAAATACAAAGATATTTAATATTTTAATTCTGACTTCCTTTTCCATGACTTCTATATTATTATAATCTAGAATTTTGGTTTCACCTTGTTTTCTGCTGCCAAGTTAGTTAGTATAAATATAATTTTTATGTAATACTTGATGCAATACTTGTTTAGATTTATGCACTTGTTTACCAACTTCTTGCTCACACTTCATTCTTGTATTTCACTCCTAGCTTTAGAACTTCAATGTCACTCCACCTTAACAACATCACTATTGTCAGAGAGTTAATTTAATTATTGATATAGCCTTCCATTTTTTTTGTCTGTCTGAAAAATGTATTTATTCTGCATTAATATTGGCCTGGTAGTTTAGCTGAACTAAGAATTTTTGGTGGAGAGTTATTTTCTCTTAGTACTTTAAAATGTTCTCTTTTCTTCTGACATCTATTATTTGCAATTGAAAATTCTCTGTTCTATAGATGATTCACCTATTGCTTAGAGATTTTTAAGATCTTCTTATCTTTACTATTTCACAGTAATATCTGATTAGCTGTGGGTTTGACTAGTTTTGCCTATTGCATCTAGACTATTGCTTTACTCCCATTCTTTCCATTCTCTCATATATATGCACATCTTCCATATACACATGCGCATGTATGTATATACACATATATGTGTGTGTTTCACTTTATCATTATGTCCTCCATATGTTTTACTATCTCTATACTATTTTCTCTTTATAGTTCTCTGATGAATTATGGTAAAGTTCCTAAAATCCACCTTCTAGTTCCTAATTCTCACTTAAGCTAGGTCTAGTCAACTATTTGTCTAATTCACCAAGCTATTATCTACAACTATTTTTCATCTTAAAATCTCCTTTTGAATCTTTTTTCCAATTTGCCTGGTCACCTTTTTTTAAAGATTTATTTATTTATCTAGTTTAGAGGGGGGAGAGCGGAGGGAAAGGGAGAGGAAAGAAGCAGACTTTCTGCTGAGCACAGAGCCCAACACAGGGGCTGGACCTCATGACCCTGAGATCATGACCTGAGCCAAAAATCAAGAGTCAGAGGCTTAACCCACTGAGCCCCCCAGATACCTTTGCCTGGTCACTTTTTATGTTACCTTGTTCTTTTCTCATGTTTTGTTTCTTTATTTATGTTTTTAATATTTTACACATACTTCTCCTATAGTCTCTATCAGAGTATTCAATTTTATGCCACTCTGTAGGTCTAATCCTGATGAATGTTGTGTCTATTGAGCTCCACTAAGGGTGATTTGCTCCCACGTGTGTTTTCTATTTTTGGACTGTGAGATGGTCTTACACAGCACTTTGTGTCTTCTGTGGGGCTATGTTGAGTCTGTTTTACTCCAAAGTGATTTTACTATTGACCTTCCAGAGTTACATCCAACCAGGGACCCATTTTTACATTAATCACTCCCCTTATTACAATTCTCTATTCATTGGATTTTGTTTTGCTCTTAGAAGAATGATCAAAGACCCAAAATAACCTCTAAAGAACAGTACCACCTGACTGCCATCTACTTCCTGAGCATTATCTCCCACCCATTCCACCACTTATTCCACTCCAGCCATACTGGCTTCTGTGCTTTTCTAGAATGGACCAAACTGTCTCTCATCACAAGGCCTTTGTACATGCTGTTTATTCTACTGAGGGTCCTCTTTCTTCCCTTCTTATTTTAGCTAACTTCTACTATCTAATATCTCAGTTGAATAATTACTCCCTTAAGAAAGACTTCCCTGACCTCCCAACTACCCTGACCAAAGAACAAGGAAAATCTATCTATCATAGATTCTGAGAGCATCAAATACCTCTCCTTTATGGATCTAATCATGATTTATATGTGCACATGTATTTATTAATGAGATCGCTTGGTAAATACCTGCCTTTCTCACTAGAACTGCCTCAATGGATCTGAGACCATTTCTATTTTTTTTCACCATGGTATTGCCAATTGCAGCCAGGGCCTAGCATATAATAGGTGCTTGTTAAAAATTTGCTAAATGAATGAGTAAATAAAGAAATGAACAAGTTGGGCAGCCGGGGTGGCTCAGTGGTTTAGCGCTGCCTTCAGCCCAGGGTGTGGTCCTGGAGACCTGGGATCGAGTCCCACGTCAGGCTCCCTGTAGGGAATGGAGCCTGCTTCTCCCTCTGCTTCTCTCTCTCTCTCTCTCTCTCTCTCTGTCCCTCATGAATTAATAAATTAAATCTTTAAAAAATAAAATAAAATAAATGAACAAGTCAATTTACAGAGGATCGATTTCCCTAGGAATCATCTCTCTCCTCTTAAGCACTGGTCTTTGTTTCTTATACCATGACTAGTGGGGATCCTGGGTTCTTTTCTCATGTTGTTGACATTGAAAATGTTTATGAAGCATGACAGCATCATCCAAGATGATGACTACCCATTCAAGTTCCTGACACCTAGCAGAAGGATTGACTTTACTATATTTCTAGTGATTCTTGGCCTATCCAGCACAATATAGGCTTCTGGGTTTATTATTTTACCATTTCAGCCCATCTTCATGAAAGTGATTCCCTTGTCCTATATCAATCACAGCAAGATTTTATAAAATCTTCAAAGGCATGAGTTTTGCACCACTACACTTAGACAATTCACAAAACCTATATAAAGCCCTTCTCCAGTTGGCGTATACAAATTGTACAACTTGGCCGTCTTAATCTTATCTACAGAGACAAAGGAACACACATATAGATGTCCTTCGGAGGGGAAATTCTCTTTGCCACTTGAACCAGGTGCTCATTGACCCCTTGATTCTGTCAAGGTCTCATGGCCTAGATCTTATTTCTGTCCTCTAAAGATCACCTGCTACGTATCTACCTAAGTAACAGTTAAGGCTCATTCCAGCTACAAATAAGGCCATATTTATGTATGTGCACTAGTTCACTGTGCATATGTGATAAAGGCCTACATCTCTGTGAAGTATTCAAATCATGGTCAACTCTCTCTGAATGACATTTTTAAGACCTATTTAATATCTTCTGTAAGAACAGAAGGAGCCCATAAAAAGCACCCAGTTTGTCCTTACAAGTTCACAGACAGCACAATGAGTGACACGTGTACCTATAATTGATTCTCTGGCTCCCCAGGCTGGCTCCTCTTTATTTGCCAAGACTCCTGTTTCCTCCATCTTGCCTTATTTCCCCAACATCTTCCACTCCTTCACATTCCTTGTTCATCTCCCTCTCTAGCAAACAACTCATTTCAGAATTATTTTTGCTGATGCCTACATGGCACTTTCCTGACTCATTCAGAGTGTCAGAGCTTTGAGTAGCCACTGGGACCACCTCACCACACCACTCCTTTTGTAGATGTCGGCTCTGCCTTCAACACAGACCAGGATCCAATCACTTCCCATCTCACTGTCTGTGCCAGCACCCTGGCCTCATCCCTCATCAGCTCTCACTAGGGTCACCGCAGTCCCTCCTAACCAGACTCCCTACTTCTGCTCCTACTGCCTTACTATGTCTGTCTGTGGACAACACAACAAAGACTGGCATCTTTTCCAAAGACGTGTCCCACTTGTCACTCTTGACAGTATAGGGCACTTCCTGGGCCTTTAGAGTCCCGTTGGGCTGGGGCTGGGGGCACACACAGGCTTTTCTATTCTAGCCCAAAGAGCAATGAATTTCACAACAGTGCTTTCCTCCAAAGCTTAGGCTGTGTTTAGAATACCAAAGTTGAGAAAATTCTGATCTAGTCACCATTCTAAGTTAAGACCAAAGTTAATCTCATATATTTGCCCTTTCTTTAGGAAAAATATCAAGCTCCGTGGGAGCTTCCCCTCTCAACTGAATTTTGGATTCCCCTTCTACCTGTTCCTAGAAACATGCCCTCCCTCTTTGAGACTATTAGCAAGAACTTGGTCAGAGAGCTTGGAGACAAAGACCTGAGGCCCATGAGATGCCTGTCGAATGCCAACCAATTCCGTCAGCTGGCAATATTACAGAAGAGGAAGAAGCGCTCACCCTTCTGGGAACAACCTGACATTCCAGCCGAATACACCCTCATGGACCTCCTGGAGCCAAGTTCTTCAGTTCCCGGTATTGTCAACAAGGGCAAGGGGGCAAGGAGTAGAAAACACATGTGCTCACAGGCAGTGCAGGATCCCTTAGGCACCCACACAGGTCAACATCAGGGTTGTCAACAAGGGCAAGGGGGCAAGGAGTAGAAAACACATGTGCTCACAGGCAGTGCAAGGATCCCTTAGGCACCCACACAGGTCAACATCAGGGTTGGTTTTGCCAAAAGGCACTGGGCAAGAAACTACAATACTTAAAAATCTAATATCAGGACGCAGGCATTTATTAGTTCATCTAATACTTAGGATAGCTTCTTAAGTCAGGGACATTATCCCCACTTACAGAACTGTGAATTGAAACTTATAAAATAATCTGTTCCAGGTGATACACCCAGGAACTAGTAAAATTAGAATCCAAACTCAGATCTGTCTGGGTCCATAAGCTTAACATTTTCTGCTCCAGGGTGCTGCCTCCTGGGACTAGAGGCTGTGCGTGCTACAGAGGAAAGATGACATTGTGGATTCCCTGTACCAGTGCACACATGATGTCACCACAGCTTAGGGTTTGGGATGCTATCCTCTGTTATCCAACCCCTAGGCTGATTCAAACATTTGCCATCAGCAATAATTTATACTTAATACATTAACTGAGGGGCACCTGGGTGGCTCAGTTTGTTGAGCGTCTAATTCTTGATTTTGGCTCAGGTCATGATCTCAGGATCATGAGACCAAGGCACCCACCACCCCCACCCCCTGCTGGGCTACGTGCTCAGTGAGGAGTCTGCTTAAGGATTCTCTCTCCCTCTGCCCCTACCCTCTACCCCCTCTCTCTCTCAAATAAATACATCTTTAAAGGAAAAAAATAATTAACCATTGATGTGATAGCTTCTCAACTGAGAAATGTAAATGAATTGGAGGGTCAGGGCAACACAGGACTCAGCCATTCGATTTCCATTCAGTTTCCCAACCATTCTGGAGTAAATTCTTGGCTGAACCTAACGTCATCTTTTCTGTCCCCAGAAACTGCTGTCATGGGACCGTTTCTCTTCAGGGACACTGTGGTCCAGCAGGGACAGGTTTCTGCCAACGTGACCACTGGGCTAGAAATGAATGTGTCGGGGAAAGCTACTGTGTTCCATGGATCCTCCCTTCAGGTTCAGGCTGTTACAATCCCACCCCATAACTGGAAAGACCTTCAAAAGAGGTGAGGCCATAGGACAGGAAAGAACTGGTCAATGAGGCCCTTGAACTCTCCTCATGTGCCAAAAGGCACCTCGCCGGCTTTACTGCTAGGCTCGAGAGTACAGAAAATGACATCTCAGACCATATTATTCTTCTTGGGTATTCATTCATTCATTCAACTAATACTTATTAGTTATCTGGTATATATTGATTAAAACAGTAATTACTAGGACGCCTGAGTGGCTCAGCAGTTGGGCATCTGCTTTTGGCTCAGGGTATGATCTGGAGTCCCAGGATCGAATCCCACATCCAGCTCCTTGCTTGGAGCCTGCTTCTCCCTCTGCCTATGTCTCTGCCTCTCTCTCTCTCTCTCTCTCTCTCTCTCTCTCTGTGTGTGTGTGTGTGTCTTTCATGAATAAACAAATAAAATCTTAAAAAAAAAAACAGTAATTACCCATAACTGTGCTGTCATGTGCTGGGAATAGAATAACGACAAGACCAATAAAAATCTCTACCCCAAGCCACTTATATTCAGTGTGGACAGGCAAAGACCAGGGAGTGAGGAAGCAGGAAATAAAAAATAAATTTAGGGATCCCTGAATGTCTCAGCGGTTTAGCGCCACCTTTGGCCCGGGGCGTGACCCTAGAGTCCCCGGATGGAGTCCCACATCGGGCTCCCTGCATGGAGCCTACTTCTCCCTCTGCCTGTGTCTCTGCCTCTCTCTGTGTCTCTCATGAATGAATAAATAAAATCTTTTAAAAATAATAATAATAAATTTAAAAAGTATTAATTTAGGTGAGACAAAGAATCTGAAACTCTCTGTGCTTAATAAATAAAGTATGCAGCAGTGTCCTGGGATTCCACTTATCTCCATGTATATGGGCACATGGGCAAAGGTAGGTATCAAATGATCCTCTAAGTGCTTAACAGACAACTTCTTAAATCATCTTAAATAGCGTGTTTACAAAGGCGTGTTACATTGTTAGGTAAGCAAGTAGTTAAAAAATCACAGTCCTTTTAGAGACTAAAAGTTACTTTCACAAGGTATTGGACAATTTTTGTTTCCCTGGGTTCTTACAAGGCCCTTATTAAAAATGACATTTGCAAAGACTGCTTATGGTGCAAAAGAGTATCTCAGATTCTTATACTGCTCAGAAAGAAACAAAAAAAGAATTCTCAGTATTTCAGTAGGGAAAGAGGCAATTTCTAGGATACATTTTAATTGCTAGCTCTGAGAGAAATAAGTAAGCCTGAGGTCAGACCTTTAAATATGGAGGCATTGAGGGGGAGCAGTTGGCTATTTCTAATAAATGGGATGTGGGCATATAATGTGTTCAGCTGTGAAGGCGCTTGCAGATCATGATAGGAGCTCTGAGATAAGGAATAAACAGGACAAAGAGAAAGAGACACTGCTGGTGGTTGGTTAGGTTTCTCTGTGGCACTAACAGCTGAGCTCAGACCCCAAAGAATGATGGAAGCAAGAAGGAGCAGGAGGAAAGGGGTTCAAATGAGGGTTTAAAGGCCCTGGGGCATGGAAGAGCTGGATGATGATTCCAAGGCCGGGGGGGCGGGGGGGGGGTGGCCAGGGAGGCCAAACCTTAGTCAATGAGGACTAAAGTGATTCAAAGCTTAGGAGGTAAGTAGGGGTCAGATGACACACCCCTCGGATGCCTGGTAAGAAGTCTGCATTTGTCTCCAGGGGCAACAGGAAAGCCCCCACTGGATGCTCAGTACTGCCTGCAGTGAAAGGAGAATTTAAGGATCTCTCAGTATTCTGCACGCCAGGGCACCAAGCCCAGCGGGGCCTGGGATAGAATCTGACTTGAGTCTCAGAACTGAAATGGGGATAGACTTTTGTCTTCAGCACTGCAGGCCTTCCGCATCCAACCCACCTACTAAGGACAGTCAGCCCATAAAGCCCACCTGTGCTCATGGAAAATAATCCAGCATCAGCCTTGCCTCAGCATACTCTATCCCCCTGCTCCACAAGGGCACATGGGGGGTGTGAGGCCAGCTTTGACTACAGGGCTTTCTAAGCCCTGTTCTCAATCACCTGGACTCATCTACGTCCAGTCTCTTTCTGCTGAGAGGCCCTAGTTACTAGTGGAAAACTACCCTAACAGGACGAAAACAATTTTGGAAAATGCAGCTACCTTTCATCACACGGGATGCATACTGTCACACCCATACCCCTGTCAGAGAATGGGGGGCCTTCCATTGTGCATATCAGAGATGTTCTGGTGCCCTAAGTAACCTAGCCTGTAAGCTAGTATCTTCCAGATGCACTGTACCCCATCCAGGTTCCTAGAAGAGTAATCTAGAATAACCTAAGAAAGCATCCCTTTTCCGCTATGACCTTTCTCTTCCCACCTACCCCAGGAAAGTGCAAGATCCAGAGCTGCTATTTCTGGTGAAGTGCCGGGACAGACAGGATAATCTCTATGTGGTGACAGACACCGTGGAACTGACCAACACTACTGTGCTTTATGACAACAGAAGTGTGAATGTTTGGGGAAGCTGCTCTCTCCCTTTTGATACTTTCTTCAAGGTACACGGTTGTCCTGAAGTGGGTTGGGAACACAAAGAGCCCGGCCAGCCCGGCCTCACTTCCCAGGGGCTCTGCATCCTATTAGGACCCGTCTTGGGGGGTGCAATGAATGGGTCAGCATTTCCCACTTCTCATGTGCCGAGGAATCCTGACTCCTGACCTGAGAGTATATTCTGATGTGGTCACTTTAGTATTTTAATATATATGAGATTATTCTATATTGATAAAATGAAAAGAAATTTAACTATTTGCAATGATTATATTTGCTTTGGATAAATGATGGATCCTGGATACTCTGAAAGTATGGCTGCTCTACTACATACATGTGCAGCTCTGTGGCTGCAAGAAACAAGGGACCACACAGTACAAAACCTTAGCAGTTCAAAGATCCTAAATACTGTGATACCCTGACTAGAAAGTTTTCTGGATTGAGATTAAATATCTTCGAGCACATCTGATGCACCTAACTTATAATATCCACAATTTTTTAAAAATGGTTTAAACACAAGTTCATCAAATATTTAGTCAACATGAACCATGATTCAGGGACATATAAAGTGTGTATGTGTCATAGTGGACATTTTATACACAATCTATTTTATAGGTAATATGTCCTCACTTAAGAGACTTAGGAACTAAAAAGACAGGACAAAACAAACACTGAGATGTGCACTAACTTTCCCAAGATCTATGAATGAACCCTAGAGGAGGACACGGCACCACCCAGTGGTCAAGAAAGTCTGAAACAAAACTCAACTCCAGCTTGGAGGATTATTTCCATGTTCAGCTGTTTTCCCGCCTGTTCAGATGGGTGGACTGGGTTTTGTGAGGACAGGAGAAGAACACCCTATGGCATTTTGCATAGGGCAACTGCCCAGCTGTGTGTCCGGCTGCCATCCCAGCTGTTCACAGCCAGTGCCAATCTAAGCATGGGCTCTTGGGCTGTGATGCTGTTAAACAGTTTACATATCACCCCCCAGCTCATGGCTGCATCAGAGTTTCCCATGCCATTGGTTTGCACTTGATTCTCTTAGGTAGTATTTGACTCTCCAGGACATTCAAATAATAGGGCTGAATTCTGGGAAGCTATTTACTCACTAGGTTGCCTGAGAATGAATGGTATTCATGGTTCTGAGATAGGGTTCCTTCATACATAAAATTAAATCCAACACCTACATAAAAGTCCACTATAATACATTTTGACTATCAGGTCTCTAGAATATAGTCATTACTATTCAATATGATGGTTAATTTTATGTTGCCAATGTGACTGCCCCATGGGGTGCCCAGATATTTGTTTCAGTGTTACTCTAGGTGTGTTTGGGAGGGGGTTTCTGAATCAGATTTAAATGGGTGGACCGGTAAAGCAGATTATTTTCCCCAGTCTAAGTGGTCCTCATCCAATCCACTCAAGGTCTGAATAAAACTAAAGGCGGAGAGAGACTTCACTCTCTGCCTGAGTATCTCTCATCTGGGACACTGTTCTTCTGACATCAGACTCAGATTTGCACTATGACAATACACCATGGGCTCTCTCAGTTCTTTAGCCCTTAGATTCAGACTAGAACTATACCATTAGTTCTCCTGTGCCTGCACATCTTGGGACTTTTCAACTTTTATAATTGCATGAGCAGATCCCTGACAATAAATCCCTTTAGGTAGATAAATATATAGACAGACAGACAGCCTACTGGTTCTGTTTTTCTGGAAAACTCAGACTGATATACTCAGTAAAGTTTATTCAGCTTTTTACTTGATTTTAGGACAGAATGATAACTTCCAAGCTTTCTACATGCCAGATCAGAAACCAAGAGTCTAATTTTTTTAATAGAAAAGTCAAAAGATAAAATCAAATTTTCCCCCAAAAAAGTAAGCAAAAAGAGAGGGAAAGATTAATTTTAAAATTTAGAGAGTTAGTCCAGGAGAGAAATGGAAAACAGAGAAACACAGTAAAATAGGGAAAAGTATCCAGGAAATACTTCAAGAAAGGTAAGACCCGAAGCATATGCTCCTCCTTGGAAGGACCAACAGGAGGCCAGTTTCCCGGGTTCATAGGAATTAACTGCTAAAAGAAAGATCTGGAGTGAGGAGAAGCAGTCTCCCCAACAGTAAACAATGAGTATTAACTTAGATATTGGGACATGAACATTTTAGGAGGAGTGGAGGTGGGGCAGAGAGAAGAGTAGGACAATGAAATCCTCATCATCCAAAGGAGAAAATAACTGAATATACTTCATTTTGGGGGGGGGGGATCAAATCACTGCAAAATAATCATGAAAATGAGAAATATAAAGGTAAATACTGAACCAAGAAGGAAAAAGAGCAGAACCTGGAAATCAGGACCAACAGAGGGTGAGATCAGGGGGCTGGTGTGTTCCTTGATTATGAGCTTTCTAGATCTACCTGAGTTTTAAAATCACATGCATATGGGGCATATTGTTTGCTTTCTCTCCCCAGGGTCAAGGCCAGGGAGAGGGTCTAAAAGTGAGAGAGAAGACACTGATTCTGCCACAGGGCACAGTGATGGCCTACAAGAGGAAGCAGCTGGTTTTTAAGGAGAATGGCTGGGGTAAGCAGAGGCTGAAAGAGGCAGATGGGGAGAGGGAATCTGCTTCTCCTCAGAAGAGAAACGAGAGGGAAGGAGCATCAGCATGCTTCCACCCACTGCTCTGCCCATTCATGGAGAAGGCTGAGGACATTTCCCAGCTCTGGGGTCACACACATATCCCACTACCCATGGCCCCCTCCCAGCACAGCCTGGAATGCTGCTATGAGGAGACAGAGTCTCCCATGTGGAAAGGGGCCCAGTGCAGAGGTGACCTTAGCACTGAGCAAAGTGCACCCCAATCCCACCACCTGTATTCATTCAAGGACTCACTCAAGCCACTCTCAGCAGCTTACCTGGGAGACCCCATAACCTGAGGTCAGAGCCCATGAGACACCAGCAGGATCCCAAACAAAACTGCAGACATAATGCCCTAGGAGCAGAATGCAGGGTTTTATCTACACCTCTCCCTCTCTTGCTAGCCCCAGGCCCCCAGCACACACACACTCACACACATGCACATGCACACATATACTCACTCACCCACTACTCTCTACAGTAACCTCACTGCAACATCTTGTCTCAGCACATTTCTTATATGCAGCTATGAAATCACTCAGGAAGAGGGCAGGATTGGGAGCACACAGGTGAGGGAGGAGAGCTCAGGGAATAGGACAAACGGCAACAAACAGACAATCCTACCCAAAGAAAGGAGGACAGAGCCAATTACCTTTACCTTACAGAGCCAGTTGTCCAATCTCAGAGCGCACAGTGATCAACCGACGTGCTTGGTCAAAAGGCAGGCTCCAGGGTCCTCTTCAGAAAATTGAATTCCGAAGATACAGAATCAGGCCCGGGGTTCTGAGTTTTAGCCAGCATCACAGGTGCCTATGACGGGAGGGGTCCCCAGGCCACGCTGAGAAAAGCTGCCATGCCTGGCCTGGACGAGGAAGTCTGGGGCTGCAGGTGCAGGAATATGAAAGAGTCCAACAGGAATAACCTTAGCTCTCCTGGCCTGACTTCTTCCCATCCAGATATTCTCATCTCAGATGACGACAAGGAGAAGACCTTTCCAGAAGGTGAGCTCCAGAGCTGGGCAGGTTCTCTGCCTAGACGCAGACCCTGCTGAAACCTGACCCCCTTTGGATGCTAGGAAGAGCCCTGCATTGGACTCAGCCCCCACAGACCCATAGGGAAACCTTTCCAGCCAGTCTCCTTCACTGCCTCCTACTCTCCCCTGCCTTTGACCTTGGCACAGGCCCCTAGCCACTGAGATAGGGTTGTGGGGGTGCTGCCTGGGTCTCCATATGCCTAGGCACCAAGTCACCTGAAGTAGTGGGAAGAGGTAAGAAATCCAGGGGTGGGGGTAGGAAGAGGAGGGAGAGCCGTGGGGTTAGGGCAGGGGGAGAGGAGAGTAAACCTTTGTGAGTAAACACTTCTCTTTCTTTCCAGAGAAACTGCGCTACCAGTCGAAATCACTTCCAAGTGAGTGGGTGATTTTTGAGCCAGGACGGTGGGACTGGATCCTCCATGACGCCACCTTGCACAAAAGCCCCCACGTGATTGCCTCTGCTGCCCTTACCTAAGGCGGGAGGATCTGGCCTCTGGGCAAAGGGCAGGAGTAGAAGGAAAGGAGGGGGTCAGGGAAGTCGGGACAGAAGGTCAGAGAAACCAAATGGCTTCAGAAGTTAACTGTTGGATGGGGAATGTAATTTCTCTTTCAGGCACCATCAACAGTGGTTTCATCCGCCTAAGAGGTGAATATGTGTTTGCTGGAGGTAAGGATAAGGATCCCATCCTGCACTCATCTGGTGACCAGGGCAGATTGCCCTGGGCCTTTGCCCCCACTGCCCCCAGGGCCTGGTCCTAGTTTTTATGGAATAGGAAAGGTCCAGGAAGGCCAAGGGGGTGGAAGGATTGACCCAGGTTGGGGCAGGAAGTTTAACAAGAGGAAGTGGTAAGAGGACAGAACCCTCCAAAGGGTCTGAAAAGCATATTTGAGCATGAGAAAAGAAATGATCACTTGTGATTCTCTTTCCAGGAAGAACACAGGAACCTTTTAGGCAAGGTGAGTGCTTATTAAGAGGGAATTAAGAGGCCTCTGGGATAGGAAACTGCAAACCTGAGAACCCAAATTGGAGTTTCCGTGCAACTCAGAAAACTGAGCTCTACGTCCAGATATACGCTTTGGTCAGCTCCACTTATTCGTTCTTTTATTCATCTGTGCACGCCTGCAACAAACATTTACTAAGAACTTACTGGGCGAGGAACCTGGGAGGCCCAGTGGTTGAGCATCTGCCTTTGGCTCAGGTCGTGATCCCAGGGTCTTGGGATCAAGTCTCGTATCAGGAGATACGGGGGGGATTTGCAGGGAACCTGCTTTTCCCTCTGCCTATGTCTCTGCCTCACTCTGTCTCTCATGAATAAACAAATAAAATCTTAAAAAAAAAAAAGAGCTGGGCAACAGGCATTATTCTGAGCAACCGGGATACAGCAGGTGAACCAAACAGAAATGCTTGTTGTCACTGCAGCCTCCATTCTGGTGACCCCTCACTTAGCAGATCATCTTGAGGTCACCTGACATCTGCTAGGAGAAGCAGAGAGCCCCTGAATCCATTCCTTGCTTAATTCTGTATGGACATAGACAATACAGGGAGAATTACATGATAAGGGTAGCTCACGTGTACCCAGAACTACCCCAAGCATTTTATATACATAAACTCAACTGAATCCTCTTAACATCCCCATTTAACAGATGTAAACCCAGAGCACTTGAGATCCTATTTCCCAGAGCCCACTATTAGAATCCACGTTATGTCAGATATGTCCCAGTAATGAGCACCTAGTCATTTTCTTCCACTTCCCATGACCCCTGTCCAGAATCTCCATCTCTGCTCCCTGTATTCTAAACCCCCCTCATCTCATAGCACTAGGATTGTCTATTTGCTAGTCTGTTATTTTAACTCTTTCCGGAGATCAAATGTGCCATCCACAGAGATGCTTTAGTTGATAAAAGGGCTCACACTGGTGGGAAAGGGCTGATCGTTGCAGGAATGTTCTAATCAAAGAATTGTACCCCTTTTCTGGTTGATGCTGATTCCTGAGAGAAGATTTCAAGCAACTACATGAAGAGATTTTCCAGGAAGTGGAGGCCCTGGACGAGCTCTCAAAGGACACTCAGGATGCCATATTCCGTAATATCCTGAACACGCTTGGGAACCGAAAGGCTTTGCTGGAACTTATGGACAAGGTGAGGGGTTCCTATAGCTACTGAGGGCTGATCAAAAGTGGTAAAAGGGGCAGGCTTAGGCGATACTGCTACCAATGCACATGGGGGAAAAGGAAATGGGACAATGCCAGGGGAAAGAGTAGGATGTCAGAGATCTAGGACACTGGCCCCAGGCACAACAGGGCTAGCGAGTACAGCTCCAAATATTGGGGCTGAGGGCCCTGCACAACAGGGCCAAATCCCCTGGGGCAAATAAGGCCCACTGACCCTTACAGCTTCATCAATGACTTACAGACTTAGAAGACACAGGCCAAATTACTTAACAATACTAGTTGTAAGAGTAGTAGTAGTAGTAGTAGTAGTATCATATTACCAATACTACCAGTCTCCTACAGCTGGATGGGGACCCCTTTGATCCTTTGGATGGCTTTGGTGGCGAAATCCTAAATGAGACACAAGAGGACACAAGAAATCTATGGATCCAGGGAAGATCCTCCATCATTTACCTCCTCGAAGCCATAATAGGTAAGAGTGATTTGGGAGAAATGTAGGAAAGTCAAAGGTTTGGCCTGCAGACCTCCTGAAAGCCATGGATTAGATGCCACCTCTCCAAAACCCTTCAAATACCATGATCTTTACCCTCACATGTCAGCTCTCTCCAAAGTCTGGAGGGCTTAGGGAGATAAATTTGCTGTATTAACAGAGAACCAGCCTTAGGTTTAGAAAGTGATCTGCCCAAGTACATCCAACAGATCATTGTGGGTGGATGATTCCAGGCTCCAGCCTCAGAATCCCTTCCTCTGGACCATGGTATGTAGCATCCTGGAGACCATTCCAAGAATAGGAGGAGGACTTAGTACAGGGAAATTGACTTCCATGTCCAATGGTTTGTTCTCCTGCCTCAGAGTTCCCCTCTCAGGAGGTCTCCTAGTTCACAGTGGGGAGAGGAAAATCTGATTCTTCATCCCTCTCTTTCTCCAAACGTCCCTCTGTTCCCAGTGCTGAGTGATACCCAACACAATCTGCTGGCCCAGTCCATGAAGAAGAGGATCCTCCTCCAGCAGCAGGAGCTGGTGAGAAATCCCCAGGGGCCAACATCCAGGAAGGAGGGTGAGAAAATCAGAGTTAAGAATGGCTCTGATGAAAAAAAGAGATCATGATGGAGGTTTCTGCCAGGAAGGGAGATGGGATTTTGTGTGGCAACTGGGAAATCCCTGGCTGCAACTGCCTCTGGGGAACAGTCCCAGAGGGTATGAGTCTATCTCAGGAGGGTCTCCATTTCCATGGCAACCCCTGCAGGGGGGTCCCCCACAGTTCTAAAAGAGCTATATAGTGAACCCAGGTCTGGGAACCCAAGGGCTCTGAGTCATATCCCTGCTTTACTCTAAGCAGTTACCATTTGAGAATTGCTCTCCCTTTCTCCACATACGTACATGTAAATATATATGTGTGGGCAGACATCCATATATATATATATATATATACACACACACACATTGCACACATGTGCGTACATGAATACGTATCCTACTCCAGATGCCACTATTCTACAAGGGAAACGTTAGTATAACTGTCTAGCAGCTGAAAAGCCAATGCTCAGCATTTTCCAATAATGTGTCCACACTCACACTGATCACAGGATATGACCTGGATATGACTCCTGGTCCACTTGACTCCAAAGCTTTTGTCCTTTTCAGTTACCCTGAATGACCCTCTTGGGATCAATTTTCTCTTCCCAACCTCAAATGCTAACCTGTAACGTGGGATGCTGTTTATTCTAGGTAAGGAGCATCCTGGAGCCCAACTTCAAATACCCTTGGAACATCCCCTTCACCCTCAAACCTGAGCTCCTTGCCCCACTCCAGGGTGAAGGTCTGGCCATCACCTATGGCCTGCTGCAGGAGTGTGGCCTGAATATGGAGCTGAATAGTCCCAGGTCAACCTGGGATCTGGAAGTCAAGCAGCCCCTGTCTGCCCTGTATGCGACCCTTTCCATTCTGCAGCAGCTAGCAGGCAGTCAGAGAGGCCAGGCCCTACCAGTCTATACTGGAAGTGTCCCTGATGAGCTCAGAGGACTTAGGACCACAATTTCTGCCACTCTAGGTCAGACACAGCCAGGAGTCAGTAGACTTGAGGGAAAGTTCTGAAATCACAGAAAGATCTGTACCTTGATGAAGATTCATGCATTTGTCAAAACTCATCAAATAGTATCTAAAGATGTGAGCATTTCGCTGTATATAGCAATGCTACTCCAAAACAATGTAAACCAATATTAAACGCCAGTAACAATATGAATTGTTTGGGGTGAGGTGTACTGATATCAGCAACTTACTTTGAAATACATCATAAGGGACGCCTGGCTGGCTCAGTGGTTGAGCATCTGCCTTTAGCTCAGGGCGTGATCCTGGTGTCCTGGGATCAAGTCCCACATCAGGCTCCCCAGGGGGAGCCTGCTTCTCCCTCTGCCTATGTCTCTGCCTGTCTCTAATGAATAAATAAATAAAATCTTTTAAAAAATGCATCATAAAAAAATGCATCATAAAATAAGGGGACTAATGAATGGATAGAGAGACAGATATCAGATTTTAAAAACAAGAGGTTTTCTTCTTTTTTTCATTTAAATTTAATTAACATATAATGTAGTAGTGGTTTCAGAAGTAGAAGTTAGTGATTCATCAGCTGCATACAACAGCCAGTGCTCATTACATCCAATACCCTTCTTAATGTCCATCACTGTTACCCCATCCCCCACCCCCCACCCCTCCACAACCCTCAGTTTGTTTCCTATGATTAAGAGTGAGTCTCTTATGGTTTGTCTCACTCTCCGATTTCATCTTGTTTTATTTTTCCCTCTCTTCCTCTCTGATCCTGTTTTGTTTCTTAAATACCACATGAGTGAGATCGTATGATAATTGTCTCTCTGATTGACTTATTTTACTTAGCATAGTATCTTCTAGTCCCAACCATGTTGTTGCAAATGGCAAGATTTCATTTTTTTGATGGCTAAGTAGTAGTACATCATATATGTACCATATCTATATCCATTCCTCAGTCGCTGGACATCTGGGCTTTTTCTCTTTTTTTTTTTTCAATTCTTGAAACATTTTGTATGTCTGGAATTGTTTCAAAAAAAAAAAAAAACCTCTCTAAAAAGGCGGGGAGGGGGCGCTTGGGTGGCTCAGTTAGTTAAGCATTTGCCTTCAGCTCAGGTCATGATCTCAGGGTCTTAAGATCCAGTCCTGCATTGGGTTGCCTACTCAGTAAGAAGTCCGCTTCTCCCTCTGTCCCCCTCCCTAGCTTGTGCTCACTCTCTCTCAAATACATTTTTAAGATCTTTAAAATAAAATTAGCTCCCTCAAAATTATAACTGTGTACTGATCATTATGTGCGACTTTTCCAAATTATGCTTTTTTGAGCTCTTTTAAAAGGAACGTTGAGGGGCACCTGGGTGGCTCAGTTGGCTAAGTGTCTGCCTTTGGCTCAGGTCATGATCCCAGGATCTTGGGATGGAGCCCCACATTGGGCTCCCTGCTCCGTGGGGAGTCTGCTTCTCCCTCTGCCTTGGCTCCTCCCCCCTACTTGTGCACACGCATTCTCTTTCTCTCTCAAATAAATAAATAAAAGCTTAAGAAATAAAAGAAACATTGAGAGAACAAAATAAGATGTCTTAGAAATTAAAACTAATATAACAAAAGCCCAATAGAAGGATCAGAGGGTAACGTTGAGGAATTTTTCCCAAAAAGTAGAGTAAAAAGTCATAAGGTGAAAAATAAGAAAGAAAAAATAAGAAATTGAGAAGAGTAGCTTAGGAAGCCTAACAGCTGGTTAAAACAAGTTCTCAGGGATCCTGGATGGCTCAGCGGCTTAGTGCCTGCCTTCGGCCCAAGGCGTGGTCCTGGAGACCTGGGATCGAGTCCGCATCGGGGTCCCTGCATGGAGCCTGCTTCTCTCTCTGCCTATGTCTCTGCCTCTTTCTGTGTCTCTCATGAATAAATAAAATCTTTAAAAAAAAAAAGTTCTCAAAATAAAAAGAGAACACACACACAAATGGAAAGGAAATCAACAACAAAATAATTCAATAAAATATTCCATAACCAGAATATGAGTTTCCAGATTTAAAGGGCCCATCACATACTTGACACAAATGGATGAAAATGGGCCCATACCAAAACACATTTGGGTGATGTTTCAGAACATGCAGGACAAAGTAAAAATCCAGGGAAAAGTACAAAGGTTATTTACAAAAGACCACAAATGAAAGAATAACTTTTAAGTGGGTACCTGGGTGGCTCAGTCTCGGGGGCCTGAGCTCAAGCCTGGCCTCCAGCTCTGCACTGGGCAGGGAGCCTACGTGAAATTCTCTCTCTCCCTCTGCCTCTCCCCTGCCTCTCTCGGTCTCTTAAAAAAAATAAATAATAATAACTTTAAATTAAAACCACACAACAAACTAGAAGCAATAGAACAAGGACTTCCTACATTTTGATGGAAAATTATCTCTAGAAGTCTACATCAATTTGAAGGTAGAATAAAGGGCATTTTCAGGCAGATTTTTTTTAAATTACTATGTTCCATTTTCCAGAAAGCTATGAGACAATGTGATACAGTAAAATGAGAGAGACCCAAGAGGAAGATATTGGCTACAGAGAAAAAAAGATTTAGTGTAGAACAGAGATAGGGGGATGCCCAGGATGACAGTACGGGGGCCAGAAGGCAAGTAGTCCCCATCTGAGCAAAGAGGAAGGCTTTGGGGGAAATTTCTCCAGAAGAGGAAATTGATAGAATACCTCAATTCTGAGGTATTTAATACAAGATTTAAGGAACTGGCAGTTTGGATTTGATTAGATACAAACACACTGAAGATAGAAGGAAAAATAAACAAAAAATGACAATGAGAAAAGTCCTACAAGAAAGGAAAATAATTATGGCTTATTAATAGCTGAGAAGTATTCACATAGTCATAACTGTGATGGGACCTGCGTGTGGTGCAGAGCCAAGGGGACCCTAAATCCTCATCTTCCCTGGTATAAGTTCATGAAGAATGTCTAAAATTGAGCAAGCTTATTTTTTTAAAATATTTTATTAATTTATTTGACAGAGAGAGTGTGCACACAAGCAGGGGGGAGCAGCAGAAGGAAAGGGAAAAGTAGGTTTCCTGCTGAGTAGGGAGCCAGACAAGGCTTGATCCCAGGACCCTGGGATCATGACCTGAGCCCAAGGCAGATGCTTAAAGGGACTGAGCTACACAGGGCACCTGAGCAAGCTTATTATTAAGAGATGTCAGACACAAAGGGCCACATGTTATATTATCCTGTCCATAGGAAATATGTAGAATAGGCAAATCCACAGAGACCAGGAAGTATACCAGTGGTTAGGGTGGGGAGTAATGAAAATGTTCTAAAACTGACCATGGTCATGGCTGCACAATTCTGTGAATACACTAAAAGCCGCTGATTTGTACACTTTCAAGGAGTAAACTGTATGGCAGGTGAATTATAATCTCAAGAATGCCCTTTAGGGCAGCCCGGGAGGGCTCAGCGGTTTAGGGTCCCCTTTGGCCCAGGGCTTGATCCTGGAGACCCAGGATCGAGTCCCACACCAGGCTCCTTGCAAGGAGCCTGCTTCTCCCTCTGCCTGTGTCTCTGCCTCTCTCTCAGTATCTCTCATGAATAGATAAGAAAATCTAAAAAAAAAAAAAAAAGAATGCCCTTTAAACAAGAAATAAGGGAGGTAATTACCAAAACAAGCAACAAAGCACATTTAAAGTGATCTTCTCTAGGGAGAAACAATGGGGGAGGAGGGGGCAGAAAGAGGGGTAGGATGGGATCTGAGATGTAAAAGAAAACTCAAGTTCTGTGAACACCGGCTTCGATTAAAGAACACAAAGCACTGATATTCCTGCAAGTGCACATGACCTTATTGAAAGCTGGAGGATCACCCCAGGGGCTGGAGACAGAACCACGACTCCTGGGCAGGGGCAGGGCTGTAAACCCTGTAGTGCTGGACACAGGTTCTAGAGAGTTCCTGCGCAGGGCACAGCCCACAGTCCAGACCCATCACCCGGCCACCGCCCTCATGGCAGCCGCCCAGGGCCTCAAGTAGGTGCAGGGGGTGGGGACCCCAAGTCCTGGAAGGGTGGCCGGCCTTGGGGGCCGCAGGGGCCCCCAGCAGGAGGGCAGGCCGCGGCAGGCCAGCAGCTCCTGGCCTGTTCTTCTTGGGCACCCCCCCCCTCCTGGAGAGCATCCCACTTGGGAAGTGCTGCTCGGAGCTGAGCTGGTGCTGCCCCTGAGTGGTCCCCAGCGGGGGGGGGGGGGGGGCGGGACATCTTCCATCTTCCTCCTGCTTCCCCAGGCAGGCCAAGGTCACCTACCTGAGCCCCTTCCTCCATAGAAATAGCAAATATTGTCATTTGAGGCTGTGTTGGCCCATTAGACGAATATATTAACAGAAGACATCCTCGTAGACCTAAAAGTTTCTTTCTTTCTTCTGATTTTAAAGTAAACTAAAACATTGTCGTGGGCCCTAGTAGTAGTGTGAGCCCTGGGCACTGCGCCTAGTGGAGAAGCTCGCCCCTCACCCACCTACTTTCCCCCGGGTCACACTCCCCTGGGCTGTGGTCCTCCGCTCCTGGAGTCTCCCCTTTCCAGTGGGCTGTGGGTGCTCATCTTAAAAGCCACCTGCCCGCTTGCAGTGTCACTACCCTGATCACAGGGCCCACCTCAGGAGATGCTCACAGACCTCCTGCCATCAAAGACAGATCAAAATGCCACTGGGGGAGGGGAACAGAGGCTCCCCCTAGATGCCTCTACCCGAAGGAGGGAGAAGAGAGAGGAATCCCTGATCTTCTCATGCCCCTCCCATCTCCTCCTCCTCCTCCCCCCCCCCACCCCTGACCCCCCACTATCCCAGAAAAGCAAGGTAACAGCTTATCAACAACCTCCCCTGGGGCATTACCTTGTCATCCTTCCCTCCCCTTTTTAAGATGGAGCAACTGAGGCTCCAAGAGTCAAGTGGCTTGCTGAGGGTCACCCCCCCTACCCCATCCCCCAGTAAGTGGTGGAGGCCAACGTGGACCTCAGGGCTGATGCCTTAACCATGCTCAAACTTGCCTCCCTCACCACCTGGCTCCAGCCTGGACCTCTCTTCCCACAGAGCTGAACCAGAGCCAGTCCATCCAGATGGAGGAGATGGTGGCAGGAGCCGTGACAGGGGCCATGAGTGTGAGCATCGGGCTGCCGGTGCAGGTGACAGGGAGCAGTGGGTGACCCACAGCTCCACACTGACTGTACACACCCTCAGGGTTTCCCCTCACACCTGGGAAACTGGTGGAGAAGAGGTGAGAGTCAGGTAGGCCGTGCAGACCGGGGGGCCCTCCTGGCTGAGCTCTGTGGGCGCAGGGCCTCCAGGCAGGAGTAGGGATGAGGGGGCAGCAGAGAAAAGCCCAAAGCTCAGGCCAGCTTGAGGCCTCCAGTGAAGCCCCTCTGACGAGTGGGCCGGGATGGGAGCCCACCATTCGCAGTGAGCCCAGGGGACCAGGGACCAGGGAGTGGGTGGTAAGAAGGGCTTAGTTTAAGTCAGAGATTTCAACCCAGGTGGAAATGAAACAGAAACATGGTAGCTGCTGAGTGGAGGTGACAGGCAGTGTGGAAGACTATGGCAAGTCGCGACACAAGCCTGCCCTGAGCTGAGCAGCAGCTGCCACGACTGCTCCAGGCAGGACTGTGAGCTCCGTATTTCTTCCAAGAAGCTAGAAACTGAGATTTTTATGTGAAACCTACCAATTTTAATATAATCTCAAAAATTCTGAACACCACATGGGCCAAGTAAGCTTTTTGTACAGTTCAGCTTATAGAAAGCCATAGGGTGGCCTCTCTGCTGGACGTTTTGCACCGTGTAGAAGACAGATGTCACACTCCCCCTCAGTTTCTCTCCTCTTTCCGTCACCCCCAAGTGACTTTAAACAAGCAGTCCCGAAGTCCAGGCCAGTCATACCTGGGAAGGCCTGGCCCCCCGGAGCCCTGGCAGCGGCCCTCCCCAGCTCTGCCTCTTCTCCTGCCCCACCCCTACACACCCTTGCAGGAAACTGAGGACCCCAAAGCCCTCGTTCCTCGAGGAGTTGCAACACCGGAAGGAGAAGGAGGGCCTGTATTTGGTGACAGAGGCCGTGGAGACCACGCAGGACACCATGCTTCAGAGCCTCAACGATGCCAAGGGATCAGGACAGCTGGCCTTCCTTGGGCCAGGCCACTTGCAGGTGGGTGCAGGGTGTGCCCCAGGGGTGCCATTTCGGGTGTGCTGGGGATGCGGGCAGCCACCAAAGAGCTCCCCCTCCACCCTGACTCCTGTCAGATGGCTGCCTCACTAAAAACTGCCCCATCTCAACAAGAATGGCATTCCTGGGCGCTTGTGTCGTGGTTCTCAACTCTGATGACACATTAGAGTCACCTGGAAAGCCGTTTGGGGTTTGTTTGTTTGTTTGTTTGTTTGTTTTTTAAAAAAAAATACCAGTGCGCAACAGTGCCCTGCCCAATTCTGTTTTCATTGGTCTGAAATGGGCCCTATTGGCTGGTCTTTTCCTAACTCCCTCGGGTGATTCTTTGTGCTGTATCAGCTTTGGAACCTGTGGAGTGCCCCTGGCCAGCTGTGTGGCCTCAGGCAAGCCACCCGACTCTCTGAGTTTGCCGGCTCTCGCCCCAGAGGCTGGGCTGCAGAACCAGGGGAGATTAGGCAGTGGTGTAGGGAAGGTGCTGACGACACTGGTGCCGTGACACTCTTTCCTTCCACGTGCCTGTAAGGCCTGGAACTGCTCCTCATCAGCTCAGTCCTTAGGTCATACAGCACCTGTGAGCCTCAGGTCCCCAAGGTCATGCAGGGAGGTGTGGGCCCTACACCAATATCGTGGGGCTCTGGGGCTCTCGTCTCCCACCAATTGTGACTCAGCTCACTGTTGGCCTCACCTCTCAGGGCCAAGGAATGCTGGGGAGTCTGGGTCACCTACTGGTCAGTCTCCAGCTGCCATTGCTGAATACTTAGATGCTGGAACACAGAGAACAAAATGTTCTCTGTCAATTTTTCTCATCCATCCCTTCTGAGGATTCTCTAAGGCAGGTGCTGTATGTCAGGTTCTCTCCGTACTGGACCTGGACCTCAAAGAGGCCAGGGGTGCCTGGGTGGCTCAGTCAGTTAAGCACCCGACTCTTGATTTTGGCTCAGGTCACGATCTTGGGGTCGTGAGAAGGAGCCCTGCCTTGGGCTCTGCGCTTAGATCTCCTATCTGAAGAGATTGTCTCTCTCCCTCTCTCAAAAAAAAAAAAGAAAGAAAGAAAGAAAGAAAGAAAGAAAGAAAGAAAGAAAGAAAAAGAAGGTTAATGAAGCTCCTTGCTCAGAAGCACACAGCCAGCAAGTGTGGCTAAAATCAGACTGGGATGAGCTGGTTCCAACACTCATGTGTTGAATCAAACCTGTTACACTACCATGTGTGCAGTGCCGAGAGCCGGCCTTCTCACTGAGGATTATCTGGATGTTAATGTTAAACGATGCAGACTCACTCCACTTGCCACTTGTGGGAAAGACAGGGAACCATCCAAGGGGAGGGTGGGAGTAGCTGGGGAGCAGGGAACCATCTTGGGATTAAAGTCCCGACGTGGGACTCCAGGTGTGTCATGGGCCTGGGGTCAGTGTAGGGTAACCAACCTTCCCAGTTCGCCTGAGCGAGGGGATTCTGGGTGGGAAAACCAGGTCAGTTAGTCACCCTAGTGGTGAGTGAAAACTTGAAATGACAGTGGCTTTAAACAAGAAAAGGATTTCTGTCTCAGGGAAAAATCCAGATAGGAGCCTAAGGTAGTGGCTCTGCAGTGGCAGATCGTAGTGATCAGAGACACAGCTCCTTCTAGTTTGTCACTCTGCCACCCTCAATGTATGGCTGCCACCTTCTGGTCCGAGATGGCTGCTCTAGCTCCGTCTGTCATGTCCACATTGCAGCTGGCAGAAGGAAGAAAAGGACCTGCACACACCACCTCCATTTGCATCCCACTGGCCAGAACCTGGCTACTTAGCCACGTCTAGTGGCAGAGGAGCTGGATTCACCGTCTTTATGCAGGCCAGCAAGTGCCAGAAGAAAGCTGCTTTTTTTTTTTTTGTAAGATTTTATTTATAAATTTGAGAGAAAGAGACTGCCCCCACATGAGTGGGAGGAGGGGCAGAGGGACAAGCAGGCTCCCCACTGAGCACAGAGCCCAATGCAGGGTTTGATCCCAGACTCTTGAGACCATGATCTGAACCAAAATCGAGTCGGGGATCAACTGACAAGCCATCCAGGCGCCCCATCTTACCGTTGCCTTTAAACTGCATTTTCCCTGTGGGAGTAGGATGGTAACGGTGACACTACTGGTGCCACGTCAGGAGCCCCAGCTTCCAGTGGGCCCCCGTGCCTCCTTGCATTTGCCCCAGCTGCACCATGGTCTCTGCCTCCAAGTGATGACTCAGAGACCACTTGGAGGTGGCCCAGCTGCTGTGCTCATGACTCCGGCGAGGCACATCCCAAAGCCAGTACTCCACACTCTGGACAGTGCTGAACAACACTAAATGAAATCTATTTCTTTGCTATGGGACTTTATTTAGAGCTTTACCCGTGACAATACGTCTTGCTTTGACCCCAGAATGCCTTGTTTTTTGTTTTTTGTTTTTTTTTTCTGGAAATATCTTGTGTATTCCAAGATAGCAACATTATTTCGCTCTTCATGTTGAGTGTCCCCCGACATCCTGCTTTTGGATCTTCCCCTCCTCTCCAACCTCTAAAGACCTTACACTGATCATCAAGAGACTCTTGCAGTCCCTCCTCCTGTGTCTCCCGTCTCCTATTCCTGTGTGTCCTGAAGACACCTTCCTGCAGGTCCTCGAATCCTGTGTGGACTTGAGGTCCTGTCCTCCCTGCCTCCCTCCCAGCTCCAGGGTCAGAGCCACATGGCCAAAGAGAAGATAGTGACCATCCCCCGGGGCACTATCCTGGCCTATAGGGTGCTGCAGCTGGTGATCAAAGAGGACTGCTGGGGTAAGTGGAGGCTAGAGGTGCAGGAACAGCAGCAGGACTCTCCCTCTGGGAGGGGTGGCAGAGGGGTAGGGGCCACTTGCAAGAATGGAGCAGGATGAGGATGAGGGAAGCTATTTCCTGGGGGCCTGAGCACTCAGCCAGCCAACTCTGCCTTCTGGCAGCTACTAAGAGGATCTGATGTGCAGAGAGGGCCCTGACATCAGCTGTCCAGGAGGGTTTACAACCCAGTCTGCACCCCACTTGGCCCAGAGGGGAGCTGCATTTGATGGGAGGAAGGGCTATTACATCTAACTAGCACAGAGAATCATGTGGACTGGGTGGTCCTGCCCATCCTTGGCCTAGGGGTGACAGTAGGAAGCTGGGGGTTCACTCTCCCATCAATGCTGCAGCCCAGAGGCAGGCTGGGGACTGAGCCCCGGGTGGGACAGCTCTGATTCTCAGATCTGGCCAGCTGAATCTGAATCTGCAGGGTTGACTTTGGGTGGGCAGAAGAGGAGGATCCAGCCACGCTTGTCCTCACGAAAAGAGCATGAGCACTGAGGTTTGAATGGTGGTTTTGCCCTTTGCCCTCTGTGTGACCCTGGAGATGTCACCAAATGACCCAAACTTCAGCAGCCTCCTCTGTAAACGGGCTCATGCTGACAGCCCACAGGGTGCCGTGAGGCCACAGGAGATAAAGCTGTGATGTCCCTGGCCAGCACACTGTAGGAGCCCCATAACTGCTAACTGTCTTCCTCTCAGGCACTTTCCTCTTTTGTCCTACCTGTGCTTCCACACAGCTATTCTGTACCTGCCTGAAGGAAAGCTCAGTCGAGACATTAGTGCAGGTGAGTAGCCCTGCCCAGGGCCTGGAACCCAACCACAAATCATCCCTTCCCACAGAGAATGCCCTAACACTGTTCTTGGGGTCCTTTCCCTCCACCATGCCATCACCCCATGTCACCCCATGTCACTCTAGGGGCAGGGAGGGCTGTCTTCTAACTGAAGCATGGGCCCTGAACAGGGCGGAGTAGGGAGGGCGAGGTGGAGAAGGAGGAAGGAGAATGAGGTGCAGAAAATAGGGAAAGGCAAGGATAAGATCCATGACTGCTACCTAGTATGTGGTGGGTACTCAATAAATGCTTATAGGAAGGAGGGAGGGAAAGTGGGCACACACAAGAATGCTCTGCATGAGGTGGGAGCTTCACCAGGCCAGGACCGTGACACCAGGACCTCCTGGTTAGGCTGAGGATCTGGACAGGCTGGCCCTTGGCAGGGGGCCTGGGCCCAGGAGCCAGGGGCGCCTCTCCTCTTTCTCTACAGGCTCATCCTTCAGCTGGGCCCTAGGTGAGGAGCCCAGTTTCCAGGGCCTACAGAGGCAGGTGGGTGCCCAGCTGCAGGACCTGGCCACACTGCCTGCAGAGCTGCGACACCCACTGCTAAGTGCCCTCCAAGAGCTGCTCCAAGACCCTCCGGCCCTGCAGAAACTTGAGGACACGGTAAGGGGCCCACAGGCCAGATAGGGACAGGGGACTGGGATCCAGGAAAGTGGGAAGGAACAGAGGAATGAGAAGCAGGACAGGATGTGCTCTGAGTCTCGGCAGCGCCCAACCTTGGATGGCATGGTGACGCCGGCCCATGGTGACCATGCACAGCCCTGTGCCAGCTGTGCACATGTCAGATACTCACTGAGCCTCTGCTCACTGAAGCCCAAAGGAAGGACCCGTCTCCGCAGTCTTGGTATTAGAACCCAGGCTCATATCCTCACTGACACCAGAGGGGACACAGTGCCAGGGGGTGTGGGACAGGAGCAGGGGAGTGGGGTGCAGGGGCAGGAGGCAGAGGAGGAGACCCACAGCCTGTCTTCCCTTGCTTCCCCTTGCTCCTGCCCTGCAGCTGGAACATGCCCTGGGGACACTAGGGTGCTGGGATACCTGGGTGGCCCTGGGGGCTTCATCCTAAGCACCATCAGGAACCCCTCAGGCAGCCTGCTGACCTTGAAAGGCAAGGCCATCCTCTGCATTCTTGGAGCTCTCATGGGAAACAGGGATGCACGAGGGGCTGGGTGGAGGAGGAAGAGTCTGGAGAGAAGGCCCCTGCCCAGCGGCCCTTGTGATCCCTGTCTACCCCCCTCCGAGCGAGCCTTCTCCTGTTTGTTCTGTGCTCCCGATGGTCACCAGGCCATTCCCACTGACATCTGATTCCATGTCCAAGCTCTGCCCAAAGTCAGCATGGAAAAGCACAGCCCCGTTTCCTCATTTTCCTTGCGCATTAAGTGAGGGTAAGTGGCACTCACCTTGCAGGAGGCTCCTTCGGTAATGATCTGCCGAGCACCCACTGTGTGCCAACAAGGCACCAGGAGACATGGAGGCAGCTGCTCTCCTCTCTCAGTCTGTAGTGGGGACAGACGTCACACTGATATAGACAGAGAATTACCAACAGCATGAGAGTGTCTAATAGAGGCCCTGCTCCAACCCGGAATGGACGCAAGGCTCCCTGAGGGAGCTAGGATCAGGATCCCCACACTGCTGGCCAGTGGTGTGGACAGAAGCACTGGGGCAGGCAGGAGGATGGAGGGTTTGAAGACTGAGCCAGGCTATTCTGTTGTCACCTTGGGAAGTTGGGATCTTCATTTCCAAGTACCGCCTCCCCTGGGTTCTGGGTGAGAATCCCCCAAAGAGGAACCAGCATGTGATGTGGGGGCCAGAAGTGAAGCAGCAGCCATTCCTCTATGAAGGCTCCACAGGGGACTGGCGCTTCCTCCCAGCTGCTGGTGCTGGCCAGCAAGGCCATGACCTGTCACCACACACAGAGAGGCTGCAGCCCCCCCATCGGCCTCCTCACCCCGGCAGCCCTCTCACCACCAGCCTTCTTGACTCTCCCCCCTTGCTTCCTGCATGCCAGCCGCAGCACCCTCCGGGCCGTCATTCCTTGAACAAGTCAGACCTGCCCCTGCTCCAGGATCTTTGCACTGGATGGTCCCTCTGCCTCGTATACTCTTCCTCCCAGATATTCCCAGGGCTAACTGTGTTTATTGCTTGTCATCAGTCTCCCTGTGCCAGAAACGCAAGTGCCATGAAAGCAGGGGTTGTGGTCTGTTTCCCACATGCTTGATCTACTGAACACATGTCTGTACGTCATGGATGCCCAACATCCATTAGGTCCCTCCTCTCACATGAAAAGGAGATTGAGGGGCAGAGATGCCCCCATGGGGCTAGAGGGATGCTATTTCCCAAGACTGAAGCTTCAGGTTTGGAATCAGGCCAACTTGGGTTCTCATCCTCGTTCTGCCACTGACAGGATGAGGAATCCCCATTGTCCTGGCTAATAACCACCTCACAAAGCCACTGGGGAGCAGATGAGCTCATGTGAAAGCCCTCTGTAAAGTGAAGCGTGCCATACACGCCTCATGAGTCGTACTTTAGGGAACCTGAGGGATTGGAAGGGGTGGCAACTTACTCGGCATTTCCAAGGCAGGCACGGTTCCCACCTCCTTGGACACTCTCAGAAAGCATGGCCTGAGAGGTGCCTCACGGAGCTTGTCTCCACTTCAGGGCTCCAGTATCCCAGCCACTCCGGTGTAGGGCCCGTGAGGAGAGACACAGGATACCGGTGACCCTCAACCCCATCGCTCCACGGTGCTCAGTGACACCCAACGTTGCCTGCTGACCCAGGTCCTGGAGAGAGGGATCGTGCCCCGGCAACTGCAGCTGGTGAGAGCCTCCGGGACGGGGTGTGGAGGGAGGACATCTGGAGAAATATCCCTAGTGGTCTGTCCGGTCCCCAGCTGCTTGATCAGCCCTCACTCACAGAGGGGGCACTCCCTGGCTCTGACTTCTAGTGCCCAGGCCTGTGCAGCCTCTGCCGGGTGAGCCACATTCAGTCACATGCGGGTTTACTGATCATGCTGCATCCATACCTTGTGCCACCAGACCCTCCGCTGGGGCTGATACAAAGGGGAAAGAGGGTGCACCCTTCACAGTCTGGTTAAGGGACTGTGCAAACCAGCGACAACAGACGGCACCTGCCTTATAGCTCAAACAGGCGGCTATGGGGACACCAGCTATAGGGCTCCGGGCATTTGGGGAGGGGGGGGTGACACCCCCTCCCATGCAGTTTGTGAATTTCTAGATGGAAAAAGATGGAGCGGGTGGGCTGGGCCAGAACCCAGGAAGAACAGCACCGGCAGAGGCAGGGAGTGTTGGCAACCAATGAGTCCAGCCGGCGCCGCACCGGTGGCATCGGGAGGGTCACTGTTTCACCAGGCCTCAGCTGCGGTGGGAGATGGCGCAGCACGGGCCCCGGGCTCCCCGCCTCAGGGTGGGTTCCACGGATGCCGGACCCGGGGGACCTGTCGGTTCACTCTGGGCGCCTCCCTGCAGGTGGCGAGCATCTTGGAGCCCAAATGTCATCAGGTGGAGGAAACCACCTTCTCTCTCCCGGCGGCGGGAGTCCTGGCGTGGCTGCAGAGCGAGGGTGCAGCCCTCTCCCTGAGCCTGGTGGAGAGCTGGGGGCTGGAGCTGCCGGCCCCGCCAGCTTGCCTGGGACCCCAGCCTTGTAAGAAAGGGCCCGGAGTCTCAGAAAGGCACGGAGAGCGAGTGAACGTCCGGAGGCCCACTGGCGCGCATTC
Organism: Nyctereutes procyonoides; assembly: GCF_905146905.1. NCBI lineage: Eukaryota > Metazoa > Chordata > Mammalia > Carnivora > Canidae > Nyctereutes > Nyctereutes procyonoides. The sequence goes on from NW_026575159.1 coordinate 22,164,699, forward strand.
GCACAAATCCTCTTGCGGCGGCTGGCTTAGCCGTGTGAAGCTGCTCTTTAGAAATGCATTACACTGTGCGCGTGTCGTCGGGCGCGTGCCGCTCCACGGGGAGGTAGGTTTTCGGAACGTGGATCTTTGCGGACCTTACGACAACCCCTGGAGTTTCGGAACTAGTGCACCGTGTCACACCTTCGGGGAATTTGTGCGGCTTCCTTTTCCTCACACTGGAGAGATGGCCCGGCTCCTCCTCAGGGGGAGAACAGGAGGCCGGCCCATCTAGCCAGCCAGCCAACTCATCCAACCAACGCATCCAACAAGCCCTCCAACGAGCCCATCTAGCCAGACATCCAACCAGCCCATCCAAACAGCCCATCCAGCCAACCCAACCAGCCCATCCAAACAGCCATCCAAACAGCCCAGCCAGCCCAGCCCATCCAACCAGCCATCCAGCCAGCCCATCCAGCCAACCCATCCAACCAGCCAGCCAAACAGCCCATCCAGCCAGCCAGCCCATCCAACCAGCCCATCCAACCAGCCAGCCAACCAGTCCAGCCAACCAGCCCATCCAGCCATCCATCCAAACAGCCCATCCAGTCAGCGCATCCAGTCAGCCCATGCAACCAGCCAAATCTTTTTGCACATCGCTCTCACAGGTTCAGAGACCCCCACATTTTAATCAAGAAATTAAACAGCCACTATACTTTAAAAGGGATTCATTATTCACATGTATTAAAGAATATTAAATGAATCCATACACATGATCTACATTGAAATCCACTTTCCAAGCACCTGAGTAGCTCAGTCTGTTGAACATCCCACTGTTGATTTGGCTTAGGTCATGATCTCAGGACCATCAGATCCAGCCTCCAGTATGGCTTCCTGCTGACGGTGGAGCTTGCTTGGGATTCTCATCCTCTCTCTCTCTCTCTTTCTCTGCCACTATCCCCCATCCTGCTCACTCTCTCTTGCTCTTAAAAAAAAAAAGTCTGATTTCCTTTCCCATGCCCTCACCTCCTGCAGCTGCACAAATGCCTCTAAGCACCCTTGCATTGACTTCTTACTTCTGCCATCTGCCTTCTGTCTCATACATCCTCCCTTCTCAGAGATTCATTTTACAGATTGGCCTGTGTTCTCTCCTAGCGAGAACCCCTCCTTTTGCAGGGGAGGGAATGGACACCCAGTGGAAATTAAAGGATTCTCTCCTGTAGTCTGGTCAACATAATAATAAAAAATGGTGTTCCATAATGCATACATTTTTAAGTTAAGTTTTCTTGAAAAGCAACTTTTGCCTGAAATTAGAGGTGATCATGATTTGAACTAACAATGTACTAATTAAATCAAACTAGTTCTAAAAAGTGAAGGGTTCCATCATCATCATCATCATCATCATCATCTAAAATGGAGAAAAATAATGTAACATACAGCAAGGGCTCTGAAATCAACAAGTGTGGACTGAACATTGGTTCTATTAGTAACTGTGTGAACTTAGGCCAGTTTCTTAACCTCTCTGGACTTCTGTTTCCTCTCCTGTAAAGCAGAGGTAAAATATCTCCAAGTTGGAGAATGTCATCAAAAAGTTGTGACTGCCAATTGACCTGTGAGCTAGACCCAGGAACTCCAAGGCTCCCCACCCTCTCCCCTGTCCTTGGAAAGAGGGTTCCACTTGCCTTTCCTGCTCCAGAGGCTGCTACAAGGACATAACTCTGAGATGGTGATGTAATGTCGAAAACACCCGCATGATATACGTGAGCACCGTTAGGGCCTTTTTATAAACTTCTAAGATCCGGAGGGCACGTGTGGGAATCCATTCATCTTCTTGCCTCCCAAGACAAACTCGTATGTAAGTCCCCTCCACTGATATTAAAACTGTCAACCTGGAGTGGCCTGCCACTTGCCTAGGTCTCTTTTTCTGCCCTCTGATTACTGGAGCCAGGTCCAGATCATACTCAGAAAGCTCAAGCTCCCACGAGGGTTGTGAACTAACACCCTGTGTGTTGTACCCCTTCAGTAACATGCTTATATACAGTGGCCCCTCAAAATCACTTTCCTCCCTTCATATGACCTTCTAGAGATCCTAACAGGATGGCCCTTGTCTGAAATCCCCTTTCAGCAGCTAAGTCAGAGTCTCCAAGAGATGTGAGCTTGTGGCCAGCATAGGAGAGGGGATAGATGAGCTACCTTGTAGCCACGGGGGTCTGAAAGAAGCATCTCTCTGCCTTTAAACCATCCCTATGCAGCTCTTTCCTTTCTTGGGACCTCCCAAAAGCACATAGGGCACAACCTAGATACCAATGTTGCCTTAGCAGCTTTTCCAAATATGAGGTGGGGCCTTAGAAATAGGGAGAATGAATGGGTCAAAGCCACTGACAGGAAGAAGGGGGACCAGAACCCATACAAAGGAGTCTTTCCCCTACCCAAACCATTTTGTGGTCCTTCTATGCCCCTCATCTCCTAGCCTCTTGCTGCCAAATGCTCCTGGAGAAATACTCTCTCACTGGGCCAGTGGAGGTCAGAATCTCAGGGCAAAAACCCTCAACTAGTGAAAGATGCTAGTGCTTACTACACAAGACAAGGCATATTTTCCTCCTGCAAAACATGCTCCACTCACCTCCTTCCCACCCCATCCCTCCTTCCAGATGTTCAAGTCCCAAACTTGGATCATTCTTGACTTTGATCTGCTGGGGACGCCTATGGCTCTCCCTCAAAATACATAGCGATCTCGTTCCTTCTTATCACACCCACTGCAATGATCTGTCGTTATTTCTTGCCTCGATTAATTAGTTGCCTCTTGCAATTCCTTAAGTGATCTCCTTCCTTCTGTCTTGCCTCATCTCAGTCTGTTCTTGGCCAGGCAGTAGGAGTGAAACCTCACCAAATATATCAGTTTATATCACTCCTTGCTCAGAGCCCTCTGATGACTCAGAGCAAAAGCTCAAGTCTTCTGGTAGCTGCTATGGCCTTACACGATGTGATCCCATTACCCCTCCAACCCTTGGCTCCCTCAGACACTCTTCTGCTTTGAGGTGTCGGCACTTGCTCTCAGCTCTGTGGGACACCTCCCTGCTAACTGCCTTCCCTCCTTCAGTCTTGGCTCACATGTTACCTTCTTAATGAGACCTACCCTTTGTCCACCCTATTAAATTGCAAACTGTACCTCTGCCCAGCACTCCCAATCTACCTTAATTTTTCCATAGCCCTTCGTATCTTCAATTGTACTGTGCAGTGCCTGATATCAGTCTAGGAATTGATTATATCTAGACACTGGGAATACAGACAGCAGTGCTGGGAGAAGACCTGGCCCTGCTTTAATGGAACTGACCATCTGGGGTGTGACACAGACACCAAACAAAAACTCCACAATCCCTTTAATTCCTGCCATGAGTGATATGCAGGAGACTGCTGACACTGGTTAGGGGAATCCAGGGCCTCCTCAGAGCTGAACATGCCCTAGGACTCCACTTTGGTCAAGCACATTGGTCATTAGCATGACTTTTCCAGGCGTCACTGACAACTCTTGTGCTACTTTGGGAGATACGTCTGAAGATGGAGAAAGAAGGATAAAGAAGGGAGGCAAGAACAGCAGGAGCCAGGCCTCCTATTGCAACCTTTGACCAATGGTAGATGGTCACTGGTGGATAAATACTCCCATGGACCCCCCAGGCTAGAACAGCATGTTCAGTGGTAAGTGCAGTGGAGACAAAAACAGAATAAGGGTAGTGCGGAGTGCCTGGGAGTTTGTCATTTTCAACAGCACACGGGCAAGGTAGGCTTCCCTGGAAGGTAACATCTGCACAAAGACGGAGGGCATGACTCATTCACAATCCCAGTAGGGGGACCTACCACCACTAAGGACTTGGGACAGTAGAGTGACCACCCTGTACTCAAGGAACAGCAAGCTTAGTATGGCCAGGGTTGATGGATGCAGAATAGACGCATGATACTTGCACACATGCATGATGTGTGTACAAGGCTCATCCTCATACCATCCCTTACAATAGTCTAGAAACAACCAGAGTCCATCAAATAGGGGAATGGTTAAATTATGGTACATCCAAATAATGGAATACTACAAAGCATTTAAAAAAGAATGAATACACTCTTTATATAATAATATGGAACAATTTCCAATTCATACTGACTGAATAAAGCAACCTCTGGAATAGTGTATATAAGAAGTTGCATTTGGGCAAAAGGATGGAGAATAAATATGAATGACATAAAATCTGAACCCAAGTCTAACGCACTTACAAAAGCCGTACTTTCTCCTACAACCACACATTATTGAGGAATTTCTCAAAAAATTCTTGTAAGCTCCTGGTGTTTTGTGTCAACACAATAGTCAGACCACACAGTGGAGAATATACACCAACATTTGCTTTTACTGTGGCTTCTTCTATCTGAATGTCCTCTCTAAACACCTAGAACATGCCGCCCTCCTCCATTCAGGCCCTACCCAGCCTCCATCATTACAGACCTCAGACACAACCTATGTGGGCTCTGGAGAGGTACTTACTAAATGTTCACTGACATAAAGGTGTGCTTCTGAACACAGACTGAAGCGATGTATCACTACCCTGGAGCTTGATGTTTAAACTAATTGTGTTGCTAATTTTCATTTCAAATAGGCAATTAACCGCACATCCATTTAGAAACCTGAAACTACCACACAGTGCTTATTAGTTATAGGATCTTTAAAGGGTTCATTAAAATTGAGCAGCTTTGCCTAGCAGCCTTACTAACGGAGGTAAGTAGAACTGGTACTGTTGACTACTCTAGAATAAATGGAAAATGATACATGTTAATGGACAGGACGCTTGGAATAGGCTGCATTATTTTTTTTTAATTTTTATTTATTCATGATAATCACACACACACACAGAGAGAGAGGCAGAGGCATAGGCAGAGGGAGAAGCAGGCTCCCTGCAGGGAGCCCGACGTGGGATTCGATCCCGGATCTCCAGGATCGCGCCCTGAGCCAAAGACAGGCGCTAAACCGCTGCGCCACCCAGGGATCCCTGCGTTATTGTTTTTAATAGTTAAAATGTCATGATGGACATAGTGAGACTGGCAGTGAGCACGTCTGATATGTACAGAACATTATGGGGATTATCTAGCATAATCCTCAGGGCCACTGTGGAGGGGTAGGTGTCTCAGGTATTACACATTTTGTAAATGAGGACATGGACTCACCCAAGGTCACACAGAGTTAAACTCCAGCCCAGCAACTCTAAAGTCTTTGTGTTTTAACTGTTCACATTCCTACTGCCTTTTGCACCGTACACACATGTAGTATATGATGTGGAATCAAACATTAGAATTTTAATTCTCTCATTTTATCAATGAGACAGGGTTTCAAACAAGTGATATGGCTTGGGTTTCCTGATTCTTAATGCACAGATCCTTCTGTGCTATCTTCTGTGATCACACTGTATTCAACAGAGTTTGAAATATGCTCTGTAAGGTATTATTTTTTTTTAAAGATTTATTTATTCATGAGAGAGAGAGAGAGATGAGAGAGAGGCAGAGACACAGGCAGAGGGAGAAGCAGGCTCCATGCAGGGAGCCCGACGCGGGACTTGATCCCGGGTCTCCAGGATCACGCTCTGGGCTGAAGGCAGTGCTAAACAGCTGAGCTACCCGGTAAGGGATTATTTTATGTAAGAATTTATGGAATGGAGTTTACTGCAATCCCGAATGGAACCGGAATGGCATTTTTAACTTAAAAAGACCTAGATTTGAGCACGAATGCTAATTATGATAAGCCTTAAAATATTTGGAGCAATCTGAAAATAGTTCAGTGCTTTTTAATCCCAATCTGTAAGGGGGAAAATAGCTGATTTAAATGTTCTACTCGTCCCCATTGAAGGCTGTAGATATGGGGCAGTGGCCAACAGAGGCATGATGCAATGGGTACTTTGTATTTTAAGGAAAGAGGCACAATCACTGGCCTGCAGTAACAGAAACTTTGTTTTAGAGGGGCAGAGGGGTTAGAGGAGGCCAGTTTCAAGTGACGTCACAATTTACCTATGGAGAGCAGGGTCCCACCTCCCTCAAGTACGCAAGACAGACCCTAACTCACCCTGGCTCCCTTTCTTGATGAGCCCATGGCCAGTACCATAATCCTTCACTCTAGGATGGATGTTATGAATAAGAGATCAGACGTGGTAGGTGGGAAGTTATTTGTTCTCTTTGGCCATCTGAATGGCAAATATTTGACCTGAAATTAAATCCATGGCAGCAGGCAAGGATGGCTCCTTTTATCGCACTGTAGCACCTCACTTCTATCACACCCAGTTCTGGAATAAACCTGCTCTAGCGGTTTATTCTAGCAGTAACTAGTGGAGGGGTCAGCAAAGGGCCAGATAGTAAATATTTTAGCCTCTGAGGACCATATGGGTTCTGTCACAAGAATTCCCTTCTGTTGAGTGCAAAAGTAGCCAAAAATAGTATGTAAACAAATGAGTAAGGCTGTGTTCCAATAAAATTTTATTTATGGACACTGGAATTTGAATTTCGTATACTTTACACATGCCATGAAATATCCTTTTGATTTTTCTCAACCTTTTGAAAACGTAAAAACTATTCTTAGTTCACAGGCTGTGCAAAAAATAGGTGCTGGGCAGCTTGACATGCAGACCAGTTTGCTGGCCCTCCTTATAGAGTTAGAAATTTTTCTTCTTCTCCAATATACAGAGCCTTAACTGTGCTGACCGAAAAGGCCTTAGCAGTATTGTTTTCTCTCTTCCAGTGGCCTCATTATTTTTTACTTGTATTCATTCACTCCATTCGAGCATTCACTTGGCCCTACTCAGATCTGGGTACTGTACAAGATCCTTGGGTCACTGAGGGAAAATCAGATGTGGCTCTTCTCAGAGTTCTCACAGGGTCAGAAAAGGTACCCACAGGTGCAGTCAAGTATCACAGGTGTTTGATGAGGCACCTGTATTAGATTCCCAGGGCTGGCACAGCAGATTACTACAAACCAGGTGGTTTAAGACAACAGGAATGTGTCCTCTCAATAGTTGGTCCTAGAGACCAGAAGTCTGAAATCAAGGTTGTGGCAGGGCTGGTTCCTTCTGGAAACTCCCTACTTGTGGAGGGAGAACCTACCTGTCCCATGATGCTCTCCCAGCTTCGGGTGACTGCCAGCCATCCTTGGTTCCGTGGCTTGCTGACGTGCTGCTCCAATCTACCTTCATCTGCACATGGCCTTTTGCTGTGTCTGTTTCCCCTTCTTTTCTCCTATAAGGATCTGTCATTGGATTTAGGGCCTACTCTAATTCACGATGGTCTCATCTCCAGATCCTTAGTTTTATCTGCAAATACCCTTTTTCCAAATAAATCTGTATTTTCAGGTTCCAGGTAGACAAATCTTTTAGGGGGCCATTACTTAATTCATTACAATATGCTTTGAAGGTTAATGTTATCCTGAAGGCTTCATGAAGGTCTCAAAAAGTGAGAGCTACCTGCTCATCAGATGGACATGAGAGAGGAAAGGGAGGGCAGGCTCGGGGACCAGAGACGATCTAAACTGCAGGCCACTGAGCCTGCCTGAAGAAATACAGGGTATGCACTGGGAGAGCATGAGACGAAGGCCAAGCAGGTCAGCAGGAAATCCAAGGTGGCAGTGTGGGCATCATGATCCTGGCACTAGCACACCAGAAGGATTTGGTGGAAACCTCTGAGACTCTCTTCCACTTCAAATGCACTAGAGCTTGGACACCAAGATACTCATCACATCACCAGCACAGCCGGACTAAACAACCTTTAAGCTGCTTCTCCCAATCAGGACACTCAGATGTTGCAACAAGGTTTTATGATCTTCAAATAATGAACACGCTAGTTTTTCACCACTAGTGTCAAGGCCTTTGGTTTTGAGCCTCGCTTACGTGTCATCCCCTCCCGTGCTGAGGGTTGCTCTTCCTGCCACCCTCTTTGTTTCCTGTGACTACCCTCTCACTCCTGGGAACTGTGAGTCAGGCAAGTAGAGTTTTCCTCCTATTACTACAACCATGCAAGAGTAAATCAAGAGTAAAAGGCAAGTTAATGAAAAAATCACTGGTCTTACTGCATTTAGCAAGATTTTAAAAGCAATTAAAACTATCTACACAGACAATAATGAAGAAAAATACTATTAAAAGGAACCAGCTTTCCTCTACAGGAATGGGAAATTATGTGTTTATGCATTCCAGTAAAACAACATGGGGAAGGCATTAGAAGCCTCAAAACACACCAGTAAACCAAGCCACACTTAGAAAAATGAAAGCTGATTTTTATTTTATCATCAACAGCCATTCTTTAAACATGAACATGCATACGTAATATTCTACGCACACATCACAGTTTTTAACGTTAGTTAATAAAGGTTAAACACACAACATACATCCTTACAAAAAAAAGTCAAATGCAAACTTAAAACTTTAAAACAAAAGTCTTACTAATTTAAAAAAAGTTTGTGTTGGGTACCATTTGTACAACACAGTTAATTTAAACATTTTCATTTTGGCTGCACATGAAAAAAGCGGCAGTAGAAAATAAAGTCATTGAGGGTTTTTAAATAGCAGAATAGGCAGTTTTGCCATGCAGGAGAAGCAATATTAAATATTAGTTTTCAAAAAAAATCCACATTTAAAAATATTTAGTTCAAGTCACAGAATTTTTCTCAGTAGAGACCCCAATGCAATGCATAATTAGCTGCCTTAGATGGCCTGTTTGAAGGGACAATATCCCTCCAGAGTGTAACTTTACTGATTTTGGCACAGAAAAGAAGTCTTAAGAACGAGAACATGATTAAAAAAGAGGGAAGAGGAACAGAGGAAAGAAATAAAAAGCAAGAGTACATGAGATAGTAATTGCAATCACTAAAAACTGTGCATTCCCAGTCACTGCAGAATACTGTCTTCCGTCCACAGCAGGTGCGCACTCCACGACGGTTACTGCAGCATGGATTTGATTTGCTTGGAGGTAGTCTCATCATTCAAATGTTTTGTTGTGTACCTAAAAGTAAAAAAACATAAACAAAAACAAAACCAACACAGCAATTTTAGGGTATTTTTAAAAAGCCATTTTCTGCACTGGGTTCGAGAATTATTACAAGGTGGGCAAATAGGCACGTTTTCTCTCAGAGTTGTGCCTTTGGTTTCCAGCTTCAGCTATGGTCAGGTTCTGCCTGCCTTAGCCTCCTGACCAGCTGTTAAACAGAAGATCCAGGAGCTGTGTAACTGAGTCACAGCTACCTTGATGAAATGATCTGACTAAATCCTAAAGGAAACACTTGGCTGCACCTGCTCACTTGGAGGAAAGCAGCCCTTACTCCATCCCAGGACTGACAAATTACAGCCGGGGCCAATCTAACCCAACAGCTGTTTCTGTATGGCTTGTGAGCGAAGTATATTTTTATCATTTTAAATGAATGGGGGAAAAAAAGCAAAAGAATATCTCGTGTTAACATGGAAATTAATGAAATTCAAATTTCAGTGTTATTATGAACACAGCCATACAGATTCACTAAAGTACTACCTATGGTCACCTTCTTGCTACAGCAGCAGAGTAGCTACGATAGAAACCATGTGGCCCCAAACCCTAAAATGTCTGTTTATTCTCTAGCCCTTTACAAAGAAGCAGGCTGACCTGTGTTCTAGTCCCAAACTGTCACATCCCAAAGGGCCTTGTTTCCAGGTAGGTGTGTTGTGCTATAAGCATGTAAACACGGGAATTGTGATGAGTCATCAGGTTTATAAGACAATTCACCACATAGCCCAAGGTCGGTGAGCAAGCCTGCTATGTGTCTGGCGCTGCTCCCAGAGCTCACCACCTGGTGAAGCAGGAAGACGGTATTACACTCCTACTAGGGACAAAGGAGGAAAGTACTAGAAAGGCCCTTACAGACTGGAAAAGCCCAGCTCATGAGGACACCGCAGGCCACAGCAAGGGGTTGGGAGGTTATTTTAAGCGCAATGAAAGCCAATGGAGGATACTAGGTAGGGCAGTGATACGGGATTTCATTTAGGTTCTGGAAGGCCTGCTCTTCTGTTGAAGAACCATAGGGAGCAGAGGAACACCACAGGGACTAAACAGGGGGCTGTTCCAGGGTCCTCAGTGAGAGATGATCAAGGCCTGGACCAGATGAGCAGCAATGGAGACAGGTGCTCAGTGCTTGAATGCAGGACAATTCAGATGGAACCTAATGCTGGATCAGTTAATTTGGCTTATAAGAATTTCATATATAATCTTTAAGGAATATATCATCTCAAGCAAGGACACACAGATGGTCTTTGTGTCTTTAAGAAATTTAAACCCAATTCTTGTCAGTTTCATCTCAAATCAATTTAAAAATTGAAGAAAGGACCTGAAAACTCAAATCCTTGGAGAGGTAAAGACACAGACATGTACTTAATTAAATACCTGATATATTCTCAACAGTTTTACTTAGAAGCCACTTCCAAATTGTTTACATATTACTGAAGAGACACCAGAGTGCCTGGCACGTGATAGGTGCTCAATTAGTATTTGCACAAGGAAGATAAGAAAGTAAGCAGCCAGGCTGAGAAAACTATCCATAAAGGAATATTTACATTAAGTGGCAGGTGATATAGCCAAGACTAAAGCCTTCTGTTTTATTTTCCAAGTGCAAAGTAAGTATATATAGCTGCACATGATTCTACCAATGTCAGGAAATAAAAATGTTTAACATTCCTCTCTTCATTTATTTTTTTCTCCCTTCCTTTATGCTCCTGGAGAGGGGAGAGGGCCACGCAACTGGCCCACCAACACTTCTACGTAGAGTGGTTTTAAGTATCAGTACTCAGCAATGTTCGGTGACATTCCAGGAGTTGTAAGTGCTTTCCTCTCCACCAAACACAAGTTCTTGCTGCTTCTGCAGGACATGATCATGCATTTCCAGCAGTTCTCACATGCTTCCCCCTGAATGGGGCCAACTGGGAGGCAGGCTTGTCACATCACCACATTCTTTTTTTTTTTTTTTTTAAGATTTTATTCATTTATGAGAGATACACAGAGAAGCAGACACACAGGTAGAGGGAGAAGCAGGCTCCATGTGGGGAGCCTGATGCGGGACTTGATCCCGGGACCCCAGGATCACGCCCTGGGCCGAAGGCAGGCCCCAAACTGCTGAGCCACCCAGGCATCCCACGTCACCACATTCTTATCAAGAAATGGCCAGGAATTGGGGCGCCTTGGTGGCTCAGTCAGTTAAGCATCCGATTCTTGATTTCAGTTCAAGTCATGATCTTAGAGTTTTGGGTTCGAGCCCTCTGTCAGGCTCTGCACTAGGAGTGGAGCCTGCTTGGGATTCAGATGATGGTTTTATATTCAGAATTAAACTAAAAATAGAATCCCCAGACCCCGTGGCGATCGGGCCTAACGCGGTCCTAGGGGAACAAAGAGCTGCCCCGGCCCTAGCCGCAGGGAGTGCCGCACCCACTAACTTCGCGGTCACTCCAACGCCTCGGTCGTCACCCGAGACCGGACAACGACTGTTTAATCTTATCATAGGGGCATTCCTGGCCCTTAATCGAACCAGCCCCGATGTAACTAAATCCTGCTGACTCTGCCTTGCACCACCCCCCCCCCCTTATTATGAGGGAATTACTACTTCAGGGACCTATAATAACATCACTAGCACTCAGGGATGCACACCCGACTCCCAACCACAACTCACCCCTACAGAAGTTACAGGACAGGGAACCTGCATAGGAACACCCCCCCGGGGCTACCAGAGACTCTGCAACACTACCACCCCGATTTTGGGGACTGATTCTTACCTGGAGCCCCAGCCGGGAACTTGGTGGGCATGCAACAAAGGCCTCCCCCCCTGTGTGTCGGCTAAGGTTCTAAATAACTCAAACGACTTCTGTGTCATGGTGCAGATCATACCCAGGGTGTTCTATCACCTGCTGAAACTCTAGAAAATCAGTATGATAAACATCCCACCCGTTTTCGGCGCGAACCTGTCTCCCTAACCTTAGCCGTTATGTTGGGACTAGGGGTCGCTGCTGGGGTGGGTCCTGGCGCAGCTGCTCTGATCCGGGGCTCACGGCGTTATCTAGAACTCCAAACAGCTGTAGATGAGGATCTAGGGACACTAGCGCAGTCCGTTTCTAAGCTAGAACAGTCCCTCCCCTCACTTTCAGAAGTAGCACTTCACAACAGGGGAGGCTTGGATTGACTAGTCCTGAAAGAGGGAGGACTGTGTGCGGCCCCGGGAGAGGAATGCGGTTTCTATGCAGACCATTCTGGAGTCATCAGAGACTCCATGGCCAAACTCAGGGAAAGGTTAAATAAAAGACAAAGGGACCGGGAGGCCCAGCAGGGCTGGTTTGAAAGCTGGTTTCATCAGTCTCCCTGGTTGACCACCCTAATCTCTACCATTCTGGGCCCTCTAGTTGTCCTGCTCCTGCTGCTAACTTTCGGCCCCCGCGTCCTCAACCGGCTGCTCCAGTTCATCCGAGAAAGATTGTCTATTACCCAAGCTCTGGTATTAACTCAGCAATGTCGGGCCCTCCAAACTGAAAAAATAAATGTTCCCTAAGATTTTAAGGTTAAAATCAGCCCAAACAAGAGGAGGGAATGAAGAAACCTCCCCCCTTGTAAGTAGGGCCAGTCCTAACCCAGAGGCAGCCCATCCAGGCGTCTTCCTGAAATTTTAGCAACTAAAAGCATTCTGTTTACAATAAGAAAACCGCCCCCCCCCCCACACCCTGATTGGAATGTCCCTGAATAGGTTCATGTTGACCCTCCCCGAAATCAACCTGGATGCCATGCGAATCCCGCGGTTCTTTTGTCTTTAGGCAGTTTCTTTCCTTTTGCCTTTTAAAAGATCCCGGTAATTGCTCATCGGGGCTCTTTTCCTCCTCGGAGGCAGAGAGCCCGTTTGCGCAAACGTTCAATAAACCCTCTTGCTGATTGCATCTGCCTGTCTGGGTTCTGAGTCTCTGGGGCGTCCACCGGGCCACGTTGGCACCCGTGAGCCAGGGTCCAACAAGTGTTGTCTACACACTTGAGAATCTTTTAAGAAGGAATCTGGAGCTTTTTCTCATGCTTTTCAAGATTGCCACCACCCTGGCAAAAGGATGTTCCCAGCCCGGGAGGATCAGGGAGGCTTCACTGCTGCTACCTGCTGGACTTTCCCACCTGCCGGGGGAGTGTGTAGGCTCCAGGCTCTGGGAGAGAACAGGGAGGGTTGAGTAAGACGATCGGTTCGATCTTGGTTCTAAACTGTATTTGAAAAAACAGAACCAGAAAAACAACTCAGGGTTGACCGGCCTCACATAACTCTTCCCAAAAAGCTAAGTTACTTTCCTTCAGCTTCTAAAAGAGCCAACAGCAAACCCATCCCTTGGAATGCTGGTGTGTCAAAGAGTGGTCCATATTATCCAAATCCTACATGACAAGTCTGTTGTTCCTAAAATGCAAATTACAGAAAGTAAAACTGAGGTTTGGCAAATCTTTTGGTCTGGTGGTGTCATGCGGTGAGGTGTGTCCTGAACGGAGTTGAGTATCAAGACTCCCAAGATGGAGAAAGGTGGATGTGGGACTTCCATGAATATTAAAAGGAACAAAAAAGTGATATAAATGCGTTGTAAAATCCTGTGAACCGAAAGGAATGTTGTCTTTGTGAGCCTCTGTTCCCTATATGTTACAAAAACTTGCAGGTGTAGCCTTCCTGTTCTTACAATTTTCCCCTCCCACAGCATCTCATCTAATCCTTAAGTCAACAGAGAGTCACCAGGAAGAAAATGGGTTTGGGGCAAGTTGTTTTTGTCCTCTTTGAAAGTCTTTTAATTTATCTTTAAAATAAAGGTTGTTGTAATATTGGATTCCATAATATATGCATACTACCTGGCATACAGGAGGTGTTTTAAAAATTGTACAGAGCTCCACATCGAGGCAGTTCAGAGGCTCTCCCTAGGGCCCTGGCACTTGCACCTGCCACTCCTTCTTTCTGAACTGTTTTTCCACCTCTCTAAATAACTCAAGAGTATTTACATATAGCACAGTTTACATCTAGCACATTTACAGTTTACATATAGCACACTTAAGACAAAATATGATCCAAAAACTTATTCCATCCACAATGACTGTGAAACCATGAATCAAAACTTGGTCAGCCAGTTCAGTTAGCAAGAAATGGGTGTGGGTTCCGAAGAACTTTCTCTAGTACCCTCCTCACCTAGCAGATATATAAGAAGAAGGACTGGAAAGCTAAGATTATGTGATCCAGAGTAAGTTCCACATCTGGCTGGCCTCCTGAAAGAGAAGAGGGCCCATCATATGCTGGTTTTTTTCTGGGATATTGCATTGGAAATTCAAGCAGGGACCTATAATTGGTGGCGGGGGGGGGGGGGGGGAGGAAAAGAAACAGTGAGCAAAATCACATTTATCTGGTCTCTGAAATCTGACGCATTCTGCTTAATTTCAGGAGATCCAGAGATTGCAAGGAGCCCAACTCAACTGGAATCTTTCTCTACAAGACAATACACAATCTGGTAAGTTGTTTTTTTTCTTTTCGGGGTTTGTTTTGTTTTTTAAGATTTATTTGTTTGACACAGAGCAAGAGAAAAAGCACCAGCAGGAGGAGCTGGAGGTTAGAGGGAGAAGCAGGCTTTCTACTGAGGGGGTAGCCCAATGCGGGGCTTGATCCCAAAACCCCTGCATCATGATCTGAGCTGAAGGCAGACACTTAACCAGCTAAGCCACCCAGGCTCCCCTACAATCTGGTAAGTTCTAACTGAGGGTCAGAGGATGAATAAGATTATTATGGTCAGAGACAGAAATGTTCAGGATGAGTTCATGGAATGAACAGGGGGCTTTGTTTTGCTTTTGGCATAATTTTGCCCCAAAAGAAGGTAGGACTTCTTTCTAAAGGTCTCCTTAATAAAGGAGAATTCCGGGGATCCTGGGGTGGCTCAGCAGTTTAGTGCCTGCCTTTGGCCCAGGGCGTGATCCTGGAGACCGGAGATGGAGTCCCAGGAGAATTCCTGATAATAACATGCCAGCGGGTAAGGCTAAGCGATGTATCTTTGATACACCTTTATTGAGGTCCATTCTCAGAAAATATTTTATTCCCATTACTTTGTCGTCCACTGATCTCTTCTATGACTTACACTGGATAGAACTGAAGGTCATATCAAGGATTTTATAGGAGCTTTTGAAAATTCTGTTTCCATTCAACCAATGAATATTTTATAAATATTCAAAAGCTGAATTCTATACAGCTGGGAAACCCTATTTCTATTTTCTTTTTTTTTTTTTTTTATTTATGATAGTCACAGAGAGAGAGAGAGGCAGAGACACAGGCAGAGGGAGAAGCAGGCTCCATGCACCGGGAGCCCGATGTGGTTCGATCCCGGGTCTCCAGGACCCGCCCTGGGCCAAAGGCAGGCGCCAAACCGCTGCGCCACCCAGGGATCCCATCTATTTTCTGATTTGTGGTCAGCAAGATGCACTTTGCATTTTCCCCTATCCAGCTCTTATATTAAATATTCAGTTACATCTTAATTTACAGTACACTGGTTTCAACTTCCACCTATACACAGATAATTCATTTACATCTCCAGGGCAGGTCTCAGCTCTAAGCCCCAATCTGTATAACTGTCTGGGGGAGTAGGGGTTCTTGTGGGTTTTTTTTATGAGTCTTTTTTATCCTTTTTTCAGCTTGACTCAGGTATAACTGACAAAAATTGTATAGGTTTAAGGTACACAATTTGATATTTTGATATACATTGTGAAATAATCACTACAACCAAGCTAATAAGCGTATCCATCACCTCACATAATTATCTTTTTGTGTGTGGGGTGAGAACATTTAAGATCTATCCCCTTAGCAAATTTCAAGTACAGAATATGATATTAACTGTAGTCACCATGCTGTACATTGGATCTCCAG
Organism: Nyctereutes procyonoides; assembly: GCF_905146905.1. Classification (NCBI taxonomy): domain Eukaryota; kingdom Metazoa; phylum Chordata; class Mammalia; order Carnivora; family Canidae; genus Nyctereutes; species Nyctereutes procyonoides. The sequence goes on from NW_026575159.1 coordinate 22,180,597, forward strand.
GAGTTTTTCATCTAGTATAATGAAAACTTTGAACCCTTAGATCAACATCACCCCATTTCCTCCTTCCTCTAGTCCCTAACCACCACTATCCTACTCCCTGCTTCTGTTAAGTGTGGCTATTTTAGGTTTCACATGTGAGATCTTGCAGTATTTATCTTTCTGTGTCTGGTTTTTACTCGGCATAATGTCCTCCAGATTATCCATGTTGTTGCAAATAGAATTTCATTTTTTTTAAGGCTGAAAAAAATACTTCAGCGTGTGTGTGTGTGTGTGTGTGAATTTCACATCTTCTTCATTCATTCAACCATTGATGGACATTTAGGTTGTTTCCATATCTTGGCTATTATGAATAATGCTGCAGTGAACTTGAGAATATAGATAGCTCTTTGAGATACTGTTTCATTTCCTTCAAATATATGCCCAGAAGTGAAATTGCTGGGTTTTTTTTTAATATATTTTATTTATTCATGAGAGACACACACAGAGAGAGAGGCAGAGACACAGGCAGAGGGAGAAGCAGGCTCCATGAAAGGAGCCCGATGCGGAACTGGATCCCAGAACCCTGGGGTCACGACCTGAGCCAAAGGCAGACGCTCAGCCACTGAGCCACCCAGGCGTCCCAAGAGATTGCTGAGTTTTATGATAATTCTATTTTTTAATTTTTTGAGGAACTTCTATACTGTCTTCCATAATGGCTATACTAGTTTACATTCCCACCAATGGTACGCAAGAATCCCAATTTCTCCATATCTTCACTTGTTAAAATAACACTGGTTATTTTTGTCTCTTTTTTTTTTCAGAGAGAGAGAGTACAATCGGTGGGGGAGGGGAAGGAGGGCAAAGGAAGAGGTAGACAGAGAATCCCAAGCAGGCCCCACGCTCAGCGAGGAACCCAAAGCAGTGCTCAATCTCACAATCCTGAGATCAATACCTGAGCTGAAATCAAGAGTCAAATGCTCAACTGACTGAGCCAGCCAGGTGCCTCTTAATCTTTCTGATAATAGCCATTTCACCAGGTGTGAGATGACATCTCATTGTGCTTTTGATTTGTGTATCCCTGTTGATTACTGATGTTGAGCACTTCTTCATATACTTGCTTGGCATTGTGTATCACAGAACCATATCTGTCTCCCTGCTGACAAACTTGTCCTGAACCTACCAAATGAAAGTTTTACCAGGGGCAATGACAGCCTTATCTAGGGCAAGAAATGAGCCTGGTGACCAGGAACTCCACCCCCAGAGAAGTGAATCTGTTTCTCTCTGGTTTTTTGAGGAGCCAGCTTGGGCTCATGTGATGGTCCAGTATCATGTGATGGTCCCTTCAGTATCTGTCCTCCCAACCCTTCTTGGATGAATAAAGCCTGACCAATTTTAGGGAGAATGATTTTGCTCGTCCCTGTGTTGGCCAGAGATGTTGGGACAGTGTGATTTCTGAGTGATTGATTTCCTACAGTGTTGGTTCTTCCTTCCAGGTTGGGAGGTGATAACCACCAACCCAGGAATTCTCAATAAATTTTTATTAAAGGGCACCTGGTGGCTCAGTTGGTTGGGCATCTACCTTCAGCTTGGGTCATGTTCCTGGGGTCCTAGGATCAAGCCTCGCATCAGGCTCTCAGCTTCTTCCTCGGATCCCTCACCCTGTAGTGCTTTCTCTCTGTCTCTCTCTCAAATAAATAAATATTTTTTAAAAAAATTTTATTAAGCAGAAAAAACTATAAATAAATAATTAATTTAATGGCATTGTGATAAAAATGTAATCTAGATAAGACTGATTCTTCATATTTGTGGAGACTTGCTTAATGATGGATGTGTGTGTGAAAAGAATTAGTCTCTTTGTAAGGGGTAAACAGAGTTTTATATATATCTATTCAATCAAATTTGATAACTGCATTGTTCATATCTTCTATGAGTATCTCCTATATTTTTATACCTGATCCATCATTTATTGACCTCTTTGTCTAACAACACTTGTTTATATGTTTTCATGCTTTATGAGGTTCACTCATGGTTTGAATTACTACATGTTCTTGTTATTATAAAGTGATCTCATTCTACCCCCATAATGTTTACTAATAAATGAATATATACATACAGGTTTTATTTTGGTACTTACCTGATTTTTATTCTTCCATTCTTTTAGTTTTTATTTACTAATTGTAGTGTTCTAAATATGTCTTTTGTCTATAGAGTGTACTTCTACATTTTGGTTTTTTTTTTATCTTTTTTTTTAAGATTTTATTTATTTATTCATAGAGATGCAGAGAGAGAGAGAGAGGCAGAGACAAAGGCAGAGGGAGAAGCAGGCTCCACACAGAGAGCCTGACATGGGACTCGATCCAAGGTCTCCAGGATCAGGCCCCGGGCTGCAGGCGGCACTAAACCGCTGCGCCACCAAAGCTGCCCCATTTTGTTTTGTTTTTTTTTTTTTCTTCATTTTGGTTTTTTTAATGTAATCCAACAACCTCCGATTCTTGAGTGAGGAAGAGTTAATCTATTATATTTACTCCATTTACTGTATATTTTGATTTATTTCTACCACTTCATTTGAACTTTCTATTTTCCCTGCCTTTTCTTCCTCTTCTTTTTGTTTTATTGGATTAGATACATTTTCTTTACTCGTTTTCCTCCCCTCTCCTGGTCTAGAAGTTAAATATTCAATTTCTACTTATTTACTGGTTATCCCTAAATTTAGAAATACATATTGGATTTAACAAAATGTAAAACTAACTTCCTTGTCAAAAAATACAAAGATATTTAATATTTTAATTCTGACTTCCTTTTCCATGACTTCTATATTATTATAATCTAGAATTTTGGTTTCACCTTGTTTTCTGCTGCCAAGTTAGTTAGTATAAATATAATTTTTATGTAATACTTGATGCAATACTTGTTTAGATTTATGCACTTGTTTACCAACTTCTTGCTCACACTTCATTCTTGTATTTCACTCCTAGCTTTAGAACTTCAATGTCACTCCACCTTAACAACATCACTATTGTCAGAGAGTTAATTTAATTATTGATATAGCCTTCCATTTTTTTTGTCTGTCTGAAAAATGTATTTATTCTGCATTAATATTGGCCTGGTAGTTTAGCTGAACTAAGAATTTTTGGTGGAGAGTTATTTTCTCTTAGTACTTTAAAATGTTCTCTTTTCTTCTGACATCTATTATTTGCAATTGAAAATTCTCTGTTCTATAGATGATTCACCTATTGCTTAGAGATTTTTAAGATCTTCTTATCTTTACTATTTCACAGTAATATCTGATTAGCTGTGGGTTTGACTAGTTTTGCCTATTGCATCTAGACTATTGCTTTACTCCCATTCTTTCCATTCTCTCATATATATGCACATCTTCCATATACACATGCGCATGTATGTATATACACATATATGTGTGTGTTTCACTTTATCATTATGTCCTCCATATGTTTTACTATCTCTCTACTATTTTCTCTTTATAGTTCTCTGATGAATTATGGTAAAGTTCCTAAAATCCACCTTCTAGTTCCTAATTCTCACTTAAGCTAGGTCTAGTCAACTATTTGTCTAATTCACCAAGCTATTATCTACAACTATTTTTCATCTTAAAATCTCCTTTTGAATCTTTTTTCCAATTTGCCTGGTCACCTTTTTTTTAAAGATTTATTTATTTATCTAGTTTAGAGGGGGGAGAGCGGAGGGAAAGGGAGAGGAAAGAAGCAGACTTTCTGCTGAGCAGAGAGCCCAACACAGGGGCTGGACCTCATGACCCTGAGATCATGACCTGAGCCAAAAATCAAGAGTCAGAGGCTTAACCCACTGAGCCCCCCAGATACCTTTGCCTGGTCACTTTTTATGTTACCTTGTTCTTTTCTCATGTTTTGTTTCTTTATTTATGTTTTTAATATTTTACACATACTTCTCCTATAGTCTCTATCAGAGTATTCAATTTTATGCCATTCTGTAGGTCTAATCCTGATGAATGTTGTGTCTATTGAGCTCCACTAAGGGTGATTTGCTCCCACGTGTGTTTTCTATTTTTGGACTGTGAGATGGTCTTACACAGCACTTTGTGTCTTCTGTGGGACTATGTTGAGTCTGTTTTACTCCAAAGTGATTTTACTATTGACCTTCCAGAGTTACATCCAACCAGGGACCCATTTTTACATTAATCACTCCCCTTATTACGATTCTCTATTCATTGGATTTTGTTTTGCTCTTAGAAGAATGATCAAAGACCCAAAATAACCTCTAAAGAACAGTACCACCTGACTGCCATCTACTTCCTGAGCATTATCTCCCACCCATTCCACCACTTATTCCACTCCAGCCATACTGGCTTCTGTGCTTTTCTAGAATGGACCAAACTGTCTCTCATCACAAGGTCTTTGTACATGCTGTTTATTCTACTGAGGGTCCTCTTTCTTCCCTTCTTATTTTAGCTAACTTCTACTATCTAATATCTCAGTTGAATAATTACTCCCTTAAGAAAGACTTCCCTGACCTCCCAACTACCCTGACCAAAGAACAAGGAAAATCTATCTATCATAGATTCTGAGAGCATCAAATACCTCTCCTTTATGGATCTAATCATGATTTATATGTGCACATGTATTTATTAATGAGATCGCTTGGTAAATACCTGCCTTTCTCACTAGACTGCCTCAATGGATCTGAGACCATTTCTATTTTTTTTCACCATGATATTGCCAATTCCAGCACAGGGCCTAGCATATAATAGGTGCTTGTTAAAAATTTGCTAAATGAATGAGTAAATAAAGAAATGAACAAGTTGGGCAGCCGGGGTGGCTCAGTGGTTTAGCGCTGCCTTCAGCCCAGGGTGTGGTCCTGGAGACCTGGGATCGAGTCCCACGTCAGGCTCCCTGTATGGAATGGAGCCTGATTCTCCCTCTGCTTCTCTCTCTCTCTCTCTCTCTCTCTCTCTGTCCCTCATGAATTAATAAATTAAATCTTTAAAAAATAAAATAAAATAAATGAACAAGTCAATTTACAGAGGATCGATTTCCCTAGGAATCATCTCTCTCCTCTTAAGCACTGGTCTTTGTTTCTTATACCATGACTAGTGGGGATCCTGGGTTCTTTTCTCATGTTGTTGACATTGAAAATGTTTATGAAGCATGACAGCATCATCCAAGATGATGACTACCCATTCAAGTTCCTGACACCTAGCAGAAGGATTGACTTTACTATATTTCTAGTGATTCTTGGCCTATCCAGCACAATATAGGCTTCTGGGTTTATTATTTTACCATTTCAGCCCATCTTCATGAAAGTGATTCCCTTGTCCTATATCAATCACAGCAAGATTTTATAAAATCTTCAAAGGCATGAGTTTTGCACCACTACACTTAGACAATTCACAAAACCTATATAAAGCCCTTCTCCAGTTGGCGTATACAAATTGTACAACTTGGCCGTCTTAATCTTATCTACAGAGACAAAGGAACACACATATAGATGTCCTTCGGAGGGGAAATTCTCTTTGCCACTTGAACCAGGTGCTCATTGACCCCTTGATTCTGTCAAGGTCTCATGGCCTAGATCTTATTTCTGTCCTCTAAAGATCACCTGCTACGTATCTACCTAAGTAACAGTTAAGGCTCATTCCAGCTACAAATAAGGCCATATTTATGTATGTGCACTAGTTCACTGTGCATATGTGATAAAGGCCTACATCTCTGTGAAGTATTCAAATCATGGTCAACTCTCTCTGAATGACATTTTTAAGACCTATTTAATATCTTCTGTAAGAACAGAAGGAGCCCATAAAAAGCACCCAGTTTGTCCTTACAAGTTCAGAGCACAATGAGTGACACGTGTACCTATAATTGATTCTCTGGCTCCCCAGGCTGGCTCCTCTTTATTTGCCAAGACTCCTGTTTCCTCTCCATCTTGCCTTATTTCCCCAACATCTTCCACTCCTTCACATTCCTTGTTCATCTCCCTCTCTAGCAAACAACTCATTTCAGAATTATTTTTGCTGATGTCTACATGGCACTTTCCTGACTCATTCTGAATGTCAGAGCTTTGAGTAGCCACTGGGACCACCTCACCACACCACTCCTTTTGTAGATGTCGGCTCTGCCTTCAACACAGACCAGGATCCAATCACTTCCCATCTCACTGCCTGTGCCAGCACCCTGGCCTCATCCCTCATCAGCTCTCACTAGGGTCACCGCAGTCCCCCCTAACCAGACTCCCTACTTCTGCTCCTACTGCCTTACTATGTCTGTCTGTGGACAACACAACAAAGACTGGCATCTTTTCCAAAGACGTGTCCCACTTGTCACTCTTGACAGTATAGGGTACTTCCTGGGCCTTTAGAGTGCCGTTGGGCTGGGGCTGCGGGCACACACAGGCTTTTCTATTCTAGCCCAAAGAGCAATGAATTTCACAACAGTGCTTTCCTCCAAAGCCTAGGCTGTGTTTAGAATACCAAAGTTGAGAAAATTATGATCTAGTCACCATTCTAAGTTAAGACCAAAGTTAATCTCATATATTTACCCTTTCTTTAGGAAAAATATCAAGCTCCGTGGGAGCTTCCCCTCTCAACTGAATTTTGGACTCCCCTTCTACCTGTTCCTAGAAACATGCCCTCCCTCTTTGAGACTATTAGCAAGAACTTGGTCAGAGAGCTTGGAGACAAAGACCTGAGGCCCATGAGATGCCTGTCGAATGCCAACCAATTCCGTCAGCTGGCAATATTACAGAAGAGGAAGAAGCGCTCACCCTTCTGGGAACAACCTGACATTCCAGCCGAATACACCCTCATGGACCTCCTGGAGCCAAGTTCTTCAGTTCCCGGTATTGTCAACAAGGGCAAGGGGGCAAGGAGTAGAAAACACATGTGCTCACAGGCAGTGCAGCATACAAGGATCCCTTAGGCACCCACACAGGTCAACATCAGGGTTGGTTTTGCCAAAAGGCACTGGGCAAGAAACTACAATACTTAAAAATCTAATATCAGGACGCAGGCATTTATTAGTTCATCTAATACTTAGGATAGCTTCTTAAGTCAGGGACATTATCCCCACTGACAGAACTGTGAATTGAAACCAATAAAATAATCTGTTCCAGGTGATACACCCAGGAACTAGTAAAATTAGAATCCAAACTCAGATCTGTCTGGGTCCATAAGCTTAACATTTTCTGCTCCAGGGTGCTGCCTCCTGGGACTAGAGGCTGTGCGTGCTACAGAGGAAAGATGACATTGTGGATTCCCTGTACCAGTGCACACATGATGTCACCACAGCTTAGGGTTTGGGATGCTATCCTCTGTTATCCAACCCCTAGGCTGATTCAAACATTTGCCATCAGCAATAATTTATACTTAATACATTAACTGAGGGGCACCTGGGTGGCTCAGTTTGTTGAGCGTCTAATTCTTGATTTTGGCTCAGGTCATGATCTCAGGATCATGAGACCAAGGCACCCACCACCCCCACCCCCTGCTGGGCTACGTGCTCAGTGAGGAGTCTGCTTAAGGATTCTCTCTCCCTCTGCCCCTACCCTCTACCCCCTCTCTCTCTCAAATAAATACATCTTTAAAGGAAAAAAATAATTAACCATTGATGTGATAGCTTCTCAACTGAGAAATGTAAATGAATTGGAGGGTCAGGGCAACACAGGACTCAGCCATTCGATTTCCATTCAGTTTCCCAACCATTCTGGAGTAAATTCTTGGCTGAACCTAACGTCATCTTTTCTGTCCCCAGAAACTGCTGTCATGGGACCGTTTCTCTTCAGGGACACTGTGGTCCAGCAGGGACAGGTTTCTGCCAACGTGACCACTGGGCTAGAAATGAATGTGTCGGGGAAAGCTACTGTGTTCCATGGATCCTCCCTTCAGGTTCAGGCTGTTACAATCCCACCCCATAACTGGAAAGACCTTCAAAAGAGGTGAGGCCATAGGACAGGAAAGAACTGGTCAATGAGGCCCTTGAACTCTCCTCATGTGCCAAAAGGCACCTCGCCGGCTTTACTGCTAGGCTCGAGAGTACAGAAAATGACATCTCAGACCATATTATTCTTCTTGGGTATTCATTCATTCATTCAACTAATACTTATTAGTTATCTGGTATATATTGATTAAAACAGTAATTACTAGGACGCCTGAGTGGCTCAGCAGTTGGGCATCTGCTTTTGGCTCAGGGTATGATCTGGAGTCCCAGGATCGAATCCCACATCCAGCTCCTTGCTTGGAGCCTGCTTCTCCCTCTGCCTATGTCTCTCTCTCTCTCTCTCTCTCTCTCTCTCTCTGTGTGTGTGTGTGTCTTTCATGAATAAACAAATAAAATCTTAAAAAAAAAACAGTAATTACCCATAACTGTGCTGTCATGTGCTGGGAATAGAATAACGACAAGACCAATAAAAATCTCTACCCCAAGCCACTTATATTCAGTGTGGACAGGCAAAGACCAGGGAGTGAGGAAGCAGGAAATAAAAAATAAATTTAGGGATCCCTGAATGTCTCAGCGGTTTAGTGCCACCTTTGGCCCGGGGCGTGACCCTAGAGTCCCCGGATGGAGTCCCACATCGGGCTCCCTGCATGGAGCCTACTTCTCCCTCTGCCTGTGTCTCTGCCTCTCTCTGTGTCTCTCATGAATGAATAAATAAAATCTTTTAAAAATAATAATAATAAATTTAAAAAGTATTAATTTAGGTGAGACAAAGAATCTGAAACTCTCTGTGCTTAATAAATAAAGTATGCAGCAGTGTCCTGGGATTCCACTTATCTCCATGTATATGGGCACATGGGCAAAGGTAGGTATCAAATGATCCTCTAAGTGCTTAACAGACAACTTCTTAAATCATCTTAAATAGCGTGTTTACAAAGGCGTGTTACATTGTTAGGTAAGCAAGTAGTTAAAATATCACAGTCCTTTTAGAGACTAAAAGTTACTTTCACAAGGTATTGGACAATTTTTGTTTCCCTGGGTTCTTACAAGGCCCTTATTAAAAATGACATTTGCAAAGACTGCTTATGGTGCAAAAGAGTATCTCAGATTCTTATACTGCTCAGAAAGAAACAAAAAAAGAATTCTCAGTATTTCAGTAGGGAAAGAGGCAATTTCTAGGATACATTTTAATTGCTAGCTCTGAGAGAAATAAGTAAGCCTGAGGTCAGACCTTTAAATATGGAGGCATTGAGGGGGAGCAGTTGGCTATTTCTAATAAATGGGATGTGGGCATATAATGTGTTCAGCTGTGAAGGCGCTTGCAGATCATGATAGGAGCTCTGAGATAAGGAATAAACAGGACAAAGAGAAAGAGACACTGCTGGTGGTTGGTTAGGTTTCTCTGTGGCACTAACAGCTGAGCTCAGACCCCAAAGAATGATGGAAGCAAGAAGGAGCAGGAGGAAAGGGGTTCAAATGATGGAAGCAAGAAGGAGCAGGAGGAAAAGGGGTTCAAGGCCCTGGGGCATGGAAGAGCTGGATGATGATTCCAAGGCCGGGGGGGCGGGGGGGGGGTGGCCAGGGAGGCCAAACCTTAGTCAATGAGGACTAAAGTGATTCAAAGCTTAGGAGGTAAGTAGGGGTCAGATGACACACCCCTCGGATGCCTGGTAAGAAGTCTGCATTTGTCTCCAGGGGCAACAGGAAAGCCCCCACTGGATGCTCAGTACTGCCTGCAGTGAAAGGAGAATTTAAGGATCTCTCAGTATTCTGCACGCCAGGGCACCAAGCCCAGCGGGGCCTGGGATAGAATCTGACTTGAGTCTCAGAACTGAAATGGGGATAGACTTTTGTCTTCAGCACTGCAGGCCTTCCGCATCCAACCCACCTACTAAGGACAGTCAGCCCATAAAGCCCACCTGTGCTCATGGAAAATAATCCAGCATCAGCCTTGCCTCAGCATACTCTATCCCCCTGCTCCACAAGGGCACATGGGGGGTGTGAGGCCAGCTTTGACTACAGGGCTTTCTAAGCCCTGTTCTCAATCACCTGGACTCATCTACGTCCAGTCTCTTTCTGCTGAGAGGCCCTAGTTACTAGTGGAAAACTACCCTAACAGGACGAAAACAATTTTGGAAAATGCAGCTACCTTTCATCACACGGGATGCATACTGTCACACCCATACCCCTGTCAGAGAATGGGGGGCCTTCCATTGTGCATATCAGAGATGTTCTGGTGCCCTAAGTAACCTAGCCTGTAAGCTAGTATCTTCCAGATGCACTGTACCCCATCCAGGTTCCTAGAAGAGTAATCTAGAATAACCTAAGAAAGCATCCCTTTTCCGCTATGACCTTTCTCTTCCCACCTACCCCAGGAAAGTGCAAGATCCAGAGCTGCTATTTCTGGTGAAGTGCCGGGACAGACAGGATAATCTCTATGTGGTGACAGACACCGTGGAACTGACCAACACTACTGTGCTTTATGACAACAGAAGTGTGAATGTTTGGGGAAGCTGCTTTCTCCCTTTTGATACTTTCTTCAAGGTACACGGTTGTCCTGAAGTGGGTTGGGAACACAAAGAGCCCGGCCAGCCCGGCCTCACTTCCCAGGGGCTCTGCATCCTATTAGGACCCGTCTTGGGGGGTGCAATGAATGGGTCAGCATTTCCCACTTCTCATGTGCCGAGGAATCCTGACTCCTGACCTGAGAGTATATTCTGATGTGGTCACTTTAGTATTTTAATATATATGAGATTATTCTATATTGATAAAATGAAAAGAAATTTAACTATTTGCAATGATTATATTTGCTTTGGATAAATGATGGATCCTGGATACTCTGAAAGTATGGCTGCTCTACTACATACATGTGCAGCTCTGTGGCTGCAAGAAACAAGGGACCACACAGTACAAAACCTTAGCAGTTCAAAGATCCTAAATACTGTGATACCCTGACTAGAAAGTTTTCTGGATTGAGATTAAATATCTTCGAGCACATCTGATGCACCTAACTTATAATATCCACAATTTTTTAAAAATGGTTTAAACACAAGTTCATCAAATATTTAGTCAACATGAACCATGATTCAGGGACATATAAAGTGTGTATGTGTCATAGTGGACATTTTATACACAATCTATTTTATAGGTAATATGTCCTCACTTAAGAGACTTAGGAACTAAAAAAACAGGACAAAACAAACACTGAGATGTGCACTAACTTTCCCAAGATCTATGAATGAACCCTAGAGGAGGACACGGCACCACCCAGTGGTCAAGAAAGTCTGAAACAAAACTCAACTCCAGCTTGGAGGATTATTTCCATGTTCAGCTGTTTTCCCGCCTGTTCAGATGGGTGGACTGGGTTTTGTGAGGACAGGAGAAGAACACCCTATGGCATTTTGCATAGGGCAACTGCCCAGCTGTGTGTCCGGCTGCCATCCCAGCTGTTCACAGCCAGTGCCAATCTAAGCATGGGCTCTTGGGCTGTGATGCTGTTAAACAGTTTACATATCACCCCCCAGCTCATGGCTGCATCAGAGTTTCCCATGCCATTGGTTTGCACTTGATTCTCTTAGGTAGTATTTGACTCTCCAGGACATTCAAATAATAGGGCTGAATTCTGGGGAAGCTATTTACTCACTAGGTTGCCTGAGAATGAATGGTATTCATGGTTCTGAGATAGGGTTCCTTCATACATAAAATTAAATCCAACACCTACATAAAAGTCCACTATAATACATTTTGACTATCAGGTCTCTAGAATATAGTCATTACTATTCAATATGATGGTTAATTTTATGTTGCCAATGTGACTGCCCCATGGGGTGCCCAGATATTTGTTTCAGTGTTACTCTAGGTGTGTTTGGGAGGGGGTTTCTGAATCAGATTTAAATGGGTGGACCGGTAAAGCAGATTATTTTCCCCAGTCTAAGTGGTCCTCATCCAATCCACTCAAGGTCTGAATAAAACTAAAGGCGGAGAGAGACTTCACTCTCTGCCTGAGTATCTCTCATCTGGGACACTGTTCTTCTGACATCAGACTCAGATTTGCACTATGACAATACACCATGGGCTCTCTCAGTTCTTTAGCCCTTAGATTCAGACTAGAACTATACCGTTAGTTCTCCTGTGCCTGCACATCTTGGGACTTTTCAACTTTTATAATTGCATGAGCAGATCCCTGACAATAAATCCCTTTAGGTAGATAAATATATAGACAGACAGCCTACTGGTTCTGTTTTTCTGGAAAACTCAGACTGATATACTCAGTAAAGTTTATTCAGCTTTTTACTTGATTTTAGGACAGAATGATAACTTCCAAGCTTTCTACATGCCAGATCAGAAACCAAGAGTCTAATTTTTTTAATAGAAAAGTCAAAAGATAAAATCAAATTTTCCCCCAAAAAAGTAAGCAAAAAGAGAGGGAAAGATTAATTTTAAAATTTAGAGAGTTAGTCCAGGAGAGAAATGGAAAACAGAGAAACACAGTAAAATAGGGAAAAGTATCCAGGAAATAATTCAAGAAAGGTAAGACCCGAAGCATATGCTCCTCGTTGGAAGGACCAACAGGAGGCCAGTTTCCCGGGTTCATAGGAATTAACTGCTAAAAGAAAGATCTGGAGTGAGGAGAAGCAGTCTCCCCAACAGTAAACAATGAGTATTAACTTAGATATTGGACATGAACATTTTAGGAGGAGTGGAGGTGGGGCAGAGAGAAGAGTAGGACAATGAAATCCTCATCATCCAAAGGAGAAAATAACTGAATATACTTCATTTTGGGGGGGGGGGATCAAATCACTGCAAAATAATCATGAAAATGAGAAATATAAAGGTAAATACTGAACCAAGAAGGAAAAAGAGCAGAACCTGGAAATCAGGACCAACAGAGGGTGAGATCAGGGGGCTGGTGTGTTCCTTGATTATGAGCTTTCTAGATCTACCTGAGTTTTAAAATCACATGCATATGGGGCATATTGTTTGCTTTCTCTCCCCAGGGTCAAGGCCAGGGAGAGGGTCTAAAAGTGAGAGAGAAGACACTGATTCTGCCACAGGGCACAGTGATGGCCTACAAGAGGAAGCAGCTGGTTTTTAAGGAGAATGGCTGGGGTAAGCAGAGGCTGAAAGAGGCAGATGGGGAGAGGGAATCTGCTTCTCCTCAGAAGAGAAACGAGAGGGAAGGAGCATCAGCATGCTTCCACCCACTGCTCTGCCCATTCATGGAGAAGGCTGAGGACATTTCCCAGCTCTGGGGTCACACACATATCCCACTACCCATGGCCCCCTCCCAGCACAGCCTGGAATGCTGCTATGAGGAGACAGAGTCTCCCATGTGGAAAGGGGCCCAGTGCAGAGGTGACCTTAGCACTGAGCAAAGTGCACCCCAATCCCACCACCTGTATTCATTCAAGGACTCACTCAAGCCACTCTCAGCAGCTTACCTGGGAGACCCCATAACCTGAGGTCAGAGCCCATGAGACACCAGCAGGATCCCAAACAAAACTGCAGACATAATGCCCTAGGAGCAGAATGCAGGGTTTTATCTACACCTCTCCCTCTCTTGCTAGCCCCAGGCCCCCAGCACACACACACTCACACACATGCACATGCACACATATACTCACTCACCCACTACTCTCTACAGTAACCTCACTGCAACATCTTGTCTCAGCACATTTCTTATATGCAGCTATGAAATCACTCAGGAAGAGGGCAGGATTGGGAGCACACAGGTGAGGGAGGAGAGCTCAGGGAATAGGACAAACGGCAACAAACAGACAATCCTACCCAAAGCAAGGAGGACAGAGCCAATTACCTTTACCCTACAGAGCCAGTTGTCCAATCTCAGAGCGCACAGTGATCAACCGACGTGCTTGGTCAAAAGGCAGGCTCCAGGGTCCTCTTCAGAAAATTGAATTCCGAAGATACAGAATCAGGCCCGGGGTTCTGAGTTTTAGCCAGCATCACAGGTGCCTATGACGGGAGGGGTCCCCAGGCCACGCTGAGAAAAGCTGCCATGCCTGGCCTGGACGAGGAAGTCTGGGGCTGCAGGTGCAGGAATATGAAAGAGTCCAACAGGAATAACCTTAGCTCTCCTGGCCTGACTTCTTCCCATCCAGATATTCTCATCTCAGATGACGACAAGGAGAAGACCTTTCCAGAAGGTGAGCTCCAGAGCTGGGCAGGTTCTCTGCCTAGACGCAGACCCTGCTGAAACCTGACCCCCTTTGGATGCTAGGAAGAGCCCTGCATTGGACTCAGCCCCCACAGACCCATAGGGAAACCTTTCCAGCCAGTCTCCTTCACTGCCTCCTACTCTCCCCTGCCTTTGACCTTGGCACAGGCCCCTAGCCACTGAGATAGGGTTGTGGGGGTGCTGCCTGGGTCTCCATATGCCTAGGCACCAAGTCACCTGAAGTAGTGGGAAGAGGTAAGAAATCCAGGGGTGGGGGTAGGAAGAGGAGGGAGAGCCGTGGGGTTAGGGCAGGGGGAGAGGAGAGTAAACCTTTGTGAGTAAACACTTCTCTTTCTTTCCAGAGAAACTGCGCTACCAGTCGAAATCACTTCCAAGTGAGTGGGTGATTTTTGAGCCAGGACGGTGGGACTGGATCCTCCATGACGCCACCTTGCACAAAAGCCCCCACGTGATTGCCTCTGCTGCCCTTACCTAAGGCGGGAGGATCTGGCCTCTGGGCAAAGGGCAGGAGTAGAAGGAAAGGAGGGGGTCAGGGAAGTCGGGACAGAAGGTCAGAGAAACCAAATGGCTTCAGAAGTTAACTGTTGGATGGGGAATGTAATTTCTCTTTCAGGCACCATCAACAGTGGTTTCATCCGCCTAAGAGGTGAATATGTGTTTGCTGGAGGTAAGGATAAGGATCCCATCCTGCACTCATCTGGTGACCAGGGCAGATTGCCCTGGGCCTTTGCCCCCACTGCCCCCAGGGCCTGGTCCTAGTTTTTATGGAATAGGAAAGGTCCAGGAAGGCCAAGGGGGTGGAAGGATTGACCCAGGTTGGGGCAGGAAGTTTAACAAGAGGAAGTGGTAAGAGGACAGAACCCTCCAAAGTGTCTGAAAAGCATATTTGAGCATGAGAAAAGAAATGATCACTTGTGATTCTCTTTCCAGGAAGAACACAGGAACCTTTTAGGCAAGGTGAGTGCTTATTAAGAGGGAATTAAGAGGCCTCTGGGATAGGAAACTGCAAACCTGAGAACCCAAATTGGAGTTTCCGTGCAACTCAGAAAACTGAGCTCTACGTCCAGATATACGCTTTGGTCAGCTCCACTTATTCGTTCTTTTATTCATCTGTGCACGCCTGCAACAAACATTTACTAAGAACTTACTGGGCGAGGAACCTGGGAGGCCCAGTGGTTGAGCATCTGCCTTTGGCTCAGGTCGTGATCCCAGGGTCTTGGGATCAAGTCTCGTATCAGGAGATACGGGGGGGATTTGCAGGGAACCTGCTTTTCCCTCTGCCTATGTCTCTGCCTCACTCTGTCTCTCATGAATAAACAAATAAAATCTTAAAAAAAAAAAAAGAGCTGGGCAACAGGCATTATTCTGAGCAACCGGGATACAGCAGGTGAACCAAACAGAAATGCTTGTTGTCACTGCAGCCTCCATTCTGGTGACCCCTCACTTAGCAGATCATCTTGAGGTCACCTGACATCTGCTAGGAGAAGCAGAGAGCCCCTGAATCCATTCCTTGCTTAATTTCTGTATGGACATAGACAATACAGGGAGAATTACATGATAAGGGTAGCTCACGTGTACCCAGAACTACCCCAAGCATTTTATATACATAAACTCAACTGAATCCTCTTAACATCCCCATTTAACAGATGTAAACCCAGAGCACTTGAGATCCTATTTCCCAGAGCCCACTATTAGAATCCACGTTATGTCAGATATGTCCCAGTAATGAGCACCTAGTCATTTTCTTCCACTTCCCATGACCCCTGTCCAGAATCTCCATCTCTGCTCCCTGTATTCTAAACCCCCCTCATCTCATAGCACTAGGATTGTCTATTTGCTAGTCTGTTATTTTAACTCTTTCCGGAGATCAAATGTGCCATCCACAGAGATGCTTTAGTTGATAAAAGGGCTCACACTGGTGGGAAAGGGCTGATCGTTGCAGGAATGTTCTAATCAAAGAATTGTACCCATTTTCTGGTTGATGCTGATTCCTGAGAGAAGATTTCAAGCAACTACATGAAGAGATTTTCCAGGAAGTGGAGGCCCTGGACGAGCTCTCAAAGGACACTCAGGATGCCATATTCCGTAATATCCTGAACACGCTTGGGAACCGAAAGGCTTTGCTGGAACTTATGGACAAGGTGAGGGGTTCCTATAGCTACTGAGGGCTGATCAAAAGTGGTAAAAGGGGCAGGTTTAGGCGATACTGCTACCAATGCACATGGGGGAAAAGGAAATGGGACAATGCCAGGGGAAAGAGCAGGATGTCAGAGATCTAGGACACTGGCCCCAGGCACAACAGGGCTAGCGAGTACAGCTCCAAATATTGGGGCTGAGGGCCCTGCACAACAGGGCCAAATCCCCTGGGGCAAATAAGGCGCACTGACCCTTACAGCTTCATCAATGACTTACAGACTTAGAAGACACAGGCCAAATTACTTAACAATACTAGTTGTAAGAGTAGTAGTAGTAGTAGTAGTAGTAGTAGTATCATATTACCAATACTACCAGTCTCCTACAGCTGGATGGGGACCCCTTTGATCCTTTGGATGGCTTTGGTGGCGAAATCCTAAATGAGACACAAGAGGACACAAGAAATCTATGGATCCAGGGAAGATCCTCCATCATTTACCTCCTCGAAGCCATAATAGGTAAGAGTGATTTGGGAGAAATGTAGGAAAGTCAAAGGTTTGGCCTGCAGACCTCCTGAAAGCCATGGATTAGATGCCACCTCTCCAAAACCCTTCAAATACCATGATCTTTACCCTCACATATCCGCTCTCTCCAAAGTCTGGAGGGCTTAGGGAGATAAATTTGCTGTATTAACAGAGAACCAGCCTTAGGTTTAGAAAGTGATCTGCCCAAGTACATCCAACAGATCATTGTGGGTGGATGATTCCAGGCTCCAGCCTCAGAATCCCTTCCTCTGGACCATGGTATGTAGCATCCTGGAGACCATTCCAAGAATAGGAGGAGGACTTAGTACAGGGAAATTGACTTCCATGTCCAATGGTTTGTTCTCCTGCCTCAGAGTTCCCCTCTCAGGAGGTCTCCTAGTTCACAGTGGGGAGAGGAAAATCTGATTCTTCATCCCTCTCTTTCTCCAAACGTCCCTCTGTTCCCAGTGCTGAGTGATACCCAACACAATCTGCTGGCCCAGTCCATGAAGAAGAGGATCCTCCTCCAGCAGCAGGAGCTGGTGAGAAATCCCCAGGGGCCAACATCCAGGAAGGAGGGTGAGAAAATCAGAGTTAAGAATGGCTCTGATGAAAAAAAGAGATCATGATGGAGGTTTCTGCCAGGAAGGGAGATGGGATTTTGTGTGGCAACTGGGAAATCCCTGGCTGCAACTGCCTCTGGGGAACAGTCCCAGAGGGTATGAGTCTATCTCAGGAGGGTCTCCATTTCCATGGCAACCCCTGCAGGGGGGTCCCCCACAGTTCTAAAAGAGCTATATAGTGAACCCAGGTCTGGGAACCCAAGGGCTCTGAGTCATATCCCTGCTTTACTCTAAGCAGTTACCATTTGAGAATTGCTCTCCCTTTCTCCACATACGTACATGTAAATATATATGTGTGGGCAGACATCCATATATATATATACACACACATTGCACACATGTGCGTACATGAATACATATCCTACTCCAGATGCCACTATTCTACAAGGGAAACGTTAGTATAACTGTCTAGCAGCTGAAAAGCCAATGCTCAGCATTTTCCAATAATGTGTCCACACTCACACTGATCACAGGATATGACCTGGATATGACTCCTGGTCCACTTGACTCCAAAGCTTTTGTCCTTTTCAGTTACCCTGAATGACCCTCTTGGGATCAATTTTCTCTTCCCAACCTCAAATGCTAACCTGTAACGTGGGATGCTGTTTATTCTAGGTAAGGAGCATCCTGGAGCCCAACTTCAAGTACCCTTGGAACATCCCCTTCACCCTCAAACCTGAGCTCCTTGCCCCACTCCAGGGTGAAGGTCTGGCCATCACCTATGGCCTGCTGCAGGAGTGTGGCCTGAATATGGAGCTGAATAGTCCCAGGTCAACCTGGGATCTGGAAGTCAAGCAGCCCCTGTCTGCCCTGTATGCGACCCTTTCCATTCTGCAGCAGCTAGCAGGCAGTCAGAGAGGCCAGGCCCTACCAGTCTATACTGGAAGTGTCCCTGATGAGCTCAGAGGACTTAGGACCACAATTTCTGCCACTCTAGGTCAGACACAGCCAGGAGTCAGTAGACTTGAGGGAAAGTTCTGAAATCACAGAAAGATCTGTACCTTGATGAAGATTCATGCATTTGTCAAAACTCATCAAATAGTATCTAAAGATGTGAGCATTTCGCTGTATATAGCAATGCTACTCCAAAACAATGTAAACCAATATTAAACGCCAGTAACAATATGAATTGTTTGGGGTGAGGTGTACTGATATCAGCAACTTACTTTGAAATACATCATAAGGGACGCCTGGCTGGCTCAGTGGTTGAGCATCTGCCTTTAGCTCAGGGCGTGATCCTGGTGTCCTGGGATCAAGTCCCACATCAGGCTCCCCAGGGGGAGCCTGCTTCTCCCTCTGCCTATGTCTCTGCCTGTCTCTAATGAATAAATAAATAAAATCTTTTAAAAAATGCATCATAAAAAAATGCATCATAAAATAAGGGGACTAATGAATGGATAGAGAGACAGATATCAGATTTTAAAAACAAGAGGTTTTCTTCTTTTTTTCATTTAAATTTAATTAACATATAATGTAGTAGTGGTTTCAGAAGTAGAAGTTAGTGATTCATCAGCTGCATACAACAGCCAGTGCTCATTACATCCAATACCCTTCTTAATGTCCATCACTGTTACCCCATCCCCCACCCCCCACCCCTCCAGCAACCCTCAGTTTGTTTCCTATGATTAAGAGTGAGTCTCTTATGGTTTGTCTCACTCTCCGATTTCATCTTGTTTTATTTTTCCCTCTCTTCCTCTCTGATCCTGTTTTGTTTCTTAAATACCACATGAGTGAGATCGTATGATAATTGTCTCTCTGATTGACTTATTTTACTTAGCATAGTATCTTCTAGTCCCAACCATGTTGTTGCAAATGGCAAGATTTCATTTTTTTGATGGCTAAGTAGTAGTACATCATATATGTACCATATCTATATCCATTCCTCAGTCGCTGGACATCTGGGCTTTTTCTCTTTTTTTTTTTCAATTCTTGAAACATTTTGTATGTCTGGAATTGTTTCAAAAAAAATAAAAAACCTCTCTAAAAAGGCGGGGAGGGGGTGCTTGGGTGGCTCAGTTAGTTAAGCATTTGCCTTCAGCTCAGGTCATGATCTCAGGGTCTTAAGATCCAGTCCTGCATTGGGTTGCCTACTCAGTAAGAAGTCCGCTTCTCCCTCTGTCCCCCTCCCTAGCTTGTGCTCTCTCTCTCTCAAATACATTTTTAAGATCTTTAAAATAAAATTAGCTCCCTCAAAATTATAACTGTGTACTGATCATTATGTGCGACTTTTCCAAATTATGCTTTTTTGAGCTCTTTTAAAAGGAACGTTGAGGGGCACCTGGGTGGCTCAGTTGGCTAAGTGTCTGCCTTTGGCTCAGGTCATGATCCCAGGATCTTGGGATGGAGCCCCACATTGGGCTCCCTGCTCCGTGGGGAGTCTGCTTCTCCCTCTGCCTTGGCTCCTCCCCCCTACTTGTGCACACGCGTTCTCTTTCTCTCTCAAATAAATAAATAAAAGCTTAAGAAATAAAAGAAACATTGAGAGAACAAAATAAGATGTCTTAGAAATTAAAACTAATATAACAAAAGCCCAATAGAAGGATCAGAGGGTAACGTTGAGGAATTTTTCCCAAAAAGTAGAGTAAAAAGTCATAAGGTGAAAAATAAGAAAGAAAAAATAAGAAATTGAGAAGAGTAGCTTAGGAAGCCTAACAGCTGGTTAAAACAAGTTCTCAGGGATCCTGGATGGCTCAGCGGCTTAGTGCCTGCCTTCGGCCCAAGGCGTGGTCCTGGAGACCTGGGATCGAGTCCGCATCGGGGTCCCTGCATGGAGCCTACTTCTCTCTCTGCCTATGTCTCTGCCTCTTTCTGTGTCTCTCATGAATAAATAAAATCTTTAAAAAAAAAAAGTTCTCAAAATAAAAAGAGAACACACACACAAATGGAAAGGAAATCAACAACAAAATAATTCAATAAAATATTCCATAACCAGAATATGAGTTTCCAGATTTAAAGGGCCCATCACATACTTGACACAAATGGATGAAAATGGGCCCATACCAAAACACATTTGGGTGATGTTTCAGAACATGCAGGACAAAGTAAAAATCCAGGGAAAAGTACAAAGGTTATTTACAAAAGACCACAAATGAAAGAATAACTTTTAAGTGGGTACCTGGGTGGCTCAGTCTCGGGGGCCTGAGCTCAAGCCTGGCCTCCAGCTCTGCACTGGGCAGGGAGCCTACGTGAAATTCTCTCTCTCCCTCTGCCTCTCCCCTGCCTCTCTCGGTCTCTTAAAAAAAATAAATAATAATAACTTTAAATTAAAACCACACAACAAACTAGAAGCAATAGAACAAGGACTTCCTACATTTTGATGGAAAATTATCTCTAGAAGTCTACATCAATTTGAAGGTAGAATAAAGGGCATTTTCAGGCAGATTTTTTTTAAATTACTATGTTCCATTTTCCAGAAAGCTATGAGACAATGTGATACAGTAAAATGAGAGAGACCCAAGAGGAAGATATTGGCTACAGAGAAAAAAAGATTTAGTGTAGAACAGAGATAGGGGGATGCCCAGGATGACAGTACGGGGGCCAGAAGGCAAGTAGTCCCCATCTGAGCAAAGAGGAAGGCTTTGGGGGAAATTTCTCCAGAAGAGGAAATTGATAGAATACCTCAATTCTGAGGTATTTAATACAAGATTTAAGGAACTGGCAGTTTGGATTTGATTAGATACAAACACACTGAAGATAGAAGGAAAAATAAACAAAAAATGACAATGAGAAAAGTCCTACAAGAAAGGAAAATAATTATGGCTTATTAATAGCTGAGAAGTATTCACATAGTCATAACTGTGATGGGACCTGCATGTGGTGCAGAGCCAAGGGGACCCTAAATCCTCATCTTCCCTGGTATAAGTTCATGAAGAATGTCTAAAATTGAGCAAGCTTATTTTTTTAAATATTTTATTAATTTATTTGACAGAGAGAGTGTGCACACAAGCAGAGGGGAGCAGCAGAAGGAAAGGGAAAAGTAGGTTTCCTGCTGAGTAGGGAGCCAGACAAGGCTTGATCCCAGGACCCTGGGATCATGACCTGAGCCCAAGGCAGATGCTTAAAGGGACTGAGCTACACAGGGCACCTGAGCAAGCTTATTATTAAGAGATGTCAGACACAAAGGGCCACATGTTATATTATCCTGTCCATAGGAAATATGTAGAATAGGCAAATCCACAGAGACCAGGAAGTATACCAGTGGTTAGGGTGGGGAGTAATGAAAATGTTCTAAAACTGACCATGGTCATGGCTGCACAATTCTGTGAATACACTAAAAGCCGCTGATTTGTACACTTTCAAGGAGTAAACTGTATGGCAGGTGAATTATAATCTCAAGAATGCCCTTTAGGGCAGCCCGGGAGGGCTCAGCGGTTTAGGGTCCCCTTTGGCCCAGGCTTGACCTGGAGACCAGGATCAGCCCAGGCTTGATCCTGGAGACCCAGGATCGAGTCCCACACCAGGCTCCTTGCAAGGAGCCTGCTTCTCCCTCTGCCTGTGTCTCTGCCTCTCTCTCTGTATCTCTCATGAATAGATAAGAAAATCTAAAAAAAAAAAAAAAAAGAATGCCCTTTAAACAAGAAATAAGGGAGGTAACTACCAAAACAAGCAACAAAGCACATTTAAAGTGATCTTCTCTAGGGAGAAACAATGGGGGAGGAGGGGGCAGAAAGAGGGGTAGGATGGGATCTGAGATGTAAAAGAAAACTCAAGTTCTGTGAACACCGGCTTCGATTAAAGAACACAAAGCACTGATATTCCTGCAAGTGCACATGCCCTTATTGAAAGCTGGAGGATCACCCCAGGGGCTGGAGACAGAACCACGACTCCTGGGCAGTGGCAGGGCTGTAAACCCTGTAGTGCTGGACACAGGTTCTAGAGAGTTCCTGCGCAGGGCACAGCCCACAGTCCAGACCCATCACCCGGCCACCGCCCTCCTGGCAGCCGCCCAGGGCCTCAGGTAGGTGCAGGGGGTGGGGACCCCAAGTCCTGGAAGGGTGGCCGGCCTTGGGGGCCGCAGGGGCCCCCAGCAGGAGGGCAGGCCGCGGCAGGCCAGCAGCTCCTGGCCTGTCCTTCTTGGGCACCCCCCCCCTCCTGGAGAGCGTCCCACTTGGGAAAGTGCTGCTCGGAGCTGAGCTGGTGCTGCCCCTGAGTGGTCCCCAGCGGGGGGGGGGGGGGACATCTTCCATCTTCCTCCTGCTTCCCCAGGCAGGCCAAGGTCACCTACCTGAGCCCCTTCCTCCATAGAAATAGCAAATATTGTCATTTGAGGCTGTGTTGGCCCATTAGACGAATATATTAACAGAAGACATCCTCGTAGACCTAAAAGTTTCTTTCTTTCTTCTGATTTTAAAGTAAACTAAAACATTGTCGTGGGCCCTAGTAGTAGTGTGAGCCCTGGGCACTGCGCCTAGTGGAGAAGCTCGCCCCTCACCCACCTGCTTTCCCCCGGGTCACACTCCCCTGGGCTGTGGTCCTCCGCTCCTGGAGTCTCCCCTTTCCAGTGGGCTGTGGGTGCTCATCTTAAAAGCCACCTGCCCGCTTGCAGTGTCACTACCCTGATCACAGGGCCCACCTCAGGAGATGCTCACAGACCTCCTGCCATCAAAGACAGATCAAAATGCCACTGGGGGAGGGGAACAGAGGCTCCCCCTAGATGCCTCTACCCGAAGGAGGGAGAAGAGAGAGGAATCCCTGATCTTCTCATGCCCCTCCCATCTCCTCCTCCTCCTCCCCCCCCCACCCCTGACCCCCCACTATCCCAGAAAAGCAAGGTAACAGCTTATCAACAACCTCCCCTGGGGCATTACCTTGTCATCCTTCCCTCCCCTTTTTAAGATGGAGCAACTGAGGCTCCAAGAGTCAAGTGGCTTGCTGAGGGTCACCCCCCCTACCCCATCCCCCAGTAAGTGGTGGAGGCCAACGTGGACCTCAGGGCTGATGCCTTAACCATGCTCAAACTTGCCTCCCTCACCACCTGGCTCCAGCCTGGACCTCTCTTCCCACAGAGCTGAACCAGAGCCAGTCCATCCAGATGGAGGAGATGGTGGCAGGAGCCGTGACAGGGGCCATGAGTGTGAGCATCGGGCTGCCGGTGCAGGTGACAGGGAGCAGTGGGTGACCCACAGCTCCACACTGACTGTACACACCCTCAGGGTTTCCCCTCACACCTGGGAAACTGGTGGAGAAGAGGTGAGAGTCAGGTAGGCCGTGCAGACCGGGGGGCCCTCCTGGCTGAGCTCTGTGGGCGCAGGGCCTCCAGGCAGGAGTAGGGATGAGGGGGCAGCCGAGAAAAGCCCAAAGCTCAGGCCAGCTTGAGGCCTCCAGTGAAGCCCCTCTGACGAGTGGGCCGGGATGGGAGCCCACCATTCGCAGTGAGCCCAGGGGACCAGGGACCAGGGAGTGGGTGGTAAGAAGGGCTTAGTTTAAGTCAGAGATTTCAACCCAGGTGGAAATGAAACCGAAACATGGTAGCTGCTGAGTGGAGGTGACAGGGAGTGTGGAAGACTATGGCAAGTCGCGACACAAGCCTGCCCTGAGCTGAGCAGCAGCTGCCACGACTGCTCCAGGCAGGACTGTGAGCTCCGTATTTCTTCCAAGAAGCTAGAAACTGAGATTTTTATGTGAAACCTACCAATTTTAATATAATCTCAAAAATTCTGAACACCACATGGGCCAAGTAAGCTTTTTGTACAGTTCAGCTTATAGAAAGCCATAGGGTGGCCTCTCTGCTGGACGTTTTGCACCGTGTAGAAGACAGATGTCACACTCCCCCTCAGTTTCTCTCCTCTTTCCGTCACCCCCAAGTGACTTTAAACAAGCAGTCCCGAAGTCCAGGCCAGTCATACCTGGGAAGGCCTGGCCCCCCGGAGCCCTGGCAGCGGCCCTCCCCAGCTCTGCCTCTTCTCCTGCCCCACCCCTACACACCCTTGCAGGAAACTGAGGACCCCAAAGCCCTCGTTCCTCGAGGAGTTGCAACACCGGAAGGAGAAGGAGGGCCTGTATTTGGTGACAGAGGCCGTGGAGACCACGCAGGACACCATGCTTCAGAGCCTCAACGATGCCAAGGGATCAGGACAGCTGGCCTTCCTTGGGCCAGGCCACTTGCAGGTGGGTGCAGGGTGTGCCCCAGGGGTGCCATTTCGGGTGTGCTGGGGATGCGGGCAGCCACCAAAGAGCTCCCCCTCCACCCTGACTCCTGTCAGATGGCTGCCTCACTAAAAACTGCCCTCTCAACAAGAATGGCGCCGCTTGTGTCGTGGTTCTCAACTCTGATGACACATTAGAGTCACCTGGAAAGCCGTTTGGGGTTTGTTTGTTTGTTTGTTTGTTTGTTTGTTTTAAAAAAAAATACCAGTGCGCAACAGTGCCCTGCCCAATTCTGTTTTCATTGGTCTGAAATGGGCCCTATTGGCTGGTCTTTTCCTAACTCCCTCGGGTGATTCTTTGTGCTGTATCAGCTTTGGAACCTGTGGAGTGCCCCTGGCCAGCTGTGTGGCCTCAGGCAAGCCACCCGACTCTCTGAGTTTGCCGGCTCTCGCCCCAGAGGCTGGGCTGCAGAACCAGGGGAGATTAGGCAGTGGTGTAGGGAAGGTGCTGACGACACTGGTGCCGTGACACTCTTTCCTTCCACGTGCCTGTAAGGCCTGGAACTGCTCCTCATCAGCTCAGTCCTTAGGTCATACAGCACCTGTGAGCCTCAGGTCCCCAAGGTCATGCAGGGAGGTGTGGGCCCTACACCAATATCGTGGGGCTCTGGGGCTCTCGTCTCCCACCAATTGTGACTCAGCTCACTGTTGGCCTCACCTCTCAGGGCCAAGGAATGCTGGGGAGTCTGGGTCACCTACTGGTCAGTCTCCAGCTGCCATTGCTGAATACTTAGATGCTGGAACACAGAGAACAAAATGTTCTCTGTCAATTTTTCTCATCCATCCCTTCTGAGGATTCTCTAAGGCAGGTGCTGTATGTCAGGTTCTCTCCGTACTGGACCTGGACCTCAAAGAGGCCAGGGGTGCCTGGGTGGCTCAGTCAGTTAAGCACCCGACTCTTGATTTTGGCTCAGGTCACGATCTTGGGGTCGTGAGAAGGAGCCCTGCCTTGGGCTCTGCGCTTAGATCTCCTATCTGAAGAGATTGTCTCTCTCCCTCTCTCAAAAAAAAAAAAGAAAGAAAGAAAGAAAGAAAGAAAGAAAGAAAGAAAGAAAGAAAAAGAAGGTTAATGAAGCTCCTTGCTCAGAAGCACACAGCCAGCAAGTGTGGCTAAAATCAGACTGGGATGAGCTGGTTCCAACACTCATGTGTTGAATCAAACCTGTTACACTACCATGTGTGCAGTGCCGAGAGCCGGCCTTCTCACTGAGGATTATCTGGATGTTAATGTTAAACGATGCAGACTCACTCCACTTGCCACTTGTGGGAAAGACAGGGAACCATCCAAGGGGAGGGTGGGAGTAGCTGGGGAGCAGGGAACCATCTTGGGATTAAAGTCCCGACGTGGGACTCCAGGTGTGTCATGGGCCTGGGGTCAGTGTAGGGTAACCAACCTTCCCAGTTCGCCTGAGCGAGGGGATTCTGGGTGGGAAAACCAGGTCAGTTAGTCACCCTAGTGGTGAGTGAAAACTTGAAATGACAGTGGCTTTAAACAAGAAAAGGATTTCTGTCTCAGGGAAAAATCCAGATAGGAGCCTAAGGTAGTGGCTCTGCAGTGGCAGATCGTAGTGATCAGAGACACAGCTCCTTCTAGTTTGTCACTCTGCCACCCTCAATGTATGGCTGCCACCTTCTGGTCCGAGATGGCTGCTCTAGCTCCGTCTGTCATGTCCACATTGCAGCTGGCAGAAGGAAGAAAAGGACCTGCACACACCACCTCCATTTGCATCCCACTGGCCAGAACCTGGCTACTTAGCCACGTCTAGTGGCAGAGGAGCTGGATTCACCGTCTTTATGCAGGCCAGCAAGTGCCAGAAGAAAGCTGCTTTTTTTTTTTTTGTAAGATTTTATTTATAAATTTGAGAGAAAGAGACTGCCCCCACATGAGTGGGAGGAGGGGCAGAGGGACAAGCAGGCTCCCCACTGAGCACAGAGCCCAATGCAGGGTTTGATCCCAGACTCTTGAGACCATGATCTGAACCAAAATCGAGTCGGGGATCAACTGACAAGCCATCCAGGCGCCCCATCTTACCGTTGCCTTTAAACTGCATTTTCCCTGTGGGAGTAGGATGGTAACGGTGACACTACTGGTGCCACGTCAGGAGCCCCAGCTTCCAGTGGGCCCCCGTGCCTCCTTGCATTTGCCCCAGCTGCACCATGGTCTCTGCCTCCAAGTGATGACTCAGAGACCACTTGGAGGTGGCCCAGCTGCTGTGCTCATGACTCCGGCGAGGCACATCCCAAAGCCAGTACTCCACACTCTGGACAGTGCTGAACAACACTAAATGAAATCTATTTCTTTGCTATGGGACTTTATTTAGAGCTTTACCCGTGACAATACGTCTTGCTTTGACCCCAGAATGCCTTGTTTTTTGTTTTTTGTTTTTTTTTTTCTGGAAATATCTTGTGTATTCCAAGATAGCAACATTATTTCGCTCTTCATGTTGAGTGTCCCCCGACATCCTGCTTTTGGATCTTCCCCTCCTCTCCAACCTCTAAAGACCTTACACTGATCATCAAGAGACTCTTGCAGTCCCTCCTCCTGTGTCTCCCGTCTCCTATTCCTGTGTGTCCTGAAGACACCTTCCTGCAGGTCCTCGAATCCTGTGTGGAGGATTGAGGTCCTGTCCTCCCTGCCTCCCTCCCAGCTCCAGGGTCAGAGCCACATGGCCAAAGAGAAGATAGTGACCATCCCCCGGGGCACTATCCTGGCCTATAGGGTGCTGCAGCTGGTGATCAAAGAGGACTGCTGGGGTAAGTGGAGGCTAGAGGTGCAGGAACAGCAGCAGGACTCTCCCTCTGGGAGGGGTGGCAGAGGGGTAGGGGCCACTTGCAAGAATGGAGCAGGATGAGGATGAGGGAAGCTATTTCCTGGGGGCCTGAGCACTCAGCCAGCCAACTCTGCCTTCTGGCAGCTACTAAGAGGATCTGATGTGCAGAGAGGGCCCTGACATCAGCTGTCCAGGAGGGTTTACAACCCAGTCTGCACCCCACTTGGCCCAGAGGGGAGCTGCATTTGATGGGAGGAAGGGCTATTACATCTAACTAGCACAGAGAATCATGTGGACTGGGTGGTCCTGCCCATCCTTGGCCTAGGGGTGACAGTAGGAAGCTGGGGGTTCACTCTCCCATCAATGCTGCAGCCCAGAGGCAGGCTGGGGACTGAGCCCCGGGTGGGACAGCTCTGATTCTCAGATCTGGCCAGCTGAATCTGAATCTGCAGGGTTGACTTTGGGTGGGCAGAAGAGGAGGATCCAGCCACGCTTGTCCTCACGAAAAGAGCATGAGCACTGAGGTTTGAATGGTGGTTTTGCCCTTTGCCCTCTGTGTGACCCTGGAGATGTCACCAAATGACCCAAACTTCAGCAGCCTCCTCTGTAAACGGGCTCATGCTGACAGCCCACAGGGTGCCGTGAGGCCACAGGAGATAAAGCTGTGATGTCCCTGGCCAGCACACTGTAGGAGCCCCATAACTGCTAACTGTCTTCCTCTCAGGCACTTTCCTCTTTTGTCCTACCTGTGCTTCCACACAGCTATTCTGTACCTGCCTGAAGGAAAGCTCAGTCGAGACATTAGTGCAGGTGAGTAGCCCTGCCCAGGGCCTGGAACCCAACCACAAATCATCCCTTCCCACAGAGAATGCCCTAACACTGTTCTTGGGGTCCTTTCCCTCCACCATGCCATCACCCCATGTCACCCCATGTCACTCTAGGGGCAGGGAGGGCTGTCTTCTAACTGAAGCATGGGCCCTGAACAGGGCGGAGTAGGGAGGGCGAGGTGGAGAAGGAGGAAGGAGAATGAGGTGCAGAAAATAGGGAAAGGCAAGGATAAGATCCATGACTGCTACCTAGTATGTGGTGGGTACTCAATAAATGCTTATAGGAAGGAGGGAGGGAAAGTGGGCACACACAAGAATGCTCTGCATGAGGTGGGAGCTTCACCAGGCCAGGACCGTGACACCAGGACCTCCTGGTTAGGCTGAGGATCTGGACAGGCTGGCCCTTGGCAGGGGGCCTGGGCCCAGGAGCCAGGGGCGCCTCTCCTCTTTCTCTACAGGCTCATCCTTCAGCTGGGCCCTAGGTGAGGAGCCCAGTTTCCAGGGCCTACAGAGGCAGGTGGGTGCCCAGCTGCAGGACCTGGCCACACTGCCTGCAGAGCTGCGACACCCACTGCTAAGTGCCCTCCAAGAGCTGCTCCAAGACCCTCCGGCCCTGCAGAAACTTGAGGACACGGTAAGGGGCCCACAGGCCAGATAGGGACAGGGGACTGGGATCCAGGAAAGTGGGAAGGAACAGAGGAATGAGAAGCAGGACAGGATGTGCTCTGAGTCTCGGCAGCGCCCAACCTTGGATGGCATGGTGACGCCGGCCCATGGTGACCATGCACAGCCCTGTGCCAGCTGTGCACATGTCAGATACTCACTGAGCCTCTGCTCACTGAAGCCCAAAGGAAGGACCCGTCTCCGCAGTCTTGGTATTAGAACCCAGGCTCATATCCTCACTGACACCAGAGGGGACACAGTGCCAGGGGGTGTGGGACAGGAGCAGGGGAGTGGGGTGCAGGGGCAGGAGGCAGAGGAGGAGACCCACAGCCTGTCTTCCCTTGCTTCCCCTTGCTCCTGCCCTGCAGCTGGAACATGCCCTGGGGACACTAGGGTGCTGGGATACCTGGGTGGCCCTGGGGGCTTCATCCTAAGCACCATCAGGAACCCCTCAGGCAGCCTGCTGACCTTGAAAGGCAAGGCCATCCTCTGCATTCTTGGAGCTCTCATGGGAAACAGGGATGCACGAGGGGCTGGGTGGAGGAGGAAGAGTCTGGAGAGAAGGCCCCTGCCCAGCGGCCCTTGTGATCCCTGTCTACCCCCCTCCGAGCGAGCCTTCTCCTGTTTGTTCTGTGCTCCCGATGGTCACCAGGCCATTCCCACTGACATCTGATTCCATGTCCAAGCTCTGCCCAAAGTCAGCATGGAAAAGCACAGCCCCGTTTCCTCATTTTCCTTGCGCATTAAGTGAGGGTAAGTGGCACTCACCTTGCAGGAGGCTCCTTCGGTAATGATCTGCCGAGCACCCACTGTGTGCCAACAAGGCACCAGGAGACATGGAGGCAGCTGCTCTCCTCTCTCAGTCTGTAGTGGGGACAGACGTCACACTGATATAGACAGAGAATTACCAACAGCATGAGAGTGTCTAATAGAGGCCCTGCTCCAACCCGGAATGGACGCAAGGCTCCCTGAGGGAGCTAGGATCAGGATCCCCACACTGCTGGCCAGTGGTGTGGACAGAAGCACTGGGGCAGGCAGGAGGATGGAGGGTTTGAAGACTGAGCCAGGCTATTCTGTTGTCACCTTGGGAAGTTGGGATCTTCATTTCCAAGTACCGCCTCCCCTGGGTTCTGGGTGAGAATCCCCCAAAGAGGAACCAGCATGTGATGTGGGGGCCAGAAGTGAAGCAGCAGCCATTCCTCTATGAAGGCTCCACAGGGGACTGGCGCTTCCTCCCAGCTGCTGGTGCTGGCCAGCAAGGCCATGACCTGTCACCACACACAGAGAGGCTGCAGCCCCCCCATCGGCCTCCTCACCCCGGCAGCCCTCTCACCACCAGCCTTCTTGACTCTCCCCCCTTGCTTCCTGCATGCCAGCCGCAGCACCCTCCGGGCCGTCATTCCTTGAACAAGTCAGACCTGCCCCTGCTCCAGGATCTTTGCACTGGATGGTCCCTCTGCCTCGTATACTCTTCCTCCCAGATATTCCCAGGGCTAACTGTGTTTATTGCTTGTCATCAGTCTCCCTGTGCCAGAAACGCAAGTGCCATGAAAGCAGGGGTTGTGGTCTGTTTCCCACATGCTTGATCTACTGAACACATGTCTGTACGTCATGGATGCCCAACATCCATTAGGTCCCTCCTCTCACATGAAAAGGAGATTGAGGGGCAGAGATGCCCCCATGGGGCTAGAGGGATGCTATTTCCCAAGACTGAAGCTTCAGGTTTGGAATCAGGCCAACTTGGGTTCTCATCCTCGTTCTGCCACTGACAGGATGAGGAATCCCCATTGTCCTGGCTAATAACCACCTCACAAAGCCACTGGGGAGCAGATGAGCTCATGTGAAAGCCCTCTGTAAAGTGAAGCGTGCCATACACGCCTCATGAGTCGTACTTTAGGGAACCTGAGGGATTGGAAGGGGTGGCAACTTACTCGGCATTTCCAAGGCAGGCACGGTTCCCACCTCCTTGGACACTCTCAGAAAGCATGGCCTGAGAGGTGCCTCACGGAGCTTGTCTCCACTTCAGGGCTCCAGTATCCCAGCCACTCCGGTGTAGGGCCCGTGAGGAGAGACACAGGATACCGGTGACCCTCAACCCCATCGCTCCACGGTGCTCAGTGACACCCAACGTTGCCTGCTGACCCAGGTCCTGGAGAGAGGGATCGTGCCCCGGCAACTGCAGCTGGTGAGAGCCTCCGGGACGGGGTGTGGAGGGAGGACATCTGGAGAAATATCCCTAGTGGTCTGTCCGGTCCCCAGCTGCTTGATCAGCCCTCACTCACAGAGGGGGCACTCCCTGGCTCTGACTTCTAGTGCCCAGGCCTGTGCAGCCTCTGCCGGGTGAGCCACATTCAGTCACATGCGGGTTTACTGATCATGCTGCATCCATACCTTGTGCCACCAGACCCTCCGCTGGGGCTGATACAAAGGGGAAAGAGGGTGCACCCTTCACAGTCTGGTTAAGGGACTGTGCAAACCAGCGACAACAGACGGCACCTGCCTTATAGCTCAAACAGGCGGCTATGGGGACACCAGCTATAGGGCTCCGGGCATTTGGGGAGGGGGGGGTGACACCCCCCTCCCATGCAGTTTGTGAATTTCTAGATGGAAAAAGATGGAGCGGGTGGGCTGGGCCAGAACCCAGGAAGAACAGCACCGGCAGAGGCAGGGAGTGTTGGCAACCAATGAGTCCAGCCGGCGCCGCACCGGTGGCATCGGGAGGGTCACTGTTTCACCAGGCCTCAGCTGCGGTGGGAGATGGCGCAGCACGGGCCCCGGGCTCCCCGCCTCAGGGTGGGTTCCACGGATGCCGGACCCGGGGGACCTGTCGGTTCACTCTGGGCGCCTCCCTGCAGGTGGCGAGCATCTTGGAGCCCAAATGTCATCAGGTGGAGGAAACCACCTTCTCTCTCCCGGCGGCGGGAGTCCTGGCGTGGCTGCAGAGCGAGGGTGCAGCCCTCTCCCTGAGCCTGGTGGAGAGCTGGGGGCTGGAGCTGCCGGCCCCGCCAGCTTGCCTGGGACCCCAGCCTTGTAAGAAAGGGCCCGGAGTCTCAGAAAGGCACGGAGAGCGAGTGAACGTCCGGAGGCCCACTGGCGCGCATTCGCACAAATCCTCTTGCGGCGGCTGGCTTAGCCGTGTGAAGCTGCTCTTTAGAAATGCATTACACTGTGCGCGTGTCGTCGGGCGCGTGCCGCTCCACGGGGAGGTAGGTTTTCGGAACGTGGATCTTTGCGGACCTTACGACAACCCCTGGAGTTTCGGAACTAGTGCACCGTGTCACACCTTCGGGGAATTTGTGCGGCTTCCTTTTCCTCACACTGGAGAGATGGCCCGGCTCCTCCTCAGGGGGAGAACAGGAGGCCGGCCCATCTAGCCAGCCAGCCAACTCATCCAACCAACGCATCCAACAAGCCCTCCAACGAGCCCATCTAGCCAGACATCCAACCAGCCCATCCAAACAGCCCATCCAGCCAACCCAACCAGCCCATCCAAACAGCCATCCAAACAGCCCAGCCAGCCCAGCCCATCCAACCAGCCATCCAGCCAGCCCATCCAGCCAACCCATCCAACCAGCCAGCCAAACAGCCCATCCAGCCAGCCAGCCCATCCAACCAGCCCATCCAACCAGCCAGCCAACCAGTCCAGCCAACCAGCCCATCCAGCCATCCATCCAAACAGCCCATCCAGTCAGCGCATCCAGTCAGCCCATGCAACCAGCCAAATCTTTTTGCACATCGCTCTCACAGGTTCAGAGACCCCCACATTTTAATCAAGAAATTAAACAGCCACTATACTTTAAAAGGGATTCATTATTCACATGTATTAAAGAATATTAAATGAATCCATACACATGATCTACATTGAAATCCACTTTCCAAGCACCTGAGTAGCTCAGTCTGTTGAACATCCCACTGTTGATTTGGCTTAGGTCATGATCTCAGGACCATCAGATCCAGCCTCCAGTATGGCTTCCTGCTGACGGTGGAGCTTGCTTGGGATTCTCATCCTCTCACTCTCTCTCTTTCTCTTTCTCTGCCACTATCCCCCATCCTGCTCACTCTCTCTTGCTCTTAAGAAAAAAAAGTCTGATTTCCTTTCCCATGCCCTCACCTCCTGCAGCTGCACAAATGCCTCTAAGCACCCTTGCATTGACTTCTTACTTCTGCCATCTGCCTTCTGTCTCATACATCCTCCCTTCTCAGAGATTCATTTTACAGATTGGCCTGTGTTCTCTCCTAGCGAGAACCCCTCCTTTTGCAGGGGAGGGAATGGACACCCAGTGGAAATTAAAGGATTCTCTCCTGTAGTCTGGTCAACATAATAATAAAAAATGGTGTTCCATAATGCATACATTTTTAAGTTAAGTTTTCTTGAAAAGCAACTTTTGCCTGAAATTAGAGGTGATCATGATTTGAACTAACAATGTACTAATTAAATCAAACTAGTTCTAAAAAGTGAAGGGTTCCATCATCATCATCATCATCATCATCATCTAAAATGGAGAAAAATAATGTAACATACAGCAAGGGCTCTGAAATCAACAAGTGTGGACTGAACATTGGTTCTATTAGTAACTGTGTGAACTTAGGCCAGTTTCTTAACCTCTCTGGACTTCTGTTTCCTCTCCTGTAAAGCAGAGGTAAAATATCTCCAAGTTGGAGAATGTCATCAAAAAGTTGTGACTGCCAATTGACCTGTGAGCTAGACCCAGGAACTCCAAGGCTCCCCACCCTCTCCCCTGTCCTTGGAAAGAGGGTTCCACTTGCCTTTCCTGCTCCAGAGGCTGCTACAAGGACATAACTCTGAGATGGTGATGTAATGTTGAAAACACCCGCATGATATACGTGAGCACCGTTAGGGCCTTTTTATAAACTTCTAAGATCCGGAGGGCACGTGTGGGAATCCATTCATCTTCTTGCCTCCCAAGACAAACTCGTATGTAAGTCCCCTCCACTGATATTAAAACTGTCAACCTGGAGTGGCCTGCCACTTGCCTAGGTCTCTTTTTCTGCCCTCTGATTACTGGAGCCAGGTCCAGATCATACTCGGAAAGCTCAAGCTCCCACGAGGGTTGTGAACTAACACCCTGTGTGTTGTACCCCTTCAGTAACATGCTTATATACAGTGGCCCCTCAAAATCACTTTCCTCCCTTCATATGACCTTCTAGAGATCCTAACAGGATGGCCCTTGTCTGAAATCCCCTTTCAGCAGCTAAGTCAGAGTCTCCAAGAGATGTGAGCTTGTGGCCAGCATAGGAGAGGGGATAGATGAGCTACCTTGTAGCCACGGGGGTCTGAAAGAAGCATCTCTCTGCCTTTAAACCATCCCTATGCAGCTCTTTCCTTTCTTGGGACCTCCCAAAAGCACATAGGGCACAACCTAGATACCAATGTTGCCTTAGCAGCTTTTCCAAATATGAGGTGGGGCCTTAGAAATAGGGAGAATGAATGGGTCAAAGCCACTGACAGGAAGAAGGGGGACCAGAACCCATACAAAGGAGTCTTTCCCCTACCCAAACCATTTTGTGGTCCTTCTATGCCCCTCATCTCCTAGCCTCTTGCTGCCAAATGCTCCTGGAGAAATACTCTCTCACTGGGCCAGTGGAGGTCAGAATCTCAGGGCAAAAACCCTCAACTAGTGAAAGATGCTAGTGCTTACTACACAAGACAAGGCATATTTTCCTCCTGCAAAACATGCTCCACTCACCTCCTTCCCACCCCATCCCTCCTTCCAGATGTTCAAGTCCCAAACTTGGATCATTCTTGACTTTGATCTGCTGGGGACGCCTATGGCTCTCCCTCAAAATACATAGCGATCTCGTTCCTTCTTATCACACCCACTGCAATGATCTGTCGTTATTTCTTGCCTCGATTAATTAGTTGCCTCTTGCAATTCCTTAAGTGATCTCCTTCCTTCTGTCTTGCCTCATCTCAGTCTGTTCTTGGCCAGGCAGTAGGAGTGAAACCTCACCAAATATATCAGTTTATATCACTCCTTGCTCAGAGCCCTCTGATGACTCAGAGCAAAAGCTCAAGTCTTCTGGTAGCTGCTATGGCCTTACACGATGTGATCCCATTACCCCTCCAACCCTTGGCTCCCTCAGACACTCTTCTGCTTTGAGGTGTCGGCACTTGCTCTCAGCTCTGTGGGACACCTCCCTGCTAACTGCCTTCCCTCCTTCAGTCTTGGCTCACATGTTACCTTCTTAATGAGACCTACCCTTTGTCCACCCTATTAAATTGCAAACTGTACCTCTGCCCAGCACTCCCAATCTACCTTAATTTTTCCATAGCCCTTCGTATCTTCAATTGTACTGTGCAGTGCCTGATATCAGTCTAGGAATTGATTATATCTAGACACTGGGAATACAGACAGCAGTGCTGGGAGAAGACCTGGCCCTGCTTTAATGGAACTGACCATCTGGGGTGTGACACAGACACCAAACAAAAACTCCACAATCCCTTTAATTCCTGCCATGAGTGATATGCAGGAGACTGCTGACACTGGTTAGGGGAATCCAGGGCCTCCTCAGAGCTGAACATGCCCTAGGACTCCACTTTGGTCAAGCACATTGATCATTAGCATGACTTTTCCAGGCGTCACTGACAACTCTTGTGCTACTTTGGGAGATACGTCTGAAGATGGAGAAAGAAGGATAAAGAAGGGAGGCAAGAACAGCAGGAGCCAGGCCTCCTATTGCAACCTTTGACCAATGGTAGATGGTCACTGGTGGATAAATACTCCCATGGACCCCCCAGGCTAGAACAGCATGTTCAGTGGTAAGTGCAGTGGAGACAAAAACAGAATAAGGGTAGTGCGGAGTGCCTGGGAGTTTGTCATTTTCAACAGCACACGGGCAAGGTAGGCTTCCCTGGAAGGTAACATCTGCACAAAGACGGAGGGCATGACTCATTCACAATCCCAGTAGGGGGACCTACCACCACTAAGGACTTGGGACAGTAGAGTGACCACCCTGTACTCAAGGAACAGCAAGCTTAGTATGGCCAGGGTTGATGGATGCAGAATAGACGCATGATACTTGCACACATGCATGATGTGTGTACAAGGCTCATCCTCATACCATCCCTTACAATAGTCTAGAAACAACCAGAGTCCATCAAATAGGGGAATGGTTAAATTATGGTACATCCAAATAATGGAATACTACAAAGCATTTAAAAAAGAATGAATACACTCTTTATATAATAATATGGAACAATTTCCAATTCATACTGACTGAATAAAGCAACCTCTGGAATAGTGTATATAAGAAGTTGCATTTGGGCAAAAGGATGGAGAATAAATATGAATGACATAAAATCTGAACCCAAGTCGAACGCACTTACAAAAGCCGTACTTTCTCCTACAACCACACATTATTGAGGAATTTCTCAAAAAATTCTTGTAAGCTCCTGGTGTTTTGTGTCAACACAATAGTCAGACCACACAGTGGAGAATATACACCAACATTTGCTTTTACTGTGGCTTCTTCTATCTGAATGTCCTCTCTAAACACCTAGAACATGCCGCCCTCCTCCATTCAGGCCCTACCCAGCCTCCATCATTACAGACCTCAGACACAACCTATGTGGGCTCTGGAGAGGTACTTACTAAATGTTCACTGACATAAAGGTGTGCTTCTGAACACAGACTGAAGCGATGTATCACTACCCTGGAGCTTGATGTTTAAACTAATTGTGTTGCTAATTTTCATTTCAAATAGGCAATTAACCGCACATCCATTTAGAAAGCTGAAACTACCACACAGTGCTTATTAGTTATAGGATCTTTAAAGGGTTCATTAAAATTGAGCAGCTTTGCCTAGCAGCCTTACTAACGGAGGTAAGTAGAACTGGTACTGTTGACTACTCTAGAATAAATGGAAAATGATACATGTTAATGGACAGGACGCTTGGAATAGGCTGCATTATTTTTTTTTTAATTTTTATTTATTCATGATAATCACACACACACACACAGAGAGAGGCAGAGGCATAGGCAGAGGGAGAAGCAGGCTCCCTGCAGGGAGCCCGACGTGGGATTCGATCCCGGATCTCCAGGATCGCGCCCTGAGCCAAAGACAGGCGCTAAACCGCTGCGCCACCCAGGGATCCCTGCGTTATTGTTTTTAATAGTTAAAATGTCATGATGGACATAGTGAGACTGGCAGTGAGCACGTCTGATATGTACAGAACATTATGGGGATTATCTAGCATAATCCTCAGGGCCACTGTGGAGGGGTAGGTGTCTCAGGTATTACACATTTTGTAAATGAGGACATGGACTCACCCAAGGTCACACAGAGTTAAACTCCAGCCCAGCAACTCTAAAGTCTTTGTGTTTTAACTGTTCACATTCCTACTGCCTTTTGCACCGTACACACATGTAGTATATGATGTGGAATCAAACATTAGAATTTTAATTCTCTCATTTTATCAATGAGACAGGGTTTCAAACAAGTGATATGGCTTGGGTTTCCTGATTCTTAATGCACAGATCCTTCTGTGCTATCTTCTGTGATCACACTGTATTCAACAGAGTTTGAAATATGCTCTGTAAGGTATTATTTTTTTTTAAAGATTTATTTATTCATGAGAGAGAGAGAGAGAGAGAGAGAGGCAGAGACACAGGCAGAGGGAGAAGCAGGCTCCATGCAGGGAGCCCGACGCGGGACTTGATCCCGGGTCTCCAGGATCACGCACTGGGCTGAAGGCAGTGCTAAACAGCTGAGCTACCCGGTAAGGGATTATTTTATGTAAGAATTTATGGAATGGAGTTTACTGCAATCCCGAATGGAACCGGAATGGCATTTTTAACTTAAAAAGACCTAGATTTGAGCACGAATGCTAATTATGATAAGCCTTAAAATATTTGGAGCAATCTGAAAATAGTTCAGTGCTTTTTAATCCCAATCTGTAAGGGGGAAAATAGCTGATTTAAATGTTCTACTCGTCCCCATTGAAGGCTGTAGATATGGGGCAGTGGCCAACAGAGGCATGATGCAATGGGTACTTTGTATTTTAAGGAAAGAGGCACAATCACTGGCCTGCAGTAACAGAAACTTTGTTTTAGAGGGGCAGAGGGGTTAGAGGAGGCCAGTTTCAAGTGACGTCACAATTTACCTATGGAGAGCAGGGTCCCACCTCCCTCAAGTACGCAAGACAGACCCTAACTCACCCTGGCTCCCTTTCTTGATGAGCCCATGGCCAGTACCATAATCCTTCACTCTAGGATGGATGTTATGAATAAGAGATCAGACGTGGTAGGTGGGAAGTTATTTGTTCTCTTTGGCCATCTGAATGGCAAATATTTGACCTGAAATTAAATCCATGGCAGCAGGCAAGGATGGCTCCTTTTATCGCACTGTAGCACCTCACTTCTATCACACCCAGTTCTGGAATAAACCTGCTCTAGCGGTTTATTCTAGCAGTAACTAGTGGAGGGGTCAGCAAAGGGCCAGATAGTAAATATTTTAGCCTCTGAGGACCATATGGGTTCTGTCACAAGAATTCCCTTCTGTTGAGTGCAAAAGTAGCCAAAAATAGTATGTAAACAAATGAGTAAGGCTGTGTTCCAATAAAATTTTATTTATGGACACTGGAATTTGAATTTCGTATACTTTACACATGCCATGAAATATCCTTTTGATTTTTCTCAACCTTTTGAAAACGTAAAAACTATTCTTAGTTCACAGGCTGTGCAAAAAATAGGTGCTGGGCAGCTTGACATGCAGACCAGTTTGCTGGCCCTCCTTATAGAGTTAGAAATTTTTCTTCTTCTCCAATATACAGAGCCTTAACTGTGCTGACCGAAAAGGCCTTAGCAGTATTGTTTTCTCTCTTCCAGTGGCCTCATTATTTTTTACTTGTATTCATTCACTCCATTCGAGCATTCACTTGGCCCTACTCAGATCTGGGTACTGTACAAGATCCTTGGGTCACTGAGGGAAAATCAGATGTGGCTCTTCTCAGAGTTCTCACAGGGTCAGAAAAGGTACCCACAGGTGCAGTCAAGTATCACAGGTGTTTGATGAGGCACCTGTATTAGATTCCCAGGGCTGGCACAGCAGATTACTACAAACCAGGTGGTTTAAGACAACAGGAATGTGTCCTCTCAATAGTTGGTCCTAGAGACCAGAAGTCTGAAATCAAGGTTGTGGCAGGGCTGGTTCCTTCTGGAAACTCCCTACTTGTGGAGGGAGAACCTACCTGTCCCATGATGCTCTCCCAGCTTCGGGTGACTGCCAGCCATCCTTGGTTCCGTGGCTTGCTGACGTGCTGCTCCAATCTACCTTCATCTGCACATGGCCTTTTGCTGTGTCTGTTTCCCCTTCTTTTCTCCTATAAGGATCTGTCATTGGATTTAGGGCCTACTCTAATTCACGATGGTCTCATCTCCAGATCCTTAGTTTTATCTGCAAATACCCTTTTTCCAAATAAATCTGTATTTTCAGGTTCCAGGTAGACAAATCTTTTAGGGGGCCATTACTTAATTCATTACAATATGCTTTGAAGGTTAATGTTATCCTGAAGGCTTCATGAAGGTCTCAAAAAGTGAGAGCTACCTGCTCATCAGATGGACATGAGAGAGGAAAGGGAGGGCAGGCTCGGGGACCAGAGACGATCTAAACTGCAGGCCACTGAGCCTGCCTGAAGAAATACAGGGTATGCACTGGGAGAGCATGAGACGAAGGCCAAGCAGGTCAGCAGGAAATCCAAGGTGGCAGTGTGGGCATCATGATCCTGGCACTAGCACACCAGAAGGATTTGGTGGAAACCTCTGAGACTCTCTTCCACTTCAAATGCACTAGAGCTTGGACACCAAGATACTCATCACATCACCAGCACAGCCGGACTAAACAACCTTTAAGCTGCTTCTCCCAATCAGGACACTCAGATGTTGCAACAAGGTTTTATGATCTTCAAATAATGAACACGCTAGTTTTTCACCACTAGTGTCAAGGCCTTTGGTTTTGAGCCTCGCTTACGTGTCATCCCCTCCCGTGCTGAGGGTTGCTCTTCCTGCCACCCTCTTTGTTTCCTGTGACTACCCTCTCACTCCTGGGAACTGTGAGTCAGGCAAGTAGAGTTTTCCTCCTATTACTACAACCATGCAAGAGTAAATCAAGAGTAAAAGGCAAGTTAATGAAAAAATCACTGGTCTTACTGCATTTAGCAAGATTTTAAAAGCAATTAAAACTATCTACACAGACAATAATGAAGAAAAATACTATTAAAAGGAACCAGCTTTCCTCTACAGGAATGGGAAATTATGTGTTTATGCATTCCAGTAAAACAACATGGGGAAGGCATTAGAAGCCTCAAAACACACCAGTAAACCAAGCCACACTTAGAAAAATGAAAGCTGATTTTTATTTTATCATCAACAGCCATTCTTTAAACATGAACATGCATACGTAATATTCTACGCACACATCACAGTTTTTAACGTTAGTTAATAAAGGTTAAACACACAACATACATCCTTACAAAAAAAGTCAAATGCAAACTTAAAACTTTAAAACAAAAGTCTTACTAATTTAAAAAAAGTTTGTGTTGGGTACCATTTGTACAACACAGTTAATTTAAACATTTTCATTTTGGCTGCACATGAAAAAAGCGGCAGTAGAAAATAAAGTCATTGAGGGTTTTTAAATAGCAGAATAGGCAGTTTTGCCATGCAGGAGAAGCAATATTAAATATTAGTTTTCAAAAAAAATCCACATTTAAAAATATTTAGTTCAAGTCACAGAATTTTTCTCAGTAGAGACCCCAATGCAATGCATAATTAGCTGCCTTAGATGGCCTGTTTGAAGGGACAATATCCCTCCAGAGTATAACTTTACTGATTTTGGCACAGAAAAGAAGTCTTAAGAACGAGAACATGATTAAAAAAGAGGGAAGAGGAACAGAGGAAAGAAATAAAAAGCAAGAGTACATGAGATAGTAATTGCAATCACTAAAAACTGTGCATTCCCAGTCACTGCAGAATACTGTCTTCCGTCCACAGCAGGTGCGCACTCCACGACGGTTACTGCAGCATGGATTTGATTTGCTTGGAGGTAGTCTCATCATTCAAATGTTTTGTTGTGTACCTAAAAGTAAAAAAACATAAACAAAAACAAAACCAACACAGCAATTTTAGGGTATTTTTAAAAAGCCATTTTCTGCACTGGGTTCGAGAATTATTACAAGGTGGGCAAATAGGCACGTTTTCTCTCAGAGTTGTGCCTTTGGTTTCCAGCTTCAGCTATGGTCAGGTTCTGCCTGCCTTAGCCTCCTGACCAGCTGTTAAACAGAAGATCCAGGAGCTGTGTAACTGAGTCACAGCTACCTTGATGAAATGATCTGACTAAATCCTAAAGGAAACACTTGGCTGCACCTGCTCACTTGGAGGAAAGCAGCCCTTACTCCATCCCAGGACTGACAAATTACAGCCGGGGCCAATCTAACCCAACAGCTGTTTCTGTATGGCTTGTGAGCGAAGTATATTTTTATCATTTTAAATGAATGGGGGAAAAAAAGCAAAAGAATATCTCGTGTTAACATGGAAATTAATGAAATTCAAATTTCAGTGTTATTATGAACACAGCCATACAGATTCACTAAAGTACTACCTATGGTCACCTTCTTGCTACAGCAGCAGAGTAGCTACGATAGAAACCATGTGGCCCCAAACCCTAAAATGTCTGTTTATTCTCTAGCCCTTTACAAAGAAGCAGGCTGACCTGTGTTCTAGTCCCAAACTGTCACATCCCAAAGGGCCTTGTTTCCAGGTAGGTGTGTTGTGCTATAAGCATGTAAACACGGGAATTGTGATGAGTCATCAGGTTTATAAGACAATTCACCACATAGCCCAAGGTCGGTGAGCAAGCCTGCTATGTGTCTGGCGCTGCTCCCAGAGCTCACCACCTGGTGAAGCAGGAAGACGGTATTACACTCCTACTAGGGACAAAGGAGGAAAGTACTAGAAAGGCCCTTACAGACTGGAAAAGCCCAGCTCATGAGGACACCGCAGGCCACAGCAAGGGGTTGGGAGGTTATTTTAAGCGCAATGAAAGCCAATGGAGGATACTAGGTAGGGCAGTGATACGGGATTTCATTTAGGTTCTGGAAGGCCTGCTCTTCTGTTGAAGAACCATAGGGAGCAGAGGAACACCACAGGGACTAAACAGGGGGCTGTTCCAGGGTCCTCAGTGAGAGATGATCAAGGCCTGGACCAGATGAGCAGCAATGGAGACAGGTGCTCAGTGCTTGAATGCAGGACAATTCAGATGGAACCTAATGCTGGATCAGTTAATTTGGCTTATAAGAATTTCATATATAATCTTTAAGGAATATATCATCTCAAGCAAGGACACACAGATGGTCTTTGTGTCTTTAAGAAATTTAAACCCAATTCTTGTCAGTTTCATCTCAAATCAATTTAAAAATTGAAGAAAGGACCTGAAAACTCAAATCCTTGGAGAGGTAAAGACACAGACATGTACTTAATTAAATACCTGATATATTCTCAACAGTTTTACTTAGAAGCCACTTCCAAATTGTTTACATATTACTGAAGAGACACCAGAGTGCCTGGCACGTGATAGGTGCTCAATTAGTATTTGCACAAGGAAGATAAGAAAGTAAGCAGCCAGGCTGAGAAAACTATCCATAAAGGAATATTTACATTAAGTGGCAGGTGATATAGCCAAGACTAAAGCCTTCTGTTTTATTTTCCAAGTGCAAAGTAAGTATATATAGCTGCACATGATTCTACCAATGTCAGGAAATAAAAATGTTTAACATTCCTCTCTTCATTTATTTTTTTCTCCCTTCCTTTATGCTCCTGGAGAGGGGAGAGGGCCACGCAACTGGCCCACCAACACTTCTACGTAGAGTGGTTTTAAGTATCAGTACTCAGCAATGTTCGGTGACATTCCAGGAGTTGTAAGTGCTTTCCTCTCCACCAAACACAAGTTCTTGCTGCTTCTGCAGGACATGATCAT
This sequence comes from Nyctereutes procyonoides, assembly GCF_905146905.1. Taxonomy (NCBI): domain Eukaryota; kingdom Metazoa; phylum Chordata; class Mammalia; order Carnivora; family Canidae; genus Nyctereutes; species Nyctereutes procyonoides. Next base: position 22,223,372 of record NW_026575159.1, read on the forward strand.
GCATTTCCAGCAGTTCTCACATGCTTCCCCCTGAATGGGGCCAACTGGGAGGCAGGCTTGTCACATCACCACATTCTTTTTTTTTTTTTTTTTTAAGATTTTATTCATTTATGAGAGATACACAGAGAAGCAGACACACAGGTAGAGGGAGAAGCAGGCTCCATGTGGGGAGCCTGATGCGGGACTTGATCCCGGGACCCCAGGATCACGCCCTGGGCCGAAGGCAGGCCCCAAACTGCTGAGCCACCCAGGCATCCCACGTCACCACATTCTTATCAAGAAATGGCCAGGAATTGGGGCGCCTTGGTGGCTCAGTCAGTTAAGCATCCGATTCTTGATTTCAGTTCAAGTCATGATCTTAGAGTTTTGGGTTCGAGCCCTCTGTCAGGCTCTGCACTAGGAGTGGAGCCTGCTTGGGATTCTCCCTCTCCCTCTGCCCCCTTCCGATAAAGAAAGAAAGGGAAGAAGGAAAAGGGAGGTAGGAAGAGAAGGAGAGAAGCGGGGGGGGGGGGGGGGGGGGCAAGCAGGCCAGAACACCTAATGTGTGAAAATCATATACGGATACGTATGGTATTATCTTACTTCGTATATAACAACAAAGTTCCTCACTGAGTGCATGACTTTTCTACTCAAGAAAAGCAACCTTTACTCTGAAATTTAGTAAAGCAAGCTGTTACCTAGCACAGAACCTTAACTCTCCACTCTGGCTTGCTCTCATATAATTGAGGCACTTGGTATGTAGGCATGACTTGCTGCTTTTCTATGATCACATACTGTAAGTTGGAGGCCCTTGTAATAACTACAGAGAGGAATTCAAAATAAACAGCATATACATGTGTGCGCAATTAAAATTTTTGCATTATTAACCGTTGGCTCGGAGGAAAATGACGTAGTGAGCACCTCTGGTAAACAGCAGCTACTCAGAAAGTAATTCCACAAAAGTGTCTTCCATTTTGTGGAGGTGTAAATAGCAATTAACATTTGCACAGCACTTTTGGGATTATAAGATGTTTTTCAAATAGTATCTCCTTTGCTCTGAGTGAAGCATATTAGGGGCTAGGGTGGGTGTTTACATATAGAATGAGGTGCCCAAGCCCCGGCCCAGACCTGAGAGAGAGAGAGAGAGACTCTCTGGGGATGGGGACCTGGGAATCTGCATTTTTGCTTCCTTCTCAGTTACTCCAAACCACTGCAGGGTTCAATCACAAAGGAAACCTAAGGCTTAATGGCACAGCATCGAGCATATGGGATTTTAAGAATGAAATTCTGAATGTGAAAACAGATGCCAACATTTATTTGCTATGTGATCTATGAGTCTCTCAAGAGCTCGCAGTAACTTTTTGGATGATGGAAACATCCCCAGCACCTCATATCCATCACCTACTTCTCAGAGCTGTGGTGCGGATTAAGTCATACATATGAAACTGTATACAAACGCACTGTGATATAAAAATTTTACTAATTGTAACCACTACTATAAAGCATCAAGTGTACTGATGAACCTTATAAACTTCCTGGGTGAAAAAATAAGAACCAGACACAACATGTTCACTATGTATAAAAACAGCTCAAGGGTTATCTCTGCAACAAAACCTTCATCTTCTACTTTCCATTAGACATGTGAAAAGAAAACTGAAAAGAGGTGACTCTTGCCTCAATGGTGCTTTTCTTCCCCTGTTCCTCAAACACAGACCAGTGTGTGCGAGCCTTCAATCCCACTTCTCACTTAGAGCCACTGCCTGGTGCTGCCCTAGTTCTAGAGTAGAAAGACCTCACTACCTTTAAATTCTAAAAAACAAAAGCAAATTCTGAGCTTTTACTGTGCGGAGTACTGTCTCTTCATGGTAAAGGAAATAACAGTAGGCCCTCCTGGACATCAATTCCTTCTTCCTTTTCAAAGCAGGTTTCATGTCAGTGGCTGGCTTTGCAGAATCTACCCAGAAATAAGGGTCTTGGGAGAAAAACTAGGCTGACTGGGATGGGACCCAGGGAATCTTCAGAAAGGGATTCACAATACTATGAATATGGATAAAACCAATGAGGTTTACATTGTAAAAATCTCCAGAGTAAAAAAATTCCTGAAAGTTGTGGCTTCCATAGGCTTATGGTGCAAACAGTTTGACATCACGAGGCTTTTTACTGTTATATTACGGTCCTGAATCTTTCTAGTATTTGTTTAGAATTGACCGACCTTCTTTACCGAGGCAGTCATTGCTTATAGAGTACTTTCCATAATCCTAATAAAATCATTTGATGGTTCCATTCAGCTGAAGTGACACAGCATAGACTCTGCTTTATGATGTACCAAGTGTGACTAAGCATTCAAGAGGAGTAAGAACCTGTTTTGCTCATAAAACATGAAAAATTTAATACTGAATTGCAAATCATTTTTGTGTGTCATGTGAACTAAAGTGCACTGCAGTGAAAACATGGCCTGCGACCTTAGAAAGTCTCTATATTTCTGTGCTCATGCAATTTTGTGTTTGGACACAAAATTATCAAGCAATGAGCAAATTGTCTTTTATGTTAGGGAAATTATACTATAAATTAAATCTCTGTAATCAAGATGTTAGGATACGCTAAGATTTACATTTAAAAATATTCCAGCACTCAAGAGATGCCTGGCTAGCTCCGTGAGCAGAGCAGGAGACTCCTGATCTTGGGAGTTGTATGTTCAAGCCCCACACTGGGCCTAGAGTTTACTTAAAAAAAAAAAAAAAAAAAAAAAAAAAAGGAAGGAAGGAAGGAAAAGAAAAGAAAAGAAAAGAAAGAAAAGAGAATCCTGTCTTAAAAAAAAAAAAAAGCCAGCATTTGTAGGAGCTACAGTAACTACATTAAGTCAGTCTAAGCTGAGAAAAGACAGCAAATAACGGCTTTATTTTCATTTTAAGAAATATACAAAAGTAATAAAGGTATCTGTGAAACTAGGAATGTAATTACACTATATTAAGGGAAAAGAACTAGTCATAGAAGAGTTTGTATGGTACTGTATTTTGTAAAAAGTATCACAGATCTGTGACTATCTACAAGTGTAAAGAAAAAGCTGTACAAGACTATATACCAAAAGGTTAGCAGAGGTTTATTTCAAAATAGTGAGATTTTGTGATTTCCTTATTTTGCTTTAAATTTTCCTGTGTTTGCTGAATTTTATTTACAATTAGCACGTTATACATTCATTAAAAAATTTAAAAACAGGGCACCTAAGTGGCTCAGTTGGTTAAGTTGCCTTTGGCTCAGTTCATGATCTCAGGGTCTTGGGATTAAGTCCCCCATCAGGCTCCCTGCTCAGTGGGGAGCCTACTTCTCCCTCTCCCCTGATGCTCTCTCACTCTCTCAGATAAATAAAATTTTTTAAAAAATTAAAAAACAAACATCCCCGGACTCCTGGGTTGCTCAGCGTTGAGCGTCTGCCTTTGGCTCAGGGTGTGGTCCTGGGGTCCTGGGATTGAGTCCCGCATCGGGCTCCCCGCGTGGGGCCCACTTCTCCCTCTGCCTGTGTCTTTGCCTCTGTCTCTCATGAATAAATAAATAAAATCTTTAAAAAATAATAAACAAACAAACACCCCAAGACAATCAAAAAAATGAAAGCCAAAATCTTTGGCAAAGAAATGAAACTGCTTTTTTCATCTGAGTCGCCCCTCCCATGCTCTCTTTATTGTAGAAATACTGTAACCAATATTTGAAAGCAGGATTACCAATAATGCAAAATGAGATCTTCACATTTCTAACATGAACATACATACTCATATTCTTTGTAATATTTGCATTTTGGAGCATTTTCTTACATATATTTTTTCTATACATATGCACACGTACATATACATACCTGAGAGCATTGAGAAGACCTTCTACACTATTGGGAGGTTGGTCCTTAAGAACTTTGATACAACCTTTCATCTAAGAAGAAAAGGAAATAGAAAAGGTAAAAATGTTTGTTTTCTTATATAACATTCATTATCTCAAAACAGTAGTACTTAAATTAGTACAACTATGGAACTCCTGAGCAATTACATTCTAGAAATGTTAAAATCATTATTCTTAGAAGAAGGGAAACAACCTACCCAAATGTTATTTTCAGTTTCTCTATCAAACAAAACTTTTTAAGAACCGAATCAGTCAAACAGAAGCACCATGCACACTAATGAGAAAACTAAGGGTTGCTAAGGGAAGACTTCCCAGAAAAGGTGTGGAGCAGTTTATGGAAGGACTGAATGGACACGCTGCCAAGGAACAGAGGAACCTTTCCAAGTAGACAAACATCTTGATCAAAATAAAGTTTTTCACACGCTGAGGACAGAATCTTGCAGGACTAAAATGACTAGCACAGGGAAGTTTACAGAGGGCCTCACATGCCAGGAAGACTCAACTGTAACTAATGAGGCAGGGGCTGTTAAGGGCTATAAAAAGGAAACAAATCAGTGAAGATGGTATGTAAGGACTATGAGGACTATGAAAACAGAGCATAGCAGAACTGAGGACTATGAAAACAGAGCATAGCAGAACCAGCACAGGCTTGAGAGTGCCTGGGTGGCTCAATCAGTTGAGTGTCCTCCTCTTGATTTCAGCTCAGGTCATGGTCTTGGGATCCTGGGATGGAGTTCCACATTGGGCTCCACACTCAGTGTGGCGTCTGCTTGGGAATTCTCTCTCCATCTACCCCTCTCCTCACTCTTATGCAGGTACTTTCACTAATTAACTAAATAAAATCTAAAAAACAAAACAAAACAAACAAACACCTCAAAGAAAGAACACACGGGCTCTGGAAGCCATGGAGATGTGGGTTCAAAATCCTATTCTAACATTCTAGCAATTATACTTGTAATTTCCTTAAGTGTTAGATATTCTGTTAGTATGGAGGAGATAACATCTACATCCTCAGAGTATTTTCAAAGGAAGTGGGGAAACAAGAATAAAATTCCTGACACATAGTAATCACTCAATAAATGTTCACTCATTTCTTTTTACAGAGGATGGACATGAATAAAGAAAGGTAGGGAGGCTGGCTAGCAATCAGGAATCTAGACATGAAATGCCAAGAACCTGAACTAACTCTATTAAGGAAACTGGGGGGGGGGGGGGCACCTGGGTGGCTTAGTGGGTTAACTGTCTGCCTACAGCTCAGGTTGTGATCTCAGGGTGCTGGGATTGAGTCCCTCTTTAAGCAGGGAATCTGCTTCTCCCTCAACCTCTGCTGATGTCTCTCTCTCTCTCTCTCAAATAAGTAAATAAAATCTTAAAAAAAAAAAAAGGAAACTGGAAGACAGTCTTCACCAAATACTGGTTTGCTGAACTAGATGTGACAGGGTGAGGAGAGAAATTACAAAACAGGGAAATCAGGAAACTGCTTTATTCCTAATATAAACTTCTGTAGAGATAAGCAAAATAGAAGCCCAGACTAGGGCCACAAGTTATTATGATTGGGAGGGAGGAGAAAATCTATATTATATTGTCTTTCTTTCATTGGAGTACCTTTACTTTTTTTTTTTTTTTTTTGAAAGATTTTATTTATTTGGGACACCTGGGTGGCTCAGTGGTTGAACATCTGCCTTCAGCTCAGGTGGTGATCCTGGGGTCCTGGGTCCTGGGACTGAGTCCCACATCAGGCTCCCTACATGGAGCTTGCTTCTCCCTCTGCCAGTGTCTCTCATGAATAAAATCTTACAAAAAAAGAAGATTTTATTTATTTGAAAGAGAGACTGAGAGAGATCACAGAGTGAGAAGGAGAAGCAGACTCCCTGCCTGAGCAGGGAGCCCAACATGAGGCTGGATCCCAGAAACCTGAGATCATGACCTGAGCTGAAGGCAGACGCTTAAACTGACTAAGCCACCCAGGTGCCCCCTCTACTGACTTTCTATTCTAAATACATCTGGAAATAAATCTTTTGTTTGAAATGGCCTTTGGTCAAAGAATGAAAGGAAATTTCTTATGTCTGATTTTTTAAATTTATATTGCAAAATAGGCAGAAGGATTGCTGAGGAGTATGAGGGACACAGAGGCATGTTAAAAGACTCCAGCTGTCCTTCAGTCACTCTACTCCACCCATATATGACTGTAAAAAGTCCAACATAAGAGGCAACAGAAACCCACCATTATCAGAAACTATAATACTGAGAGGTCTGTGACAGAGTACAACCTGCAGCTCTTATAAATAAAATTAACGCTTATGATTTTCACTTATGGGAGTGGTTTGGAATTAAGTAAAGCAATATAACTTACATCAATCTTTGATGTTTTGGCAAATGCTCCCACTGGATGTACATGGTCATAGAGTATTATGACACCCACCATTACCCTCAAGCAGAATGACACCGTCTCTTCATTTGTAAATCTGCTTCTGTATTCCCTGGAGGGTAGAAAATATGTGGATGGATGAGGCATATCTTAATGAGCTGATTCACCTTTCAGCTGGTGCTGAAAGATGTATCCTGTTGATCTCTAAAGGGAATACAAGCATTATAACCCCTCCCTCCTTTCTCCACAGTGAGATTCCTAGACAACTGAGGTAGGTGGAGCAGATATGATACATATTCTGATCTCTGCATCCTCCTTAGTTTACCGTAACTCCTCCTGCTTGGCAGAGATGAGGCAAATCAGAGAAATCAGAGTAGCCCCAAAGTAGTTTCAGCACAGGTGCTTTGTAAAGGCTGTTCCCACCAATACGATGGGAAAAGCCACTAGCTTAATGGAGCAATAGTTTTGCTATTTAGAAGCTAACTTAATATAAGCATTTACATTATTGTATTTGGATTCTAATTTTACTAAAATTCACTCATATTCTTCTCTCATTTGGAAAAAGGGATAGAACTTTTGTCTATATATAAGGCAGTGTGACATAGCAGAAAGCCACCTAGAACCAGGATGGAGCCATCCAGGCACATGTGTGGCCAATCGGCCACTGTGCATAAAAAAGCCCCTTGACTTCCCAGGACCTCACTCCTCTACTGGAAACAATAATGAAGAGCTGCCCTCCTACTTCATAAGGTTTTCCAGTAAGATGATGTGTATAATAGTGCTTTGGAAAATGAAAAGTTCCACAAAAACAAGTTACCTAATAAAACCATATACTATTTAGGAATCCAGGAGGAATTCTTTCTGCCCGCTGATAAGAAAATCCAGCCAGACACCACTGTGGCATATATGACAAATGCGTTGAAAGTGAAGGGAAACCCAGAAGAGAATTCAGATTAGTGTCGACCAAAAAATAAATAGATAAATAAAATTAAGACTGTAAACTAACACTGAGAGAAAGGGACAAATAGAAGAGTAACTCTGTAGCCCTCTAGCAAAAAGACAAGGTGAGGTTCTTCACTGAAAAGGAGAGAGAATGCTGATGAGAAGCGTAATCAAAACAGCAAAGCTCTTCCTTATCTCCAATAAAAGCATCACAAAATTCCCCATTTAAAGCATCTAGTAAGTTTGTCTGACTGGTCTTAGGGACCTGAAAACCCACTGTACTTTCTACTTAACCAGAAGTTACATTAGCTTCAAATTATCTTCATATTGTTCATATATAAGTAATGGATACTTCAGATATATTTAATTTCTGCCTTCCAAATAAGACATATTCATATCTAAACAACTGTTTCCATAGGATTGTTAAAGTGAAAAAGATCAGCTAATACTCACGGTGTTTCGAGCATAACTCTGCATACACTAGCCATGGTGCTTAGACAATCTGTGGTATTTTCTATTGGTAAATTTTTATTCTGTAAAAGTATGTGGAGAAAAAAGTGAAAGTGATAGTTACTACTTTAGTATTATTTAAAACCTAGTATAAGGTGAAAAACTGACAACTTTAAAATTTGGTTCCTACTCCTAATTTTGTAAAAAATGTACTAGGCACATTCTAGGTACTGTTCTAAGCTCTCAGAATATGGCTATGAGCAAGAGAACCAAGACCCTGCTCTCCTGAGAGTCTTACCTTCCAGCTGAGTGGAAACAACCATTACATGCAGACAGGTCCTCACGGGCCATGAAGTATAGGGATTTTATTTCTTATACTGGGAAGTCACCAGAAACATTTTAAACAGAGGAAGAAGGGCCTGTGGTTTTTACTTGGGGGCTCTTTGGAGAAAGGACTATAGTGGGGCAAGAGCAGAAGAAATAAGACCAGCAGGAAAATGAATACTGTCATCCAGGTGGGCCAATCCAGGGAGGCAGAGCAAAGAGAGAGGCTAAGTTTTCAGATTCAGGGTATATTTTGGAGGGAGAATCAATAACACTGACAGAGGAGATGTAAGAAGTGAAATAAAGAAAGGAATTCAGGATGATAACCCCTAAATTAGCTTGCTTTTGCAGGGGCACTATTAATTAAATAGGAAAAGACTGAAGAAAGGGCAAGGTTGGGAGAAAACACCAAGACTTTGGTTTGGCCACAATACCACTGAAGTGTTGACTATGCATCCAAAGGGAAGCTGGATAGGCAGGTAGATGTGTACATGTGGGCCTTGGGGAAGGGACAGGAGTCCACCCACACGCGCACAGGGATGGCAATGCCACAGGGCCTGCAGAGGTCACCAAGGCTGCAGACAGGAAGAAGAATCACAACATGAAGACTAGCTAGCTGTCCAGGCAAAACTTACCTCTGATACAAATTTTGTCGTGGCATCACTTAAGGTTTTCAGCATTGGGGTTGCCTCAGCATAAAACAAAGACATTCGATTTGCCAATTCATTATTTACTTCATTTTCTCCTTCTGCCTGTGTGGAAAAGAAGAGCATGTAATATCAGTTCATAAATTGTTAAATATGATAACATTTATAAAAGAACCTAGGCAGAGTGCTTCTTTTGCTAATGCTTGTAAAATTACTCTAACAAATGCTCTTAAATTCTATTTTAGACCTTCTTGTGCAAATACTTAAATATTCTTTAAAAACGGGTTAAAAATGATATTAAGCAATTTTTCAGAAAGATGAACTTCCTTTGAAATACTATAAATGATATTAAACAACTGAGTAAAACCTGGATGGCCTGCCTACTGTAACAAGGCTATGGAAGACAGGGAGATAAGGACACTGCCCTGGCTGCCTTTTCAAGACCATGCAGGGACCCACAATAACATACTAAGACGTGATGACCAAAAAAGGAGGTGAGAGGGAAGACTATCAGACTGGAAGAAACTAAAGTGGACTCTGAAGACCCTGCGTTTGCAGGTGATGATGGGCAGGTAACCACAGCATTCCAACCATTTCAAGTGGCTTAGAGTGTAACCCAGTGTGTTCAGTGTCATAAGGGGCATGGGCCAGGGAACAATAAGGCTGGGAAGGAAGGCTGGGGTCAGGCTGCAAGTGTCTTAGCTTCCAGCTTAAGTTCATATTTTTCCTCTGCACGTAACAGGGGGCCCCTGAACATGTTAGAAGAAAGGAACAACAATTAAGCCAATTTTCTAAAGCAAGTTGACTGATGGTGGTAGGCAGAGTGTGCCAAAAAAGAAAGAGATCATAGGTCAAAAAATGAATTCTGCTACAGAATGCCTGCCAGAGAGTGAATGAGGCTCTCAACTGGGACAGAAGAACTAAGATGGAAAGGGGTGAGTGAGGAAGAGAAAATATTTCACCTGACAACAGTTGGATGTACCTATAATTACTGAGGGCAAAAGACAGGGCAGTGGTGATTTAACAGTCTTTGGCCTTGAGGAGTAGCAGGATGCCTATACCAGAGGACTGATTGGGTGTTACGTGTTTTGTTTTGATTTGATCTCATATGATTTTACACGGTGGCTATGAAAAAGACATGGTAAGTTCAGCCTCACAGCAGGAACTGGTCTATGCAAAGCCAAACTGATGTAAAATAACAGATGCTTCATGAAGAGAGATCCTTCTCCCTACCAAGCTCTGTCTTATAGCAGCCACTTCAGAAATATGGATTCAATGAAGAAAGGGGGGGAGGGGAAGAACAGTCTTTCCTTTGGCACTTTCTTACAGCACTTACCGCTCCTTACACTTATGTAATCCTTCTTTATTAAACTATCTAGTTGAGGCTGTAAGGCTGATCCTAGAAATTTCCCCATTTTTCACACCAATTAGCACAAAGTAGTAGCACAAAGTACCTCAAAATCCCTAGAGAAAAAGAGAATGTTTTCTATTTAAGATTTTACTTATAGTATTTGACTCCCTGGAGGTAGAAAAGGGTGAAGACAAGGAGAAATCAAGGGCAATCAAGCCTAAATAAACTAGAAGAGTAGTTAAACAGCCAAAGAACAGGCACAGAAGTGCTCACAGCCACGACCTTACTCTCTCCTTTTGCCAATATTAGTATCCCATTCCAGGCCAACTTTTCTCCAGGACTCTTCCATTCTAAGACTATGGGGCCAAAAAACTCAAAACCATTAATTCACTTTTGTATAATTAAAATAAGATTACACATGGGACGCCTGACTGGCTCAGCCAGGGGAGCGTGCAACTTTTGATCTCAGGGTTGTGAGTTTGAGCCCTGTGGGGGTGTAGAAATTACTTAAAAATAAAACCCTTAAAAACATTAAAAAATAAATAAAATAAAACGAGAATACACAGGGAAATTTTATAAGTATCAATGAGAGCAATTTTACTAAAGGATCATCAGGACTAAAGGGACTCAGTGGGAGAACAGGCCAGCACTGTGTGTGGTCTATGATATCTTGCCCTTTCTCCTCACAGCTACAGCCCATAGTGGGTTACTGACTGTATCTGAATGGATGAGCACATGAACAACCAAACTAATGGCTATTATTACTATACCCCCGATTCAAAGCATTAACTTACTGGGACGTTATTAATCCTCATACGACTCAATGTTCTTCTATAATAGCTGAAATCGTTCTGTATGGCGGGATTTGTCATCTAAAGAAGACATTTAAGAAAGAAAAATGTATTATGCACCCTAAATGACAGTGTAATGATAGTGTAAAAGTGAAAAATCTATTAGATACAGTTTTAACTAGTTAAGTAACACTTCCTACTTTGTAATACCAATTTTAAGAACTAAAACTGGTATCAGCCAAGACAGCTTTTTGTACCTAAATTATATAACATTGTACTTAGTCCTTACTGAACATATAAACCATGTAGACTGTTTTACAGTAGTCATGATTCATATACTTCCCCTTTTCAATAATTTTGGGTAATACACTCAAAGGTTTCTCAAAGGCCAATATTACCAAATAAACAAAAACAAGAAGAAAAAGGTAAGCACTTGTTTTTAATTATTACAATAAATTATGTGTATATGAGGGCAATCCTCAAACTAAAATTTTATATATAAATCCTTTGTACTCAAAGTATTAATAAAAGAGAACAATTTCCTGTTATGCAATCATAAAAGGCTGTAGTTAGGAATCCATCTCCTCCATTTATCAGACAAGGTCCCTGAGGTCTGGAAAGTCAAAGGACCTGCCTTATACCTAGTTACAGTGACAGAGCCTCAAGTGGATCAGGTCTCCTCATATGGAAGTTAGTACTTGTTTCTTTACCTTCAGTCCTTCTAACAAAGGGAGGATGGGTGTACAGGGAAATAGGAAGAGAGATGATGAGGAAGAAGGAGGAAGGAAGAGAGAAGGAAAGAAAGAGGGAGGAGGAAGGATCTTAACATTTTTATATAAAGGGATCCTGAAAATAAACTAGGGATGAGCAGAAAAGAAAAAATAATATTAGAAAAGGTCAATACTGTTCTAGAGATATTTAAAAAAAATGAAGCTAAGTGAAGACTGAGTATTGGGTAATTTGCTATTTGCTACGCACGAAATATATCAAAAGACCTGTTATAACATTTAAATCTAGTTTTCCATGTTTCACTTAGGACCCACAAATACCATGAAAACACACTTTGACAAAGTCACTGAAAGGCTCACAATGCCCATGCACTCAGGGGCAGCACAATGTCCTACCTTGAGCTCATCGAACCGGAGTGTGAAATGAAGGATCTCTGCAAACTGTTTGGCAAGAGCCTGCTCTCGCTCTAGATGCTGCGTGGGAGAGTATGGGGTACTTGTCAAGGCTCCCAGAAGACCTCTTAGTGCTGCTTCTAAAGAAAGGAAGATTAAAATGTTAAGCTGTATCTCCCTGATTTTTGTTTATTAAAAAGCGAGCTATTTATAAACGTTATGATTTTAATTCCCATAGAAATAAGGTCTCTTCAAAAGTCGTATTATCTAAATATAATCACTGAAATTGAATAGCGTTTAACAAAATAAAAGCCTTAAAGAAACCAATTTGGTTTTATAATTCCATAAACCCCAAATCAAAATAACGCAGAATGTAAACCTGAATTAAACACCAAGATCAGCACTGTGCTGATTTTTATGAACTGGTAAGGGTTACCTACGCTGAGTTAACTTCTTCAGTGGCATCATGTCCACACAGTCAAATCTCTACATGGCCGGGAATGAATTACCAACTTCTCATATTTTGAATATGTTGCTTATTTATAAACACAAATTGCTTTTTTTCAAATACTAAAGGAAACAAAGTATTTGGCTTAAATTATTAGCTTCCTGAATGTCTGTGAACTTGGCATCTTAGAATCACGATATAAATATTCTCTAAATCATTATATAAGTAAGATGGTCCCTTCGAAATAATTGCTCTTTTTGGAATGTTAGACTAACATATACTGTGTGGTTTTTTTTGTTTGTTTGTTTGTTTTTTTAGATTTTATTTATTTACTATTAATGAGAGACACAGAGAGAGAGGCAGAGACACAGGCAGAGAGAGAGAAGCAGGCTCCATGCATGGAGCCTGATGCGGGACTTGATCCCGGTCTCCAAGATCACGCCCTGGGCTGAAGGCAGGCGCCAAACCACTGAGCCACCCAGGTGACCCTACTGTGTTTTTTAAAAATGGAAATATTGGTGAAAGGGACCATAAGGGAAGGTGGGGGGAATCTGAGCAGGGAAAAATTAGAGAGGAAGACCAACCATGAGAGACTCTGGGAAACAGACAACAGTTGCAGAAGGAGAGGTGGGTGGAAGGATGGGGTAATGGGGTGATGAACATTAAGGAAGGCACATGATGCAATGAGCACTAGGTGTTATACTGTATGTTGGCAAATTGAATTTAAATAAAATTTTAAAATGTATATATAAGTGGAAATATTGATATTTCACTTAAAAAATAAATATCAAACTGGGATCCCTGGGTGGCGCAGTGGTTTGGCGCCTGCCTTTGGCCCACGGCGGGATCCTGGAGATCCAGGATCGAATCCCACGTCGGGCTCCCGGTGCATGGAGCCTGCTTCTCCCTCTGCCTATGTCTCTGCCTCTCTCTCTCTCTCTCTCTCTCTCTGTGTGTGTGACTATCATAAATAAATAAAAATTAAAAAAAATATCAAACTAATTAATTCACAGATTTTAGAATCTTGAATTCTAAAAATGCCAGATTCTTTTCAGAGAAAACAATTTATAATAGTAGGTGGTGATCTGACACTAATGAATAAATGTCAGATTATTGAGTAAACAATAAATTTATGTCAGATCATCAACCCTTAACTTAAAAAAAAAAATACTAACTCTTTATGAAGACCCTACCATGAACTAACATCCCTGCTGTGCACATGACCTCGTCTTTTATGTAACTTTTACCACTGACTCATATATAAGCATTACAGATGGGTACATACCAAGTTTCAGAGTTAGACCCCCAAGGGTATAGCTAATAAATTCAAGATGTTTCTGACTCTGCAGTCCTACTCTTTCCACCATAATACACAATAAACTGTTTCTCAAATATAGCAACATTCTAGTGTTCTGTAACCTTAAAAAACGTGAATCTAGGGATTACTACATAGTAGGTATTTCTTATATGTCTAACATGTATTAGTACTGAACTAGACACTACACAGATGTTATTTGTCATCTACACAGTAACTTCAAAGGACAGTTCTTTTTTCCATAGCAAGTCAGGAAATGTACCGATTGTCTACTGTGTGCCAGGTACTGGGGAACAGAAATGAAAGCCAACATATTCCCTAGGCCTACCTGGAGCGTGACTACATAGAGAAGGACAAATTATTAAAGTTTAACATGTGTTAAGAAGTACACGATAGAATGGAAAGATATAAAAAGAGAACCTCACCTAGTTGAAGGCTTAGGAAAAAGCCCTCTAAGTAAGTGACATTTGGACTGAAAGTGAAGTGTACACTAAGGATGAGCAAGAGGGCAGTGAGCCAGATCCTGAGCTGAGAGGAGCAGGACATAGCAGAGGAACTGCAAGAAGACCAACATAAGTAGAACAGAGATGCAAGGAGAGTAACCCAAGACTAGCACAATATGCATATAATTTATGTTCCATACCAAGTGTTCTGGTCTTGTCATTCTAATTCCCCTGGAGAAACTACTTAAGCATAATAGATTAATGTTTATGAAAACTCCACTTCATCTGCTATGTGTAGGATGGATTACAGGAGGACGGACGGATGGCATATAGAAGTATAAGAGTGGACGTGAAAGTCAATTAGGAGGAAAAGTACATTTTAGCTATTTTGAAAAATGGTTTATTCATCTCAAGATTCATTCCATTTGTCAATATTAATGTAAGTGCAAAGCAAAGTCTGAGAGAGAGGAGAATAGTAAAAACCATTCAACACACACGTGTGCACATCCACACCCCAATACTGTTACAGGCTGTTGTAGAAAAAAAGAAAGCTGTGTTTTCTAGATTTATCAAGTCTCAGGGTTAATGTAACATTTGCAGTGCTCTAAAACTTTGGGGGATGGCACAGCCCCTCCCCTGTGGAGTGCAGTCCAGTCACTTGGCTCAGGTGGGATAGCTGGTAACCATGTTGGAAGACTTCAGTTCCTGAATGGCTGGAGCCCTCAATGGCAAATCTATGGAAAAAGGTCATCTAAAAACAAGGACACTGATTATCTGAGGCACCTGCATCAGTCTCTCATCTTGAGAACTTCTCTGGATACAAAACAGTCCTACCGGTCTAGAATAGAATGGCCTGTGTCAAGAAAGGAATCAGAGACAGAAGATCCCAGAAGGTGGCTCAGGTCTCTGGCTGAGTTGGAAAGAAAAAGAGGTCAAAGAAGAGATGATGTAAGGACTGTGGTCTTACTGATGGAGCTCCTAAAACAAAATCATGTGATTAGGATTCTTAGGAAAGATAGGTGACATGAAGAAATTAACAGGCTACTAAACTCTAAATTCTAGAAGAAATTAGCTGATAGATCAGTGCACAAAATTGCAAGGAAAAGACCAACTGGGAGAAATAATAAAGACAGATTAGGCTGCAAAGTAGAATAAGGGAAAACAACTGGATGCCTAGGAAGAGGAGGTCCCTGTGGAAAGTGCTCCTTTTAAAAAAAAAAATTCATTTATTCATGAGAGACAGAGACAGACAGAGACAGAGAGAGAGAGAGAGAGAGAGAGAGAGAGAGAGAGAGAGGCAGAGACACAGACAGAGGGAGAAGCAGGCCCCATGGCAGGGAGCCTGACACGGGATTCGATCCCGGGTCTCCAGGATCAGGCCCTGGGCTGAAGGCAGTGCTAAACCGGTGAGCCACCCAGGCTGCCCAAAAGTGCTCCTTTAGTACAGGAGAAACACCAAGAAAAGCCAAAGGAGTCTGTTTACTCTCTGATCATACAACCTTCAATGACGTGCCTCAACTCAGAAAGCCTCGGGCTGAAACAAGTACAGGAACTATCCCAGGCCAGCAACGTTAACCTTGTCGACAAAGGTCACTGTGTCTTCCAAATTAGTCAAGAGATTCCTTCCCTGTGTCTCTATAAATAAGCAAACTGGCAAGGGATCAGGATCTCTCTTCTGGGGTACACACCACTGTATATCTGTGATGCTGAAGCCAAGCAACTCTTTTCTTGGGACTGCAAGATTCTGAATGATCACATGTATCTTGACAGCTGGCACTTTATGGGCTATTTGTAATGTTTATCCTCACCTGTGGCTCAAGTAGGAAGAGGAGAGAGGAGGTTTAGTGGATATAAACCAGATGGTTCACCAGACTCAGGTCCAGAAAGGATACTGAAGCTCAGAGAATTTAAGTCATGTGGTCAAGACCACACAACCAATACTTAGCAAACAGCAGATTTTAAATAGGAAGCTATGCCTCCAAAGCCCAAAGTCCATTATTATTGCTTCTCCTAAATACCCAATACATATTTGATACATCAGCTGTGTTTAACCATTAATTCATCCCTCACTCACTCAAGAGACAAAGAGTTTCTATCATATGTAAACAAAGATGTGCTTCTGTCAACAAGGAAACTGGAAACATTACTAACCAGGTTACTGGCAAAGAGATGTAAACTGTCCTATGTTAAATTTGCACTTTGCTCATAACTTTACAGAGAAGTCACTAGAGTTAATCAAAGATCCAGGCTCTGACAGGATGTATGAAAGATGACAGCTTCTTGCTATTACCTATGTTACAAATACCATTCTGCCGAAATGGAACACATACCACTAGCCTGATTTAATTCCGATAGTTAAAACATAAGAAAACATGGAAGCCTAACTGGTTCAGCCTAGTTTACAATTATTCTTTTAAAGTAGCAAATGCTAAGAGACTAAGATGAGCCTCAGGAGGCCTGAGCACCATCTAAAGACATATAACTTCAAAGGCAGCTAGAAACTAGCAGTGCAAGAAACATTCTAAAGATGAAGGAGTAAAGATAACCACAATTAGAAGACCTAAGCTCAAAGAGGTCACAAAACTATAGATCATGTAGATGCTTGATCAAAAAGGCTGGCAGCGTGAAAGAACTGTCGTGCTTGAGAAAATAAGTTATAATTCTTATTTCTAGTAAGAAAAGTTATACCAACACTTCTATCTCAACAATCTGTACCTTTAACAGTCTGTACTTCATCTAAGGAAAAGCAGCAGTTCTCTCAGTTTTTAAAAAACCTAGGCATTAAAAAGAAAAAAAAAAAATGAACCCAGCTTTCAAGCAGGCTGCAGACCAAGTGGCCCAAGTAGCTGATATGAAGGTATAGACAGCCAGATATAAAAAACTAGGAAGTGACAGGGACCTGCTGGACACTGGAAAGCACAAGCCCTATGGTAGTGCACAGAAATGCTTTGCCACAGAGATCGCTAAAGCCAACTGAGATGCTGCTGACTGACCAATCACTGCCTAAGCTACTGATTTTTCCCAAGCATCTAGAGACTTAGAAACAACAACAACAAGATACAGAACCCAAATAATTACCCATTTTTAAAACTTGGCAACTTCCATCTTTCAAATGACTCCAGGGGCTAATTGCCTAAATCTCACCTGCTCTGCCTCCTTCTTCTCCAATAAAGGGGAATTCCAATTTTGCTTACTCACTGTATGGAAGGCACAACGCTGATCTCTGAAGAATTTTTCCCATACTAGGGAAAAAGCAAATGATTTTGAATGCTTTTTATTTTAATTTTATTTTATTTAACTCCCTAAATACCTGTGGGCACATCATCAACTTGCTATTTCTCTTGTGCTATTTTAGATACACGAACTGACTGTAATCAGCAATGATCTTTAAGAATACAAGAATCTAAATAGCCCAAGGGCCTGAGGACTAGTTATCACATATGGGACAGGATTTGCTGTAGAGATGGAGAGAAATTCTACCAAGTGGTTTCTCATACTAGGATCTTTTAGGCTACAAAAAAAAAAAAGAAATCAGTCATTTCCTAGTGGAAGATATAATTTTTTTTGGAGAAATGATCTAAAGAAATTAAAGACCTGGGTTGATAGGGATGGTAAGATTATGCTGTAATCTTACAGTCTAACAAGACTGCTGTACCTATGTAGCATACAAATTTAGCAAGGTGAACACAAAATATTCTATATTAATTCCTTATCAATATATGTCTTTTTCACTAGGGAAGTCATAATTACAAAACTTTCAACTTACCTAACCTCTGAGAAAATTCATAAAATGTCTTTAATTTGCCTACTAGTGGGACAACTGCACCCCAAGCCTTCTCTTGCAACTTCTCATCTGCTGGATGCTGGATTGCCTTCAAAATCCAAAGAATAAAAAGAGTTAGAGTTTTCAAAATCAAAACAGTATTATTTTTACATTAAACTATAGGTTTCATCAAACATAGGAAACCCTGGTATACTCAATAAAATATGACCAGTCTTTCAAATCATTAGGCAATCTTTTGTGAATATAGAGGGTCACTCCCAAAGAGATGTATTTTCTTGCTTTCATCTTTCATTTGCTTATTTAATCTTTTATGGAACTTAATGCTTTTTTCAACAATCTGGCTTGGTTTCTCTAACATCTTCAAATAAGCTAAACATGCTATTTGAAAGCTGAAACTCATAACCAAGATGGGGAGAGCATATGGGGGTCCTTATAAACATTATCAGGAGGTTATTGACATGTTTAGATTTTCTCAAGGCATTAGTACTCTGACTCCATCCACCTCAAACTGAAAAACAAGAGAGCAAAATAAAATTGAAACCACATAGATTTAGGGAATGCTCTGAATAAATAAGCTACAAACTAAACAAATGGGCTATATATTACTTACATAATGTGCCTTACAAAAGCTTGCCACTATATGCAAATTTTCTTGATTTTTTATATAAAACATTTTTTAAAAACCTTTTAAATCTTTTTAAAAGACTGTATTAATTTATTTGAGAAAGAGAGAGAGCATGAGGAGGGGAAGTGGCAGAGGGAGAAGCAGACTGGGAGGGAGCCCAATGTGGGGCTGAGATCACGGCCTGAGCCCGAGTCCAACGCTCAACCAACTGAACCACACCCAGGGACCCTTATATAAAACATTTTAAAATGATGTTCAAACGCAACAGAATTCTGAGGTGATAGGCATTTATGTGGCTACCTAGAATTTTAAGGAAAACCTGACATTACATATAACACTCCTTCTTTCACATTAATACGAATATTTCAAAGGGACTGTGATATTATCCTGACATACACAAAAGTGTTCTTTTAGCCTCAAGCCCCATCTCAGCAATGTTTTATTTTTTTTAATGTTTTATTTTTTAGCAATGTTTTATATCAAGTAGTAAAAATCTATTTATTATTCAGGAAATAGATGAAAATTAAAATTTTCTGTTCTGTTCCTGAGAATCATATTCAACTTTTCTTACAAGGATCTAAAAATTATTTTCGGGACACCTGGGTGGCTCAGCAGTTAAGCACCTGCCTTCAGTCCAGGGTGTGATCCTGGAGTCCCGGGATCGAGTCCCATGTTGGGCTCCCTGCATGGAGCCTGCTTCTCCCTCTCTCTCTCTGTGTCTCTCATGAATAAATAAAATCTAAATAAATAAATAAATAAATAAATAAATAAATAAATAAATAAATAAATAAATATTTTTCAAAATATCAACTCATTCTCATAATATCAAAATGCTCTGGCAAACATTACCCACTTTCACAACTGAGTTAACTACCTTCCCTAACCCTGCCCTGCCTCGATTTAGAACTGAGACATTGGTTGCTTTTATGACAACATGTTACGGTTCTCACTCTAATTCCTCCTCCTTTCACATCAGTTACACTGTGTTAGGCGACATTTTTGGTATAGCACCCAGCACACCCCAACATGCAGAAGGGCACTTAATACATGTCAACAGTGAGAGTGTCGTGAAGCAGATATGGTAACTCATTTTCAAAAATGTTAACCCTGTACAGATATATCAAACAGTAGTGAGGAATTCTTATTTCCCTGACTAGTGGTTCATCCTAGAGAATAAGCTTTATTAAACAGATTCTGTATTAAAACACTATTTAAAAAATATGTAATTCCACATCTTAACCATAGGTTTTCACATTTACCTTCCTCTCGAATGATAGTTTTTCTGAGAATATTTTCTAAAATGTAAGCCAATACAAGAGTACAAATAATTCTATAAATCTTATTTTACACACTGCCAAAGTGACCTCCAAAAAGGCAACCATTTTATAATAGAACTTGCATTAAGACAACCAGTTCCTAAAAAAAAAAAAGACTACCTGTTCCTTCATAAAGCACCCAATAACTGAGCTTTTAACAATGTATTATCATATATAACTGCATGTCAGTGATATGCACTTATTAGTAAATCTGAACAGTTTTTTCTATTGTCTGTGTTTTTCCATAGGTAGAATGGTTGTTCTATCAAGTTTATTGGTCTTCATATTGACAGTTACTGCAGTTACAGCTGTTCTTTGTATATTTGTATATGATCAGTTTTTATTTGTATCTTCCTTTCTTGTTTTCCTATTATTCAGAAATTTTTTACAGAGTTAAACCCAAACATCAATATGCACTCCTCAGTGAAAATTTCTTCAAATGCTTGAATAGTTACACACTTCATCTACAGAAGACACAAATGTGGTTTTTAAGAGTTTTCTAGCTTACATATTTTTTATCTATTTTATTTACCTAATTTCTCTGTCTCTAATTCTTTTACCAAAGAATTAATAAAGGTACCTTTATAATAAGTCTCAAAGTCTGGTCAGGTGAATCTCTTCCCATCTCTTGTGATTCTCCCCTTTCCTTTTAGTGTTCTTCAGTGTTATTTTTCTATATAAACTTTAACTTTGTGACATTTATTTACTTTCCCGCCTGATCAATCATGAATGCCACAAGCACACTTGCACCGAATGTGGCTACAGCACTAAATTGGGTGATCAGAGTATCCAAGGACAACTCCAACCTTTGGTCATTGCGTCTAAAGTTTCTGGTTTCACAGCTGAGTCCTCTTTGCAATGACTTCCTATGTAAGCTTTTCTATCATTTTACCCTCTTTTGGAAGATGATAACTGCATTCAATTAAGTCAATATACACATTTCATTAAGTCAGTATAAAAACTCTGCAGTGAGCCTTCCCACACAGAAGCAGAGTAACCCTTCACTTGGTAAGTTAAAAAAAAAAAAATCCTAAAGGCTCTAACCTTAAAAATAGGTAATGGTCTATAGCTCTACAGTGAATGAGATGTTTTTTCTTTATTGTTTATAGGAGACAACTATAAAAAACTGATCAGAATTCAATTATAAAATAAATTTTAAAGAAACTTAATGATATAAAACTGAATTAACAGTATTAATGATAATCAATATGGAGACACCAAACATAACAAATTGTGAATTGTTGTGACCTATAAGGAAAGAATTCATTAATTAGTTAATTAAGGTCTTGTCTAATCATTTAAACCTTCCATTTCCACAAATTTTTGATTTTTTGAAATATGTTTAAACGTTCAGGACTTGAATTTTACAGAAATGATTACTGCCTTCATTTACTAAAATCTTAAGGTTTCACTTAAACTAATGATATTGGCAAGATTCATCTAAGCTCTTCTATTTACTTCTGCAACAGTTACTAATTGCTTCCTAAACACTGTTTTAGGTGCTGATGACACACAAATTAGTAAGAAACCAAGGTTATGCTCCTCAAGCTGTAGGTGGTGGTGGAGTTATCAACATTAAATTTCAGAAATTTTTTAAAAAAGCGATGGTTACCATAAAAGAAATGTGTACAAAGTGCTGGGGCAACAGAGTAAGGGGGAATTAATTACTGGGATGTAAAGGAAGGAAAGTGTATGTGCAAGACATTCAGGGAACAAACAGTCCAGAGCAGGAGAGGTAAAAAATGGAATGCATGTTATCTATAATTTCCCTCAGCTAATGATATAACCAGTGGCTAATCTAAACCAGAAACCCTGGAATCATTTAACTCCCCTTCTCCCTTATATTAAACATTTAGTCAATCACCAAAACCTGTGACCCCTTAGTCCAAAACTAAATCGTCCTGAATCATCTGATGCCTACACTTAATTCTGGCTTCACTAACACTCCGTATGTCATTAGAGGAATGGAGCTGGATGGATATGGACTGTAAACCCAACACTTTGACAACCTCTGCACTGTTAGTTATACACATAATAAAAGAAGCATAAGGGGGGGAAATTGAAGAAACACGGCAATGACCTTAAGAAATACAGTGATGAGAAAGAGTTAAGGTCCAGAGGCTGGGTGTTTCTTTTGGTGGTAGAGGCCACCGGAGTATATTCTGATGGGAAGAAGTCAACAGAAGAAAAAACACAGAAGATGTAATTAAGAGAAGAAATAATTAAAAGAGTAAAGTTTCAGAGGAAGATGCAGAACAAAGGTAAAGAAATTAGTCTTGATAACAAGTAGAGATACAGCTTCTTCTGAAAAAGAGAAGAAGTGGAATAAGAGATGTACAGAAGCCTGGACAAGTTCAGAGGCTCATGACAAGAGAATTGAGGCGACCACACCAAATATTTGCTCCATGGTATAAAGTCATCAGACAGAGTCGGGGGAGTCCAGACCACAAGGATGACAACAGCCTTCTCCCAGAAGCACAGGAGGAGTGGAAAAAAAGAGTAGCAGGACAAAAGGCCACAAAAAGTTACATTCTCTCTTGCTCTCCAAAAGTATAAAGAAGTGTAAAAAGTATAAATAGTCCCCCATGGATACTGTAAATTTCAGATGTAAGAGCAACCAAAAAATAAATTTTTCTTTAACATACATAAATTGCATATTCACAGAACAGTTTTCCTTTTATCCTTGAATCACTACAACCACTTTTGAAACAATGCAAATGATCATTCTTTAAATATAATACTTAATATGCAATAGAGAATCCAAAAGTATGTACAAAAGAGATTAAGAAGAAGGATGCAGTGAATTTTACTCTGTTGGAAAATGTTTAAACATGCTTTACCTCTCGTATTTCATGGCCAGCTCCTCTATATGATTGCAAATCCTCCAAGATACCTTCTGCATCTTTTAATACTACATTCACCTGATTATAAATTTCCTTCTCAGACTCTGTAGGCTGGGCATCTAAATAGCAGGAAAGCACAAAAAAAATTTACAGTCACAGGATTTTTTTTTTTTAGTACACATATAACTGTAAACAATGAACAATTTCAATTTCTAAAGATGGCTAACATTTTATTCAATGTTACCTTTACACTTAGAAAACAGAAAAGATTCATAATTTTTCCATTACTTCTACATCTGAAAAGCTAGCCTCATGTTTGTAAATATCACAAAGAAGCAAGGGACCCTCCAACATAACTATTTATCTTAAGTTGTAAGTCATGACTAGGTATATTAAATGAACTTGAGAATTGTGAATTCAAAATTTAAATTGTCATAGTGTTAACAATCAATTTTACAACTCTAGTAATCATTATCAGCAATGAATGTATATGCATGAGTAGTGATTTTTTTAATGCAAGAGAAATGGAAAGCCTACCTTGTTCATCTATGGTTTAAGACTGAGACTACTTTATTTTCCTATAAAGTTCATTTTAATGACCTGAGTTTCAATATAAAATAAATTAAAAACTATTTTAAAAAGAATAGTTGTTAGATGCTCCCTTTTTCTAGGGATCACTTTAAATTCTGTGCCAATTGAACTTCTCTGCTGATGAGCACATGGACAAGACTCCCGTGCAGAGGAGTTAAAATTATGACACTGCTTCAGAACAGTGAGGCAGGCTGCTGAAAACCAGATACTTTCAGCTATAATACTGTCACTGAAATTTTGAAATACTAAAGCAAAAACAGGCTCCCCACATACTTGGGGTTGAGTGAGAGAAAAATGAGGGGAAAATTATAGTCATAAAAAACGTAATCAGGAACACAAACATATGGGCCTTTCCACCACCTGTGGTGTTAGCCACAGAGCATATGCTAATAGATGACTAAATTTGGATTTCTCTCTCCTAAACTCAGGGGAACAGAAATTCTGTTTTTAATAACTTGGTCATTTGTTTTTCTAAGGATAAATCTTTTTTTTAATTTAATACAATTCTTTTTTCCCTTGGATAAAAATGGGCAATCTGTGTGAAACGGGGTTTTTCATAAATCTTTCCAATTACACCACACTCGGTGCTACAGATAAATTGATACAGCAATAAGGCACTGAAAATGATAAATATTACGATTATCATTACTTATGATATCTTATGATATCTTTCTTTTATTGGCTGAATTCCTCCACACAAAAATTTTTCTTACGGGGAAAGGGGAGGCAGACCAAACTGATAATATGAATTGAGAGCATTTCTGACAAATCCCTTTGTCTACCAATCATATAAGACTAGTACTTAGACTTTTCTGCACCCACTTTACCTCCACACAAATATACAATGTATTTATTTCTGTCCTTAGAAAATTTAAAGAAACAGTTCACACATGAAACTTAGAGGAGAGTCCAGATGCCTAGGAACTGTAACTTTATTCTGCACATGAGGCAGGTCATAATTGAATTCCACCTATTGAACTTGCCAACTAGTCAAAAATATACCTTTTTTTTTAAAGCAACAGAGTACTAAATTTTAACTTCAACATATTTAAACAATACTACAGCAACAATAATGGAGTAACATTCATGTGCAAAGCCAACTTAAGAATCTGTGTTCTCATAGGTCCCTTATTTTCCAAATCTCCTTTCAGAAATCATCTATTTTTTTTAATAAAAATAATGTGACAAAATAATTACACAAGAGGAGCCAAATTAAAAATACTCTGTATCCAAAGCCATAAAGATATTACTAGGAGCAAATATTAATATTGGAGCTAAATGATTTTTTAAAAATCAGGGTTTCACATTTACCAGTAATAATTTCTCACATTTAGCCAGACCATATTCTCCAAAATAAGAGACACACTGAAAAAAAGTATACCTCATAACTTTTATACTTACACCAGATGCAATAGAAAAAAGTACTTTACTTTTTTTTACATGCAAAACAGCAGTTTTATTCTTTTTCATATGGAATTGTGAAACTACAGACATAACAATAGTAGACACATATCATACTTTTAATTCATGAAGTGGGAATTCATGACAAAGGACAATATTTTGACTGTTATATATCAAAAGATACTTGTGAAGTTTGCAAATACTAAACTGTATTTTTGGTGTGGTGACTAGCTCTTAACAGAAAAATGTGACACTGAGACTTACATACAAAAGAAACATTATCAAGTAGACTTAAGTAGACCTTGGAAGTGGTTAATAATTATTAAAAGTTTAGTAAGCACCAAGAAATTTAAAAATAAAGGAGAAGATTCCAGTTCCCCCTAAGGGTGGAAAAAATACCCAGCACCACACTGATTAAACATTTTTTAGACTGTCACAGGAAAGTCACATTTATAATTTTGAAAGCTGCTGAAGACTGCTGTAGAAATGAAGACAAACAGCAAGTAGCAGACAGGTAATAAGCACTACTTTAGTGAGAGCAAGTCATGCAAAAGGGAGAAATACTAAGGAGGGAGAAAGACTATAAAATAAAGCATTTTTCCAAAAAATGGTATCATATAATAAAACCAAGACTTGTCACTTTGATTTTTCGTGGCAAAGAATGAAGAAGTTTATTACTTGAAGAAAAAAATATCACTTAACCAGTTGACAAAAGGACATTCGATTGCAAAATAAAGTATCTATTACTGAGAGTAGGAGTAGTTATTACTCATCAAACTTAGTTCTTTTTCTTTTCAAGCTTAGTTCCAACAGCTGTTTAAGGGAATTAAAGCATGTTTCAGTTGCTCTTATTGTTTGAATGTCAAATTAAATATTGTAATTTCATACCAGTTTGCTATTAAAGAATCACTGAAAATAACTGAGAAAATTGAATGTCATGGTCCAAAAGGGGGCAGAGATCAGCTTAGCTACAGAAGTAACAAAAAGCAAGTCACATAAAAATTGTGATAAGCAGCTGTCGTGCTTTAATCTTGCACTCACTCATTCAGTAAATATTTACCATCTATAAGTTTCATCAAAACAGGGACCTCGGTGTATATAGCACATACACTGTATAGGATGTCATCTCAGTCCCGAGTAGATTTTCTATAACAAATACTTGGTGAGTGAATGAGAAGGTAGAGATATAAATACACCTCCAGCGTGAGTTAAAGGAAGCTATTATGCATTTTTATCTCTGTATGAATATAATCCTACATCATTTTAGAAAAATAAATATAAGAAAATGCCACCAGTATAAAGATATTTCAACGTACAGGGCAAAAGCAACTGAAAATATGCAAAAAGTAAAATTGGAAAATAAAGTTAGACTAGAAGAGTGGATTTCAATAGTTTCACAAGGTTGTGGGGGACAAGTCACACAAAACACACAAGAATTAGAGGAAATGTATGACTAAATGGAAAGGCACTTTAACAAAAAATCAGAGAAAGTAAGATTCCATTCCTCATTGACAAATGACCACCCTCTATCAACTCTCCTGTTTTGGTCTACCTGGAGATAAGCCAATCAATTCAACAGATACTGAACTCCTATCATTAACAAAGCACTATGTGAAGGCTGGAAGGGGACATAAAAATAAATAGAAGTCCCTCTTCTCCTAAAAACCATAATTTAATAAACTAATAAGATATAGTACTCAGACTAAAGATGTGTCACTAGAATCAGCTAAGTCGTTATCAAAAAAGAAATTCCAAAAACTAGAAGAGGCTATACTGCCCCCAAGTCAGTACTTTTTATATGCTGCCATTAACATAAACTGCTGCCAAATTTTATGGGGCAATTCTGGGCTTATACCTTAGTTGAACCATTATTCTTAAAATAAAATCTTATCATAACAGGTATAATTTAAGAAAAAGGCACTCTTTCTAATACACCTTAAGAGTAGATAACAATATTTCATTGAACACAGAATGTCATTTCATGCCTTAAGGCTTTTGTAGATGCTGTTCCTTCTTTCTAACAATGTCCTTCACTAACTTACCCTGAAACACTCTAAGTCACCCTCCACAACTCAACTCAAAGGTCACCATCAGAAAGTCTTCCATAATATCCCATCTACTCACGCTAGGTATCTCTTGGGATCTACACCTTGAATAGTAAAGGATATAAAGGAAATTTTTAGTTTGTATTTCTATCTCACTAGATTGAGAACTCCCAAAGGCAAGGGTTTTACCTTAGTTATCTCTGCATCCGCAGCATCGACTAGCCAGTATATAGGAGGCAAGCCATAAATGTTTGCTGAACTGAAATGAAAAACCATGTGTGTGCAATGTATGTGAACTAAAGGAGTAGTGATTTAAAGACATCTTCATTATGTCAACTACAGGATTCCATTAGATTATGTCTTACATGCATAAAAACACTTAATTTGTATACAATTTGATACAAAATGCCAGTATATCTATCTGTATGGAATTAATTCTCTAGCTG
The DNA here is from genome assembly GCF_905146905.1 of Nyctereutes procyonoides. Classification (NCBI taxonomy): domain Eukaryota; kingdom Metazoa; phylum Chordata; class Mammalia; order Carnivora; family Canidae; genus Nyctereutes; species Nyctereutes procyonoides. Next base: position 22,250,487 of record NW_026575159.1, read on the forward strand.
CCCAAATAGATACAATGATAGATTTAACTACTAAGAATGATGGAACAGTAAAGCCAAATTACTCTGGTAACCTGAATATTATTTTTCAACCAGAAACAAACAACGTAGTACTAAATATTCTACTTAATAAAAGAATGTGGTTTTATTCTCAGTAATCACAAGGAACTGGCAAATCAACTATATGGACAATCTTGAGTCTGGTATACAACTGTTGAAGACAGGACTCATGTGCTGGGTGCTAAAGTCACTGAAGTAGTCTAATGATAAACTTTTGGAAATGCATATATGAAGAAGGAGGCAAATATGCAAATAGATGAGCAATAAAACTAAGAGAACTCTAATGATGGAATCAAAAGAAAACATTTCAAAATCCGGGTAAGAAGGAACAATGGGCAAACTGCGGCCTAGTATACAACAGATCATCAGGTGTCTAACAAAGTTCTACATTGGCTGATAAGGCAACAAATATCACCTTTCACTTTCCATCTGCTTTTAATACATTCACATTTCATATGTAGTTCTTCATTATTGGCTATTGGTGGTGGTGGTGGTATTAGTAATTTTAATCTACTCCTGCCACTAAATCAGATATTTAAATTTTAAGGATAATGGTTCAAACCCTCAAAGACTGTAAAACCAAGACCAAGTAATATTTAAGATACTATAGTAAATTCATGCTTCTCACTTGACCACAACATGATGCTACGTTTATAAAAAGATCAAGTGCCAAGTCTTGAACAAGATCTTGACTGTATGAAGCCAAGATTCTGCAAATGTAAGGAATTTGAGACAGAATAAAAAGGAGACAGAATAGCAGAAAAATGTACAAGACCAGTTTGAAACAGATGCAAATAAACTAAAATACAGCTCTAATGTAAGTTGCCTCATCTGAAAGAATCTTCAAGTAAGCAATCTGCTTAACATCCCCAAGCTGATTAAAATTCATGCTGAACATGCATTTAAAATGGCACTGTTAAATTGTTGAGAAGGGTCAAGAAAACTAATATTCATTTAATAATATCTTTAACATTTCCCCCTAAAAACCCAACAATTTAATATGGTCCTGATAGTCCCATTACTCTTCTTTGATAGCCTATACACAGGACCCAAATATAACAGACCATTTATAGGAATGTAATAAAAGTAAAAAAATGATAGAAATAAATCAGAGACCACAAATTATTCCATAAAATGGGATAAACTACAAACTGATTCATATGAACCACCCTGGTTTAAAGAAAAAATATATATAAATTATTCAAAAAATAGAATGTATTGTGTAACAGAAGTTGATGGAAAATGCAATGACTCTCTGGGGATAGATTTTACGGGACTTATTTGTTTTTTAAACCAGAAAAGAAAAAAAAAAAAAACAGAAAAGGTCTTAAATTTTAAGAATTTAAAAATCTGTTCAAATGTTTTTATCTTGAATAAAAATGCATGGGATCACACAACTTAGAAACTTCTATCTCTTCACCCTTTCCTAACAATTTTCTAATAATGATCAGTTAAAACAGCAACATTCACACTGAAACAACCAATTTAATATCATTGTTCCCAATTTGACAACCAGATAAGCTAAAGCGATACAGACAGCCAAAAAGCAAAAGCTTTCCAACATGCACGGGGGTCAAAGACACTTACCTGCCACTCTTAGACCATATTACAATAGGTCATGCAACATAAAACAAACAGAAGGCAAATTACTTAAAGGTCTGTGAACCTATTATTTTTCTTTTTATTTAGAGTTAGAAAAAAACGAATTCCTGAAATACATACATATAATGAGTTTAACTTTTCAAATTAATTATCTGTAAAGATTAAATAATTAAGGTTCACACTTACCTTTTAATATTATGCCCAAACTACTGAGCTTTGAATGGCCTTCATGAACAGATTTGTATTTAAAATACTTCAATAGTCACAAAGAGTAATTAAAGCCTACTCAATTTTTTTCAACTATGATAAATTTTTCCCCAAATATTTGGTTGGCTTCTATTAATAAATCTTGAAGTAGCATTTGTCCTTTCCACCAAAATTTTTCATAAAAATGTTTTCATTAGAGTATCTCCAATTATAAAATAATGTTCAACTAGGAGATAGGGCTCTCTTATAAAAATTCAAATAAAAACATTTTATCACAATTTAATCTATAAAATATAACTTGCAGTTCTAGAAGGCACCAGAAATTTTACTCAAACAATTCATAGCTCAGTCATGCAAAGCAGTTAAGAAGATGGCAAAGTGGAAACATTCATTTAGTGCAAGACAAACGCAGTCTACTGCAGGCAAAGAGAAATAGATATAAAATCATCTTCTCACTTTCAAAATCAAGGAAAAAATTTGGCCCCTGCTCAAGGTCTGTGCATGTCAAAACTTTAAGAAGATTCCCCATGTTAAGGTACCTGTCAAGACAAGAATGAGAAAAGAGAAAATATCCCTTTATAAAAAAGAACATCTGAAATTTTTTTTTTTTTTAAATAGTAACAGGGAAAATGTTCATTAGGCCATGAATTCGTCCTTCAGGTTACCCAGACTGTGCTCTGGCAGGCAGCAAACCGGGTTCTCAAGGTGTTGATATGTAGGACCTAGAGGTGAAATGTGGTTTTCCTGTACACAATGGCACAATTGTTGCTCTAATTCTTCTCAAAATTCTCCCAAGACAAGTTTCATTAATGGCCTTATAATGAAAAATTCTTTAAGTATTCCAATAGTGCTAGTTTTCTGAAAAAGAAATTTCTTATCAAGAATTATTCACATGTAATCTTGTTTAATATTGCACTGAAACAACAATTTATTTCAAAGCCAAATATTAAGAGTTTTGGCCACAGCTCACCTTTGCATTTCATCTTAACATAGCAGAATGTTCAACTTACTTCCTGCATGCCATTCAATAAAGCATAGATTTCTAACCAAATTTGATTAATAAATTTGTGGAAGCCGTTTAGAGTACTGATTCTGGATATGCAGCACGACACCGATTTTCTCTAAGATTATCATAGGATTCTGAGCAAACACATTGCTGGGCGTAGTCACCAAGGCATACTATTAGAATGTTCATCATAAGGCTGCTTGCTTCATGGACTAATGAAAGGACAGCACTGGCTACAGACTCAACATGATTTTAGCAAATGAAAAACTAAAAAATTATACATATGATGGTGATGTTTGCCTACGATTAAGAAAAAAAATCATGCAAACTTTGTTTGATCCCCATATTTTATTAACAAATATTCGGGCCAGCCTTCACTGCGGTGTGACTATAGATCATCTTTCACCTTTACCATTATGCACCAGCTGTGAAGGGCTAAAGAGACTTACTTTCAAAGTCCAAGAAAAAATGTGCTGCATTGTGGTCTATGTCCCTGGTTAGCACCTTAATGAGATTACCCATGCCAGCAAACCTAAAAATAAAAATGGCAACATCATTTAGTTCCAGTAAAAAAAAATTTAAGCAGAGGCCTGGGATTCGGCAAAGGCTGGCTTGCTCATAATTACCAACAGGTGCAGGTTTAAATACTTCTGGCATTGAAAATTTGGAACAACAAAAGCACATTTGGCTCTGAGTTTATAGCCCTTTCCCTCTTTTCCACATATCAAAAAAGTTACATAAAGCAAGATTGGAAAAAAGATTAGATTTTTACATATAACTTGTAATATTTACATTTGATTAATACACCTATGCTAGTGTTACTCCTTTAAAATGTTTGAGGCATATATTCTCAACTTAAATTAACATCAAAAATAGATCTCTCAAGTAAGTAAAAACTATTATTTTTAAGTAATAGGGATATTTTTCTCCTTGCAGAATCAAATCCTATTGGGAATACTAGGAAGATAGTATTCAAACCACATTTAACCATTAAAGACTGAAGGGATTTATCAATTGATGACCCATTTAAAGAATTTTACCACAAATAAACCAGTATTTCTGACATCTTCTATACTCTTAAAATTAATCAGATTTTTCATTATTTAACTCACAGACTGATAATTCAATAATATCAACTATATACAAACATACAAAGTATATAACTTGGAAGTTAACACAGCAAACAAGCAAAAGGGAGCCAGCAATCATCAAAACTAGTTAAGTTGGCAGAGGAAAAACAGTAAAAATTAAGGCATCAGCATAAATCTTGCCCCCAAATTTGCCATGAGCCAGTGAGGATGAAGGTTGAAGGAGGTGTCAGGAACATCCAGGAAACCAGGTTCAAACCATAAAGTTGCAATAACTATAGGGAAGGCAGACTATAATACCACAGGCACCCCTCACCCTCCCTTCTCCCAGTTTCAGTATTTTTTTCCTCCCAATATTGAACTGCTAGCAAATATAAATGAAACAAAACATAAAGGTAACTATTTTTATCAACGAAAGAACACATATTATTACTCACTCTCATTACAAACAATCTGAAAAGAGTTCGGACTTCTGGCATCTGTGCCGTCCATTCCCCTCTCTTCCCTCACCTACTCCCTGGACAGTAGCATACCTAACTAACTTTGTGCTTCCCAAAGAGGAAGTAACAGTACAGGCATAACAGTTACTTGCTTTACAGGTCAAAGTGTGGGGGAATGACACACACACTTCTTAGAAAATGTTAAAATTTATTCACAAATGTTAAATTTATTTCACAAATGTTAAATTGATTCACAAATATGATAAATACTGAAAAGTCCTCTCTCTTTTAAAACAGTATTATTCCTCCAGTGGGAGAGGTCAGAATCTATCTTATTTTTGATATTAAAATCTTTATCACAAAATTTCACTGGAAAGATTTTGTATAATGTTTTATATAGATAGATAAACTGAGAGTAAAACTAAGAGGGAAATATTTCATCTTAATTATCTTCTACACTACAGAACTTTAATTCTATGCTATTTTATTACAGGGAAAATATAATCATATTCTCAAGATCATCACATCCAAATAAGACCTCAAACTGGTTACCAAATTTATTCAAGAGTTGTTTTTTTCCCTTTGGAACCATTTGGAAATAGACTATTTCACAGCTTTAATTTTTAAAAGCTTTCACATATATATGGAATATCTGTTTCCAAACATATATAAATTCCTTCACTAACAAGAACGGAGACAAGATATACACAGAATTACCTAATAGTATCAAAATTTCAACTACAAATGGAAAATAAGCACAAAAAAAAGAACTGTAATTGTCCTTAAGAAGAAAAAGGCAACACACCATTTGGTGTTAAGAGTGTACTTCTATGGAATCAGACTAGAATTCCACCTCTAGCTGACCAGCTGTCTGACCTTGAGGATGCTAGTTAACCTTTCTGGGTCTCATTTTCTTCATCGGTAAAACATACATACCATAGAAACTATTTTAAAGGGTTATTAAGAGAGTTCGCTAAGATTAAGCACTAACTTAGCACAGTGACTGGCAAACAGAAAGCATGTGATAAATGTTGGCTACTGTAACTGTAGCCTTAAAATTACAAAGTAATTTCTGAAAAATAATAATAGCTGTATACTTTAATACAAACTAGTCAATTTATTAATGAATTTCAGTGTCATAAATCAGAGTAAATGACAAAACTAATGTTTTGCCCATTTTTGTCAAGGATATTGCTGAAATGCTATCCTAAAATTAGTCCTATGAAATTATCATCAGGTACAGGAGGAAGGGAGATTAGGTTTCCTTACCTCTTTACTTGTATGAATACAGTCAATCCTCAAGGAAAATATTCAAAACTAGCCAAGTTTGTCTGTTCCATTTTCCTACACCCTCCTCTATAAACTTCTTCCACTATTTGGTCCTTCTTCCAAGGCACCCTAGCCTAATGTGACCTTAATCCCCTAAATATGCATCATACTTGGTCTAGACCTAGTCATTCTCCCCAAGTATCCCAAAATTTAGAATTTCTTATCTCTTCAAGTCCCAAACACAGAAACTTAGTTTGATAATAACCCAGCTTATCTGGTACATGTTTCTCAACCTCAGTACTATTAACATCTGGGGCTGGAAAATTCTGTTGTGGAGAGGGGTCTGTCTCATGTGGTAGGACCTCTAGCAATATCCTGGGCCTGTATGTACTAGAGGCCACCAGTAACCCAAAACACGAGTTCTGACAACCAAAAATGACTCGAGATATTACCAAATGTCCCAAAGAGAATCATTCCTGGTTAAAAACCACTGAATGTAGTACAACTGCAGTCCAATGCATAAAGTTTCTTTACAATATAGCACTCAAGAAAGATCTATGTAGGGGCACCTGGATGGCATAGTTGGTTAAGCATCCAATTCTTGGTTTTGACTCAGGTCATGATCACAGGGTCCTAGACTGAGCCTCGCACTGGACTCCACACCCAGCATGGAGTCTGCTTGAGATGCTTTTCTCTCTCTCTCTCTCTCTCTCTCTCCTCTCTCCCACTCATGTCCTCTCTAAAATAAATAAATATTTATAAAAAATCTATGTAGGCAAAACATACTATGTGCGCCTCTGAACAACACGGAATTCAGGGTGCTAAGGTAGCTCAGTCGGAGAAACATGCAAATTTTGACCTCAAGGTCGTGAGTTCAAGCCCCATGTTGGGTATAGAGATTACTTAAATAAATAACCATGGAATTTTTCAAAGATCTGAAAAATAGTTTGTTACATTATCATTTGTTGTATCTTTTTAATAAGGGTAAACAAATCAAAATCATATCCCTGTCTTGCATACTTTTTAACTCTAGCCAAAACCACAACACATAAAACCTCTTCATCCCCTCATTTCAATGAATACAATACTATAGCTAACTGTCAGGACTGGTAGGTACCAGACTGCCTAGGTTCAAACTCCAGCTATGCCACTTATTTTTAAGCTTTGCTACTATAGTCCAGTTTCCTAATTTCCCCATGCCCCATCTGTAAATTGTGCATAATATTAATATCCACTGCAGAGGGTTCATAGAATCATTAAATGGGTTAATAGAAGCAAAACATGTAGTAACCATGCTTGGCAATCTATTTGGTGCTAATGCTATGGCTATGTTAGAGGATCTATTCCCCAGTAGCAGAACCCAAGGAATGTGAGGCTTCAGAGTGTGTGGCAGCCGTATTTCCTGCCATAGAGGAAAACAGTCTATCACAAGAGGATAAAACCAGCATGCACTTGAGAAAGTGTCAAGTCCTAAAGTCACTAATTTCTAATTCCATTTGTTCCTGAATTCTAGCTGCCATTTCCCTCAGTTTAGTTGCTTGATTTTCCTCTGGCCTTAAGATATCCTAGTTTATTTCAACCAATTTCCTTTCTACCTGTTTAGTTGAAGTGGGTTTCTGTCATTTACATCTAAAAAAGAGCTAATAAGATTCTAAGTTTCAGATTAATAAACACGATACAAAAGACACCAAAAGATATAAAAGAGTTTTCAGATTGTATAAAACTTGGGTCAAATGCTTTTTATATTTTAGAGGCACAATTTCAAAATAAGTAATAAATATTATAATTTATTTTTTAAATATTATAATTTAGAATAATAAACTTACAATATGATTTAGAAGAAAAAATCAAAGATTCTCTTTGAGAATAATCTCAAAGATTATTTTATTGTAACTTTTGGATTAAATATTATAAATATTTACTAAGTAAGCTAAGAAGAAATATGACACACAGAAACCAGATATAGGTCACTTCAAGTGTTCCTAGTATCTTTTTAAAAGATTTTATTTATTTATTCATAAGAGACAGAGAGAGAGAGGGGCAGAGACACAAGAAGAGGGAGAAACAGGCTCCACGCAGGAAGACTGACGTGGGACTTGATCCCGGGTCTTCAGGATCACACCCTGGACTGAAGGCGGCGCTAAACCACTGAGCCACCCGGGCTGCCCAGTTCCTAGTATTTCTGATAAAACTCTGTGACTGTGAGCTCTTATGTTACATGTTTATTCCAAAGTTGGTGAGTTATCTGGAAAGGAACTTGCTCTTCCTGGCTTGGAGTCTGTGGAATGTATTTTTGAGCTCACAAAAGCACTTAATAAATACACTAGACCATTTTCCATAAAACATTTGAAAAGAAGCTTCTTTAATGAGAAATAATAGAAGCCAACAGAAACACAACTATACATTACAGTTAATATACTATTTCCTCTCTTTTTAGAAAATTCCTAAGAGATGCTGTTACTTCATTTATCCTTTCCAGCTCAGGGGCTTTATAATGCTGTCTCCTCTGCCTAGAATGCTAGTCCCCCAGGCTTTCCCATGGCTGGCTGTTTTCACTCTTCAGGCCACATCTCATGCCCCCTCTTCAGAAAGGCTTTGTCTGCCAATCTTATCCATAGGTAGTTGCCCTATCTTCCATAACATCACCCAACTTCCTCCTTCAGCATATTTAACACAATCTGAATTTACTGTTTGTCAGTTTGCTTCACATCCATTTTGTAAACTTAATATTTCTGGGTGGGGGTGAGAAAAAAGGAAAAAACACACCGATTAGCTTTCCTATAAATGAGGGTTTCTTAAATTTGAACCATGAATTCTTTGTTGTGGGAGCTGTCCTGGGCACTGTAGGATGTTAAGCAGCATACCAGGCCTCTACCCCTGGATACCTGGTATCACCCAGTGATGAGTTGTAACAATCAATACCACCTCCAGATGTTGTCAATTATCTCCTAGGGGGCAAAACTTCTCCAGTTAAGAACCACTGCTTTCAATGTATGGCCACTAACATGGAAGAGCATCCTCAGTTCTGCCCACAATCCTACTCTGCATCTCCAATCCATCTACTCTCCTACTTCACCACGTGACCATTCCGCAAGGCAATTTATTTATTTTTAATTTCCTCACACTTCTAACAATCTACCTAAATCGTCACATGAAAAGAAATGACCTCACTACATTGTTTACAAAAAAAAAAAAAATCTACTGTTCTTTCTACCCTTCTTCATCAGTAACCACTCAGTCTGCCCTCTGCCTCTGTTCCTGAGAGACCTGGTTCTCCTACTCAAGGCTTTATGTCTCCTGTACACCATCTTGCTTATCCTCTTTACAGCAAAAACTGGTCATTAAACTGTCTGTAGTTATTTCTATTTTCTCCCTTTCCAATCTGGCTTTTATTCACAACAATATAATAAAATTGGTCCCTTTCAAGGTCACCAAAACCTGAATCTGGCTAATTCTAAAGGGCAATTCTCACACTTCAACCTACTGGATATCTTAATAGCCTTTGACCCAGTTTATGACTCACTCTTTCCTGAAATACTTTCTTCATCTGACCTTTAGGACAACCCATTCTCCTGAGCTTCTTTCTTACTTTATGGCTGTTCTTTTTCCATATCTTTCCCTTTGGCATCCATAATTATTTCTTCCACCTTAAACAAAACAAAAATTTTCTTTGATCTCTTTCCCCTCACCAGTTCCCCCCTAATCCTTCTCTTTGCAGCAAAATTCCTTACAAACAGTTGCTTACACTCGTTGTCTTTTATTTCTCTCCAGCCAGACTTTTGGCCAACTCTACACCACCAAAATTGTTCTGACAAAATCATCAAATAACCTCCATGTTGATAACTCCAATTACAAATTCTCAAGTCCTCACCCTACATCCCCTCTCAGGAGCACCTGACATAACTGACTTTCCTCCTCTTCCTCCATACACTTTTCTCAGTAACTTAGAGGACACTCCATTTCCCCTCTTTTCACTGTTGTATCAGCCTTGTTCTTCCCACCATCACTTCTTGCAGGAATTACTTCTCAAGTCTCCTAACTGCTTCTACTTTTGTCTTCTATTACAAAGTCTTTTTATTATAAGAAGCAAAGCTCTTAAAAATATAAATCAACCACATACTTTCTCTGTTCAAAAACATGTAATGGCTTACTGATGCACTCAGAATAAAATCCAAATTTCTTACCAGGGCTTACAAAACCCTACATGACCTGCCCCTGACTCACTCTGGCCTTGTTTCCCATCACTCTCCACAACTGCCTGCTGTAGTTTCTTTAACAGAGCAAGGTTCTCTTTCCATGGAGCCTCTGTACCTGCTTTTTCCCTAAACTGGAATGCTGTGTCCACAGACCTTCAAGTGACAAGCTACTCTACTTCACTGAGGTTACAGCTTCAATCAGACTACCTCAGAGAGGGCTTCTGTGACTAATCTATCTGTAATATCTCCTCCTCCTTCCTCGTCCCAAACTGATGGTTATCGCCATCTAACCATATTCATAACTTTATCTGTGTCTGCTGCTGCAAGCTGAACTTTTAAGTAGGCAGGGGCTATGGGTTCCCTGGGTGGCTCAGCGGTTTGGCGCCTGCCTTTGGCCCAGGGCGCGATCCTGGAGACCCGGGATCGATTCCCATGTCGGGCTCCCGGTGCATGGAGCCTGCTTCTCCCTCTGCCTGTGTCTCTGCCATTCTCTCTCTCTCTCTCTCTGTGACTATCATAAATAAATAAAAAAATTTAAAAAAAAAAAACTTAAAAAAAAAATAAGAAGGCAGGGGCTCTATTTCGACAGCACTCTATCCCCAGCACCTGGAACAACGCTTGGGAATGTAGTAAGTAGTCATAAATATTTGCTGAATAAACAAATGATTGAAAATATAGAAACCAAAAATTTGTAAAGTTTTAGGAGTGTTCCAAGAAGAGGAGAGGAAAAACCAAAATAAATATTGACAACTGAAAACTAAAATTTTTTTTAAAAAAGACCTGAGAATTTAGAAAGGTTGCACATTTTCCCAGTCAAATCAATGTAGAGTCTGTGTCTCTCACTCTCTCAGTAAAAGCCAGTAGTCTTATGAGGAACTAGTAAAAATTTTTAAAATATTAAAATTAGAGAAATAAAGTGACAGATAACATGAATATCAAGAAAGTCTACAGTATGCCCCACATACTAAGCAAGACGTAATATCCTTCTACAGCTATAAACACGGTTCCAAAGTAGGAACAGAGACTAACCTATATCATAATTCTGATCTTTATAAAACTGAACTGCATTCATAAAATTAAAATGTCCACTATATGGAAAATGCTGCAATTAGGTGAATGCAAAGTTGAAAGGCAGGTAGAAATTCACAAAGTTTTGCTATCCCGCAATCCAGATGCAAAACTCTAATGCCGTATTTCTAGATTTGGTTTATTAAGGGTAAACAATTCTCAAGTGATTGCATAAAGCAATAAGTACAAGCAAAAAAAGTAGTAGAAACCTCAAAAAAACACAAATGGTATAACAACAATCTCACTTGGCACATCTTCTAAAAATATTCAAGCATCATCCCCTTCAAACACTGCACTAAGTCTTGTTTCTAGCACTACTTCTCTGAAACTACATCATCACTATTTGAAAACAAATGTTGATTTAATATTGCAAATGGACAGCAAAGTGACTCCAGGAGTCATCGAGCAGCTGACAATACTGCAAGAACAAAAATATTTTCACAGTGTCAAACGTTCAAAATTGGACTCAAAATTTATATCATAATAATTACATTTCAATAAATTTTCAGATTAATATATCCCAGCAGCATATTCTATGATGATTTTTGGCTTTGGCCTTAGGTGAATACTGACTTTACTGGCCAAATGTGTATTTGATGCATCTCTGATATAAGGCACAAAGTAAATCTTCAATGTGGTGCAGAGTAAATATCCAATAAATACTTACTGAATTCATTTAAGAACTGTAAATAGGTGAGATCCAGTGACATTTATCTGAAGAATCAGGTACACAATAATTTAAAGAAGAGGAATCACAATTCCTTCTTATTTTCTAACAACTTACTTTAGGAACATAGTGGTTCATTATACTGAACATACTAACTTCGTGCACAAACTGGGAGACCTCCAACAGTTACAGTGTCATTATAATGGAGAGAAATAACCAACTCAAGCTAGCCGGCCAATAAAGCATCTATAATAATTATCCTGACATTATACTGTTTGCTCTACTGACTACACTACAAATGCACTATCATACTCTAACTTTCTCGTACCTTCTTCTCCAATTCTTTCTTCCTAACTAGAGAAGCTGCTAAACAGGATCTTTGTTCTAAGCACAATGACAATGACTGGGCAACAAATAGTTGTTCAACAAATGGCATAAAGCAAGATTTCTCTTTTTCTCTTGCCCCTCCTGTTTTCTGATCTTTATGTGGTAAACATGTTTAAAGATAATCTAAGCTACCAGGACATTAATTCTCTCCCCACTCCTGGTTTTACTGCATTTGGTAAAATAAGGAGACTATGTATGCATCCCCTCTGGGACTCTACATTCATAGGGCTTTTTCCCTCTCACCTAAGACGGTCTGAGCATACACTATTCAAGAACTAGAATTCTGAAAGGCAGCATAAAAATGGTGGCACTGAATGTACTTAAATCAACAAAGATAAATGAATACCATGTGGTCAAAAGGTAGATTGTGACAGTTATATACCTACTAATGCTCAACCCCATCAAAGTCCATTGTTCTGTCATACTGGGACTAAGAAGCTGAAGAATCTATTTCCTAGACTACTTTGTCAGCTGGCTTCTCACTGGGCCCCATCAACTACAAAGAAATTGGAAGGTGAGAAGAAAGAAGGTCCTTCTTTGGGAACATCTGGCTGGCTCATTTGGAAGAGCATGCAACTCTTGGTCTCAGGGTTGTGAGTTCAAGCCCTATGTTAAGAGTAGAGATTACTTAAATAAATATAACAAGGGGGAAAAAAGGTCTTTTTTTTCAAGTCCTATCAGTATTTCCTGTCATCAAAAGCTACTAGCTGTTTGGGAATATCTCAGTGGCTCAGTCGATTGGGTGTCCGACTCTTAATTTTGGCGCAGGTCAAGATCTCGGAGTCCTGGGATCGGCCCTGCCTTCTGCGCTCAGTGCGGAAGTTTGCTCAGCTATCTCCCTCTACTCCTCCCTTCACCTCCACCATCCCCTCTCCCTTCCGCACATGCTCTACCTCTAAAATAAATATTTTATTTATTGATTTATTTCATAGAAACAAAAAGAGCCTATGCAGGCAGAAGAGCAAAGGGGGAGGGAGAAAGAAGCAGGCTCCCTGCTCAGCCCCAATGTGGGGGTCTATCCCAGGACCCTGGGGTCATGACCTGAGCCAAAGGCACTTAACCAACTGAGCCACCTAGGTGCTCCTAAAGCTAAAATAAAAAATAGAAAATAATAAATATAAAATAAAATAAAATAAAATAAAATAAAATAAAATAAAATAAAATAAAATAAAAATGAGCTAGCTCTAGGCTCCAGCTTCCTGGAGAAAGCCTATCAGCACGGTGGTGCTCGGTCCCTCCAGAGATCTGAGCTTCCCGTCTTCCAGAGTTCCTCTTTCGAGCCTAAATTCTGCCTATCCTACCTCTTCCCTTCTTTGCCCTCAGCTCGAGAAGTGACAGGTGCTTCCTCCTATGGTTACCATTACTATCTCAGTTACCTCAGGTGACAGAATAGAATATGTATTTGATCTTTATCACCACCACCACCACCCCTCCCCGTGCCTAACCCACAGCTCCTAAATCCCTTGGAATTTCCTGGGTGACAGGAACATCTTTATCTTAATGAGTCCTCAAGATTGCTTCAAGATGAGGACTGGTTGCTACAAATACCAAGGCATACTTAGATTTCAGCCCTACCTCTTGACCTCTGGGAAGGGGGGAGGGGGACTGGAGAATTGATCACCAATGGCCAAGGATTTATAGAAAGTCATGCCTATGTAATGGGATCTCCAATAAAAACCCCTCCATGATGGAGTCTCAGGAAATTCCAGGTTGGTAAATGCATCCACATATTGGGAAGGGAACACACCCCAATTCCATGGGGACAGAAGCCCCTATGCTCAGGACACTTCCAGACCTCACCCTATGTACCTCTTCGTACCTTTTATAAAATCTTTAGAATAAACTGGTACTAGTGTAAGTAAAGTGTTTCTCTGAGTTCTGTGAGCCATTACAGAAGATTAGCAAACCTGAGGAAGGAGTCATGGGAACAACCCTCCCCTCCCTGCACCTCCTTCACAGCTGGATGGTCAGATGTACAGGAAACCTGAGGTTTGTGAATGGCATATGGAGTAGAGGGGAGTCTTGTGGGACTAACCCCTTAACCTGTGAGGTCTAGGCACAAACTCTACATAGTTAAGAGTTAGCATCAAAATGAATTGTAGGACACCCAGTCGGTATCTGGAGAGTTGGGAGAATTGACTGGTGTGGGGGAAAAAGTTCCACACATCTGGTATCAGAAGAGGTGTTGGAAAACAGTTTAGAATTAATGTCAGCAGTGTTATGAGTAACAACATGCATACCTCAGCATCCTTTTTAAGCTCATGTTTCTAACATTTGTGTAAATAAATCCATGTTAAATTCATTTTTAAGATACCTAGTAAGGTGGGGCACCTGGGTGGTTCAGTCAAGTGTCTGCCTTCGGCCCAGCTCATAATCTCAAGGTTCTGGGATCGCCCTGTGTTGGGCTACCTACTTGGAGGGAAGCCTGTTTCTCCAGCTCTCCCTACCCCTCCCCCGACTTGTGCCTGTGCGTGCTCTCTTTCTCAAATAAATAAAATCTTAAAAACAAAACAATACAAAACCCCAGCAAGGTTTCTGCTATCTTGGTTGAAATCCCACTGATATATAGGAAGTTTGGAGAGTAGCTTAATCCTTAACCTTACTCACGATATCTAATCTATCATCATCAGATATAGTGTAGCAAATAATAAAGTGATCCTTTAATTCTCCTTCCTTTGCAAAATATAAAGGAGGAAAAGCAGGATTCAGGTATTACTGGGTGGCCAACCATACTGCCACCACAAAAGTACTAAAATATCACCACAAATCCCTAGTACTAGTCCAGAGCAACATATTAAGTCTTATAATTACATGGAGATCAGTTACCAGTCTTAAAAAAATGTGACATAAACAAACAACAGAATGGAAAGTGGGAGACTTGATTTCTACTCTTGACTATCACAAAATATGTGACTTTACACAAGTCAGTACTTGTTAGACTGAATCTCTCACATTGCTTCTGGCTAGGATTCTACATATGTTACCCTACATCTCTCCTAATGCTGACATCTAGTGGATACACTTAGATTTAGTATGCTAAAATGAAAAATCTTACACGATTTTAAAAGTCTCACTAGGATGCCTGGCCATGTGCAATAAATACAATAAATTAGGAGACCAATACTATTCTTTAAATGGAAGTGAACCATAATAAATGAGTATTACATCAGATTGTCATGGCATCTTCAAGTCTGATTCAGAGATTACTAGTAATCGTAATCTTCCATGCCTCCAGCCATTAAAAATTAAACCACCAAGGCAAATTACTGCTTGAGTTGCAGAGTTATACCAAGAAATCAAACACATGCTTCTTGCTACAATGCCTTACACATCAGGTACAGACATAGGTTATGAGAAGGGCTAATATAAAGCTCCAAAGCAAGTACATTTAAGAATGTACAGAAAGGTGATGGGAATTAAAAAAACAAAAAAACAAAAAACACTGAAACCCCAAATTACCTGTTTTACAAGGATTAAGAAGGTTTTTTATTGAAAAAATACGATTAAACAAGAAATAGTACTGTGAATTTACTTTCTTAAAATGTACCACTATTTTGAAATCCATAGAAAATTACATAAAAATGCAAGAGAATGATAAACACAAAATTTAAGATACTGGTTATCACTGCAGAGAGACAGAACCCTAGAATCAGGCAACTTCAAAGGTCTGGGTAACATTTCAGGTGCTTAATTACTGGTGGATTCAAGGAGTCTTTTAGACTTTCGCATTTACAAATAAAGGTATTCTTTTGTACGTATCAATAATTTTTTAAAAAATTAAATGTAGAGAGGTGCCTGGATGGCTCAGTCAGTTAAGCGTCTGACTCTTGATTTCGACTCAGGTCATAAATCTCAGGGTCCTTGAGATGGAGCCCTGTGAGATGGAACCCCATGTCTGGCTCTGCGCTCAGCAAGGAGTCTGCTTGAGATTCTCTTTTCCTCTCCCTCTGTTCTGTCCCCAGCTCTTTAAAACTCAAAAAAAAAAATTTTTTTTTTAAGTGTAAAGTAATTGATACTCAACACATGTGACTCATTCAAAGGTGTCCAACAAAAACGACTGGATTGGAATTCAGGTGCCTGACCTCTTTGCAATACACATTTGACCCAGTGTGTGGAGGAGCCATTAAATAAAAACCTTAGCAAATGTAAAACCCTGAGTACTTCTACAGCTAGCTGGGGTCTGCAGTGCCTGGTGATGGTTGCTGCTGTTTTAAATCAAACCACCTTTCCTTAGCTCCTGTCTGCCAATTACTATGACAGACACTGAGTATTTGGCACTGAGGAATTCACATGAGTGGAAGAGACCAGACAAGGTGGTGTGGCATGCTTCAAACAGAAGCATGCAAACACAATGAACATATAGAAAAAGGAACACCTAACCAAAGGCTTCCCAGAGGGGCTGATTCTTGAGTCCTTCTGGTTTTCTATTTCTTTAAATTAGAAAATAATTTAAACATAAAAAGATATATTCACATAATCTACCACCCAGAATAAAGCAATGTCATTTTGCTGTATTTGCTTCAGAGGTCTCCCTACCTTTTTGTGCAGTTAACCTCCCAACTTTCCTCTCCCCCATCTCCTAAAGGTAATCTTAAAAGTATGCTTCCTTTCCAAACATATTTTAGAATTTTTATCGTGAAGGTCTGTATGAACAACGCAGCACTGTTTTGCTTTTCAAATATGCATAAATGATATATTGTCCATATTCCCTTAGAATCACTTTTCTCACTCAATGGTGTTTTTATAGAATTATCCATGTTGACTCATTCAGATGTTACATAGTATTCCATGGTTCAAACGAACCAGTTTATTTACTTATTCACCAACTGAAGGACAATGCCTTTTCAATTTTTCTCTATTAACAAAGCATGCTTCACACACTACATATACTTGTGCACACGTACAAGAGTTTCCACTGGATGGCAACCCAGAAATTACAGGGCAACTGTGACTTTACTAGATTGTGCCAAATTGCTCTGCAAAGGACTTCCAACACTTCATTGTTCCACTAGTAAAAGCTCTCTCTCCCATCCTCCAAAACCGCAAGCTTCAATGTTTAGATTGTGAAATATCTCACTGATGCTTCAATTTACATCTTCTTGATTACCAGTAAAAATGTGCCTCTGTTTATTTATTTTTTTTGTGTGTGTGCCTGTTTATAGGCCACCTGTAAAATGCATATTCATATCCTTTGTAACATGTGCCATTTGTTTTTTTCACGATCTCTCCCACAACTACCTTTCTATATACTGTACTCTGTACTGCTGGGGCCCAGAATCTGTAAATGACAGTCTTGCCAGCTGTTAGGTTATGTCAATAGGAGGCACCGGAGGATGAGAAGGCAGGAGAGAGAGAAGCTTCCTGTCTCTGGCCTGGACAGACTAGCAGTTGCTCTAAGAGCAGTCATATGAGGTGAGGCCAGTATGCACTGCCCCAGTCAGAGGCTGAAGCAAGCAGAGCCTGTGTGTTCCAGTCTAAGTAGCAGCTTTTGGTATCCCCTTCACCTTTGTTCTTCTAGTCTAATACCTTCATAACCAATCCTCTGTATTAAATTCCCTGTTCAAAACACCAGGGTGGTATGTTTTCCTAATTCAACTCCAACTGATACACCACCCTTCCCCACAGTTGGGATTTAGGAATTCTGGATAGGAATTCTGAGTACCAATCTTTTGATGCTTATACATTTGGCAAATATTTTCTCCTAATCTGTAACACTGCAGTATCCTAGTCTTAACTTTGTTTATGATGCCATCCGTCACATATAATCCATTTTTCTTTGTGGTCTATGCTTACCATTTAAGTAATGATTCTCTACAAAAGTAGCCCTTTGTTCATCCATGTAACTGTCAAGTTCTACAAAAATCTTAATGGAATTTTGACTTGATTTTTGCATTAAATACACACACATGAATACACATATCCTTCTGAGGCAGAACTCCCATCTTTATAATATCAACCATTTTTTCATTTACTTTATGAAGTATATTCTCATAATCCATATTTATCATAGATTTTTTAAATCTATGAATTATATTCTTATAATCTATGTTTATATATATGAATACATTTTCTACTGCTAACCCATCCTTGCATTTCTGGTATCAACTCTATACAATCATTTGAAAATACATATTTCTAGTTTTGGTCTAATATTTCACTTTGGATTATTTCATAAGTAAGACTGACATATAATTATTTGATCTCTTATCTAGTTTTGCTATCAAGCCTATTTTATATATCAGCTCTTTCTATTCTACATAAAAATATAAGAGAGAGAACATGAACATCTGTGTCCCCTCAAAATTCATGTATGAAATCGTAAAACCCAATGTGATTAAACCCTCTGAGAGGTGAGCAGGTCACCAGTGTGGAGCCCTCATGAATGGAAATAACACCCTTATAAAAGAGACCCCTGAAAGCTACCTTGCTCTTTCTACCATGTGGCTTTTTAAATTTCTCCTCACTGGCCTTTGAGAACTAAACTACACAGTCTCGGGATGCCTGTGTGGCTCAGTGGTTGAGCATCTGCCTTTGGCTCAGGTCGTGATCCTGGGGTCCTGGGATCGAGTCCCGCATCAGGCTTCCTAAGGGAGCCTGCTTCTGCCTATTCTCTGCCTCTCTCTGTGTGTCTCTCATGAATAAATAAATAAAATCTTAAAAAATAAATAAACTAAACAAGTCTCTGTGCCACCTGACAACCCAATAGATACCTGAAATATCTCTTTTCTTTTTTAAAAGATTTTTATTTATTTATTCAGGAGAGAGACAGACAGAGGCAGAGACATAGGCAGAAGGAGAAGCAAGTCCCAGCAGGGAGCCTGATGTGGGATTTGATCCTGGAACCCTGGGATCACGGCCCTGAGCCAAAAGTAGAAGCTCAACTGCTGAGTCACCCAGGTATTCCAATATCTCAAATACCTTAAAATATATTAAACTGAGGTAAAAAAAAAAAAGTTACCCATTGATTATATACATATACTAACATATGCAAAAAATTACAAACAAGCTATCTCCTGTTTAGTAATTACAAGGGTTTAGCTTCTGAAAGTGAAGGAAGTTTACAAGGGGCTATTTAGGAATATTCATCACAAGGACCTTCTTTTTTTTTTTTTTCTTTTTCTTTTTTTTTCACAAGGACCTTCTTAAACATTACAGACTAAAGGAACGAACTAAGGGCGTAGAACCATCTTGCCCCGAGTTTAACATAACATAACTTTCGTATCCCAAGCACCTTACAGAGGTCCTTGGATGCTGTGAGGACTAAATAATAAAAACCAGTGAATGAACTCTTTCTGTGTGCCACATATGATCCTAAGTTATATACACAGTATTATAAAATCCTCAACTATTTTGGAGGTTGTCTAGCACTACAATCTTCATTTTACTTCTGAGCAACCTTAAGGTCAGAAAATTAAATAACTGTCTCAAGGTGAACTAATCAGTAAACAATGAGGCCAAAATTCTTACTCAGGCAAATGAGGCTCCTACAGTTCATAACCATTTTGCCATTTGCTTCTTAGTCATAAATGAAAATACACATAGTTCATCCAAAAAGAGTAAAGAAAATTTAAAGTCTTCCTGAAAGAAATTAATTCAATTCTAGCACTAAAATTTCTAAATTAGGAATAAAATTCTCATAGAAAAAAAAATTTAAGAAAAGAAGAAACATGACTAGAAAATGATGACAGATGCTAACTAAGAAATGTCCTTAAATATTTCCCTACCATTTGTCAGGTCTGTCTGTTTGAGCCCAGCATGCTAAAGGAATTCAATACAGTGACATTATAGGAGGGCATGAATGTTTCCCTTGTTCCTGAACTTCAGTTAAAACCATTCTCTTGAATATAACTCCTCCAGACTCACCATAATCAAACAGACTATAAATTTTCTCTTCCTGGCAATCACATAATCTTAAAAATATGTACTTGAATAATCTTTCTACATTTAAAAATCAGTATCGCATATAAAGCTAACCAGACTCCAGCAGACCAAAATGCAGAATGTATACATCATAAAAACATTTCTGAACTAAGTACACTAATCTAATTATTACAGCTTTTAAAGTTTTGCATAGCTTTTACTGGGGCAATATTTAATACATCGAAGTTCAAATCACTTAACAACTTTGAATATTTTTACTGTATTTCAAACGTTGCTGGTAGGAAGAAAGAGAAAGGAACTGAAGGGTTTCAGAAAAGGTAGAAAATCAGCCCAGAATACAAGGTTCGTGAGAGGATCTGTAATCATATAGCTCAGTTCTCTAATTTTATATAAGGAAAATGAAGACTAGAGAAACTTGAGGACTTAGCAAAAACAGCAAATCAGTTTTTTTTTTTGTTTTTTTTTTAAAGTGGGGCTTAATCCAATGATCCGGACAGTGCAGCCTTTGAGAACATCTTTAAGACAGGCATTAGGGGCATCACATTGACGGAACAAATCAAGTGCCACAACCAAAAAATATCCCAAAGTCAGATGCCCCACTACATCCCCTTCAAGTGTTGTTTTTGCTATCAGCCAAGCTTCAACAGATATGCCAGTCCTTTTATATTGGTAGTCAGCTACAAGTGGCTAAATGACCATTTAATTGTCAAATTTAGTTGATGACATTCTATGCTCTTCCTAACTTAGGCTGGCACATGATCACTGTACAGTTCATACTACTGAATTAACTATAAAACTTTTGATGACTTTTTACAAGCCTTGACCTTTTTTCTGTGATTCCATAACACAAGCATCAGACCTTACTATTTTTTCATCCTTCCTGTGGAAATTAATTATGACGTTTCTCTCATTAAACTTTCAGCATTCTGAGCTGGTATTTTATTTTTTACATGTTAATTTCATATTCCTTGAAATAAAATGTGAATTCTTTGAAGGGAGGCACTCTTGAAAGCTTACCACTTATCTTCGACTTCCTTTTCCACAGAATATGCTGCTGTTTCTGTGATTACTGACCAGCAAACCAAAGTTTCTTCAAAGCTATTTTGAGAACTTCTAGCCTACCCCATTGGGATATTTCTTAAGAAATCACTATGTAACTCCACTTATTAAAGATTAGCTATACAAAACACTAAAAAAACTACACTTATTCAAATATGATGGAAGAAGAAAAGCTCTAGCTGACTTTTCATTAACAGGAGTTCTTAACCTGGGATCCAGAAAAAGAATTCAGTGACCTGTGACTCTGGATGGGAACCTTTTCACTAACCTCTACATGAAGTTTTGCAATTTTTTCAAGATTTCTTCAAGATTATAGGCAAAAAAGTATAGTAGTATCAGAAATACCTATGAACTTATCATCAATAGAAATCACACGTACTTTCATATTATTCTACAGCTATTGCAAACTTATCACTATTTAAAATTACAGTATTTAGTAGAATTGTTGCTAAACCTTATTCTTTAATGTGAGCATATATATTCTCTATCAAAAACTGGTATTTTTAAGATTTGTTACCTACATTTCAATATCATTAATTTCCTTTTTAATCTCATGTATTTTATTTCATAAAATCATGAATCATTTTTAGAATCATTATTCTGGGAAGGGATTCACAGGCTTCACCAGATTACCAGAGGTCCATGGCACAAAAAAAGGCTGAGAACTCCCGCACTGTAACATACACAGAGTAGGTGAGATAATTACAATTTCAAAAGACCATTATGATAACTGTCTTATTAGTTCTACTACAATGACAGGCAAGTTTTGAAATGTAAATATCTGTTTATGATTAGGAAGAGCACAGAAAGAGATTTTAAGTTGATCATTTTTACTTGAAGAACACAAAGTATGTCTACAGAAAAATTACATTTTCAAATACCTATTAACTTGTTAAAATTTTAAAAATTACAAGATTATACATGTGTAAGCACTCAGAACTCCTGTATTAGTAACTTTTGTGGTGGCTGTTGTGTTCTTTACTTCCAAGACTTTTCCCAAGGACCTCAAACAGTAACAGGTAGAATTCTTATTCAAGAAGAAAGCATGTACAAGTGTCTTCCTTTCTAGCATATATATATATTAAGCCACTAGAATTACGGGTTAGACCTTTCCTGATTAACTATACTGGTGATAACTAAAATGACTTAAAAGGGAATTAAAAAAAACAAAACACATACCTCTACTACTGAAAGACAGCTGTAAAAAAATTAATTTACATTTTCCCCACTACTTCCTATTCTACGAAACTAAACAGCATAGGGTATCCCCTAAAGATACTTTTAGCAGGTCAATATTATATACAGAATATCTTCCTTAATTATGTTGAGCCAATGTAGTTTTTTATTTAAATCATAATTTTTCACTTGTATCTGAATTATCATTTCCCCCAAAGACATATTTACCTTCAGCCAGTGCTGGTGATTCTGTTCTTGTCCTTCTATCTGTTTGAAGAAAGAAAAAAGGAAGAAAGTCTAAAACATTATTATACTTTAAAACATGTTCAATTGTATTAAAACTGACTTTAATGAAATTTATGAATGTCATTGCATATATATATGCTATAACACATGTGTTTGTGTGTGTGTGGATGTGTGCTTATGTATGTACATATACTGCCTTGAATGAAATCAACAACCATTTATAGAAAACCTATCAGGAGTAGTCATTATATCAAGCCCTGGGAAATACCAACAGACTTAAGACACCCAAATTGCCATGCTTAAGACACTCAAAGTCTACAATCTGTATCAAGAGAAGTACATAGTTCTCATCATTTCTTATGAAGCAGAAGACAGCAAGAGAAGAACATTAGCAACTCATCTTTATTCTTGTAACAGGGGCCTAAAATTACCAAAAGAGATATAGTTCTATACTATTATCATAGTTTATGTTCCTTTCAATGTATTAAAAAAAATGTTTTACTAAAGGTACTAAGGTCCTTATACTTCACGACAATAACTTATTACTTGCCAGAGGCACATGTGGCAAAACTCAAGTGAACCACGAAGTCCTCTATAGGACTGGTTTTATTATTTCAAATCCTGAAACATTTTAGGTAAAATTAAATCTTCAGAATGACTTTACTCTAACTTTACAACTAAGAGCAACCAACTATAGCACTACAGCAAACTAGCTGAGTTCACATACAGTGGGGGGACACATGTGACTAATGCAAGTACTCATCTTTATGTAAAAATTTCTTTCCCTAATTGTTTATTCTATGACCAGAGCCCTGGACTTAGCACCACACATAAAACTTCTATGTGCTTAGTAACATTTAGAGGAGATAAGGTATTACCTTCCAAGAAGGTAAGTGATCAGACACTACATCATTTTCTAAAGGCTGAAATGTGGCATTGTGTCTCTGACAGATTAAAAGAAAAGAAAAACCCAACAGATGGAAATAGGATTGACAACCTTCAGGTCCACTGGATTAGAAATTCTGATAGTGAGAGAAGAGAAAAGTGGTTTCTGCCAGAAAACACAAGTATTCTGAAGCAATGATCAACTGGTTATCTGGGACTCCTTACTGGACCACCATGCTAAGTTAAGAGCTAACATATTGGTGAGTCCTGCAAAGTGACCCTAACATGAGAACTTATGGCTGCTTTCACACAATGGGGACAAGCTCTGTCCCTATCCAGAACCTAGGGGATTCGAGTGGGGGTACCATGCTCAGGAACAACTGTAAATGAGCAGGTGCAACAATCATGACCCGACAAGGAGAAATCAACTACAGGCATTGATCCCTTAGAGAAGGTCTGTGTCACTGAACCAGGACAATGCCTCGACCTGTTCAAGTGACGGTTCAAAGTAAGGGTAATCTAGAATGAGAGGTAAAGGACTGTAAAAATGAACATTATTCCATTAACCCTCCCATTATAAGTCTAATGTAGAGATTGTGGCTAGCCACAATCTTGAAAACTGTGCAGAAGACTGGACTAAACGGCAAGTACTTAATGGAGGAACTGTGCAGAAGACTGGACTAAACGGCAAGTACTTAATGGAGGATACGAGCCTGAATGAGGCACCTCCTGCGCACCGCCTCACCTTTTCACTCCAACTGAGGTACCTTCCCATAGCTGCACTACAGGTGCACTTTCTGCTCTCAGGCTTTGCTCTAAGAGATGCTTAACAGGTACTCTTCAGCCATCCTGAGACCCACAAACTCTGACCTGGAAGTGTGGAGATGTTACTATCAACACCCTATGAGCAACCCTGACCACTGAGGAATAGGATCTGGTAGATAAATACCCCCTCCTTTCCACCCAGAGCATATTCTTCATGTCTTTTCAGAAGACTTCCTCTGGATCAAGCCCCAGGTACTCACAGATGTGACCAGGTCAATAAGAGACCCTTGCACGGACTTTCCTTCCTCCCTGTTTCATGTACCCCAGTTCTCCAGTAAATTATCTGCATAAAAAGCCTGTCTCCAGCTCTGCTTCTGGTATGAAACCAGATCAGGATACTCTGGGACACCATACTTCTTCCCTTTTTGTTCTAACTTACCAGATGTTCTTTAATAATCTGTTGCTGAACTTCTCTCAAATCCTCAAATGCTGATGTGCCCAGGGCTTCAGTCCTGGGTCCTCAACTCCCTTTGTGATTTCATTCCATCTCATGGCTTTATATATCAACTATGTACCTCAAATTTACTTTTCCAGTCTAGACATTTCTCTCCAACTCCCTACTCTCATAGCCACTGCCTACTCAGTATCTCCTCTAGGATGTTTTAATAGCTCAAACTTAACATGTCTAAACTAAACTAACTCATTTTCCCTCCCCAAACAGGATTTACCTAGTCTCACTCAACTCAGTTGATGGCATCTCTATCCTTCCAGTTGTTCAGGTAAAAACTTTGGATTCCTCTCCAACTACCTTCTCTCATACATTCCAAATTCCACTACAGCTCTACCTAAAATTTTCACATCTACTATTCTAGCGCCTATTAACTTAAAGTGGAGGGTTCAGCTGCATTAGCAGTTATAGGTGTACTATTACTTCTTAATTCAAAAGCCTTCAAGGGCTGCAAAGTTAAATTCATCTGAGTTAGGTGGAGCCATATTAGAAGTGCTAACTAGGGCAAACAAATGCCTATGCTTAATCTAAGAAGTACCATGGCTATTAACACCCATGCTAAAAATGCCCGTAATCCGGGGCTGAATATTCATGTAAAACAATTTTTAGATGTTATCAACTAATTAAGCTTTAGAAATAACCAATAGGCCAAAAGAAACAGCCTGAGGATTTTGTTTGATAAACAGCAATTTGCAACTCCTGCTTTAGGACTTGTCTATAATTTATATATTATTAATTCTAATCTTTTCCTTTTTTTTCTATCAGGTAGGAGATGAATGGAAGCTATTTATGTTCAAAGCCTAACCATCCTGGTTTTCCTCAAAAGCTCCTCTTGGATCAATGTTACTACAAGTGGAATGAATAAACACATTTTTGCTTTTTCTGCCAAAAACAAACTTCCTTCCCTAAGGCAGACCTAAGCCACCCAGAAATAAACAAAACAAGTGGCTTGGCTGGCCACTCTCATAAATTAGAGGAGGAAAACCAGTGCCACTTGCTTAAAACCACGGGGAAAAATTCTATTCACTCTAATATTCTTAATAAATCAATAAATCAAGAAAAAACACTTGTAATTGTTTCTACCCTTAGAAATCAAATATCAGGTCATAAGTAGTGAATATTAGATAATATGTAAATTAGATAATCCAGGCATCTAAAAACCCGCAAACCTAGAGGTTCTTACTCCAACCTAGAGGTTCTTCAGTAAGTGTTAAAATTCCTTTGCCTCCAGCAAAACATAAAAGCTATGACTTCAGAGCATTCTGTCAACCACATTTGCAACTTTGCAGTATTTCAAGTGATACATACATCTAACTGGTTATGCAACCCTACACTGCATTCCTCCTTCATTAGGGTACATGATAAAATCTAATTCAATTCCATTTGTTTAAGCTCCCCTTGACATACACAAGGCAATCTTAGAGCCATCGGAGAAACAGAAAAAGAGCACTTGAATTAAAGGGCCCATTAACCACGTTCCCAGATCACACAGTATTACGGAAGTGCATTATTATATAATTTCAGCAAAAATCTCAATAAGTTTTTTTTTAAAAGATTTTATTTGAGGGAACCCCTGGGTGGCTCAGCGGTTTGGCGCCTGCCTTTGGCCCAGGGCGTGATCCTGGAGTCCCGGGATCGGATCCCACGTCGGGCTCCTAGCATGGAGCCTGCTTCTCCCTCCTCCTGTGTCTCTGTCTCTCTATCATAAATAAATAAATAAATCTTTAAAAAAAAAATAAAGATTTTATTTGAGAGAGGGAGAGCACGCATGAGCTGGGGAGAGGGGCAAACGGAGAGGGAGAAGTAGACTCCCTGCTAAGCAGGGAGCCCAACGGACCTAGGGCTCAGTCCCACAACCCCAGGATCATGACCTAAGCTGAAGCAGCTGCTTAACCAACTGAGCCACCCAGACACCCCCTTAGTAAACTTTAAAAACTTGACAAAGTTATTCCACATCCATTTGAGAAAAAAAGAAACATGCAAGTCTATGAAAAACTTTTAAAAAACAGAAGAAAAGAACCAGTCCTACACATTTATAATTAAAATTGTGTGGAACTGATACAGATATATAGTCAGGGGAAGAGAACAGAGAAATCACAATGTTCCAATTGTACGTAAATGTAAAGAAAACACACACCAGGGCAGCCCAGGTGACTCAGCAGTTTAGTGCTACCTTCAGCCCAGGGTATGATACTGGAGACCCGAGATCAAGTCCCACGTCGGGGCTCCCTGCATGGAGCCTGCTTTTCCTTCTGCCTGTGTCTCTGCCTCTCTCATTCTGTCTCTCATGAATAAATAAATAAAATATTTAAAACACACACACACACCAAATACTTAATGGAAAGTCGTGTGTGTGTATGTACAGTACCAAAATAAATATCCAAGGAGATGCTAGGATGAAAAAGATTGTGCTCTCTAGAAGCACCTCCTCTTACTGCAGCAATTAAAACATTCGAGGTAAAAATGAGGTATCATGAGAAATATCTACATATAGAGCTGTGGCAATTAAAAGAAGGTATCTCAAAAAAAAAAAAAAAAAAAGAAGGTATCTCAGCTAGGGGTAGAGGATGGAAATCAGGTATTAGGAAAGATTTTATGAAGCCCTGGTAGTTGAGATAGATTTGAAGAATGAATAGGATTTGGACAAGCAGGAAAAAAAGGAAGAAGGTTGAAAGAGAATATTCCAGATGAGGAATGTATAAAGTAATCATTATAGGGCAATAAAGAAAACTTTATTTAATAAACTTTATTTAATAAATGGTATTGAAATCATCCCATTGGGCAGCCCGGGTGGCTTAGCGGTTTAGCACCGCCTTCAGCCCAGGGCCTGATCCTAGAGACCTGGGATTGAGTCCCACGTCGGGCTCCCTGTATAGAGCCTGCTTCTCCCTCTCCCTCTGTCTCTCTCATGAATAAATAACTAAAATCTTAGAAGAAGAAAAAAAAAAAACTGAGATACAACCATCTCAGCCTATATTCTAGGTGGATTAGAGTGCATTTTCTCAAAACTAAATCTCAAGAAAAACAAAAAAAACAAAACCCACTCAAAAATAACACCTTATCTTTAAAAGAGTAATCTGAAGCATGGTAAGAAATTTAAAGCGGGGGCAGCCCCGGTGGAACTGCGGTTTAGTGCCGCCTGCAGCCTGGGGTGTGATCCTGGAGACCCGGGATTGAATCCCACGTCAGGCTCCCTGCATGGAGCCTGCTTCTCCCTCTGCTGTGTCTCTGCCTCTCTCTTTCCCTGTGTTTCTCATGAATAAATAAATCTTAAAAAAAAAAAAAAGAAGAAAGAAACTTAAAGCGGGAACACAGAGTCAAATCATATAAAAATTAAAGGAAATCCAAAATATTTTAATGTTTAATTTTCACATAAAATATTAATGTATATTAATGTACGTTAATGTCAAGAAGAAACAACATAATTTGTAAAAGCAAGGAAACAGTAAACATTTACATTAAAAAAGCCTTTATATTCCCTAATAATAAAAAGGAAATAAATATAAGCAAAGTGGTTAGAGCACTGATTCTGAAATAATATAAACCTGGGCTGAGTTTCCACTTATTTAATTAGTAGGTTCTTTCAGCAGTGGTTTTATTTGTAAAATCAGATTTCCAATTACTTAAGTTATCTAAGCATCAGTTTTCCTTATTTGTAAAAGAGCAAAAATAATCTCAAAGATTATGCGAAGATTAACAGAAATGTCAGTTTTACTGAACATGGTCATTATTTCTCTTACTAACATTAGAATTACAAGAGTATCTAATTTGACATTCTCAAGCACAGTACACATAATATCCATGTCTGATACACACTGGAACTCAAATAAGTGAATACAAATCTCAGGCTTCTAGGTCTTCTTATGCCATGATTACTTCTGTATGGGTAGCACTTAAAGGAGACCCTGACACACAATAAATACTCTGTAAATGTAATGCTTCTGTAATGATCATCATCATTTTAGAAACCATACCCATATGCTTTTTCTAAAATGTCTAGTCTCTTTAAAATGTAATGAAAGATGAAAATAGCATAAATACAGTATGCTTTATAAGTTTCATCATTTTCTCCCATCTTCTACGTCATTATTAGTGACCAACTACATCATTTCCTTCAAGTCTACCAGTGATTGTTCACTAAACATCTGTTACTCAGGTCATGCACAGACTAAAAATTGTGTCACTGGTGTTACCTCCTTGTTTCCTAGTGACAAACCCACAGTGGCATTTTAGAAAAATGGATAAGCAAATGAGGGAACTTGCCAACAAAGATAAAAGTGCAGCAAAAAACCGGAAGTAACACTGGAAGTCAAACTCTGTAAGAGTTTGAAGTTACAGAACAAAAGACTGACTGCAAGAATGTGACACTGCTGCCATCAGAGAAACTAAACATGCCAGTCAGAGGAGCTCTGGGGAGGTGAACTTAATTACCATAAATGAAGAAAGTGGTTATGATGAAAAGAATGAAGATGTCCCAGAAGAAGTAACACTAGCAAAAAAAAAAAAAAAAAAATCATATTAAAGGAATGTGACTAGCATGTGACTAGCTCAGTCAGTGGAACATGAGACTGATGTTGGGATTGTGAGTTAGAGCCCCATGTTGGGTTTAGAGATTACTTTAAGAAAAACAGGAATTCTTGGATACATTTCAAGACACTGAGAATACAACAGACAAAATGCTGGAAACAAATCCAAACTTAGAAAGACGTATGACAATGTAGCCAAGGCATAAAAATAACATTCACTCCAAATTATAAGCTATATAACGAAGAAAAGGAAGGTGACTGTTCACTTTTAATTACATGCTACCTATGTAAAAATATATATAAATATCAATGTATCTTAACCTACATAAACAAAAGGAAAACTGTCTCTTTTGGAGGCAACGAGTACAATGTCCATCCACTCATGTCCTTTTCTACAATCCTGACACTCTGCAGAATATCTCTGAATTACATCTGACAATAACAAAAACACAGACAAGTTCAAGGTTGGGAAATCCAAAGTCCCAAAGCTAAGTTTTCACTTCTTAATTTGCCAGAGCCATTTTTTTCTATTGGGGAAACAGGTAACATAAGCAAGTGTTTAATAGCAATAACCTAGAGTGCTAAAAACAGAAATAATGCTCTCACAACATATAAGTGCAACATGTTCTCATTCTTTGTTTTGTTTTAAAGAGAGAGTGCAGGCAGAAGCAAGAATAGCAGGAGAGGGAGACAGAATCTTAAGTAGACTCCTCACTGAGTGCAGAGCCCAACATAGCACTGGATCTCAGGACACTAAGATCATGGCCTGAGACGAGATCAGGAGTGAGATGCTTAACTGACTGAGCTACTCAGATGGCCCAAGATGTTCTCTTTCTGTGTCTGAATCGCATACCACAAATTTCAAAACACAAATAGCTGTATTTTGTGTCACCTATCAATATTTTTAAAATAAGCCTATTCCATACATTAGAGTGAAAAACCAACATATGCACAAGAAAACTAGAAACTACTAATACAAGCAAAATACTAGCATCCCACTTTTAAAATTTCTTAATTCTTAATATATCATTAAAAATTAGAGAAATAACTTGCAAAATCTGGCTGGTTTAAAGGCAATTCGTGTTGCTCACAAATAACAGAAGCCAGTGCAGCATTTAGTTCAGCAAACTGCAGCATGATGTCAAGCAGGAGCAGCATTATAGACCTGATCCACATCTGGCCTGGGGGCTTCAGAGAGAAGCTCTGTGCCTGGGTTGTCATACACTGCTCTCCTAATTCCAAAGAGTTCTACGACCAAAAAAAAAAAAAAAAAAAAAAAAATTAATCATCTTCCTAGCAAAAATACTCATCCACATATAATGTATTTTGACAGAAAGAGTCCATCGGTGTTTAAAACTCTGAGCAAGAATCTTAAGTCTCTCAAAGCTTCAATTTCTTCATTTGTCCAAAAGAAATTAATACCTACACCCCCTACAATTGAGAGACTCAGAGAATGAGAGGCACCTGTTACTCTGGCTCTTTTCCCAGGTCTTACTAGTCACATCAGGCGAACCATACTCCGCCTGTGTAGGTAGTTACTACCATCCTTGTAGTTCTAAGGGCCCAGTTTAAGCTACACCAGAGTATTACAGAGTTTCTGTTGGTCAATTCCACACGTACTATTAAAATGTTCATATCAAAAGCACTACTGGAGATATAAAGTAATCAGACAATCTTTATCCTGAAAGGTTAATGACTTCCTATGGAAATAATACCTGCACATATAAAAAGTAACAAGTCCACAATAATTCTGTCCACACTATATTATTGTTACAGACTACAATTATAATAAAAATTTAGAGAACAGTACAGTGTAAGAGAAGAGTATATTCCAAGAATAGGTTAAGTATCTTCAATTGGGGCCCATAACATATCATTTCAGTCATCAAAATGCCTGGCTCTTTCCCAGAACTGAAAGCAGTTATCACAGTCTGTTCATTGTTAGTACAGCCTCTGAACTCAAGCACAATGCTTGCAACATCGTAGTCTCTGTGTGTATATGCTGAATGAGTGGATGAATGATCTAGTATTTTTTAAAAATTTTTTATAACAATTTTTTTTTTAAGATTTTATTCATTTATTCATGAGAGACACAGAGAGATAGAGACAGAGACACAGGCAGAGGGAGAAGCAGGCTCCATGCAGGGAGCCTGACGTGGGACTCGATCCCTCAGGCCCTGGGCTGAAGGTGGCGCTAAACCACTGAGCCACCTGGGCTGCCCCTGAATGATCTAGTATTAAACAACAGGATAAAAGATGTAAGCAGCCTGGCATAAATACAACTCGTTTGAAGTTATGGTCCCATAAGACTGACCACCTTGCTAAAAGAATTTGGGAAAAATGAGCAGTAAGAAATGATTGATAGATATACAGGTAGCAAGTAACTGAGAAAAATTTTTAAAAATGTGTAATTTTTCCTATTAAAAATTAAAGTGATAAAGAGACTTTAAATAAAATATAGTAATGTGTTTTATAGATAACAATTTTTCCAGGCTGATAAAATAACTGCAATAAATGTAGATAACTGATCTCTGGATATCTAGTATCCTTTGGGGAGATATTGTACATCTGATATGTGATATTATTGCACAGCTATCTGTCTGGGTAGCAATCAAATAATAGATTTTTAAAAGACTATTTAAAACACTCTGCCACAATCTTAAATGTGAACTGCTTCCTAATGGCAATTCTATAAAGATCAGAAGACCTCCAACAGACCATATGTTATGTTATGCAATGCAGAGTATAAAATACTGAGTAAAAGAAGAACTGCCCTCCAGAAGATCATAGTCTACAAGAAGATGTGTAAAAAATTACTACAATGGGGCACATGGGTGGTTCAGTTGGTTAAGCCTCCGACTCTTGATTTTGGCTCAGGTCACAACCTCATGGGTGGGTCGTGAGACTGAGCCCCGCTTAAGACTCTCTCTCCTTCTGCTCCCCACTCCCTGCCATGTGTGTGTTCCCTCTCAATACACAAACACATACTGCAATGCAGGAGGTAAAATATTATAGAACTGGAGTTCTTCAGATAAATTACAATGGGAAAACGGGGATAACTGAAGTATATTTAGAAGACAGTCTCAGAAAGAGCAATGATGTTTGAGTCTGCCTGATATGTTTAAAAAAAATACCACTACCCCAACAACTTTCAAAGACATTTTTTAAACTCGGCAAGCTTTATGTTAAATAAAACTTTTTAGGACAAACATGAGCATAACTATCAACCTGGAAAAGGGGAATATTCTATCCTCCTAAAAGAGACATCTTAAGTGTTGTCAGGAAAGGGTTCATAATAGATCAACACTAAAGTTCCTAAGAAAAAGGCTTTGCTAACCATGAGACTGAGGCAACATCAAGAACTCCACAAACAATGGGTAGGATTTTTCTGTGTGACTAAACACAAAACACACAAGATAATTTTTTCAACTACTATTCCATCTGCAATGTACGTCTGAATCTTTAACTTCTCTTATTTTTACTTATTGAAGTTTAGATAATACCAGATTTTGACTACTCAAGCCTGAATTGACAAGCCAGATGACAGGAAAACATTTTCAAAAAAGGACATGTACTATTCTAATTCTTGAATCATCAAAGACTATCTATGTACATGTTAAAGCTCTATCTTTAAAATACACAGTTCAACATGGTTCAACAGTTCCTGGGATGAAACGGTCAGGGCAAGGGCTAGGGGGAGATTCTCTTCTCTTTTTAAAAACAACCTTACATGTCTTACAGGCTTTCTTCCTAAGAACGAGATGTCCACTAGTAGCCACAGGTTACCCAATGGGTTTAACAGATAAAAACATCAATACACACAACTACAAAAGCATCATATCATATAGGTTAACTTTATTTCTCAAAAGAGCTGATAATCTTTAAAAAAAAAAGATTTTATTTATTTGATAGAGAGAGAAGAGGGGAGAGAGCACAAGCAGGGGGAACAGCAGGGAGTCAAGCAGGGAGCCTGCTGGGTGGCTCGATCCCAGGACCCTGAAGATATGACCTAAGCCAAAGGCAGAGACACTTAACCGACTGAGCCACCCAAGTGCCCCAAGAGTTGGTAACCCTTGAGTGGAACTGTTTCTCCTAACTTTTAAAGGTTATGCAGAGATAGTCAAATAGAAAACATTCAATACTTCCAGATTCTGGCATATGTGAACATGTATATTGCATCATATTGCCTTGTACGTAATAAGAAAGGACCGTCATTTCCTGAAATCAATGTCAACATGCATACATACTATGTTGTGTGCAAATGCAAAACAGTATATATTTGTTTTATTCTCAAAACAGCATAAACACAAGAACGAAAAGCAAATCAAATTAAAACTTTTCCAACCTAGGAATTGTCTTGGCCATGTTAAATCTGTCAGGCCAAGGCCTCCAAGTAAGATACGGATAGTCAATGCAGCACAAGTGTGGAGGTCAGAGAAGGTCAGCCCACAAATACTGCCCCTCAACTCCCACGACTTCCTATGTTGAGAGAATGGTTCAAAGACTAGGGATACTTGAGTAATCATTCACAGGGACAGCAACAAGGGACCAGTGCCACAGTGTCCTAACCAGACTGCTACTGTAACATAATCTGCTTCCTGCCCTTCTCTGGTTACTGTTCACTTTTTGAACCCGATTTCAAATCTCTCTACCACTAATTCTGTGAGCTACCTGGCATCATGCCAATAAATTCCCTTTTCCATTCAAATTACCTAGGAAGGGTACCAAATATCCTTGAATGAATTATAAAGAATATTCTGGACTCCTATAGGAAGACTCCCTGCCTAATTTAAAGCCATTCCTACAAATAACCAAAACTTAACTATGTTACAAATGTAACTTGGGATTCAGAGTATAAACAATAAAGATACTCTAAAATTAAATATTACCTACTTTTTTGAGACTTTAAAGAAGTACCTGTGTCATTAAAATTTTAAGTTTCAAAGCATGAACATTAAAAAAGCATGAGAACATTCAGAAAGACAAAATACTAAGATCACTTAAAAAATATATGTCTAATAAAGAATTTAAGAACTTTCTGGAAAAAGAACAATGGAACACATTTTGAGAAAAAAAAAAGAAAACTGAAATGATACTGATTTTTACAGAGTTCTCTCTACAATAAGAAGCCTTCCTTTTCGTTGTATATATATTCTAAACTCTTTCAAGAACAGTAATGAAAAGATTCTCCACCTAGGCCTACCTTTTCTTTAGACCCCTAATTCATATGCTTCCTCACTAAAAAACAACATATAAGTATACTTTTCATTCTTTTTGAAAATATTTTACATTTCAAATCAAAAGTGGAATTTTTAGCTATCCTAAAAGCCAGCATTTCTTACATCCTAGATAGTATCCTGTAGTCATACTCAATCCCCTAATCAGTTTGGTATTTTTAAGGACTACATTTAGAAGCAAAGCATATACTAAGGAGAGTAAGAACATATTTAAAACTTCAGGATTCATTTGCTGTAAGGAAGAGGGTTATTAATATTTGTGAATACCTACCGCATACCACACATTTTGCTATAGACCATAACTTTTTCATAAAACACTGCAAAACAGATGATGTTGCCCTTTCCATAAAAAGTAAATGAGGGAGCAGCCCCGGTGGCCCAGCGGTTTAGCGCAGCCTTCAGCCCAGGGTGTGATCCTGGAGTCCCAGGATCGAGTCCCCACATCGGGCTCCCTGCATGGAGCCTGCTTCTCCCCTCTGCCTGTGTTTCTGCCTGCCTGCCTGCCTGTCTGTCTGTCTGTCTCTCTCTCTCTCTCTCTCTCTCTGCCTCTCATGAATAAATAAATAAAATCTTAAAAAACAAAAAAAGTAAATGAGGAAAATGAACCTCAAAAATTAGTTTCCCAACCCTCATGTCAGTGCTGGTAATGACTGATCTGCTGAAGCACAGATCTGACAACCCAAAGATGATGTTCATAACAAAATGCCTCAATGGGCACATCCTTCTTGTAAAAATTTTTCAATGAGAGTTTTATTAGAAAAACAATTGTAACCATTACCCCGAACAAGCAAAACCTGTAGGATGTAACCATAAGGCAATGTTTTATCTACCACTGTCCTTTAAAGTTATTTTGTGGTGACAATTTAATGTTCCTGAACTTTTATTTAGGCAAGCCTATGACTTTGATCATTTTCAAATTATAAAAACTGTCGGAATTTAGAAATTGGTAGACCCAGTTTAGTGTAATTGTCAAAATTTTTCACCTAGCACTACAGCTTCTCCGCAGTTCTGCCACCAGCCCACTAGCCCTAGGCATTACAAGAGCAAAAGGGCTTTCCAGCCCTCCATTCCACCTTACTAACCTGAGCATAGAAGTCAAGTGTCATTAGAGGGCATGAGCACTCTCAGGTCAAAAAGTATTTAAAAGTGATCTTTCAGGAAATGCTTTCAGGAGTTCCTTGGAAACTCACCCACTCCAGCACTGGAGATCTCTCACTGCAATTCCTTGATGCAAGATAAGGCATCCCCTGTGGGAATCCACCCATTTCTTCCTCCCCCTCTGCCTCATATCACCCTGATCCTATGAGCTTCCTCTCACTAGTAGCCCTCATCCGGTCCATGGGAAACATGTACCCCTTCTGCCAAAGAGCTCAGGGAGGCTGGGCAGTCCACCCACACGGTAACCTCTCTTTGCTGTGCTGCCAGAGCAGAAAGCTTCTCTTCACTCAGGCACAGAGAGACAGACATCAAGCCACTGTGTTCCCTAAACTGCACAAGTTACATATTCAGCTCTCCAAATCGTTACCAGAAAGCTCCTTACTTGAGAGGGAGTCATGAAGGGGGGTGCGGGGGGGGGGGGGAGTCAGAAGAAACTCCTGGCACACTAACAACTTGGTTTAAAAACACTTTTCCAATTTGCAACAACTCAGTTCAAAAACTATTCTAATTCCAGCTACCTGATTCTTTATACCAACAGATGGGGTAGGTATTAGAGGTCACAAATCCATTTTCTGGCTCTTTATTTATGCTCCTGCATGGCATCCTTAAAATTCTCTTTAGAAATATGCATCTCTCAACTTAGGGCCAAATTCAGAATAAAAGAGTTTCATTTTAACATCTTATTAAATGTTACATTTAGCATTTTACTAAGTTTTCCACAAAAAGCAGGAAGAAAAACCCATAATTCCACTGCATAGTTAGCCACAGTTAATGCTTTAGCATGCTACTTTCCCTTCTGTAAAGAGTCCATTTGTCATGTGAATATTTCTTAAATTTTCTTTTTAAAATCTTGTACAAAACCACTTCATTTATTAATTTCATTGAGGAATCCGGTTCTACAAAATTTCAGCATTTCTTTTTCAAACATCAAATTTCCAATAAATGAATGTAAATGTGGCTTTTTGAAACCTGTCATTGCCACTCCCTAAACTCAAAACCTTTAATGGCTCTGCACTGCCAGATGTTTCTGACCATGAGATCTGACCTACACTCAAGATGAGAAAGTGTTTCAGAGTTTGGTCACAGTTCCACAATGGCTACTTTATCAAGGATTACAGGCTGAATCCACAAAATGCAAAAGAGCAAAAGGTGTTATTCCTTTATTAACATGGCAAAAATAAACTTGCAGCAGGGATCAGTCCTTTTATTTGCTATATGATAGCAAATAAAACTCTATCACCACACATATAGTATTTACTGGCTCCACAGTGGTAATCACAACTGCCAAAAAGTTATTCTAATGCTCAAGAGCAGATTTATAGAAACTTTAAATGTTTAGAACTGGATTTGGGGTTTAATTTTGTTAATGTTCCACACATAATCTGCTGTCCATTCAAAAGAGCACACATTAGAAAATTTGTTTTAAAGTCATCTTTCAGCAGATGAAGTGAGAAATAAATTTAAATTAACATGCTACCAAGAAAAAAAAAGCACTCAGTTTTTAGCCCAAAGAATCTTTGCTCTTCTCAGAAGTGTATGTCAGTAAAAACTCACAGAATTACAGAAGTGCCTAAAGAAAGAAAAATAATCAGTTCTCTCTTAAAGTTGACAATAAATGTATTCACTCAAAAAGTACACAAGAACAATGAGCGTGGGGCAAACACTGATGTGTCTTTATGAATAACTGTGGAGGATGGATGTGCATTCATACAACATGCATGTATGTGCAAAGATAGCTAGAAAGATGTTCACCAGAACACTGATTACTTAGATGGTCATTTTTGCTTACTTTTTCATGTTCTTTTTTTTTTTTAACAAATGAGCATATAATTTTATTTTATTTTAAGGATTTTATTCATTCATTCATTCATTCATTCATTCATTCAAGAGAGACAGAAAGAGAGAAAGAGAGAGAGAGAGGCAGAGGGAGAAGCAAGCTCCATGCAGGGAGCCCAAAGTGGGACTTGATCCCGGGACTCCAGGACCACGCCCTGGGCCAAGGCAGGTGGCACTAAACTGCTGAGCCATCCAGGGATCCCCGTGCATATAATTTTATAAGAAAAGAATGCTATTTGTGCTATTAAAATATGGCATGAAAAGCTACAGTAATCAAGACATGTGGTACTGGCAGAAGGCTACACATATAAGACCAATAAAACAGAAAAAAGAGTCCAGAAATAAACCCATATGTCTAGGGTCAATTAATTATCAACAAAGATACCAAGGCAATTCAACCAGGGGAAGGCCAGTCTTTTCAATAGATGGGACTGAGACAACTGGGATATCTAAATACAAAAAGATGAACTTAATAAATCTACCTTACACCATATATAAAAGTTAATTAGAGGCACCTGAGTGGCTCAGTAGGTTGGGCATCCAACTCTTGGTTTTGGCTCAAGTCATGATCTCAGGGTCCGGAGTTTAAGCCCAACAATCAGCTCTGTGACTGGCATGGATTCTGTTTGGGACTCTCTCTCCCTCTGCCCCTCCCTCCACATGCTCTCTCTCTCAATAAATAAATAAAATCTTTTCTAAGAAGTTAATTAAAAGTGGATCACAGACCCAAACATAAGAGCTAAAACTACAAAATATAAAACATTTGGAAGAAAACACAAGCATAAAATCTCAGAGCCCTGGGTTGGGCCAAGACTTGACAGACACACCACCAAAAGTATGATCCTTAGAAGAAAAAGAAACTAAACAACTCTATCAAAGTTCAAAACCCCTGCACCTCAAAAGATACCATTAAGAAAATAACAAGACAAGGCAGAGACTGGGAGAAAATATTTGCCAATCACGTGACTTATAACTGTCTGGGATAAATTGTCTTACAGCACCTGTTTAGTCTTACTTTATGACTTGAAGACAGTTTCCTGTAACACTGTAAACCAGTTACACTTGAAAAAAAAAAAAAAGAGCTCACTTGTAAGACCCGAGTAAGACCCTAGAAAGGATCGGAGAGACCAGAGTCAGTGAAAAGACTTCACTAAGTTTTGCTTGTTTACCTCAACTAGGGAAATCTTTGAAATGTTTAAATATTTTTTTAATTATTTAAAATCATAAGCTATCTACCTACCCAAACTAGGCAAACTGAGAATGGTTTAAAAAATTAGATTTCATTTTAATAAAATATACACAATTTTTAAACGTTGCTGTAAAGAACACTGAAAATCAGCTAAAACAAAGTTCTTAAACGAATTTTTAATTTGCTAATAGACTACTAAAGGGTCAGTGACACATACCAAAGACAGAACACTGGCCAGTTGTCACCATGACACATACTATAACGGAACTTTGGCACACCCATTTCAAAGGGTTGCCAACCCCAGGCTACATATTTTGACTATTGCTTCAACATACTGTTCTATAAATAAAAAGGAAAAGCTTTGGGTTTAACTATATTCACATTTTAATATAGGAAGTCCCAATTATCAAAGAGTATTTCCAAAATGCTTCAGCCCTTGATTCTTAGACATCAAACTTTTATCCACTAATAACTTAGAAATGGCGCCACCGTAGGTAGATTTCTTTACATTTCCAGCTCTGTACATTCATGTACACTTTAAGCCAAATGAATAGAATAAATGAAGCTGACTTTTCTGTACTTTAGAAAACAACTAGGTAAATAGTATTTACATAATGCCAGAACATATTAAATATTTAAGCCAAAACAAGTTTAAATGTAACAATTTTCAACAAGTTAGCTTTCAAAGTAAAATGTTTTACGTTTGTTTACAGAAAATAACTGGACAAGAGTTAGAAAATGCCGATTGATAAAATGAAGCCCAACTCCCCTTAAAAAAAAAAAAACCAAAAACAAAACTCCAAGTTTAAACCTCCCTCCAACTATGCCAACCCCTCTTAACTCCCCTAAATCTACACTGTCTTAAGATCTAAAGGAAAAGCTGCCTCATTAAAAATGTGCTTCATTAGGGGCACCTGGGTGGCTCAGGCTGTCAAGCATCTGCCTTTGGCTCAGATCATGATCCCAAGGTCCTGGGATCAAGCCCCGTATCAGGCTTCCAGTGGAGGGCTTCTCCCTCTCCCTCTGCCACTTCCCCTATTTGTGCTCTCTCATTCTATCAAATAAATAAATAATTTTTTTAAGTGCTTAAATTGTTTTGTTAGAGGTTTCCAGAATTTTAAGTAGAGAACTATAGTTTGATATAAACAAAAACAAAGTAATCTCACACCTTGCAACCCAAGATGGTTTTCTAACACTTCACTTTAATGTCCCTGAAATTCTTAAAAAAACATGATTTTTTTCAAATCAAAAGACGCCTGGATATGTTACTCATTACTTTCTCAGCAAGTGTTAACAGTTATCAACTTACCTTGGAGAAAATACATCTCAAATGCTGATGTCCTGGCTACTGCTATTAAAGTAATAAACTGTCCATCTCTTACACAGGAGTTTCATGTTTTCTACCAGCATCCATGAAAATATGGCACATGGTAACTTACTATCTTGCAATTAGGGTAAGATCCCAAACCATCATGGTTCTGGACAGTATTGGCAGTAAGGATGGGATGATGAGAGAGCCATCCATGACTCTCTAGAAGACAGAAGATAAAGGCGCCCAAGGGCAGAGTTCTAAGAAATGGGAAGACATTCTGAGATCTGAGAGTGGTCAGATGGTAGGTAGGGAGAAGGTGAGAATATGGATCCCTACTACCGTATCTGTTAAACAGGAGTTGAATTAATGTTTAGAGAAACCAGGCAGTGAGAAGTGGAATTGAAATAAGCCACCCAAATGGTGACTTGATGGTTGTTCATTCTCCTCTGGGCTGGCAGAGGAAGGGATATGCCAAGACAATGAGGCAACAAGCCCTGTGTCTCCAGATGAAAGGCAATGTGGCTGTGACTGCTGAACCATGGAATCCTCAAAACTAAAATAGATTTTGTAAGTAATGATGGCCTTGCTGCCAAAATGAAATTTTAGTTGGACCAAAAGTATTAGAAGTTCCTTTGATTTAACTATAAGGGAATAACCAAAAATGAACACAAAGTTTTGATTACTGGTATAGCTGCTCTCTCCCTTGGTGCTCCCATCTACACCCTCCTCTTCTACTTCCCAAATTCTCCTGCTTGGCAGAAAAAAATGATAAAGGATGGGGCTGAGGTCTCCCTGACCCCTATGGACTGAAGGCTACAGGACCAGTACACTGCCTAAGGAACTTTTGAGAGGGACTCAAAGCTTTAAGATTCTTCTAGATATAGAGAGGCACCCATGGCGACACCACCCTACCTATAAAGGGAGGGAACATCCAGATTCAATCAATAGGGTTTGAGTAAGATTTACAAAGGGGAGGACACAACTTATCAGGCATATTCCTTCTCTAAAGCAACTGTTAGCATGCTACTGGCCTCTTGTGGAAACTGAATGCCTAACTCTTGGAGGCCTCATGAGTCCCCAGACTCATATTCCTACTTTGGTTTTCTAACCTACTGTCCCCCGCCTTGACTTACTCTAAAGGACAGTTTTTAATGGGGGTCAAATGGGCCCCAGTTTCCACACCTCCAGGCTTATCTTACAAAAACGGCATTTATCATTCACTTTACCAACTCTCCTTGCCAAATAAAGGACCCCAAAGTGTATGTAAAGTGTCAACTGCCAATGTTAGGTAAGGCTCCTCTTCTCTCCTCAAATCAAATAAATTATCTGGAATCCTGAGCAACCACTGCAAAAGAAGGTAGGTAAGAGCTTAATTCAGTAGAATAGCAGCTGATAAAAGCAGATTTTTCTTTCATTTCCAATCAACCTAGATCCAGATAGGGAGTGCTTAGAGATCTGTTTCCCTCATGGTTTGTCTCCTCAGTCATCATCCATAGGACTCTGAGAAGCTGTAGGAATATGCAGGCACAGACTCAAGGCCCAGCTTCATTTCCAACGCAGCAGAAATGGAACAGTACATCACAGGGCAGAGCCCTATGTTCCCCTACGCCACTTGGGCAGAGCCCAGGGAATACCTAGGAATACCCATATTGGTATGCTTACTTTGGGATGGGTAAACTCTGTAACTAACAATGTAGAGAGTCAACTGAAAGTGCATATTTGAGAATACATCTAGCTTTGTCTTAGCCCCAGAAGCATCTCAACTTTACATGAAATAGTAACACGATCTTTGAGGAAAATTTATCCCATACTCTACCACCAGAAGCAAAGTTACAGGCTCTACAGAGCCTACATCCAGTAAATCATCAAATCTTATAGACTTAATACCATTCCTCCAATGCCAATACTCAAATACTGATTAATTCTTTCCTGGACTTAGTTAGCAACAAGTCTCTTAAATTGCCTACTTGTATTCAATCTTACTTCACTTTCAATCCATTCTCTAAAAGCTGCAGAACAAAGCTGAGTATTTCACTCTCTTCTCCCTTAAAATCCTGTAAGTTTCCCCATAGCCTTCAGTGCAAACCAACCTAAACTTGTTAACACAACTCAGGCAGTCAGGCTTACAGTTTATTTATTGTGTACCTCTTTCCCACCCCTTCTTTACATCCTATATTAGTCATACAGATTCGGTATCCATTTCTAAAATGTACCTGATCTCTCTTATCTCAAAGCTTTTGCCTCTCCCTCATCTTATGCCCAGGCATTTCTCCCTTTTTGCCTGACTACTGGCCCACTCCTCAGGTTAGTTTAAAATGGCATTACGACATGGGCTTTTACCCTGACTCATAAGGGTACCTATGGAACATATAGCCCTGAACTCACATTGTCTTTCTCTATTTTCTACTCTAAGGAGGGCCCACTAATATTTTATTCACTATTATAAGCCTGCTCACGTGCTCACTAACTACTTGGGGGATCAATAACAACCATATAACAAGTATTATGCTAGCTGTCAAAAAATACATTATCAAAAACAAGTTTTTTTATTTTTTTTAATATTTATTTATATGAGAGAGACAGCAAACGCCTGTCTGTGTTGGAGGAGGGGGAATCTCAAGCCACTGGGGAGTCTGCTTGAGATTCTTTCTCTCCCTCTCCACCCCCACCAAAGAAATGTATTACTTTAATAAAATTTACTTTGCCATCCCTACCATATTACATTGAAATTAACATTCAAATGTCATAAGAATTGTGAGAGACATTATTATTCCCATTTCATAGATAATCTCAGAATCTTCACACTATCAGACAAGGGCAAATCAGGGCTTAAATGCAATGTTTCTACCCATACATACTAAAATTCTACAGTGAGTATAATCTCTCAATAAGAGTCCAGATCAGCAAACTGTAAAATTCACTTCAAGACCTGGTAAATCACAGGTTAAATTACTGCCTTCAATTCTCTATTACTCTCATAAACAACAGAGAAAATGCATAACTAATCCCCAAATAATAATATCTGGTAAAATGTCATAGCTTTTTTTATAGCAAGTATATCCTAAAATCTTTGACTTAAATTAGTATTCAGTGTAATTAGAATTATATGAGAACAGGATTGAAAACTTCAGTGTTGCATATAACACCACCAGTGAATGTCATCTTTTCAAAATAAATAACTACAAAAATATACCTTTGTATTAGGTCTTCTACTTAAACAAAATCACAACATCTTTGAAAAAAAGCCATTCTCAAAAATGGTACCACTATCAAGACATGTGATGTGTCACAAGAAAGGTGTGTTTCTAAAGAATCAATATTCTAAGAATGATTTCCTTGTTTAAAAAGTTTTACAAATTTCACTCATTTGCATTCCAATATACTTACATGAGTGGGAAAAGAGTGAAGCTACAGCCAGTGAGCAAGAAATTATAATCCTATATATGCTCACAAGAGAGTAGAGAAGTGAACATTTTCCATCCTGTGTCAGCTGAAAAAGTTTTCAGATTGGCTGTTCTAAGCATGCCTTCTAAATATATAATATAAAATACAGGACCTCAAATTAGTACCTTGAAATAGAATTTTAGTAAAGACTACAAATCACAGAGGCCTGGGTTTATGCCAGCCTTCCTCACTCTACTTGGACAAGTTACCTAACTCTCTGAGCCTGACATTCTCAATGTTAATGAGGAGTTAACTAGGAATTAACCTAGGGTGGTTATAAAACTACCTTAATGTGTATAAAGAACCTGGTATATAGTAGGTGCTCACTATCACAGTATAATAAAGAACCAAGACCAAGTTCTATCACTTAGTAGCTGTGTTACTCTTATTATGTAACTTCAGTTTCCTAGACTGTGACATGGGAATACTAACACCCAACAAGGTTGTTGTAAAGGTTGAATTTCTTAGAACCTGACCCAGCAAATAGTAAACACTTTGTGCTAATTACTATTACCACCATTACCACCACCACTGAAATGTTACATAACCACGGTCACATTCTTCCATTTCAGCCACCTGAAAAAAAATCCCTCGAAAAATTAACCTAGGGGATCCCTGGGTGGCTCAGCGGTTTAGCGCCTGCCTTCAGCCCCGGGCGTAATCCTGGAGTCCCGGAATTGAGTCCCACATTGGACTTGAATGGAGCCGGCTTCTCCCTCTGCCTGAGTCTCTGCCTCTGTCTCTCATGAATAAATAAATAAAATCTTTTTTAAAAAAAATTAAAAACAGGGATCCCTGGGTGGCACAGCGGTTTAGTGCCTGCCTTTGGCCCAGGGCACGATCCTGGAGACCCAGGATCGAATCCCACGTCGGGCTCCTGGTGCATGGAGCCTGCTTCTCCCTCTGCTTATGTCTCTGCCTCTCTCTCTCTCTCTGTGTGACTATCATAAATAAATAAAAATTAAAAAAAAAATTAAAAACAAAAAGAAAAAGTAACCTAATTTTAGTGAACTTATCATAATATAGGATAAGCTTACACATCCAAGAATTTTATGGTGACTTTAAGTGCACAAGACGTAACCTGAATTGACATTGCTCATGAAAATCACAAAATACCAAAATCAATTCTAAGTGAACAAATCTACCCAATGGACTAAAGCGTAACACAAAATAATATGTCTACTGTACTTTCTCCTCCAAAATCCCAAAGCAGTTTAATCAAATACAGCAATCCTCAAAATATACAAACTTGAGAAAACTGCAGCTCAGAGCAATCAACATTTCCCCCAAAACTTTGCCACATAATCACAAAATGATGTTATAGTCAAAAACTCTTTGACCTTGCCATTCTTTCAATTATTCAAAACATTTGAGTAGCCACTGTGCACCAGGTT
This sequence comes from Nyctereutes procyonoides, assembly GCF_905146905.1. NCBI lineage: Eukaryota > Metazoa > Chordata > Mammalia > Carnivora > Canidae > Nyctereutes > Nyctereutes procyonoides. The sequence goes on from NW_026575159.1 coordinate 22,295,090, forward strand.
AAATTCTGGTGCAGTAAAAGAAAAAGGGAGACCAAAAATAATAGTGTGAATTCCATTAACAATATAAATATTTCCAAATATTCTAATTCTGTTTCCTTAAACAGTGAAAGAGAGCAAATTATAGGCCCTAACAGTTAAGTGCATCAATACTTAATGATTTAAGTAACCTTATATAAGTGACAGCCCAGTATTTTCCCCAAGGAAACCAGGAGTAAAATGAAATAAGTATCCCTCTATACTCCTCAATCAATTACTTACTATGGTAAATGACCATTCCAAATAGGAGTTACATAATCTCAAGAGTGACACTATGTAACACATTTTTTTTATCCCATTTTTGGGAAAAGCTCAGAAAAATGGGAAATTCTAAGTCTGATTAAGTATCACCTGTAATCTATCAGAAATAAGCCACATTTGCTTAATCTTAGAATCTGAAATTATATTTTTGCTGGGGCTATTAGAATCAACTTACTAATCATGTCTCCCTTTGATGAACCAGTTTCACAGAAGAGAAAAATCTAGCCTCTATTCAACTATCAAATGATCTAGAGTTTACACTATAGATCCAGCATCTTATGAAGCAAGAGCTTCTTCTGGAGCAGCTAAATAACTGTTACTGTTAAAAGTTTTAAGAAATTTAAAAATGTGTTATCTAACAAAATTGCTCTGCCAAAGGCAGGTAATCCTAACTATGAGTTAAGAAATCTTACTGCTAGAGTGGTTATCAAAAACCTAAAAGAGAACAAATGGCCAAGTGCCTGTTTAGTACCGAGCTCCCCAGAAGGGTTGTTAGAAAATGTTGCTATTAACGTTAATAGCAATTATACCATACTGATGCCTAGGTAGGTATATTGTAGGACTTTTAAGAACCTTCCTTTGACTTCATTATTGTGGACAATGATGGTCCATGAAAAAAAGAGGGAGGGGACTATCATTTCATTATACCAATGCTTATCAGACAGTTTTAGCCAACTACAACACTTAAAAAAGGGGTTATCAAATAAACCTGTTATCAAGATGCTCTAGACACTACGCTTCTATCATTAAATACAATTAAAGCATTAAAAGGATCAGCGTGTTTTTCTTGAGGTACATTTGTCTAAAATGCTTTGCACTAAGTCCCCAGAGACTCAAGCGATTGAAATTCCTTCGGCTATATAAAACACTCCTCTGGAATGTCAGCCTGCCAAACTGCAAAACTCTTAAGAACACAAAATTGACTGATACACATTTTCCACATAAAGATCAAGGAGTAAAAAACGATGGCAAACTCCATAAATTGGCAGGAAGGGGGTGGCGATGGGGGCGGGGGGGGGGAGAAAGTGTAAACAAATCCCAAAAATCTCGGTCTCCCCCGGAATGGCACTTCGTGGCACTGCAAGAATCCACGCATTTCATCAGTGCTTTCCGCACGCGGCAGGGGGACACTCCGGTAACTGCGGCTGGCAAATTCGACGAGGGACAAGTCTCACCAACAAACAGTGGGAGTAACAGGTAATGTTGCAAATCGGTCCTGGCAAACAAGCGAGCAGGAATGCGGAGAGGAGCGGAAAGAGTAACAATCGGGGGGGCGAGGGCGCCTGGGTGGCTCAGTTGGTTGAGCATCTGCCATCTGCTCAGGTCACGGTCCTAGGGTCCTGGGATCAAGCCCCGCACTGGGCTCCCTGCTCAGTGGGGGAAGCCTGCTTCTCCCTCTCCCACTCCCCTGGCTTGTGCTTTACTCTGTCAAGTAAATCTTAAAAAAAGAAAAAAATCAGAAAGAAAAGAAAAGAATGCCAAAATTTACATTCAGAGAGAAATCAGTCCATCATAGATACCCCTCCGGGCAGGGGGAGGGAGGACAAAAAAAAAAAGAAAAGAGAAAAGAGGTATTTGGTACAGCCCAGAATAGCCATGAGTTACACACACACAGAGCAATTGCCACTTCTGTCAAAATTTACCTTCAGAGAGAAATCAGTCCATCATAGATACCCCTCCGGGGGTGGGGGTGGGGGGAGGTAAAAAAAAAAAAAAAGAAAGAAAAAGAAAGAAAAAGGTATTTGGTGCAGCCCAGAATAGCCCCGAGATACACACACACACAGAGCAATCGCCGCTTCAACTACCGCTTTTTGACAGTCACACGTTTGGGGTCATCCTAGTAGAAGGTGTGAGCGTGTGTTTAAAGGCACGTGAAGACCACGCCCGAGGCCCGAGGCTGCGGGCTCGGGGCGCCCAGGTGAGCGCGGCGCGGGCGCGGGCGGGCGGCGTGGCCGCGCAGGTGGAAGGGCGCAGGGGCCGGGGGGGCGGAGGGGGCAGTTAGAGACGCCAGCCCGCACGCGGGTGACCCCGGAGGCCGGTTCCGGGGGGAAAGGGGGTGTGGATGGGGGAGGGAGGGGCGGGCAGGGGGGAGGCGGGCTCGCGCGGGGAGCCGCGGGCGCGGGGAGGAAGCGGAGGAAGAAAGGAGGTGGGAATGAATGAGCGCCGGCGGGGCCGGGCCGGCGGGGGGCGGGGGGCGGGGGGCGGGGGGCGGGGGGAGGGGGCGGGGGCGGGCCCGGGGCTCCGGGGGCCCCCGCCGCGCCCGCCTCTCGCCCCGCGGGCCCGGGAAGGGGGGCGGGCGGCGGGGGGCGCGAGGGACCCGGGAGACGGTGAAGATCAGCCGCCACTCACCGTCCGCGCGAGCCTCCGGGCAGTCTCAGCCCCGCTCCTCCGCCCTCCTCGAGCCGCGGCGGCGGCGGCTCCTCAGCGGCGCTAGAGGGAGCCCCGGGCCCGGAGCGGGGCGGCGGCGGCGGCGGCGGCGGCGGCCGGACCGGGAGCCCCTCCGCACCTGCCCCTGTGGCGGCGCCGCGACGAGCCGGGCAGCAGCGGCGGCGGCGGCGGCGGCGGCTCCGAGCGGGGAGGGCAAGTGACCCGGATGTACAGGGTAACGGCGAGGAGGGGGAGGGGGCAATGCCAGGAAGTGAGGGCGCCGCGGACCTGTCCGGCCGTGCGCATGCGCCGCGCGCGCGCCCCGCAAGGTAAATCCTCGGCCTTCCTGCCCCGCCCCCCGCCCCGCCCCTCCCGGAGGGGGCGGGGCGAGGCCGGGGACAGGTGGTCCGACGCGCGCCGGAGGGGAGGGAGGGGGCGCGGCCGCCGCCCCCGCGCCCCACCCCCGCCCGCCCTCCTTAAAGGGGCAGCACCCCGCGCGGAGGCGGCCTCGGGCGGGCGCGAGTCTTGCAGGCTCCCGGTTTTACAGGAGGGAAGGCGAGGCTCCGAGGTGAGGGGTGAGCCGCCTCGGGTCAGCGCGCTCGGACGTGGCAGCAGCTGGCGGCGCCCGACTCTTTGTGCTGCACTGGGCGAAGCTGGCGCTTGCCACCGCTTCCCGAGCAAGCCTGCAAGGGCCGGGGGGCCGGGGGGGGGGCCGGGCGGGGGCAGCCCTTCGCCGCCCGCCAGGTGCGGAGCCCCAGCCGCGCTCGCCCCGCGGACGGGAGCGCTGGCGGGCTCCCCGGGGCCCCGAGCTGCACCGCGACGGCCTCCGGTGGCCTCGTGGAGGCGCCCCGGGGAGGTGCTAAATGCTCAGCCTGAGGGCAGAAATTAGGCGCCACCTGAGACTTGCACCTTGCCACGCCTGGCAATTTGGGATAAATGAGATTTTGCTCTAGGGTTCCGCTCTGGGCAAAAATGCTTGGGGGTGGGGGGTGGGGTGCGGAGAATCTGGATGTGGCCCAAGGCACACAGCATCTCCCTCCTCTAATCTTACCCTTCACCCTGGAACATGAATGCTCCCTCTATACATAAAAAACCGGGACATCCCATCTACCTGGTGTACATCCTAATCCTGCTACGAACCTCTGAGATTTTTTTTTTTCATTAACCCGAAATATAAATGATTACGGATGTAATCACCTCCCCCCTCCCCCACCCTGGAATATTTTCAGTTTGAACCGATCATCACCACGGAGGTAAATGGTTCTGAATATTCTGGGGTCAAGGCCTCTACTGAAAATCCCACAAAAGCATGGGGCTTTTTCTTCCACAGAAAAATGAGCACAGATTTGCATACAATTTCAGGCGATTTATCGACCCTGAGCGCTTACCTATGAAACCCAGGTTACGAGCTGTGGTTTTGGTCAAACAGGTAAAATCCCAGAAACTATCCAGGCCAAATGTGGCCAAGAAATCACTCTTTGCCCCAAATACACAAGGGCAACCTTTAGCCTTTTGTCTTCCTCCTGAGTTACTTGGAGACTACATGGTATGAGCCATACTATTATAATAGAAAGGTGTTAGAAGAGTCACAGAAAGGGACACCTGGGTGGCTCTGTGGTTGAGCATCTGCCTTTGGCTCAGGGCATAATCCCGGAGTCCTGGGATGGAGTCCCACATCGGGCTCCCTGCATGGAGCCTGCTTCTCCCTCTCCCTATGTCTCTGCTTCTCTCTCTGTCTCTCATGAATAAATAAATAAATTCTCTAAAAGAGTCACAGAGAGATTAGATGGCTTTTTCAAGGCACACACTACAGCCAAGAGTCCTAGGCCTCAGTCATTTACCCTAATTATCACGCTTTAGGATGATTAAGGGGTTCTATACTGTATCTATTATAATCTTTCATCAATTTCAATTAAACTGAGGGAGCCAAATTTTTGCAAACATTGTTGCTGGCAGAACAATCTTCATAATCCAAGAACTTTGGTCCGTGTTTCTGACACATTGAGACCCATTCTTAAATAACCCTGGTCCACAGAAACCCACTGTCCTCAATTTGTACCAGAGGCAGAGAGTTCATACACCTCCCCCATCCCTTAAATATGAGCTCTGAGTAACCACACACCTCTACCTCAATATCCTAATAATAGCAGAAATATATCTTCTATATATCCTCAACCCCATTCAGTGTAGCTCAAATATATCCCATTATGCGGAACTCATTACTGCACTGGTTGGCCTCTTCTCATTGTGAGGAACCTCTTCTCTTACAATGAGCAGAAATCTGATACCCAACAATTTTCATCCATTTGTCCTGATTTTATCTCTGGAGAGCAACACCAACATGATGCCAGCCTGAGGGAGCTTACAGTCCAGCCAAGAAAAGTCCACTGATGAATGATAACCGTAAAATAGGATGAGCTCCGTGAGGAGGGTGGAATAGCATTTTTGGAGACACCTTTCTCCTTGTCAGCCCTAGACCCACTCCTGGCCTGTGTCACAACTCACAAGTAAGCTCTACCACTACCCCACGTGGGAGATCCTGAAAGTGGGAAAAGAAAACAAGACCTTAAGAGAAGTGCTGAATTTATGCTTCCCCAATGCTTTCTTCGTCATCCTGCATGAATGTAATCCCATTTCAGCTGAGGTCAAAGTTTTATGTTGAAAAAACAAGCAGAACGATGCAAAAAAAAAGAGGTTTACATAAGAGCACTAGGCTCTAGATGATTTAATCACTGTGGCTTGTTAGCATTTTTTTTTGAGTCCTTCCTGTGTGCCAGGCACTGTACTAAGCACTTTACTTGCATTTCCTCTGTTGCTTTTTACAACCACCCTCTATGGTACTGCTATGATGTCCATCTTACAAATGAGGCCATCAAGGCTTCAATAGGAGATCCAGGATTCAAACCCAATCTGTCAACTCCACAGTTTGTCCATTTACATGACTTGACTGTGCTTTTGTAAATTTCAGAAGTTCCAGATCTCGTCTTTAGATTCTGTTTCCTCACATTATAAAGAATAAATTGTTTCACTTAATCATTCATTCAATCAACACACAATTTTGTGCCTCTACTAGGTCATAGGCACCATGCTGAGGTCTGGAGTGGAGGTCAGTAGACAGACTGTGCCTGCCCTGGAGGGCCTCAGAATTCAGTGACCCAACCATAACAACACAGCACACAAGTCCTGGTAATCCAGGAGAGTGAAGAACCAACCATGCCGGGGACAGCTGTGGAAGCTTTTGGGACGATGGGCTTGGTCTTGGGATCCGGAAAGGAATGAAAACAGAAGGCACATGGGCACAGGAAGGGGAGTTTATGACATGCTGGAGGGAAGACTGGGTGAGACGGGGAAGATCACCTCAACCACCATCCTGTGGAGTTTGAACTTGCCCTCCTGAAAGCAGTAACAAGTAAACAGAGGCTTCTCAGCAAGGGAGAGATATAATCAGATGTGTTTTATATCAAGATCACTCTGATGACAGTGTCCAATACCGACTACAGTGGGAATGAGGATGGGGGCCCAAGGACTACTAAAGCTGCTGCTCGGTCCAGGCGAGAGATAATGAGAGGCTGCTTTCTTTTGGAAGCTGGCAGTGGAGAGCAAGAATGGGCACCAGAGGGGTGCCTGGGTGGCTCAGTTGGTTAAGCATCTGTCTTTGGCTCAGGTCATGATCCCAGGATTCTGGAATTGAGCCCCACATCAGGCTCCCTGCTCAGTGGGAAGCCTGCCTTTCCCTCTCCCTCAGCCTACCACTCTCCCTGCTTGTGCTCAATCTGTCAAATAAATAAATAAAATCTTTTTAAAAAATGAGCATCAGAATTAAGATACTGATGTCAAACCTATAGGAATTCATGACTAGTTGAATCTGGGGAAAGCAGCTGCAGGAGCTGTGGGACATGGCCCTGACATTTCTAGCTTGGCAGACCAACCAGAAAGTGATAGCACTCAATCCCAATACCCGCACATAGTATTCTTTTTTCTTTTTTTTTTTTTTAAGATTTTATTTATTTATTTATTTATGAGAGATACAGAGAGAGAGAGGCAGAGACACAGGCAGAGAGAAAGAAGCAAGCTCCATGCAGGGAGCCTGACGTGGGTCTGGATCCGGGGTCTCCAGGATCACACCCTGGGCCAAAGGCAGGCGCCAAACCGCTGAGCCACCCAGGTGTCCTGCACACAGTTTTCAATCCTGTCCTCTTCGAAGCCTCCTTTAATCATGCGAATGCACATTGCTTTAACTGCTATCTTCAGATCCGTGCAACAATTACCCAATACCGTTTCATATTTCTACAGTCACATTTATCATTTTAATGGCTGCAGAATATTGCATCATGTTGAAATAGCTCCATTTCCTTCAGTTGCTAAACGTTCACACCCTGTGTGCCTGGTTTACCCTCGACTCATTTGGTTCTGAGTATTTTGCAAGGGATGAGTTGTGCGAGGGAAGAGAGCCTTTAGGTGAAGGGTGTTGGAAAAATGTGGCCCCAAGGGCCAGCGAAGCTCCAGCTCTGGTGGGAAAGGCCCCAGCAAATGCAGAGCTGAGGGAAAGAACACCTCAGCCTCACATTTACTCACTCATCCAGCAATGCATTCTCATGAAGCAGAGCACAATACGGCAGAGCAGAAACCACCTCAAAGCTCTGGATTCAGCCTAGCTAGGGTCTGAGTCCTGTTCTACAACTTACACAAGTTACTCAACCTCTCAGAGCCTTTTTCCCCACAAGTACCCGGGTAAAGATTGACCCAGATAAAATTTACAAACACCTCGGACAGAACTAAGCATGCATTAAATTCAATAATGATTTTCGGGCTTGGCCCCTTTCCTACCCTTTCTTGAACTCTCATCATTTTCTTGGGAGTTTCTGAGCAAACCCACTAGGCAACAATGCACATACTAGAGATCAGAGACCAAATCTGCCAGAGTGTGCCAGGGTCACTCACATGACCTCTCTAACCTTTCATTTCCCATCTGGGAAACCGGCCTAAGAACCTTGTTCACAGGAATGTTGCAAAGCTCTCATAAGTACTTTATAGGAAAACATGTTCAAAGCCCCAAAGCACAATGCCATTAATGACTGTTACTGCCGTTATAGACATTGCTGTATTCTTGGTTTCTCTCGATTTAATATATATATATATATATATATATATATATATATATATATATACATAAAAAATATAGCACATGCATTATATTTACACATATATTATACTTACATATATATATAATAATTTTATATATATATAAAATCTCCACATATCTTCCTTGGACTGAAGTTTCTGGGTTAGAGGATCTGAACATTGTTATGTTTCTTGATTTGTATTGCTCTGATTGCTCCTAGAGAGGACTCTGGATGGTGCTACCATAGTTAACTCAAAATCATTGTCTAAGTCCTCAACCTAACTTTCAGGGACTTCTATCAACCACTTCCCTCCTCCTGTTGGTGGAAGTACTGAACACCAAATCCTTGAGGAGGAGGCACCCTCCCAAATATTTCCAGGAGGCACCCTCCCAAACATTTCCAGGATGGCCAGTGGTTCAAAGACTAAGGACTAAGACTCCAGTGTCCTGCCTTACACCCAAGCATCCAATGGGAAAATTTCACAAATCCAGAAGGAGAAAGGGGAAAAAGGCCAGAGCATCCCCAGGGCAGAAATCAAGGCCTATCAGGCACAAAAGATGGCATCAGAGCTACCCAAAAGCCACAAAGTACAAAGCCAACAACTCAACCCCTAATACCTTCCTGTTATCTAGCAAAACATTAACCGATCTCTCAGGAGTTACAAAGTTATCCTTAGGGCCATATTTCTCCTGAGTTACAAGACTCTGTCTGTGAGCCTCTGTCATATTTTCCAAATGTAACATTTCTCCCACTGTAGGCAGTTCCACAACAACCACTTTTGCCAGCCCTCTGGGTGACCTGCAGGAAGGTGGCAGGCTCTCACAGCTGGTCCTTTCCTGTGCCTCCAATATGCCTTCCAGCCTCTTCAAGTGGCTGTTTCTGGGCCTTCAGGTTCATGGGTCACCTCCTCAAAGTGGTCCTCCCCATCCCTCTCCTCTCTCCTGTCAGTCCTAGATTACTGGCTTTTTTGCCTTCATGGTACTTATTACAACCTGTAAATATTTTTATTTTTTAGCTTAAAAAAAAATTTTTTTTAAGATTTTATTTGAGAGAGAGAGCAAGCACAAGCAGGAAGGAAGGGCAGAGGGAGAGGGAGAAGCAGGCTCCCCACTGAGTAGGGAGCCCGATGGGGGGGCTCCATCCCAGGATCCTGGAATCATGACCTGAGCCAAACGAAGGCAGACATTTAACCAACTGAGCCACCTGGGCACCCCAAAAGAATGTTTTTTAAAAGCCTGCTACAGAAACACCAGCTCTGTGAAGGCAGAGGCCAGAGCTATCTTGCCTTTTCCAATACCTGCCCACCCAGCTCCTAGGAGACCCTCAATAAAGTATAGGGAATGACTGGGTAAAAAAAGGAGGTTCCCAGCCCCCCAATACCTCCCGTTCACCCTAACTATATGAATAACACATGTTGACTGCAGAAAAAATTGGAAAACACAGATGAGCAAAAGGAAGAAAATATAAACACATGATCCAACCTCCCACCATGTGGATACCCTTCCAAATGCTTTTTCTATATCTATATAAAGATAATGCATATATTTTTATAAAAATGGTTCATATCCTAAACTAATCTGCTGTGTTTCATATGATTCATGGTATATCTTAATCACCTTTCCTTAATAAAGATACATCAGCTGCCCTCTTATTAAAGGCTCTATAATACTCAGCCCATGTCGCTGTACCATAAAGTATTTAACACATCTCCTAGCGTTAAGCTAAAGGGGAGGATTCTTCAATGTCAATACAGGTAAAACATTTTAATACAGTACTTCCCTCTTGACAAGCTTCCCATTTTTTTCTTCTGTGTTTGTATTGCTTTAGAGCTTGTATTTCTGCAGAACCGTACTCCCCACCGCCCATTCACCACCTGGAGTTATTAGAGTCCCCATCGACTGCAGAAGCAAAATTGTTTGCAGCCGGAAAAGCTGACGTATGATGAAGCCAGGACGATCCCTGAGAGTTCAGTTAGAGAATCTGCGGCTGATACGGGGGACAGAAATAAAGAGTGTATTTTCTTGCCAAGATTTTAATGTAAAAAGAGGAAGAGGCTTTCTGCAAGCCTTGGCTTCTCCTCCCAAGCCCTGCCCTGAGGCAGGTTTTTCCCTAGATGGACAAGCTGGTTCACAGGCCTTAGGGATGTCCTAAGCAGTTTGCAGCCTGAAAACCACTGCCCCATTTGGAGACAGAGAGCTGGCTGCAGAAAAACCCAAAGAGGGCAGGCAGGCTCAGGAAACACCACCCTTTCCCACAAGCAGCTCTTTCAGCCCATGGTGTGGTTCAGGAGCCACTTGGCATTTTCAGCTCTGACAGTCACTCCCCTCCAGGAGCAAAGGCTGGGTGGTAAAGCAGACCAGAGGAGCAGACCCCACTCCAGCAAGACTGCTCAGTGCTCAAGGGCACTCACTGCCTTGCCCACCACTGGTCCACCCCCACTGTGGCTGGGCCACCTTATCAAGATGCACACACGCAGGAGAGGGGTCACCTGAAGAAGGGGGCAAGATGTCATCGAATCTGAAATGGCACTGGGCAACGGAAGGGAGAAGAACAGCTGGGTGGGCCATCTGTTCCCGGACCTCACCCCACCATGACCCAGAAACCCAAACAGAGGTTCATCTCTGTGGCTCTACTCATCGTATAGGGCACCCCATCCCAGTTAGAGGACAACTTTATCTATAAAGAAAAAGAATCCCCAATTGTGTCAAGGGTCATTAAGTTACCCAGGCCCTTCTAAAAAGCTTCTTTGTGTGTTTTACAGAAACACCATGGTTGGGGAAAAGAGATGGGCTTGTTTTCAAATATAATGGCAGAAGCAACCACCACCACCTCGGATCGATTGCTTCGTTTCTGCCAGTTTTGAACAAAATGATTTCCATCCGTGTTATAATTCAATCTTTATAATGACAGTTCTCAGATGAGAAATGAGGTACAAGGAATTTAAAGTGTTTTGCTGGAGGTCATAAAGCTACTAAGACACGGAACCAGGATTTGAGCCAGGTATTAGCAGCTGGTCACTTGGCCTCGGTCACGCTGCTTTCCTTGCCTCCCGTCCCCCCTTCCTCCTATCTCTCCACAAACATTCATTAAATCACTCCGTGTCCAAGCTCCATCTAAAATACTAGGTCACTCACTTATAAGACAGGCACAGTACCACCTAATTCACTGTTATTGTGAGGATTAAACGAAATAATGGATGGAACATAAGAAACTGCCAACGGTCAATCACGTTTTACTCTATTAAAAACAGCAATTACATACAGTTAAACCTAATATGTCAACATTCTTGGAAAACTCCTAAATGTTTAAATAGATGTGCATTAGTGATTATCTTGCTTTTTGAAATTGGCAGCTTTTGTATCCGAACATGGAAGACTGTACATCATAGTGACTAAGTACTCAGCCCTGAATCTGAATCCCTTCATTTTCCTCATCTGTAAAAAACAGGAAAGTAATGGTACTCGCTGTCAGATTTAAGTTATTTCCTGTAAAGCACTTTGCACAGTGCCTGGCAAATGTAAGTGCTCAATAAATATTAGCCTTTTCTATTATTTATTATTATTACTGTTATTATTAACTTGCTTTCATTAAGATGGTATTGGTATAAAGCTGCCTATCGTAGCATTATTTATAATAAAAACCAGAAACAAATTCAATTTCCCACATAGGGAAACAGCATAGCAGGGTTCTGAAAGAACTGTCTTTAGAATTAACGAAAATCAATTTAATTAAAATGTAAAAGCCCCTGCTCTGCCACTTAGGGGCTGTATAATTCTGAGCAAGTCATTTCTTTTCTCTGGACCTGTTTTCCTCACCTCAAAACCGAAGGATTTGTTTGCAATGATTCATAAGTCCTCTCCAAATTTAAAGTTTATAGTCCTAAGGCTCTAAATGCTCTAAATAAAATATAATCCATCAACATCAAGGATAATATACAACCCCTAAGTACACAGGAAGATGGTAGTAACATGGGAAAATATTTTATAAATACTCCTGATCTTCTTTAATCCTCCTGTTTCTTTCTGTAACAGTGGTCACTTCTTAAAAGAATTTATATTATGTGTGTTGTCTCTCTTCCATGAACCAGGTGGAAGCTTCCATGAGAGCAGGATTTTATGTCTGGTTTGTTCACTGATCTATCTACTTCAGCCACTAGAACGATGTCCAGCACATAGTAGGAGCTCAATTAACACTTGCTGGTCGAAAATTTCTGACTATTTTAGAAAAGCAAATTACAAAACTGTATCTATAATAGAATGCCACTAATAGACAATATGTATCCCCGTGGGGAAATGGCAGAGAGACTCACAGAGGTTAAAAGAAGAGATACAATATTTCTTTAAATTTTCCTTCAATGTTTTGAGCCATTTTGTTTAAAAAGCTGGCCTTCAAAAGGGGAAGCATGTAGCCAGAAGAAAGATAAAAGAGAAACAGAAGTGACCATGGGGGCAGGGAGTGATTCTGAAGGAGAGCACAAGAAAGGGCAGGAGGTGCAGAAGCAAATAGAAGGCTCTCTTAATGGAAACAGAATCACAGGGGCAGAAAGAAAACTAGGTAATTAGATGCAGGGAAGAAAAGCCGATTTATCTTGAACTTTTAATTACAAGCTAGTATCTCTTAAACTATTCCCAAGTTAATAGGCTTCCCCCATTCATTGCCTCAATCGATGGAAGCTTTGGTGAATTTGAGCACAAAGGGCACATGGGGCTCTTAGCTGTTACTGTTCCCACAGGTCCTGAGCCTTCTTTTCATCTGCTGCTGTGGATGCAAGAAGGATGAGTCTCACATACTAAGGTTAACTGGTGAGCTATAGGCCTTTTTATTAGCCACCTGATCGACGATTCCATCCACACTGGGAAGGAGACACACCAAGTATAGGGAACAGCCTTCCCTTTGGGGGACAGGTAAAAGACACACTGCCTTATTACCATACAAATCAACACACAACTGCCAAAGAAATGATACAGACATATGGCCTGGAGATTTTAAGGGAAAGAATAATTCCTTTGGCTTTGGGGAATTAGAGGGAAAGAGGCAAGAATTTGCCAAGGAAGGCCTGGTGCCCTGAACTTTATCAACTCACAGGGACCCTAACCCTGTTCGCAGGCTTAATCTTGAATTCTTCACCTGTTCCCATCTTGCATTTGATCATACAGGGCTCTTAATGCCTCCAGCTTCCCCAACCGCTTTCCTGGGCTCTTCATCATGTCCATGCATTTGAACTCTGAGTGAACTAGGTTGGATGCCCTGCTGTGAGAGTGCTCAGGACCCTGTGCTTCTTGTTTATAGCACATACATAATTGTAATTGCACAGTGATTTGTGTACTTCCTTAAACATCAGCAGCCCCACAGGGGCAGAGCCCATGCTGTTTTGTCACCACTATACCCCCAGTGCTAGCACGAGTTGGGCATAGTGCCTGGCACAAGGTAATGCACTCAAACAGGTGCAGCTGGTCAAAGAGATGGCATTGGTCCAGCCTGAGTTAACGCAGTCCTAGGGCCATAACCCTACTTCAAACTCCCAACATGGACACTGCCCTAAAACCAAGGAATGAGATGAGCTATGTGAGGAGGCGAGACATAAACCCACCTCACCAAAGTAGCCAAAATGATTAATTGTGTAACCAACTATCTGAAATACAGGCCTTTAGACAGAACGATGCGGATGTCAAACATGACCTTACAGTGTGATAAAGTTTTGAGTTTTGAGGCTGCAGAAGAAAAGACCTTGCATAAGATTTAAAAAACCAAAAAGCAAACAAAAAAACACCACCACTTTTCTGAGAAAGAATCAATATGGTCCAAGTTAAGAAGCACCTTAGCTGGTTTAGCAGCTAACTCTGAAATTCTGGTGCCAATTTCATGTTAGAACAAATTTTTGATTTTTTAAAAAATATTTTATTTATTTATTCATGAGAGACACATAGAGAAAGTCAGAGACCTAGGCAGAGGGAGAAGCAGGCTCCCCGCAGAGAGCCCGATGCAGAACTTGATCCCTGGACCCCAGGATCACACCCTGAGCCCAAGGCAGATGTTCAACTGCTGAGCCACCCAGGCGTCTCAGAACACAGGTTTGTTTTTTTTTTTTTAAGATTTTAAAAAAATTTATTCATGAGAGACACACACACACACACACACACAGAGAGGCAGAGACACAGAGGGAGAAGTAGGTTCCACGCAGGGAGCCTGACATGGGACTCGATCCCGGGTCTCCAGGATCAGGCCCTGGGCTGAAGGCGGCACTAAACCGCTGAGCCACCCGGGCTGCCCAGAACACAGATTTAATGAGAAAGCATCCCTCCTTCCATTTTAATGTACAGACCAAGGTGGAGGGGAGAATGCTACCTTGCTCTGGTCTATCTAAACCCACAGCCTTAGAGAAAATGTCTGCACTATCCATTATAGTACTTACTTAGCATTTTTATTTAATGGGACACGTGCATTAACGGGTACCTGATGATTCACCTAATTTTAGGCATGGCAGGGACCTTGGAATTCACCTTCAATCCAACATTTTACACTGCAAATAAAAAGGCCTAAGAGGGGCTTAAAAAAAGAAGGGTCTCCCAGGAACACAATCCCCAAGGCCTGGACACTAAGTGAGACTCAGATAACTCTTGAGTTCATTTGCAACAGTTGGATCCAAAGGTTGAGGCATCAACAGAGTCCTATTAAAAAAAAATAAATCTCTACTATTAAGCAGTATACAACATCGAGTGCTGTATCTGGTGTGATCTTTCAGGTTAAATCAAGTCAATTAAAGCATTACGCTTATTTGGCCCTTCTTCACACACAAATTTCTTCCAAAGTGGGGGGAAAATGTTAGGAGATGTGTACCAAATGATTAAAAAAAAAAAACAAGTTTTGGGATCCCTGGGTGGCGCAGCGGTTTGGCGCCTGCCTTTGGCCCAGGGCGCGATCCTGGAGACCCGGGATCGAATCCCACATCGGGCTCCCGGTGCATGGAGCCTGCTTCTCCCTCTGCCTGTGTCTCTGCCTCTCTCTCTCTCTCTGTGACTATCGTAAATAAATAAATAAAAAACCTTTAAAAAAAAAAAAAACAAGTTTTATGGGACTTTTCAATCACCCATAAGAGTGGGTTTGATGTCTTTCTTAGTACTAATACTAAACTGATTATAGAGTTCCTACAAATACCACTTCCTGCTGTTGTGCCTTTGCCTGTGCTATGAACACCCTTCCCAGCACTATCATACCTCCTGGCCAAACTCATACCTACCCACCAAGACTTTAGCCAAACGTCCCTCTGGATGCTGGGTAAGCATTTCACTACCACTTAGTTTCTGTTATTACCTATACCAACACATGGCCCTGCTGATGCCCAACAGTCTTTCTAGGATGTCAAGAAGACTAGCAACGATATGACATTTGTATAGCACCACGTATCCCATTGAGAAAAGCACTACAAAAACACAAGGTAATGTTTTATTAATTTATTTAATTTTTATTTAACCTGATTCCTTGAAACACTGAGTGATTTTGATGGATGAATCAACCAACCCAAGATAAATAGCTTGGTTTACTACACTCATTTCTCTTTCTAAGCCACAAGCCAAAATAAACTCTCTCTCAATTTATAACTTTGCAAAATGTGCTTTTGCATATCGATTCCTGAATCCACTGTGGTTATTAAAAGGATGGTTGCAACCATCAGGATGGGCCAGGTTGTGCTGTGGTAACAAACAACCCTTGAGTCTCAGTCCCAATGAGGCCCACAGGGGTTATTCTGGGGTCGACAAGATCAACCCAACAACTTCATCTTTCTGGACTATACCTGACCATCTGGATTAAGCAGCTCTGTAGCTGACATCAGTTTAAAAGATATGACCCTCCCCCCCCCCTTTTTCCCTATCCAACCACCTACAAAGCTGTCTGGCAGGACTGCAGTGTGGATTAGATGCGACAGTGTTTGTTATACACCCAGGATACTGCCTGGCAGATAGGCAGCAGTCAGGAAATGGTAACGATGGCTAGTACCACTGGCATTATCACTATCCCTATTCCTCTTCAAATAAAAACAGCAATGTCGAGGATCCCTGGGTGGCTCAGCGGTTTAACGCCCGCCTTCAGCCCGGGGCATGGTCCTAGAGACCCGGCATCAAGTTCCACATCGGGCTCCCTGCATGGAGCCTGCTTCTCCCTCTACCTCTGTCTCTGCCTCTCTGTGTGTGTGTGTGTCTCTCATAGATAAATAAAATCTTTAAAACAAAACAAACAAACAAACCCAGCAATGTTATTTTAATTCTCATAGACCAGTGGTTCTTGAACTTGTCTGCAAACTAGAATCACCCAGAGAGCTTCAAATCTATTAGTGCTTGTGTCCTACCCCCAGAATTGGTGAATTAATTCATCTAGACTACGTCCAGGGCTTTGGAATTTTAAAAGATCCCCAGGCGATTCTAAGGCACAGCGAAGTTTGAGAATCACTTGTCATACAGGTAACAGATTCATATCTATACTTCTATATATTTGCATGTGCATGCATTCAAAGAGGTGCATGCACAAGCTGGCCAGGTTCCATGAATCCGGCCACCTCTCTGATAGTGGTGATCACATCGGTCAGGATGAGTTAGGCTACACTGTAGTAACAAAAAATCCTACATACTAGTCCTAATGACAACCATGGTAGTCACTGTCTAGAGTCAACAAGATGAGCCCAGCAATCCCTCTGGACACCTGAGCCTATGCATCTACCATCAGGTATTTTCTGTTTCCTCTTTTTTATTTCACCCTTTTGCCAAAGTCCAGTTTAACAAGTTTGCCAGGCCCAGAGTAAAGCAGAACCAAAAATATATATATATATACTGGTATGGATAGACTGGGAGGAGAGCTTTCCAGAGGAGGCCCAATGATGACTTTAATAATGGAAACTATGGAATGCCTGGGTGGCTCAGGGGTTGAGCAACTGCCTTCAGCCCAGGACATGATCCTGAAGTCCTGGGATCGAATCCCACATCAGGATCCCTGCATAGAGCCTGCTTCTCCCTCTGCCTGTGTCTCTGCCTCTCTATCTCTCTCATGAATAAATAAATAAATAAATAAATAAATAAATAAATAAATAAAATCTTTTTAAAAAGGGAGGAATTAAAAAAAAATAATGGAAACTATGCTTTGGTTGGCTCTCTATCCCCAGGACCCAAAACATGGCAGACAACTTAGTAGAAATTTATATAGGTAAATTCATTATTATCAGTAATAATCTGAAAAAAAAATTTAAAAAAAGGAAAGCAGACACAAGAACTCCAAAAGCATAGCATCTAACTTGAAAGTCTTGTGTGTCAGCATGTCACCAACCACCGTTTTGATTTCTCCATTTTTATTAATTTCTCCCAGGACAAAACTATGCCCAGCTGAGTGGAAGTGAGGTCAGGCTATCTACAAACCAACCAGTGCTCTTTCAACAGGCAGGAAAGCCCAAGACATGCACTGTAGGTGCAGGAGGCAGTGAGAACACGGACATTTCATGGACATTTCACCACCAGCACACCATCTTCTGCTCTGTTGGATGTTATATCTCTGCAAGAGTCTGGAGAGAACCAGAAAATTGGGCTCGTACACCCTTGTTTTGGCAGTTTAATTTAGGAATCACACTGGCTTTACATAAACTCCTCCCCCAAAAATATATCCTGTATTTTGAACACATGAGTTAACTTGAGCCCAGGGGAAAGCAGCATTGTATCGGATTACATAATAGTTACTCTATTACTTTAAAACCAAATGGAAGCCTCAGGCAGCAAAGTGAAAAGGAGAGAGAAATCATTTTTGTAAAATTATCTGAATGCACCCATCTCTTCTGATGCATTGTGAGTTGACAATGGTTCTGCCTTTCTCAGAAGCTCATTCAATTATAGGTTGCTTATCTGGACCTGGGAGAAGAGTTTTCCTCCCATCTAGAGTTGGTTAAAGAAAAAAAAAAGCACACAGAATTCCGCTAATAAAAGCCTGAAATGAAAAGCAGTAACTACTCCCAAGGCCCTGCTTATTGTAGAGGAGTCATTAGATGAACCTTTGTAGGGTCTCTGTTAACGATCTATTTTCTCTACAACCATAACAAAAAGGAGAGGAAGGAATACACAATTTCAAAACACCTTGATCTCTTCGGCGTGCGGCTACTGGCAAGTGACTCAACCTCTCTGAACTTGTTTTCTCATCTGTGAAATGGAAATACCTACTTGACAAGGACATTATAAGAACTGACTAAGGAAACATGGAAAGTGTCTAGGGTTGAAATGTTGTAAATGCCCTTCCTCTGATCACTGCCAGAGTCTCAGGAAGCTCACTAGAATGTGAGCTTTTTGAGAGAAAGACTTTTTTTTTAAGAGAAGGGACCTCACTCATCTTCCTATGCCCACATCCTACACACTGCCCCCTTACAGACTGCAGTTGCCTCTTCAACATCTATTCTATTCTTCCCACCAAGCCGGATCCTTGACAGTTCCAGGGATCAGGAGTCCTGACTGGTCTAAACCAATGTGTCATCCCATTTCCTCTACCTCCATGATGGAGTGAGAAGGCGGCGTCCTGAGATGATCCCATCAGAGGGAAGCCCAGGAATTTTGTTCAATGGCCCTGGGGAACGATGGTAGCTCTTCCTCCCTTGGATGTGATCCGACAAGCATGTGGTCTGAGAGGAACCAGCAGCCAGGTCACCACATTGGACAGCTCTCCTCTGTGCTTCCTGGAACACACCTATCCTTCCTGATGTCTGCGGGTGTTGAACAATGCAGAAGCCCTGCTAGCAGTGCTCTCACTACTATGAAGAGAGTCAACCTGAGAACAAAGCCAACAGACTCAAGTGCAGAGCCGAGAGGGTCATAGAGAAATGAAGCCGGAGCCCTGATCAGAATGTGCCTGAAACCTATCCCACCTCTTTCCTTTTTGGTTATGCGCATCACTCCTATCAATGATCCAGTTGTCCCTTACAACTCAAAGCATCCTGATTGATACATCCTCGTGCATGGCTCAATAAATCATCAAGCAAGGGAGCATGCAGAAATATCACCCTGCCAATGACTTAACTCAGACTCCCTGGGAGTAGGAGCCCTCATTGGTCTTGGTCAGCCGGTATCCCAGGCTTAACAGTTTCTGGACATAGGCCCTCAATAAATACTTTTTTAAATAGGTGAATGGAATGAAACTACCAAATAACCCAGAATTTCAGAGACTTTTAAAGTCCTACTCCTCAGATGTATCTGGATCAGAGGAACACGAAGGGGGAGCTCACAGGACTGGGAGCCATCAGATAGGCCTGAGCTCAAATCACAGATCCACTTGAGCCTCAGCATCCTCCCCTGCAAAAAGAGGATACCTACCTTCCCATGCAAGGAGAGCCATGCAAAAATACCTACGGCTGCATTCAAGAAATAAATTATTTTCTTCCTTCTGTTTGGCTAACTCTGCTTCATACCATGAGTTCTAGTCTGGGGTTAAGAAAACAGGGTCATCGTATGTACATAATATAGGCCAAACCCCAGATTACTCAGAGGGCCAGGCCTGGGAGGGTAAGGACAGGTAATGCATATCCTGAGCATCCCATCTCTCAACATACACCCATTCCCTTTAGGAGAGGTATCTTGGGCAGAGAGCACATATTAACTAGGCCTCTGGCTATGGTGCTTTCTCTTTGCTTTGCTGGTTGCTTCCTAAGAGGCTGGGGACTAGAGCAATTGGCAGTCCCAGCACATCCTCCAGGGGCTGCTGATCTAACCATCTGCAGGTGAGGTGGAGCTCAGCTAGACACTTAGCTCCAAGAGGGCAGGACATTCACTTTGCCTCATTCACCGGTACACCTCCAGCACCCAGTGAAATATTTCCTGAGTACATGAATGAAGGAGTGAGTGGATGAACAAGGAGTGATGCAATCAGGATTCTCAGAATAGAACCATAGTAAAATCCTGTTAGTACACACACTGCTGGTTATGTAGCAGGCAAACTGAAGCCCAGAAATGAGAGAGGACTTCTGAGGCTGGCACATGAGGACTGCATTCCGGCCCAAGGATTCTCGGGCCTTCGTATGAGCCACAGGTTCTTTCTCTGACAAGCACCAATATCAAGATTAAATAAAGAATTTTTTTTAACGCAGCTGCAAAACAGGGAGAAAAGGTTGACAGTGTATATAGCAAGATATTAATAACAATTAGCCTTCAAGGGTAGGATTATGGGAGGGCACTTATTTTTCCCTTTTGCGTGCATTTTTAGATTTTCTTTAATGAGCATACGTGGACTGCCCAATAAAAATAAAATGAAGACAAAAGCGGGGTGATGCCAATACAAGTGTCTAGCCCAGCACCTAAGACATAGAATGGGGACCCAGCAAAGGTTCTGTTTCTAGGAATGCCCTTGAGACATTTGGAAACGGCTTTCCCATGTCTCCTATCTTGTTAAATATTTCAGCTAATTTAATGTCAGCCTCACAGGACTTGATTTCAAGGCTCTCTTTTAACCTTCCTCTCTGCAAAGGCTCCCATCTGTTAAAGCCTCACTCCGGGTATTGTATAACCAGCTCACAGAAGCAGCAGCACGCTCCTGTTTGCTCATTCACCCGTTAATTCATTCATTGAGTAAACACTGATTAAAAACCTACCCTATTGCACATCCTTGCTTTCGCTTACCCACTCCCACCCTCAGGTACAAACGGTTCCCAGATTTTCCTGGGGGAACATCCACCTCCCCTCTCCTGGTGCTCGGGCAGGTGCAGACCCCAGCTTCTTCAAGGCTGGATCCGGGATGGCCAATCGGAGCATCGCGTTTGCCCAGGACAGGGATTGGTCCGGGAAGATAAGACCAATCAGAAACACGGAGACTCAGTTCTGGGACTTTCCCCTAAACTGTTGGAAAAGTGGCCTTTTCCTTCTGCTCGAAGCGCTGATGCCCATCTTGCCACCATAACCCAAAAAGAAATGGTAGGTGATGCTGAGGGATGGAGAAAACTGTGTAAAGCCTTTGCCACACGGTTGAAGCCACGCCTGAATTTCCATCCCTGGACTTTCCAGTGGCATGCATCCCCTTTCTGCAGAAGCCAGTTCAAGTTTGGAGGTCAGAAGAATCCCGGCTCCTGAACTCTGAAGGGCTGTGACATATGCTGCACACTGGCTCATGCAGAGGAAGTGAGATGATCCAGGCCACCTTGCCTGGCATTCAGTCTGAATTCAGCTACAAACAACTGCAGTTGTTTAAAACCAGGAAGAACCTGCTTTAATTAAATATTCCATGGAACAAGAGGAGCCTAGATGGGGGAGCCAGGAAAAGCCTCCCACAAGGAACAGCACTGAAACCTCCTCTGCATCTGCACTCAGGCAGGGGAGATAGAATTACCACTTGGGGAGTCCGGAGGACACTGCTGATACACATCCACTCCCAGTAAACTAAAACCACTACATGACACATCACACCAGTGGCAGTGATACTTAAAGTGCTTAAGGGCACTCTCTGAGCCCACAACACAGCCTCCTGAGAGACAGCAAGTGCCGATGTCAAATAGCCCTTGCTGGCAAGAATTTAATCTGCTACAATGTCACACCCTTAAATAATACTCAGTTCAGTTTTTGTGATTTCCATGCTATAAACTTTTCGCTCCAGTCCTTTTGGCCATTTGGATTACTGTTGATCAAATCACAACATCGTAACAATAGCCCTCTGGAGATGAATAACCTGTTTACTGCATTTGTTACCAAATGATAAGAGAGAAGAGAGCAAGCATCTGGTTCCATAAAATGCTTGGTGATGGGTTAGAAATGTGGCTGGCTGCAGGAAACAAGAGTAAAAGCACCTCTGGGAACATCTATTTCGCTAAGAAAAGCCCCGAAGGGGGCCTTTTTAAATGAGCAAAGCTAGAGTCCTTTAGCCCTCTGATGATGCGTGCACAAGAGTTGGGAAGATTAATAATGACTCAGAAAAGGACACCGCAGGACAAATTCTCCCAGCCTTTGCTGTCTCTAAACACATCAGCGATTCATTTGGTCCACAAACGCAACTCCAACTTTCCAGAGCAAAGAGTCCTAAAGATGGAAAAATTAATACTGAAAGAACACTTCCTTGTGGTCTCAAGAGAAGTGCCAGGGTCTAGTGTTAAGACGGAGAAAGGCTTGAGAGCCCTTCCAGATAACCTGATTTCTGAGAAGCAGCTGGGTCACCTCTGCTCTCAAACACTTGAAAGGCTGCTGTGACTCTCACCTCCTCTGCTGCATGCCACATGACTTTGCACCAAGACTTCTCCTCCCCCTCTCCTGCAAATGAGACCTCCGTGGATCACACATTCACGGGGCAGCTGCTAGGGTCTGGGCAGAGCCTTCCAACAGAGAGACCCACAGTGTACAGGCACGAGAGGACTGAGCTGGAAACTTCAGGGGTGTGCCTGGCACTCAGCATACGCTCATTAAGCCCAAGATCAGCAACCACGTCGGGGTCTGCCAATCTCTAAAAATGAGAGGGGCTTTCATGTCAAAAGCTCCCAAAGTGACGTTTTTGTTAACTAGTTTGTTTTTAATGGAAAAGACACTATATGCTTATGCTTTAAAATTCAAAAAAATATGAAAGATCTACAACAAGACATCTTCCAGCCACTCTAGACCCCAATCCCTTAAGCTTTTCCACCAAGGGGTAAACAGTGTTCCCCACAACCACTTTCTTTCTTGGTGTCTGCCAGCAATAATCTACGCATAACCAAGCACATGATGTGTGTTGGTGGGTGTAGAGAGACACACTTTTATCTTGTGCTTCTTCCCCACACATGGGAACACACCACATACACTTTTCTGCATATTGTCTTTTTTTTAACTTAAGAATGTATCCTGGGGAAAAAAAAAAAAAAAAGAATGTATCCTGGAGATTACCCCTTCTTAGTATACATGAGCTACTATTTTATTTTTTATTTTTATTTTTTTTAAAGATTTTATTTATTTATTCACGAGAGACACACACACAGAGAGAGAGAGAGAGAGAGGCAGAGACACAGGCAGAGGGAGAAGCAGGTTCCATGCAGGGAGCCCAATGTGGGACCCCGGGATCACGACCCAAGCCAAAGGCCTAACTGCTGAGGCACCCAGGAGTCCCATGAGCTACTATTTTAAACAGTGGCCCAGAATTCCACTGTAAGAATATACCACAATTGAGTCAATCAATCCCCTACCAACATACATTTCAGCTGCTTCCAGGGTCTTGTCTTACAAACAATGCTGAAATGAATATACATTATATATATATCTTCACATACACCATGTGTGACTATAAGAAAGATAAGATTTATAAGATAAAATTTTTGAAGTCGAATTCAGGGCCATGCATTTAGAAATGGCAGATAGTACCAAACTGCCCTTCAAAGATGCTGTACTCAGGTGCCTGGGTGGCTCGGTCGGTCAAATGTCTGACTCTTGATTTTAGCTCTGATCATGACCTCAGAGTTATGGGATTGAGCCCAGCATGGGGGCTCCACACTCAGCAAGAGTCTGGGGATTCTCTCCCTCTGTCCCTTCCCCTGCTTGCACACTCTCTCTTTCTAAAATAAATAAATCTTAAAAAAAAAAAAAAAAAAACAAACACAAAGATGCTATACTCATTTTCACTGTCCCCCATAGTGGGATATGTATGCTAATTTCCCCCCCCCACATTCACAAAATGTTTTGCTTTTTTAAATACAAGAGAAGAAAGGCGGCCAGAGCTCCACTCTTGTCCCATTGTTTCTCCCTGCCCCTGTGACATCACACATGACATTACTACTTCCTATAAGTTTCACCCCAGGGTGCACAACCCAGAAATCACAGTTTAAGAGCAGAATGAGCATCAGAGCCACTGGTGTGCTGAAGCCGGCTCAGGCCAGCTCAAGAGAGCTGAGTGGGCGCATCTCTTCCCAATTCTGGGTTCAGGGACATCAGGTTGGTAGCTTGAAACTGGTCATAGGAAGTATTTATACTATAGAAATCAGCAAATGCTACAAAGCAAGGCTTCTTTTTTCCCCCAGAGAAACTTTTTCAAACATATCAGCACATCAGTGCATACGACAGTGGAAACTGAGCCTCTGCCATCCTTATTTGAATATTTCCACCTTCATTAGAGCCACAAATTCTGGTGACTTGGTCACAAATTCTTGGAACCTAAGGACTGGAGAAGATCTGAAGGGACTTCAAATCATTGTGACATCTTTTTTTCCCCTTTATTATGTCTTTGAATACTGCCTCTCCCCACTGTTTCAACATAAGCAATCTCTTCTCATTCTCTTTCTATACCTCATTGCTATTCTTGTGTGTTCCCATATCTTTATTATTTAGTGGTTATTTTTTGAGGATAATCTACATCATAATAATTACATACACAGACTCCAGACTACACTAGGCAGCCTGGGGTCAAATCCCAGTCCATCCTTACCAGCTGTGTGACCTCGGGCAAGTGGCATAAACTACCATGCCCTAGCTTCCCCATCCATAAAATACATGTGATATTGATCATGTCTTCCACATAACTTCGTTCTGAGGATTAAACGAGTTCATGTATGCATACAGACTAGCATCTGGCACATACTAAGGATGTAACAAATGTCAACTATTCCCACTGTCTTCCAGTTCACTAATTATTTCTTTGGCTGCATCTAACGTGTCAGTTAACCCTTTTGTGGGATTTGAATTTCGACGACTATTTTTCATTTAAATTTGGTCGCCTTACAAATCAACCTATTCTTTTTCATCTTTCTTTACATCTTTTTTTAATATCATCTTTAGTCATTAATTATCTTAAATATGCTATTTTATAGCTTCTTTTAGATGGTTCTATTACTTCCACCTTAAAGCAGTCCATTTCCTAGACAGCTTGTATTGTTTCATTGTGAACTTATCCTGAGAAGTAGTTCTTTATGTGGGAGGCCTGCTAGGTCTAGGTTGTTGAATATCCTTATGGGGTGATTTTGTGTTTGTGCTAGGAATTTCCATGGCACTCGGCCAGCTTTTATGTGCATTTCTCAGCTGGAGGGGTCTTGTAATCTTACACACAATAAAAATCTAGATTCCACAACTACATATGGTTTTTAATTTCTTGCTGGTGACTTTTTCTACTCAAGGCAAGCTTCCTCTCTATTTCACCAGACAGTGAAAGTTTCCTAGCCCCTCTGCATAAAGAAGTGTGATGTTTAACATTCCCAATGTTCAATTCCACCCTTGAGCCCAAGTCTCATTTGGGCTCCACTGTAGCATTAAAATTGGAACACCCAGACCCTATGGCCATAGCTTCAGACCATGTAACCACTTGGCATAATTTTCTCTCTTCATTTCTGACACTAGTGGAATCCCTTTTCTGATGAGCTCCCCTCGGCGCAAATCTTCTGTTTCAGCCCACTCTGTGTTCATATCAGGAAAGACATACAGATCGGCATAGTCCGCCACGTTGGCAGAGTGTTGGACGTCTCCAAGTCTAATGTAACAACCTACCCATGCTTGAGTTCCATCCACATTACAACAGTTGAGCAGTTTACTCAAGGGTTAACTTCCAAAGTCAGCACAGATATGAAAACTGAAAGGAGTCAAAATTCTCCTTGAAAAATCCCAGAAGATCTCACAGCAGAGACCGACAAACCACCTCCAACAAAGGCAGTGTCCCTTCAGCACTGGATTTGGTTTCTTAGGTTGAGCACTAGAAGAAATAGCTGGCTTGCATTTCCAAGCTGTGTTGTAGGATAATTAAAATCTATAAATGTAAGAAACACACTTGATGGCACAAGATGCTCAGACTCTAAAAAGCCATAGGAACAAAGAGTGACAGAAGGAACAGCAGATCTGTCTCTCATTCACACTCACTCCAAGAGAGACGCCTGTTGGGTGGAATGACAGGATCACCCACGCTATTTAAAGTGTTATTTTTATCTGTGCTTTGTTTTTGTTGAGTAAGTATATTTGGATCTGGATAAGCCTGAAGCAGGAATCTATATGATGGATGTGGGACTTCTGTAGGTCAGAATAGTGGTTAGCCCTGGGGCAGGACTAACTGTGTAGGGGATTAACAAAATGTCCTGGAGAGATGGGAATACTGAATGCCCTGTGTAGATGGGGACAAGGTGGGGTGGCATATTAAGAATTCATCAAGGGGCATGTGGCTGGCTCAGTTAGTAGAGCATGTGACGCTTCATCTTGGATTTGTAAGTTTGTTGGGCGTAGAGATTACTTAAACATAAAATCTTTAAAAAAAAAAGAATTGTGCATTTTACAGTATGTAAGTTAAAACTCCATTAACATAAAAGTTACACGCGTGCATGAGAGATTGATGTACAGTGTCCTGCCATCTGATCTCCATTCCACGGCTAAAGTTCTCCAGAGGCTAGCGGGTGAAAGGCCAGTTAGGAGATAAGGATGACAAGGAAACAGAAGAAGCAGAAAAACAAAGTGCCTGGAAGGGGTAGAGGGCACCGAGAGCCTCACCAGGTTGGTTTTCCATAAGGGCCTCCCAGCATTTAAGAGCACTGGCTCTCCAGCCAGGCTGCTTGGATGTGAACACTGGCTGTACCTCTGCCATCCACTGTGAGTGTCCCTGCCAAATTCCTATGTTGAAACCTAACCTCCAATGGGATGGTGTGAGGAGGTGGGGCTTTCGGGAGTGATTAGGTCCTGAGGATGGACTCATGAATGGGATTTGCATCCCTGATGAAAGATGCCACAGAGAGCTCCCTCACCCTTTCTGCCGTGAGGTTATAGGGAAAAAATGGCCATCTGTGAGACCAGGAAGCGGGCCTCACCAGACACCCAATCTGCTGGCACCTCAATCTTGGACTTGTCAGCCTCCAGAACTGTGAGAATGAAGTTTCTGTTGTTTAACGCCCCCTCAGTCTGTGGTATTGTGTGATAGCCCAAACGGCTGGAGACAACCCCTCGCATTTGGAGTGAACTTGGTTCTCTCTTCTTTGAACCTCATCTTTCTCTTGCAATTTAAACAAGATAATTCAGACAAAGCTCTTGGCACAGGGTCTCCCCCTCCATAGTACTCAATAACTATCAACTATTATTACTGCTACTGATCACAGGAGGCTGAGTGTCTCCTTCCCTCCAAAGTTCTCATTTACATTAATAGTTTGACCTGATAACCTGGTAGGTTCTCTAAATATTCATGGAGTGAATGAAAGAAAGCACATGGATTCTAATTTCAACAGGAGCAGAAAGTTCTTATTTCTACTGAACTGAAATCCATGTCCTGGCCTGACATTACCATCCACTTCAGTATTTTCTTCACAGTGAAGTGGTGAAGAACACAGGCTCTGAAGCCGACAGCCATGGTCAAATCCACTGTGACTTACCAACTCGGTAACTTTGAACGATTAAGTCAAACTCCAGGCCTCAGTTTCTTCTCCTGTAAAACAGAGGTACAGCAAAGGGTTAAGCAAATAACGACAGACCTGAGCACACAGTAAGCGCCCAGGAAATGCTAGCCACTCTTAGTCTTCTCATACCAGAGAATCAGTCCGGACATAACTACTCCAAATTCCATGTCTTTGGACCATTAAAGTTTACAGAGCATGTTCCACAACCATTTTTCTCACTTAATGTTCAAAGCAGTTTTATGTATTTCAAATAAAGAAATGGGAGATTTAAAAAAAAAAGAGAGAGATTCAGATAAGTTCAGTAACTTGCTGATGGTTGCACAGCAGAGTAAAGAGCAGAGACCTAAATCTAAATCCTATGACTGAAGGACAATGTGGCTGGACTTTGTGGTCTTGGGGACTGAGGGTGGGGCTGCGATGTCCTTTCAAATTCAGAATTCTAAGAGAAAGGACGCTGGAACTCTGAGTTACAACAGCCTATCCTGGTGCCAGCAAAATGCTCAGCCCATCTGAGTCTGATCTGGTCTGAATCATTCTATCCCTGAATCACTTCCTGTTTTAGGTTTCTTCTTGGCTGAGAAAGGAAAATAAACATGTATAGCACACCGTCTTGTCACCCTTGACATCTCTTACAGCAGCAAAAACTTATGAATCAAAGGGAATTTTCATAAGACCCTAGTTAAACGACATCCCATGGAGCAGTCACCAGCATTGGCGTGAGGATGGGAGCAAGGTCTGCAGTGTCTAGGCATCCTTATTATTGCACAGGAGAGAAACAGAATGCCTTTTTCTGGCCTGTGATTTCATTAAGTCTTTAGCTACCTTAGTGTTTTATCTGTGCTCTTCAGTGGGCACTGAAAGCCACTCCACTGGCCCCCACTTTATTCACAAAAGGTTTGGGGGCCGAGCCTGATTGTGGTAGGAGAACACTGTGGGCTGATCACGTCAACCGCCTGTGACAGCCTTTGCTTCTGGGCACAGGTTTGTGTGTGTGTGTGTGTTTTTTTAAGATTTTATTTATTTATTCATGAGAGACACAAAGAGAGAGGCAGAGACATAGATAGGCAGAGGGAGAAGCAGGCTCCCTGTGGGGAATTTGATGCAGGACTCGATCCCAGGACACCAGGACCACGACCTGAGCTGAAGGCAGATACCCAACCACTGAGCCACCCAGGTGCCCCTAAAATTCCCTTTTAAACCATGATTATGGGACTGCTTAGTGCCAAAAAAAAGAGGGGAGCTAATTTAAGAACCATGGAAACAGTTACTCTGCCCTTGAATGTGTGCAACACGCCCCGTGCCCTGCAGGGGAGTGTGTGCACACCACACCCACACAAACATGTACACACACACATCATGACTACAGTTCTCCAGACTCCTCTCTCTAGGTCTTCCCATTACATGAAGGATCTTTCTTTTTCTTTCTTTCTTTCTTTCTTTCTTTCTTTCTTTCTTTCTTTCTTTCTTTCTTTCTTTCTTTCTTTCTTTCATTTATTACCAGATTTACAAAATAGAGAATGGAACCAAGTTGTTCTCTTGGGAAAAAAGGACCTAGCAATCAGAAAAGGGCTCTAACTCTCACAAGACCCTTTTTTTGTTTTAAGAACACAAAGCATAAGCTAGCCATTGTATCACCTGGAGACAAACCCATGAGACCGCATGCAGCTCACCTAGAAGGAAAGTGATAAGAGTGACTTGTTTTCACTTCCATGGTGGAGGCAGAGAACCTGGACTGTGCTCTAGAAGCCAGATCTCATCGTGTCTCCTCTTTAGAGTCACACCATGGGCTCCAGCCCCTTCTCAGGCTCTCAAAGCCGTGTTACTTTGGGAAAGGTACTGAACCTCTCTGAGCTCCTGTAGCCTCTGCTGGAAAGTGAGAAGACGGCTTCTTTCAAGAACTATATACTGAGCACCCATGACGTGCCAAGCATTTTGGCCATGGAGGTAATTTCAGGAATTAAGCCATCCCAGCCAGCCAGGACCTTCCATGGACTAGTGGGCCAATTACAGGCACACAAGCAATTACAACGGAATCTGGAACAGCGGACAATGGTGGTGAGCACAGTGTTGGGCAATCACAGAAACAGGCATTTACTTAGCTCAGCAGGGGATGGCCAGCAATGGGTATAAGAAAGGCTTCCCTGAGGAGGTGATATCTAAGCTGAAAATGAAAAGACAAGCTAGAATTTGCCCCAGTCCAGGCAGGAGGGGATCCAAGCAGAATGGACAGCACATGCAAAGGCCCCCAGCTAATCTGCTGGCTCACATGGTCAAGCACAAGCAGTAGGAAGACAGGTGTGGGGCTCGCCAGGGTAACTTGCCTGGACCAGGTGACCTCCTGAGGTCCCTCCAGCCCTAAGGGCTGGTTCTGTGGTCTTCTGAGAGCCCAGGTCCTTATCCTGCCCCGACAGCCCTTATATCAGCATGCAGAAACCCCTGGATCCAGGCCAGGGCACCAGGGAAGTCCCAACCATCCCACGTGGGCCTGCCTCCTTC
The DNA here is from genome assembly GCF_905146905.1 of Nyctereutes procyonoides. Taxonomy (NCBI): domain Eukaryota; kingdom Metazoa; phylum Chordata; class Mammalia; order Carnivora; family Canidae; genus Nyctereutes; species Nyctereutes procyonoides. The sequence continues at coordinate 22,324,679 of NW_026575159.1, forward strand.
CTCTTTCTTTTCCCCTCAGGAGTGGCTGGGCAGAGTGACTCAAAGAGGGAGCTGTCTTCTCTTTGTCATTTGTTTATAAAAAGAACCACCCAGAGCTCACAGGGACAGTGTGTGTTCCCACTGACCCCCTCTTCCCACCCAGCCCCTGGCCTCACTGAAGAAATGCTGGAATTACCTGTGTGCCTGCCTGCCTCCTCCAGGACATGTTAAGCTTTCTGAGGGCTAACACTGAGTTTGGTCATCCTGTTGTTCCTAGCACCTGATGCATAATAGGTCCTTGAAAAGATCCTCTCTGCAAATAAACACACATCCAGATGCCCCCACCAACCACCACCACCCCCAGCAGCTCTGAGGCCAGGGTGGGAGACCCACAGACCCAGAGTGGCCACCTCGATGCTTCTCCCCCATTGCTCTACAGACAACTCTGCGGCTCAGTGAAGCTTCTCCTGGACAGTGACGATCCCCTCGTTACACCAGAGAAGAACCCCAGGCCCCAAAAAGTGATTGACTTGCCCCAGTTCTCTTAGCAAATGCACCATAACGCTTTTAAAAGGACACAACATCTTAAGTGGAAGGCTCCACCAGAAAACTTGTTTTCAAGGAAAATGCTTCACGTTGACAGAACTAATGGAAGGAAGCTTTTGTTGTTTCTCTCCACCAATTACACCACAGGACTCCTGGGGGTTGGTTTCTTGCAGAACTGAAAATTCCCATTGAAGCAAATCTCTCCATGAAGATGACCATGAATTTTTTTTTTTTTTAGGGACTGGATATGTTTTTGATTATGGATCATTTTTTAGGTTAACTATTATGTGATCTCAGGCTATAACAATTTTTAAAGAAAAGCTGAGCTCCCCAAACCACTTAATTCCTTCCGATTTTTTTTAATGTTTTGATGTTAAACAACTTCACTATGACATCAAAGACAATGTTTAAAGAAGTCATTCCGACACATAATCCCTTCCACCAGAAATATTCCTCATAATTCTCTGTGTCCTCTGAAACTTTTTATTCACAGATTTGTACTCGTACTGTACGTACATATGTATGGATTTCATTAAAAGGAATTACCTCTAGTGTGGAAGTTCCCTAAATAGTCCTTTTTTTTCCTTCAAAACAAAACAAAACAAAACAAAAAACAAAAAAAAACAAAAAACAGGGGTGCCTGGATGGCTCGGTTGGTTAAGCGTCTACCTTTGGCTCAGATCATCATCTCAGGGTCCTAGGATCAGGCCCCACGTTGGACTCCCTGCTCCTCCCTCTCCCCGCTGCTCATGCTTTCTCTTGCTCTTTCTCTCTCTCTTTCAAATAAATAACATCTTAGAAAACAACAACAACAACAACAAAAAACAAGTCACTGGCATGATAAACACCACAAAGCACAACCCAGGGACAGATTAAGGCACTTGGACATTCTGGGTCTGAGACATTCAGGGCAACATCTTCTGGCCTGCTTCCTTCAGCAATTATCCTGATACCTCCCACATCACAGTTCACAGGGAAGACACAAAGGAAAACAGGTGTTTCACCTATTTCACTTGGCGTAGCACACGACTCTCAAAGTTTGCAATGACTGCTGATTGCTGAAGAGCTGGAGTCAATATTTCTCTGCCAGTGGAAAAAAAAATCTTCAATAGTCTGACACAGAGGTTCTCATCACTCCGGCCGATTTAACCAGAGTTCGTGGCAGAGGGAGGAAACTTTTTTTTTTTTTTTTTAATCCTGCTGTGGGGTCCCAACCCTGTACAATCAAACAGTCTCTAAGGATGACACTCTGGCACCACCGCAGTTTTCTGGCTCCCCAGGTGACTTAATGTATGAGCAGGACCAGCTAGAAAAATTCATTAGTCAAAAGAAGCCCATGGGAAATCTTATCTGGAAGTGAAGAACTCCTCGTAATTAAATAAAATAGCAGATGTAAAAGTACCTAACAGTGCCTGTGACCCAGAGGATGCTTAATAAATGTTAATTAAGCACCAAAAAATAACTGAAATAATTACTCTTTCTCCTCAGTGAATTCACCTTATAACTTGATTGGCTTGTTTATCACTTGCTGTTTTTTTCTTAGCCATGATTCATTCTATCCCTGGTAATAAAATCATAAATTTATACCCATAATCCTGTTCAATTACAAGAGCTCTGTAATATTTCCAACAACCCTTAATCACTTATTTAATAAAACTTTCCCTCGAAACAGTGGCTAATATAAACCAAATGCTCGACGAATGTTAGCTATTTAGCATAATTATTATTATTCAGAATTCATGATAATTCTAAAGCAAGCCGAAATGCCTTTTATGGTATTCAGGGGACTTCACAGTAATGAGAAAGAATATTCGGACGATATTTTACAAAAACTTATGAAAACAGACTTTTGAGCAAATCAATGCTTTCTGTGATTTTGTGAAAAAAATAAATAAATAAATGTGATCATTGCACAGGTAGCTAGCTGGCTTATCCACCCAGAAAAAGCTACATGAAGGCTCAGCAGTTTCCATAGTTACTTGGAAATGCTAACACTGCAATTAGTTACAAATGGTCTCTCAATCCAACTTGCCTGACACTGGCTCCAGAGTGAGGAAGAGGATTCACAAAGTCACATTACCCCTCAGTCCTGAGAACCCCCAAATCTTTTTTTAAAAAGAAATGAAATTGCTCAATCCAAACAAGGAGTGTTTATTAGGAAAACTTCCAAAGCTCCAGCTTGCCTGGGCTCTGGGATGCCAGTCCTCATCTTGTGCTCGTTGTGCAGAGCACGGGAGACCTCGGCAGCTATGCTGGAGGATTTGCTGTGCCCCATCCAGGATTCAAACTGGTCAGCATCCCCTCCTGTCGCCTGCACCTGAGCTCACCGCACGCTCCCTCTGCCTCCCACCTCCAAACGTCTATGTCAAGTTTTCAACCAGCTGGACTGAAAACACATATCCCAAAAGAATCATGATGTGCATTTCTTTATATGTGTATGTCAATAACAAGTTCTATGGTCTGAATGTGGGTGTCCCCCCCTCAATTCACACACTGGAATCCTAACATCCCATGTGACAGTATTAGGAGATGGGGCCTTAGGGTGTCTGGGTGGCTCAGTAGGTTAAACATCTGCCTTCGTCTCAGATCATGATCCTGGGGTACTGGGATGGAGTCCCCAGCATCCTGCTTCCTGCTCAGCGGGGAGCCTGCTTCTCCCTCTTCTCCCTCTCCATCTGCTGCTCCCCCTGCTTGTGCTCTCTGTGTCTCAAATAAATAAGCAAAATATTAAAAAAAAAAAAAAAAAGAGGCAGGGCTCTTGGGAAGTACTTAGGTCATGAAGGGGGATGGGGCTCGTGGCCTTATAAGAGAGGCCCCAGAGACCCCCCCCCCTCACCCCTTCTACTGTGTGAGGATACAGGGAGAAGCCCAGGACCCAGAGGAGGGCCCTCACCTGATTATGGCGGTAACCTGATCTCGGGCTTCCGGCCTCCATGCAGTGAGGAATAAACCAGTTATTTATAAGCCACTCGGTCTGTGGCATTTTGTTAAAGCAGCCCTAAGACAAGGTCGAAAGTGATCATACAAGGGCCTTTGGCTCTGATGGCTTGGCTTCTCAGGATAAGAATACAGCCCTGACGGTCACAGGCCAGCAAGCTTCAGAGGGGCAAGAGAGATGGAGAGGGTGACAGAGATCCTGGAAGACCTCACACTCAGGGGAGCGAGCACGCTTGGCTCCTGCAACACTGCCTGACAAGGGCTCTGACAGTGGAAGCCACGGGGTGACCATGAGACACAAAGACGGGGTCACAGAGGCAGCCCCAGACACCTGGCCTGAATGAGAATCAGAAACAAGGAGGTAACGGTTGGGGACACCAGTGTCAAGAGAAGTACTGCAGCTCACGTCAATCATTCCCTCAAGTGTACCACATGAACTTGATACCTCGTCCTACACCACCTCTATGACCACCCAACGTTTGGCTCTTTCACTGAAATCATAAGCACCTTGAGGGTGATGGGCATCTTGTGTAGTAAAAGTATTCACTTTAGTTTCTTTTTTAAAAAAAGAATGTATTTATTTATTCATGAGAGACATAGGCAGAGGGAGAAGCAGGCTCCCGGCGGGGAGCCTGATGCAGGACTCGATCCCAGGACCCCAGGATCACGCCCTGAGCTAAAGGCAGATGCTCAGCCACTGAGCCACCCAGGTACCCCTACTCACTTTAGTTTCTATACTATTAAGTGTATATAACACTTGAGAGAACCAGGCATTCCTATTACCTGAACATTAAAACTTCTGTAAGTCACCGGAGTCGGCCCAGCATTGAATTACTGGTGAGTGGGTGTGGGAAAGGCCTTGTGCAAGTGATTCCAGCTTGTCTTGGCTGATTTGTTTTTGTTGTTGGAAAAACTGCAATATCTGGAATTCCCACTGTCACAGGGCTGCAGGGGATCCCTAGAGGACATGCTCCCGGACTCACGTGACAGTGGATGCCACCTCCTGCAGGACCATTCCAGAACTGTGAAGCGTCAAAGATGCAAGCTGGACATGAATGCATTTGGAGGAGCCCTCCACCATGCTGGAGTTTCTAACCTGTTCCTCGATCCATTCAAAATATATCCCTTCCTATTAACCAGGTTCTCCATGGCTCTGTCAATCCGTATTATTATTATTACTTGCCAACGATGCAGTCCAGAAAGCTAACGTACTGGGGAGAAACGTCCCTTGAAACACATTCTCAGGTGTTTAATTTCCTCATCATAACTAGCACTAATTAGCTACGGAAATCTTACATGACAACAGCATCACTATCTTCAGCAGTATTGCTTTAACTTGCAAAACCAGACATATGCCTTATCCCCAAAAATGTACTTCAAATATTAAAGATAAGGTTCTACATATTTCAATATACATCAACTTTCTACAATCCTAATACCACAGAACATACAAAATACTCCTGACTTCCAATGCACATTCACCACCCTGATGGGAAACCCACACATATTTTAGGATTCTTTTGAGATAGCATAATGGATTCTAGGGTCCACACGTTTACAAAATTTCTCTGGCTTGGGGATGGGGGAGGCACCTGGGTGGCTCAGTCAGTTAAGCATCTGACTCTTGATCTTGGCTCAAGGGTCATGAATCCAAGCTCTGTGTTGGACTCCACGCTGGGCGTGGAGCCTACTTTAAAAAAAAAAAATTCTCGGGATGCCTGGGTGGCTCAGCGGTTGAGCGTCTGCGTTCCGCCCAGGGCGCGATCCTGGAGTCCCCGGATCGAGTCCCACACTGGGCTCCCCTCATGGAGCCTGCTTCTCCCTCTGCCTCTCTTTCCATGTGTCTCTCATGAATAAGTAAATAAATAAAAATCTTTAAAAAAAATTATCTGACTTGGATTTTTCCACCCAAAAAAGTAGCCCAGCTTCATTTCACATACTGCCCCCCTGGAGGAATACAGGCTCCTAGAGCTTCTTTCACATACTGCCCCCTGAGGTCTTCTTTGTGGAAGGACCCTGAGATGCCACCTTCCTCCCAGTCCCCGGTCTGGGATCTGGGGAGATACCACTATCACCGTGGGCAGTTCTCTGTCAAAGATCATGCTCAGCAACACGACCTATTAACTACCATTTCCCTTTGCATCCCTTCTCTCCTAGAGCTACAGACCATTTTCAGGATCATATTCTGCAAACAGGATGGAATCCAAACATGGTTTCTACACTTTCCCTCATCATTTCTCCCAGCTTAAGATGCATCCATGTCAGGATGCCTGGGTGGCTAAGTCGCTAAGCATCTGCCTTCGGCTCAGGTCTCAGGTGTGATCCCAGGGACCTGGAATTGAGCCCCATGAGCCCCAAGTGGGCAGGCTCTCTGCTCAGCAGGGAGCCTGCCTCTCCTCCTCCCTCTGCCCCTCCCCCTGCTTATGCATGCTCACTCTCTCTCTCTCTCTCAAATAAATAAAATCCTTTTTTATGAAAAGATGCATCCATGTCTTAACATTTCTCCATACTGCCATGATCCATCACTCATACTTAAAAGTGTTCTTAACGAAACTGTAGTACTTACAATTCTCTGTCCAAGTGATGAATTTGGACAAATCTCTAACCTTGAGAAATCTCCAATATTTTAGGGGAAGGGGAGAGAGACTACATAGGGTGCTCAGAATGTTGGTAAATGTTCAAAACAAATATTTTGGAGTCTTAACCAATCATCTCTTTAATAACCTTAATCATCCCTGTACATTGTATCATTACGTGGTCGTCGTTCTTTCTCAAGAAGTACACTCGGGATGGCATTAATTTAAGAAACAGAGCGTGAAGGCAGGAAGGAAGAGGAGCAGGAGGAGCAGAAGGAAGGAAAAGAACTGTTCTATACCAAATGGCCACTGCGTGCCAGACTTAATAGCATCTCAGTTAAACCTGAACCCTTCAGGCTAGCTCTGGCCCAATCATTATCAAAGCAGAGAAAAGGGGAGCCGATCACCAATGGAAGGGCAAGATAAAGGTCATGTGCCCCAAATAGCAGATTATCAAACACATTCACTGTGTAAGGATGTGTCGCCTTTAAAGACATATCACCATCTACTCGAAAAAGTGACATTGGCAGAGGCGCAGAGTATGATTTCTGTGTATCTGGTGCAACCCCGATTCTATAGGTGAGACAACGTGAAAGCTGGAGGGAAGGCAGTAGGATCAGAGCAGAGTCACACCTGAGTTTTCCCACTGCTCACTGCACAGGGATGGTCACTTAGCTTCCTCCCATTTCCAGACTCTTTCATCTGGTTAACTGCCTCCCAGGTGTGTGTTCTCAACCCCCCCCCCCCCCTCTGTTGAGGTATACCCATTGATAGAGCCTTCAATTCAGATGGGGACCCCTGCTGGGTACACCTTACCCGGAGGCTCCCCTTTTCCAGAGCACTCCTCTCACTATACCTGAATGATGCCATCACCTATTCAGCTAGCTCCCTTCTGAGCTTTCCGTGACTCTCTGCCAAACTCTGCGTCCTGGACCCGGGCACAGCAGTGACACCTACATGGAAATGGTGTCATGAACACCCCAACCCATCCCACTTTACCAGGGAATTTCCCAGCTTTTGCAAGGAAAGTCCCGAGTCCCGGGAAACCAAGCAAAGCAGGTCGCTGGTCACTGTTCCAAGCAAAGCAGGTCGGCTGGTCACTCTAGCAGTGGATACCAACAGGGTCAGAGAACCTGCTCACAATTTTCCCCCTCTAGCCATGCCCAGCTGTACAGCCGGGCCCCGAGCCCTCTCTGTGCCATGTGGTCAGTGGCGCTCATTACTGTCCAACAGAACTGTCTGCAATGACGCAGGTGCTCTGCACCTGCAACGCCCAGTAAGGCGGCACCAGCCACAGGTGGCTATGAGCATCTGCACTTTGGCCAGTGTAAGTGAGGAACCAAGGAAGTGGCTGGCCCATTAAACTTCAAGAAACTGGCTTTCTTTAGAAGCAGCTAAATCAAGTTTATGTAAAAAATGCTACGAAGGATTTGATTCTGATCCCCAAAAGTGAACGAAGAGGAATCATTTCAAGCAGGTCTTCAAAATACCTGTCAGGTTTAAAATCAGATTCTAAACTGCCACAGCTGTCCCATAGGGCTTGCCATGATTTGCTTGTCGTAGCCTGTACCTCCATAAGGAGGTACCAAGGGGCAGGGAGCACGAGGCGACTGGAAAATACTGTACCAGGTCACTGGGGCGTGGGCAATGCCAGGTGCAGGGATCCAGCCTGGTCACAGAACAGGGAGGAGGCAGCACAGAGGAAGCAGGCACTGCCAGGCCGGGCAGGGACAGAGAAGGGCGACATGGAGCAGAGCAGGTGCAGGGGATCACCCTAGAGCTCGTCCTTCCCAGCACGGAGTCCCCTGCACATCTGTTTCTGCTCCCTCCCACGGGGATCCACTTGCTGCAGCCCGAGGATCCTCTGGCGGATCCTCTCCGGAGCCTCTCCAGGGCAGGAAGGGGCGGAGGGTCCCCAGAGGGGCAAGCTGCAAATCAGCATCACCCTGGGAGCTTTTCAAAAACAGTGTTCCCCAGGACTGGGAATTGGTGTTTGCAAAAAGCTCTCAGGTGACTGCTGCACAGCTGGGGACTTGGTATTTTTCATCTGAATGCTTCGGAAGGAAGGAAGGGGATTCTTAGGAGCAGCCACGAGGAGAAGGATCACCAGCAGAGAGAAGCCCTATCTGTGGCTTTGGGAAGAAGTCCCCTTCTAAAGGGTTAATTCCCTCCGCTGCGGGGGCAGCAGTGAGAAGGCCATAGGGCCCTGAAGCCAGAGCTGGGGCATAAGCCACCCCCACCCCCTCCCCCCAACTTGGATGGAACCACCTTCTGGTTCCCCAGTACCAAATCTGTCTCAGGTGCAGCATTAGTGGGGGTGTGGTGGGCGGTGCCCTCCTTCCCCTTGAGTCCCAGAGTCCCCCAGGGCAGAAGCCCTGTACCTCTCTCTGAAGTCCTTGTACCTCTCCGGTCCTGGTGTCCCGGGGCTGGTGCTGGCACTAAGGAAGCCCGCAATAAATGCTATTATTGTGGTTCTTACCCTCATTTCACTGAAAAGGAAACCAGCTCCTAGCGATGGTATGACTCACCCAAGGCCCCATGACGCTGGGGGCAGGGCCGGGACAGGAACTCTGGGCTCCTGGGTTCTTTCTCTTCCTGATACCCCTAGGCTGCTGCCCAGAGCTCCCCCACCCTAGCTGCACACACACCATTTTTTCTCCATCTTCTGACCAATATTCAGGCTCTGCCACTCAAGATAAATTCTCACTTTAGTATTCTAGGGACCCCACCTATCCTCCAAGAGTCTGGGGGTTCTCTTAAGAGCTCCCTTTGGGCACCACCAAATGGGGGCATTTTGGGCACAGCTCCGGACTCTGACTCACCTGGGCTGCCACTTAGTAGCTGGGTGATCCTGGACATGGTTCTTAACCTCTCTAGGCTCAGCTTCCTCAGCTATAAAACGGGAATAGTAATATTTACCACTAAATCTGGTGGTGAGGATTATTAGCTGAAATCAAGCAAAGGGACCAGATGGGCACCGCGACCAGCGAGCAGGATGCACCAACAGGTGGCAGGGATTGTTCAGATGGCAGGTCCTACACCTCTCACCACCTGCTCTGTGCTCCAGATGCTGGCCCAGAAGAGCTTCCCAAGTGTGTACCCTCCTGCCTTATTTCCCCTTTCTCTTCCCATGGGCCACCCTGGGCCAGCGGACCCCCCCCCCCGCGGCCCCCCCTCCTGACCCATCCTCTCAGGTGCCTGGACCACCCTGGAGGACCAGATGACCACTAGGGTGGCTGTTGGCACCAGAGCCATCCCCACCCCACCCTGCCGGAGCCCCCAGAAATAAGCAAGAAGTAGCTTTTTTCTATTCCTCATTCCAGACTTCCTTAATTAAAATAAAATATTTGCACACTCTCCAAGGCCTATAAACCTGAACTGCTCGCAGGAAAGAAAGAAAAAAAGGTGCAAAGAGAGTAGCATGGGCATGGTGGATAAGTAGAACCTCAGAGGAAAGGGGAGTCGGTCTTGAACAACCACACATGCCAGCCGAGAGCCCGGGGTGAGCAGGGGAAAACCACCATTTCCAGAACAATCACCCCTGCTCTTTTCAATCGACCTCCACAAAAATCAATGGCACATTCACTCTGAGAAAAGCCCACCAGAAAATCATCTGAGGGTGAGTGTGAGCAAGAGTTGGGGGAGGGATAGAAGTGAGGAACATTCTACTCCAGCCACCAGCCACCCGCCACCCCAGAAAGCTCTCACACCAGCAGCAAGTGTGCAGCTGCTTCACACTAGCATGTGGGTATCAGTTGTGAAAATATGAAATACTTGAGGAGGATGGGAAGTGGTTGCTGTCCAGAGTCCTCACCTTCAGTGACCCTCTGCCCCCAGTGCTCCCAGACCCACCCACCCACCCCAAGACCCAGCAAGGAAAGGATGAACATCAGGAGGTGTAGGGCAGCCAGGGTGGCTCAGCGGTTTAGCGCCTGCCTTTGGCCCAGGGCCTGATCCTGGAGACCTGGGATCGAGTCCCACGTCAGGTTCCCTGCATGGAGCCTGCTTCTCCCTCCTGTGTCTCTGCCTCTCTCTCTCTATCTCTGTCTCTCATGAATGAATAAATAAAATCTTTAAAAAAGAAAAAAACCATCAGGCAGTGTAGAGGCTTCCAGAAATTACTCTGGTGGGTTAAGCATTCTGACTGTCACCCCTGGGCACAGGTAAAGCATGTGAAGCATGCACACAAAATTTGGAGGCGATCAGAAGAGGGACAGGGCCATAATACTAGTTTGCTGCAGGGAAAGAGAAGGAACAGAGGAGACTGGTTCATGTGGCAGTGGTACTAAGGCCAGGCTATGGACCCCTCTCCCTCTAGGCCACTCACTCCATCCAAGTTCAGGTCATCACTTCAACAGAAGACTTCCTAAGCAGGCAAAAGCAAAGTCGAGGCTGAGCTCCTGGCAAGGCACAGCTGACATCTTTGCTTGCCCAGCCTCCATGCCCCTTCTGGTAATGGCACCCAATTTTCCAACAAGGCATCCCCAATCCTCCCCTCCACACACTCCAGGGGCCAGTATGTTACCTCAGGGAAGGTAATCAAAGCATAGAACCTTCTAGAACCCATGGCTGGCTGCAGAACGGGCATGTGACTAAATGGTTATTAGAGTCCTCTTGAGGTTCAAGAATGGGCATGTGACCCTCGCTGGCTGGTAAGAGCCTTCTCTAGTGGTCGGGCTGCAGACACCCAAAAGGATGCCTTGTTTCCTGCACGGGGTGGTTAACATGGGAAGACATAAGCCTGGGCCCACGCTGCTGGCAGGCTCTTGCCATCTGGAAAGGCGAGACCGCCTAAGAGAGGAGGAGGAAGGAAAGCGGGACCAAGGAACAGAGACAAAGCCCGGCCCCTGGATTAGCCATGCCTGTTTAGCCACTTGACACAGAAATTATCTTTTTTAAACCTGAGCTAGCTTGAGTTTGGTTTCTGTCACTTGCAACCCAGTCACCGACAGACACAATCCTCAATGGGTTTACGAGAAGCTGCTGGTTGGTTGCTGCCAGGCTCTGCTTCCCGGCCCGGGTGCCACTTCAGGTCTGACTCAGTGGCTTGTCGATGGCACCAGGAGGCTGGCTCCTGCCCGAGGCCCTCTGCACGGTGCATACAGAGCAACCCCCTCTTCACTGTGGACCCCAGACCCCCAGATTCTCCCCCCTGGCCCCCCCCCCACCTCCCACACTGCCTTTTCTACTGTGCAAATCCTTCACAGGCTCTGCGGTGCCTACAGATTATGATGCAGATTCCTCTCACATGGCTTCCACCACCTGGCTTCACCACCTGGCCGGTGGGGATCTGTGCTCTCCCCCATAGGAGCCCCCTGTTCATCCACGGGCGTTTGCACACTCCGCCTGATAGCGAGCGTTCCAGACGGTAGGTGCTGTCACAGTCCCAGTGACACGGGAAGCTCTCTGAGGACCAGGCTGACCCTTCATGCTCCGTAACCTACAGCCCCTCCACTGAGCTCAAAGCCCCCACTCCCCATCGGGAGGGAGGAAGGGTTCAAGGAACCTCCGAAACACAGCCTCTACCCTTTGATGGGTTATCCAGGCCCTCCCCCAAGCTCTCTAACACCCACCTAAGACCAAGATGCTCTGAGATAAATAAGCCTTTGTCATGTAAATTAAAGGGGTTTGTTTGTTTCTGCTGAAACCACTGGCCAGCTCGGTAAATTTCATCCAAAGCCACCAGCGGGGGGAAAAAAATCTCTGGCTAAAACTCCTCTTGACACTGAACATCAACTTACAGCGTTTCTAACTCCCATGTGCCGAGTTGACGTCAAAATAGATTTTAGAGATCTTCTGGTGCAACGTTCCCATTTTACAGAAGTGGAAGCTGGAAATCGGAGAAGTGACATGATAGCCCGGGGTCACACAGTCAGGGGGCCGAGAAGCCAGGGCCAACACTGGGCTCTCTGCTTCCCCCCTCCCCAACCCAACCAACATTATAGATAACTTTACCTCCGTTTTATTTTATTACGACACTAATTAGTACATGCCCACTTAAAATGATCTAAGCCACATGTATTTTCTGCTCTTTTGCACTAGATCTCCTCTGGAAGTTGGGGGTCTCTGTGTTTCCCGCACAGCGACTGGAGCCTTCCAGCCTTCCTTGGATTCAGCGGGTTTCTCAGCCTCTCCACGCACCCCCCACACACACACTGGTAACACAGACAGTGACAGCAGCTAGTTGTGCAAGGGGCCGAAGTCGCCACTTTCTAATGTGGGGGCCGAGCGGTGGTGGCTCTTTGTGAAAATGTCTAATCTCTCCCGGACCCAGCAAGCTGTCATGAGGACATTCATTCGCGGCTCAGGGTGGTGTCCTGCATGGCTCATTGATCTCTAAAGAAGAACCTTGCAAGGTCACAGTGATTTCAGAAACAGCCTGGAAGGTGAATTTCTGGCTGTTCCTTTTGCTCACTGTGTGGCCTTGGACCAGTCACTTAGCTTCTCTGAGCCTGTTTCTTCATTTTCAAAAATGGCAACAATATCCCCAGTGAAACGGGGGTATTACCAATACCCAATCTGCTGACCCAGGTCATCATATGAGATTTTCTGAGTCTTTCCCCTCCTGCCACCCATCAACCCCTTGGCTGCTCAGGCCTGCCAACACCATCCCATCCACACCCTTGGGCTCAGGGTCAGAGCCTAGGTGGCTGGCTTCCTGCCTGGGGGCCGACCACCCTAGGCTCGGGGTCAGCTCCAACATCCAGCTCTACAGCCGGGTCATCTAGGCATAGGTCTAGAAGCCCCCGGCAGAGTTTCTCCTCAAACTGAAAACCTCTAATGGTCACCGTAAAATTACTCACTTTTTTTCCTCGTAGGATCCAATGGAATGTAAAGCCAGTCACCAAAGTCTCTCTGACCCTTTCCCACATGTAGCAATAGACTATGTAATATGTGCAAGATTCCTTTATAGAGCTGTAGCCAAAATTAAGCTTGTGCTCTGTTTATTGTTGCCACTGAGGAACAAAGAGGGGGCTCCTGACCCACCACACCCAGACTGAGTATCATGCCTTATGTCTGGATCTCACCCCTCATCATGCCCCCCATGGCAGGGCCAGGGCCTCTCACCACAACACCCCTTCTAAACAATCTATCTATAGGCTGAACCTCTGGTCTGCCCCCCAGCCCCTAACCTTGCCCCCCCTCCCCCCAGTAGAGTCTAGACTTGCTCAGACAAGGGAAAAAGCAGAACTTATAAGCAGAAGCTGGAACTGGGGGTAGCGGTGTGCTAATGCTGTAGCTGACCTGCTTGGGGTAAAGAAGAAAAGCTTGGTGACTTAAACCTTCCACTCATGGCGTGAACTTTCTGGCTCTACTGCTTATAGTAAAAGGACCAACATCAGGTCTCACCCAATGCCGAAGCCCCAGATTTTGGCAAATGCTCAAAACAAACCTGGTGATAAGAGAATGTAGGAAGGATCAAGGATCACAGATGGAGAACCCCAACGGACTATTTATTTATTGAGCTGTAGGGCGTATACTGAGGGCAGGGGCGAAAAGAGATGCAGGGAAGCTGCTGGAACTTATCTCTTCAAAGCCCAGAAAAGAGAACAGTTTTTCTTCTCTTCTTTACTTCCTGCTACAGCCATTTACAAGTAGTGGAGACAGTCCCTTGAAAATGTGCTGCGGGTGTGTGCCTATGAACACACGTATGTGCATGTACATGCGCACACACACACTTAGCCCCTTTTGCTACCTACCATCCTTTGAGAATTGAAAGCCAGGTAGAGGGGCACCTGGGTGGCTCAGTGGTTGAGCATCTGCCTTTGACTCAGGGCGTGATCCTGTGGTCCTGGGATCGAGTCCCACATCGGGCTCCCTGCATGGAGCCTGCTTCTCCCTCTGCCTGTGTGCCTGTGTCTCTGCCTCTCTCTCTCTGTGTCTCTTATGAATAAATAAAAAAAAAAAATCTTAAAAAAAAATAAAAAGCCAGGAAGAAGGGGCCCTCATAAATTGCTGGTGGGAATTAAAAATGGTATGGCCGCTTTGGAAAACAATTTGGCAGTTCCTCCAAAAAAAAGCTCAACATAGGGATCCCTGGGTGGCGCAGCGGTTTGGCGCCTGCCTTTGGCCCAGGGCCTGATCCTGGAGACCCCGGATCGAATCCCACGTCGGGCACCCGGTGCATGGAGCCTGCTTCTCCCTCTGCCTGTGTCTCTGCCTATCTCTCTCTCTCTCTCACTGTGTGCCTATCATAAATAAATAAAAAATTAAAAAAAAAAAAAGCTCAACATAAAACTCCACACAACCCACCAAATCCCACCCCAATGTATCTGTCCAGGAAATAATGAAAACCTATGTCAATACAAAGACTCACACACGAATGCTTAGAGGATCATTACCCAAGAGTCCCAAACCCACAAACAACCCAAACATCTATCTGCCATGGAACAGAGAAACGAATCCACGTGGAGCAGAGAGACCACGCTCTGTATCTGCACAAGGGATTATTATCCCACAATTAAAAGGAACAAAGTACTCATGCACTCGACAGCCCAGATGAACCTCAACAACATTACACTCAGTTACAAAAGCCAGACACAGAAACCACATGTCATATTATTTCACTTATATGAAATACCCCAAAGGCAAGTTTATAGATGAATTTAGAGAGACAAGAGGTAGATTGGTGGTTACCTGGGGCTGAGCACAGGGAGTAACTGTAAATGGACAGGAAGGATCTTATTGGGTGATGAAAATATCCTGAAACTGTATTACAGTTATGCTTGCACAGTGGGTAAAGTGTCTTAAACCACTGAACTATACATGTGAAATGGGTAGATTCACGATACATAAAATACACCTTGAATTAGTTTCCTGTTACAATGACCACAAATGTAGCAGCTTAGAACACAAATTTATTATCTTAGAATTCTGGAAGTCAGGGGACACGTGGGTGGCTCAGTGGTTGAGTGTCTGCCTTTGGCTCAGGTTGTGATCCTTGGGGTCCAGGGATCAAGCCCCGCATCGGGCTCTCTGCACAGAGTCTGCTTCTCCCTCTGCCTGTGTCTCTGCCTCTCTCTATCTCTCAGGAATAAATAAAATCTTAAAAAAAAAAAAAAAGATTTCTGGAGGTCTAGAATCCAGAACAGGCTTCCCTGGGTTTAAATCAAGGTGTCAGCAGGCCCACAAATCCTCCAGAGCCTCTGGGGGCGAACGTGTTCTCTGGTCTCTGGTGGCTGTCGTGTCCCTTGGCCTGTGCCCCGCCCCCATCTTCAAAGCCAACAGTGTGGCATCCTCATATCTCCAATTCTGACCCTGTTTCCATCATTCACCTCGTTCTCTGACCCTGACCTTCCCTCTTATGAGGCCCACCGGATAATGCAGGGTGATTTTCCCAGCTCATGATTTTTAACTGTGTCACGTCTGCGTCACCTATCGCCAGATAAGGTAATATTCCACAGGCTCTGGAGATTAGGGTGTGGATATGATTGGGAGGCCATTATTCTCTCTGCCATATGCCTCAGTAAAGCTGTTATAAAAAAAAAAATTGCCAGTGTAGGACGTGGCCAGCAAGTAGGGCTCATGCAGGTGACGTGTCTAGAACCCGTGCCACTGAAGAAGCCCCCGGGAGCCCTGTCCCCGGGCACCATGAGCAGCATTAAGTGCCCTTATTTTGTCTTCAAAACACAGGAGGGAATAGGGCAAGAGAATAAGGGATCCTGACAAGAAGATCTGGACAAATGGTCAAGATCTAGATGAAGGAGGGGTTGAGGGGGCAGGGGAGGAGTGCCTCCTGCATGTGTGTGCTGTGCGCGCGCACACACACACACACACACACACACACACCCTGCCTGCACACCACGATCAAGTCTAAGGAAAAAGAGATGTCTGCATGAATCTAAGTCTCCGGGTGTTCCGAAATTTCCATTTCATTGATTATTTTAAAAGAACCCAAATTGAGTCCGTCCCCAGACGATCTCAGATTCCGGCAAGTACCTGAGTCAGTATGTAAGGAGCCACCACGCCAGACCATACTCATTGCGGGAGGGGGAAAGACTGGACCCAACTCTGCTCTGCTCCAGGACCTGCAGGCCTCATGCTCTTCCCTGCTCACACCTCAAGGTAGGCCTGCCGAGGGTCACCCCTCAACACCCCCACCACCTTGTCCCTATCAGGGCGTTCCAGCAGATAGAAATGGTACCTTCCTCCCCACCTCTTCTACTAGAGTGCACTCCCCTAATTCCTGGCACAAGCAGGCACAGAGGGTACTCAGTAAACACCTGGAAGCATACAAATGGACATACTGTAGATGCGTGTTTTATATATGAATACATGTTATTTGTAGTGTATGATGGGTATTCAAAAAATGCTTGTTTTCATATACATGTATGTATATACAGGTGCATGTTTTATATATACAGACAAGTTTATATGTACAAAAGCACATTTTATAGATAGAACATAGATGTTCAGTAAATGGTTTCACATACACATATACGCCTATGTATGTACATATACGTATATACAAATGGAGGAAGAGGTAAAGAACAAGACATGGTTCAAAGGCAGAGCAAGCTAAGGAGCCAAAATGAAAACTCTAGGAGGATAGACATTATGTCTCTTCAGTTCTCCACTGTATCCCTAAATTTTATTTAGCACAGTGCCTGCCTGGCACTTAGTAGGTGCTCAATAAATACTGGTTGAATGGATGAATGGCCAGCCTAGATTCATTCAATGAGCATTTACTGAGCAAGTACTTACCAAGTTCCGGGTGTGGGGCAAGACTCTGGGAAGCCAAGGTGAACAAACAAATAGAAGTAGTCTCTACCTTTTGGAGGGGGGCAGTGGGGAGACCTAATAGGCACCCCAGCCACACACACCACATACAAACCAAAGGAGAGCTCTGAAGGGAAGGCACAGGGTCTTGGGATAAAAGGGAAGATCTGATACAAGAAGGTGAAACGGAGGAAGGCGGCACCTGTCCTGCAAAGACTCAGTGACACAGCAGGCAGAGGGAACAGCACAAGCCAAGGCTGGAAAGAGGCCAGTTCTCCGGGGAACGCAAAGAAGCTGGGGGATGACCGCAAGCGAGGAAGAGCAGGGGGCCACAGGGAACTCGGGAAGGCAGGAGCCAGGGCCTCAAGACCTTGGGTTCTGTTTAGTTTTTCGGTGACAACAGAAGGCCATTGAGGGTTTTCCGCAGAGGGTCTGATGTACGTTTTCAGTAGGAGCAACTGAAGAACAGAAGAATGATTTAGGGGGTGGGGAGAATGTCCCTCTGGCATCATGCCAAGTTGTCAAAGAGTGAGAAGAACCCCACTGGCCACCCTTGAACAACACTCAGAAAGCTAACACGTGACTCTGCCATGATTGATTCACTTCATTTTTCCAGACATTTAGTGAGCACCTAGCATGTACCAGGCACTGTGATGAATGCTGGAGACACTGAGGTGGAGGAGACACAGGCCCCTTCCTCCAGGAACCTAAACTCTCTAAAGTCTAAGATCGGCCAGCAGGGCACAGATAAGACGAATCGGCCTCAGACCAGGATTTATGAAAGGGGGTAGAAATTCAGCCTCTGAATTGACACAGTGTCCTTTATTTCCACTTTTATCATTTATTTATTTATAACTCTGCATCCTTCCAAAAGAGATTCGGGATAACTTGCAACACGAGAAAGGACAGATGAAGAGAATAAACAGAAAGAGAAAATGACAGTGGGAACAGAGCAAATAGACTGAAACAAGGGACCTTAATGGCTGCTGGTGATTAAGCACAAATTTGGCTCTGAGCGCCCTGGCAGTCACAGCAAAGAGCAATAAAGGGGAAGGGAGAAGAACCAGCTTTCCCCTCTGGTAACACAGCTTTTCCTGGCTGTCCCTAAACTCTAAAAATCAAAGATGGGACCTACTGTGGGTGGGGCATGGAGGTGAAGGCAGGAGGGGTGACCTAGGGTAAAGTCACACCCGCTAGTTCATCTTGTCCACCACCAACTCCACATCTTCCCTTACCCCTGGGCTCCCCATCTAGTTCTCCTGGTTGCCAAGCTAGAGACTGATGTGTCTTAATAACTTGGTCTTTCTCACTCTCTCCCTTCCCGTCGCCGACTTCATATATTAGACACAAGTTGTATCCGTTTCATCCCTGGTTTTCTTTTTCTTTTTCTTTTTTTTTAAGATTTTATTCATTTATTCATGAGACACACACACACACACACACAGAGAGAGAGAGAGAGAGAGAGGCAGAGACACAGGCTCACAGAGAAGCAGGCTCCATGCAGGGAGCCCGACGCGGGGCTCGATCCCGGGACTCCAGGACCACACCCTGGGCCGAAGGCAGGAGCTAAATCACTGAGCCACCCAGGGATCCCCTCATCCCTGGTTTTCAAATCCATTCCCTTCCTTCACTGTCCAGCATTACTGCCTTGCTACTGGCTCCCAGGCTCCTCCTCCCAGTGTCCCTGCATCTAGCCTGGCTCTTTTCCACAATATCCCCAGAGATTTTTCTAGAAATCGTGTCTGGTTACTTCCCTCTTCTGCTTACAAGACTTTTATGAGTATTCATCCGCCCTGGCCCACTGGGCAGCAGCCATGTGGCTTGGGCAGGGTTGACCATGTCCTCCTTAGAGGCGGCCCTTGGCTGGACCCTTAACCTAGCAGCACAGAGCATTCTCCTGCCCATGGGGATTGGCTCCAGGCTGCACACATAACCTAAGAATTGGAGAAGAGAAGCAGATGTGAAGGCTGGAACTGCTGAAGCTATGTCAGCACCACGAAGGAGAGCAGGGCTGAGAGAACAGAGGAATGAGCCAGGGCCCAGAGCAAATGCCCCCTAAAGCCTGTGTACCTGGATATTTCAGTTCCACATGCTCACTAAGTTCCTATCCTCACTGACTTGAGTTTACTGTTATCAGCAACCAGATCTACTCTCCATAATCTCAACGTGAAGTACACACTCCTTAGCGTGGTGTGTAATAGAGGTCAGCACACTCCAGCTCATGGGCCAACCGAGGCAAGCCATCTGCTTTTGTCAATAAAGTTTGATGAGAATATAGCCATATGCAGTCACTTATGGATTGTCTACGACTGCCCAGGTGCTCCTGTGGCAGGGTATTCCAGCTGTGATCACGCAGCCCACACTGCCTGCAAATTTACCATCTGGTTCTTTACAGAAAATGTCTGCTGACCGCTGGCCCACAGGTCACCTGCATTCAGCCTTCTGATTTCCCTTCCACACTGACCACCCACCACCCCTGCCCCCCCCCCCCATTGCAAGACCTGTCACCTCCCTGGTTTGGTGATGCTGAGCCTTTTTTTTGCAAAATTCCTCCCAGCTATCCAGATGGTCTAGCTAACTCCCTACATCCTCCCCCCACCTCAGCTCAGGCATCGCCACCCCTTTTCTGCGGGTCCCCCGTGCAAACACGGCACCTTTGCCTGGCTCTATTCTCCCATCTGGCTGAGCACATATAGCCCACTGTGTTCCCGTCTCCACCTCTGGCCTGCAAGCCCCTCACTGTCCAGGATCACAGATTCTTTATTGCTGCATCCCTGTGCTTATCAGCGCAACATGACATGACACACAGTAGGTGGCCGATGTCTACTGCCCTGAGCTGCAAGGGACCGAGTCTTCAAAGGATGTGCATGGGCTGGCTGGTGTCCACAGCACAGAAAGGGAGGAGGCAGGAGACAGGAGAGCATCCGACGCAAGCTCGCCCATCTCACCACGTTTCCACGCCTCCCACGTGACAGAGGCGTCCCTCACTGCGGCCTCAGCCACGCAGCTCAGTGGGGGTTATTGATTAGAGACAACAGAAGTCACTGATGACTATTTTATGGAGAATAGGAATTTGATGAGAAAATAATGAAAAGCCCTGGAAGCAACAGGCAGGCTGGAGAGCTAGCTTGGGATAAAGGACCAAGGAGACTGGACAGAGGGGAAATGTGACCAAGGCCACACCACAGGATGTCTGCTTAGGATGCTCGCCAATCTCAACTGGACTCCCAGTTCTGAGGAACCGCTCACTGGCCCTGCTTCACCGTGGGGCTTGGCCAGGACCAATGTCCTGTAGCTGAGGGGAGGCCAGAAGAAAGAATGTCTGGTCTACCTCAGCCTCTATACTGAGAGCTTTGCCCCCTTCCAAGACCTACATGCTGGAGGTTTCCCCTAACAGGAAGGCAGGCAGGATGCTGAGCACCCCAAAATACAGCAAGTGTCCACGAGACACACACGCAGCAAACTGTGGAAATTACATAACTGTAGATCCATGAGCCCTTTCTCTCCATAACTGGTCCCACAGAGGGGACTCAGGAACTCCCAGGGTGGCAGCAGTGAGGGAGAGGCCCCTGCCTGTGTCTACATAGCACCAGAGCCAAGTGTGAACAAAGGAAGTGTTTCTTCATCTCTCACCACAGAGAGCAAGTGTCAAGCAGAATTTCAAGTATCTGCTATTGCAAAACATCTAAAGCAGTAGCAAAAGGTCATTTTCCAGAAACAGCCCTCTCCCTCCACTGCATGAAGACACAGAGCTGCAGATACATTCTGGACAACTTCATTGCCATGATCTGAAATTCATTCATTCATTTGTTCCTTCATGCATGCATTCATTCACTCTGCAAACTGTCCCAAGGCCCAGATGGGTCAGGTCCTACACCGGGTACGTGGGTTTCAAAGAGGCATCTGTGCCATCCTGGACTTCAGAAGTCCAGTCAACCAGAGGAGAAGCCAGAAACAAAGTGACTTCAGCTTTGGGGATGCGATGGCAGCTGTAGTGGAGAGTTAGAGGTGATCTGAATATAAGCTGTAGGCCTTTTTTAGCATGTTCCAGGCATCACTCCATGTCGACACACACACACAAAGGAGCTACCGCCTCAGTCAGCCACCAGCCCTAGGACCATGGTCCAGAGGACCAGGGCTGCATGTCTAAATCTGGATCCTATTAGAAGGGCTGCAGGCTACTGAGCTGGTTAAAAATGTCAAGCCTTGGGCTTCCTGGGTGGACACACCCCAGGGCACACCCTAGCTCTTGCCAACAGTCGGTCCTTAGAAAACAGGTAGATAAAGTTAGTCTCAGGTGCCCCTGTTCTACCCTCCACACATCAGGATACCAACACCTGTCACTTGCACTATTTTCCGGTGTATTAAACCCTTTTGCACATTCCCTCATTCAGCCTTCACTGAGCACCTGTTTCTATGGGAAGACCTCTGCTTGGAGCTAGGAATGTGAAGAGTAATAAAACACAGCCCCTGCCCTTTTGGATGCCTCTTCCTCTGGGAAGCCCTCCTTGGTCTCCGAGGCTGAGTCCGATGTCCCTCACCCCATCATGGGCTCACAGCCTCCCTGTATCATCACTGGCTGTCAATCAAAAGTCCCTGGCCTAGAGGAAAAAAAGGGGCTCTTGGGCCTCACACATCACTGTATCCCCAGGGCCTACTCTACTGTGGCACACGATGGGGGTAGAATGAACACCTGGGAGTGTGAGTTAAGAATCTGGCATCAACCTCTCCACTTTGTTTCTAGATCAGGAAGTTTGTCCCCTACAGCATGGATGCTGGCCTCTAACCCCACTCTCTTCATACTAAATCCACACCCACTTGACACCCCAGCCCGCTTCTGGGCTCTTCCTCTCCCCAGGAACCACAGAATCCCATCCACCCTCTTGTGATCAATTTATGGTGGGGATTTTACACCCTCACCTTCCCTCTGGCATTTTTTAAGATACAAGGAGACAGGGCCCGTGATTAAAAGGAAAGAAAAAAAAAGGGATGCCCAACGATGGAATGTCAGGCACTCATTTATTCATTAAACAAATATTTACTGAGCACCCACGCTAGGCTCTATCCCAGGGGCAGAGAAGCAGAGCAAACGCAGGCCAAAATCACTGGCTGCCCTCGAAAGTCGCAAATGCATGAAACCGTGTGTTGCAAAGTGGTGTCCCCCTGGCGAATGAGTGAATGAGTGAATGAACTACAGGGAATGTCAAGTGATCCTAGCAGATAATGTCAAGAATTAACTGGAGCTGAACGGGGGCGTGTGATCTGCTGTAGCAGAGGAGAGACCATGTAGCTCTTCACCCGCAGGTCACTCTATAACCATCAGGGTACCCCGGCCTCCCTCTATTCTCCTGTCCACATCCGCAGTGCAAAACACATGGATAGAATGAGGCTCTTCTGGCCGCTGCTGGCTTCCTAATTAAAGTCAAGGATCTGTGTTTACTCAGGATCTATAAACACACACCCAAAAGAAGTGTTTAAGAGAAAGCAGATGAAATGTGGGTAAAGACGAGCTAATAAAATCAGGGGAAGATGCTGTGAGTTTTCAACCATGGCTGTGATTAAACAAGCCTGGCAGGGAGGATGCTTTGAGGGCCAAGGCCCATGGATGTGTGCAGTGCCTGCGTTTCCAGGGAAAATGCAAACCATAACTTCCTGCAGAATTAATTGGTCCCCGGTGAGAGATTCGTGCTAAGTTCCCCTGGACCATGCAGCGAATGTGGCTTTCCCTCCCCGCTCCTGCCACTAGGTTGTCACACAGCTTGTCAAGACTGCATTTGAAAATTCGTGGATTTGCAGGTCAGCTGAGGACAGCCGTCGGTAGAGAAACCTGTGTTCCTCATGAAGTGTCAGAAGCAGAGGCTGCCTCCTTCCAGAACATTCACTGTCACCTCACTTCCCAAGGCATCATTCTCATGTGGTCACTGCACCAGACACCTAACTGACACCTGCCCACAAAACATGTCCTTCCTCAGTCTAGGGAGGAAGCTGGGCTGTGGAGGAGCACCTCTCTTCTGAAGTATGGACGAGAGTCTGGCCTGAATTCAAAAGCAGGTGGCCAAGATGGAGAAGAGCCTGGAGCCCCGAGGATCCCCCTGGAAGTGGGTGACTTCCCAGGGATCAAAGTGGGCAAATGAGGGGTGCCGCCCAGAGCCCACCTTAAGGAAACCCTAAAGAACAAGTTTCCACAATTAAAGACAACAGCAAGGAGGGGATGAGTGAGGCCCAGAAAACAGTCAATGTCTTTGATTAAGCCCTGATGGATCTCCGCATCACTGCTCTAATCTGGCTCCCTGGGGTTCTGCTGGCTCTGCAATGTTTTCAAAGAAAACAATCTTAAATATATGCTATCCCCCCACCCGCCCAGCCATTGCAGAGAGAGACTGGCCTGCTGCCTCGTCCCCCTCTTCGGAGCACTTTCCCAAGTGAGTCTTTAACAGCACACAATGGCTCTTTTCTGCTGAAGATGATCTTTCTCACCAGCTTCTGCACTCAGCAGGCCCAGTTCCTTTATCAGAGTCTCAGTTTACCAGTGGTTTCCTGCATGTGAAGCTGAAGCCAATCTCCTTGGACTGACACCAGCCCTCACAAAACCTGATAACACTGAAGCACTCTCTGAAAACTGACTTGGTTTTAATCCTGGAGTAGAGTCTATCCTGAGTCGACTCCAGACATACCTGGATTCTGAGCCCTTCTGAGCATAAACGATCACCAGCACCACACACGGCAGGACTGCTCCAAAGCTGAGCTGATCCACCCATTCACACCTTGTAGTTGCTTGGACACGGGTCTGCCTGCTTTTGCACACGCTGTTCCCTTTGTCTGAAATGCTATTCCCAGCACTGGACTTCAAAACTCGAACTGTCACCTTCTCTAAAAAGCTTTCCCCAGGCCCCTGCAGGCAGAGTTCACTTCACACATCCTGAGTGTGCAAGCGTGGCCAAGCACAGGGCTTAGCCAGATGTACAGAGAGGAGAAAATTCTAAATGCGGCTAGAGACTCTCCCAGGTAAGCCTCTTCAAATAACCTCTTGCTTGCAATTCTATTTTATAAGTTTTACTGTAGGGCAGCCTGGGTGGCTCAGTGGTTTAGCGCAGCCTTCAGCCCAGGGTGTGATCCTGGAGACCCAGGGTCAAGTCCCACATCAGGCTCCCTGCATGGAGCCTGCTGCTCTCTCTACCTGTGTCTCTGCCTCTCTCTCTCTCTCTCTCTCTCTCTCTCTCTGTCTTCATGAATAAATAAATATTTAAAAATAAATAAGTAAAAGTTTTACTGTGCAAGGGGCACCTGGGTGGCTCAGTCGGTTAAGAGTCTGCCTTGGGCTCAGGTTATGATCTCATATGATCTCAGGGTCCTAGACTTGAGCCCCATGTCAGGCTTCCCTGCTCAATGGAGAGTCTGCTTCTCCCTCTCGCTCTCCCTCTGCCCCTGCTCCTGTGCTCTCTCTAGCTCTAACTCTGTCTCAAACAAATAAAATCTTTAAAGTAAAAAATAAAAAAAGTTTTACTGTGCAGTATTTAAGATATACAAAAAAATATATAACCCTAAATCAAACCATCTCTTGTGCCCACCACCCAGCTTAAGGAACAAAATATAATACATACAAAGTCCCCTGGGTACCCCACCCCAATCATATTCATCTCCTCAATTCCCCAGAGGTTAAGTACTAGCCTGAATTGGGCGTTTATCACTGCTGTGCATTTCTTAATACTCTTACCACATAGGATTACACCC